>NC_072407.2:85755000-87005000 GCF_028858775.2 Pan troglodytes
TCTCTCTACTCTGTATGTCCCTCTGTTGCCACTGCCACTGTCATGAATGCTGCTCTCTCCAAACTTGCTCCTTCCCTCTTATGTCACATTCCCTTAGTGCATTAGCCACACCAGCAGTCAGAGGACTCCTTCTAAAATGCTCACCTGATCTTGTCTCTTCTCTGTTCAAATCCATTGCTGACTCCCCATCAACTAAAGCGCAAAGCCCATGTTTTTAGTAAAGCACATGACACCTTCACAATTTTGCTTCCCTAATAGCCTCTCTTCTCACCATCTTCTTCCTAGAAAACTTGGTGACTTTATACAGACAGCTCTTTCTTCTTTTTTGTACACTCACTTTATTCATTCTTCTAAAACACACTCAAACACTGCTGCCTCTGGGAATCCTTCCAAACCTCACAGACTGAGATAATGACCAACCCGCTATTCCCATAGCATTTCCTATATGCCTGTTATTCCAGCATTTCTCACACTATCCTGCAATGTTTTGGATCCTTGCTTGGCTGAAGGTTCCACTGGTATGACCCAGCATAGCATTTCTGATGGCCTGGTTTGAATAATTCACAAAGGACTTTGCACAAATCCCGGACACATCTAAGCAGTTCTGGGGCAAGGAGTCATTCTTCCCCTGCTTTCAGCAATGTCATGCCGGCAACACTCTTGTCTTAGGCCTAAATCACAGGGCCTTCCTCCCTGAAATAGGTTCAGTTCCTGGGAATCCATTTGGTCCCTGCACTTTAACTTACAACTGAACAGGGATTTAACAGCACTTATGCCAGTGTTTGCAAAACCGTGATACACAGTTGTCTTGCCCAGGAATAAATTAAGGTTGGTAGAATATTGTTGCCCTGTTTTATTTTTCTTTCTTTTTTTTTTAAAAATTCTTTCCTTCTACAATGCAGGCATGATTATAAGCATTGTTACTTCCACTAGGTAACTTCCAAGATATGCTACTGTGAAGATATCTTAATAAATTATTTTAGACAATGCTAGGTAAGAAAAAGTCCCACCCAGGAAAGACGTGTGTAAGTCTGTAATATACTTTCTTATTTATCAACTGCTTAACAGGCAAAGTTAAAGGTTTAAATTCTGATGTTTGGACATTCATTGCCACTAAGGATAATATTATAAGTTATTCTGCAAATGACTCTAAATACAACATGTAATGGTGGGGTGGACACCTTTCATTCAAATCTAAAGATAAGGAAGGGAAGTGGACCTTATTAGGCAGAAGTTTCCTGTGGTACCTGTGACAGTTACTGAATGAAAAACAAAGGTAGAGTTTTTCAAAAGAATATTTCAAGCCATACAATCTCTGTGTGGGACAGCCCGAGCCTTCCTGAAAATGAAGCACTCCAAGCTTCCTCAGGTTAATCAAGTCTAATAATACAGGAATTACTCTTCCTCAGCTGGGCACTTAAATCATGAGCCTGGAGATAGTACACATGTGGAGGACCTGCCAAAATGGACTATAAATCACATCACTTTGCATTAAGTTCTTCAAACCAGCTGGACCAGTCTTCACCATTCTCTGTGAGCTGAAAAATACAGGATCATAGTTCGCAGGGCTGCAGATAAAATTCTGCAGCAGTCAATTCGGTGGAATTGATGAAGATGGCAGTAAATTCAGTGGAGATTCTATACATTAGACTCCAGTCTGGGCAAAGTTGAATTGGCAGTCTTTGTGCATCTTAATAATTGAATGTTTTATAGTGAATCTGAGTTGCCCATTTCTATACAGATTCATTTATTGCTAAATGAACATATGACCATTAAAATATATCTTCATTTAAGAAGAGTGAGCATGAAAGCATGATGCTTTATACACAATAACGTCAGATCAGAAACCAAGTCACTTGTATCAGAAAAGTAAACCGCTTTATAGAACCAAAAATAAAACAAAAAAACTTTTTTTAATTGTAGAAACAATTGGAGTTTACTAAGAAAAAACACAAGAGATTTTTAAAGAAAAGATATTAGAACAAAATAGATATTGCTACTCAGGGTCAATCATTGTGAGTATATTGGTCATTTCCTTCTAGGTGTTTTTTTATGTTTTTTTTTTTGTTTTTTTTTTTTTTACAATGTTAAGGTCACACTACATCAAAAAAAGTTCACTTTACTGTTTCATTTGCTATAATTGCACACATTTTCCTGTTAATACCTCTTTGTCAGAAACATTTTAATAACTCCTTAAAATTTCACTGAGTAGATACATTGTAAATTACTTAATCATTTCCATTTGTTGAAAATTTATAATACAATATTTCAAATTTTAAGAACATATACTTAAGCTATAATGTATATGATTGTGGGAGACCGGAATATGCCTCCCCAAAATATAAAGAATTACTGAGCTAAAGACAATCAAGAAGAAGCAGATGTGGGAAAACTCTCTGCCCTCCATTTTCCTAAAAGCAGCACATAGATTTACAAAGACAAAGGTATTCTCCCCCCACCCCTGCTTTTCTACCAGGGAGAGCAAAGGTTAACCACTGAACACAACTTTGGACCCTCATCAGCCTGGTCATGGTACCAGGAGAATCTACATTAACAAGCTTTACTAAGTAGCCTTTATCTGCCATTTATTTGGCTTCCTACAAACTGCTCGCTGTGCCTGAAGAGACTCAAAGTCCTTTTCCTTCATCTTGTCACTTCTCTAAAAATTTGCTGTTTCTTGTTGAAGATGTTACATAAGCTGAATTTCAAAGTCACTTCTTTGAGAATTACTCATGCCCTGGTTGTCGCCCATGTGTATATGAAACCAGGGGTCTGTTCCAACTAAGAACCTATAGGGGTCATTCTTCCTTTCTCAGCATGATTATTTCCAATAAGGGAGCCTTACTAGGTCCCTAAATTTTAGATGATGAAACAGAAATTAGCAAGGGTCAAAAACATCTAAATAAAGCTCATTTTATAGATAGGCTAGTGGTTATGAGTTTATTCTCTTGAGTTAGTATACTCATCGGCATTAAGTCCTGGTTCTGCTATTTCCAAGTGGCCCTGTGCGTTATGTAATTTCCCTACCTCAGTTCTCTTTCTTTTTTTCTTTTGTAAGTTCAGAGAAACAAGTGCAGAATGTGAAGGTTTGCTACATAGGTATACATGTGCCATGGTGTTTTGCTGTACCTAGCAACCCATCATTTAGGTTTTAAGCCCCTCATGCATTAGCTATTTGTCCTAATGCTCTCCCTCCCCTCTCCCCCCAGCCCCTGACTGGCCCTGGTGTGTGTTGTTCCCCTCCCTGTGTCCATGTGTTCTTGTTGTATAGGTCCCACTTATGAGTGAGAACACGTAGTGTTTAATTTTCTGTTCCTGTGTTAGTTTGCTGAGGATGGTGGCTTCCAGCTTCATCCATGTCCCTGCAAAGAACATGATTTCATTCCTTTTTTATGGGTGCATAGTATTCCATGGTGTATACGTACCACATTTCTTTATCCAGTCTATCATAGATAGGCATCTGGGTTGGTCCCATGTCTTTGCTATTGGAAATAGTGATGCAATAAACACACATGTGCATATGTCTTTGCAGTAGAATGATTTATATTCCTTTGGGTATATACTCAGTAATGGGATTGCTGGGTCAAATGATATTTCTGGTTCTAGATCCTTGAGAAATCACCACACTGTCTTCCATAATGGTTGAAATAATTGACATTCCCACCAACAGTGTAAAAGCATTCCTATTTCTCCACAGCCTCGCCAGCATCTATTGTTTCTTGACTTTTTGATAATCTCCATTCTGGCTGCCTGCCTCAGTTTTCTTATCTGTTAAATGAAAATAAGAGCTATACCACCAGAAAGGGTTATCATTAAATTAGTACCTTTAAAGCACTTAGTACAGCATTTGCCACACAATAGTCATTTAAATAAATGTTAGCAACTTAAGAACAATTGTCAATGTTATTAGTGCTTTGTTACTATTTGGTATTATTCATAATTATTATTACTAATAATTTGATTTTGCTGAGCCATGGCTATATTGTCAGAAGAGACTGACTGAAATGTACTTACTGATTAATTTCAATCTAGTTAGTATGTTAAAGACATGTTCATTTAAGGAGAAAGCCATTTTGTGTTTTTGGATGTGATTCCAGAAAGCACGTATAGGAAGCTGTTTTAGGGAAAAAACTCGGTTGTGGGCTGGAGAAATAATTAAATTAATTATTTAATTAAAACATACAATCTCAAGGGTGGTAGGAAGCTAAAGGGTAATTTTGGGTAACATTCTCCCCTTACTCCAACCAGATGCCAGGTGACCTTCAACTATTCTTAAATGTCTCTCATGTTGGGGAGCTTAATACCTACCAAGGTAGCTATTATGCTTAGAAATTTAGTTTTATATGGAACCAAAATATGTCTTTCTGTAACTTCAACATGTTGATAATAAACTCACAGATAACCCTAAACAAGCTTTAACAGTGAATTTTCCGTGTAGTGAAATGATGGGGATCACAACTTCTAATGGATTTATTTTGGAATTTAAAAGAAATTGGTAAGAGGCCAAAGCGTATAAAACCAAGAATTCATTATGCAGGCTTTGTGGGTATTTGAGAAGATTTATGTATTCATTATCATGTGTGCTTTCCTGCAAATTAAACAATCTAAAATAAAAGGAAAGCTTAATGATTTTTCTCAAGAAAAAATGTCTAAAGCTAGAATTCTAAAATGGCTCCTTTAAAGTTCAGATGGAAGCTCTTTCATAGTTTCATGCTCCAACTGGGGAGGCGAACGGGGGAAGGAAGCACTGGGAAACACTTTCGCTGAGGTAGAAAGCTCATAGCTCACCTTCTGAGGACATCTGCTTCTCCATAACTGAACCACTTTCTGCGCAGTAGTGAACACTCAGAAGTATTTAGCAATTGACTCAATGGCTGGGTGCGATGGCTCACGCCTGTAATCCCAGCACTTTCGGAGGCTGAGGCAGGCAGATCACTTGAGGTCAGGAGTTCGAGACCAGCCTGGCCAACATGGTGAAACCCCATCTCTGCTAAAAATACAAAAATTACTGGGCATGGTGGTGGGTGCTTGTAATCCCAGCTACTCGGGAGGCTGAGGCAGGAGAATCACTTGAACTTGGGAGGCAGAGGTTGCAGGGAGCTGAGATCATGCCACGGCACTCCAGCCTGGGCAATGGAGGGAGACCCCATCTCAAAAAAAAAAAAAAAAAAAAAAAAGGAAAGAAAAAGGAAAAAGAAATTGAGTCAAATGGCAACCCTGGTAAACGAGGAGCTCTGTGAGTCACTAATAAAACCACTCACTAGGACTTAAAAAAATCTCTCAATACTGCATATCGTATCAGGCATGTTGACCTATCACATCACTGAAAAAGCAGGGTTTCTTTGCATAAAGATTAACTAATGTATTTGGTATTTGATTTTCAGTCTCTAGCACAGAAGCTGGCAAGTAGCTGGTGTTAAATAGTGCTCAGGTGGCTGAATGAGTGAAAATCCACCCCTGGGAGCCACAGGAAGAAATGCTTAGTCCCTCTAATGTCTTGTTACTTCGGTAGCTGCTCAAATATTGGAGGACTGAGACTTACTCTTCTGGCTTCTTCCTCCTCTCTACAATCATCACTTCTCTCTAGCCCAGGCTAACTATGCCCAGTTCTAGCAATCGACTTCAAATCCCTTCATCTAAGAAATTTCCAAATGTGCCTTTGCTCATTTGTTTCTTTGTTGTTGTTGCTTTAAATGGATTTAGGAGGATACACGTGCAGTTTTGTTACATGGATATATTGTGAAGTGGAGAAGTCTGGGCCTTTAGTGTAACCATCACCCAAATAGTGAATATTGTACCTATTAAGTAATTTCTCATCCCTCATCCCTCTCCTACCCTCCCACCCTCCCAAGTCTCCAGTGTCTACTATTCCACTCTGTATGTCCACATGCACACATTATTTAGCTCCTACTTATCAGTGAGAACATGTGGTAGTTGACTTTCTAAGTTATTTCACTTAACACAATGGCTTCCAGTTCCAACCATATTGTTGTAAAAGACATGATTTCTTCTTTTTTGGCTAATATTCCATATCTATATTTATCTACAGACAGAAATATCTCTACATCTCTCTATATGTATCACTTTTTCTTTACCCAATCATTTGTTGCCCACACTATTCATAGAGGTCACGGTGAACTCATATCTGGCATATCTGAGTAACCTTCTTTAAAAGTATGCTTTCCAAATTGCAAATCACAACCCAAAAGTGGATTGTGAAATCAAATCAATTTATGATCACTAATTTTCCCTTCCTTGCTTCCTTCCTTCCTTCCTTCCTTCCTTCCTTCCTTCCTTCCTTCCCTCCCTCCCTCCCTCCCTCCTTCCTTTCTCTCTCTCTCTCTCTTTCCTTTCTTTCAGATGTAGCCTTGCTGTGTCACCCAGGCTGGAGTGCAGTGGCACTATCTTGGCTCACTGCAACCTCTGCCTCACAGGTTCAAGCGATTCTTGTTCCTCAGCCTCCCGAGTAGCTGGGACTACAGGCACAGGCTACAATGCCAGGCTATTTTTTGTATTTTAGTAGAGATGGGGTTTCACCACGTTGGCTAGGCTCATCTTGAACTCATGATCTCATGTGATCTTCTTGCCTTGGACTCCCAAAGTGCTGGGATTATAGGCATAAGCCACTGTACCCAGCCCATAGTTTTCTTTAAAAAATAAAATAGAAACTTCAGAGGATAATGCACACAGTAAGAGTATTATTTCATGAAACATTTATGTCAATTGTTTAATTATGTGTGCCTATGTATCGTTATATATACATTAATATTTTATATATGTACATATGTATAAAATACACATTTTATACATATTTGTCGTACACCACACACAAACAAGGCGCCCCACACAGATTGTGCAGAACTTGTTATAGGTATTAGTCTCTACTCACCTGTTTGTCTTGTCACCTTTGTGTAGGGGTTAAACTGTATTGACATAAGTGGTGGCTTTGTGTATGTGTGTCCTCTGTTTTAAAATAAATATAATTCTTTTTTTAACATTTGATATTAATATTGGCCGATTAGAGAGGGTTAGGATGGAAGGTGAGGGCATCACAATCATGCCACATAAGTTTTTCTTTGGCCTTTTAAGGTAAATCACTTGTAATTTCATAGGTACGTATTTTAAAATGTAACCAGCACTGAGTGAATTGTTAAGGATTATTGATTTGATATTTAAATTAGTGTTTTAGTAAAATTGATTAAGGATTTAATTTGGTATTATACCAGGAAGACTAGGTCACACAGCTTCTAGTGCACAGGCAGAGAGGTGGAATCCTCCCAGTTTGGGGGCAAGATGCTTTTTAAAAAGCCACTGAATCCTCAGTGTTTTCTTTAATTGGTCATAGTTGTTAAATCCTACTATTCCTACTTTTAATGATAAATTTAATTTAGGTTTACCATTATCCCTTCTATTTGTTGCAGATAATTTTGTTAACTCTTAGTGACACATAATTTGCACTCTGACTATATTTTGGCCTAATATTTTGTAATAATTAGGCTTTAAGACATATGGACACTTAAAGATAAATCATCTGTATTCCTATTGCTAAAGCATATGCAAACATAATTCTTCCCACACCTACATTTTGCTTTTATAGTCACATTCTTTCTAACCAGCGGTTTTGTTTACCACTGGAAATTGAGAGTGATTGGAATGAATGAGACATAAGATGGTTCACCCTTTCTAAGTGAACTACAGTCTGAAAAGTTTGAGATCTGCTTATTTAACAGATGAAAAGACAGGTCCAGGGAAATGAACTGACTAATCAAAATTAGCAATGGCACTTGGAAAATTCCAGTCTCCAGATTCACTCTCTGCCACCAAATCATACTAACTCCAGCAACATCCAGAAAACAGGGCCTGACCCAGAGCAGAGGCCTCATAAATGTGTGCTTAGTTGCTTTAGTTGCGATTAGATTAGACAATATAAAACTACAGATCTGTTAGGTCACAAACTGTCAAATATTGACATTTTTCATACAGTTCAACCTAAATCATTTTATTTTAATAACTCTGCCTATGCCACTCTGAGGTTTTGCTTTTCACATGAGGAGCATGATAGTATATTTGTTAAGAGGGCATATTTTTTAAGACTTGAGCCAAACCGCTCAGGTTCAAGACCCAAGTCTTAAACTGATTGGTCATGTGTCCCTGAGCAGATTAGATTACTTAGCTTCTCTGTCTCTCAGTGTCCTCATAGGGGAAAAGGGTATTACACAAGTGTTTGCTTTTAATATTATTATTACTAGAACTCAACATACATACTAATTAGCCAGATGGCCTGACCAAGTTAGGGCAACTTTATGCACCTGTTCTGAAACGCATTTTTTAGATACAAAAAAAAGAGAAAGATACAGAGATTTTGCAATGTCTTTTCTTGGCAAGATTGGCTATTTATTTGTTTGACTGACATTTGGCTTTATTGTTTACAATGGTTGTCTCAAAAGTCCTATTTTTCTCTGCTGACAGCGCTGGTTAATAAATAAAACAGAGGCCAAAACATCCTAGCAACAGAAATCAACTGTGTGTACGATTTGTTGCTCTGTTTTAATTTCATCTATTTTTGAAAATGTAGTTGCTCTCTAAAGTGCCTGTTTCTTCTCTACAGCATTGCCCTAAAGAATAAGAAGAAGAAGAAAAAAAAAGCATCCAAACTTGAAGAACAGCTTTGATCAGCTCATAATGCACAGTGAAGACAATAATTTAAGGGTGAATCAGAGTGCAGCAAAGTGATTCCATTGAAACCTGATGCTGGCTAATTACTTCTCTATAGATGGCAGTGTTCAGTTTACTGAGCATCTGTGCATGACAGAATTTGGGACACTGTGGGTGGTACAATTCCAAGATATCTACACAATCTGAAAAGCAAAATATTCCAACTACAAGTATCATTTTATTAGGTGAAATAAACTATGTATACAAAAATCTCATTTTGTAATTAAGCCATAGGCCACAGTGTAGATCCCCAAAAACCACACCTGTTTGGATAAAAGCAAACAAATCATACCATGGAAGCTGTGCCTCTTTGGAATGGGACTTAGAACAAAAGGGTTTAGAAGACAGATGCTACTGTGATGCTGCAAAAGATTATTTACCTCCCAGATTTTAGGTGTGAAGCTGTAATAAAGTTAATACAACTCTTTTATCAGATGAATTATTTTTAGAATTACTTTTTCACTACATTCTCATAATGTCCTACTGAAAACAAACATTCTCATAAAGAAAAAGTGAGTGGAGGAGAAAAGCAATTAATCAGACAAAAAAAAGATAGGAAAGTATGTTGAGAAATGAACTTTCATATTGATTGGTTCTACTTTTTAAAATTATGCTTTAATTAATGGCATATATTTTCATGCTCTCTTGGAGCTATACTTTTTCTCCATTTCTCCTAAATCTGAAAGACATGTTTCTACTTAAAACACATCTCAAATATATTCGGTGGCAAGGCACATCAAAGTCCATACTATTATAAACACAGATTGGAAAAGGATAGCAAATAGAACTATACGCTTGGCCCATAGTTAACTCTAGATAACTGTTAAATGAATAATTAAGAAACAATAAATAGGCCGGGTGTGGTGGCTCACGCCTGTAATCCCAGCACTTTGGGAGGCCAAGGCAGGTGGATAACGAGGTCAGGAGATCGAGACCATCTTGGTTAACACTGTGAAACCCCAATTCTACTAAAAATAGAAAAAATTAGCTGAGTGTGGTGGTGGGTGCCTGTAAAAGGGTTAGTTGAACTGGTTCCTGAGGTTTTCTTCTGTACTTGCAATTTTCCTGTCTTCTCTACTTATTCTTTTGGTGATGCTGCCTTACATAATCTTCTTTTCTTCTTCTTCTCTTTAATACCTGTGCCCCCTTGCTCTCCTCCTTCTCCTCTCAGATCCATATTCAGAGAGGAACCCCAGAGGGAAACAATTAAGAGATGAGAGGATGGCATTGGATAGCTTATGAAACAGGGTTAGTGATGATGCCAATTCTCTTCCTCCTGATCCTTCTGTGAGAAAAGGAGGTTTAGAACAAGTTCAGATTCCAAGGGTCTGTGTTTTCCAGGGGGAGTTAAACATGCACCATCACAAATTATAAACTGCTGCTCTTTATCTACAACCAGCCACCATTACAATGTTTACCCAAACCCACATCAGCAACCACTCACTGTCCACAGTAATGCTGACATTTACCAATTTAGGCTTCTGGAGATAATATGATGTGCAGTACACAGCCAAGATTTTTTTTTTCTAGTTCTTATGTTGAAAAAGAGGGGCAAGCTTCTCTTTGGGGGCTGCTCCCCAAAGACACACACTAGTCACTAGCAAACCCTGGCATTATTGTCCAAATGAAATGTACCTGTCTAGCACACTCAGCTGAGCGGGCTGTGATTTGATAAATACATTAGGGAGAAAAGCTTCGAAATAATTTGAATTTAGTTCCAATTTCCTCTGCCTCAAAACAGCAGGAGATACAGTCAGACGGAGAAGCTGTGCTCTGTACAATAAGGGACAGAATTCTAAGTCACCAACTATCACCAAAGTTGTCGTAATCTTCCTCATTTCTCTAAAATTTGCTCTACTCAGAGATTCTCCATCCACCCAAATCCTAGGCATCATATCCTAATTACCAAGTGTTGTCAAGCCGACTTCCTACACACCTCTCATGTTCACCAGCTCCTCTCCCATCATAGCTGCATGATGATGGGTCCTTGTTGTCTCCCATCTGGACCATGAAAGTAACTGTCTTGCTTTATTCCTATCCATCTTCTGCCATCAAGGTGAACTTTTAACACACAAATCCTGCTCAACATCTTTTAAATGTTGCCTACTGTTGGTGACAGTGAAGTCCAAAGTGCTGGGGGATAAGCAGAGCTCAGTAAGTGTGCATGATGGTTCAAATGGTTCTATTAATATTATTTTATTATTTATATGATTGTTTTCTCCTTGTATTAGTTCTTCTCTCTTTTTTTAAGGATTGTAGGCATCTTGAGGAAAGAGAGACATTCACAAAGCTGAAGGGCTTCACTGTGCCCGCATTTGAATTCTATGATTGAAATTATCTTAACTGGACCCACCACTAATGGGTTAAGATAATTTGAACCACAGAATCTTTACAGTATTTTGTAATAATCTGAAAAGTGGCCATAAGAATCTTTTGTGCTATGCAGAACTTCACTGGTGTCAAAGTACTTAAAAAGAGGTGTTAATAATAAATTATGCATTTTTATTTTTCATAAGCCTCTAAATTCTACTAATCGTTTCTATGGATAAATTGTTAACAGAAACATGTTACTTAGCAGATAATTAAAAAGAACATTAAGCATACTCAAGACATATAAAGAAAAATATGCATTGGAGCCTTAAATCATATAATACTTTTGTGATATTAATCAGTAAGGAAAAAGAAAGATAACTCAATAGAAAAAATGACCGAGAGATTTGATCAGGCAATTCACAGTAGAAGATATTCAAATAGCTGAAAAATATATAAAAAAAGAGTTCAGCCTCAACCTCATTATTCATCAGAGAAATGCAAATTAAACAAAAATGAGATTTCCCAGAAGATAAAGTAAGCTTATTTTCCCCCATTCCTCCCTCTAATTACAGCTAAAAATCTTACATGTTATTTAGAAAACAAACACAGGAAGACTGAAAGGTAGACAGAAGGTAGCAGACTGGCTAGGGACCTCAGGGTCCACCACAGTATTGAGTTCCTTGGATTCTCATGGACTCATCACAGTGCAGCTGGAGAGGAGCTGGTGAACATGAGAGGTATGTAGGAAGTAGGCTTGACAACACTTGGTAATTAGGATATGATGCCCAAGCATCTGGGTGGATGGAGAACCTCTGAGGAGAGCAAATTTTAGAGGAATGAGGAAGGTGATGACAAGTTTAGTGATAGCTGATGACAGAATTCTATCCCTTTTAGTACAGAGCACAAAGCAAAAGAAAAACTAATGTGGAAGTAAATTCATCTTCACTTTGCAAAACTATTAAGCAGTTGCTCCTAAAGCTAAACTAATACGTACTCTACATTCCAGCAATTTTGCTCCTATATATACACCTTTGTTCCAAAGGACATGCACAAAAATACTCAGTGCAGCATTGTTAATAATAGTTAAGTACAGAAACAGCCTAAATGTCCATTAACAATAGAACGGATATGTGAATTGTGGTATTTTATACACTGGAATACTATACAACACTAAAAATGAATGAACTACACCTATATCCAATGACATGGATGATCTTCACAAGCATCAAGCTGAGTGTGAGAAACCAGACACAAAAGATTATATACTATATGATTATATTTATTTAAAGTGCCAACTGGATAAAAACTAATCAAAGACATTAGGAGTTAGGATAGCAGTTACTCTTCAGAAGGAGGCATACAGTAATCACTGGGAGAAGTACAAAGAAGCATTGTTTTCTCTCCTCATCTGAGTGGTGATCACGTAGGTATCTTCACTATGTATTAGCATAAGCTGTATACTTCTGATATGTGCACTTTCCTGTCTGTATGCTGTCAATACAAATTTTATGAAAACAGTAAAAATAAATATACTTTCTCTGTCTCTCCTGGTACAAAGTAAAGATGATATATTAGCAATGAGTGAAAAAGTTACTGCTTTTTGAAAACACTTGTGCCATGGAGGGAGCACTGTGAAGAAAAGAGTTTGGAAAAGTTTTCATTGCTGTATGCTTTTGCCATGCCCCCAGTGACTTGTGTTTTACCTCTCTGCATACTAAAACACATGGGGACAGAATTTTTGTCCTGCACAAAAATCCTCAACAAAATACTAGCAAATCAAATCTAGCAGAACATCAAAAAGTTAATTTACCGTGATCAAGTAGGCATTTTCCTGCGAGGCAAGGTTGGTTCAACATACCCAAATCAATGTGATTCACCACATAAACAGAATCAAAAGCAAAAAAAACATATGATCATCTTAATAGATGCAGAAAAAGCTTTTGATAAAATCCAAATTCCCTTCACTGATAAAAACCCTTAACAGACTAGGCATTGAAGGAACATAACCTCAATATAATAAGAGACATTTATGACAAACCCACAGCCATTATCATATTGAATGTCCAAAATCTTGGACCATTCCACTTTAGAACTGGAACAAGACAAGGATGCCCACTCTCACCACTCCTATTCAACATAGTACTGGAAGTTCTAGCCAGGGCAATCAGGGAAGAGAAAGAAATAAAAGGTACCTAAATAGGAAAAGAAGAAATAAAACTATCACTCTTGGCTGATGATATGATTCTATACCAAGAAAATCCTGAAGACTCTACCAAAAGGCTCCTAGAATTGAGAAATGACTTTAGTAAAGTTTCAGGATACTAAATTAATATTAAAAAATCTGCAGCATTTCTATATACCAACAACATCATGGCTAACAGTAATATCATGAACACAATCCCACATATAATAGCCACAAAGAAAACGGAATACCTAATAATACAGCTAATCAAGGAGGTGAAATATCTCTAGAAGGAGAACTATAAAACATCTCTGAAAGAAATCAAAGGCAACACAAATAAATGAAAAAATATTTCATGCTCATGGATTAGAAGAATCAATATTATAAAAATGGCCATACTGGCCGGGCGCAGTGGCTCATGCCTGTAATCCCACCACTTTGGGAGGCCGAGGCAGGTGGATCATGAGATCAGGAGATCGAGACCATCCTGGTTAACTTGGTGAAACCCTGTCTCTACTAAAAAAAAAAAAAAAAAATGCAAAAAATTAGCCAGACGTGGTGGTGGGTGCCTGTAGTTCCAGCTACTTGGGAGGCTGAGAACCTTTCCCTGACATTCTAGACAGACACATTGGAACTCTTCCCTGAAAACTCACACTGTATTTTGGAAGCTCAACCAAAAGACTGAAAATGCTGTCTCCCAGAAGAATGGTGATTTCTTGGGCACAAGGAGTATGTGCCTTTTTATCTCTTTATCCCAGTGCTTCAGACCAGCTAGAATACTAGAAACTTCACAAACGTTTTCTGAATAAACAAATGGGTTTCAAATTTTAGGGAAATATTGTATTGTATAATGGAAATTTGCTAAGAGAGTAAATTTTACCACACTTTTACCACACACACACACACACACACAGACGTAACTATGTTAGATGATGGCTATGTTAATTTGACTGACTGTAGTAATAATATCATAACTATGTATATCAAAACATAATGTTGTGTACCTTAAATATATATAGTTTTTTTAAAACTTTAAAAGAGAAAAATAAATAGTACTCTAAGGAAAAAAAATCTATGGAAAAATTAGTTACTAGCAGGAGAAGGTTAATTTTCCATAGTCACAGACTTCTATCATTTGTGTTAGCAGAAATAATGCTACCAAGATTCAGGAGTCCTTGACTTTGCACCCACCTCTGCACTTTCTGGCTGTGTGATCTTTCATGGTCACTCTCCTTCTCTGGCTCTTCATTTCCTCTTTTGAAGGGATTGAATTAGCTCAACTCTGGATTCCTTCTAGTTTTAACAGTATGTACTTACTTTCTGTATGATACTCCTGATGTTAATGAAGCAGTAGTATTTACTGGGCACATACTACATTTCAAACCTTCCCAAAATACCTTTCATCCTGGTCCATATTGTCATTTTTACAGTAGAATTAGAATTAGAATTTTTCTGTCTTGAGATTAAAGTTTCCTCATTATCTGGCCCTAATCTACCATTGGACCATAAAATTCATTCAATTAAATTTAACATATAGTTATGGCATTAGACACCCAGAAGTTAGAAGTAAATGAAGACATCTCTATTGCTTCTTTAAAGTACCATATAGTCTAGTGAGAAAGACAAGACAGGAACACAAACAAAGTAAAATATGACTTTGTGGGTTTCTGTAACCATCAACTTAATGTTAGTCAATAATTCTATCTTTGGCTGCATTAATAATGACTAAAAAGAAATGGATCTATCCAACCAAGACTAGGGTAATCTTCTTAGGCCAGGTCATAGGTAGGCCCTACATTTAGCTCTACAATTCATGTTTTAAAAGGAAGCTTGACTGAGCAGAAGAGGTGGTTTTATTCATCTCTGCTAATGGGACTACCCTCCATAGTCTTCTAGACCAGTAACTTCTAGCACACTTGTCTCTTCCTTTTTCCTAACCCCTGCATCTAAGAGGTCATGAAATCCTGTCAGTTTTACTGCAGAAATATCTCTTCAATCCATTGTCTTCTTTTTCTATGCCCTAAGCACCCTACTTTATATCTCTGTCTCTTTCTCTCTCTTTCACTTACAATGTACATAACAGTAGGCAGGCCATTTTTTTTTTTTTTTTTAAATGACAGGGTCTCACTTTGTCACCCAGGTTGGAGTACAGTGATGTAAACACAGTTCACACTACAATTTCGACTTCCTGGGCTTAAGGGATCCTCCCACCTCAGTCCCCCAAGTAGCTGAGACTACAGGTGCATGCCAACACACCCAGCTAATTTTTGCATTTTCTGTAGAGATGGCATTTCACTATGTTGCCCAGGCTGGTCTTAAACTCCTGAGCTCAAGAAATCTGCCCGCCTCATCCTCCCAATGTGGGGAGATTACAGGCATGAGTGACTGCTCCCAGCCATGGACAGGCTACTTTATCTTCTCAGTGCTTCAGTTTTCTCATCTATAAATTGTAGACAAAAAATACCATGTACCTCAGAGGGTTGCTATGGGGATTACATGAATGAAAACAGGTAAAGGGCAGTGAATGTTCAATAAAGGTTGGCTATGTTTATTATGTACTGGGTATGTCAATGGGTCTTCAGCATCTATTCCTATTTCTTTCTATGGGATTTCCTGACTACAGAGGCTGGAAAATGAAAAACTACATTTCTCAGACTCCCTTGCAGCTAGGGTTCACAATGCAAATTGGGTTTCCATGGTTAGATGCCCTAACTGGATGTGAAAGCTGAAGTAAGAGAGAGACAATCTTCCTGTTATCTTTCTACTGTCAACCAAGCTTATCCAGAATTGAATGTTGAGAGGCAGTTCTGTGGTAGTGGATAATATAACTGCTTTCTAATCCTTTTCCCCTTCTCTCTAGATTTCAAGTATTGCAGTGTGTTCTTGACTTTGATCCAGCAGCTGCCTCCTAATTCCCACTCCTTCAATTCTTCAGCAATACTACAAACACTTAATTCCCTGAATTAAATTTCTTTCTTCTTAAACTACATAGGATAGTTTCTATTTCCCATATGCACTCTGATTAAATCATATGGTGACCTGTGGTCCTACACATAAGTACAGGGCAGAGATACAAACCAAGTACTGCACTATAGGAATATAAATTATAAGGTATTGCTTTTTGGCAAATCTGTGAACTCATTTCCCATATTAAATATGAAAGTCAACATCACCACCCTTTGTTATTAAGGACCTACACTTACATATATTCACTTTATGTAGCCACATACCACAGAGTGATTTACAGTATGTTCTAGAAAACAGACAATTTATTCCTCACCCAGAGATCATCTGCTCTCAGAATTCTGGAAATCCTCAGCAGTCTTTTAGTGTTTGGATCTGTTACCATTTCAATTTCATAGCTGAAAATACTGACACAGAAAACGCCTCATGAATGTTTATGATTCACCACTTCTGGGAGTCTAGGACACCTGCTTGGCACAAGGCTTTGGTATAAACAAGGGTTTCAGGAAGTTTTTTATTCTACCTACACAGAAGCTAAAACTGTGTTAAGTTAGCTGCCCAGACCTGCCCTGTAGTCATCAGATTTTGTTATGAAGTAAAATGATTAATTTCCAGAACCTTTTATGTTGAGGGAAAAATAATTTACTTTCCATACTTAGCAGTTTAATCCAGCGTGGCTCCAAGCCAGCTATCTTCTTAGGATGCTGCAATACTCATACCTGTCATCAGCAATTAGCGAAAGCAACCAAAAATACGAATCTCAGTTCTCAAACTCTGGATACTGACACTCATGATTGGTTCCCATACATCAGGATCAACTCATCTGCTCGTCCTGAGGTTCCTTTTACAGGATTTAAACCCCTCATATATTCTCAGTGTTTGTGATGCATTCTGTAGAATAAAAACCTGGCCAAATGCTGTGAAAACAAATTTTGTTGGTTGTGTTCTTTATACAGCAAGAAGTGGCCAAAGTTTGAAAAAAATTAGAAAACTATGCAACACTATCCTTGAGCTAAATTTATAAAATTGCATTGATTTAGCTTTCTTCTGTTCTACTCTAATCCTTCCACCTCTGTTTTTGACTTCAAAACCTCCCTGTCTCTTTCAAGATTTTACTCTCTTAATTATTCCTTTACTCTTTCATTTTATCTCCAACTTCTTCCTCTGTCCTAGCTCCTTCCCCTCAACAATTAAATATACTCAAGTCTTTCCTTTCTTAAAAGCCTGTAGCTGAGCACAGTGGCTGTAATCCCAGCACTTTGAGAGGCTGAGGCAGATGGATCACAAGGTCAGGAGTTCGAGACCAGCCTGGCCAATATGGTGAAACCCCGTCTCTACTAAAAATACAAAAATTAGCCTGGCGTGGTGGCATGCACCTGTAGTCCCAGCTACTCAGGATGCTGAGATAGGAGAACTGCTTGAACCCAGGAGGCAGAGGTTGCAGTGAGACAAGATCATGCCACTGCACTCCAGCCTGGGTGTCAGAGTGAGACACTGCCTCAAAAAAAAATTTTTTTGCAATCTACTCATCTGACAAAGGGCTAATATCCAGAATCTACAAAGAACTCAAACAAATTTAGAAGAAAAAAACAACTCCATCAAAAAGTGGACAAAGGATATGAACAGACACTTCTCAAAAGAAGACATTTATGCAGCCAACAGACACATGAAAAAATGCTCACCATCACTGTTCATCAGAGAAATGCAAATAAAAATCACAATGAGTTACCATCTCACACCAGTTAGGATGGCCATCATTAAAAAGTCAGGAAACAACAGATGCTGGAGAGGATGTGGAGAAATAGGAACACTTTTACACTGTTGGTGGGACTATAAACTAGTTCAACCATTGTGGAAGACAGTGTGGCGATTCCCCAGGGATCTAGAACTAGAAATACCATTTGACCCAGCCAGCCCATTACTGGGTATATACCCAAAGGATTATAAATCATGCTGCTGTAAAGACACATGCACACGTATGTTTATTGCGGCACTATTCACAATAGCAAAGACTTGGAACCAACCCAAATGTCCAACAATGATAGACTGGATTAAGAAAATGTGGCACATATACACCATGGAATACTATGCAGCCATCAAAAATGATGAGTTCATGTCCTTTGTAGGGACATGGATGAAGCTGGAAACCACCATTCTCAGCAAACTATCGCAAGGACAAAAAAACCAAACACCGCGTGTTCTCACTTATAGGTGGGAATTGAACAATGAGAACACATGGACACAGGAAGGGGAACATCACACACCAGGGCCTGTTGTGGGGTGGGGGGAGGGGGGAGGGATAGCATTAGGAGATATACCTAATGTAAATGACGAGTTACTGGGTGCAGCACACCAACATGGCACATGTATACATATGTAACAAACCTGTATGTTATGCACATGTACCCTAGAACTTAAAGTATAATAAAAAAAAAAGTTTGTAATACTACACTCCCTTCAGTTTTTCTTTCAAAGCAGCTCCTTATAACTTTATTTCTTAGATTGGAATTAGGTGACATATTAGTAAGGTCCATAAGTTCTTCACAAGAAGATTAAGCTTCTGTTTGCATTTTCATGATTATCTTGAACAATAATATAAACACATTTTAGATCATCTGGGTGCCTGCCCTAAAACCAAGCAGTACGATAAGATTTCTTATCTCTTACCTTTGTATGTATGAATGCGTCAATACTAAATGGTACTGATTTAATTTTCTTGAGCCAAGAAGAAAAGAAAATTGATGGACATATAATAACCTTAAACAGTACCTTGGAATATTATACAAATGAGGAGAAGTGGTGGGAGGATGGAGTGAGTCATAACATAGCACATGAAAGTAGAAGTATATCAAACTCAAAATTACCTGCAGCCAGTATCATACTTCATGTGGAGAACTGTTATGTAGTTTTGGTAGAATAACATAAGCAATTACATTAAATTAATATTGTAAGTTTGATTTTAATTTGCTTTAAAATCTTCCTTCCTTCCTTCCTTCCTTCCTTCCTTCCTTCCTTCCTGTCTCTCTCTCTCTCTCTCTCTGTCTCTCTTTTTTGACAGGGTCTGGCTCTGTCACTTAGGCTGGAGTGCAGTGGTACAATTCTGGCTCACTGCAACCGCCTCCCAGGCTCAAGCCATCCTCCCACCTCAGCCTTTCCAGTAGTTGGGACTACAGGTGGATGCCAACACACCTTGCTAATTACTTGTGTATTTTTGTAGAGATGGGGTTTCACCATGTTGCTGGGCTCAAGCTATCCACCCTCAAGCGATCCATCCTGGGCTCAAACTATCCACCCACCTTGGCCTTCCAAAGTGCTGGGATTACAGGCATGAGCCACTGCACCCGGTTTTGAATTTTCTTTATATTTATTTTATAAGCATATTTAGTTTTTATGGTTGTATTAGTGCTGCAAGTATAGATGTTTCATATGAAGTTTGTGTTTATATATATATATTTATTTAAGTAATATAAACAAAAATTCTAAGCCAACCTGAGTTTACTCAAGGATTCTTTTCCTTTCTTATTTGAATTTTATTTTACAAACACTCATATAGAGCTTTCTATATACCAGATATTAAGTATTAACTCCTTGTGATAATCATATGACATAGGTATTGTTATTAGCCCCACTGTGCTGTGGAGAAGATTGAGGCACTTATAGAAATTAATAACCCATGATCACACAACAAGTAAGTGGTACAGTTGGGATTTAACAGGCAATCTGGCTTGAGAATCCCCATCTTTAATCATATAAAATGCTGCTTTCCTTTAGATAGATTCTGTATGTACTCTGTCAAGGTTTGAAAAATACCACTTTAGGAAATATGGTCTACTCTTGATACATATTCACGAGGGCTCTGTTCTTAGCTTTCTTCCCTTTACACTTGACATGTTCTCCCAGGACGATATCATTGATTACTACAGTTCTAACTATCAACCACACCTTGACTAGTTCCAGATCTCTAACTGTGGATTAGACCTGTATTCTGTTCTCAGGATGTATATAATCAACTGGACATTTTCATCTGCAACTTTCAGAGATACCTCATGTTCAACCTAGTTTAAATAAAAGCCAAGCTTTCCCTTTCCCTGACTCCACTCTTACTCTAATAAGCCTGCTTTTTCTACTGTATTAGCCCTCCTGTTTAATGGTCCCACTTCCTACTCAAAATGCTCACTGTTTAGTGAAGAAGAGAGATAAACAGTCATTACAGTGAGTACATGACAATCACAGGGATATGTCCAAAATGCCATTTAGCTCAGAAGGAAACATGACTCTGCCTGCGGTAGAAGGGTCAAGGAAGGCTTCACTAAGAAGACAATGTTTAAACTGATTCACAGTAATGCCTGCTTGCATTTAGAAAAGGAATTCTCATCTTTGTCCATTAGCATATAGTTTAAGGGTATCTTTTATGTGCACTATTTATATTGGTGGTAGAAAATAGAAATGTATGATAATTTTTCACTTTAGCTCCAAAATGAAATCTCCACTACTTTGTTCCCCTCCATTTCCCAGAAAAGCAGAAGTAGCAATCTTACAAGCTTTTTTTGCCATTTGAAATGAAATAAACGAAAGATAATATTTTCTGTACTCTTTTAAAAGATCAATTTATCTCTAAAACATTTTTCATACTCTAATATTTTATGGGAAAAATTCTACATAGATTTTGGTCAATTATATCAGTTTTAACTGACTCTGAGGCAGCTGCAGTATGAAGTTCATTAGTGGTCATGGCTCCCCATATGGCTTTTGTGGGTTGACCATCATAGGCAATAGGTCCTTCTAGACTTGTGCAGGTACCACATTGGAATTCTAGCAGCACAACACAGATGAGAGATGGCAGTGATGATTAGCATGGAGAGCCATAGAATCAGGTCACAGTTGCCAGAGAGGCAACCTTTTTGCCTTTCTTTTTGAAGATGTTCATCCTGATAGCGTCTCCTTCAGAAATAATTTTATTGCATAAAAGAGATGTCCATTCAAACTGCTCAAGCTAAAGTGATAATTTCCTTGTCAGGATACAGGGGTCATTTCTAGGAACCCAAGAAAAAGATGCAAATCCTGGGTTTGAAACAGTCTAGAAACAGCAACCACAAGGCCTAGGAATAAAGGGAGTTTTTCAGTTATGATCTGTGCCATTTGTCTCTCTCTCGGTTATACTGTCTCCTCTTGTTTCTTCCTGTGTCAGTTTCCCTCTTCCTTCTCTCTGCCAACCCACTTTCTCTGCACACAGAGCCCCCACCCAGCAGCTGTATTTCCAGCCTGCACCCCAGCTGTATGCCATCTTTGAGTTTAAGCACTAACAGAGAGAAATGCATCTCTAAGATGCAATTTCAAATCCTGAGGGGGTCTGATGAGTCCCTTTTGGTTCACATCTAGCTATGCACAGCGAAGTAAGATCATTTCTTAGAAATGTGTATGTAGGGACCTACACTGGGGAAAATTGGCAGATACCTTCAAATTGTCTCCTATGGGTATGTTTGTAAACACTGAAGTTTTGTTTCAAAGAGAGAACAGCCACAAAGCCTGACCTAATAAGATAAAATAAGTGAAGCGTTTTCTCTGCTTCCTAAGAATTATGCTGTTACTAATCAAAAAGACTGCCCTAATTACAGCCACCTGTGCCATTGAATAAACATAATTCTTCAGGATCAGGTTGTTATGAACTAATTTGATACATGTTACCTTTCACTTTTAGGGAGGGGGAACTCTGATTAACGCTAAGGTAAACTCATGGACAAAGACTAAAAGGGGTCACAAGAAAAAACGCTCAAGCTTGTCTTTACTCTAGTTCTTAAGTTAAAGCATCAAGAGGAACCCCCAAGATTCCCATCTGAAGCAGCTCACTGGCCCTAGGATTTAAGGCTAAAAGTCATGTAGGATAAAGAATATGGGTTTTTCTAGTGGTGTTCATGGGAAGTCCCTCTGGCAGTTTAGTTGTTATTCTGTGACTGAGGCTAATGACCACGTATAATACTATCGACAAGTATGAGGAGTGTTTTCTTAACATTCTGAATACCTGAATTGCACTGAAATCCAATATAGTTAAAGAGCAGAGTCTTCTGGTTAATCAAATATTGAGATAAGAATTACCAAATGTAGAATAATAGGACTTTTCGATTAGATAATTATGCAGTTCAGTTACCTTTAGACTCTACTCTGAGGTGCCATAGAAGCAATAGAGAGAGGCTCTACTCCTTGCTGTACCCTACATTCATCTCTACTTTCATCTGTTCTACATATAGACTTTTCAAATAATGTGCCATTTGAACAAATGGTTCCATGACATTATAGATATATGAAATAAATATGCTTGCCTATGAAAACTGCTGATGTACTTCAGTCTTCTCAAGAGAAAACTGACAGCCCCAAAAAAGTTAAATTTCCAACACTGATCAAAACATATAGAATAAAAAATAAAGAACACACTAAATATGATTATTTTTTCAATAATAATTTAAAAGGTACCTTTAGGACTTATTGTCCCAGAGTTATAGACCTCCTAACTTACAGTCCAGATATGGAGTAGACAGAGTTAGTTTATTTCTTTATGCATTTAACAAACATTTATTGACCACTCCCCGTGTATCAGATATTTTACTAGCCACTAGAGGTTCAACAGTGAGCAAAACAAGATAAACTCTCTGTCCTCACTGAACTTCTCTTCTAATGAGAGAGACAGAAAAATATGTTAGATAAGTGAAATATATATTGATAGTGTTCAATGTAAAAAGTCAGAATACAAAGCAGAGAAGTGGGATATAAAGTATATGTATACTGTGGAGGCAGAAAAGTTCTCATGTGGAAGCTAACTTTTTAATAAAGTTTGAAGAAAGGTGGTTATGCAGATACTTTCAGAAATAACATTCTTGGCTAGAGAACAGCAAGGAACTGAGCTGGAAGTGTGCCCGGTGTGTTAGAGGAACACTAGGAAGCCAGCAGGAATACAGCAGAAACAGCAGAGGAAGAGTAGCTAGAAACGAAGTCAGAGAGTAAATGGGAAATGGGAGAGAAATATATAGGAGCTTAGGGGTCAATATTAAGGACTTTGGCTTTTGCTCTGGGTGCGATAGGAGAAGTTTAGAGTAGAAGAATAAGATAATCTAACTTACATTTGTGTTGACAACAGATTGAAGGGAGAAAGAACATAACCAAGGTGACCATTAGGAGTCAGTTGCATTAACCCAGGTAATGAATGATAGTTATATGGACTAGGATAGAAAAATGAGGATGCTAAGAAATAGTCAAGCCCTGGATATAAATCTAAGGTGTAGCTGATCAAATTTGCTTATGGATCAAATGTGAAGATGAGAGAAAGGGAGAAGTTAAGGATGACATCAAGTTTTTTGGCCTTAGCAACTGGAAAAATGGAATTGCCACTGAGGTAGGAAAGATTGTAGAAGTTTCTGGTTGTAGAAAGTAGAAGATCAAAAGGTCAATTTTGGACATGCTATGTTTAAGATACTTACTAGACATTTAAGTAGAGAAGTCAAATGGGAACTAGAACACCAATATGGAGTTCTTTGGAGAGTTGTTCCAGTGTCCAGATTTCAGATAGCAATGGGAATTATTAGCATTGAGCTGGGATTTAAAATTATGACACTGCATGAGATCAGCAAGGGAGTAGGTAGAGATAAAAAAGAGAGGACTTGCCTGGCTGCGGTGGCTCACGCCTGTAATCCCAGCACTTCGGGAGGCCGAGGCAGGTGGATCACGAGGTCAGGAGATCGAGACCATCCTGGCTAACACGGTGAAACCCCGTCTCTACTAAAAATAGAAAAAATCAGCTGGGCATGGTGGTGGGCTCCTGTAGTCCCAGCTACTCACGAGGATGAGGTAGGAGAATGGCATGAACCCAGGAGGCGGAGCTTGCAGTGAGCTGAGATGGCGCCACTGCACTCCAGCCTGGGTGACAGAGCGAGACTCTGTCTCAAAAGAAAAAAAAAAAAAAAAGAGGAATAAGCCAAGGGACACTCCAAATTACAGGTTTTAACAATGAAGGTGAACTTCCTTCCCTCCCCATTCCAAAACACACAGAATTGACAAGGAGAAACCAGGAGGAAAATCATCCAAGTATGAATCATATAAGCCAAGCGAATCAAGTACTTCTAGGAGAAAGGAGTGTTCAACTATGACAAATGCTGCTGATGGAGAAATATGGCGAAAATTGAGAATTGAGAAGTGACAATGGAGATCATCTGCAACACTGAGAATAAAAATTTTGGTGAGTGGAGGGGATGAACGCCTGATAGAGTGGGTTCAAAGGAGAATGGAAGAAGAGCAATTGGAGATATAAAGCACACTTTTCCAATGAGCTTTGTTATAAAGCAAGATTGTTTAATTGTTTTAAGATGGGAGAAATAGCAGTGTGAGTTTTCTCCTAAGGGATTGATTCAATAGAGAGAAAAATGTTGATAATGCCAAATAGAGGAATTGCTGAATTAATGTCACCTGGAATATGAGAACAAAGAAGGCATTGGCCAGAAATATGGGAAATTCATCTACAGTTCCAGGAAAGAAATTACAGATGCAGATAGATGGGCAGATGATTCTCTCTTGATTAAATAAAGTTGTTTCAGAAAAGTAGAAAGGAAGCTCAGCAGCTGACAATGAGAATGAGGAGAGTGTTGCTGAAAGTTTAAGGTAAGAGGAGAAAGAAAAAGTAGTCCTTGAGGGGACAGTGAATTTACAAAGGAAATGTAGTATGATTTTTAGGTAGTACTAACTGAGACTCAGAAAGGGTAAATATTTTGACCAAGGTTATTTATCTAGCAATAGAATAAGGAATAAAACTCAGATCTCATGGCCGGGCGTGGTGGCTCACACCTGTGCTCCCAGCACTTTGGGAGGCTGAGGCGGGTGGATCACTTGAGGTTAGGAGTTTGAGACCAGCCTGGCCAACATGGAGAAACTCCATCTCTACTAAAAATACCAAAATTAGCTGGGCGTGGTGGCAGGCGCCTGTAATCCCAGCTACTCTGGAGGCTGAGGCAAGAGAATCCCTTGAACCTGGGAGGCAGAGGTTGCAGTGAGCCAAGATTGTGCCACTGCACTCCAGCCTGGGTGACACAGCAAGGCTCTCTCTCTCAAAAACAAAATAAAACAAAAAACCAAAACCAAAAACTGAGATCTCTCCACTCATGGCTCTTTGACCAAATTGTTTTCCTCTATACTGTATAGCATAGTAGATGTTTATTTAGGGAGTTTCCAGGAGAAATGCAAAATTCATACTCAAGTAAAATTAAAGTTTATTTAACTCCTGTGCCAGTCATCAATTTAAAAAATATATATAAAATTGATATAAAATATATCAATAAATATATATATTTTAAATTGACATATATATCAATTTAAAATTATATATAGTGTCTATTTCATATATAGACACTATATATGATATATATATTTCATATATATCATATATATGATATATATATTTCATATCTATCATATATATTATATATATTTCATATCTATCATATATATGATATATATATATCATATCTATCATATATATGATATATATTTCATATCTATCATATATATGATATATATCATATCTATCATATATATGATATATATCATATCTATCATATATATGATATATATATCATATCTATCATATATATGATATATATATCATATCTATCTATCATATATATGATATATATCATATATATATCATATATATGATATATATGATATATATATGATATATATGATATGTATGATATATATATGATATATATATCATATATATGATATATATATGATATATATGATATATATGATCATATATATCATATATATGATATATATATGATATATGATATATATGATATATATATGATATATGATATATATGATATATATATGATATATATGATATATATGATATATATGATATATATGATATATATATGATATATATGATATATATGATATATATATGATATATATATGATATATATCATATATATGATATATATATGATATATATGATATATATCATATATATGATATATATATGATATATATATGATATATATCATATATATGATATATATATGATATATATATGATATATATCATATATATGATATATATCATATATATATCATATATATATCATATATATCATATATATCATATATATCATATATATATCATATATATTTCATATATATGATATATATATATCATATATTTCATATATATGATATATATATTTCATATATATAGTGTCTATTTCATAGCTTTAAATTATCAAATTACATGCCAAGTGAAATAGAGAAAAAAGGCAGTAATACAACAATTCAACCAAATCGTGCCTCTGCCCCATCCCCAATTCCCCAGTGCACATAAACAATGCTTTTGCCCTAAACATGGAGCTTATTTAGTTAAAAAATACTGGGTTTACAATTGGGGGAAATTTATCCTGAATTATCCAAATAATGATCTTTAGTTCTCTACCAGCAGAATATCTTAGAAAAATACTTGACCCCCGCAAAAAACAAACAAACAAACAAACAAAAACTGTTAAAATCAATTATGCCCTATATTTCTTGGGGGGAGGGGTGGAGTTTCTAACACTAACTTTTTAATGAGTATCTACTATTGTATAAATAGTAGTGGCAGTGGAGCTCTTATTTTGCATTAAATGTCAAGTATATCCAATAAGAGGATTAGAATTGCAAATAATGAATTTGATTTCTGTCTTGCCTAATTGTCTTTAATTTATTATGTTGAAATCTCCTATATTTAGGACTCCCATTATGGAGAAGCAGTGCATCATGCTAATTAAAGTGAGTAAATTGCAAAAGTAACATTTATCATTTGCATCAAGAAGGTAGAGGTCTCCTATCCTTACTGACAGTAAATAAAATAGGGGTCTATTCCACATGATCACTTTACATTCCTCACTTTGGTGCCTGCCTTTCTGGCCTGTGACTTGATGATTAGAGATTCAGGAGGACCAAAGGGTAAGAGCCTTACTTGTGATTGCTGAAGCTTGTCATGTAAGAGATACAAAGATTTCACTGAAACACAAGATACAGGAGGAAACAATTTGCCATGTGAAAAAGAAGTCATTAGAAAGCAAAGAGAGTGACGTGAGTTAGTTGGAGAAACAATATTGGCAAAGATATGGCCCAGGATGAAAAATATGTAATTATCAGTGATAATTTAATTTATAATTATTTATTCTAATTTCTATAATCGCTTTCATTTAAGCAAGGAAGAAAACTAACTTGCCTCCAGGAAAATATAATATTATTTTAAGTAAGTACTAGAATATGTTTCTAGCTTCTAAATACCAGCATGGTTTAAATGTCAGATTTATTTGTTGTGAGAAAATTTAAATGAATGTTGCCTATCATTAACATTCAAAAGGTAAACTGATGTGTTGCAAGATCTTACCTACTTTTACCTTATTTCAAAGAAGATTGTGTAAATAAAATAATATTTTTTAAATGTAGGTTTTAAAAATCAAGAAATAAAATAAACGTAACTATAATGAAAAAGAATACAAGCTAATATCTTTTAAATTACATTTCCAGCACAGATTATACACTTGAATGACTATAAATGGCTTTAAGCTATTCAAAATTAGGTCTACTCTGATATCGAGTTTGTGATATGTTTATCAGAACTCAAGTAAATCTGTGGGTGATGTCCACAAGCAAACGGCAAAAACTAGATATGACTGTGTTTTCATTTCAATGTAATAGTCTCATATGAATGTACATATACATATAGTATTTTTAATATAATACACTGTAAGAATCTAGACAGTATATTTAAGTTCATTAACAAAGGGTAAATATAGGAATGTTTTATTACTTTCTCAGACTCAAAAAACACTGTTTTGATTTCCACAGCCCTAAAAATTCCACAGTCATTGATTAGATAGAGTAATGGACACACATTATGATCTATAGTGTTAATTTACTGGCCAAGAATCTAAGCTATTGTAATAAATATGTAAGAGGACATGAAATGGTTAACCATACAAACCTCAGGGGTCAATTTTTAGACCATTTGAAATACAGTTTCTAGGAGAAAGGGGAAAGAGGGAGACAGTGAGGAATAGGAAGTGACTACGGCGGTTACTATGCAATTAAGGTTAAGAAGAGAATACAGATATCGTGAAATTTGGCTTTAGGTGGTTGGCAGACTCTCTTACTAGTTAAGGGTTTATTCCCACACGTGCCTTTGACAAAATTACAAATCACTACAAGCTATGGGCCTTATGAAGTTACACTCAAATAGTTGCAAATTAATTTTGAAAATGTCAAGGTCCTACTGCATATACTTTTTGCTTCAGCGAAAGATTAAATTGGGTTGTCTATTCCTCGGTATATTTAATTCTTCTTAACTAATCCTTTGCTTTACTTTATAAGCTCTAGAGCCAAAAGAATAGTTTCAGGCATCATTATGGAGAGGCACCACACCCTCAGTATTAGAATCTTTTTGAATTATATAATTATTTAATTGAATTAATTTATGAAATAATTTATAATTATTTCACAGGAGTGAAATCCAGAATGCATTACCTGCTTTTAGAACCACCTGGGCCACAGGTTTAATTCTGAAGTGTGAACTTATGTAATGTTTTGTGTGCTAAAGATGGCAAATAGCTATGAACTTAGTGTAATTATATAATTGGTAAAGATATAAGATTGCCAAATGCATTTATTTTTACTGTGCTTTAAAAGACTGAGATATATTGCTAATTTTCATAGCTTTTATGCTAAAAGCAAACAAACAAAACAATAAGAACTTGTGAAGGGAAGTGTAGTAGTTTCAAGTCCTGGCTCTAAGGCCAGACTTCCTAGTTGGAGTCCTGGGTCTTCCTCCTACAAGCTGTGAGCCTGAACAGATCACCTTACATCTTTATTTCTCAGATTCCTCATCTGAAAGAAGGAGATAATAACCTCATAGGATTCTTGTGAGAATTGAATGTGGTAATACATGTAAAACAGAACAGTATCTTATACCAGAGAAAGCATTTGATAAAAGTAATCCAGCCCAGTTTTGAAAAAATATATAAACAAATAGAAAAATTTCCATCTTTATAATCTGTTACTGGGGATTGTTACATAGAGTTAGCAGTCTTGGGGAGTCTTGGAGTTCGTTATTAACATAAAATACAACATTTGTATGAGAAAAACCCAATATAGTTAGCCTTTCAGCTTTGTTCAGCAAATATTTATTGAGCATATACTATGTGTCACATTGTGTCTTAGGTATTACAGATACATAAAGCACTAATATAGAAATACATGTCATATATTGTATATTAAACATACACAATATGCATATGTGGCAAATGTGCCTATGAGGATAATACTTATCACCTGTCCTATTCACCGAGTGCTTAGTTTGTATATGGTTCTCTACTAGGATTTTCTGTCTGCATTATTTTGTTTATGTCTCTTACTTTTGAGGAATTTATATGATCCCCATTTTCACTATGAAGAAAAATGAGGCTCAGAAAGGCTAAACAACTTTCCCAAGGTCAGCAGAGTAAGTGACAGAGTTGGAATTCAGAGGTCAGTCTGACTCCAGAGCTAGGGCTCTTCTGCTTTTTGATACTGCTTTGGTTCTTACTGACTGAATAACAGTGAATTTATATATTTCAAACAATTTAAATTGGGTTCTACTGAGTGGAGACTGCATTGTTTACATTCTGAAACTTTTCAGAGCTAGAAAGTCATCACTTAACAAAGAACTACTTTGTGGCCTAAAGTGGCACTGAAAGTGTTAAAGAGGTGAGCTGGGACCCAGAGGTGGGATCCAAGATCGCCACTCAATGCATAATGGTAGGGACAACCCACCATGTTGTAAAGCAAACTGTCTTTAAATAGAGGCTGAGATGAATAGATGAAGACTTTCAGAGACTGGGGGCAAAGGTAAGGAGACCTTAGATAATTTGTGTTGATCAGAAACAGGGATCCTGATGCCTTCTCTTGATCTCAGGGTTGCTTAAAGGAGATGGCTTGACGAAGGGGGGTTTAGGGCTTCTTAGAAAGCTTCTCTGACTTCACACACACATATACACACTCATACATGCACATTCCCTTTCCTCATCAGACTTTGATGCCTAAAGTTCCTTTAATATAACTACCACCCCCTTCTCTTCTTTTCCTACTTTTGTATTTCCCTTATTTTCTCTCCTACTCACTTCCTATAACCACCTGTAGAAAAGCTGGTATCAGAACAACTGCACTGAGTACTGATCACCATGTCTGTTGCCCCTATTGACTTGGTTAATACAAACAAAGCTAAGATCTGTGTCCACCAACTATAAGTCAAGGACATAATTATTACAGAATTTAGGCTAGAAAATGGTTATATGGAAGTAATCATACAGAGATTCAAATAAAATTTTTGCTGACTGTAAATGTCTTTTCTTTTCTTGGGAGAAAGACTCTGAAGGTTGTAATAAAAAATTCTGTAACCTAACAAGTCACTCTATTACCCAACAACTCTGTGTGCCTCTGCTAGACTAATCTTCCAAACCTGCCACTTCTATTGGTTAGTCTCCCATTCATTTCCACCAGGATCTAGTTCAGCCTTCTTGGTCTGTCATTTAATGCTGTCCCTTTTCAGGCCCCACACGTCTTTCCACATCACATCCGATTACCCCACAGAACTATGCACCCCTCTCCACCCACTCCCCATAACCCAGTCCATCAGGGGACTGGATCCCTTGATCCTTTAGCTTACCAGCCATGTTCCTTTTCCATATCTTTGCAGTCTATAGGAGAATAGGTGGCTTCTATTCTGTAGTCACATTTATCGAAATCTATGAGACTTCGTTGCATAGTACAGCATAAATGAAGTTATATATATGAGTTGTATGTGAAACCCAGCACTGCTACTTAATGGCTGGGTAATCTAGAGTAGATGACTTAGTTTTGCCAAGTCTCAGTGTCCTAATGTGTACCATAAAGAGGATACAAGTAACTATCTCATAGGCATGCTTTGAGATTAAATGAAAAAATGCATGCAATCTGCTTAGCCCAGTGCTTGACATATAGTAAGGAGTTAAAAAAAGTAACTTAAAAATAATTAAATACCACAGTTTCAATCTTACTTTCTAGGCTGATCATTCTTGTTTTGATTATATCACCCTCCTCTTTACTCATAATATGGCTTGCAATTGTATCATTTATGTAATTTCTTAAGATATTTACCATTTTGTAATATAATATTTTTATGGATACGACTGCTGAACTTTTGATGAAGCAGAAACTATAAAAGAGATGCTTTCCAAGGCCACAGAGAAAGTACACTTCAAAGGACATGTTATTTATTTTTCACTGATTGAGTGGTTAATTGATGGCTTCATTCATTCAATCAATGAAGAGATATACATTGAATATCTAATATATTTCAGACACCGGAATGAGTCAGAAAGATTCTGATTTAACGGAGAGAATAAGAAGTACATAAATTACTATGACACAACGTAAAAAGTCATAAGTGCCTATATAGGTAAAGTACATTAATGGTTCAGAAGATAGAAAGATAGCAACTGGAAGCTTTATAGAGGAGGGAGACTTGAGCTGTCCTGGAAGGGCAGGTTGTATGAGTTGATTGGAAAATAAGAGGTGAGACAGGGATAGCCGAATGGCAGAGGGCACATTCCAAATCAAGGCACATGGATGAGCATAGAATTGTGGTTGGAGAGAACAAGTACCTGCGGTGAATAGCAAGGGAACAGCAGTTCAGTGGGGGGCATCCAAAAGCTCTTTTCAAAATCTGCTTGACCCCCTTGGGCTTTCTTTTAATTAGCACAACTGTGACCTCTAAGGCTTTAGCAAATGTCTTTGCTTTCCAGCTGTTTTTATTGATTTTTTTTCATTGTAGGACTTTAATTTAGAGTAGTTCCTCCCTGCATTCATTGTTCAACAAATTACACTCATGCGGCTGTCATACCACCCTACCTGTTTCTTTGAGAAGTGATTTCCCTCTGTGAGAGAGGTTCCTGTTGACACAAAATCACAGAACGTTAGATGAGACCTAGGAGGGCTTTGTACTCATAGTGGTTTTAAATGGAGAAAGATCTCTGCAGAAAAATTTATACTAGTAGCTAAGATGGACTGCCAAATTCCTGTTCTTCACTAGGAGAAGTCCTATGGGTTCTATAAAGGATATCCAGAACCCAAATTAATAATTACAACATTGATAGTAATTACCAGCTCAGCTCAGCTCTGTCCCAGATTCCAAAACTCACAAGTAGGACATTCAAAACGGAATCTTGAAGCTCCCGAAGATGTTTTATTAAATCATTTCAAAATGAATAATATTCAATACGGTTTGTGATATTTAGAAGGCAGAGAGGACACACTAACTTTCCCTTCATGGGTGGCCTTCTATTCCCTTACATTAAAATCTAAGGCACTGACAGTTGAATTGCTTAATAAACAAACTCAACATCCAAAAGACCCTCAGCTGAGCAATATCCTCAGACTCTTCTTGTGAATTCCTGAAGTGTCCTTGACATGCTCAGTTCATTAAAAGCCCTTCACCTGGTGGGCAGAAATTGTCTCCAGGCTTATGATGAATGAAAAAGAACAGAATACTAAATTTAAGAATTTAAGAAGTCCAGCTTATATTCCCATTATTGGCAGATAACAAAATTGAGGCTCAAAAGAGGCTGGATCAACTGGATCACTTAGCTGCATAGTGCAAAAGCTGAGACCAAGTCCTAAACACATATTCTTTCTCATTTCTAGACTTCCAGTTCAATGCCTGCTCACTTTCTTCTCTAATCTCACTATCTCCATCTATTCTTTTTTTTTTGGAGCTGGGATTACAGGTGCCTGCCACCACACCCGGCTAATTTTTGTTATTTTTAGTAGAGATAGGGTTTCACCATGTTGACCAGGCTGGTCTCAAACTCCTGACCTCAGGTGATCCACCTGCCTCGGCCTCCCAAAGGGCTGGGATTACAGGTGTGAGCCACTGCTCCTGGCCCACCATCTCCATCTATTCTAAAAACAGAAACAGAAAAACAACAACAAAAACAACAACAACAACAAAAAACTGTCTCCAAATAGATCAGTCACAAATCCAGTCCCTTCTTTCCATTTCCACTGGCATCTTCCCAGTTCAACACCACAGTCCCTTGCCTAGACAACTGTAGCAGCTTACTAACTCCTCCTTGTTTCTCTAGTCTTGCCCTACCTTTCTGCCTACATCAAGTACATCATGGGTTGTCTCTATAAAAATATTCCCTTATTTAACACCCTTTGAATGTACCTCATTGTCTTAAGGTATAAGACAATGAGCAGAAGATACAAGACCTTTCAAGGTTTAGCCAAATTTTTCTTTTCAGATTTATGCTGTATAGATTTTGATTGTTGGCTTCTCAGCTCTCCACCCTTCCTCACTCTGATCTGTGCCTGGGAAGCTGATAAGCATGGAGCACATATGGCTTCTGGTTGGGTTTGGCAAAGGGACAACACTAGCAGGAGATGAGAAGCAGAATGACAGTGAGAATGGGCATTTATTTGCTGGATTCCTCACTGCAGTCTCCTTAGGAGAATCTCTGCAGTTGGATAATTGCTACAAGGACACCCCGTCTAGGAGGGGTAACAATCCCATACTTAATAGTCCTGGAGTACCTCTCAAGTGTTAATACATCTGGCCCACTTTTTGGTAAATAACTCCTATGTTAAATTCTCCACAAATAATTCACTTCGAGTTCTATTAGTGGTTCCTTGCTGGTCTGATATTTGGCCAATCCCAAGTTGATGCCTTAATTTACAATTACAATTTGCAACTTACAATTATATTGAATAATGATAGTCTCTGAAACAAATGCACCCTGTTCATTCTTCTCTGAAGCTTTGTTCCTGTTGTTTATTTCTGTCTGAATTGCATTTGTATGCATGTATTTCTGTCTGAATTGGATTCCTAGTTCCCATTACCCCCAACATCATATCTCAGGTCCTAGACTAACTGCTCCTAGACTCCTTCTGATTGAATGCAAATGGCTACATAGACATCTCTAATCCCCCTGTGCTTCCCCCTATTGGATCACCCTTGACAACGTGCTGTTGTGTGTTCCCTAATACATGGGAAACATGGAGGCCGGGAGCTGTATCATTCACCCTCATAAACTCACTACCTAGCACAGATCCCACAACAGCATAGCAACTCAACAAATCTTACTTAAATAAAATGTATCTTTATTTGGATGTGGAGGTCTTTCCCTTCCAGTTCTTACTTGGCTTGAAATTTTCCCTTGAATCTCCCAGGGAGTTATTGTAATTACCAGATGCTGGGCAAGTACCAACAAACTGTGAGAAGAACACTGCTCTAATCCTTGAGAAGCTCAAAGTCCATGATCTAACTCCCAGGCTATTTAAGAGCTCAAAGAAGATGATATGTAAGTAAAAATGCATTTTAAATAAGATATTGAAACCAAATATGATTTGGTTTCAAAAGAGAAATTAATATTTTGAAGAAGGCATCACAAATCCAGATCCATTTATCTGAAGTACAAGACTGCCCTGCCAAATTAAATGTCTGATTCTTTATTCCTGCCAGTTTCTAAAATCTGTCAGCGATTGCTGACTCAAAAACAAAAGCATAAACAACACAGTTTAAAGATGTTCTTAACAAGCATCTGGTCCTTTCTGATGCTATGTGACAGAGCAGGGAAGACCATGCTGCAGGTGGACCATTCTATTCAAGTTACAATGGCTTTCCAATTAAGTTAGGGCAAAATTGACACCACATTCTAGCATCACCTCACATTTTGTTCTAAAGATTTTGTCGACTATACCTCACATTTTGTATATAGATTTTGTCAACACATGTTTGTGCCATGAGTTTGGGAATTGTAGTAATTTTCATGATAAGGACAATGGCAAACCTAAGTGTTGAGATTAAGTATTAATTTTTTTTTTTTTTTTGAGACGGAGTCTTGCTCTGTCACCCAGGCTGGACTGCAGTGGCATGATCTCGGCTCACTGCAAGCTCCGCCTCCTGGGTTCATGCCATTCTCCTGCCTCAGCCTACTCAACAGCTGGGACTACAGGCGCATGCCGCCACGCCTGGCTAATTTTTTTGTATTTTTAGTAGAGACGGGGTTTCACCATGTTAACCAGGATGGTCTCGATCTTCTGACCTCGTGATCTGCCTGCCTCGGCCTTCCAAAGTGCTGGGATTACAGGCGTGAGCCAATGTGCCTGGCCAAGTATTAAATTGTTATATGACAGCTTCTTAGAAGCTTTGAACATCTGAGTCAGAGTCTGTGATATAGTTTCAAGCAAGTAGTTGTTTGTTTTGTTTTGTTATTTTCTGTTCCCATCTGCCAGGTTGGCTTTTTGAGCAGCAACCTCCCTGTCCACCCTTGAAGGCAAAGTTCCCTATAAAGGGCTGCCATACTACCCTTCTGCTAGCTTGGGACATCAGTTCTCCCCTATGGTGCATTACATACTGTTACATCACGTTTTAGCAATTATGTACAAAGAACTGAAATTAAGAATTTTTTTAACTTTTATTTTAGGTTTAGGCGTATATGTGCAGGATTGTTATATAGGTAAACTGTGTGTTGTGGGGGTTTGGTGTCCAGATTATTTAGTCACCCAGGTAATAAGGATAATACTCAATAGATTTTTTTTAAATCCTCTCCCTCCTCCCACCCTCCACCATCAAGTAGACTCCAGTGTCTCATTCTTTTATGTCCATGCATTCTCACAAAACAGATTTTTAATAAATTAGTGTGAATCAAGATTGTTTCTATTATAGCTTCCTTCTTACTTTTGCTTGCATTGCAAATTGCTCTCTTCATTAGGAATGAAAGGAGTGAACTTATCATAAATGCATAGAAAAACCCACAGCCAATCTCACTTATGCCACATGTGACTGTTCACCATGTGAGTTGCAAGGAAAATGTGAATGATCACCATATTTCATCAATTGTAAAAGGCAACTTTTTCCACATTTTTATATACCTGAAATAAGGCTGCATCTTACAGTTGATCATACCTTATAGTTAAAATAGGCAGGTTTTTAAAATGGAATATAACATATAATGCTGTATCCCACATTAGCTGCATTTTAGACTCAAAGTTAATTACCCCAGGACCCATATCCCACTCTTTATTTTGAAATTTCTCTCTAGTCAGGCACAATGGTTCCTACAATATTGTCTGTCCTTCTTCTCTCACTGGTCCTGTCATATTATTAACTCATTTAAAAAATATTGATTGTCTATTTTGCCAGATCTCATATTCTTATAAAGTGGTTCCATTTATAGAACAGGCATTGCACCTAATTTAGACCAGTTCAAGATATTTCAGAACTTATCTTTCAGGTAAGCCCATGTTGGCCATTTGTTTGAACAAGAGCCTCTGAAAACTGTTTGGTGGATTCTAACTACAGATGGGTTATTTAGGAAAGAGAAGCCATTTCTTAATGAATGGGAGTATGCCTCATACCAGCTCATGTAAAATCACAGCAGTACTATCGCATGGCTGGAATCACATAAGCATTGGCTACCAGATCCCCTGAGACAGGTGCAGAGCTGAGAAAATCACAGTGGGAGTGATTGTGGAGGGAGTAATGATTGTGAGACAGCAGGAGGGAGAAGCTTCCTACCCTACCATTTCCAGCTTTTGGAACTTCAAAGTGCTGATGTATCATAGACATTCAATATATGGTTGTTTAATGAATGAATATATTTAGCCAAAAAATCAGATTAAAGCAATTTGAATGAGTGGTGCTGAAAAGAAATGGAAATCACAAAGGCCAGTTGCCCCAAAGGGGTGTGCAGGGAAGGGAGAAGGCAAATGTCACTGACCTTGCTGTGGTGGTGAGGTTGGATGGGAGTTACTCTATCTTTCTGCCTGTCAACACTTGGGATTTATTATCATTGAGTCACTATTGTAAGAGCTTTATAAACATTAACCTACTTAATCTTCAAAATTATCTTATAACATAGCTACTATTATCTCAATTTTATTAATAAAGAGACTGATACACCAAGAGGTTAAGTGCCTTTCCCAGGGTCTCACAGCTAGTAAGCGACAGATTTAGGGTTTGAACACAGGACTCTGGTTCCAGAGTCTGTGCTTTGATCACTTCATTTCAGTGCGTCTTTCTTCACTCAGGAGGTGTTCTCTATTTTAGTCATTACAATACTATGGCCTTTGAAGCCAGATGTCTGTGGTCTGTCCCAGACTTGAGGAGAGACAAACTCGGCTCTCAGGCTGCAGAATGATAGGCTGATAGGCCTGCCCTGTAGGTGTGGTCAGGCAGAGATGGCCGGCACACTTTCTAGATTTGACTTGGATATGATCCATGTTTTTAGAAATACAATTAAAAACTTTACTCAAAATTACATGTTCTGTTATAGTATTAAAATGACATCTCCCCTGTACCCTCAAATCCCAGGTTAGAAAAAAGTAATGTTTGACTTTCTTTGTTCTTTTTTGTCCTGGCATTGTAAAATATAGCCTAAAGAAAGTCCTGGGGAACTGCTCATAGCTATATGTCAAATGAATTATTTTATCAGTGTGTTAAAACAATTTTTTTAAGCCCACATTTTCTCTAAAACTCTTGATGGAAAATTAACATCTTGATGGGATACAGAATTAAAAACAAATACTTTAAGAAAGTACTGCTAGAGGAATTAATCAAAATACTGAGAGGCAGCAGATTTGTTCTGAAAATAATCCTGATATCTGAGTTTCTGTCTTGAAAAGGAGAAATATTTACCTTTTAAAATTCCATACTATAAATACATTCTAAATCAAAATTCTGGCTCTTCATTGTTGTTTAATATCCAGAAAGGAAAATGGCTTTTGATTTGGGGTTGGCGTTTAACAGAAATCACAAAAGTGTCCATTTGTACACCATAGGCTGGATTTGGGCCTATGATACTAACAACATACCTTCAGTTTTAACAGAGGTTAGATATTTAATGCAGCATTAGAATCCAAGATGTAGACAGATGTCTCAGACAGACAAACATGGTAGCCAAGTAGACCTTGCTTTTTCAGCCTATGAGAGTGAGAGCTGTATCTTTGTTCCTAATGCCTAGCAAAGGGCTGGAACATAGGAGGCACAATATATGTACGATTGAGTTTCTCCAACTGAAGAGAGATAGAAAACTGTTGCCTTTGTGTACCAATGGAAAGTTAAGGTATTAGAATTGCTACCCAAATATACTCAATAGTGATAGTCTATGTTTGTCTGGAATGTAGATGTAGATAATAAATAAAAAGTAGATTCACATGAAATTTTGAGAGCACACTTGACAGCATACAATGTCCATTTTATTTATTTCCTTGACACTGTGTTTTGCTCAGTTACTTGGATGTTGACAAATGCTATTATCATATTTTCTTCTTAGAAGCAATATGGATATTAAAACTAATCTTGGGAGATTCCACTGAATGCTTTTTTTTTTTTTGAGACGGAGTCTCACTCTGTCACCCAGGCTGGAGTGCAGTGACGTGATCTCGGCTCACTGCAACCTCTGCCTCCCGAGTTCAAGCAATTCTCCTGCCTCAGCTTCCCAAGTAGCTGGGACTACAGGCACGTGCCACCACACCTGGCTAATTTTTTGTATTTTTAGTACAGATGGGGTTTCACCATGTTAGCCAGGATGGTCTCGATCTCCTGACCTCATGATCCACCCATCTCAGCCTCCCAAAGTGCTGGGATTACAGGTGTGAGCCACCATGCCTGGCCTGCCCTTTTTTTTTTTATTTATTTTTTATTTTTTATAATGAGTTATGAGTTAAGCCTATTTATCTTTGGTATTCTTCTTTGTGTTCCATGGTAATGCAGATTCCACTGTGTTCCTCCTTCTTATAAATTTGAAAAATGAGGAAAAATGAGATTGTGTGCCTTTAATTATATTATCAACAATTGAGGGAAAATACATGTACCATGTATTTTGCCAAGGTTATCTTTTCTAACAAACTGCCTGTTAATTTGTGGGAATGCTTCTGAGTCATTATTAGCAATGCTTTTCTTTGCTATTGTATCTTAGAATCTTAATTTCTTACATATATTTTCTTTCATTTTTCTAACTTGATTCTCTCATCATCTTTTATGGTTTCTTAACATTCTTATTTACCAGTAGTAAATACAATTATTATCATTTTTTCTTAGTAGCTCACAGCAACATACATTTATCTGAGAGTCTAGAGTTTAGAAGACAAAAATAGGTTTCACTGGAATAAATTATCTGTCCACAGCACTGCATTCCTCCTAGAGGTCCAGGGAAGAAACTGTCTTCAAAGCCAGCGATGCCCTGTATAGTCTTTCTCGGGCTGTCAATCTGGTCTCTGCTTCTGTCATAACATCTTCTTCTCTGACTCTCCTGCCTCTCTTTTTCTATCAAAAGGCCCTTGTGATTAGATTAGGCACATCCAGATAATCCAGGATTGACTTCACATCTCAAGATCCTTAATTTCGTCACATCCGAAAAGTCCTATTTGCCTTATAAGGTGACGTAATCATAGGTTTTAGGCATTGGGATATGGACATTTTGGGATTAATTATTCTGTAGTGTTCTTTTTTTAGGATAAAATTTTATTTTATATTTTCCCCTCTACTTTTAAGTTCTGGGGTACATGTGCAAAATGTGTGGATTTGTTACATAGGTAAATGTGTGTCATGGTAGTAATAATTATTTGATTAGAGAATTATCCCATCACCTGGGATTACAGTTATAATTCAATTAGGTCCTTGTTCTCATGGAGCTTATTTTCAACTGGGAGAAGGAAGACCATGGCAAATAAATATGGTAATTATATGTGGTGACAAATGCTGTGAAGAAACTAAAACAGGCTATCATTTTGCAATAAAAAGGTAGCAGGCTCTGATGGTCAAGAGCAGGGAGGCTACAGCCAGACCAGAATTTTAATCTCAGCACTAATACTTTGCTGTGTGATCTTGGGCAAGTTATTGAGCCTTTCTGTGCCTTTGTTTCTTCATCTCTGAAAAGGAAACAATCATAGCCCCTATCTCACAGGCTTGTTTTAGGGATTACATTAATTAATACATGGAATACATAGAACCCTATCTGATATACAGTAGGCACTTTGCAAGATTAACTTTTTTTTCCATTATTTTAGTAATTAATACTTCCTGGATACTTTCTATCAGCCGGAAATTATTATTATAACTTGTCCATCAAAATTACCCTATGAAGTAGGTGTTAGTCCCTTTTCACAGATAAGAAATCTGAAGGTTGGAGAGGCTAAATAACTGTCACAAGGTCGTGCAGCTAGCCAAGTAGCAGAAGCACTGCATTTGACTTCTGCTGTGTCCTCAAACATCTTTGCCTCTCTTCATAAGACGTAAGTTTGATTTTTTCTGAATATTTACTTTCTAGTGGCTCATTAATTAAGCCCATTATATCCATAATCTCACATTTAGGACTAGAGAGATAATGCACATTTACTGACAATAAAACTCATCCTTCTTAGTCTTTTTCTTTTCTGATTTTTTTCTTATACAAAAGAAAAAATTTTGCTGCTGCCTAAAGTCAGACTGATTATAACCTCAGCAACATCTTTTATATACATTTGATTTAACTTTATTCATATAGAATTTATTAATTCCGAGCCAAATATCTTGCTCCTTAAAGGTTGCATGCAGTTTCCTGTTGCATCTGTACCTTCTACATTAGATGCTTTAGAGTAGGGTGCTTTAGAAAGTATTTCCATTTGTGATCCCCCAGATTTCACCCATTTAGTTGAAATTCAAAATTGCTATTATTTTTCTTTTCATGACTTTTTCAGATGTCTCTTTTCTTTTCCTAATCACAGTTCCATTTAGACCAAATGACATTCAGAAATTCTCACTTCGGTGGTAATCTGCTTTCTTTTACATCCAGTTTTAAACCATAATCACTACCCTCTTCCCTCAATTGCTCAGATAGTTGGTGTATATTTTATTAAGCAACGACTTGCCAGATTTAAGAAAAGTGCTCTCTTAGAGCAAAGCATCATTCTAAAGCCCCAGGGCTTGGCAGCACAACGTGGCTCAGCAGATCCTGAGGCCATGCATATAAGTTTAATGAGGCTGTGAAGGGAAAGTGCTGTAAAATCCATGAACTTAGCCTATACTAGTTAAAGGAGCATGGCCTTTTTCTCCTTCTAAAGAAGTGAGGAATAGGTGAGGACCCAGAGATTGGCAGTTAAGATCTGGCTGTTGGCCCCTCTTGGAGATATGGTGTTTCAAATGGACACCAGAGTCAGGCAGGCCATTATCAGAATTTTGCCTCTTCTACTTAATTGTTGTGTAACTTCCCTGGGATTTTATTCCATCATTCACAAAATGGGAATAACAGTGTTTACAGTGCTTTGTGAGAATTAAATGGCATAATGTACATAAATATTTAGACATACTGGGCACTCCATAATGATAACAAGTATTATAACTAGTTACTACCTGTTCTTTCTACATTCACTTGTGATTTTTTTCTGAATCCTTGAATCCAGTTCATTCCTTCATAAGTGGACCTTCATGATGGTGTAGAGCAAAACCTCTCCTTTGGCTTTGTTAGTTCACCATTTATTTTTATTATTTTAAGGACTAGCATCAGCTTCTCCACATGAACCTATCCATTTTCATGATGCTTAGGCTTAAAAATATTACTGGCACTCAAATTTTTATTGATCAGTTGACTGAATCATTCATCAAACATTTATTGACTTCCTACTAGAGTCACTCCTTTCCCCCATGAAGCTCATAGTCTCTGGCCAGGTCAGGTGCTTGTTTACATGAAGTACAAGCCTGAGGGAGAAAGGCAACAACACAAGATGCTGAGATAGCACAGAGGAAGCAGTGTTCCTCTCCTGGGGATGGAGTGTATGGTTAGGGAAGGCTTCCTAGAGGAGAATGACTCTAGCTTCTTTTTTTTTTTTTTTTTGAGATGGAGTTTCACTCTTGTCACCCAGGCTGGAGTGCAATGGCGCAATCTCGGCTCACTGCAACCTTCCCCTTCCGGGGTCAAGCTATTCTCCTGCCTTAGCTTCCCAAGTAGCTGGGATTACAGGTGCCCACCACTACGCCTGGCTAAGTTTTGTATTTTTTAGTAGAGACGGGGTTTCACCATGTTGGCCAGGCTGGTCTTGAACTCCTGACCTCAGGTGATTCTCCCATCTCGGCCTCCCAAAGTGCTGGGATTACAGGCGTGAGCCACTGTGCCCCGCCTAGCTTGTTCTTTGAAAGTAAAGGTGTGTTCCAGTGGCAGCTGCCCCAGGGCCTGCTTCCTCTTCCTAAGTCTGTTGTCCTCTGGAATGGAGGGGTGGTGCTCCAATCTGTGGTGCCCAAAAACCCAAGTTTATTTCTCTCTTAACACTGGCAATAACCCGTCCACATGACTGTTGCCTTTTAAAACCTCTTAATAATGTCATACTGTGTTTGTTGTTGATTCCAACCAAATTATCACCAGGGCTGTGTGGGTAAATGCTTTTAAATACTCTCTCATCTTGCTCTTTCCCCTGTATGATGCTAATCTTGGCCCTAAGTAAGTTTCTTCCTGCTCCTTTTGTACCTTCCTTTCTTGTCTTTCCTCCTACCTTTTGTCTCGTGGTGTCTGGTGTTTTTTTTTGTTTGTTTGTTTGTTTTGCTTTTTGTACAAAGATTAGTTTCAATGTAGTCTATAGCCTCCTTTGTAAACCAGTTAAAAAGTTCTTTAATTAAAAAAAAAAGAAAGTAAAGGTGTGTTAAGTAGGCAAAGGAAAAAGGGAATTCTGGGCAGAATATAATTACTAAGCCCCAGAGGATGAAACATCAAGGCCTGTCGGGTGAATGATGAGCAATTTGGTGTCATTTGAGTAAACATTCAAGGAGAGGTATAGCTGAGAAGAGGATGATAAGAGAAGACATACATTTGGATGTATAAATTTAGATGAAAAGTGCCCAAGAAAACTGCCTGACATATAGTAAATGCTTGATAAGTGCACTTATTTTTTTTTCTTCTAAAGACCAGCTCTTGTTTTATAAAATAATATACATTATGCTTAAAAGCCAGATATTATACTTGATTTTCTTTATAGCTTGTTCTGTACTCTCAGGCTTTCTGTAAAATTTTACTTTTTATTTTTGGTTTATAGTTAAGAAAGTCAAAGATGGAAAATACAAATTGTGAGAAAAATTACAATAATGTATCCTTAATATTTCAACATCAACAATCACAAAATGAACAAACAAGAGATTAATAAGAAAATCCACTATTTTGCTTTCAGTAAGAAAATTAAACATCCATATGTCAGCAGACTATTAAAAACATTTTCTCTTGAATCTATTAGAAGGAGGGAAAAATGCATTCCTAATGACAAATAGAACTATCCAAGTTGAAAACATTTGATTTTCCTCAGCAATTTTCTCAGCACGTCCTTCTGCCTCCCACACCCCTCCCAATAATCTTCACATCTTCATTTCTTTGGAGTTTGTTTCAGCTTTGTTTTGATAATGATAGTGTAGACACACTACTTTCATTATTTCTCACTAATAGTTACCTAAAGCAACTATTTGTCTGCAATTTTATAGATAATTGTGTTTCTTTTAGAATGCTCTTTGTGTTTCTGCTGCTCATTACTAAGTATACAACAGTGGGGAATTGTCTCTAAAACCCTACTACTCCTTCTTTTGCATACTGGGAAAATCTCCCACAGTGAATAATGCCTATTTTTAAGAAATTCAAATATTTCTTTTCTTTTTTGTAGGAAATTCAAATGTTTAAAAGAAAATAAAAATACAGCAACGTGTTGCTTAACAATAGTGATTATGTCTTTTGGTGTCACGGGAACATCTCAGAGTGCACTTACATGAACCTAGATGGTATAGCCTAATAGACAACTAGGCTGTGTGGTATGGCCTCTTGTTCCTGGGCTACAAATATGTACAGCATGTTGCTGTTACTGTACTGAATACTCCAGGCAACTGTAACGCAACATAAGTATTTGTATATCTAAACATATAAAAAGTACTATAAACATATGGTATTACAATCTTATAAGACCACTGTTGTATATGTGATCCATCGTTAACTCAAACATTATTATGTGGTGCATGATTAATTTAAAAATTTGGATAAATGGGGTATGATTATTTCTATTACTAAGAAATCAATCATTTATAAAATCAATTCTTCTGAGTGACCTTCAACAGAGGTATTTACGCATTGACTATTGCATAATGAAAAAGGATTATAAATATCTTTATATGAAGATGTCTATGATATGAAACTGGTTAATTTTTGCACATATTTCCAAGGGAATGGAGTGGTTTTAACCTTGATTTCATATCCCTTTAGATGCCAGTAACCTCTTTAAAGATTATTGTGTTCCATTTCTTTTTCTAGAAAATCACACCAGTTAATGAAGTACAATTGCATGGAGATTTCTTTTGTAACTTGTGATCCCTTGGCAATCTACAGCAGATTGGTTATTATGATAGTCACATTGAAAGAAAAATCTAGGCCGGGTGCGGTGGCTCATGCCTGTAATCCTAGCACTTTGGGAGGCTGAGGCGGGCAGATCGCTTGAGCTCAGGAGTTTGAGGCCAGCCTGGGCAACATAGTGAAACCCCGTTGCTACCAAAAATAGAAAAAAATTGGCTGGGCATGGTCGTGTGCACCTGTGGTCCCAGCTACCTGGGAGGCTGAGGTGGGAGGATCCCTTGAGCCTGGGAGGTGGAAGTTGCAGTGAGCCGAGTTTGCATCACTGCACTCCAGCCTGGGTGAGAGAGCAAGACCCTGTCTCAATAAAAAAGAAAAGAAAAGAAAAAAAAGAGAAGGAGGGAGGGAGGGAGGGATGGAGGAAGGAAGGAAGGAAGGAGAAGGGGGAGGGGAAGGGAAAGGGAAGAAGGAAGGAAGGAGGGAAGGAAGGAAAAAAGAAAGAAAGAGAAAGAAAGAAAAAGAAAGAAAGAAAAGAGAGAGAGGAAGAAAGGAAGGAAGGAAGAAAGGAAAGAAGGAAGATCTAATGCTATAAAATTATTTCTGATTTGGGAAAATATCTTTGGGCATGAAGAGCAGGTGTCAGTGGTAAGCCAACTAAGAAATCACAATGTTTCATTCCTTAACTCCCCAGGCCATTACACATTCTCCTGTTAAGTGTTTTTTTCTTCTTTAAAATAATACCAATAAGATTTACCTGTATTCCTCTATGGTCTTAGTTTCAGATTTTATTTAGATAAGTTTCTCATTAATTTAACTGGCTACTAATAGGGGCAAGAAGAAATTGGGATCAATGGAGACGAAGAGGATATGTGACTTCTCAGTGTACACATTTTAATATTTTGATTTTTGAACCCACATATTATGTTAGTATTAAAAATAAAGTTAATATACCACCAAGCATTCACTCATCAAACAGGCAAATAAGTTTTCTCAAAATATGTTTAGCAAACTTATGGAAAGCCCGATAATTCTATGCTCCAGCTAGTTATTATTTGGATAATAAAATTAATTAGAGTATGATGTTGAAGAAAGAGCACAAGAAATGGAACCAGAGCATCTGGGTGCAAGTTTGGCTCATAGTATTTACTAGTTGTGTGACCTTGAGCGAGTCACTTAACTTCACTAAGCTTAACTTCTCTTATCTACGAAATTACAATGATGATAATACCACCAGTATATTTACCTCTTGGAGTTGTTCTGTAGATTCAATAAGAAACACACATGAGAGCGCTTTGTAAACTGCAAAGTCTTATACTTGTGCTAGTTAATATTTTATATTTCAATTAATGTTTCCAAGACTCTATTTTCAAATTCTCAAAGCCACTATTAAGATCATTATGAAATATGTTTATTTGTTTGCTTAATCTTTTGCTTTCATGCACCAAAAAACCAAAGTAAAACTGAGTGTGTGTTTGTCTTTAGTTAACCTGGTCAGCAGGAGTGTCAGAATCATTCTTGGAAGCAAAGAAAATCTGCTCCCATAGAATGGCTATTTTTCAGCATTGAAGATCAATATTTGGGAGCTCTAGTTAACTAACAGAACTTCCAACAAGCATTTCAGCGGGGATGAATTTACTTTGTTACCCATAGTTCGAAGAGAAACTGCAAGGTATGGTCATTTGTTTGGCGCATTTGTTCATTCCACAAATATGTATTGAGTGCCTACTCTGTGCTGGGTGCTCCTCTAGGCACTTCGGACACGGCCGTGAGCAAGACAGACAAAACATGATGCTCTCATGGAGGTTACTTTCTATTGGAAAAATAACTGAGCTTACAGCTTTTTTCATCCTAAGCACACAAATACCTTAATCTGAAGAGCATTTCTTGCCTTCTGATAAACAGCTTTAAAACTGTTTTTTGGTGGTAAGATCCTTGCTTCATGTGTCCAAGACCAAACACGAAAAACAAATAAAGATTGCTCTGGCTGGAGTGGGACTGGGGCCAGGGGCCAGGTTGTCTCCTCCTACACTCCCCATCCCTGCTCCTGCCATCCCTCTGCCAGACCCCAGGACTCTTCAGAGGACAGTTTATTTGAAACTTCCACACAGGGCATTATCTCCACATCAGTTTTGATACTGAAGACATCCTGGAAGTGCCTGCATCCACAGTCTCCCAAGGGTTTTCTCAAGTTCCATTCCTCCTCTGGGTCTAATTATCTCTCTCTCCACATAATAGCCACATTATAGGGTTTCTGGTGTTTCTGATAATTATGATAATAACGATAATTATCGCTTATGGAGGACATACTATCTGTCAGGACAGTGCCAAGCATTTTATATGTACTCCTTCGTTTAATCCCCAGAGTCATCCTGTGAGATAGGTATGAATCATCATTTTACAGATAAAGAATGAGATTCCAAGAAGTGAAGTAATTTTCCAAGGCTACAGAGCTGTTAATGGTGGAGCTGGAATTTGAACATATCTATCCGATTTCACAGTAGGAATTCTTCTTTTTTCTTTCTTTCTATATTTCAGGCCCATCAGCAGGAAGTAAGGAAATTCTTAACTACTGCTGCTTCCCAAACTCTGTGAAGCTCTTTGACCCTCTCAGGGATAGTTCTAAGTATGGTGCAAAGGGCTGATTAGAGCAAAGGGCAGCACAATGCTCACTCAAATATGTGTTGAAGGTTATTACACTAGCTGGCATTTACGCATGGCCTACTCCATTCTGAACATTCTACATCCATTTTCACTAATTCTTCCAGCAACTCTGGAAGGTAAATATGATTACCCTTACATTCCTGGTGAAGACTCTCTGGCACAGAGAGGTTGTCACTCACTTGAGGTCTCACAGCTAGCAAGTGGTGAGCCCTCTGCTTGCCTTTATGACAGCTTGGGGCCAAACTATTCCTAGAGTCAAACTATTCCTAGAGCCAAGCCCAAGACTCCCACATCCCCCAAAAGAACAACAACAATTTTAAAAAGAGAAAGAAAACATACTCTCCTAGCCTGCATCTGCTCCTAATCCAGGCCCTACTCCAAGCCGCTACTGTCGGACTCCGTTCTCATTTACAACTGGGTGCTAAACTCTCTAACTCCACCAGCATGAACCCTCCTAACTCTATTTCCTTGTCTGACAAATTTTGTCCCTCCATATCCCTCTCCTGGCATCTTTTTCTTTTGGTTTCTCCACACCCATTCCAAACTATTTTATTTGTTTCCTCTTCAAGCCTTTTATTACAGCATGAATCTGTTTATATTTTCTTCCTTTTATGAGAAACAGGATGGTGCACGGGTTGTTCTGGAGCCTTTCTGCCTGAGACTGAAACTTTGTTTTACTCTACTGTACAGTTTTTAACCTCGGGAAAACCACTTATGCTTTCTGTGTCTCAGTTTCCTCATCTGTAAAATGAGTAAGGGAATATAACCTATATCATAAGTTTTTGCAAAGTTTAAATGAGTTAACACATGCAGAGATTTTAGAAAGGTGTCAGGCCGGTAGTGAGTGCTTCATACATGCGAGTTTTAATTATTCTCTTCCTGTAACCATGTCCCATTCTCTCTACATCTTTCTTTTTCTCTCATCTATATTTTACTCTGCTTTAGCTACACATTGTTTTAAAAAGTAAAAACAGAGTTTCTATAAAATAAGTTCATTGTCATTCTTCTTTTTTTTTTTTTTTCAATTTGGTCTACATTTAAATGCCTACTATTAGCCAGACACTGTACTAAGGAAAAAGAAGGAATATAAAGATGAATAGCCGGGCGCAGTAGCTCACGCCTGTAATCCCAGCACCTTGGGAGGCCGAGGCGGGCGGATCACAAGATCAGGAGATCGAGACCATCCTGGCTAATACGGTGAAACCTTGTCTCTACTAAAAATACAAAAAATTAGCCAGGTGTGGTGGCAGGCGCCTGTAGTCCCAGCTACTCGGGAGGCTGAGGCAGGAGAATGGCGTGAACCCAGGAGGCAGAGCTTGCAGTGAGCGGAGATTGTGCCACTGCACTCCAGCCTGGGTGACAGAGCGAGACTCTGTCTCAAAAATAAATAAATAAGTAAATAAATAAATAAAATAAATAAAGATGAATAAAACATGCTTTTCTGTGAAGGGTTGTTAGTTTTTTAATTAGTCAATCATGCTTTCCATGTTTTCAGGAAATGGGTGAATTTATGTATTTATAGGTCAATATTTATGTCTATTGGTTTTATCACCTACATCCTTCCCTGAATCTATCTACTTCTCTCTACCTATTCTGCCACCACTCTTTATTTTTTATTTTACCTTTTTTTCAAATAGGGTCTTGCTCTGTCCTGCAAGCTGGATTGCTGTGATGTGAACATAGCTCACTGTATCCTTGAACTGCTGGTCTGCCACCACGCTTATTCAACTAGCACCATCTCTCACACAGAATCATGCCTTTCAATTGGTACTACCCCAGCCTCTTCAGTGCTTTCTGGCCTACTTTCTATTCAGCAGCCAGAGCCATCTTTGTGAACAGCAAATCTGATCTTGCCAGCCTCAGGCCTAAAACCTTTCAAAGGTCCTTTCATTGTTTTTAGTAGAAATAACACAGTCCTGTGTGATCTGTCTCTGCTTCTCTCTTGTGGCTCCTCCAGTGTTTCTCCCACATTCCCTGGTTTGCTTTCAGTCCCTCCATTGCACCATCCTCTCTCCTTCAGATACACTTCAGATATCTTTCCCTCCTGAAATACTCTTCCTCCTTTTTCTGCTATGCTTTGACAATACCTACTCACCCTTCAGATTAAAGAAAGTATTATTCCCGTGGATGCCTTCTTGACACTCTCCTGTAGGTCAGAGCTTTTGTTTGTCTTCGTTTGGTCTGGTTTAGTATTCTCTGAGTACATTTGAGTACCTAGACTTTAAGATTTTGGATCCAAGTTCTCTTCTTTTTCTTGAGTATTCACTTTGTATAATTCGTTAGTGTGATTTTACTTGGCTGACTGTAGGTCCATTAGGGAAGGAAGGGGCCATGTCTATTTTGCTCACCACTGTATCTCCAGAGTGCAAGGCAGCATGCCACTCACTGGAATAATTTAATAAATATTAGCTGAATAAAGATTGAATGAATGAATGTTGTCCTGCCATTGCTTAATTTTACCAATGTGCCAGCAATTCTTTAGTAATAAAGTAAATTACTTTTGGCAATGGGAACATGATAAATGTGAGGAAGCTAAGAAGAGAATAAGAGATTATCTTGAAACAAAGTGCAATTTGGAATTTTTGTCTTTTAAAGACTTAGGTAATGAGTCTATCAGGAATTCTATGTGAATTAGGAATCTAAAAAGCACATTAAAGATATATACTTTCTATTTCTTGGGCTTGGGTTTCCACCCTAAAGCTGCCACTACTTGTGATTCTGACAGTTCAAGACATCTCCACTATTTCAGCTTTCTGCATCTTTAACGTCCTGAAATTGATTTTTTACATTACTTTTCTTCAGCCTCAAAAAATCTATCTGCAAGTTTAGCAATTACAATTTAATTTATTAAACTGATAAGATTTAGGCCACAATGGTTCTATAAACAAAAAGATCATGAACAGTAAGTTGTTAATCTTGAAACCCCCAAGAAACAATAAATGCTTCTACTTGAATTAAACTTAAAATCATTATTGAATGTTTCAAATCCCATGGTACACAGAGAGAGCAAATTACACAGATACAGATCTTTCCCCTTCTTCCGAGTGGGTGAAAGATAATTTCTGTGTGTTTAAAATGTATGGGGAAAAAAGGAAACATTTAGAAATTACCTTCTTGTAATAATTGTTATTTGATGGCATGTTTTAATTAGAAGACACAATAAACTAAACTTCATAGAACATCAGCTGGAAAGGGCCTTAAAACTAATCTCTTGAACCACCTTAATTAACAAACAATGGAATCCATGTTCAGAAAAGTGATATGACTTAGGTGTGCTCAATAAAGTTGCAGAGTGAGGGACAGGACGAGAAAAGTGCCTCATTACTCATTATTAAATTTGAGGACTGACAAATAGCTATTCAAAGAGATGTGAGGGTAAACTATACTGGGTGCCCAGAATATAGAGTGAAGTCAGAAAGTTTTAAAGCTGTCTTGCTTTATAGTCCTCTTTGCATATCTCTGTGCAACATTCTTTTACAGTTCTCTAACACCCTGAAATTCCTTATCAAATTGAAGGATTATCTAGTGAAGATCTGTGTTCATTTTGTAATACTTGTAGAGTCAAGAGTAGTATTAGAACCCTTTATTTCCATGCATTTGATCTGGGTGTTGCTAATGATAGATGTGAATCTAAGAGGTCTCCTTGTTGTCAAAATGTCTCTAGCACAAGGATTTATTTGGCTTTTTCCAGTATTAATGAGTGACTGATTTATGTCACTAAATGTCAACATCATACCCCTCAAATGATATAAAATCACAAGATGAAACTGTCAAAGATAAATATACTTTATTATGGAATGAAAGTTTTTATGGGGATGGGAACTGTAATCATACAATGAGAGGAGGTTATATCTATTATTAACCTATAATCAGCTTTGTAAATATTTTTAACGCCTTTGATATGAGTTAAAGATGTACCATTCCCAGGATAGATAATGAGATGAAGAGAGTTTTCTAATTTAGGAATTAGGAAGTGATACCTGCTTTTGTCCTTATTATATTACTCGAGGTCAAAAACTGGCTTTTAGGCATGGGGAGAGGTATGCAGCATGATTAATTATTAAGGAATCTGGAAAGGACCTTTCATGAATGAATCTGCAGACTGTTCAGGAATCATCTTTCTGGTCATATTCTACACTGCTATGGGTTAGATGGAGGTTGGGGAGGAAACAAAGGCAACTAGGAGAAGGTTATTAAAAGGATACAATAAGTGAAGAGACTTCCTGGGAAATGTCTAGTTGCTGGCAGAGGCCTTTTTCTGTTAGTAGAACGTGTACATGTGTGGGAGAGAGTTGTGGAGAAAGAAATGTCTAAGCAATAAAAATCTAGAGTCATGTAAAGTTTTATTTAAGTTTCTTTCCTAATATTTCAGTAAAAATTAGAATATGATAACTAGATGAATTAGAACATAATTAATGTAACATATTAGGTGAAATTTAATATTTGGCAACAAAGAGTATCACTAAAGACAAGCTTATTGATAACAGATAAATGAATGGATAAGCAGCTGGCTGGCTGGCTGGATAAAGGGTGTGCACGAAGAAGGTAGGATGGAAAGAGGAAAACTGTAATATATTTGAACTACTTGTTGAAAAAAATAACTATTTCCAGATTTGTGGCTATTTAAAAAATTAACAATAGTTGCCTACACTTACAATAATGCTGTCATGTATACATCATTCAGTTGTGATACAGAAACAATAGCAATTAACAACAGTAACATGCTAGAAATGAAAGTGATGCAGTATGCCTGAGAAAGTGGTGAGGCTCCCTCAGAAATTTTTTGACCCCTTTATGTCCATTTGATTATAATAATCTCATTGCATTCCATTCCTTGGGCTATTAAAGCCACTCCCCATCATGAGCTACTATAGTAAATTTTAAAAATCAAGGAAATTACTAACTGCTCAGCTAGCCTCAGCTTTAACAGCTATACCAATTTTAAGATATTAAACGGCTTTCCTATCTAGATGCTGAACTTTAGTTCCTCCATCTGTGAAATGAGTAAACTTGACAAGACGATCTTTAAGGATTCTTAAAACTTTTAATTTCTATTTCTTAGTGATTCTAGTTAAACTACATAGAATCTATCAAGTTAACTAGGTGGTGCATTCATTTCTCCTTATGTATTAAAAATGCAAAGAGAAGATGTAATGTTAGTGACAAAACTTTCAAGTAATGAAACTTATGCTTCTATCTCACCTAAGTTGGAATTTGCACTAGAAAACTGGTCTTGTCCAGTCCAAGTCGTGTACGGTACTTTCTGTTCTGAAAGCTTACTTAAATGTTCTCTGATGATTCTGACGGAATTTCTGATCAAGATCCACAGCTGGACTTTAAAAATCTTTCCTGGGTATTTGTGATGCAGTTACGTGAGTTGGGAAAATGTTTCAACATGCCACAGCTGCTCATTCATATGCATAAGCCTACATAGATGTTGATTTAAAGAAAGAAATATGTCTTGCATTGTAAGTATGCTTCTTGGATGGCCTATGTACTTTCATTTCTGAGAACCTTCAGGTACAGAAGGTGTCTATATTTTTCAAGGGATAAATTGCATATTCATGTCAAGCTTTCATTATATCTTTGACCCCATAGAGAAATGGACCGCGGTGTCCAACTGTGGTTTAAGCTCTGTGACAGTGGTTACCCCAAATAACATCAGAGTTTCACTTATTGCTGAAAAGAAGAAATAGTTTTCCTTCTGAATTAGCCTCACAATTTAAAAGGAGTGAAATAGATTATTTACATGAGTTTCTGCATTAAAGTGTGGTAAGTTATTCAAATTTTATAGTGAAGCCTTAATGACTTTCCCTTGGTTCATAGAGGCATCTGTGAGGATAGGAGTCAATGTTACTTCATCCCAACTCACTGCTTCTAAACTCACTTGCTGAAGAGGTCATAACTAAAGGCAATGAAGCCCGAATAGGTTCATTGTCTCACTAGCTGAGGAGTTCTAGCAAGACTTATGAATTTGCTTGATATTCGTATTTAGATGGGCGGGGTAGACAAAGTAGAGCTGAATGGCACATTAACTTCTTAGATCTCCTGCAGTTTGACCTATCTCTACTAAAACCACTGAGCCATGACCAATCATTGGGTGACACATGCCAGAAATCAAATCTAGTGATGCAGCCTCATGTGACTTTGCCCAGTTCTCCAGGTAGAGGGAGTCCAACCCAACAGTGACAAGTGACAATTTTTGCAGGGTCTCCAAGTATGTTAGGGCAACGCCTCACAAACTCTAATGTGCATACAAGTTATCTGGGGAATCCTGATAAAATGCAGATTCTGATTCAGTAGGGTTGGGTTGAGACCTGAGATCTTACAATTCTAAGAAGGCTCTCATTTAATATCTATGCTTTTGGTCTGTAGACAACATTTAGTAGAACAAAACTCTAGAATAATTCATTTCTTCCTTCAGATGCCTGCATAGCTTACTCCCTCATTTCTTTTAGATCTTTGTTCAAATATCACCTTATTAGCATGGCTTTCCTTGCCCACTATATATTTCTCTGTCACTATTGTCTTTCTCCTGCTTCTTCTTTCTTTATACTACTTATCACCATGTGACACATTTTACATTTATTTGAGAGCGGCTTTTTTGGTTCACTGCTTTGTTATTTCCTTATAACATGGACTGAGGCATAATAAGTATCCAGAAAAAAAATACCTATTGATTGAATGAATGTATAAATGAATAAATGAACCATGTAGTCACTCTGCCACAATTCCATAAACCAGACTACACTTATGAGTCTCCAGGCAATTATCAACTCTGCTTCTTGGGCTTTTCTTTTAACTCCAGTACCTTATTAAAGAATAAAGGGTGGATGAAATCAGGTCCCTTCACTATCTACCGAAGTTCCTCATCACTGGTAAGGACTGTACCATCCACGACTTCTTTTCTACCTGCAGGCCATTCTGAAATCCTTGCAGTCTCTCCAACAATGTCCTGAGAAGTCATATTCAAGGCAAAAGAATTTGTGGTTCTCACAGGGACCACTTGGCTCTTAACTCCATTTTGAGCTTTATCTAATACTAGCTACTGCCTACCTAGTTCTCCAAGTCAGTATCTGTGGCTTATTATTTCAAACCTAATCAGTTATCTCACAATAAATGTAGATATTATTAGAAAGAAGGCAGCAAATACAGATCAGATTTACCCTGATCTGACTTGGGGAAACGCTGTGTTATCTTTTTTGAAAAATGTATAATTAGGTTGTAATCAATTCCCTTTTTATTCATCAATGGTGTCAAAGTTGAGTTTCAGAACTTGAAAAAAATGTTAGTGCTTTAATCATCTTGTCTTTGTGCTATATTTCAAAACAACAGCTGTAGATTTTCTGCAATGCAGGGGAAATGGAGTTTATCTACTAGGGTTGCTAAAGGTTTTATAACTGAAAACCAAAAGGCACCAACTAAAAACTGTGTCAACACCAAATGTCCAAACCAGGGATTCAATTACCATCTCTGAATCTAATATAAAAACCCATGCCATTCCTTTAATAATTACTCAGCAAACATTTCTTAAGCACCCACTATTAATATATGTCAACACACTGAAAACATTATATTGCATTTAAATTAAGAGCAGACCCATTCAATAACTCATTAATAAACCATAGTCAAATTCATATTGCATGGATTAACACAAGATATAAAATGAGTGATAGAAGGGTCTATCACAGCTCCTAGTGCTGTCTAGGAGCTCACTCGAGTGGAGAGGTGTGCAAACTGTCATAATGGGCACACCAGGTGTTTACATACAGTTTTGGGGAACTCAGATAAAGAATCAGTTAACGCTGACTAAGCAGATTAAAAATGGCTTTGTAGTGGAATTGACATCTGTGGGCTCTCAAGATGAGTAGGAATCCTGCAGGTGGAAAGGGAGAAAGGCAATTCTGGGTAGAGGATTCCACAGAGCAAAGGCATAGTTCAGGAACAAGTGTAAGAGCATAGAGCAGTCCTGTGTAGCAGGGGGGACAATGAGAAAGGCTGATACTGTGGGTGGTGGAGGGGTGAGTGGGGTGAGTTGGCTGGGAATATATTGTGAAAGACAAGGAGTTAGTGCACAGGGATCTTGGTGTCATATCTCTTAGAAAGATAATTCTGAAATCAAAGGGGAAGGTGTCTGGGAAGGGTAAGGAAAGGGAAGGGGTACCTGTGGGTTCACATGTGTGTAAGACATTATATTTCCTTGTGTGAAGTGGCATTACAGTAACTTCACTAACTGGGTGTAGGTAATGAAAGGTTTTACAATAATTAACTTTGCATAGTGCTTAAATGGAATTATTATTGAAGTACAATGTATGTTATCCTCTTGAAAGAAAGAAAAACAACAACTTCATTATTTTCCTCTTCTTATGAAAGTAATACATGTTAATTTCAAAGTAAGTGCATGATAAAATTGAATTTTAAAAGTTGGCAAAAATAAATCACAATCACACCACCAGAGAAAAACATCATATATGACTCTTCAAATTGGTGTCAATTCTACTGCCATGAACCAGACATTAAATAAGATTGAGGATGGATATAGCAATGTGGACAACTGGAGACAAGCTCATTTTAAGCAGAAGTGAGTAAAATTGTGATCTCGCTTTGTGAAGTGAAACTTGCCAAAGAAGACATTTATTGCTACATTATGATAATTAGACATTTTATAAATTATTTATAATTATCACAAAAATATGCTAAGCACTATGAGCAACACAGTTGGAAATGGTTTTATATTTTGCAATACACATTTCTTTAGCAATTCCTTTACGTCTTTGAAGCAAAAACGAAAAGCGCAAGTAGTGAAAATGAAGAATCCCTTCAACCTTTAATTACCTTCAAGTGAAAACTCAAGTACTGAGGAATGGTAGGCTTTTATCCACTAGTTCATCAACTCTTTAAGAAATACCAAGTAGGACACCAGAGATAGAGCTATCAGTGAACAAAATATAGGTATGGTGTCTGCATGCATGGAACTCACAATTTTGTAGTTTAGCAAGATATTCTTTCTCCCTCCACTCCTGAATAGAAATTTCACCCATTTTTCAAGGTCTGGCTCCATTTCCACATTTCCATGGGTGCACTCTTGCACTGTCCTGACCCCTTCAGGCTTATCCTTTCTCTGACATTCCATAATTCTTAGAAATACTGCTGCTAAGATCATTCAACTTGATCATATGTTACCAGGAACTATACTCTATTAAATGTATAGAAATCTCTTTTCCTCAACCAGATTAAAAAAATCCTTGAAGACAAAGACTATGCTTATTACTTAAGGTTAGGGGCAGATTTTTGTGAGCATCTGATAATACTGACAAATACATTTAGGAAATTTTTGATAAAGCATTTGATTATGACTGAAAAATGTATTCACTGAAAGCCTAATTCTTGACCATACTAAAAGATATGCCAATAAAATCATCTGTCAGCACTGTCTTAAGGGTTGAACGACTCACAATATGGGTGCAGATAAAGGGCACTTGGTGAGAATTTCCTAATGGAATCTCATGAGGCACTCTTCATTTCATTTGTTATTTTAAAGGTAAATTATTCATTATTTCCTAAAACTGTTGTACAATTTAAATGTCTCTAAACAATAATTCAATCACTTTTTCATTGAAACCTGCAGTTAAATTAAGGCTCAGTTACACGTAAAGTTTGGATAGGAGAGGAAAGAAATCTGATTGCTTGATGTTGCCATTACCATATTTCCAACAAATTTAAAGCTGCAACAGATTAGTATACAGTTAGGCTATTAAAACAGAGAAGTCATTCTGTACTTTGGCATTTTGTAAAAAGCTTGTTGTTATCTGCAGGTTTCTTTACAAGCACTTTAAAAATCAATTTGTATGATTTATAGGACATGCTTTGAACAAGCATCTTGATAAACTACAGCATAGTAACCAAATTAAACATATTGCTTAAAGGAAACCAAGATGTAAGGAAGCTCCAGTAGAAAGATGAAGATTTACATTGATAGAACAGGGACGTTTGTCCTTTTTTGTAAACTTCAAAGCTTGAAATCATTCTGTTCAAGGTTATTTGAACACTTGATCACTATCGAGAGCTTCTAATTGCTTATCTATGATTCTAACCATCTTATCGTCTGCAGAATTGTTTGAGATGAGATTTTTCAGAAACAGGAAAATGGGGACATTTATGCTGCAATGTCAGGTGATGGTGAAGGACATACAGTTTGAGACTGAAAAAAACAGCTATTAAGAAAATGGAAGATTCCGATGAAAAAGTTCTTACTCTATATGAAGTAGAACTTGTTATTCAAATGGTGCCAGCATATATCTTTTAATTTTCAGCTTTATAATGGATACTTATTTTTTTTGAGATGGAGTCTTGCTCTGTCACCCAGGCCAGAGTGCAGTGCCACGGTCTCGGCTCACTGCAAGCTCCACCTCCCCGGTTCATGCCGTTCTCCTGCCTCAGCCTCCTGAGTAGCTGGGACTACAGGTGCCAGCCACCACACCTGGCTATTTTTTTGTATTTTTAGTAGAGATGGGGTTTCACGGTGTTAGCCAGGATGGTCTCGATCTCCTGACCTCCTGATCCGCCCGTCTCAGCCTCCCAAAGTGCTGGGATTACAGGCTTAAGCCACCGCACCCAGCCTATAATGGATACTTTTTAAAGCATTTGTCCCTACTGAAATACAAGTCTACTAATATTTAACAAATAGAAAGACTTTTCAAAACTATCTGAGAAGAGAATATTTCCTTGGTGTTGTCATCATCCATCTGTGACCATCACAAATCTCCTCTTTCCTACTCTCTGGCCATATCTGGCCTAGGCCACATAGGAAAAAACATTTATTAAAAATTTCGAATAAATTAATTTCAAATTCTAATTCTAAAGCCAGGCACAACTGAAAGTATCATGTCAAAACATGCATGGAAGAAAATATTTTCTTTATTCATGGGCAGACCATGTGATTGGCCACCATTAATGGTAAGATCTAAGCTGTCACAGGCAAGACACAAACCTCAGTCTTTCAAACAACAATAGACCCATTGATGCTAACAAATCATCACTTGAAAAGGAGCTCCTAATACTCATATGCACAGAGACTCTTCCTTGATGACATCTCATACTCTCATGTTCAGCTGTTTAATACTCCTCTTTGCTAGCCATATGGACCAAAAGCAATGCACTTCATTTCTTGAAGACAGTAGCCATATTCCTCTTCTTTTTTTAATAACAAGATCTGACCCATAATTGTGTGCTTACATTAAGTACGTTTCATTTCCAAAGGAGCAACCTATATATGAATTTTCTAAGAAATCAACCATACAATAAGTAACATCCCAGTTGTCTCATTGAGCCTCATTTTAAACACAGAAACAGATGTTTAAATAAACCAAAGAGCAGGGCATGGCTAATCCAATTTAGGATATCTCATCAAGTTTAAGTTGGCTAATCTAATTTACATGATCTCACTGAGTCTCACGGTTTACAGTGATTTATTTCAAACAAGGGATATTGTAGGAGTAAAGGCAAAAAAAAAATGTGAATCAAGCACCTCCAAAAGCCATGTTAGTGTTAATGAGAATTAAGTTAATGCCATGAGGAGAGAATATGGTCTACTGGTCTATTTCTGTAGATGAAATCTCTCCCTTTTGCTTCTTAAGTCTTAACTGTTTTTACAGTATCCATTGGTGACCGAGAGTGTGTACCACATAAGAATATAAATGAAATAAAGCTGATGCTGGTCGCTATTTATTTGAATTCATATTTTCATAGGCCTTTCTAACTGCCTGATATTTTCCTGGAAGATTAGAGGTAACAAAGCCACGGTTCACGTTCTTTGGACATGAACCATCAATTTTTCACTATAGGTAGGTTTAAAAACACCAATAATGGTGACTCTAGTTAATAAAAATTATTAGTAATGAGGGTACAGATCCACACAGAGACATATCAGAACATTATTAGTTTGAGTTCTGACTGACCTTCAGGTTGATATTGTGCTATAATCGTCACTGTCTGTCCAGCCCCCTTTAGTGCAGCAGCTGCCTGCTCGTGGGATGCACCACGGAGGTCAATGCCATTCACCTGAAAGAGAGGAAGCCAGAGAATCTTGGTATTTCACAAGGCATATTATCCTGATAGAAGAAAAAAGTTTCCCCAAAACCAGGCTGTCTAACATTGTATCACATGCCTCAGAAACCCCTCATATCCTACTCAGGTGTTTGTGGACTTTCATGGTCTTAATCACTTTTAGTTAGGAGAGACATTAAATTTCACCTTGTGGTGTTTGTGCCATGGTCTGACCGGGTTGGAAACATTTCTATCTATTCATGTTCTAGTGTATGCATTTAATATGCCTCTGTGAGCTTCCTAGATTTCTAGGGTAGATAGGGATAAATATGAGCCTTCAAAATTAGAGGGAAAACAGGATGATAAAGAGAGACACATGTAATGTAAATAGACAAATATATGCTAAAAGATTAAACATTCAGATGAGATTCTGGGGACATGGTATAAAATGGGGCCAGATGGTTGCCAAATCCCTCTCTGTGGTCAATTGTCTAGCCTTGTCATCCTGAGCCTGGTTAGACAGCCTTAAGCCTTGTTTTAAAATATATACTTAACTGTCCTATTTCTCATATACAATTCTAGAATGAATTCTGACAAAATGAAATAAAGAGTGCCTGGAGTTTATTTAGCTATTGCTAACTCCCATTTTGGGTCCCATACTGAAAGAGAAACAGAAATGTCTTAAAAGCTCCAAACTCTGCCAGGGTGAAAGGCATTCTTAACTCAAATTTAATAAGAAGAAAATGCTAAAATTTTTCTTGAATCAATTCAGCCTAAGTCAATATAATGTAATTAATAAGTGCTCTCCAATGACAGAGTTCTCTGTCTGCCCCAGAAGAGGGACAATGAGTAGAGCACAAAAGGAGACAAGATAAGCCCTCAAGAAGTTTTTCTGATGAACACACAGTAAGTATGGGTTTCTAACCTACAAAAAACTAGCTTTTTGCAGATGATAGCAGAATTCTGCTTCCTTTTATTCATGGGGCAGGTTGATATGGGCTATGAAAGAAGAATAAAAGAACTGATTAGCTTATACACGTTCAAAATATATAATCATATTTTGCTTTTCATCAATCCTATTTGAGAATGACATTGGGTGGTAGATGGGGGTTACTACTTTGTTTCCCCGTCAGGCCTGGGACATCCATACGCTTAAATTCCACATCATGACCCTCTCATAATAACTTCGTTAACATCTCCTTATTCTCTTTTGTAATTTTCCTTGCCTCATCCCTGGCTTTCTAGTGTGGTGAACTCCTTACAGAAAGCATTGATTACATGGTAACATTGGGGAGTCCACTGAGCTAGGCCTGATCTGGCTGTGCCACTCTCTTGCTGACTGTCATACTACCTGAGACTCAATTTTCTCCTCCCTCGGAGGGAAGGGACTGTTAGGCTATATGAGTCTAAAGCCCCCTTAAAGTATAAAATTCCAGATCTATTCTTGAATTATTCTTGGTAGATATAGTCATTTCAGAGACTGTCTAGGCTATTGATGAGTCAGAAGTATGAATCTGCCGGCCAGAAGAGACAGGAAAGGTAATTAGATCCAGGCTACTGCCTACAGGAGGCTGAATTGCACAAACTTCACATGCCAAATAATTTATTCTCTTGTCAAACAGTTAAGGTTTACTTTTTATAAAAGAATAATACGTGATCATGGCAAATAAATTCTGTTTCAGAAAGGTCTAAAAGGAAGAGGTAAAAGTCCCCTCACCATCTCCATTTCCAGTGGAACCACTTTTGTGTATACTTTTTTCTTTTATGATCATCTAATATTTCTTTAATCATAATTCTAGTTCCATAGGTTTTCATGTTATGGCAATTTGTACCTGAGTTTAATGACAGAAAAGGCAACAATTTCTAAATTGGTGGTAAACATTTCTTTACAATTTTTTAATGTAAGGCCATTTATTGTAATAGGCAAACTATAAGATGAAAATGAAGGCAACAGATGAAATGAAGGCAACAGAAAAGCTCAACTTTTCACAACCAATAAAATTAGCACAACCTAAGAAATAATTTAGAAAAAAGTGTTGTTAGAAGATATGTTGTAGATCTCCATTCCATTACCCAAGATTATGCCAATTCATGATTCTAAATAAATCTTTTTAAAGTAATAGATTAAAAATTCATCTTCAGTGTATATGTAAATTCTGTGTTTTATCACACAGGTATGTTTATTCAACACTATCTTTTGAAAATGGGCCATTTAAAAAGACATAGCAATTTCCATTCTGTTTAATGCATAAAAATCACAGTGGATAGCAGCAAAGGACAGGGCGGGGCGGGAGTGGGGGCAGCATTGAGGAGAATTTGATAATTCACATTGTGATTATTCTGCACATTGAGGAAAGGTAATTCACACTTCTAAAACCTCAAGACTTCCCTTTTTAAATAACCAAAATAAACCCAAGGCACCTTGCTGACACTTCCCCACCCCTAAACAAACTGACGACTTTTTTTTTTTTTGAGATGAAGTCTCGCTCTGTTGCCCAGCCTGGAGTGCAGTGGCATGATCTCAGCTCACTGCAGCCTCCGCCTCCTGGGTTCAAGCAATTCTCCTGCCTCAGCCTCCTGAGTAGCTGGGACTACAGGCACGCGCCACCACGCCCAGCTATTTTTTGTATTTTTAGTAGAGACGGGGTTTCACCATGTTGGCCAGGATGGTCTCAATCTTTTGACCTCGTGATCTGCCTGCCTCGGCCTTCCAACGTGCTGGGATTACAGGCGTGAGCCACCACTGATGACTCTTTTATACATAAAACTGAAATAGTTATGGCAGCAAAAGATTTTGATGGCAATGAAAGTTTGTAAACTGTGTTTCAATCTCTTTTTCTTATTCCCAAAGTGCAAGATGCAGGGTTCTCAGTCTTTCAGTAGTGCTTCTCCTGTAAATAATCCTTCATTTTGTTTGGCAAAGGCAGTTTCTGAATTAAGTCTATTCTGGTATACTGACATATAACAAAATGACACAGGTACTGCAACGAGTGTACTTGCATGAACCTAGACACTGGCTTGGCCAGTCTGACAAGGTAAGTTGCAGATCCAGGCAGCTGAGACCTTGAATAACAAAAAGTTCCATTTTCAGAGTCCCTGACTGAATGCTCAATTAGATCAACTATGGATGTATGCCCTTCCACATCTGGCTGTTCCTAAAAGCTAAACCTACCATTTGAGTGCTCAAATCTAGTGTGAACTGTTTTACCATGGGAGTGAAAGCTCAAGCTTAAAAGGTAACAGTCTTCAGAATTGTCCCAATCAAGGAAAGAACCATCTGGCAGGACTGCTAGCTTCCCTTCTGCCTCCCAACATGTGATTGGTCCCCAGTACCATCCTTGTTTTGCAAGATCTTTTTAGCTCCTCTGTAAGGCTTGTCACTACCATGGGACCACTACTTTGCACTGAGACATAAACTCTTGCAACACCAGGAGCAGAGTTAAAATCAAAATTCAAATGACAGAGCATACTTTCAGCCATGTGGGCTTCTGTGCCAGTAAGTCCACTGAAGTTCCTTTGGATTTGATTATTTTGCATTGGAGGTAGCAATGGTGAGAGTGGAGGGACATGATGTGGACCCCCTCTGGGGCTCTGCAACATGACTCCCGTGGTGCTAGTCAACAACCCATTCATGGACTGATCCACAAAGATCCCTGGGGCAACAACTAGGTTCTGGTCGGCCTGACTCTCATCTTCGGGGAAAGAGCGCCCTCCTACTTGAGAAGGAACCACAGAGACTTCCATGGTAGAAGAACTGTCCAGACAATAGCTACTTGATCCTTCCAAAGGACACATCCCCTCATCTAAAGGCACAGTATACTGAATGTAGTCCTGAGGCAGAAGTCCAATAACGACAGGCACATGTTCATCCAGGCGAAGATACAGGTCTCCGTTCTGAGAAGCCGAGCTTTTCAGTGAATTGGCTTGTTCCTGGCACGCGGTCTCAGACTGAAGGTTGTGGAAATCCTTCCGGACGCTATTCAGGGGTGGACTCGGACTGGAAGAGTGGCCTTGACTCTCACCTCCATCTTGCTGCACGTCTCCTCAGAGTTTGTGGGTCGAAGAGGCCATGGCATGGGACTGCAGTGATGGCTGCAGAGGGCGGTCTCTGAGCTCTCACGGCTTTAAAGACTATCGGTGCTGAGGAGGAGGGGAAGGTGTCCTCATCGGCAGAGCTCCCAGAGGGTTTGCCCGCCTTGCCTTTTGGCTTCTGTTTGGCAGAAAGCTGCCTTTTTAACGTATCCATCAAGCTTTTGCTTTTTGATCTGTCTTTTTTTTCTTTTCCGCCTTTTTCGTCTTTCCTGTTGATATCGCAGTTGGCCATATCTTTACCATAGCAGCTACCAAATAAGGAATTATCTTTCCAAAGCCACTGGCTAGCGATGGTTGTTGTACTACCATGAAATCAGTTTATTTTTTACTTTTATTCAAGTTAAAGGATTTCCAGAAGGTTTTAAAACTAATTTTCTTCATTATGACTGGTTACCTAATCCAAGGGATGAAAATACTAGGGGATTCACTTCTGGCATGATGGAATGAGATGGTCAGCCGGGCGCGGTGGCTCACGCCTGTAATCCGAACACTTTGGGAGTTCGAGGTGGGCAGATCGCTTGAGCCCAGGAGGTCAAGACCAGCTTGGGCAACATAGGGAAGAGCCCGTCTCCGAAGGTGGCCGGGCTACGCTTCCTCGCCCAGGACCGGCGTGACTGCTGCGCTGGCCTTTCCTCCAGCAACTCCTTCTCCCGCCTCCTTCCTCCTCCTCCTCCAGCTTGTGTGTACTTTTTAAAGATTCACTATATGCACATGCAAGCACATGACTTTATTTCTCTTGCTCTCCTTACATACATATTTTAATATATTATTGGCTTTTTATTTAACTGAATAGATCATATCATATATAATTTGACAGCTTTTGTTTTGCTTTTCATTGGGCAATGTATCTTGGACATCTTTCATTATCATATCAGCTCATATCATTCTACCTTTTTAATGAAAGCCTAGTATTCCATGTTATGGATGTGCCAGCACTTTTCAGTGAGATCCCTCTTGATGTTGTTAAGGTTGTTTCCAGTTTTTCTGCTACTATGAACACTTATAAAAGTGTTTCTGAAGGATAAATTCCCTGGAAAGACTTCTTGGTGAAAGGGTATATGCATTACTTGTTTTTTTTTAATTTGCTATTGCACATTTTCAAAATGATTATTTATTCATTAAACATATAGGAACTAATAAATAAGAAAACAAAAACAGGCCATAATCTAATTGCCCAGATAGTGTACTGATATGAAAAATAAAATTAATATACACACATCATATCCATATATCATAAGTAAGGCACAATGAAAAGACATACAATTAAAAGGCTCCCCTACCTCCTATTATTCTCTACAAAGGTAACCATGTGAATGGCTTCTTGTATATACTACTAATTATTTTTGTTGTGAATATAAGCCACTTTATAAAAGATATAATTTAAAATTTTATACAAATAAGATCATGTTCTACACCTTGATTTTTTCCACTTACTAATATACCTTAGTCAGCTTTCTAATTGACATATTTCTTCCCATTAATCTCATTCTTTTTAATAGCTATGAGTGTTCTATTATTCAATGAAAAACAATTTGTTTTACCAGTGCATGGCTGATAGACAGCTAGGTAGCTTCATTATTTTGTTATTATAAACAATGAGGTAATAATATCATCTAACAGTAAGTTGTTGAGTAAAGGATATGAATGTCAAATTTTGATAGGTATCGCCAGACTGCCTCTAAAAGTGTAGTATTAATTTATATGCCAACAAATAATATACGATTTTCAACTTCCTCACACTCTTGTAATAGTTACATATACCTCGACATTTGACTTTTTCCATTCTGATAGGTAAACAATTTTATTTTTAAATTTTGCATTTCTTCAATTATAAGGTTAAGCATCTTCTTATATGTTTATTGGATATTTGAATTTATTTTTACATAAAATCCCTTTTTATTTATTTTGCTTTTTTTGTTGTTGTTGTTTAGGCAGTTTGCTCTTTTAAAAAATTATCTGCAAATGAAGAATGTTATTGTTCCTTCTTAGGTAACTATTGCAAATATTCTTAGTTTGTTATTTGTACTGTTGTATTTTAACTTTTCTTTTGTACATTATTTCATATCATAGAGTGAATTTTTAAACATTTAGTGAAGTCTTATTTAATTTCCTTTTCTTTTTTGGCTCTTAAGTTTTAGATTATATTTTCTCTTCACCAATCTATTTAACAAATTACCCATGTTTTCCTGTAGCAAACTATAGTTTAATCTTTAGCCATTTAATCCTTAATCAATTGGAATATACTTTAATGTTTGATGTGAGAACCAAGTGAACAGCCACAATTTCTTGGACGTTTCCTTTACAGCATAAGATTTCTACGTTTCATCATTCTAGTCATCCTCTGAATTTTTTTTCAGTGCATTAAGAAAACTGCATGGAAAAATGGGAAGGAACAAAGCATTTGCAGTTAGACAAAATGAGTTAAATCTCAAGTCTACCTAGGTTTCCTAGGTAACCTGGGGAAGTCACTTAACTTCTTTGAACCTTAGCTTCCTTTTCTATAAAATGAGTATACCTACCTAACTACCTACCTACCTATCAGGGCTGTTGCAGGTACAAACAGGCATTCAGCAAATAGTATCTATTATTATTGTTTTAGCATTTCTTCAAAGAGCTGTGATTATAAGTGATGAAATAAAATCTAATAGAAATTAACCAACACAGAGTGCAATGTATTAGTTACTTCATGCTTTTTTTAAAAAGAGGAACACAACATTTTAGGACTAGAAGAGCCTTAGAAACTTGTTTGTCTAGCACTTATACACTAGAGATGAACCCCGTAAAGGAAGGGACTGGCCCAAAGTCATATTGAAGTTAGCATAGGGATAGGACCAGCCAAGGGCTCCTCTTGCCAAGCCCAGAGTTCTTTCTAGTTTAGCAGATGTGCTCTAATATGTGAGTTTGTTTCTTTTCCACTGGACCAATAATAAAATCTTGTTCATTTTAGGCCCAAATCTACATGGGCCTCTGCATTTTTGGAGAGGTTTGTTGCTGCTGTTATCCTGAAAAATATCATATTGCCCTTGTTCCTGTTGATTTCTTCCCTGGTTTTAGCAAACATGTTCTTCTCCAGTCTTTCAAACTTTTCAAGATCACTTTGATTCTTATTTCTATCCCTGAGGTTTGAGTTTTTATCAGTAAACCTTGAACAAATAACATTTTCAAGTATTCACAGTTTACATCATTGATATGACATTTTAAAATACCAAGTGTGACACAGCCTCATATATTTACTATTGATTTTTTTTTTTTTTTTTGCTTCAGTTTGAACTTTTTCACCTGGATGCATGGATTCTCAGAGTTCTATTTAGAGTCCTCTCCTCTCCAAGAAAAATTCTTTTCTTGAAGCATACATTCTCAAAGATTGGATGCCATTAATTATTGTTGAGATTAATAATAATAATTGTTAACATTAATTGAGCATCAGGTATGTACATCAGAGATAGTTATATATTATTTCATTTAATCCTCAGGAGGGTGAGATTATTTTTCCCATTTTACTGATAAGAAAACTAGGCTCAGAGACTCACTGACTTACTCAAATTTATATGGTGGAAAGAGGCTAAGGATCTAAAATAATGTAACTAATACTCCTGAGTTCCTAACTACCAATTTACACTGTAATTTAATATCCTGTCTAATTCCAAGGGTCTACGCCTACAAGATTCTAGTTCTGAAAGCTGTCTTTCAAGGGCATAAGTCAAGCTCCCTGAGACTGGCAGCAGATGATTGGGTGTGTTTTGCCACTCTGCTCTGTGGTGGTCCAAAAGCAACCCGATCTAGAAATTATGGCCCAACTTATAATGATTAGATCATGTAGGGCTAAAGCAAAAGGCATTGTCAAGCCAGAACAATTTCATTTATTGCTACCTCTTTATGTATATGACTTTTATTGGATCATTAAAATATTTATATTCCGGCCAGGCGCGGTGCTCACGCCTGTAATCCCAGCACTTTGGGAGGCTGAGGTGGGCAGATCATAAGGTCAGGAGATTGAGACCATCCTGGCTAACATGGTGAAACCCCGTCTCTACTAAAAATACAAAAAAAAATTAGCCAGGTGTGGTGGCAGTCGCCTGTAGTCCCAGCTACTTCGGAGGCTGAGGCAGGAGAATGGCGTGAACATGGGAGGCAGAGCTTGCAGTGAGCTGAGATCGTGCCACTGCACTCCAGCCTGGGGGACAGAGTGAGACTCTTTATAAAAAAAAAAAAAAAATATATATATATATATATATATCTATTTGGGTAAGTTCCTTAATCATACACATATATATTCCATATGTTTTGGCATCCTTTTCACAATAATATTGGTAATGAATAGAAATTTGAGCACTTTTAGTTGACTTCTAGTTGTGTTGCTGCTGCTGTTTTTCACATCCTAATGTGAAGATGAGTGGTTTACCATTCCCAAGGTCAAATTTTTTTTCTTTTTGTTTTTAAGAGATGATCATTATATTTGCTACTTCTCCCACTAGGGGCATTTATTCCTTGAATAAATGATGATTCTCTGGAAATATTTGTCTATTTCTTAGTGCTATAGAATGAATGATATCAGAATCAGAGGATTTCAAAAATGGAGGAAGTCTTGTGATCTTCTTCAACCCCAATTTATATCATTAGGCTGATTCAAACACATTCTTATACCCTTGTCCCTCACTATGTTGACCTTTTAAAATTTCTCTGATTCAGCCATTTCTGCATTTATGCACATGCTATTTTCCATATCTAGAACATAGCTTCTCACTCTTTCCTCATCTGGAAAACTTCTTCTAGTTCTTAAAGACTCAATTCAAACTGAGTTGTGTAATGTATCTATTTATAAGCTCCTTAAAAGTCAGATCTCTGCTTATTGGAACTTGTGTTCCTGGCATAGGGTCAGGCAAATAATAGGTGCAAAAGAATAAAAGAGGATTGTGAGTGAATAAGTGAGTGGATGAGTGAATAATATTTTCTCACTGCATTATCCTAGGCAAATGATCATCTAACCTCCATGTGACACTGGATCAACACTAATGAAGAACTCACTGCCTTTCAGGAAAATCCATTCTGTTTGCGTCAGCTCCAGTGATTAAAACAACCAAACGAAAAAAAACAAAACAGTTCTTTGTGTTGAATCTTTCTTTCCACCTCTTGGCTTCAGTTCTGCCCTCTGATGGCTCACAAAACAATATCATTTCTTCTTCTATATGATCCTAATATTTGAACACATTTTTCACTTTTCCAGGGAGTGATCCCACTCCCTTCCGCATCCCTTCATATCATTCTCACCAAGTGACCATTTGCTTGTGCTTGCATACCTCCTGTGTCAGGGAATTCTCCTTCCCTAGTTTCTAAATTCTATTTTTTGTTATCTCTTATGGGTGTTATTTCCAGCATCTTGATATAATGTAATATCTAATTAGAGACTCAGATAAGTGAATGTGAGATCAAATATGGCAATATGGATGCTCACCCTATGGTTCACTGTACTATCTTTTAATATGTGCCTACTGTAGTGCCTAGAGATAAACACAGTATTGAAATATATTTGTTTTCTAAAAAGTATCCACTTAGTTATTTCACTTTCCAGTTTAAGGGAAGAATGAACTAGAGTGACACATAGCCATTGTCAAGCAATGTGCTGTTCATTGCAGGACAGTGACAGCTAAACACATGATTAAATGCTGGGCGGTAAGTGCTAGCACAAAAAAAGTCAGAATTCTGTGGCGTACAGAGGAGGCATTCCTACCAAGGGATGAGGAGGAATGAGCTTTCCTGGAGAAAGTGACATTGAGATGAGGTCATGAATGTCAGCAAGGTGAGGATGGGTGGAGGTTCTCACAGAGGGGGAGATTGGGGTGAGGAGACGAGTGGCAAGAGTATTCAAGGCAGAAAGGGAGGCACATATGGAGGGCTGGAGGTGAGAGAGGGCCTGCACATCTGAAGAACAGGAAGCAGTTGTTACTGAAGAGTAGATACGGGAGGAACAAATGTGAGAAAGAAGTGATGAAGGAAAAGAAGAAGAAGAAGAAGATGATGATGGTGATGATGGTAGCTGACATGTACATAACACTTAATATGTGCCAGGCACTGTTATAAGCATTTGATATACAGAAATTCCCTTAGCCCTCATAACAACTGTGTGAAGTAAGAACACACAACAATCCCCATTTTACAGAGGTGGTAACTGAGGCACAGATTAAGTAACTTGTCCGAGGGTACATTGCTAACATATGGCAAAGTGAGGAATGAAACCCAGGCAGTGTGGTTTAAGTGTCTGCATTCTTTTTGTTTTGTTTTGTTTTTGTTTTTGTTTTTTGAGACAAAATCTCTCTCTTTTCTCCCAGACTGGAGTGCAGTGGTGCTATCTCGCTCACTGCAAGCTTCGCCTTCTGGGTTCATGCCATTCTCCTGCCTCAGCCTCCCGAGTAGCTGGGACTACAGGCACCCGCCACCATGCCCAGCTAATTTTATGTATTTTTAGTAGAGATGGGGTTTCACTGTATTAGCCAGGATGGTCTCGATCTCCTGACCTTGTGATCCACCTGCCTCGGCCTCCCAAAGTGCTGGGAATACAGGCGTGAGCCACTGCACCCGGCCGCGTTTGCATTCTTAACCATGACATAGCCTCTCAAGGATCTGGTGATCCAGGGCATGATAAGCCATTTTAGTATATTTGACCATAATGAGGAGTCATTCCTCAGCTTAAAATTGAGAAATATTATTTTAACATCATTCTTGTGCCCCAGGAGTGCTTACAGGTAGAGAGAATGCACAGGAAGGGAATATGCAGGAAGCATGTGCTTATGGCCAGCCTGGCTGCAGGACTCTGAGGTTGGATGGACCCCCTTGGAGATGCTGCTTAGAAGGCAGAGCAAATGCTCATGGCTGCCAAGGTTTTCCACCACAGCTCATGTCATCTGCCTGCTCTGAAAGCAGTGTCCTGGGAAGAATACTGGGTTTAGACCCGGGAAGGCCAGGATTCAAATCTTGGTCCCTTCCCTTACCAGCTCTATGACTTTGGGTAAGTTCCTTAATCTCTTTGAACTTGTTTCCTCATATGCATCAAAAGATGTGAACCCTTCTTTTGTTAGGCTGTTATCAGGATTATTAGAGTTTAAGCAAATAAAATGCTTAAAATAATATTTGGTACATGGTAGGTACTTACTAAATAGTTGCTATGTGTATTATAGCATATCCATTATCTATGTGACCAGGACTTTTAACTGGCTTTTATCAGCAATAATAAAACCAAAGAATATGTTTGGTAGAAGACTATCTTAGGATAAAAGTAGGTAAGAACTACAAATTTAACAGAATTATTAACTGTGAAAAAAATACAAAGGAGTAACCAAATGGGAAAAGGCTAGATAATTGGCACCACATTTCAATTAAAATGAGACAGGTACAGAACACAGGGGACTGTTTCAAGCCAATAATTTCACAGTTGGGGGTCTGGGTGCAAGGTGGCAGGGGGCAGCAGGGAAGAAATTGGGGTAGGATCCAAACTATTTCTACTTTATTCAGAGAGACCACGGATAGGAAGATGAACAGATGTATTACAGTGTATTAAATACATGTAGAAGGCTCCCATTCTTTTTCAAGAGGGAAAAAAATCTATTTTCATTTTTCCTGAAGTGATGAGATGCAATGAAGTGAAAATGTAAGTTCTGTTGCCAACTCTGCCATCAACTTATTCAAGCCAGCTAAGGAGCTGCTCTGAAAAATGAAGGTGCTGGGCCACACCATCTCTAGGGTCCCCTGTGTTGTAAATTTAATTATTTCTATGGCTTAAAAATAACATCTCAAAAGTATTTTACAGTTAGTAAACTGTTTCCCCACCTCACATTTGTTACTGAACAAGGTGATACATAAACAAACAAATAGAATAAACAAATTCACATGTATTAAATGATCTTACCACATACTTATGTGGGTAACAGGGAAACTACAGATATCACATTCAATGTTGAATTGTGAGCAGTCTGATGGCTGGCATAGAACATAGATAGGGAGAAAGAAAAAATGCTGCCAGCAGAAGTAGACCTTGAACGCCAGGGCAAGAAGTTTTGTCAATAAGTGGCTATGGAAGGGTTTTACAGAAGCATTTAACACAATTGGACCTGTGTTTATGGGAGAACAACTCTGGCAACAGTGAGAAACTGGGGTTAATGAATTAAGTGAGGACAGGGTAGGAAGTATCCCAGTAGATAATCGGATGTGATACTATTGAAGTGTTACCAATGATACAAATAATTAAGGCCCAAATTAGGCAAATGAGGGTGGATTTGAGGGTGGGAGATGTGGCACAAATTTGAGAGAGGAAAACAGAGGAAGATTATATGCAGCTATTCTCCTCAAATACTTCTGGAAGCCAAATAGAGTTTAAATAATATTTACTGTGTTGAGCAGATTGAAAATGGGAAATGGGGAAGGTGTCAAAAAGCTTTAGGATGATTGGAGGTGTGATGATACCATTAATCAAGACAGGAACACAGGATGGAGAGTGGGTTTGGGTGGGAGGATAATGTATTTTGTTTTAGACATGTTGACTTTGCTATGTCTGTTGGATATCTACAGTTTTGCAGACAGTTAGAAAATATCTACCTGAAGCTTAGAGAAGTGGCCAATGTTCAAAATCATTTTAGATTTCATATTCCTGTGGTCAGTACCCTGGTCAAATTAGACACAGATGTAGAAGAAGCTTGATATACAAGATGGGGATAATAAGAGTACCACATCACAGAGTTGCTGTAAGGTTAGATTAGTTAATACATGTAAAGCATTTAGAACAGTGCCTGGCATCTAGTAAGGGCATATAATTATTAGCTATTGTTGAACCCTCTCCTGACATACACAAAGAGGATGACTTGGGAGAGTATAAAATTATCTCAATGCAGGCTCATTTGACCAGGGAAAAGTGCTAGGGTTGAAGGCACTGAAACAGAAAAGCACAATCCTAGGAGTCAGGAGTGCTGAGTTCCAGTCATGCTGTTAGCTTATTTGACTTTGAGAAGTCCCTTCATCTCTCTGGGCCTCAGTTTCTTTATCTAGAAAGAGAGCCTCATACTAAATCACAGAGGTACCGTCTAATGCTTAATAAACAAATATATTCTATGCTCAAAATGTATTTTGTTGACAACTTGAGACAAACAGATCATTATGCATTAAATTTTTCAAATACCCTCCAGCATGTTTCAGAGTGAGTGAACTATAAATTGTATTTGAAGTGGAAATTTCTAATTAAGTTCCCTTCTCCTCCTGGAGGCTGTTATACTTTGTGGAGAGTGGTAATATTTCTGACAGTACATGCATTACAGCTCAAGACTAGAATCCTTCTGGAGCAGAGGCAAAGTGAAAAATTGATATTGAATATTGATGTATCTTAGCAGTTAAACATTAACTTCCCTTTAAATTTGGATTCCTGATGCAAAAACAGGCTTATAGTTAAAAAAAATTAGACCTTTAAAAATGTTTTGGATTACCAGGTCATTTCTAGAGGGATGGTTATTTTGGAATCTTTAAATGAAAATAATAAAGTATAACTTGGCTATCCAAACCCAGCTTATTAAAGGCTGAAAGACAGTAAGATCTAGAATTCATGCATTTCAAGTAAAAAGTTAACTATCTTTATAAGAATATATAAGCAAAAAATAGTTGAAACCTTATACAAATATTATACAAACACAAGCTGATACTAGTATCTCCAAGCTCTGATTTTTACATTAACTCCAGACTTGAAATCTGTCTGCTTACTTGACATCTGCAGATAGATGTGTAAGACTTTTCAGACTCATCGTGCTCAAAATCAAACTCAAAATTTCTCCCAAACATGTTTCTCGAGAGTTTTCTCATTTTCAGCAAACAGTACTACCACCATTCTCCTCTCAAACCACTGAATCAAGAACCTCCATTCATTTCTTCCCCTCCCACCTCCCCATGCAATCCCTTAGTTCATAGCCATATTCTAATTCCATGCACTTTTCTCTAACTCCACCCCATCCCTCTAGGCCAAGCTATCATTTTCCCTGGGAATACTACAGTAGCCTCGATGGGTCCCTCCATTGTCTCTGTGGCCCACTCCTCCCACCCTCCTCTATTCCCTTTTGACTCGGCAGCCAGAATGATCTCAAACTGTGTATCAGATCATGCCTCTCCTCTGCTAAAATCTTTCTTTTGGCTCCGTGTTAGACTTTGAATGAAATTCAAACTCCTTTCCTCGGGCTCTGCCTATCCCTCTTATTCCATCTTATTCCACTCTGTCTTCTTTACTGTTTGCTGGCCACAAGGGCCTTCATTCTCTTTTGCATCAGCCCAAGTTTCCTCCAGTCTTACAGCATTTGTGCCAGTGGTCCCTTTGACTGGAGTGCTCTTACCTAGCTTTTCTCATCTTTGACAACTTATTTTCATAAGTTTCAGCTCAAATGTCAATTCCTCAAAGAGCTCTTTGCTGACAATCACATTGAAAGCAGCCTCCCAGCCTATCTCTAATTCACCTGGTTTTACTTTCTTACAGAATTTAGGCCCACATGTTATTCTGTTTATTATCTCACCCACCCCGAGAAAAGCTTCCCATAAGTAGAGACCTTGACTGTCTCTTTTAACTCCATACTTTTAGTGCTGACTACACTATGTAGATATTCAACAATATTCCTTAAACTAATGAATGGTTATAACTATTAAATCACATAACTTTATTTAAATCATTAAAATTTATTTGACAACCAGTTACTGTGCACTTGTTATAAGCCAGGTACTAATTAGAGTCCTTTTCAGAAGGTATTTGTCCTCTGGGGGAGAATGGTTGATGAAACTGAACTCACTGAATCCGCATCTTTGAGGGTGAGGCCCAAGACTTTTTTTTTTTTTTTCTTTTTTTGAGACAGGGTCTTACTCTGTTGCTCAGGCTAGATAGCAGTGACATGACATGCACCATTATGCCTTGCTAATTAAAAAAAAAAAATTGTAGAGCAACCAATATGTTCCTTGAAGCACCAATATGTCTTAAATGTCCTTGCAAACATTGTTAAACAACCACCTCCACTTCATCCAAGCCTCTAAATTGTTCAGGCAGTGTCAGACTCTGGGCTGAAGGCTAAATTCCTACCCTTCACGATCTGCTTTGTGGCTTCTCACCTCACCCACCAAATGTTCTATCCTGAGATGAGATGTGTGTGTGCTGCTAGGCTGACAGATTCCCTTTGGTTAGGGTTAAATTTGAAGCTGAGATCCTTTCTCTGGTGGATGGTGGTAAGAAAAAAGCCTTCTGAATTGGCTCAACATGTTCTCCCTTTTGAAATCAGTGGACTAACTGAAAGTGCTCTATTATTCTTTATTTAAACTTAGTTTTTTTTGTGATTTCTGGGTTTCAGATATTAAAATATCACTATTTAATCTACTATTAAAACACTATCAATAATAAATTGATTAAATAGATAATGAACTATTCATATAATGGAATACTATGCAGTCATTAAAAGCAACAGCATACATGTCTAATATTTTGAAACTAAAAAAAAGTCATGATCTATTGCTAAATTAAAGAAAAGCAAGTTGTAGAACTATATGTATATCTAGTTTGTTTGTTTCAAAAAAAGAAGAGGATGAATGATCTTATAGAGAATGCCTGCAAGGTTACACAATGAATTGATAACAGAGGCTTTAAGGGGCTATGGTATTGTGGTGGGGAGGGGAGAAATGCTGAAGAGGAGAGAATGGGTTACATTTCATTTTATAGCCCTTAACAGTATGTGAATATTTTTAAGTAAATATGTTGTACCATAACAATTTTAAAAGTCATACAAAAAAGTTTTAACTACTGAATATGAGGTTTGTGTTACCTTAGCAATAAAAGGCAAAAGGGGCTATGTAGGCAAATTTAAAATACGGTAATATTTATAGAAAACATGAGTCCTAGGGCAATCAAATTTTCAAACATTGCATTAATCCATTCAATACATATTTACTGAATGCCTTCTTTGTGCCAGTCATTGTGCTATTTTTGGGGGATGGATTGGTGAAGAAGCAATGGTTCAGCCCTAAGTGACTTAGAATCTAACAGTAGTTCTCAACTGGGTGTGAAAATGTGTCTATTTGTGAGGGGGGATGGTATTTTCTGTTGTTAAAATGTCCAAGTCAGGAGTCAGCATTGGCATTAATTGTAGAAGGCTCATGTGTGTTAAATGTTTTGCAAACCGTGGCACAATCAGGCATAGTGAAAAAATGTCCTTCCAAAGGTGCAATAACACCTGCAAAAGGAAATACTGAATCAATACCATTTTTCACATAAATGTCCTAATTCCCAGGGAACCTTATTATTTTGTTCAAACAAGTTCAGTTGGCTAAGTTCCGGGTCAAAGTTATTAACTAGGAATTTGTCTAAATAGTATACAGATTTGAAAGCAATAAGGATGTTCATTTCTACATATCCTATAATATTCACTAATTTGGTTTAGTTTACATAAACTAATCTGAGTGAGATTGTAATGTAAGTGAAAAGGGTTCTTGTTTCCTTTTTTCCTCATACACAGTTAATCTTGTTCATAAGCTTTGGAATCAATTTTAAAGGAAGGAATAATGCTGTCTCCAGAGACATATCTGTCAAACAGTCCACTCCTAAAACATCTGAAAGGCTTGAGCAGGAATAATATACTAATGGAATTAATCTTGGTCAAAATCTGTTAATGCAAAACTCAAACTCTGGCTGCTGCATGTGGGACTCACCTGATGTTTTTTTCATCATAGTTCCTCAAGTTGATGACATTCTTTTGTGTTTGGGCTTATGTGTATCTTGGCATCTGGCTGTTGCCCATAATTACATCTTAGTATTTCTTTGACTTATTCCTCATCTAAAAATAAGGTAATCATCTCATTGCCTAAAAGCTCCCAAGAAACAGGTTTTGTGAGTTTAGGCAAACTGTGTCAAGAACTCTTAAGTCCCCTCTTCCCAATTACTTTCATCAAATCTTCCCAATTGCAATCAGTCAAATCTTTTTGGGAAGTCAAAATCTTCCCAACTGCAATCAGTCAAATCAAGAGGAGGAGATCTGAATAAACAGAGATGCTTGAAAATCAACTTGTATTCACCACTATGAATGAGAAATAATATTTATTAAACTATTTCTCTTCAAAATATCTTTTGCTTTTGTTTTTTCCTTTCTAATTTACTATGCTAGTTCTAAGCATTGATCTGAACTATTGAAACAGGCCCTGTTTCCTGTTTATTTTGAAAAATTTCAAATTATAGAAAACTTGAAGAACATTATAATAAAAACTCATAAAGATTCAACAGATCTTAACATTTTGGTACATTTGTTCTCCCTCTCTTCCTCCTTCTCACTCTCTCCACTTACCTACCTATCTGCCTAGCAGAAGACACACACACACACACACACACACACACACACAGACACACACTTTTTCTGAACCATTTGAATTATGTTGCAGACGTCATTCCACTTTCAATCTAACATATCAGCAAGGCATCTTTCCAGTGTAAAGACATTTTCTGTATAACCACAATGCCATTATTACTCCAGAGAAAACCAACAAAACTAATATTTCTATACCATTTAATATATTGCACCTATTCAAATTTCCTCCGTTATCCTCCAAATGTCTTCTACAGATTTTTTTCTTAAATCCAGGATTTAAGTTTTATGCATTGCATTTGGTTGTTACTATGTCTTTAGTCATTATTAGTCTTGAACATTACCTACATTTTTCTTTAAATAAAATTTACTCTTTTTTTAAAAAAAAAATTTCAGTCAGATGCTTATAGAGTGTTCTGCATTTTGAATTTGTCTGATTGTTTCTTCCCAATCAGAATCAGGTGAAACATTTTTAGCAAAATCCAGTGTGTAATGAATGCTGTGTATTTCTTACTGTGTCATAGCAGGAGGCTCAAAATACATGGACCACCAGATCTCTTCATTTAAAAGGCACCTTTCTATTTTGCAAATAACAATCTATAAGGTGGTTTATTTGAGACCATGTAAATATCCTTTTTCCAGTCAACTTTAACCCCTAACTGTTTTAGCATCTATGGATTATGCTTTCTTGAAATAGTTATTTTGTTGTGGGTTGTAAAATGGTTATTTTATAAATTCTTTATTTCTTCTAGAATTATTAGCTGGTATTATTTTGTGCAGGAGAGCTTCTCCTTTATATATATATATTTTTTTTTCTCTATCATTCTGGATTTATTTTTGATATATCATGACATAACTTTTTATATATCATATTATAATGTTTTTGATATATAATATTGTTCTTTTTGATATATCATATATTTGGTTTTTTGATATAGCATGATATTATATCTCATTACCATGTGGTAGACTTCTAATTGATGTTAGCTTTTCCTCTAATCTCTGTCTCTCTCCCATCCTCCCTCTCCCTTTTGTCTACTCTCAATACCTTGATAGTCATCTTGTATATCACAACCATTCTACTTTTCTTTAAATACTGCCTTTCACATTTTATACATGCCACAGATGCTCATATTCATCTGTGTTCCTAACTGCTTGTAAATTATGTGCAAATTTCTTAGCCCTATATTTAAGCCCTTTCACAATGCAGCTTTTACCACAACCCTCTCTAGTCTTTTTAAGACCAGATACTTCTCTGATATGAGGGAACGTTAGAGTAGATTCTGTCTAGTCCTCCCATATCATTGGTGGAAAAAGTGAGGCACAGAGAATGAAGTTATTTTCCAAGGTCATTCAGTGTATTTGTAGTAGAGTCCAGATGAGAATGCTAGAGTTCAATGTCCTACATTACACGCCTCCTCTCCTAAGCAAACCCTCTGTTGCTGCTAGAAGCTTCATGTCCATCCCTAGCCTAATGTTATTCCCTTGGGCCTAACTTCCTCCTCCTTGTTTTACTTCCTGTTTTCCTGGATTCTTTGAAGTCTTGGCCTTCTCTCTTGTCCAGGTCAGGTTCTATCTTCCCAGACCTCCTGTAATCATGATGGTCTGTGACACTTACTTGGCCATCAGCCCCACAACCTGGCAGCATTACATGAATTTTGGTCCTTCTTTACTCTTTTATTATTATTTTTCAGGTGAGCAGTAATGCAAGCTCATTTTAAACAACTAAAACAATACAAAAAAACAGCAAGTAAACTGTGAACATCTTTCTATCTTAACCTTCAGGTAACCACTGATAATAAACTAGACAAATTAACTCTATACACTTTCTCTACACATATTTAAATATCCCCAGCTACATCCCCAATGTCTAGGATAGTGCCTGGTTCCTGTCAGTGAGTGAATATATGTGAGTGCAAAAACATTCATGTTTACCTCCATATATAGTCATTGTTTTAAAGAATGATCCCATAATAACACACGATGTTCTGTGATTTGCTTTCTTTTTCTATTTACCTTTTTAATGAATAAATATCAATAACTAGACTGTAAGCCCCACGAGGGCAGTCCCAGCCACTGTTTCAGGCTTCTTGTTTTCCCAGGATGTGGCACAAATCGATGTCCTCATACATTATTACTGAGGGTGACTACAGCTTTATGTGCTTGATGAATCTCTTCCTCAACTCTGAAGAAGCCTTAAGGTTTACAAAGACTCCTGTTCCTCTAAAGAGGAATTATTAATCAGCTCACCAAGGATTTCATGGCCAATTTCAGTGTGTAATAGTGAAAACAATGTAAACTAGAAAAGAAAGTATAAGTGAGGAGAATAATATAGCAGACAAGCAGGACCCTAGAAGGTGGCAACCAACTTTGCCACCTTGAAAGGCAGAATTCTCTATACTGGAGCTGCCATCTTGAATGTGGACTTTTGTGGGAAGTATTAGGCAGACCACATAAATACAGCCTTAACTCCAAGCATTACTGATTTCAAAAAATGCTTCTAGACATTTGGGAAAACTAGAAGCAGCAACAGAATCATTTCAAAAGTCTCCTGAAAAGACAAACTCCATACAATAAGGAGTGAGAAAGAGTGACCATCGTCTGGAATTCTCTCTCCTTCATCACTTTCCTTTGTTCTCTGAAGCGTATATCAAGACTTCATAAAAGCAGTCAAGGCTGTGCTGAATCTTTCACTATCAGTCCCAAGTGGATATTGTAAGCATCAGAAAAATTTTCCATTTACACAGGCAGGGAGGTATTTTCAGTAATTTAAATCTTTTCTAATTACTAACCAATTCCCTCTTTCCAGCCTCCCAATTTAGCACATAGAATGCTGCTCCCTGCAGAAAACAACTCTCCAGCAAGGTGTGAGTTTCCATGGTTAGTTGCCAGAGCTTCAGATGTGAACAGAGCTGCAAAGCCACAATCCATTCAGTAGATAAAAACATCAAGAAATAAAGTTCCACTGCATTCGTTCAGTTCCTAGCACAAAGTGAATGCTCAGTAAATAATAGGAAGGAGGGGAAAAGCGAACCAGGAGAACAGAAAAGAAAAGGAGAGAGGGAATAAACGGGGAAGAAATCAAGGCAATTGACTTTCAAACTGTTTGTGACCAAGAATTTAACTGTGGAAGGAGATCACGAATAAAGATAATACTAGTTACTGAATACTGAACAAGAGGGTATTGTGTTAGGCTTGTTATTGCTAATCCTCCCAAGAACTTTGCTGAGGTCAACTTTAAGATGGGAAAACTGAGGCAAAGAAAGATTAGATGCTTCGAAAGTAGCCAAGCTAACATAAGAGATATGGTCTGTGTGGTGCACACACTGTGTCCTTTCTCCCCTACTTAATCTTCCCTCTTCTCTTATAATACCTGCTGTCTCCAGCCTTAGGTCTGCAGGTAACGCTCCTATCTCTGACAGTCATCAATGTTGCTATGTGCTTCCAAATCTACTTCTGCTCCCCACGCATACACATTCCCTTCCCCATAATATCACATGCCTTCTAACAGCAGCCTCAGCTCCTGCTAGTGCCGGTCATCACAATGGGCCACTTTGCTTTTCCATCTCAGTAAACAGCCCCCTCCAGGCATACTGTAGTCTTGGTGTCTAGAGGCTGTTTCCCTGTTTCTTTAGAGCGAGCTTGGTCAGTGCAGGGACCAGCTTTCCTCAACAGCTCTGCCACTTTGGGTATTAGAGAGCACAACAATCCCCCACAGCATTTTAACGTCAAACCCTTTTAATATTCCTGTGGCCAAGTTCAGTGCCTTCTCACCCAGCTCCTTCCTTGAACTATGCTTCAGCCTATATTGGGGCCAGTTCTGTGAGAGGCTGGCTGCAGGTTCTGATCAGCGGTGGGCTCTGCCACATCTTGTGAGAGCAAGAGGCATTAAGTCAGTAAGCACAAGGGCAGCAGTCATCCAGAAGGGGAAGAAGCACTGGAGGCTGCCTGAAACAGAGGACCTGGAACTCTCAAACTCCATTCACTGCACTAACAGTTGCCAGCAACAGAATAAAATATTTTTGACTAGCCCTTGCTGTTCTTGGCATGAGGAGTTCCATGAAACCCAGACATATAATTCTGCATTCTTTAAATCATTATCCTCTATCTTTTCCCTTTCCAAGTTTGCATTGCATGTGGTTTCCTGTTGCATTGTTTTCTCTTTTGTCAAACTCCTACCACCTGGAAAAGTTGCCATGTACACTGCACTGTACACCGTACACCATACACTGCACACTGCACTGTAAAGGTGTGGTCCCTTGATTCTCATTTTTTTTCCTCTCTATTATACCCCACCCTTTCCTCCCATTCTCCCCTGCAGGGTCTCACCTCTGTGATCCTCTTCTGATCTGTCTCTCTGCATCTGTGACTAGATTCCCTTCACTTCTTCCTTCCTTACCTTTCCTCTGCGGCTGGGCTGTGTCTATTTCCTCCTCCTGCAGCTGGTCTCACTTGCTTTTTCTTACCACCTCCCTCTGAGTGATCTGCCTCTACTTTCCTGCTGCATCCTCTCTTCTCTTCTCTGGTTGATTTATCCTGCTTTATTGGGAAGACAGCCTATGACTGGCTGTTTACCACCTAATTTCTGGAATTGTGTTATCCTTTTGAAGTCCAAACTGATGTGCTGTGAAAGTCTCATAATTAGACTTATAAAAATAAATCTTTCTCATTCCACCATCAATACAACTAAAACACTGGGTTAGCTGTCAAATACAGGCAAGCCAGAGGAGCTTGCTCCTGAAAACTAAAATAGCAAAATTATCTGTGCTAGCATTTGGAAATGCTATCTTAGGCTGTGTTGCTTATACATAATGCTCTGTGACTCTAAGTCAAGGACAAGCCTCAAGTTAGGGTTTTTCCATGTAGGGCTTCTGGAGAAACTCCTTAGGATTTATAGGTCTCTGGAGCTTCTTCAAAATCCACTTGTTCCTGTCTACTATAGAGACCTGCTACATATCAAAGAACCAACTGAATGTTCAACCCCCTTCTTAACACCATCATTATAAACTGAATGTTCTAAATTCTATATTTGCTCCTGAACTGACCCTTAGTCCTTGCCTAGAACCAGTCAGTCAACAATAGCTCAACTTTGGGCTTTTGGGTATGTATGTAGCTCAAGGTTTATATCATCTGCATTGTAACCTCCATTTCTTACCCATCCTTTGCCAATATTTTCTTCCCTCTTAAAAGTATGAAATAAGTACTGAAATGTTTCAATTTTTGTATGGCCCTAAGATACAAAATACGGGTTGAAGAAGCGCTAAGGGGAAAATTCACATTTGGAGATGTGAAAACCATGAATATTATATTAGAGGACAGATGTATGCATGACATCCATTTGCAGAGAATGCATCATTGCTAAATATTGCTTCTCTTCAAAGTTATGCATAATGAGAAAGTCAGGTATACCAGGAAAAAGTATGGATTTTTGGATGAATAGGAGACTAAGCAAATAACTATGCATAAAAAGCATAAATCACTCACCAACAAATTGTATAATCTACAATGTGTTTTCCAGGATAAAGTGTGTGAAGGTATCTGTTGTATGAATACAAATTCACCCCTCTTTTCTTTTTCTTTCAGGCTTGTGAGTGTTTGACAATGTAAATTATTCTTCCTGAGCACAAGTCCACCTGAGGATTAGTGAATGGGTGTGATTTTCAACCAAAAAAACTTGTATTTAGCCGCCTTCTTTCTCACACCTATAAGTTCCTGGCTAATGTTGATATTTATCAAATGCTGTGTGCAATAAAAACAAGTATTTCCCTAAAGAAAGTAAATTGTGCTGCAATTGTTTATGTGTATGTGTATGTATACATGTATATATGCTGTGTATAAAAATATAAATAATTTTGGTAATTATTGATGAGTAGATAATACCTTAGCACATTTATGTTCCTAAAGGAAGGAAAATCCAGGGATAGGTATATTTTCAAGAAGGCTTGGTAGATTTGGCTCTGGCTTCTGTCATCATTTAGCTTTGGAATTTTGTACTTTAGTTCCTTTGTTTATTAAATAAACAACAAACAAACAAATATTGTGCAAGAGGAACTCTGATATGCCATTCGGAGTTATGATTCTGTGATTCTATCTTGTGGTTTTAAAATACCTACATACTGTAAGACGTTTGATTCTGCAAAGAGCTATGAACCTATTCTGCCTTTTCTCATGCAAAAGTCATTCTTTTGTTTACTCCTTTATTCTAGAAACATTTATTTGTGATTTACTATGTTTATTTATGATTTACAATAGGTTCTGTGCCATGTCCCATGGATTCAAAGATTATTTAGATAGCCTCTGTTCTTGAGGAGCTCAGTATATATAAGATGATCTCCTACTTTATAGAATTTTTTCTCAAAGACCTAACTGTAGAAAGTCAAGCTTTCTATGCAAATAACTCAATATGTACCCATAATTCCAAGTCCTGACGCTAATTGGTATTGTATTTTGGAGAAGTGGTTTATCTTCTGTGTTAAATCTCTGAGGTAGTGTAATAGAAGGGAAAGAGTGTGGGTTTTGTCCAGCAGACTCAGGATTGGAATTTTGACTCTGTACATCTATTAAGGGATGATAGGAATATCTACTTCAAAATGGTTGCAGAGTTATATTGAGAACTGAATAAGGTGATGCAGATGAAAACCCACTCAATGAATGGTAGCTTTTGCTTTTACTATGGGAAATTGAACAATACTTCTGCTTTGTTTAAGCACCCTTTTCAAATCAGTAAACCAATAAATTCATTTTTTCTGGACTAAATTCTTTGAAGACTCTTTTCTTAGTATAATCTATGGCTGTAACCTCTATGCAAGAGTCTGTATTAGGTTGAACCACACAAAATTGACAATATTCTACTTGACCTACAAAAATGGCAATTTCATATGGTTCAGCCTAATAACATTATTAATACCACTAAAAGAAAATTTTAATTTCTACTTTTTAATGTAAATAGCATATACAATTTCAATTTTTTTCTAGAAGAGTATTTCCTCACTAAAAAATATGTTTAGTGTGTAAAATTCACGACATTTGCTGTTTTGATTAAGAAAAATAATGTTAAAATAAATCTTCCTGGTTCTTTTTCCCAAAATAGTTTTAGGAAGTTTAAATTTGAGTTAAATGTTGTGAAAATCTTAGCCTCAGGAAATGTGAAAAGGGACATTAAAGCCTTATGTATTGTTGGCTATCAGGGAAAAGAGTAAATCTTTGACTATTCTAAAAGAACAACATTAAAGTTGTCAGCTAATGAGTTGAAAGTTGTTCTGTGATATATTACTGAGCAAAAGATTAGAGGAAACTACTATAACAGAGAGAAAGAGAAAGAGAGCCCTATTTTTTCCCCTGCTGTATATGTGGCAGAGACTGAGGACTGGGAGTGTGTAGAAGTGTGAGAGAAAAATGTGGGAGAAGTGTTTAAAGTGTTCCAAGGAAACTAAAATGAAGACAAGAATATGTATGCTGGGGTTCAGGTTTTCAAAACAAGCTAGCTTCTACCTAGAACTTGTCATCAACACCCTTTACTAGTAGCTTTTGAACTTCCATCTGTCTACTGAGCTGGAAACACTCTTCTTCGTAGCCACATGTCATGCTGCCACCCTTGCCTTGGGAAGCTCAATTCAAATCCTACTTCTCCTATGAAATTCTCCCCAGTTACAGGGCATTTTCTAGAAGAACTGTTATTTCCTCTATCCTTAACACTAAAGCAAAATACTTCTATGTCTTCCAGCTCTCCCATCCCAAGTGTTTTATAGATGGTTTGTGGTTGTGTTTAACAGTAATAGATGGGCTAAGAAATATATTTGTCCATCTGATATGGCCTCAAGACTATCTAGTCCACATTTATTGAACACCTACAATGTGCCAAGGGCTGTGTCATGTCATGTACTGAAATCAATAAAAATAAGACTTGGGTTTGGCATGAAGAAGATCACAGCCTTATGTAGCCATCTTTGAGATGTATAAATGAATAATCCTATGAAGCACTTATGATGTTTCTGAAATTCTTTCCTCATAAGGTTTACTGGGGATCCTATAATCCCACCATTTGAGATTCACTGTTTTGGTCTTAAACTTAGTAGATATACTGTGAAAATCTCGATATAGTTAGTTGAAATAATGCTTTGCCTGGTTCCTAACATTCAACCTCAGTGTGAACTCCTTCATCTGATTTCTTTCATTGAAGGACAGACAAGAAAGAGCATGAGGACACTAGACCCCTAGGTACCATAGAGTGTGAGGAGGGACCAGAATTGTGGGAAATGTACTTGAGGTCAGCTTTTATCTGGCAGGAGTTGCACAATGTTACAGAGGTGAGGAGATGGGATGATGACCAGAAGGCCAATGCCCATTCCTCTTAGAGTTGAAGCTCATTCTTGGAGCCTTGAGCACTGGGACTGTTGGTGGCACTGTCGAAGAAGGCAGGACCACTTGCTTTGTGTCAGGCACCATGATGGGTGCTCTATACCCTTTGGCACATTTAACTCCCATAACAATCCTTTGAAGCAGGAGTCATTGGCTCCATTTTATAAATAAGAAGACTCAGTTTGGGGAAGCTAAGTACTTGTCCAAAGTTTGCACATCTAGTTGATAGTAAAGCAGGGTTCAAGCCTCTTGCTGGTTCCAAAGCCATACTTTTTCATCTTCTTAACCTTTGAGAAATAAAGGAATCTAGTTACCCTCAAAAGGCAGGTACTACTTCAAGGGAAATACTTTTGAATGCAAGTCCATTTGAGGACCAGCCTTGTGCCGTATCAGATGAAGACAATTTGAAAGTGAGAACAAATTTCATTTCCAACATTTTCAAGAGCAGAAACAAAGATTGTTTATAGGATCCTCTGAGATTTGATAAAAAATTCCATCCTTTGCAGGAATGCTTTCTCCCAAGCCCTCTAAATGCCTGCAGATGGTCAGCTGGCTCCTGCTTGAGTAACTACAATGCAGTGACACAAGGCCTTTTCACTCTACCCACAGTGCTTAGCACAGTGAACAGACACATTAAGTCCTCAGTAACATCAGAAAATGGAGACTGAGTAAGGTTGAGTGACTTGTTCAAGATCAGTTAGGCGATACATGGTTTAGTATTTGAAACTAAACCTGTTACGAACTCTTGCTTTTAGATGATGCCTCTTTTGGTTCTAATGGCATTTTCTAGGGCAACACAAATAAGTCTACCTTCATTTCTGCAGAATGGTCTTGCAAGTGCTTTATCAACAAAAACTACAGCAGCAGCAGCAACAACAACAAAAATAACAGCCAACATTTATCAAATCCTTCCAGGTGCGAAATGTTACACTAAACACCACATGTATTATCAATTTCTCCTCATAACAGCCCTATACGTAGACACAGTCATCATTTTATTGATAAGAAAACTGAGGCACAGAGAAGTTAAATAAATTGCCAAAATTCACAATTAGAAACAACAGAGTCAGGATTCAGACTCACTTTTTTTTCTTCATGTGCACTTTTATTTTTACATTGTAGAGAAAGTAACGACTTCTAAAAAGAGTATGTAAATGAGTATAATATAAGCCCATCAGACCAAAAAATATTAGAACGTATTTAAAAGAATCAGGATTTCTATAAAACAATAAACACCTAGATCATACATTCTTTTGGACCAAATGGCAAGTGCATATACATACAAGGCAAGTACTGGCACATCAGAGGTATCAAAAACACCTTCTTTGATGCAATCGCTTAGGAATTGTAAAAAATAAGTATCATTCAGCATCTGGATGCTAATAATAAAAGCGATAAAGGCTAAATACACAGGGCCGTCACTCTACTCCCTTTCCGGTTTCCTATTTTTAGGAATTCAAGTTTATTCAAAAGGTTTATATATAATCCCCAAACTGCTATTTCTCTTCTTCTATAATTTCAGAATGATAGCTTTACACAACTTTAAAGCTTGAGCTTCTTCTGAATTCCCAAAGTGTTTCTGTGCTCCTTTACAAATGGGCCACATCTTCAAGGGTCAGCTTTACCTGTGTAAGGTCTGCAAGACCATTCTCTCTCAGATACGAGGAACACTGAGGAATACTTCATTCATTCCATAGAGGCCCTTAATTATGTGGAAACTGAATGCGCTCTCCTAGGATTCTCTAAAATACTTTCTGTTCAATCTGTTACAGATGGGCCAATGGCCCAAGAAGTATAACCTTTCATTTTCATAATTTCATAAGCATTGGCAATCACTTCTTTGTGGACATTTTCCCCCTTGCTCTAGATCTTGATCAATTCCTTTATCTGAGTTCAGATCCTTCAGAGGGACACCAGCAATGTTCACTCCACTCCACACAGCAACACTTGAGTCCCCATGCTTTCCAAAGATCCACCCATGGCAGCTTCCAGAGTGGATTCCAAGCATTTGCACAGTCAAGAAATGGAAATGGGCAGTGTCCAGATTACAGCCATTTCCAATAATATGGGTTTTGAAAAATGTACTCAATTTCTAAGCTACATAAATTAAGATATCCACTGGACTGGAAACTATCAATTTGCAGCAGAACTATATTGAGTAATATTACACATCATTAATTTAACGATGGCCACATTTAGACTGACTAAATTAAAGTGTTTCACCTTTTTCCTGGCATGCACCTGATGTGATAATCACTAGGTTGGAGTTTGCAGAGATGAGATAATCTTTGCTGGAAGCACTATCTGGCAGTTTTAGGAAAAGACTGCCATGTTTAAGATCCATTGTCTCACACCCTTCAATTCACCATTATCAACAGCTACAAAGGCAACTTCATCCCTCAAGTCTTTTAATAACATGGTGATTGCACGGGCCATGCTAACTGATCCAGTTCTTATAATGGAGACCTTACTGTGGTGAATAACCTCCTCTGAAGCAAAATTCTCAATAAATTCACTCTGGATAGTTACCATCACGTAACCAGAGGTGGGAAGGTTGGTTAAGGGCCAGCTGACCCTGTGATGTGTGTTCTCTGTTGGTAACACAGATTTATCCTGGGGCCAAGAAAATTTACTCCCATAGTGCCTACGCTCCAGCTGGACCACAGAACTCCTGCAGCCCACCTTGGGGATACACACACAAGAAGTGGATGGAGCAGAGAATGGAAGAAAGTGGCGGGCAAGCTGCAGGTTGAGCTTGCTGGGGCAAGCCGAAAGAAGCTGTTTGAATGTTCAGTGCCTTTCACTTTACTTCAGCTATTGCAGTTACCAAGCAAGGCCATGCTTAGCTCCCTGCACACGGGCCTCATGGGGGCCTCTGGAAAGTGCTTCTGATGTCTGCTGAGATTAAAGCAGTAAAAAGTCTTCTTCTTTAGCTCTGTGTGAATCCTGGAGAATACAAACAAGTATTCTCTTCAATATCTGACATGGATAAGAGGCCAACCCAGATCTCTGGAATTACTCATTTCCTGTTTTTAGTAGGTATGCCAAGTCGGACCCACTCTGGCTCCTGAGCCTATAGCTTAAGCATCACTGTGTCTAATTCCCTCTCTTTCTCTCTCCTTCTTTGGGACATTTCACTTTCCCCTTCACCCTCTAATATGTCATGTCCAGGAACCTTAATCCTAGGATGTGGCTTCTTGATATCTTTATAAAAATGGAGCAACTAGAGTGGAACATATAGCTTAGATAGAGTCTAACCACTGTGGAGACAGAAGGATGTCTCCTTCCCACATTCCAGGACTACATTTCCGTAAATAGGCTCCAGCCTATTAGCCTATTGGCAGCATCATCAGATGGCTACCTAAAACCACAAGATCTTCTTTTAAGGAGCTGTTGCCATATGTCTCCATTCTAAACTGGTACAATTAATTTTGGAACCTGTATTTTCCCAGACCGTCTGTCTTAGCAGAGAATTTTGTATGCCTGGTAAATGTAAGTAGTTAATAAGTATTTATAGGATTTGTGTCAATATTTTGCTACCTTATGGCTACTTACTAGCTTAATGCCTCTGAACCTCAGTTTTTTTCCACTGGAAAATGGGAAAATAGTATATTCCCTGGTAGTGCTATAGGAGGTTCATATGAGATAATGCATGCAGTGTAAGGTGATGTTATTATCACAGAGAATCTAGGTTTGAATTCCACACTAGAAAGGTAATTATAACTACTAAACCCATAATCACAGAAACCACAGCCTACAGGTCCTATAACTATCCCAAACATAAGATTATATGCCCAGATTTCAATCAGAAAACATTTTACAATTCCTTTCCCCCAAAGGATGTTCAACGTTTGCTTTCATTGCCCTCTAGTGGTTGCTATACAAAAGATATAACTACATTTTGTTTGTTTCTCATTTTGATTTTTGAGATGTCAGACACAATATCTTATAAATATTCTTCAAGTTTGGTTAGGTTACACACATTCCCGTCAGCTGGAAACCTTTAAATAATCAGCCTATAGGGACAGTACCTAACATTGTGTCCTGCGCAATATAGGTGTATACTGCCCATGCATTGTTGGCCATGCATTTATTTTACTAGATCTTTACTCAGAATCTACTGACTTAAAATAGTAATCTAGCTTCATTCATTCATTATATATTTATAAGATATATTATATGTCAGGTAAACAAGACAAGCATTGTCCTGGCTTACAATGTAGTAAGGAAAATGGAGTACTAAACATGTCTTTAAAAATTAACATGGTAAGTGCTGTCATAGGAAGTGTATGGGATATATGAAGCACATTAAGAGGGGTACCTAACTTGGAGGTGTTTCTGTGTGTTTTCGGAAGGTGAAGCGGGAATGGCAAGAGAAGGCATTTAGAGAATATAACAATCTAAGATTTGAAGGATGAATAGAATAGAAGAGTTATTCAGAAGAAGGTGGGGTGGGGAAAGTTTTCAGGAGAGGATACAATGTCAGATATAGTTACATGACAGAGAAAAGACTGACTTTTAGAGATATGGCTGGACAAGTTAAGAGAAGCTATATCGAGGAATTGAGACTTTATTTGGATGGTTAAGTTATAACCAATGGACTCTGAAAAAAGTATGAATGTATGCCTTTAATTTTAATTTCTGGTTTTAAAACTTTTATTATTTAAAGGGAAGTCTTAGGCTGGGTGAGGTGGTTCACACCTGTGATCCCAGTGCTTTGAGAGGCTGAGGTGGGAGGACTGCTTGAGGCCAAGAGTTGAAGACCAGCCTGGGCAACATGGTGAGACCCTGTATCTTAAAAATATTTTAAAAATTAGCTGTGCATGGTGATGCATGTTCATAGTCCTAGCTATTTGGGAAGCTGAGGTGAGAGGATTGCGTGAGCCCAGGAGCTCAAAGGTTTAATGAGCTCTGATTGTGCTACTGCACAATCTAGCAGCAGCGAGACCCTGTCTCTAATTTAAAAATACATAAATAAAATAAAGGGAAGTCTTTATTCATAACTAACATATGTTTAGTCATAACTAATCATAAATTAATTGTTCAAAAACCCTTCAATGCATCCTTTTTATCACACAAAGTTCTCTCAAACACATACATTCCTAGCATATTGGAGCTGGAAGGGCCTTTAAAGATACTGAGTCTCCGTCTTTTCACTTTACAGAGGAGTGAGAAGATCAGGAGTTTGTTCAGGTTGCCCTGAGTAACTGAATTGTTGCTCCTGGGAGCTATTTGCTTTTCCTAGCCTAGCCCAGTGCTTAAACTCCTCATCCCGTTTATTCAGAGGCCAAATAGTCTCCTGCATCTGATGTCTTGTTGGTCTGGGCTGTTGATAATTCTTGAGCACTCCTGCTTTTCAAAACTTCTGCATTGGACTTCATGTTCTTCCTTTGTGGCCTGATGAAAAAATCGTTTATCTTAGACTTGCAATGAGGATCTGGGAAGGTCTTTCCATTACCAAGGAAAACATGAATCCTCCTCAGAATACCTGGTGAGGTTTTGCCTTTTCTATGGAACTCCCTTGCCTCACTGTACTTTTCTTATAGTATAATTCAGGGTGGACCTGCTTATTACTTCTGTTAGACTACAAGCATCCCAAGGACATGACACATGGCTTAGTCATCACTACATTCCACATAGCAAGGTGACATAAACACAGAAGCCCCTATCAAGTTTGTTGTAGACAGGGATGAGAGGATACATGAATAAATAGAGGAATGGAGTGGAATATCTTATTTCCTGACAGGAGGTTTAAATCTATGTTAGTAAGGGTATGAAAGATATATATATTTTTTCCTTCAGGGAAAGATGATGAGCCACCCAAGGTGAAAAGAGAATCTCTGACAAGTAAGCAAAAATTAAGGTTGCACTCTTTGTCATAAGAAATGACTATGAATATGAACGCTAAAAGACATTAGAGAAGAAAAGTCAGGAAAAGGGGAAAGATAAATTTGGGTAGCATAAGAGACTGCCCAAAGGACTTTAAAACCAGAGATACCTGACGTTCACTTTTAAGTTTTTACATGTTTATGCAAATCCACTGCCATCTTTTTGAGGCATAAGTCCCATCTGCTACACACAAAGGAGATGCTAAGGAACACTTGCTTGCCTTTATGTTAGAAACAGAAACAGTGTGATTTTTTCTGATGTTCTCAATTACAGAGTCTACTGACTCAGGTCTATATGTGCCTAATGATGATCATGAGCCCCATCAACAAAGGGAGTTCCCGCTCAGCATGGAGGCAGACCCTCTGCCAAATGAAAGAAAAATGTAGGCCAGGTGTGGTGGCTCATACCTGTAATCCCAGCACTTTGGGAGGCTGAGGCAGGTGGATCACCTGAGGTCAGGAGTTCGAGACCAGCCTGGCCAACATGGTGAAACCCCATCTCTACTGAAAATACAAAAACTAGCTGGGCATTGTGGTACATGCCTGTAACCCCAGCTAACTGGGAGGCTGAGGCAGGAGAATTGCTTGGACCTGGGAGGCTGAGGTTGCAGTGATCCAAGATCATGCCACTACACTCCAGCCTGGGAGACAGGGCAAGACTCTATCTCAAAAAAAAAAAAAAAAAAAAGAAAGAAAAAGAAAAGAAAAATATAGTCTTCATTCTTCTTAATTCTATCATAAATCTGAGAGTAGAATAATAAAAGTACATGAAAAACTACCCATAGCTTAATATAGTTTATGTTACACACAAAACCTGAGAGATACAGGCAATAAATGTTCCTGGAATATGTTTTACAGCAACATTGGTCCATCAGGAAAGTTTCCCTCCAGGAAAGATTCTGAACATAGAGAAATAACAAGAAATCAAATTATAAGGAAGATTAACTATTGACCTTTTCCTGACCCCTCTATTTCTCTCCTTCAAGCAGGAGAATTATAGGTCAGTCCAACGTTGAAGAAGGAGTAACATTTCTCATTTTGAGCTTTCTCAAGAAATCTTGGCTATCAGAGCTCCCAGCTGATTCCTAGTGGTTTCTTATGTTTAAATACAGGACCCTCACAATAATAATAATAATAATAAACAAAGCCACAAATGTTACTTTCAGGTTTGAATTCCACTTGAGTTATATTTTTAAAAGCTATCATTATGATAACCAGTTTTAATACTGTGATCAAATACAATCACTAGTATGAAAACTGGGCCACATTCCACTAGTGTCTCCAGTTCAATGCAAAATCTTTTACTGCCATCTTGTGGATTTTTAGGAAATAATCCCAGTCACCACGTGTTATTTATTGTCTTACGGGAACAATAGGTTCATAGGCCAGTTTATGAAAATAACTGAAAAAAAGTATAAGAAAAGAGCAGCTAAATAGTCAGGTTTCCATCTAACATTATCACTTTGTATTCTCTACTAAGCATCTCTGAGGCTTGGTTTCTTCATAAAAAGTTGTTATTATAATAATACCATCCCCTGCCTGTCTCAAGGTTGCCATAAGAATAAAAATTTTAAATTGCTCCATAAATCAAAAGTACTATTCAGAAACAACCAATTATTATCACTGCTATCAGCCACATTATTAGAATGACGATACTTACGCATTTCATATGTAACAAGGTAAACTATGGTTCAGGCTGAAAAGTGCAGACCTTGGTACCTGCTTTCAGAGTGATTTGTCTCATCTTTTATGGCTTTCAGGGCAAGAGAATGGATGTTTCAAATGAAAATATTCCCTGGAGATAGTTGTTCCTGGGGCAGAAAATACTGTGGGCCTGACAACTGAGGAAGGGAATATTTTCTTTTTTACTGATTCACTGATGAGCAAGTGAGCCCTGACATTTGAAAAGCACAGCAAATATGTAGTATAGGAACAGCTTTTTCCAGTGAAAAATGCTACCCCTGGGATCCTATCTACTGATCCATATTTAGTTATTCTCTGGTAAGTTATTCATCCAGGATTTCTCTCTTCCAACCAACCAACACTTAAACTGGAAAACAAGGCAATAGGTTGGCTCATAGATGTCACAGACAACTTAAAAAAGAATCTTCTGAGAAATTCAGGGAAAAAATTTAGAACAAAATCTCCAAAAGCTTTCCTTTCCCCTTAGCGAAGACTTCAAGTTCTCTCATGCTCTAATTTATTCATCACCTATGAACACCTGTGTGTGCCTAGCACTGGGTTAGGTTCTGGGATGCAATGATGATGCAGACATAACGCTTATCCTTACTGACCTCCATACTAGCTAGAAAGTTCACATCTCATGACTCATGATATCTGCTGCTTCAAGCTCTGCAGTTGTTCAGAACCTGAGCAGAAGTTAGGAGGCAGAGAAAGGGCCAGTGCTTCCCTTGGGAATTTGAAAGAGAGAAGCAGCTCATGTATGAGCAATGTGCTGTTAGAGGACACTCATCGACTCTCCACTTATGTCAGCTGTTGAGAGCAGTCACTGCATGTGGTGGAGTGAATGGTGTCAGAAGTGGTGATGGTGATGATGAAGAAGATAAGATGATACTTGGAATTAAGAAACTTATTATGGATTTTTTTGAGATGGATGGATTTTAAATAATGTCAGCGTGAGAAGAATAAGTCAAAGTAGTTGTTTCTTTTTATCAATCTGCCATGCATTACGACCATGTTCATATCTTATGTCTCCACTAAGCTGTCAGCCCCTGAAGGTGAGAACAATGTCTGATTTACCTCTCCACTTCCTATAAACACTAGAATAATATTTGACAGTCATGTTTTCATTACTGAACACTTATAAAGTACCAGATACTTTTCAAAACTCTTCGAATACAGCAATAAACAAAATAAATCAATAAGAGATATTCAATAAATCAAATAATTAACAAATAAGAGTCACAGCCATACAGCCAAAGTGTTTTCCACTTCTTCCACTTAATATACATGTATATGAATTGCTAAATAAATCACCAATTTCCTTCTCTCTACTGAATCATTTCCATCAACATATAAACACTGTTACAAAAAACAAACTCTACCCTCTAGTTCCCATTCTATTGCATTCCTCTCTAGAGCAAACTCAAAGGAGATAACTCTTCTCCTTGTCATTAAAAGAGGGAATTTGGATGGAAAGGCAGCAGGAACTTGTCGAAAGATAATAAGTGGAGGAGTAACATGATTAAAGTTGATAGAATCTATGGAGTTGGTGTGAAAGATGAAAAAAATACTGACTTTGAAGCTGGGCAGACCTAGAGTCCAGTCCTTTTACTACAGTCTGGTCTTAACCAAATTATTTAACCTCTCAGAATCTCAGAACTTTGACCTGCAAGATAATAGTAATCAAACCATTTGAAGTTCTTACTAGGTAGGAAGCACACAATATGTCTCTCATCCTTTCTCTTCAATTCTTCTCCTTTTATTCTCTCAGGCCTAGGCTCCTCCCACTAGAGGCTTCTCTCTGAAATAATTTCTTTTGTTTAAGAAGCACTTATGATCCTTAAGATACTAGACCTAAAACATTCCTCAAATAGAGCTCAGTGAGCCAAATAATCCCCGATGGTCATTTATCATTTATCTACCCAGTGTTCAGATATGCTTCTTATTTGGGGACAATTCAAGACAGGAAGGAGGCACAGCCTTACCCCCATTAGAGAAGCTGGAGGGGGCAGCTATTCCCTTTTCCCACCCCTCAGCAGCTACAACAGGGCAAGTCAAGCAGATGTTCCAGTTGGGAATTTAGCAACCCCACACTAATGTGTAAGGTGCATGGAGAAACAGAGATTTTTTCATGGCAGTGTGGTTTGGCTATAAGTGGCCAGTGGTGACAGCCCAGCACCCTTAGTAGGAGGATTTCCTCCTTGGCCTCTGAGCCTGGTTCCTCAGGCTTCCTGAAGAGCTTGTAGACTATCTGTTATTTCTCCAATAAATTCTTTTTTTTTTCATATAAGTTACCTGGAACTGATGTCTGTTGTCTGGAGTCAAGAACTCCAGGAGGTAAATTCACCAATCAAGCTCCCATCAGGTATATTCCTAGAGTAGTTAGCATTAGAGGTAAGGGAGCTTGTCATGAAAGAAGGAAGCCTATACCTAGAGTCAAACAGGCTTTGAGTTAGAAAACTGTTGAACCCTTCAGTTTCTTCTTGAATAAAACAGCAGCATGATCACTTTCCTACCTATCCTGAAGGTACCCCATGAGGATCAAATGAGATAATCACAGTGAGGTATTTTATACATATATATGGTAATGCAAATCTAAGGGTTATTAGAGATTAGCTAATAAAATAGGTTATTCTGAGGCCCAAACAAATTGGACTAAAAATCAGTCCACTTTTTGACTCAAAAGAGATTTCAGGAGGGATGATCAAGTCGATGATCACTCCTTCTTTAAAACTTGAGATCTCTTTGCACGATTTCCCCTTTATCTGTGATCAGCTGTTATACCACAGTTTAGATGTTTACATAGAGAAGACACTGGAACAGGTGTTAATCCATCCTTTGAAACTTGTATAGGAAGTCCTTGCTACCTAAATTTTTTGGAAGAAGAGAATATGTCATAAACATATTTTAAATGATCATCAAGTATTTAGCATTTAATATGTAATAGAATAGTTAATTAACATTTTTCTGATCTATAGGAATTCCTTTTAGTCAATTAGGAAATGATCTGTCTGAATTGGAAATATATTCCATTGGCCAGAAATCTAAAAGCTTTAATGTATTCTGAATCTTCAGGACAGAAGGGATTAATTGGCCAGAGCGAGAGATGAATAAAACTGAGAGGGGTCCTAGGATTTCCAACTGCCTTCAGAGAAGTGGGCAAAGATGAGTCATTCATTCATTCATTCATTCGTTCATTAAACATTTGCTCAGTAGCTCCGTTCTAAGTTAATCAACAAGGGAGCAGAGATGAATAAAACAGAGTTTCATCCTCAAGGGAAGCTTCAAAGGATCCGAACGTTGCTTCTAAGTACCTCAATCTTACAGCCTTCGTATACAATGGCTTCCTGTGGTGACTCATATGTCTCCTTCTAAATGCTCTTTTTTTTAGGCATTTATGCTTTTTTCATTAACTAGACTTTGAGTATGGACTGCCTCAGACATAAGTAAACTGCCAAATTCAATTCTCTTGTGAAGGCCTGCATCGCAGAAAGAGCATAGCTTTGAAATCAGAAGCAACAGTGTTCCAAATACCACCATCATTACTGATTATCTGTGTGATCTTGGACAAATTATTTAATTTCTCTGAGCCTTCAATCCAACAAGGTTGTTGGGACAATTCAGTGAAATCACAGCGCAGTATCCAGCAAAATGCTTTGTGCTGAGCATATATTCAATAAAGGTTAGGCATTTTATCTCCAATTCTCTACTGGTTTTGCTTTCTAGGGGCCCTCTTTGTTGGGAAGTTTCCCCTCCAGAATCCTTCTTACTTCCCCAGGCTGAGCTAAGGATGGTCTCTTCTTTACGCCCATGTGGTCCCTGGAACTTACCGTTAGCATTTCCATGTTATATTAGAAATAATCTATTTATTTGTCTGTCTCCCTTCATAAGGCTACATGTTCACTGAGGACACAATGATTTTTTTCACGTTGCATCCTTAGTGTCTAGTAGCTTTTGGTACTTTGTGAATGTCTCTGAACTCTGCAAACAAGATTTTAAGGTGAAAATTTACTTCTGTCAAATAAAATACTTGCAAGAGGTTTTCTGGAGATTATGACAGAATTTTCAAAAAATATGTTTCACTTGATAGTAATTTATATCCAAAGACTAAAAAAGTTATTTTGTTAAATAATGTTAAAAAACACTTTATCAGCATTTTAAAAATTTGCTGCAGGACTTCTCAGATCTTTCATTGAATTATGAACCTTTTTTATGAAGCATTTCACACATCTGCTATTATACACAGTTTTGGAAGTACCACTGTGAGAAAAGCTGGTGTTTTACTGGTGCACTGAGTTAAGTTTCAGACTTTTGAAAGCTGCTTACAGTTAAATCCTTTGAGTAGTGATATTGTGAGTTAGGTGTTACAAGTCTGATGTTAAGTACATGGTTCCCAATGTACTATTTTCACTGCACCTTGCTAAGCTGTGACATATAGTATGTTTATGACACATTGAATAAGCAAGACTTAAGGAATATAACTGGAAAGCAGCAATGTTAATTTTGTTTCCCTATACAGTTTACTGAGTGCCCACAGATTTTATTGTTTTTCTTTTTGTTGTTGTTTTTGTTTTTTATATATACACATATATATACACACATATATATATACACATATATATACACATATATACATATATACACACATATATACACATATATATACATATATATATATACACACACACACATATATATATATATTTTTTTTTTTTTTTTGAGATGGAGTTTCACTCTTGTTGCCCAGGCTGGAATGCAATGGCATGATCTTGGCTCACTGCAACCTCCGACTCCCAGGTTCAAGCGATTCTCCTGCCTCAGCATCCTGAGTAGCTGGGATTATAGGCATGCACCACCACGTCCGGCTAATTTTGTATTTTTAGTAGAGATGGGGTTTCTCTATGTTGGTCAGGCTGATCTCAAACTCCCCACCTCAGGTGATCTGCCCACCTCGGCCTCCCAGAGTGCTGAGATTACAGGTGTGAGCCACCGTGCCCGGCCTAATTACTGCTTTTCTTTAACATATATTATACAGCCGGATTCTATGTCAGACAATGGGGATGCTGTTTAACTGATGCTTGGGGCAATTCATGAGTTCTCTGGTCCCTTTTAGATAATGGAGGGTTTTTCCTTGTCTACTCCAAGTTCCTTTACGAGGAAATTGAGTGAACAAGATGGAGGCAGGAGGGAGCTCAGCACAGAGGGGACAGGGCTGCTGCTCCATCCCCACTCAGTGATATGGCTCTTCCTTTTGGTACAACAGTGAAACACACTTGTGTGTGGTTTGTTAGTAAATAACTGCTGTCCTGAGCTCTCCTGAGTGACCCACAACTCTGGCTCCCTAGAAGTCCCCACTGCCCTGCTGTCTGGCATCTGTGGCACTACGGCCATTCATTGTGTGGACTGGTGCCAGGGTTATGCCAAGTTGTGAAAATTTTGAATAGCATCCCTGACCATAGGTAAAGAAAAATCCAGAGTGGCTGAGGCATCAGTGAGAGTAGGGGAAGTATTGTGGATGGGGCAGGCTGTCCAGGCAGGCAGGGGCCAGACTCTGCAAAACTCTGTGGGCTGTGTTAACAATTTTAGGCTTTAAGAACAGCAGGACACCATTGAAAGGCTTTAAAGAGAGCAGGAAAAGGATATGATTATATACGCTTTTTGTCCAGTTTGCTCTTTCCAAAGGCTGGAAGTCTGTATGTGATGGGTGATGTTTATATGCACTAGGCAATCATCAGGAATAAAGAACTCTGCCCATAGTCAGGCCCTGCTGAATACCCACACTCTGGTGGCTGGGCCAGGTACAGCCTAGATAGTGGGGCTCTGAAGCCAAGGCTGAGCAAGAGTAACTCCCCTGGAGCCTCTTCACAGGCCACATCTGTTTTCATTTGAGGTGGTCTTGTGATCAGGTGAGCAGTGAGTTCTGAGTTGTGCAGGAAGAAAGATCCAGTAAGGTAGGGAGAAGTCTAAATGGGCTCTACAATTAAGAGAGGCAAAAGCCAGAAATGACTGAAGAGTCAATGTGTCTAGATGCAGTGGGTTAGAGACAGAGAGCAAATGCCTGGAACAAGCATGCTGGTTTGGAGAGGCAACTTCCACATGGTTTCTGGACCAGAACTCTAAATTTAACTGGTCAGATTTAGGGCAATAAGCTTTTACCTCCTCAAAAACAGCATCAACTCCACTTAGTTGGATTTCACTTCAAAGTTTAACAGTATGTCCTGGCTGATACAGTACCTTGAAATTTCTGAAACCTTACTGATACTTGTTCCTGAAGGGAGAGTAGTGGTTTTGCTGGAGTTTGGGTGACTCCAAGTTTTGAAGATGAGAGAAGAGAAGCTGAAGGTGTGGCTTAGGTGAAAGGTTTCATAAGATTTCTGATTTAAGCTGTTTCACTTTTGGGGACAAGGTGAAATAATAGCACTGAGATGTGGAGATGAGACTTGTCCCTAACACTTCATAGGCCCCAGATCCTCTTTAGTATTTCAGAGCGTGCTTGTTTCAGGAACACACAGGGGGAGAGAGAGTTTCTTAGGCAGAAAACATCAGTACTGAAAACTAGGAAAGCAAGGTTCCTCCATGGGACCGGGAGCCAGAGCCAGAGAGGAAGGGCACGGCAGGTATGGCATGGTGACTGGAAGGGATGAGGTCTGTCGGCTCATACGAGGACCACTTCAGGAAATCGAGGAAATAATTTCGGACATCTTTACTGGGGATGGCAGTGGGGAGGGGGAAGCAACAACACCAGAAGAGATTTAGAAATGTTATTTGAGGTAACAATATAAGGTGACCTTATCAGTACCCCAAGATGGAGAATAGTCTGTATAGTGCTCATATTCTGTTTAATTAACTTGAAAGTAGAGTCCTGGCAAATCAAGTCCTTCCCCTCTGCACGTTTCTAAACATGAAGATAACCTGAAAATTTTTGAAATACCCATGTGAGCTGTGACTCATTTTTACTCTTTCTAAATCAACAATGCAATTTAAATTCTAATTTGGAAATCCAGTAACCTATTACACCTTCACTTCGACAGCTGCAGCATTTCACTTCTGGCAACACATATTCCCAATCACGTATCTTGAGACACACTTTGTTAAATACTTAAAGTCCATATCAAGAATGAGCTTTGGAGTTAGCAAGTCAGCTGGGGTGATCATTTTTGGATGCCTGAGGAATGAATAAACTAAAATTGCTTGGAGAGACAGGAAATAATCTCTTTCTAGGGGTATTGCTTCTCTGTGCTCTGTTTCACATTTTTTCCTAACAAATCACTGAAACAAATAATAAGAGAAGCATTTCTAGCTTTCCTTCTGCAGAAAGAATGCCTGAGGAGGCGACTGCACTAGTTAATGTGACTGCATGCTGAATGCCCTAAATTCTCCTCCATGAATACATCAAGAATATGGTTCAATTACTGAATTCCATTCTGCAACAAATCCCTGAGGAACAGAATACATAAAAGAGAAATTAGAAAAGATCACTTATAATACATGTATAGGATGTAGCCCAAGGTGGCAATTTCTTTGTCTTTGAGCATCTTAAATACTTTAATTTTGGAATTCTGGTGGGGATAAGGGGTAGGCCTGGAAAAAAATCCCTATAATGGAGCTTCAGGACCCTCCATCTTCAAGTTGCTAAGTAATGTGTTTTGACAATGCATGAACACTAGATGGCACCCATAACCTTAAAACACAGTAAAACGTTACTTTCCTTTTCTGTATAGGCAAGAATGTAGGAATCAGTCAATTATGGGAATTATAAAAATTAGCTGGGCAGAGTGGCAGGCGCCTGTAATCTCTGCTACTCGGGAGGTTGAAGCAGGAGAATCACTTGAACCCAGAAGGCAGAGGTTGCAGTGAGCCGAGATCACGCCACTGCGCTCCAGCCTGTGCAACACAGCCAGACTCCGTCACAAATAATAATAACAAATCTACTCGAGCATTTCCCACTACTGGTGTCCTGTAAGTTACTCCTTATGTAAGGGTTTGGTGGTTAAAATGTTTTTGAAAACCACAGACTTCATCTGCTCTAGGAGATTTCCAATGGACACAGGTAAACGTGTTTTTTAGAAGTTCTTCATTGAAGAAGCCTCTACAAATGAACCTATTACAGTAGCAACCTATTACAGTCCTGCTGTTTCAGTGTTCTATGAAACACACTTTGGGAAATGCCAATCTAGTCCAATCCCTGTCCCAAAGAAGGAACAGCCAAAACTATCCAAAAGAGGCCTTCCTTATACATGGGTATCTGAACCTTTTTAAAAAACAACAGATACAGTCTTAAAGCAGAGTTGATAATAATAGCAACACTTATTGAATATGTATACTATGACATGCTGTATTTTAAGTGTTACTGTCTCTTCTCTTTCTTCAGTGTGTGTGTATATATATGTGTATGTATATGTGTTTATATACATATACATACACATACAATACCTGGCACATAGTAAGCCATTAATGACTAAATTACCTAGGAATATTCTATAGTCTGTGTGTGAGAGTAGGAATGGACATTCTGCCCCTCATTAGAAAGGTAATTGTCTATTATGCAAGTCTCTTACCTATGAAGAACAATTGAGACCAAAGACATATCCCCCAGATCCCTTCCCTGGGGATTCTACTTCCTTTCTCTGAAACTACTACATTATTGTTAACATGACTTATTTGCAAATTAATTTTACATGACCTATTAATATGTATTGAATTTTATTTAGCTTTTTTTTTTTTGACAGAGTCTCACTCTGTTGCCCAGGCTGGAGTGCAGTGGTGTGATCTTGGCTCACTGCAGCCTCTGCCTCCTGGGTTCAACCGATTCTCCTGACTCAGCCTCCCAAGTAGCTGGGACTACAGGTGCACACCACGATGCCTGGCTAATTTTTGTATTTTTAGTAAAGACAGGGTTTCACCATGTTGGCCTGGCTGGTCTCAAACTCCTGACCTCAGGTGATCTGCCCGCCTCAGCCTCCCAAAGTGCTGGGATTATAGGCATGAGCCACTGTGCCCAGCTAGCTCTTGATTGTTATTTAGAGTTTTTGCTTTGTATTTTCCAGGAAGGTTGCTTGCCTCTGTATGTCCAGTGCAAGTTATAGATGAAAATATTTTATCTTCCATATTCCATTATTAGTAATTCTTCTGTGCCATTTTGCTTTCCACATTGTAATGTTTGAGCTTCTCAAGACTGTTCTTTTCTCTCAATGTTAAGCAATTAAATTCCAATAGTGAACCTTGAAGCTAGCCATTTTCTTTTTTATTTATTTATTTATTTTTATTATTATACTTTAAGTTCTAGGGTACGTGTGCACAACATGCAGGTTTGTTACATATGTACACATGTGCCATGTTGGTGTGCTGCACCCATTAACTCGTCATTTACATTAGGTATATCCCCTAATGCTATCCCTCCCCCCTTGCCCCACCATACGACAGGCCCTGGTGTGTGATGTTCGTCATCCTGTGTCCAAGCGCTCTCATTGTTCAATTCCCACCTATGAGTGAGAACATGTGGTGTTTGGTTTTCTGTCCTTGCGATAGTTTGCTGAGAATGATGGTTTCCAGAAGCTAGCCATTTTCTAGCTAGCTATAGGTGAAATACATTTTGATATACTAAGGAGAAATGTTCCCTCTTCTTTCTCAACTGAAAAAAGCAGATAATATTTTCCTCATCATATGTATTTGCAAATGTTATACATAAAAACGGATATGCTGTGTGAACTTCAAAGATTGTTGTTATATTCTGTGAATTATAATATCTAAGACGACTGTAATTCTGATTGGTTGCCTTATTTACTGTGTGGTCCTGGTAATAATATTTAAATGGATAAATCTATTTTTGAAGCAGAAATACTTGCGAGTTTTCTTTGTCAAACCATAGAGTATTACTAGATTACCTTTTTTCTCTCACATGTATGGAGGTTAAAATAAATAAAGTCTATGGCTTGGTGGATTTTTTATTTAAACAGAGTTAGAGAGTCTAATGCCATCTCTGTAGCTCAATTTCTTTATCCTTAAAATGAACATAACAAGGCATAGTGTTGTTGGAAGACTAAATTATTTATGATAGTGACTGACTCAAAAGTACCATGTAAGTATTAGTTCTTTATTGCTTTATGTGTTCCCGAATGTGATGTGCACACAGTGCGGTGTGCACCAAGAAGATGTGCCATAGAGACTGTTGACAATATTTTGAAAAGAAACTGTGCTGAGAGGCGAAAGAACACTGACTTGAGTTCAGCTTTATAGTCAGTAGCTGTGGAGACGTAGACAGATCATTTAGCCTCTCCAAATCTCTTTTCTTCTGATCTGGAAAACGGGAGTAATAATAATAACCTATCCTGCCACTTAGAATGCCTTAGAGGATCTCTAGAATTAATGCATGTGACAGTGCTTTGTGTCTGGGAACATTTAATGACGATATGAATGCTGATTGTAATGAAATGACAAAGTGGTCCGCAAGTATACAGAATGTAAGCCAGGATGATGAAGATACGTTAGTATGCTTTAGGTAGAATTTTAGAACCAATCTTTCAGGCTATAGTGACTTCTTAATGTGCCACCATATTTATTCAACACTTTTTCATTCGATAAACACTTCTTTTTTGGGAGACTGCTATGTGCCAGGCATTGTGCTAAATATTGAGGATATAAAATTATACAAGATAGAGAATTTGCTTTCAGAGACCTTACCACCTAGTACAGAAAGACAGACATGTAAACGTATATGGACAATAAGGTTTGATAGCTGCCAGTTATATCTTATATATCATGAAAGTATTGAAGAAGTAGGTAAGGGAAGTAGTTTAAGGAATGATGCTCAGCTCTTGGATGGCAGAACAAGGTCCTGGTGTGGGACCATACACTGTATCTCCCATACTCAACATCCTTCCAGAGAACTGCACCTGATGAGTAGGCAGAGGCCTTCATATGTGAGAAGACCACAGTGACACATACGACAAGGCTATTCATGCAAACTTCTGGACACCTTACTAAAGTCAACTGACTGTATGATGTTATTCAGGTAAACTGTGTGTGTGTGTGTATGTCAGAGAGAGAGAGAGAGAGAGAGAGATTTTCCCATTTTTTGAAGGGTTGGAATGGTGGCTAACAAATATAAGGTCAATTATAAGATTCTATTTATAAATCACAGCCATAAAATGAAAACAAATTTTTCTAAATGCACAATGAAAACCACAAACTAAGTGCTTTGTTTAGTTATGAACTATGAACCATAATATCAGCCATAAGTACTGGCTCCTTATGTAACCCTCCGTTATTATTTTCATGATTAGTAAAATTAAAATATAGGCAGGAACACTCACAATGGATTTACCCTATCATACTAAGGAGGAAGCTTGACATAGTAGAAGGAGACAGTCAATAAATATTTGAATAAGTTAAAGGAAACAGGGAAAGAAAGGAAGAGGAAAGGAAAATTAGAAGGAAGGGAGAAAGTGGCAATGAGATGGAAGAATGAAAATAGGGAGGGAAGGGATATGGTAGGTGTAATGGGCATTAAAATGGAATATTTAAATCCCAGCTCTGACTCTCTCTAGCTAGGTAAACTTTGACAAGCTGGAAGTTTATCTTCATTTGAACATGAGGCAGTACCTTTCAGAGTGATTGTGAGAAGAATAAATAATAGTTATGCAAGATAAGTCAGAGGTCCATTGAACAATATGTGCCTATAGTCACCAATACCGCTTGCTTAAACATTTGCTAAGAGGGTAGATCTTATGTTAATTGTTCTTATCACAAAAGGAAAATAATAATAAAAAAAGAAGAGAACAGGAGAAAACTTTTGGAGTGATGGTTGTGTTATGGCATAGATCGTGGTGATGGTTTCATGCGTGCATACATATCTCCAAATTCGTCATAAGTATGTACAACTTTTTCTATGTCAATCTCATCTCAGTAAAGTACCCTTGAAAATTACTTACAAAATAATGCCCTTTGCACCAATGCAGATGCCACTGGAGGCTATTATCCTAAGCAAATTAACACAGGAACAGAAAGCCAAATACCACATGTTCTCACTTATAAGTGGGAGCGAAATACTGGATACTCATGGACATAAAAATAGCAACAATAGGCACTGGGGACTCCTAGAGTGGGGAGGGAAGGAAAAGGGAAATGATTGAAAAACTACTGGGTACTATGCTCACTATCTGGGTAATGGGATCAATTGTATGCTCAACCTCAGCATCACGTGATATACCCATATAAGAAACATCGTGTGTACCGCCAAATCTAAAACAAAAGTTGAAATTATTAAAAAAGTAAAAAAAAAGGTGCTTAATACATTGTTGCTGATAATTCTTGAATTTAGTTGAATGGTGCCGCTGCTACAACTTAGTACCATCAGCAAACTCTATATAGCATTATCTTATGCATTTTTTTGTTTTTACATTTGCACCAAACTATACACATTATAAAGGTACAGTGTTTAGAGTATGGTTATGAGTTTGCGAGAAAAGTCTGTTTTTTTAAATAAAATAAGTAATATATCATTTTTAAAAAGGCATGCTTCTCAACGTTCTGTTGGATGCAAATGTGTCTCAGAATATCTAGAAGAAAACATTAGCACCTTCGCCTTTATTTGAGGGAAGTAAGTGCAACAAGCATCAAGCACCTGAACACCATTTAAACTGTGACATGTAGACCATGCATGATGGCTCATGCCTGTAATCCCAGCACTTTGGGAGGCTGAGGCGGATGGATCACCTGAGGTCAGGAATTTGAGACCAGTCTGGACAACATGGCGAAACCCTGTCTTTACTTAAAATACAAAAATTAGTCGGATGTGGTGGTGGGCAGCTATAATCTCAGCTACTCAGGAGGCTGAGGCAGGAGAATCACCTCAACCCAGGAGGCAGAGGTTGCAGTGAGCTGAGATCGTGCCACTGCACTCCAGCCTGGGCAACAGACAGAGCGAGATTCTGTCTCAAAGGAAACAAAAACAAAAACAAACAAAATTGTGACATGCACCAGAAGTCGTGATGCTCTCATCCACTTTCCTTTGTAATTAAGGTGCTTTTGGTATCATAATTGAAAGTTATGACTTTTTCATTGATGGCGTCAGATATGGAGGGAATAAAGATTAAAGAAACATACTCACCGATAGGATCTGGTCTCCTCTCTGGAGCTCCCCACTTAGGTCTGCTGGTCCACCAGCCAGAATGAAGGACACAAAAATACCTTCTCCATCTTCCCCACCGACAATGTTGAAGCCCAGGCCAGTGGAGCCTTTGTGCAGGACTACCTTGCGAGGCTCTCTGCAGAAAGAAATAGAGAACACAGCTCAGAGGGTGATCCATTTAAGATTTACGTTGCTTTTACTTTCATTGGGATATATGATATCAGCAACTCACTACTTGTAAAATTGTTTCTCAAACTAAGATAACATTTGCACATCAAGAAAGAGGCTAATATCAGGACAGATGTTTGAGTTCCCCACTGTAACAACTACCAAAATACCATGCAAAAAATCATTCCTTCATTCTAAAAAAATTTCTTAAACTACCTTTACTTCTACTTTTCTTTTGTTTAAAACATCTCTTTTTGTATCGAGCACCACAGTAGTACTCAGTATGACGGATGTACACAAAAGCAGGGAGGGATTTTTGGGAAGAAGAGACTAAGGTTGAATGCCCAGATCATGAAAGATCTTACAAGCCAGGTTGTGGGTTTGTTGTTTGCCTGACTGTTAATTAAAATTTACTGTGTAGGCCATGGGGCTCATTAGAAGATTCTGAGACATTAAGAATACTTAAATTCATTTTAGGAAAATTAACAGATGGTCCTATGGAGGGCTGATGGAGAGGAAAGCACAGATATGATCGGAGGTGGGAAAACCATTTAGGATGTTGTCTAGGAATCCAGCTGTGAGGAAGTCACAGCCTGAAGAAGGGTGACAGCAGTGAGAATTTTAAAAAGGGCAACATGAGAGAGGAAATTTGAAGGGAGAAGCAGTAGGTCCAGAGATGACTCAGACATTGGAAAAAGAGGAGAGAGAGCATCTAAGTAACTAGCAAAAGGAGAGATGAGTGGAATCCAGGGTCATGAGAATGAGTATGATTTTGACATACTCAGTTCCAGGAAATAGTGAGATATCCAGGTGGAGATGTTCTGAAGCAGCTGGAGACAAAGAATAGGAATATGGGCCTTCAGAGAGGACTATAAATACATATTTGAGGATCATCAATAAAAAGGTCAGAGATCAAATCTTGAGCCAATAGTTCACTGAGTTTGTGTAGAGCTCAGAATAATATGGAATTATAGAATGTAAAAAGTCTTAAAAGGCATTTAGTTCAATTTTCTGTATCAGTAGTTTTAAAAAGTGTTTTTGCAAGCCTTAGGTTTGACCAAGTTGTCATTTGTATCACCCACCCTCCTCTCCCAAACATCTCAGTTCATCTTCTATTTTCCAGCTCTTAATGATGTAAGAGTGAGAAAGAGCCATCCCATGTATTTTATACTAATGGCTACACAAAGAATTTGTTACTTGCTATCACATTTCCATGCATAAAATGATGCATTATGTATATATGCCTTATTATGAGGAAAGGTGTAAAGTGCGCCTCACAACTTGAACTGTAAGTAATAAATTATGTAACAATGCATTAAGTCAGAGGTAAAGTGACATAGAGTTAACTCATTTCATTCTACAAATACTTTGTAAACACCTACTGTGCCAGGAAGGTGTTTCAGGTGCTCAGAATGTTTGCAAACAAAACAAATATCCCTGTCCTTGTGGGCTTACAATCTAATGAAGGTAGACCACTAATAAACAATAGATGCAATAAATAAGTTCATTATATAGCATGTTAGAAGGCAATAAGTATTTTGGAGAGAAAAAAAAGCAGAGCAGTGTAGGAGGGATAGGTTGTGGTGAGGAGGGCCTGGGTAGGATGCATTGAGAAGGTGACATTTTACAAAAAATTGAAGAGGTGAGGAAACTAGTCATGTCGCTATAAAAAGGAAGAACATTCTGGCCAGAGGAAAGGAACAGCCAAACAGAGATCCTAATATGGAAGGGTGCCTGGTGTTGTCAAAGAAGAACTAGGAGGCCACTGTGGCTGAACTGAGTGAATGAGGAAAGGAGAATGGTAAACAATGAAGTCACTGTTTTAGTTTTCTATTGCTGAATAACAAGTTACCACAAATCTAGCAGGTTAAAACCACAGCCATTATTCTCTTTCAGTTCTGTAGGTCAGGAGTCTGGGTGGACTTGACTGTGTTGCCTACCTATGCTGAAGTCAAGATGTCAGCCAGGCTGAGCTTTATTGCAAATTTCTGTGGAAAAATCTGCTTCCAAACGTATTTAGGTTCCTGGCAGAATTCAGTTTCTTGTGGTTGTAGGATTGTATTAGTCAGGGTTCTTCAGAGAAAGCCAACATGAGATTGCACACACACACACCCCTATGGTATATACACATACACACACACCCCTATAGTATATACACATACATCATAAGGAATTGGCTTATGTAGTTGTGGAGGCTGATAAGGCCCAAGATTTGTGGCTGGCAAATTGGAGACCGAGGAGAGCCAGTGATATATATTAAATAGTTGTAGGCTGAGGCTAAGCCTGAAGGCAGATGAAGACGGCTGATGTCCCAGCTTGAAGACAGTCAGGAAGAAGCAGCAAATTCACCCTCTCAATGCTTTTTTATTCTATTCAGGCCTTCTGTGGATTAGATGAGGATCACATCCCTTGGGGAAAACAATCTGCTTTACCCAGCCTATTGATTTGCATGTTCATCTCATCCAGAAACACCCTCACAGACATACTGAGGAAAATGTTTAACCAAATAGCTGGACACTCAACGACTCAGTCAAGCTGACACATGAAATTAACCATCATAAGGAATAAGGTACCCATTTCCTTGCTGGCCATCAACTGGGGCCTCTCTCAGCTCCTATAGGCCATCCACATTCCTCACCCCATGGCTCTCTCTATCTTCAAGCAACTAATGGCACATTGAATCCTCTTCACATTTGGAAGCTCTGACTTCCTCTTCTCCAACTAGCTGAATAACTCTTTGCTTCTTAGGGGTTTATGTGATTAGGCCAGGCCCACCCAGATAATTTTCCTATCTTAACTGATTAGTAACCTTAATTACACTTGCAAAATCCCTTTTCTTATGTAAGAACTTAATTGTGGGAGTAACACCAGGAGGTAGATATCATGGGTCCCTCTTAGAACTCTGCCTACCACTATCAGAGAGACAACGGGGCATTAATCCTGCAGGGCCTTGTAGATCATTTTAAAAGCTTTGACTTTTACTCTGATAGAAATGGGGAGCCTGTGAGGAAATGATTTGACCTGACTTACATTTGTAAATGATTCCTTTGATGTAAAATAGAGTCCTCTTGCAGCTGGGTGGGCATGGCAGTTCAGCTCCCCCTTGATCACAGAAACAGCAGGGAGGGAGACACAGAGCATTCCCCTCATTCTACCTCATTGCCACTAGGTGGGAGTAGAAGTTCAGCTCCGCGCTTGGATCCACTAACACCAATCGGGGAGAGAAGATGGGGTGCTGACTAGCACTGCCTTGAACCACCTTATTCTCCTTACCTTTGCATGGGGGTAGGAGTTCAGCTCCTCACAGGGCCCTGCTGATACTATCCTGGCAGGCGGAGTGGTTTTCCAACTAGTACTGATTTCCTCTTTCTCCTACTTCATTGCCACTGTGCAGGGGTGGAAGTTAAGCTTCTTGCCAGTTCCCATCAATATTAGGAGTAGGGGAACGGAATGCCAACTAACGCCACCTCATTTCAGCCTGTTGCTGCTGGGTAAGGGTACAAGTTCAGCTCCCCACTAGAAAGTGGAGTATCGACTAGCACCACCTCGTACCCCCTTGTTCTGCCTATTTGCTGCCAGGTGGGGATGGAAATTCAATTCTTGTTCTGTCTACCAACAACAGCCTAGTGGAAGAAGTGTAAGGCCATCTTAGAGTTGCCTCTCCTGGCTGCCGCTGGTAGAGCCAGAAACCTAGCTCTCGGCATAGCACTACTGACACTGCAGGGTTGAGGGGACAGTTTTTTCTTTGGTGTTTGGCTAGAGTAGGTCAGTATTATCAAAAGTTTTCCGGTTCTATTAGTCTACCTGTTTTTCCCAGTCATTTATCTAAAGGGAGCAGGTTTTACTTGGGGCTGTTTTTGTCTGTACTTATTGGCGGTTCCAGGCTGCAGGTTCTCCAGTGCTCCGTCCAAATACATAGCAAGCAAAAAAAAAAAAAAAAACAAAAAAAAAAAAACCAAAAAAAAAAAAAAAAAAAAAAAAGAAAAGAAAGAAAAAGTCCTGGGAACTCACTACAGTATCCTTCCTTTCCTAGCCAGTTTGTTGCCTCCTTTCCAACTCTAAAGTCTTCCTACATTTGTGTTTTTCTACTCAAGGTTATTTGTTTTGTTTTGCTTTTTAAATAAGAGGGTGGATTAGAGAGAAATGGGGATACATTTTAAACGCAGAGGCCAACAGAATTTTCATGAAAAGGTTATTGTCGAAATCTCCCCCTTTCCCCAGAATAAACACACGTATAGACATTCTTAGTGGGTCCAACAACACTGAAGCTCTATATAGTACATATAGATGGAGGGAAGAGAGTGATTAGGACTCTGACATTTGTCCCTGTGCTAGATATTGTGCTTGATGCTTTATGTGAATCATTTGATTTATTCCTCAAAAAAATGAAAGGTATACTGATTTTGCAACTACTTTAAAACAGGAACAGAAAGCAAAATAGATTGATGATTGGATAGATGGGTAGGTATGTGATAGAGAAAGTATAGGAAAATGTTAATAGTGGAATCTAGGTGACAAGTACATGGATGTTCATTGTAACATTTTAAAACTTTTCCTTATGTTTGAAAAATGTTTATAATGAAATTATGAGTAAAATAAATAACCTGATGAAGAAATCATTAGGGCAAATGTTTAGATTAGTGAAATGAGACTACTTGTCTAAGCTTTTAACTGAGTTTAGTAAGTAGCAAAGGCAGGATCAAGGACATAGATTTTCTGTCTCACAATCCAAAAGTCTAGAATATGGTATATACCAGAGATTGCAAACCAGCAAGTCAAAGGCTGAATTTGACTCATAATATTTACAAATGTTTGAATTAGTTGCCCAAGTTTAAAATTAGGAAAATTTGCATGAAATATGGATTTGTGGCTTCACATGAAAAAAGTCTGGCATTCCATCAACACTAGCTCCCAGTTTTGCTGTGAGGCAACACTTGGTTTAGAGAATGGGCTTCTTTAGAAGGGTCATTCATGCTCTAGTTTGCCACAGTCCTAACCTCTTTCTCCTGTTCCCAGACAAAAAAAAAAAAGCTGTCATTGTACCACATTTGCACTTCTTATAAAATTAAGAGGAAAGTATTTCTTGTACTCATACTCCTATCAAAAATGGGAAAATGAAAGCTTTATGGAGGGAATCATATTTTAATAAAAATGGGAGAGAGTAAGATTCCTACGGAAGTAAAGATTATTCTTACATGTTTAATATGCAATGTGACTTTATGCAGGAAGAATACAGCTTTCAAAGGTCATTATGAAACATCATTGCCCAATACCCATTTATGTTACCCATCTGGGGGCATTTTGTTAGTGACCTTTGCACTTTGACATACTGCTTCCTGTCTTTAAAAACAGAAAACATATAATGTTTGCATGACAGTAGATTTTATTTATTTTACCTGGACCCTATTGATTTCAAACTATCAAAACAAATCTTTTAAAATATATTATTTGGAATTTTTGAAACTCAGAAGATTTAAATGCCTTTTTTAAAAACAGAATTTTATATTATAGTTAATTATGATACTTACTTTAATAGTGAAGATAAATGACAAAAAATAAATTTGTAAAATGGAATGCAAATAAAATGTCCTAAGCACACTTCAAATGATTTATTTTTTCTAATTTAAATTTCTTATCCTAATAACCTATTACAGCAATCTGTAGATTTTAAAGCATTTCACATATATTTTCCTGTTAGAGGATCAAAGCCCTTTAAAGTATTACAAGTCCTATTTTACCGATGCTTAGGTAAATCGGCTTGTCTACATTCACATAGCCGGAAGCATCAGAGCTAGTCTCTTTGCTGTAAGTTAAGTGTTTCATCCATTTGATGGAGAGGGAACTTAAACAATGAAAATTTTTAAAAACGAAGCTAAAATTCAAGTATATTTAAAGTATAGTAGTATACATTGAAGTATATATAAGCCAGAGGAGGATTCTTAATTTAAAAAAGGGATTACGATATATTACAGAATATAGTTTCCAAAACCAGTGACACTCAAAGATTCACTTTAACTGCCCTTAGCTCTTATCATTTGAACCACATGGTTCAACACCTCATTCCATGCTGCCTTGCACTCTTCTCTCTCTGAATGTCATGGTATCTACTCCAACCCCTTCATCCCCTCTAATTCAGGTTTTGACTTTTAGGATAAACTCCCAACTTGAAGTCTCCTTGATCCTAGTTTCAATCTTCCAAATACATTCTCCTCCCTAAAATACAAATCAGATCACCTTACTACCCTGCTTAAATGTCTCCAGGCACCCTATGTTCCAGCCACATCAAAGTCCCTGTGCTTCCCTGAGTTTGACATGTTGCTTCATACCTCTACGTTTTGGCTCAGGCCACCTTAAAACTCAGTTCAACCATCACTTCTCTGAATCCCCAGGTACATATGATAACTTGTTCCTTGGGTCCACACTGTGTCTTCCACACATGCATCTATTGCAGCATGCTTTACAGTGTGTCATAATTGCTCATACCTTCTTCTCAAGAAAATGTGAACTCCTAGAACCCAGGCACCAGCATTTCCCCAGTAATAGGAAGATGCCTGGCAGGTAGCAGAAACTCAGGAAATAGGTATTAAATTAATGGATAAACTCCCACAGTGATTAAGGTCTCCATTTCGTATTATAATTAATTACACGAATGTCTTTCCCTCTTCCTAGATTTTAACCAGGTATGTCAAAATCTAAATTCCAGAGATATAGATCACAAAACACAAATGGGCAAAGCAGGATGAGAAGGAAATATAGCAAACTGGAAGACACATTTCATCTAAAAGGGGGCTGCTGCTGCTCAACTCTGGACAATCGCTCCAAGCAGGAATGTCAAGCAATCTTGACAGATTCTCTAATTTTTAAAGATAAGCCAAGAATCGAGATATTTATATAAATTTCCCAGAATTCAAATATGACAATGGTTAAAAAAGGTAAAAGCATGGTGCAGGTCAAACTAAAGATGTCTGTTATGCATCCAGCTATGAACTGCCAGTGTGAGACTCTGCCTTGTTAGAAGTTTGATGGTGCATTTGACATCTGCTTCATGTTTTTTGCTTCCATGGTGCTCAGAATGGTACTTGACTGATGGTCATTTAATATTCCACATTTAGCCCATCCTTTTCTTCACTTTTCAGTTTCTCCCATTCTGTAATACCCTTTTATCTTACTGTTTCCCTTTTGTCTTTTTTTTCCTTTTATATTACAGCTGCTCAAGACTCATGATCTTCATGATAAACCATTCTCAAACATTTTGAGCCTAGCTGCTTTTGCATGCATACTGCTGAAGTTAATGACTCTGGGTCTGATTAATGTAATAGCCCACATTTCTAAGAACTGTTTTGTGTGTGAGGGCATTGTGGCCCCCAGTGAGATCATAATATCCTGGAGGTGAGGTATCATGGTTTACTTTCTGGGTATACCTAATACTCATAGAACAGTGTTCAGTCAACATCTGATGATTGAATAAATAAACACAATTTATAAATAACTCAAATACTTTTTATACTAGAATGATTTGGGGACTCTGATTTCCTATTTTATTCATCATCCAGAATTCATATTGCTGAAGGCTCTGTTACTAATCATTATTATACATCATTATACATTGACAGTGGAACAAAATTCTATCTCTCATTTCTCATTCTGAAATTAGCTCAGGGATTGTAATCTTCTAGAATTTTTCCCTGATACTCTCCTTAGTCTCTCTACTCTAGGCTGGGTTGGGTGCTTCACCTAGCAATCTTTTCATGTATCTATCATAATGCTTATTCCACTGGATTGGTTTATTTGACTCCCTTTCTAGCTAGAGTGAGCAACTTCAGGGCAGAGACCCATACGAAACAGACATATGTTGGCATTTGCTTTTTGTCTCCAATACCTGGTACATAAGAGGTGCTCACTGTCAGCTAATTTCATATTATGTTTTAAGTATGGAATGTATAGAAGACATAATTTGGTCACTCACAATATCAGCAGTTTTAAAAACAAAGTTAGATAGCTACTTAAAAATATGTATCTTACCCATCCATCCAACTTCCAATAGACAAGCATCTATGGAGTACCTATGTTGTGTTAGGCACTGTGAATACAAAGATTAAAGAGCCTGGGGTAGGAGGAGCCACATGTAAACAAACGCTTATAGAAGCCTAGGAAGTGGACAAGTGCTATGACAGAAACTTGTGAGCAATAAGCTAAAGTAGCCAAGAGTAAGGAGCGGCCAGCCTTCTTCTTAAAAGGTATTATTCTTTTATCATCATCACTTAGATGAAATGTGCTATATTCATTTATGCAGTTTTTATTTTTCTCTTAATATTATGTAAAAAGTCTTTATAATTATAAAACCTTTGGATGCTGAGCGAATGGAGAAATGCCAGCCTGACCTGCTGCAAGCTGTGACAGATCATCAGCAGCATAATCTTCTTCAGCTGGAGTCTCAGAGGATCCTCTAAACTAGTCAGGATGCTTTGAGGAGAAAGGAGGTGCTGTAGGCTTTCTCTCTTTACAGCAGATGGTTTAAGAGGGTTCATGACTCAAAAAGGAAAATTACCGCCAGGCTTGGTGGCTCATGCCTGTAATCCCAGCACTTTGGGAGGCCGAGGCGGGCGGATCATGAGGTCAAGAGATTGAGACCATTCTGGCCAACATGGTGAAACCCCATCTCTACTAAAAATACAAAAATTAGCTGGGTGTGGTAGCGTGCACCTGTAGTCCCAGCTACTCAGGAGGCTGAGGCAGGAGAATCGCTTGAACCTGTCTCAAAAGAAAAAAAAAAAAAAAAAAGGCCGGGCACGGTGGCTCACGCTTGTAGTCCCAGCACTTTGGGAGGCCGAGGCGGGTGGATCACGAGGTCAGGATATCGAGACCACGGTGAAAACCCGTCTCTACTAAAAATACAAAAAATTAGCCGGGCATGGTGGCGGGTGCCTGTAGTCCCAGGTACTCGGGAGGCTGAGGCAGGAGAATGGCGTGAACCTGGGAGGCAGAGCTTGCAGTGAGCTGAGATCACGCCACTGCACTCCAGCCTGGGCGACAGAGCAAGACTCTGTCTCCAAAAAAAAAAAAAAAAAAAAAAAAGGAAAATTACTACTTACACTGAAGTCTTTCTCATGGCCATTCGTGGGCTATTCCTTGAACTCTGAGCGTCTGGGGGCTTGGGAAGTTACTCCAGTCAAATCCTACAACCTCCATGGTGAGAGGCTGTATTGGGTAGTGGGAATTAAGATATAAATATGTTTTCATTGATCTTTCTAAAGAACATATCTTACCATGTTTCTCTCTTGCTCAAAAGCCTTCTAAGGATCTGTGTACCTTTTAGGATAAGGTCTAAACTTCTACATAGGCATTCAAAGCTTCCTATTATTTGACCTCACCTACCTCTCCACCACTTAACTTCATTGTGCCCCTTTGTATTTCATGTTTCAGCCTTACAAAGTTGCCAACCACAGCTTCTCATCCCAGGTTTTTCCTCCTTGTCTTTGCCCAGGCTGTTTGCTGTTTGCTTTGGCTAGAAGGATGCCTGCCTTTTCCTGCTATTCTCATCTATCTAACGAGGTCCTACTTGGCCTTTAAGACTGAGGCCAGGTACAATCTCCTCTCTGCTGTCCCCTCTACCCTCACCTCCAGAAGAACTGACTTTTTTGAAACCACATTGTCCTTTCATTGATCACACCACTATCACTGCCTTTACTGTTCTGAAATAAATTTATTTACCCATCCATCTATGCTGTCAATCTGTATGGTCCTGAAAGACAAAGATAAAGGACTTTTAGGTCCTTGTTTTGTGTAATTTTGGGAGCGGGTACAGGCTGAGCATATGAGACATACAAACAAAAATATTGTTTCATGAACGGAAAAAAAAAAAGTGAGTGGTTGGGAAAAATGATACTGAGTTCTAGTTCTGGCTCTCTTGGGATCTGTGGGAAGCCAGATTGTCCTCTACAGGTCGGGTTCCTTGCTTGGGTAATGGAGGGAATAATGTTTGTCTCATGGGGAAGTGTTGAAATTCCGATAAGACAATGAACTAAAGGCATCTAGAAAACTGAGAAGTTTTAAAGAAAATTAAATATTGAGATGCTATTTCCAGTAATTTGGCATATTAGATATTCTGAAAACCCCTTTCATTACAAAGCAGCTAAAAATTCTGAATAAAATAGTTATAAAATACTTTTAAATGCTTGGCTAAGCTTGCAAGTAAGAGAAATCTTCAGAGGCTGAAAATGAAGCAGAAATGCAAACTCAGAAGAAAGCAAGTACTGAGAATAGCAGCAGACTGAAGAGTGATGAGCTAGTGTGTTAGTGTCTAGATTTGATGGCTGCATGAATAGGACTGTGTGAGCCCAGTGGTGGGATTAGATCAGAGACACCTGAGCAAAATTAGGACCCTGTGAGGCTACACCCCAAACAAAAGGATAAAGTACAAAAATATTAGCACTTCAACAATATCCAGGATACATATCTATCCTGATTTTGGCTCATAGGGTAAAAAAAGGGCCTGGGGGCCAGGCGCGGTGGCTCACGCCTGTAGTAATCTCAGTACTTTGGGAGGCCGAGGCGGGTGGATCACTAGAGGCCAGAAGTTCGAGACCAGCCTGGCTAACATGGTGAAACTCCATCTCTATTGAAAAAAAAAAAATTAGCTGGGCATGGTGGTGCATGTCTGTAATCCCAGCTACTTGGGTGGCTGAGGCACGAGAATTGCTTGAACCTGGGAGGTGGAAGTTGCAGTAAGCCAAGATCGCATCACTGCACTTTAGCCTAGGCAACAGAGTGAGAGTCTGTATCAAAAAAAAAAAAAAAAAAAAAAAGGGCCTGGGGAACTAATCAAGGCATGTTTGAATGTCGAATAAGTTACACTTGCAAACAGAATTAATAAAACTGAATAAATTGGGAGAATAAAGGAGGGAGAGTCCACCTGAGTGGTAGAAGAAAGATCTTCGCAATAGATCTCCAGCACTGTGAGGTCGAGGTGATCTCCAGCTCCAGCTGCAGGTGGCTAACATAAATGTGCTGTCCTGGTGGTAGGGGTAACATATGAGATGGGCCCATCTGGCCATCCTAGCTCAATGACAGTAGTCATTAGGGTCACTTGGTTGGCTAATTTCCCACTCAGAGTCCAGGCTCACCAAGCCTCCAGCTCATTAAAATATAATTTATCCTAGTGTTTTTCCTATTGAGAGCAATGTGCTAGTTATAGCACATTCTGGTATCTTGAGTAGTTACATTTTGCATCATATATTAAAAACATGGTATTACAGCATATAAGCTTGATTACTCCTGGATACACTGACAAAAACTGAGTTCCAGAGACTGCAGATGGAAGGCCCAGATCTAGTACAACGACAACCCAAAAAGGGTCTATTACCCTTGGAAGTCATATGGGAAGTCTACAGCTGGTCTTCCTGAATCCTTTTTCCTTCATTTCTCTATTAAATGCTACTGCGTTCACGTGAACAATGTTATTAAAAAGAGGAGATACTTGTAGGAGATCAAAAAGATTTTTTTAGTAGAAAGAGAAGACATGTATTAGGAAACTTGTGAAGAGAGGGGTATACCAAAGGTGGTCACATGGAAGACAACAACAGAAGGCTTCAAAGCTGCTGGTTGATTACAACCTTCTTATATCTAAATGAGCTAGCTCCTCAGAAGGATGCAGTATAATGTGTGCCTCATATTTAAATAGTTAATTTGGTCAGTTAGCCAAATAATCAGTCAAACAGATTACTGGGCATCATACAGACACACAAAGATAGGGGGTTTTGTTGAACTGCTATTTGAGGACATGTTATTAAAATAATAGAAAGAAATCTGTCATCATAAGGGGGGGATCTATGCATTAAATATACAATATAGAGCAGGCTGACTTCGGCAAAATAATAACCACACTGATACAGAGTTTATACTAAACATACTGTGGTTGGTACTGTGTGGGATAAAACAAGCCTACTAGAGGGGGATGTCATGGGATACTGTGATACTGGGAAAGACTATGGGCATTGGAGCTACATAGATCTAGGCTTGAATCATAATCCTATCAATAAATACTTGAGTAACCTTGGTGTAGTTTCTTGAGGTCTTGCTTTTTTGGCTATAAATTGTGAACAGTAATATCTATTTTCTGGCATTGTGAAGATGAATTGAAATAACATAAAAATACTAGAATCACACAGCAAGTGCTCGGTAAATGCTAACTCATTTCCTTTCCCTCTAGAAAGTTATAATCTTTGAAAGGCAAATAGTCACACATAAAGTAATAAATCAACATTGTAAAGCCACATATGTTAAGTACCAAATGAGTACTGTGGATGAAAGATCTCTGTGTTAAAGAACAAATATTAAGTCATATAGAATGTACAATCTGAACTAGACCTTGACAGATGGGTAGAAATTAGCAAAGTGGAAAGGAAAGTAGAGGATATTTCAGTACATAGCATGAGCCTAGGGCCAGAGCGGAGATATGCAAGATGTATTTGGAGAATAGTGAGTATCCCAGTTTGAATAATGTGCAGGATTGGCCTCAAGGAAAACTAGAAGACTGAGGCAGACTGGGAAGGAACACGGATGCCAACCTAAGGAATTCAGACTTTATACTCGGATAATGTGAAGACATTGAATGTTTGTGTACTCAGGGGAGACTTTGTGAATGCAATAACTTCTATTTGTAAGCCTTAAGTGTTTATGTTACATTGTTCTGTTTCTACAGCCCCCCAAGTTTGCCTGCAATGAGGTTAATTAATAATTCTAAAGGTCTCTAAAGACACTTCTGCTGCAAAGTGAGGGGCTTTGATTGAGGCTGTAACATAAGGTCTTGGATTTAACTGCTAAGATCTGTCTGAGTTCTTTGTAAAACTCTTCCTTCTCTTCTCTGGAGTAAATCTTACAATTAGGCACACATCTGAGACTACATATAACAACCTTGGTAAATGGAATCAATCAGACAAATTAAAAAATTTTGTTCTCGCAACATAAATCAACTATAGATCAATTAGTTTGATTTAAAAATATTTGGAGTACTTTCTTATCCACATATCAAACATGATAATCTAATAACCAAGTTCCAACTCAATTTGTTTTTGTCTAAATTTCTCAAGAAAATAAACAAAGAACCAATTTTATGTTGCTCCACATACGTTCTCACTTTTCATAACCATACCTTCTAATCATTATTTTATCTCCAAAGCAAAAAAAAAAAAAAAAAAAAAGGATTACCCCTCTTTTTCTTTTATTTCATAATGTTTTGGTTGCCAACTTATTTTTTAAGTTATATATACTATCCATAATAACAACAATTTGCTTTTGCTCCCTGTTGCATTTTGAAGTTTTAAAGATAAGTTAATTATAAAAGGAATATTTTTTGATAATTACAACAGGAATAATTTTAGCAATCTTGTTAAACTAAATAAAAGTAAAAAAGTAAATATCTATTGTACAGAGTTATTTTTCATAGTTGTGTCATTTGTTCTCAAGCTCTCATGACTGATGAAATAATGTCTGAAACTATTATGAAGCTGGGGCATTAGCAAAACTAATATTCAAAAATAGGATTCGAGAAAAAAACTCTGCATATTCTTCCTGAAGGCAAAGTACACTTTATGAAAGATTTTTTAAAATGTCTTTCGAGTTGAAGCATTATGGTATTATGAAACTCCAATTAATTATCAAATGTTCAAACCCTCTACAATTAGTGTGATATGGGGAAAATGGCTTGAATTAAAGTGAAATAATTGGGTTCAAGTATTTCATGTTTTGTCTTAACTCTGATTTGGATATATCCATATTATTGTAGAAAAAACTTTAGGCTGAGGCCTGTTTTCTAGTCCTGACTCCAATATTAATGCCTGAGTGTCCTTGAAAACAGCCTCTGAACAAGTTTCCATATTGTATAACTAGGGGAGGGGTGAAAAAGGCAAACCAGAATCGCCACGATCCCTTCCAGCTCTAGCATTTCACATGCTTGCTTAATGAAAATCAGAAGTGGGGCGTTCCCATTTCTAAAACCACAATTCCACTTGATGATTTAATAAATATTTAGTACTCACCTTCAAGAAAGTGGAGAGAACAGAAATGGCTCTATTGTTAGGTCCTCTCCAACTTGGCCTCTCTTCAGCTTTTGACATTATAAACGTTCCTCTCTATATTTCCGTAATTGAAATTTTGGGAAATGTTCTATGTATCTGTTTGCCCAATATCGTAGCTACCAGTCATATGTGTTAGTAAGCACTTGAAGTGTGGTTGGTGTGATGGAGAAACGTAATTCTCCTCTTTTTCCTTTCCTCTAGCTCTTTCTTGGAGGGGTCCTTTGTCTCTCTAGGTCTCAGTTTAAATTGTGCTCTGTGACCACTCCATCTAAACTAGTCCCCCACACCTTTTTTTTTTTTTTTTTTTTTTAAATCACGGCATCTTGTAAGGATACTTATCCTACAGTAAATTAATTGTGTTTGTTTGTTTGCTTGTTGCCCATCTCTCACTAGAATGCAATCTCTATGAGAACTACAACCCCCTTGGGCCTCTAGCATCTAGTCTAGTGCCTGGTACAGATTAGGTACAGATTAGTGCCTGGTACAGATATTTTTTGAATAAATTAATAAATAGGTGGTCTTATCCTTTGCTATATTGATAATCTACTAATTCATATCTCTAGCTCAGATCAGTCTTCTCTACTCCAAATTTCTATTCAGTTGCTCCAGAATGAAATCATTATTTTCTCCCAGAATTTTTTTTCTCCCTTTTGTTCCTTATCTGGGTTAATGGTGTCTGCCCAATTTTCAAATCAGAAACTTCTGCATTTTCTTCTCTACTGCTCATCTAGTACTTCCAATCATCCAACAAATGCAGTCATCTTTAATTCAGAAATGCCTCTCACGTCATCTTACTATTGTTGCCTTAGTTCAGGCCCATGACATCTCTGCCAGGGATCCCTAACTAGGATTCTCCTAACAATATGAAGTAACTATTAATTTAGGCTCCATGGACTTCTTCAATCTCAGCTTCCAATACATTCCTTCTGGCACTATACCTATCAATTATGCATAAATTCCTGTGTGGCCCTCATGGTCAGACTCTCCTGTGCCATTTGTGTGTTCTTCCTCTGTTTGGAATGCCCATCTCCAGATGAACCAGTTTATCCTTCAACAATTCCACAGGCACATTTAGCCATCTCCTGGGCGGTGTTCCCAGAGCATTTTATTTGGGGGCATTATAGCACTATCACTTAAAAATAGATATAGATATACGTATCTGTCCTCTAACAACTGGGAATTCTTTATGCACAAAAAAAATATCTATTCAATTTTTTGAAGAATGACTTATTCCTCTGCAGTAGTTAATTACCCAGCTTTGGTTTCAGACACACATCTAAGTTTAAAACTGAGATTTGCCATTTATTAGCTACAAGACTTTGGTCAATTTACTTCATCTTGTTGAACCTCAGTTTTTATATCCCAAAATGGGTATAATGCTAGTACTTACACTGTGGTTTTTGTGAGGACTAAATGGGATAATAAATGCAAATGCCTGGACCATATTAATAAATAAATATATTAATAAATAAGGGAGATAAATAAATATAAATAAATAATATATAATAAATTAATAAATAATAAATAAATAAAAATTGTAAGCTCTTAATAGTCATTCAAATGTTTATCAAGCATACACCATTTGTCAAGTATTGTGTTATAGATGAAGATTATTATGACCGACTTGGTCCTCATAGAATTTCTAATCTAGAGGAAGAAATAAGACATAAATATAGAGAGATAGATATTTGAAACGAAATGTAGAGTAATAAAAGAGATACATAAAAATTGTTATGAGGGCCTGGGATAGAAAGAAATAATTTCTGGATGGGGGTCTATGGAAGGTTTGCTGAAGGAGATCACACTTTAATTACACAGGAAAACATGGCCAGAATTATTTGCTTTGTGAATTACTTCTCTCAGCATAGCATGTGCTTTGCAAGGGCAGATGCAGGTTTTATGTGGTCTGGAAGTTTTACAATCTGGAGCTCCTTTTTTTTTTTTTTTTTTTAAAAAAAAAGCATAAAATATTACATTTATAACACGAATTTCTTATTTACCCAGAATGCTAGTGCCTGACATCTAAAATGTGCTTACTGTAAATGAACTCCCTTTCCCCCGGCCTTTGTGTCTCCAGTACCCAGCAAAATGTCTAGCACACAGGTACAAGAGCTTGAAGAGGTCCATGTAATTGAAGGGCCTAGGGTTTCAAGGTAAATACACTTCTGGTGCTGTGCTTGGCGCTGGAAATATAACTATAAATACAATTTAGTTCCTGACTTAATGGGCTCTCATCCTAGGGGGACAGGGAGGTAAGTAAAAATAACTAATTATAATAACATTCATTCATCCGTAACATTTGGGGTAAGTGTGTGTGTGTGTGTGTGTGTGTGTGTGTGTGTTTTTTCCTTGAGACGGAGTCTCACTCTGTCACCCAGGCTGGAGTGCAGTGGCGTGATCCCGGCTCACTGCAACCTCCGCTTCCCGGGTTCAAGCGATTCTCCTGCCTCAGCCTCCCAAGTAGCTGGGATTACAGGCATGTGCCACCACTCCCGGCTAATTTTTTGTATTTTTAGTAGAGATGGGGTTTCACCGTGTTAGCCAGGATGGTCTTGATTTCTTGACCTCGTGATCCACCCCTCTCTGCCTCCCAAAGTGCTGGGATTACAGTCATGAGCCACCGCGGCAGCCCTGGGTAAGTTTTCTAATAGATAGGAGAGCACTGATTTGATACAGAGAGATGGGGAGTGGGATAATAATTAATGAATAAGGAAAAGCATAAATTAAGGAAGTCAGGGAATATGTGGTGTTTGAAGGAAAGCAAATATTTTCACTGGACTACAATGTACCATTCTAGCAGGGGTGCGGTGGAGACATGAAGGCAGAGGCCAGATCAGGAAGAGGTTCTTAGACAGGGCAAACAGAGATTCAATTCTTAATACTCAGAAGAACAGAGCAGAATATTTGCATATACTTTCTTCATTCATTTAACCAAGGTTTGGCCAGCAGCTACTGGGCTCGACCCTGGCTGAGCCTTGCACATACAAAGCTATACAAGACCTCTCTGTCCCTGAAAAGTTTACACTCTGCGTTATGTGTTGAATTTTGTGTCTCCAACCCTAAAGAAATTTTGAGGCCGGGCGCGGTGGCTCACACCTGTAATCCCAGCACTTTGGGAGGCCGAGGCGGGCAGATCACGAGGTCAGGAGATCGAAATCATCCTGGCTAACACGGTGAAACCCCGTCTCTACTGAAAAATACAAAAAATTAGCCTGGCGTGGTGGCGGGCGCCTGTAGTCCCAGCTACTTGGGAGGCTGAGGCAGGAGAATGGTGTGAACCTGGGAGGTGGAGCTTGCAGTGAGCTGAGACCGCGGCACTGTGACAGAGCGAGACTCAGTCTCAAAAAAAAAAAAAAAAAAAAAGAATTTTTGAAGTCCTAACTCCCAATACCCCAGAATGTGACATGTTAGGAAAGGATTGTTGCAGATGTTAGATGTTAAGAAGAGGTCACAGTGGAGTAGAATGAGTCCCTTATCCAATCTGACGGGTGTCCTTATAAGGAGACAGCCAGGGCTGGGCGGGGTGACTCACGCCTGTAATCCCAACAATTTGGGAGTCCAAGGCAGGTGAATCACCTGAGGTCGGGAGTTCGAGACTAGCTTGGCCAACATGGTGAAACCTCTTCTCTACTAAAAATACCAAAAAATTAGCTGGGTGTGGTGGCAGGCACCTGTAATCCCAGCTACTCAGGAGGCTGAGGCAGGAGAATTGCTTGAACTCGGGAGGCAGAGGTTGCAGTGAGCGGAGATGGAGCCATTGCACTCCAGCCTGAGCAATAAGAGTGAAACTCGGTCTCAAAAAAAAAAAAAAAAAAAAAAAGGTGGGGCGTGGTGGCTCTTGCCTGTAATCCCAGCACTTTGGGAGGTCAAGGTGGGTGGATCACGAGGTCGGGAGTTCAAGACCAGCCTGGCCAAATTGGTAAAACCCTATCTCTGCTAAAAAAACAAAAATTAGCCGGGCATGGTGGCGGGCACCTGTAATCCCAGCTACTCAGGAGGCTGAGGCAGAGAATTGCTTGAACCCGGGAGGCGGAGATTGCAGTGAGCCAAGATCGTGCCACTGCACTCCAGCCTGGGTGACAGAGCGAGACTCCATCTCTTAAAAAAAAAAAAAAGACATCCATGTGAAGACAGAGATACACCAGGAGAATGCCATAAGCAGATGGAGGCCAGTGTTGGAGTGGTGCAGCTGCAAACCAAGGAACACTCGAGGTTGCTGGTAAAACTCCAGAAGCTAGGAAGAGGCAAGGAGAGTCCCCTACAGGTTTCAGAGGGACCAGGTCCTGCTAACACTTTGATTTTGGACTCTAGCCTCCAGAACTGAGAGACAATACATTTTTGTTGTTTTAAACACTCAGTTTGAGTAGTTTGTTATCTGAGACCTAGGAAGCTAATATGTTCTGGTAGGGGCTACCTGAGCCAATGCACAAACTGACATGAACATCACCTGCCTAGAGGGGCAAAAGGAGTCACTGAGGCTGATTCAATCCCTACGACCTGTCACTTTAGAAAATGGATTTGAAGTAAAAGTATAATCATACCAGTGCAGTTTTGGGAGCTGTTACCAGGGGCATGGGCAGAAAGCCTTATATTCAAATGGCAAAGCTTTCCATAAACCTCATTAATAGAATTTCAGAAGTTTTCATGTAGTTAAGATATGTATGTAAGAATTACGGTGGAAAAAAAAAGACAAAGGACTACCATGAATGCATCATTAATTACTATTACTGAAATTCATTTTCAAAGATAATATGTAAGGAAATACAAACATCTTACTAACCTTTAGCTGTAGTTGAACTCTAAAAATTCTTTCCTTTAAAAGAAACATTCAACTGTTCTCTTCTCTGGGGGTATCACAGGTGTTGTCCTGTATAAATGTCCTGTATAAATGTTTTACCAGCTACAAGTTCTGTTTTTTTGCTAATTCTAGGGAAGGCTTTCCATAACAATTAGTTCAGCCCTGATGAGTTTTCTAATTCCTTCTTTTCTTTATCAGGAAAAAAGAGGAAGAGCATTGCTTCCCATCCTTGCTTTTTCAATTGAGAAATTTCATTGATCTTACTGACCTACTTTCCCTTTCTACCCAGACTCCTGCCCTTAGAGCAGAGGTTAGCCAAACTCTTCTTGAACATGGCATTCTTAAAGTTATTCATTAACTATTTCCTTTAGTCACAGCAAAACCTGAAAGCCAACTTTGGACACTGATAATAATGGGAAGTGATTTTTAGAAGAATCATCAAAATTTTTCCTCTAAACAAATATGTGTAGCCTCATCTTCTGACAAACCCTCAAAAATACTCTAAATTCCAATCACATAAAATCCCCTTGATTTTCTCCGAATTCCTAGCTTTTCTTTAAGTGGACTCTTTCCCTCACCTTGGTCTTTCCATGTATAGTCCTTTCTGCCAGCAGTTGGCTTCCTCTCTTTTATATACCTAGGAAACTTTCCCTCATTCCTCATGAATAGTTGAACAACATTTGGTCTCCTCAGCTCTCCCTAACACTAGTTCCTCTAGGATTCTATTGCACCAAATTCACATTGTGATTATCCTAATTATCACACTCTATCTTTTTATCCATTTAACAAGTATCTGTTGAGGGTCTACTATACTCCTGGAGGGCTCCACTGTGGCTAGGATTATTACCATAAAGCAGATGGTTTCTGCTCCCAAGAAGTTCACAACATGGAGGCTTATTAGAAGAGTAAACTAGAAATTATAAGCCAGAACACTAAAGTTATAATCTTGTACAATAAAAATTTATTTGCATACTTGCTTTTCTCACTTGACTCTGAGATTCTTGAGTATTTTATTTACTTTGTGAGTTAGTGTCTAATATCTAAAAAGTACCTAATAACACCCATTGAAAATGAAAACTTTCAGTAAACTAGGAATAGGGGAACTCCTCAACTTATTAAATAATATCTACAAAATCCCTACAGCTAATATCATGCCTAATGGTAAAAAAAACTTGAAGATTTCCCACTAAGATCAGAAACAAGGCAAGGATGTTCCCTTTCACCACCGCCTTTCATCATCATACTGCAAGTTCTAGTTAATACAATCAGACAAGAAAAGGAAATTAAAAGCATACATATTAGGAAGGAAGAAATAAAACTGTCTTTGTTCACAGATAACATAATACTCTTTGTATAAAATCCAAGATAACTGACAAAAAACTCCTGGAACTAATAAGCAATTAGAGCAAGGTTGTAGAATAAAGGGTTAGTACAAACAAGCCAATTAATTTCCTATATGCTAATGATGAAAAAGCGAAAACTGAAATTACAAATATAATGCCATTTATATTAGCACCCCTGAAAATGACATACTTAGTTATAAAGCTAACAAAATATGTACAAGATCTATATGAAAAAAAAACTACAAAACTCTGATGCAAGAAATCAAAGAACTAAATAAATGGAGAGATAGTCCATGTAAATGGAGACCTAGAAATACTCAATATTGTCAACATGTTAGTTCTTTCCAACTTAATTTGTAGATTTACTGCAATCCCAATCAAAATCCTAGCAAGTTATTTTGTGAACTTTATATGGAGAGGCAAAAGACCCCAAATAGCAAACAAATATTGAAAGAAAAAACAAATTTGGAGGATAACACTACCTAGCTTCAAAATTTTCTATAAAGCTATAGTAATCAAGACAGTATGGTATTGGTGAAAGAGGAGACAAACATGGTGCTAGAACAACTGGACATCCACATGCAAAACAGAAAAAAATAGGTAGACACAGACATTATACCCTGAACAAAAATAAACTCAAAATTGATCACAAACCAAAATGCAAAACACAAAACTATAAACTCCTTGGAGATACTGTAGGAGAAAATCTAGATGACCTTGGGTTTTGAGATGACTGTTTGGATACAACACCAAAGGCATGATTCATGAAAGAAAGAATTGATAAGCTGGACTTTTTTATTTTATTAAAATAGAACATATGTTTTTAACATATGTAAACATATGGACAGTTTTTATTTTATTAAAATAAAAACAGTCTGCTCTGTGAAAGACAATGTCAAGAGAATGAAATGACAAGCTAAATACTGAGAGAAAATAATTACAAAAGACATGTCAGATAAAGAACTATTATTAAAAGTATATAAAGAACTCCTAAAACTCAACAAACAAACAAAATCTCCTAAAACTGACAAACAACTCAACTAAAAATGGGCCACAGAACCTCAGACACCTCATCAAAGAAGATAAACAGATGACAAATAAGCACATGAAAAGACGCCTCACATCATATATCATCAGAGAAATGCAAATTATAACAATAATGAGATACCACTACACGCCCATTGAAATGGTCGAAATCCAGAATACTGACAAAAACAAATGCTGGCAAGGATGTGTACCTGCACTTATTCATTGCTGGTGGGAATGCAAAATGGTATAGTCACTTTGGAAGATAGTTTGGTGGTTTCTTACAAAACTAAACGTACTCTTACTATATGATCCAGCAATTGTGCTCCTTGGTATTTCTCCAAAGAAGCTGAAAACACATGTCCACAAAAAAACCTGCACCTGCATGTGAATAGTTCTAGCAGCTTTATTAATAATTGCCAAAAGTTGGAAGCAATCAAGATGTCCTTCAGTAGGTGAATGGATAAATACACTGTGGTACATCTAGAAAATGGAACATTATTCATCACCAAAAAGAAATGAACTACCGAGCCACAGAAGTACATGGAGGAAACTTAAATGCATATAAGCAAAAGAAGCCAATCTGAAGAGGCTACATACTGTATTATTCCAACTATCTGATACTCTGGAAAAAGTAAAACTATGGAGACACTAATAAAATCAGTAGTTGATGGGGTATAGGGGGAGGAAGGGATGAATTGGTAAAAGAAGATACAATTTTTAAAAAACTTTTAAGTTCAGGGATACATCAGGAGGCTGAGGCAGGAGAATCGCTTGAACCTGGGAGGTGGAGGTTGCAGTGAGCCAAGACCGTGCCACTACACTCCACCTGGGTGACAGAGACTTTGTCTCAAAAAAAAAAAATTTCAGGGATACATATGCAGGTTTGTTACATAGGTAAACTTGTTTGTTGTACTTGAAGGTTTGTTGTACAGGTTATGTCATTGCCCAGGTGTTAAGCCTAGTACCTATTAGTTATTTTTCCTGATCCTCTCCCTCCTCCCACCCTCCACCCTCTGTCAGGCCCCAGTGTGTGTTGTTCCCCACTATGTGTTTGTGTGTTCTCATAATTTAGCTTCCACTTATAAGTGAGAACATGTGATATTTGGTTTTCTGTTCTTGCATTATTTTGCTAAGGATAATGACTTCCAGCTCCATCTATATTCTTGCAAAGGACATAATCTCCTTTTTTTAAATGTCTGCATATAATTCATGGTGTGTATGTACCACATTTTCTTTATCCAGTCTATCATTGATGAGCATTTAGGTTGATTCCATGTCTTTGCTATTGTGAATAGTGCTGCAATGAACATATGCTTGCATGTTCTTTATAATAGAACAATTTATATTCCTTGGTTATATACCCAGTAATGGGATTGCTGGGTCAAATGGTATTTCTGACTCTAGGTCTCTGAGGAATTGCCACACTGCCTTCCACAATGGTTGGACTAATTTTCACTTCCACCAACAGTGTAAAAGCAGTCCTTTTTCTCCACAACCTTGCCAACATCTATTGTTTTTTGACTTTTTGATAATAGCCATTCTGACTGGCATGAGATGGTATCTCATTGTGGTTTTTTGATTTGCATTTCTCTAATGATCAGTGATGTTGACCTTTATTTTCATATGATAGTTGGCCACATTTATGTCATCTTCTGTAAACTTTTCATGTCCTTTGCCCACTTTTTAATGGGGTTGTTTGTCTTTTTCTGTACATTCCTTTAAGTTTCTTAAAGGATATTTGACCTTTCTCAGATGCGTAATTTGGAAATATTTTCTCCAATTCTGTAGGTGGTCAGTTTACTCTGTTGATAGTTTCTTTTGCTGTACAGAAGCTCTTTAGTTTAATTAAATATCATTTGCCAGTTTTTGCTTTGGTGTAATTGCTTTTGGCACCTTCATCATGAAATCTTTGCCTGTGCCTATATTCTGAATGGTATTGTCTAGGTTGTCTTCCAGGGATTTTATAGTTTTGGGTTTTACATTTAAGTGTTTAATCCATCTTGATTTATTTTTGTATCTGGTATAAGAAAGGAGTACAGTTTTAATCTTCTGTATATGGCTAGCCAGTTCTCCCAGCACCATTTATGGAATAGGGAATCTTTTCCCCATTGCTTATTTTTGTCAGGTTTGTCAAAATCATATAGTTGCAGATCTGTGGTCTTATTTCTGGGTTCTCTATTCTGTTCCATTGGTCTATGTGTCTGTTTTTGTGCCATGCAGTTTTGGTTCATGTAGCCCTGTAATATAGTTTGAAGTCAGCTAGTGTGATGTCTCCAGCTTTGTTCCTTTTGCTTATGATTGTTTTGGTTATTAAGGATCCTTTTTGGTTCCATATGATTTTAAAATAGTTTTTTTCTAGTTCTGTGAAGAATCTCATGGTAGTTTAACAGGAATAGCATTGAATCTATAAATTGTGTTGGGAAGTATTGCTGTTTTAATGATATTGATTCTTCCTATGCATGAACATGGAATGTTTTTTCATTTGTTTGTGTCATCTCTGAGAACCCTGGTAAGATACTTAACAAGAAGATCATCCCCAAGACACATAATCATCAGAATCTCCAAGTTCAGATAATTTTTAGGGCAGGGAAACTATTTTGTATGACACCATAATTCCAGATACATGTCATTATATGTTTGTCCAAACCCTTAGAATGTGCAACACAAAAAGTGAACGCTAATGTAAGCTATGGACCCTGGATGATAATGATGTATCAATGTAGCATAATCAATTCTAACAAATGTACTTCTCTGGTGGAGGATGTTAATAACAGGTGAGGCTATGCATGTATTGGGGCAGGACACACATGAGAATTTTCTACATTTTCTGCTCTTTTTTTTCTACTATGAACCTACAGCTGCTCTGAAAAATAAAATCTATTAAAAAGTGGTTAATGAATACAAGTTCTCTTTGCTCCTATGTCCTAAATACCTGGTAAAATAGTAGGCACAAAGAATATGATCAATGAATCATTATGGAATGAAAACCTAAAAGACATCTAAATCTCAGTGCAAACAAGTTGATCCTAAGAACTGATTTTGATAAAAGGAAGATTGCAGCACTGGGGATCAAAAACAAAGGAGGGTGGTTAAGAGATGAAGACATTTGATCTAGCACAATGAAGCTGGGGCACCCCAAATATGCAACGTGTCTGTTTTGCTGAGTACGAGTTCTGATCTATGTAAGGCCAACTTAGGACTCTTCCCAAGCCCTGCTTGCTGCTGAAAATTACATGGAAGGAATTCTTGCTGTCAGACAAGAAAAATGGCTTCGTGGGTATGTCAGGGGGTCAAAACCACACTGCAAAAGGTGCTTTCTTGCATTTCATACCTCTTCCCATTATTTCTCCACTGAAATCATTCCAGTTTCCCCATAATGATCCCTTCTTCTGGCAAAATAAGTCAAAAGGCATGAGGAATTGAAAAAGAAAAAATCAGAGGAATGAAGACTCTAGTTCACTCTCATTATCCTCCAGATAAAATGGAGCTCCTGGTCAGAAAATTAGGAGCCCTGACTTCTGGTCTTGAATTTGCTGTGGCCTTGGAAAATCTTCTCCCTGTCTCTTACCCTTAGATCATTTTCTCACAAGGAGGTGGACATTATAATATCCTTTTTTGCCCCACAATGGCTATGGCCCTTGAGTAAATTGAAAGAAGGACATTATTATAAAGCAACTCTCCATAGTGATGTGTATTTTACTGACACACAAGGCCAGGTAATGATAATGATATTTTCTTCTGCAAAAACCCCATGCACTCTCAAACACAAGGCTTGATCTTTGATAGCCATGGTTCTCTTAGATGTCAAGGGTGACAGGTACTGATGTGGCTTATAGTTTTTTTGTATGCCCAAATTATTTGCTAGCATTGACATATTGGAATACACAAACACAAATGCATAAAAATGATGATCTAGCACTCCTATAGCTTTGTAATGATTTCAACTCTGATATGGTTTGGCTGTGTCCCCACTCAAATCTCATCAAACTGGGAATTTCCCTGCACAGGCTGTCTCTTTGCCTGCTGCAATTCATCTAAGATGTGACTTGCTCCTCTTTGCCTTCTTCCATGATTGTGAGGCCTCACCAGCTATGTGGAACTGTAAATCCATTAAAACTCTTTTTCTTCCCAGTCTTGGGTATGTCTTTATAAGCTGCATGAAAATGAACTAATACAGTAAATTGGTTTGGGGAGTGGGACACTGCTGAAAAGATACCCGAAAATGTGGAAGCGACTTTGGAACTGGGTAACAAGTAGAGGCTGGACCAGTTTGGAGGGCTCAGAAGAAGACAGGAAAATGTGGGAAAGTTTGGGACTCCCTAGAGACTTGTTGAATGGTTTTGAACAAAATGCTGATAATGATATGGACAATGAAATCCAGGCTGAGGTGGTCTCAGATGGAAACGGGGAACTTGTTGGGAACTGGAACAAAGGTAACTCTTGTTATGTTTTAGCAAAGAGACTGGAGGCATTTTGCCCCTGCCCTAGAGATTTGTGAAACTTTGTACTTGAGAGAGATGATTTAGGGTATCTGGCAGAAGAAATTTCTAAGCAGCAAAGCATTCAAGAGGTGACTTGGGTGCTGTTAAAGGCATTCAGTTTTAAAAGGGAGAGCATAAAAGTTTGGAAAATTTGCAGTTTGACAATGGGATAGAAAAGAAAATCTCATTTTCTGAGGAGAAATTTAAGCCAGCTGCAGAAATTTGCATAAGTAATGAGGAGCTGAATGTTAATCACCTAGAAAATGTGGAAAATGTCTCCAGGGCATCTCAGAGACCTAGATCTTTATGGCAGCCCCTCCCTTCACAGCACTGGAGGTTTAGGGGGAAAAAATGGTTTTGTCGGCCAGGCCCAGGGTCCCTCTTCCGTGTGCAGTCTAGGGACTTCTTGCCCTGCATCCCAGCCACTCCAACCATGACTAAAAGGGGCCAAGGTAGAGCTTGGGCCATGGCTTCAGAGGGTGTAAGCCTCAAGTCTTGGCAGCTTCCATGTGGTGTTGAGCCTGTGAGGGCACAGAAGTCAAGAATTGAGGTTTGGGAACCTCTGCCTAGATTTTAGAAGATGTATGGAAATGCCTGGAAGCCCAGGAGAAGTTTGCTGCAGGGGTACAGTCCTAATGGAGAACCTCTGCTAGGGCAGTGTAGAAGGGAAATGTGGGGTTGAAGCCCCCATACAGAGTCCATACTGGGGCACCACCTAGTGGAGCTGTGAGAAGAGATTGCCATCCTCCAGACCCCAGAATGATAGATCCACTGACAGTTTGCATTATGCGCCTGAAGAAACTGCAGACACTCAATACCAGCCCATGAAAGCAGCTGGGAGGGAGGCTGTACCCTGCAAAGCCACAGGAGTGGAGCTGCCCAAGACCATGGGAACCCACCTCTTACATCAGCATGACCTGGATATGACACATGGAGTCAAAGGAGACCATTTTGGAGCTTTAAGATTTGACTGCCATGCTGGATTTTAGACTTGCATGAGGCCTGTAGCCCCTTTGTTTTGGCCAATTTCTCCCACTGGGAATGGCTGTATTTACCCAAAGCCAGTACCCCCACTGTATCTAGGAAGTAACTAAAGTGCTTTTGATTTTACAGGCTTATAGATGGAAGCAACTTGCCTTATCTCAGATGAGACTTGGGACTTTGGACTTTTGAGTTAGTGCTGAAATGAGTTAAGACTTTGGGGGACTGCTGGGAGGCATGATTGATTTTGAAATGTTAGGACATGACATTCGGAAGGGGCCAGGTGTGGAATAATATGGCTTCGCTGTGTCCCCACCTAAATCTCATCTTGAATTCCCACACATTCTGGGAGGGACCCTGCGGGAGATAATTGAATCATGTGGGTGGGTCTTTCCTGTGCTGTTATTGTGATAGTGAATAAGTCTCATGAGATCTGATGGTTTTAAAAACTAGAGTTTCCCTGCACAAGCTCTCTCTTTGCCTGGCGCCATCCATGTAAGATGTGACTTGCTACTCCTTGCCTTCCACCATGATTGTGAGGCCTTCCCACCCGTTAAACCTCTTTTTCTGCCCAGTCTCAGGTATGTCTTTATCAGCAGTGTGAAAATGGACTAATAAAAATTCACTAATATATGCCATGAATTAACAATGAAATCAGTATCAGGTATATGAAAAGGTGCTTAACATCACTGAGCATCAGAGAAGTGCAAATCAAAACTACAATGAGATATCATTTCACCCCAGTCAAAATGGCTATATCCAAATGACAGGCAGTTTCAAATACTGATGAGGATATACAGAAAAGGGAACCCTTTTACATTGTTGGTGGGAATGTAAATTAGTACAATCACTATGGAGAACAGTTTGGATGTTCCTCAAAAAACTAAAAATTGAGCTATCATATGATCCAGCACTCCCACTGGTAGGTATATACCCAAAAGAAAATAAATCAGCATATCAAAGAGATAATCTGCACTGCTATGTTTGTTGCACCACTGTTTATAATAGCCAAGATTTGGAAGCAACCTCAGTGTTCATCAACAGATGAATGATAAAGAAAATGTGGTTATGTATACACAATGGAGCCACAAAAAGAATGAGAATCCAGTCATTTGCAACAACATGGATAAAACTGGAGATCATTATATTAAGTGAAATAAGCCAGGCACAGAAAGATAAACGTCATATTTTCTCACTTATTCGTGGAATCTAAAATTCGAAACAATTGAACTCATGGAGATTGAGAGTAGAAGGATAGTTACCCGAGGCTGGAAAGGTAGTGGTGGGAGGTAGGTTGGGGGAAGGTGGGATGGTTAATGGGTACTAAAATAAATAGAAAGAATGAATAGGACCTACTGTTTCATAGCACAACAGGGTGAGTAAAGTCAATAATAATTGTACATTTTAAAATAACTCAAAGAGTATAATTGCATTGTTTGTAACTCAAAGGATAAATGCTTGAGGGGACAGACACCCCATTATCCATCATGTGCTTATTTCACATTGCATCCTTGTATCAAAACATCTCATGTACCCCATAAATATATACACTTATTTTGTTCCCACAGAAATTAGAAATTGAAAACATTTTTAAAAACTAAAAATGGAACTACTACATGATTCAGCAATCCCACTACTAGGTATATATCCAAAAGAAAGGAAATCAGTATATCAAAGAGATATCTGTGCTCCCATGGTGATTGCAGCACTATTCACAATAGCCAAGATTTGGAAGAAATGTAAGTGTCTATCAACAAACGAGAATGGATAAAGAAAATGTGGTACAAATACACAATGCACTACTATCCAGCCATAAAAAAGAATGAGATCCTGTCATTGGCAACAACATGAATGGAACTGGAGGTCATTATGTTAAGTGAAATAAGACAGGCACAGAAAGACAAACTTTGGATGTTCCCACTTATTTGTGGGAGCTAAAAATAGTAAAACAACTGAACTTATGGATATAATAGAATGATGGTTACCAGAGGCTGTGAAGGGCAGTGGTGGCGGAAATATTGAGATGGTTAATGGGTACAAAAATATATTTATAAATTTATAAAGAATGAATAAAATCTAGTATTTGATGGCAGAACAGGTTGATTATGGTAAACAATATTTTAATGTACACTTAAAAATAATTAAAGTGCATAACTGGATTGTTTGTAACATGAATAAAGGATAAATGTTTGAGGTGATAGATACTCCCCCACTCCAAAAAAAAAGAGTGGTGGCAGCAGCATTCATAATATTACTGTCTACAAACTTTAAAACTCTGTACAACTACAGAGAGAGAGAAAGTGATGACTAGTTGGCTTATCTCCCTTAGTGAAGAAATTGGCTAGAAGTGGAGAAAACTGGTCACTTAGGGAATATAATTCCCCTTATTCCTTAGGTCATAGTAGAAGCAGGAACTTTAACAAGCCATCACTTGTTGAATACGGTCTGTGCTTGGGAGAGTGCCCAGTAATTACATGATAGGGTAGGACCTAGCAGCTACCCTGAAGGACTTTTGCACTCAGTCGAGAGAAACTTTTCAACATGGAAAAAGGAGAAAACTACAGGCATTAAATTGTGTGGCAGAGATATGATCTGTTATATAGGCAATCAAGAAGAGATACTGGCATTGTGTATGTAACAGTGTCCAATAAATATTTTGAATGAAACAGAGATCAGTGGAGACCCCAGATATCTGGAAGGAACCTATGTGTGTTCACATATTTGAGCTAGCACGTAACGTGCATGGGCTCTAGACTTACTCTTTTGTGTGTAAATAAGGGGGTAAGGTGTGGTGACATTCTACCCCTAACATCTACTACTATTCCTGAAACTCTGCTCTGAAGAAATCAATTTTGGGGGGTGTAGAAAATGTTTGAACTCTTGATGTCTCTTTCTAAATGAGGCTTACTCACTCCACTATCTGTTTCTTTACCATGTGCTGTGTTCTGTCTTCCACATTACTGATTGTATCTCCTCAGGGTGTGTGAGAGGTGCACAGGAAATGTTTTGTTAAATGGACAATGAATGGAGACTTTGTCAATTGAGTCCTGGCATGGAGGAGGAAGAAATGGGTTCTAGCACATGAGAAAGAAAAAGGGCAGATGGGATATAGGAAGAGAGATCAGAGAGGGAACAAATCCCTACTTGTATCTACTGTTTGTTAAGTAGTATGGTAGGCCATTTATAGACTTAAACAAATAACCTGTCAAAAAAATCCTGTGTAGCAGATATTAATCTCCACTTTTAGATTAAAGAAACAGAGACTCAGAAAGGTTTAGTAACAGCTCAAGGTGATAAGACTAGTAATTGTGGAGCCAGAATTTAAATGAAGTTACAGATATGCCAAAAGGCCATCTTCTTTAAATTATACCAGGCTGCTATACCAAGGACAGAGACTTGAGGACAAGCAAGGACTTCAGGGATGCAGTGAAAGCACTGTAAGAGAAGGGATGCTCACACATTTTATTATCATGCAACATTGATATTGAAATGCAATTTCTCTTCAATGTTCATAATTAATGCTTGACCACAGGAGAATTCTCCTTTGCAAAACTGAATAGGCTGTGAAGAACATGGCTCTGTTCTATACTTCCATGTAGCTCTTACAGACCTGTGCTTAGGAGAAAAAAATTCCCAACTCTTGATATCAGCCCATGTAAGCATGCAACTTCTTTAGTTTAAAGAGGGTGTTCATTTACCCTTCAGGTTTGGTAATCACCTGATAAAAATTACTGAAATTCCACCCGAACAGTGCTAGTAGCTTCCCTCAAATCAGCTGCTTGTTCTTTTGTTCTGTAATTACAAAGATATAATCACACTGAATTACTATAATTTTCAACATTCTGTCACCCTATTAGTCTGAGTTCTTCAGGGGCAAGGCTTGGGCCTTTTTCTTCTTGATTTTCTCAAATATCTCACCAGAGTGCTTGGCACATACTAGACATTCAGTAAATGCTTAGTTGAACAAATACATAAGAAGTTAATCAATCAAATCAATGACTGACTGAATGAATGGTGCTTGTCCCCTGCAAAATCCTCCTTGAGCAGTCTAATTCTCTATGTAATAAGCAGGAGCCTTTACCAAATGTGATCCATTGGTCAATAAAGGTTGCTGACTGACATCTTAAAAGCATACTTCGGTGGAATAAACATTTACCAGCACTGAAAGTCAGCAGAGAGATTAAATAAAGGATAAACATCGCTGGCTGTTTCCCTGGCAATAAAGGGGCATCTGGTCTGTGGCATAGGATACAGACGTGCTCTTTCTTTAAACTCTCTTATAATTGGTCAGAAGAAGGAAGTAAACAGAAATCCTAATGGAATTTAAGGGTCTCTGAGGGATTGAAATATATGCAGAAAAAAAACACCAGATTTCATTTGGATATATAAAGATAGATGTCTCAAGATGAGTAATCTAATGAAGGCTGACAAATGATACCTGAGGCAATCCTCTTTGTTTTTGGTTCTTGTTAGCCATACCACCTTCTAGGTCACAGCCAGGCAAGGTACCAACAGAATGAAAATCATTATTTATAAGCAGTTCAATCCAAGGTCAAATTTATTGTCCCGCAAATATTCATCAGATAAGACTAAGGCTGTTTCTACTCATGTGATGAATGAGCCACCAGAAAACCCCTCTGACCACGACTTTTGTCTAGACTTATTTTCATGAAAGATAAAGACAAGACAGAAAAGGACTTTTGCCAGTCAGACTAAAAGACGTGATTGGAATGTATGTGACATTTCTGTTAAGGCAGGATGGTCTAGTAGTGCAGGAGACAGCCATCTAGGTTGCAGTCAAGAATCCTTCCCTTCCCAGACACATGACCTTGGGGAAGTCACTGGTCCTCTGTCACATCTGTAGACAGGATAAATGACTCTTACCCAGCCACCTTACAAAGCTGCTATTAGGATCAAATGGAATAATGTCCATGAGATGCCTTTGTAAATTATATTGCACTATGCAAACATAAGCCTGGTATCTTCATGGTGAACAGCGAAAAAAAAAAAAAAAAGACAAGAATAAAAGAGAAAAAAAAGAAAATGAATGGCAAATTAAGACTAAGAGAAAGGAGGAGGAGAAAATTTCTGTAGAGAAGGGAGGGGAAAGGGAGAAAATACAGAAAATAAAAGGGGCCAAGGGAGGAACCGGTAGAGGAGAAGGAAAGATGCAGCAGTGGCAATGAACGATCTCATAATTCTGGCACATAGGTAGATAAATAGGCAAACAAACACATAGACATAAAATCGAAGGAACAGCAGAACTGGTCAGCCATGGGATTTAGAAAATCACGTCTATGTCAAGACCACAGAGCTCTGATAAGCAAGTGGAAGACCCCATCAGGCAGCCTCTTAGGAGGAGACAGCGAGTCAACCATGAGTCAGCCTCCTTATTATAAATTTCTAAATGGAAAGCACTACTGAGTTCATGTTGTTCTCATCTGTTCTCTGCTCAGTCATACACTCAGACAGATTTGTAATCATTGTGCAGCCATTGATAATGACCTTTTCTTTGCCTAGTCAAGGTCTATTGGTCATTCAGATAAGAGCCTTCCATGACCTCCCTGACCACCCCGACAAAGTCAGATGCCCTATTATAGGTACTCAGAGCATCATAGTCCCCCCTTTTTTTCACAGAGCTTGACACAGTAACAGATTTATATTTATTTGTGTGATTATTCAATTAATGTCTCATTTTCTCCCCCAGACTGAGGACAGAGTCAATGTCTGCTTTGCTCATCATTATATTCCTAATTGAATTTATTGGTTGGCATCATCATAAACAGAATCAAGTTAAAAAAGGACAGTATTCAAAGAGAGGTAATGGTGCAAATGTAAAGAAGAGGTTGGTGCTGGGGCTATAGTTAGAAAGTTTGGGACAGATAAAATCTTTTTGATAGTTTAAGCAACTAAATCTTGTCATGGAATAATGGTTCTGGTTTTCATTTTCATAACAGACTTATGACTGGGTGCTTTTTTGCTCCTCGTTGGTTAATTCAGCATATTAACTAGCTCTTTAGTGACATCTCAGTCAATGTCATGGGTGAGCATATTATTATTAGCATTAATAACTGTGAGTACTGATTATGAGGGGCAATTTTCCAGTTGGATATTCTGCAGCACACTGTTTTGGATATATTTAATTATATAACAATGAGGAGAAAGTTTATACACAATTACATTGAGACCATTTTTAAACCCATTTATTAAAACTTTAAAAGGTTTTCAAGGAAGATATACACGGTATGATAAGTAATCATGTTGAAACTCAACTATGTCCAGAAAATAGGGAGTATTTAAAAAATAAACATCCCTAACTTCAATTGCCCAGTGGATTCTGTGGCAGCCCTCAGTATGTGAGTCCACTGAACAGGGCAGCTCAATAATTCTCATAACCAGACTCCTGACCTGTGACTTCCGGGCTTCTTCCTAGTCCTGCTGGGCAAACCAGAAGCCTACAGTTTGGAGATATTATTCCTCCATTTTTTCTAATTTGGTACCTTTCAAGGTGAGTGGAATCATTATACAAGTTTGTTCCCCATTTAATAACATTTTTATTTGAAAGTAGATTTTTGACAATGATTCTAGTTAACAAAAAACTCCAAAACCTCAGAAATCATATTGAGCTCTACTTTGTATTTTCATGTCTTACTCAGGCCTCCAGGTTGGCCAACTCATAATAACAAAACACGTACAAGTTTGGGGAGGTAGGAAAGAGTAGTGACTTAAAAATGTGGGCTCAAATCTCAGTTCTGCTACTTAACTTCTCCAAGCTTTAGTGTCTTAATCCATAAAGTGGGTTAAATGTACCTAAATTGTTATTAGAGCAAAATGAGAGCCACATAAAACACAACACATATCAGTTACTATTAAATTAAAATATACAATATTTAATGTTATATTTTTAGCCCTTAAATATAGAAAAAATATTCTTTTTGAACTTTAGAGTCTGTGTGTTTTCAATACCTGCTTTAATGATAGAGTACTCTGTATTCTTTGATTTATGTTTCTTTTTCTTCATTTTAAGGAAGGCTTTCTTTTATGGAACAATAATGATGATAGTGGATAATGTCTATACAAGTATTTACCTAGAAAATCTAGATTTTCTATGTCATCTTGCAAAATATTTTTGCTATTTTGCTAGTCCTTGAAATTCCACGTTTGGAAACCTCTGTCTGTTCTAAACAAGAATCAATGGTTTGTTTATGTATTTATTTATTTTTACACAGTTGTTATTTGAAAAGCAGATGGCAGCAGAAATCCAGTCCCTGTGAGAGAATTAGAACCCATGTCTTCATAGCCGTTAAATATTTCCTAGCTCTCCACGGTCTCAGCATTTTTTCAACACTGATAAATTTGGGAGACTCCTTAAAGTTTGCTGTGATGACACCTTTTATATTTTAAGCGCTACACATGTAAGGAAAAAGATTATAAGGCCTAGAAAAGGATGTCTTATGGAGTAAGGAAATGGAAAAAAAAATCTGTTCACCATTTGAAATGAGGCTAAGGAAAAGGAGCTGACAGCTCAAGTAGGAGGAGAGGTGGAAATTCCAGGGACACAAGGAAAAATGAAAAGGAAGCACGTGATGCTGAACTGGGGGGACAGTGATGGTCAGAGGAATTTGCTGCTCTGACAGATTCCTAATGAAGCCCCTCATTTTTAAACTCCGAAGATTTACCTCCCCCACCCAGGGATGGAAGGAAGGCCTGCAAACTTTTTGAGTCCTTCCAAACAGTTAAGATGTTTTTAGCAGGTGACCTAGCAGCATTAATAAGGTTGGGACTCTCAACCAGAGCTTTCTTACCCAGAACTTTCTAATTCAGGAGACAGGTCTGTCTTTATTGGACTATAAATCACAAACATAAATCTTTTTGGGGGGAGCAGTTTGATTTCTTCCGATCATTTCTAAAAATCAAATGGGTACTCATCTCCTTACTTTTCCCATATTCTTTATAAATAAACTCTTCAGCTGACAGGAAAGCAAAATAAAGAGAATAACACATACATATAAATACATATATATAAATGTGTGTGTATATATACATATACATATATACACATATAAACATACACATAAAATAAAATGAATATTATTTTAATACATTCTAAAAATAGACAAAAATCCTTTGCACTTTACCCAACTTGCTTCTCTGTTTTGATAGAGTCACTTAAATATCTGTGATAAGCAAAGGCTCAGATTTTCCACCAGCGACCCTAGCAACTAACAGCTTAAAAAAAAATCGCTTCCAAGTTTCAAAGAGCACTTCCATAATTCAGTATATTAATCAGCATGTCAACTCCTCCCTGTCCCCAACACTACTTAGCACTACTTTTGAAGGTCATGGTGTGCTCAAGGAAATTAAACATTCATGCTGATTACAAATCCTGAGGTACAGATGGATCTCTGAATGTGTGGATAGAGGTAACTCAAGCCAACTAGCCCAAAGGGCCAGCTACCTAAAGTCCAACGGTCCCTTAAAAGTTTATGCTCCATATCTAGGAATATTCCTAGAAGTCCATAAGCCAAAATTTTGTCTCCAAAATGTTAGATTTGGAAGGCATCTAATACCTTGTTTATTTAACTCAACCTGATCACTTCGTATATGAGATAACAGACATCTTGCCAAAATCACACAGTAAGAAATGTTAGATCTGGGTTCTATGTCCTGATTCAAAGATGACCTGGTGATTTTCGGATCACATTCTGCCATGATCATATATTTTGGAACCAAACATCTGAGTACTTAGAGTAAAAAAAGATGAGTCTTTTAGGTCAGCATCATCCTGGGAAATCTGAAGCACATTAGCTTTAAAAAAAAAAGCTTTTCCCACCCAGGCAAAAGGAGTAAAGGAGAGAACAAGAGAGAGAATAATTCCATTAGAGGTCTTGTTTCCAGATGTTCCTTGGAAAGGATACCTGAGCTCAGGCTCAGAACACCAGAGTCTCCCCAACCCCAGTGGAGCCATGGTTTCATGAGCCTAGAGTGGCCTTAAAGTATGGGAAGGGTGTCTTTTGTGCCAAACAGTGGTACATGGCTGTCCCTATGGAGTTAGGCCTGTCCTGGTGAGAAAGTACAATAGCAGTATCATCACAAACCACTTAACTTGAAAGGATGCGTTCCCTTAGATCTGTTTACAAGTAAAACTACTTTTTGTTTTTCTTTTTGATACTCATATACTTCTGGATTTGGGAGAGATTTTTGGTGGGGTTAGTTAGACTAACTGTTTATTCCATAAAGGATTCCTTGAAGAATTTCCCTGAAGATGGTCATTTAGTTTCCTTTTAAGTGCTACTTGTAAAGGCTGGCCAACCCCTTTCAGGGCAGCTGTTTTACCAATGTGAAAATGCTACTAGAATTTGTACTAGAAAATTCTGCCATTAAGTGTGTCACTAAATGACCTTGTAAGGTAACATAAAGTGCCTTCTCCTAGATGAAAGATAGCTTTCTGAGTAGCTGAAGATACTTCTTACTCTTAGCAGTGTTAACAAAATGCTTCTAGGTTTTTGCACATGATTTTCTTTTCTACTTTTTTAACCTCTGCCTTGCTGCAGACACATCCCTTAAAATTCAATTTGTGCCACCTCCCCTGAGAATCCTCCCTTCCTTTCCAGAGGCAAATGCTTTTAACCATTTCAGCTTTTAAAAAATTTGTATACATTTAAGAGGTACAAGTGCAATTTTGTTACATGGCCATATTCCACAGTGGTGAAGCCTGTGCTTTTAGTGTATCCATCAACAGAATAATCTACATTTTACCCACCAAGTAATTTCGCATCGTCCAACCTCCTCAAAGTATTTCACTCTATTGAGTCTCCAATGTCCATGTGTATATATTATTTAGCTCCCATTTATAAGTGAGAACATGTGGCATTCGTCTTTCTGTTTCTGATTGTTTCACTTAAGATAATGGCCTCCAGTTCCACACATGTTGCTGAAAATGACATGATTTCATTCTTTTTATGGCTGAATAGTATTCCATTGTGTATATAAACCACATTTTATTCATCCAGTCATTTGTTGATAGGCACTCAGGTTGATTAGGCTTTTTAACGGAAAGGTTTGAGGTTAAGCCAGAAAACATGAAACTGTGCCCCAAACTAGCACACTGTGAAGGGCTCGGCTGTGGGGGCCAACTCTCAAACTAGCTCATCTAGGTGCTACAGAAGAGTGATTCAATTTTTTCTGAGAAGAACCTTCTATTTTTTGTATTCAGCAGTGTGCATGCTAATGGGGGGACTCTTCATTCCTATTCTCAGACTCTGCTTTCAATCCCATCTGTTGTCACTACCCTAATGTCTCTGAGTTTTCTGGGTTTGGCTAGGCAGATCTGCTCTTTGCTGAGCTGTAGGCCCCTTCACATAGTGCTACTGCACTGTGGTAGGGCTTCTTGTGGGTGGCATCTCGGGAGACATAACCCGAGGAAATGCCATTCTAATAGAATGCAATGTAAAAGGTACCCCCTGGAGTTGTACAACCCTGCTTCCATAGGTGATCAAAGGCTGAGATTACTTTGTTTTTCACCGATCAATACCCTTCAATCAGCTTTCTGTTGCAAAGAAATATAATGAAACCATTTGGCCTTTGATGCCCCCTTCTATTTCCTTGATCACTAGGAGACTGTCCTTTTAAACAAATATTATTATCCCATTAGCTTCCTTTTAATAGGGTCTCAGGAGGAAGAGGAGATTAAGGTGTGGGCTGTGTCTGTCAATTTGAAACTGAAACACAGAACTTATTCTGTTAATAGGGATATTATTCTTCCTCATTTTGTCTGGCATAATTATAGATGATTCAGATATCAATTTAAAAACAGCAGTGACTCTACGGTAGAGGACTCAATTAGATAGTTTTGTTGTCTCAATGGATCAAATTAACTGGAAATCTGAAATATCTCCACTTATTTTATGTCAAGTAAATAGCAACTTGGGTGAAAATTATATAAACATATGGCCTTTTAAACTACATTCATTTAAAAAATATCCTATGTAGTTGCTTTTCACAAAAGCATTAGGAAGGAGAGTTTTCAAATAATGGGATTTGCAATTTCAGTTGATTGCCTACACTCAGCAGTATAACACTTTAATGGGAAACCTGCTAAAGATCCATTGGCCTATGTAAGATGAAAAATAACTTTCCCACTATGTGTTCAGTCACAATGATTATGTGCCACATTATCTCTTCATCTGACAACCAGCTGGGCACGTATAGCACAAATTTTTGTGTTCTGGACTTTGTAGAGGATTACTGAGACTTCGCCTTCTAAATATTTCAGTAATGCAAAGTTATTTCTACCTGAAATATTTCATTTTATATCCAGAAGTGTTTTACATAAACAAATACATATAAACGTATTTAAAAGCAAGTGTTCAAAATAAGTCTTCAAACTAATCTAGCCTATAAAAATAAATTTTGTTTTTTTTCAGAACACTTAGACTAAGTGTATATTTAACTAGTACTTATTGAGGGTCCAATATGTACCTGATACTTTTATTTTAAAAAATTGGTGAGTTTGGGCTGGGCATAGTGGCTCACACCTGTAATCCCAGCACTTTGGGAGGCTGGGGCGGGCGGATCACAAGGTCAGGCGTTTGAGACCAGCCTGGCAAATATGGTGAAACCCCGTCTCTACTAAAAATACAAAAAGTAGCCAGTGTGGTGGTGTGTGTCTGTAGTCCCAGCTATTCGGGAGGCTGAGGCTGGAGAATTGCCTGAACCCAGAAGGTGGAGGTTGCAGTAAGCCGAGATCACACCACTTCACTTCAATCTGGGTGACAGAGCGAGACTCCATCTCAAAAAAATTGGCGAGTTGGATACTATTTTCCCTTTTAGCTGTTGAGGAAACCCATGCTTAGAGAGGTGAAGGTCGCTGATCAACAACAAATGGTAGAGGCCAGGACTCAAACCAAATTCTTTGACTCTAGAGTAAGTTTTCTTCCATTCTTATAGGGAATAGAATATATTGTGTTATTCACTAGATATAAGGCAAATTGCTTTATGCTAGTTGGGACAATAGATCACTATGAAGTTTATACAGTTTGCTATTTTTTTGTAAAAGGAGTCACTCTGGTGTTTTGAAGTTAGGGTAACACCTTTACATTTTTGGCCTCATCAGAGAAGAAGAAATGGTGATTATGTCAACTACAGAGTTCCTTTAACTCAAGTGGAAAACAGTGGAAATTGAAAAATATTCTTAGGGCAAATTGCTAATAAGCTTTTGCTAATAAAAAGAAAGAAAACAAAAGTTTGGAGATAGCCTTAGAAGGAAATGCCATTATTCATCATAGCTGAAGGAAGTCTACTTTGTGCTGATAGCCAAAATGTGAAATGATAGCCACCCTGAGCCCTGCCAAGAGAGGTCTTCAAAAGGAACAATAAAGTGAGACAGAGACAGTGGTAAAATTAGTCCCCACACCCTTACCTCTACTGCAAACAACACCTCAGCTACATAGTATGCACATGGACCTCTAGTACCATCCCAAACAGCAGGTTATTGATTCTATTTAAAGATTTTTAAGGTTAGAGTCATTCTAGTTCTTCATTATTTTTTTCACACTTAGGAAATTCTGCACGATGTCTAACTTAGCCTGAATGTGGTTTATGAATTGTACAACCAGTGCTCTCCACCTCAATAAAGTCTTTTCATAACACATTATAGAGGACAGAGCCACACAGTGGAGTCAAGCTTGATTTCAAGTCCAAGCAATGCTACTTTCTATACAAGTACACTTGGGAAAATTACTTAAACTCTCTGAGAATCAGTGTTCAGAAAAAAAGATACCTATCTTCTAGGACTACTTTAGAAATAAAATCAGGTAAGACAGGTGATGTGGTTTGGCTCTGTGTCCCCACCCAAATCTCATCTTAAACTGTACTCCTACAATTCCCATGTGTTGTGGGAGGGACCTGGTGGGAGATAACTGAATCATGGGGCAGCTTCTCCCATACTGTTTTCATGACAGTGAATAAGTCTCATGAGATCTGATGGTTTTATAAGGGGAAACCTGTTCTGCTTGGCTCTCTTTCTCTTTCTTGCTGCCATGTAAGAAGTGCCTTTTGCCATCTGCCATGATTGTGAGGCCTCCCTAGCTACATGGAAATGCAACTCCATTAAACCTCTTTCTTTTGTTAATTGCTCAGGCTTGGGTATGTCTTTATCAGCAGCGTGAAAATGGACTAATACAACAGGTGATTGGTAGATAAATAGATAGAGCCTGGCACCTAATAAGCACTCAGTAAATGTTAGTTTTTTTTCTTCCCTTGGAGGCATATTTATGAACTTGTGCTGTTGGGCAAATATCCATGTATGCTTCAGTCCTCAGCTCAAGAGTTACATATTTTCAGGAACCAACATGACCTGCTCCCTAGTCCCCTTTGGATGACCATTTACAGTTAGGTATCCCTCCTGGATTCTCCATTAATCCCTTATGCATATCTCCTATAGAGTGTAATGCTTACACTGTATCACAAGTGTGTGTATTTCTATCATTTGTACTAGACAATGAAGCCCTCTGGAGGGCAAGAAGAAATCTTATTTGACTTATTAAATCTAGTACCTAGCACAGTGCTTGGCACATAAGGTGAGTTTCCTAGATATTTGCTGACTGAAAGAAAAAAAGAGAGAGTGGGTGCGTGTGAGAGAGAGAGAGAAAGAAGAGTGGGGAGGGAGGGAAGGAAAGAAAGAAAGATAGAAAGAGAAAGAGAGAAAAAAGGACAGAAGAAAGAGAAAGAAAGAAAGAAAAAAGAAAGAAAGACAAAGAAAGAAGGGAAGGAAGGAAGGAGGGAGGGAAGGAAGGAAGGAAGGAAAGAAGGAAGGAAGGAAGGAAGGGGAGAAGGAAGGACAGAAGGGAGGAAGGAAGGAAGGAAGGGAGGGAGGGAAAGAGAAAGACAGACAGAGACAGGGGGAGAAAGGAAGACTTTATATTCCAAGGCTGCACAGTTTAAGAGGTTCTGTATTATTATCTTACCCTTCCAGGGAGATGGCCCGTTGGAGAGTCACTGAAGGCTGACGAGTTGCGGTGCTATGTTGGGAATGACTGCAAGAAAAGACAGAAGAAACACACATCATTTATTTATTTTTTATTTTTTATTTTTTTTATTATACTTTAAGTTTTTGGGTACATGTGCACAATGTGCAGGTTAGTTACATATGTATACATGTGCCATGTTGGTGTGCTGCACCCATTAACTCGTCATTTAACATTAGGTATATCTCCTAATGCTATCCCTCCAAGAAACACACATCATTTATTTAAAATGTTTTTGAACATTTTAATCGGTCCTATTGTCAATAACCAGTCTTGAAAGAAATACAGTAGAGATTAAATATTTGGTGATAGGTAGAACCCTCCACCAAAATATAGTACTCTACCAGATAAGAGTTAATTTTTTTATAATTTGATTTTAATATGTATTATTCAAAAGTAAGCTTTTAATGATAGGTAAACATTAAAATGAATAAACATTTGGAAAAGGTAATTTTTTGCCCTTGGAATGAGATAACACAGAGCATAAAAACATACATTTCTTTATGATGCAATGTATTTTTTTAAGCTGCAGAATAATTTTTTCTAACAAAATTTTACACAGAACCTAATCTGTAAATCAGATAAGTTATATTTAATTAGTATAGATGTATTTATTAGTTCAAATTTGCAACACTTAGTTGTAAAATTAGTTAATAATAATTGAGCTATTTGATGAACACAAAACTTGAAAAATGAGACTTCCAGCTGCATATCAATCTTCAAATTTAATGTAGTTCTAGATTTTGATTACCTGTAACAAGAAAAGACTGATTTTGTAGATAAGTAATATAAATAAAATGATAATATCTAACATTTATTGAGATCTGAAACACTTTTCTAAGTGTTTTTAAATTTTTATGTCTCTTATTTCTCATAAATGTATGAGGTATGTCCCATTCAACAGATGAAGAAATTGAGATACAGAGAGGATTAGAAAGTTGCTCAGAGTCACATGGTAACTTCCTGTGCCTGAAATGGCATTGAGACTGATTCTAGAGTCATTTTAAATTCTTATAACAATTTTTCACATTTTTAAGAATTCATCTTGTAATCTTAGAATATTCTTTAGAAAGAGATGGCAAGAGAATCTTTCATCTGAGATACGCACAATAATAAGAATTCAACAGCCAACTTTACTGAATGTGTAATTTTAGTTTATAGTATTAGTCAAATATTTTGGTTGAAATACTATTTACATATACACATAATATATGAACAAGTGTATATATACATATATGTATAAAAGAAACCTGAGTCTAGGATTTCTCAGCACAAACATGGCAAATGCTGACATTGCCACAGAGAATCAAGCTACAGGCTGCAGAGTCTTTCATTCAGAACCTTGGTCACCACAGGTGGGAAGAGATGTTTTCCTGTGACACATAGATAATATTTGTCTAAGGTTGAGGGTACAGAATTTTGAGACCATAGCTGAAACCTACAGAATCATATTCAAGTTAAAGACTGTGCCTCTTCAAGTTAAAGACTGTGTTTCCTGGTATCTCTCACAGTGCCAAGATATTCATTGATCATGTTTTCAATTGACTAGTTGAAAAGCATCGTAGTATTCAGGACTTGGACTATGTAGCCAGACTGCCTGGCTCAACCACATATACCAATGTAACCTTGTATAAATTACTTAAATCTCTCTGTATGTCAGTTTCTCATCTTATAAGACTGGGATAGTAACAGCACTTTCCTCACAGGGTTATTATAAGAATTAAATGAATACAGTATTTAGAAAAATGGCTCTCACATGGTAAAGCTATATAAGCATTTGTTAAATAAATAAACCATTATGATTTAGCAGAGCGTGTACTTTGAGATGTTTAGTACCAAATAAGAATAATTACTGTATTTAGACCACTTCAGTTAGTCATACAGTCAGTGCCACAAGGTGTATATTTCTGTGTATAACTTTAGTGATAAATATCAAATTAAAATATATTTTCTATTACAAAAATATCATAAATTTACAAACATATAAAATAAAACATTTTCTATTAAAAATATTACAAAATTACTGGAAATAAAAACGAGAAATTAAAAATATTCACCTATAGTCCTATTACCTTCTTTCACATTTTACCGAGTTATCTAATGTAGTTCTTATAGGCGTCCTCTAAGGTAGATATAAGTATTCCCATACACAAGAAAACAAAACATATAGAATTTAAAATGATTTTCAGAAATCAACAGCTTGCAAATGTGGAGCCAGAGTTCAAACTAAAGCCTACCTTACCGCCAAGTGGGTGTACTTTCCATTCTATCTTACTGACTCTCTACATGTCCAGATGTATTTCACATAGTTGTATATATATAGAGAAACATATGTAACTTCATATCCTCTGCTTTTCCTAACATTTAAGCATTTCTAAAATGGTCTCTATAATTATTATTTTGGTGTTACATAACGTTACTTCCTATGAAGATATAATTAATTAACCACCGTTGATAGTTGGATATTTGGGGGATGTTTATGGCTTTAATATTATAAACAGTGCTGCAATGAACATGTTGATATCAATTACTTCTTTCTTATTCTACAATTTTCTTCAGATGCGTTTCCCAAAATGGAAACGCTTATTAGTTTCTTGATTTATGTTATTACTTTTCAAAAGCTTTGTACCATTTTATTGCCTCTAAAAATGTGTATCTGTACTAGTTTCCCCACAGTCTTAAAAGCACTGACATTATACCTTTTAAAACACCCTAACAATTTAATAGATGAAGAATGATACTTCAGATTTGTAATGAGCATTTCTTTGTTTATTAGTGAGAATGACCATTTTTTTCCGTATACTTATTGGCTAATTGTATATCTTTTGTGCAAAATGTCTAATCCTTTCCTTTACCATTTATTTTCCACTGATCTAGAAAGTACCAACAGTTCTTAGGCAGCTCAATTATGGTCACTAACCAAGATTAATAAGTAACTGTAATTTCTGATAGCTTTCTCACCATTAGCTCAGCCCACAAAATTAAAACAAAAAAAATTCAGTAACCTCACTTCACTTATCATTACCTTATAACTAATTATTTTGTTATTCTACTCTATTCCAATAATATCCTCTTTAAAGTTTTAGTGACAAAGCAAATGCAAATGGTACGCTGAGGTGCACAGAGAATTTGACTCCTTTTATATTACACATTCAAGGTTAGCCAGTTTCTCCTAGCATGTAAATTTGGAACAAACAGAGCCTTTTCCAAAATGTAATTATCCTTTTACTCTCTTCTAAGACAAATACAGTGAACTAAGATAAATACAGTCAAGACCTGTGGACACAAATGAATTTTTGTTATTCCCAAATATAATAGTAATGTGCAAGCCATACTTGCAGGAGGGATGCTTGTAGTGGATGTTTGGAGCTACCTGATGGTGACTACAACTGGTATTTTAAAGAACACCAAACATTTTCCCCTTCGGACCAAGTAGGTTCTATCCTTTCCACATTGTTGGCTACATAAACAATGTGGTGTAGAGTTACCATCGCTAAGAAATTACAGGTAACCTTTTCCTGTCTCTTTCACCTCCTCAGGAAGAGAGGCCAGTCAGATGGAATTCTGAGAACTGTTGTAGAAAGAACCAAGGGAGGAAATCACAGCTAAGAACAAAAAACCAAACACCGCATATTCTCACTCATAGGTGGGAATTGAACAATGAGATCACATGGACACAGGAAGGGGAATACCATACTCTGGGGACTGTGGTGGGGAGGGGGGAGGGGGGAGGGATAGCATTGGGAGATATACCTAATGCTAGATGACGAGTTAGTGGGTGCAGCGCACCGGCATGGCACATGTATACATATGTAACTAACCTGCACAATGTGCACATGTACCCTAAAACTTAAAGTATAATAAAAAATAAAAAAATAAAAAATAATAAAAAAAAAAACATGCTGCTCTGTTCTGCCATCTCATTTACCTACATATCCATAATAGCACCCAGGGCTATGAATCACTAAGATTTATTCACATGCCTATTTCTCCTACAAAGTCACGTGTGCTTTCAGAGCAAAGTATTGGGTTTCTTCATGTATACATTCACAGCTTAGGGTTGGCACACAAAAGACCCTTCATCAATGTCTTTTTGAATGATGAATACCATGGATTGAATTCCATCTATCTGTAAGGCCCCCATGACTTCTTGCTTTTAAATTCTGCAATAGCATCAAGAACTAGGTTTCATCCCCATTTTCAAGGGAAAAAAGTGCTTGCTCCTCTGAGACAAACCATATCGTTTTATAAAAAGTTGAAATCAAACTCTGTGACTGGTCTATATAGAGCACCTGAAACACACTGTTAGAAAATACTGAACTCCCACTGAGTAACACTGACAAGTTCTTTTTTTCTTTGGTATAAATACCACCCATTGTTTTTACCACATATGCTCAACTTCCATGTCAGTGACTTTTGAAGATCATTTTTATGAAGATCACTTAATAAAGGAACTTCTCTGTCCCACCCACACCACCTCATTAGTCATTCATGAAGATTTAAGTGACAATGAATAGTGGGTGGGTAGAATGAGCATGAGGGAGGCTCAGCATCATGCTACAACATGGATGCTGGAGAAGAAGTCCCCTGTCGCCTGGTAGAAAACCTGTGGCACCAATTCCCTAGTTAGGTAGCTTGGCTGAGGTACTAAATAAGGCAACTGTGGAGATAAATATTACTAAGCCTTTTTAAGATCCAAAGAGAAGTATAAGCCCTATTGCTTGTCCAAATGATGCTGTCATTAAATAAAATTGAGGAAGTGCACAATAGAGTTTCCTTTCCAAGAACTCTCTGATTTTTCCAAGTAAAAGACTCCAAACTGTTGCCTAAAAAATGAAATTTGAATGGTGCTGAAAGATGCATTCCCATTGCTGTGCATAATTAAGAAATTTTTGAGCATCTGAATTGAAATTGTTCTATTACACATGGAACACAAAGGTCCTAGCTGGTGATAACAAATGGCTTTTAAATTTTCCCCTTCTCTGAGGCAATGAGAGGCAGGATAAGTGGTTTTTCCAATATGTTGTAATATTAAAACTATGTTATTTTAATGGACAGCACAAAAAGTTTTTTGTGTACTTTATTAATTAACTGATAACAATAAAGTTACTTAATGTGACTTGTAAAGTCACATTCATCATTAACATATCTCCTTACGGATATTCAATATTGCCTATTTTTTCACTTCTAATGAACTTGCATTTATCCTTGTCATATTTAACTCTTCATCTCTCTCTTGCATATTTGTATCCATCATTTATTTAATCTATCTTAATATTTCTTTCTTCTCTTTTTCTGTCTACTTTCCTTCTCTCTTAATGTAGCGCATGCATTAAATTGTCACTATTCTTAAAAAGAAGAGTATGTCTTGGATATCCAATCAGTACCTCAAATTTACCATAATTAAAACATCATCACCTTCCCACATGAAACTGGATAGTCCTCCAGTTGTTTCATTGACACTTAACATGAAGTGTCTTGTATAATTACTTATATGTTGTAGTTATACCCAATAAATGTTAATTGGGCACTTATTATACACCAGGGATTGTGTTAGGTGCTTGGGATGACACACTCCTCAATATTGTAGTACTCAATAAATATCTGGTAATAAAGAGAATGGTGAAAGCAAATAAATCATTTGGCCCATGTCCAAAAAACATGGATAGCATTTTTCAATAAATCCCCAGGCATATTTAATTGGCAAACTATCTAAGCTATGTTTGGAAGAATATATAAGTATTTTAAAGGATGGTGAAGGAAAATAAGACATTTTGAGAATCATGAAGAGCATGACAAGATCATGAAGGGTCAAAAATATGTGGTGTGCTCTGGAAACTTGAGTGTCTTGGCTTGGCCAGAGCAGAGTGGCCAGGGGTAAGGTCAGGAAGCTGACTGTGGATGGGCAGTGAGGGACAATGAATACCCTGCCAAGGTCTGGTCTTACACCTGTTGGCGATGGTGGGCTCTCCAAGGTTATTAAGTGGGGGGAATAAAGGGGTCAAGATGGAGATAACAGTGATTCAGAAAAGTAAACCTGAAACTATTCTGAATAATGAAAGGAAGTGGAGGAAATCTATAGTCAGGGAGACTAATAGTAAACCATCAGGGTGAAGAAAATTAATAAATGCCTAAACTTGAATAATGCAGTAAAAATTAAGAAAAGAGAATGTATTTAATACATTTAGAGGTAGAATATTCAGGAATTAATAAGAAGGAGCTAAGGAGAAGACTCTTTGATTCCAGTGATCTGGCTGGGTAGGCATTTCTCCTCCTGAAAGTTAAATTATCCTACATATATAAAGGGCCCTGTTTTTCCCAGGGTATAGGAAGAGTTGTGCTCTCTTCTGTGACTTTTAAGCAAGCCTTCAAAAATAGACAGACTCTGGTGTTAGGATTCGGGGAGGTGAGGAAGAATGAATGGAAAATTCCACCATTGACTGAAAGGACCACGGCTCTATTAACAGAAGTGCATGTGTGAAAAGGAAAGTGCAAGTGTGGATAGAAAAATATAATTGAATTTGATTTTGTACAAGATTAGCTTGATGAACCTGTTACACATGTGGGAAATATGATCTATAGTGGACATCTATAATTATTACAAAGCTCTTCCTTCTCTTGGCGTGATACCCATCTGTCCACAGTAGCCACTGGATGACTGAGATATTCCTTGCATCTTCAACCCTTACAAATAAACATTCCTAACACTTTTGATTCTTTCTTTATGAGATAGTTTCAAGGTTCTTAGTTATCTTTGCTTGTATGTGCTTACATTTTTCTTCTGATATCTATTAAGTTGGTGCAAAAGTAATAGTGGTTTTTTCCATTTTTTAAAAAAATGATAAAGACCGTGATTACTTTTACACCAATCTAATATTTAAACTGCAGAACGTAGAAATGAACTCATAGTTCCAGATGTGTTCAGATCAGGGAAGAGTGCCATGAGATGCTGACTTTTCTCCATTTGGATCCCATACTCCTGTCATAGCAGCCCAAGATAACATGGACTTTTACAATTTGCTGAATTTTATTGCTAAGCTTAGAGTCCACTGAACCTCTCATATATTTGTGACCTCAAATGATTACAAATCAAATCTATCATGTACTTACACATTGGATTTTGGGACCCAATATAGTTATCACATGTTAAATTTAATGGTACTGATTTTGACCTAGTTTTTAAGTTTGTTAAGCTAGCATTCAGTCATCAATTTAATTCAATAAGTATTTATTGAGCATTTAAGATGTGTTGGCCATTATAGAATTTCACTCTTTCATCTAGCTTTATATCATCAAATTTTACATTTTTATTTAAGTCATTGATTATAATAAGGCATAAGGACTGTGCATTGTGGCAAATCATCACAGATCTCCCTCCAGTGTAATAGTTAGTCCACAAGTTGCGCTGTTGAGATCTCTTAAGCAGCATCCTTTTAATAGACTAATCAATCTTCTCCACTCTGTCAGTGACAGGCAGACCAATGTCCACAGCAAGCAGAATGTTTATGTCCCATAAATTTCCATTCCTTTCAGGTGATTTGCACACTAACAAAGAATCAATTGTAATTGTTCTTAAATCTGTTTATTCTTATTGCATTTGTTTTTATAATTACATAATTAAATGTTGCAAAAATGAAATATGTGTATAAAAAAGCCTTGTCTCTATCAAGAGTAAGTTTTCTGATCTTGAAAATCTAAAAAAAAGTATGTATTGTTAAAAATATTGCTGTCAAATTAGGTCTGAGGGAGATAAGATCAAAAAATATTATAAAATAAAGAATTTTTCACTTAGTTCACTTTTAATTCTTACCTAAATTTAAAGAAATCCAGCATGGAAAGTATGGATGATGGATTAAAGTATAATTTATGTAAGAAAAATGAAATAGAACTTCAGAAAAAAAATGGGTCCCAGGTTTCTGGCCTTACAAGTCAATTCGGTATGCCAAATATTTTAAAGCAATTAAAGAACAATTTAGACATTGGAAATAACACCATCAAAACTGTGGCCAGACGTTGAAAATTCCAGAAAAAATCTTGACCCTCACATATAAAAAAAAGATGAAGGAACACAATATGTTAACTGTTCTCAAATTAAAAGTTTGGATGACTTATAGAAATGCAAAGTGTAAGACTGTACTAATGATAATTTGTTTAAAGTTAAAATTGTGGACAATTAAGAAATCAAGCATGCTGGGACAAACAGATGGATATAAGTATGAAGAAAAACATTAAATCAAATTTAGAGCCCCCAATTTTTTAATTCCATAGCCAAAGATACTCAAAATGTGCTTTTTCTTTATATTAAATGGCTTCACTCTACAGTCAGCAATGACATGGTGACTCAAAAAATAAACTGGATATGCTTTATTGGGAGAAATACCATTTTTTTTCTTTTAAATACCAATAAAACACTCATTTTATTATGCCACTATACAATTATATTTTTAAAACTTAAAGTGAAGTAATTAAGACATGCAGGCAGTTTTTAAAATAAATGAACTGTTTAAATCCAAACTTTAGACTAACAAGTCAATAACTGGTTCTGGATGTGCAGGGTAGGAGAAGTTCTCTTATATGAATGTCTAATAGGATTATCAACCAGGTATTAGTTCTTTCCTTATCTTTAAAGAATAGCATGGGAGAATTTGGAGTCTTCTTATAAAGGAGACTTAGGTTAAGTTGCACAGCCAGAATGTGGTTAAGGTGAGATCGAAGACAGATGCAGTTCTCAGCCCTTGGTTTTCTCCATCCTGTGCCACTGCGACCCATATTCTTCTCTGTGACAACAGTTAAATGATGAACATGGCAGCCCAAACACGGGCCAATCAAGCATGTTTGTCCCAGCATGCTTGATTTCTTAATTGTCCACAATTTTAACTTTAAACAAATTATCATTAGTACAGTCTTACACTTTGCATTTCTATAAGTCATCCAAACTTTTAATTTGAGAACAGTTAACATATTGTGTTCCTTCATCTTTTTTTTATATGTGAGGGTCAAGATTTTTTTCTGGAATTTTCAACATCTGGCCACAGTTTTGATGGTGTTATTTCCAATGTCTAAATTGTTCTTTAATTGCTTTAAAATATTTGGCATACCGAATTGACTTGTAAGGCCAGAAACCTGGGACCCATTTTTTTTCTGAAGTTCTATTTCATTTTTCTTATATAAATTATACCTTAATCCATCATCCATACTTTCCATGCTGGATTTCTTTAAATTTAGGTAAGAATTAAAAGTGAACTAAGTGAAAAATCTAAAAATCTCACTCATCACTCTTAGGTAGTTGAGAGACTCTGAGAGTACACTTCAAATGCTGAACTAATCTCCACGAAAAACTCTTTGCTTAAAGCAAAAATGAGAAATCTCAGCATTTTGCCCAGTGGACTGACTCAAATGGATTATGACTGGCCTCAAAGCCTGAAACACCAGGAGCAAAATATAGTGTTTTAACACAACAGGCATATTCCTGCCTTTACTCATTTTGTTTTGGGTGGCTAGCTATACATCATTCTTCTAGGCTTTTGTAGTATACAAGCTGCATCTCAGAAAGCAATAAGGCACTTAGTAATGTATGAACATGTATACAAAAAAAAAAAAAAAACCCTTTCCCCACAGACCATTCTTCACAAAGAAAATGAAAAACTAAATTTATTATAGCTTAAATCAAGTATTAGATAGTTCCATAAATGTAGCTACTTCAAAAAGGAAAGCAAATTTTAGTTAGAAATTTTATAGAGCTGGTGGTGCCAAGATGGCCAAATTCCAAACAGCTCCGGTCTACAGCTCCCAGCGTGAGTGACGCAGAAGATGGGTGATTTCTGCATTTCCAACTGAGGTACCGGGTTCATCTCACTAGGGAGTGCCAGACAGTGGGCGCAGGACAGTGGGTGCAGCGCACCGTGTTCGAGTCGAAGCAGGGCGAGGCATTGCCTCACTTGGGAAGTGCAAGGGGTCAGGGAGTTCCCTTTCCTAGTCAAAGAAAGGGGTGACAGATGGCACCTGGAAAATCGGGTCACTCCCACCCTAATACTGCGCTTTTCCGATGGGCTTAAAAAATGGCGCACCACGAGATTATATCCCGCATCTGGCTCAGAGGGTCCTACGCCCACGGAGTCTCGCTGATTGCTAGCAGAGCAGTCTGAGATCAAACCGTAAGGTGGCAGCGAGGCTGTGGGGAGGGGCGCCCGCCATTGCCCAGGCTTGCTTGGTAAACAAAGCAGCCGGGGAACTGGAACTGGGTGGAGCCCACCACAGCTCAAGGAGGCCTGCCTGCCTCTGTAGGATCCACCTCTGGGGGCAGGGCACAGACAAACAAAAAGACAGCAGTAGCCTCTGCAGACTTAAATGTCCCTGTTGGACAGCTTTGAAGAGAGCAGTGCTTCTCCCAGGATGCAGCTGGAGATCTGAGGATGGGCAGACTGCCTCCTCAAATGGGCCCCTGACCCCTGACCCCCAAGCAGCCTAACTGGGAGGCACCCCTCAGTAGGGGCAGACTGACACCTCACACAGCCAGATACTCCTCTGAGACAAAACTTCCAGAGGGACAATCAGACATCAGCATTCACAGTTCACAAAAATCCGCTGTTCTGCAGCCACCGCTGCTGGTACCCAGGCAAACAGGGTCTGGAGTGGACCTCTAGCAAACTCCAACAGACCTGCAGCTTAGGGTCCTGTCTGTTAGAAGGAAAACTAACAAACAGAAAGGACATCCACACCAAAAACCCATCTGTACATCACCATCATCAAAGACCAAAAGTAGATAAAACCACAAAGATGGGGAAAAAACAGAGCAGAAAAACTGGAAACTCTAAAAAGCAGAGTGCCTCTCCTCCTCCAAAGAAACGCAGTTCTTCACCAGCAACGGAACAAAGCTGGACAGAGAATGACTTTGATGAGTTGAGAGAAGAAGGCTTCAGACGATCAAACCACTCCGAGCTACATGAGGAAAATCAAACCAAAGACAAAGAAGTTAAAAACTTTGAAAAAAACTTAGACGAATGTATAACTAGAATAACCAATACAGAGAAGTGCTTAAAGGAGCTGATGGAGCTGAAAGCCAAGGCTCGAGAACTACGTGAAGAATGCAGAAACCTCAGGAGCCAATGTGATCAACTGGAAGAAAGGGTATCAGTGATGGAAGATGAAATGAATGAAATGAAGTGACAAAGGAAGTTTAGAGAAAAAAGAATAAAAAGAAACGAACAAAGCCTCCAAAAAATATGGGACTATGTGAAAAGACCAAATCTACGTCTGACTGGTGTACCTGAAAGTGACGAGGAGAATGGAACCAAGCTGGAAAACACTCTACAGGATATTATCCAGGAGAACTTCCCCAATCTAGCAAGGCAGGCCAACATTCAGATTCAGGAAATACAGAGAACGCCACAAAGATACTCCTCGAGAAGAGCAACTCCAAGACACATAATTGTCAGATTCACCAAAGTTGAAATGAAGGAAAAAATGTTAAGGGCAGCCAGAGAGAAAGGTCGGGTTACCCACAAAGGGAAGCCCATCAGACTAACAGCGGATCTCTTGGCAGAAACTCTACAAGCCAGAAGAGAGTGGGGGCCAATATTCAACTTTCTTAAAGAAAAGAATTTTCAACCCAGAATTTCATATCCAGCCAAACTAAGCTTCATAAGTGAAGGAGAAATAAAATACTTTACAGACAAGCAAATGCTGAGATATTTTGTCAGCACCAGGCCCGCCCTAAAAGAGCTCCTGAAGGAAGCACTAAACATGGAAAGGAACAACCGGTACCAGCCACTGCAAAATCATGCCAAATTGTAAAGATCATCGAGGCTAGGAAGAAACTGCATCAACTAACGAGCAAAATAACCAGCTAACATCATAATGACAGAATCAAATTCACACATAACAATATTAACCTTAAATGTAAATGGACTAAATGCTCCAATTAAAGGACACAGACTGGCAAATTGGATAAAGAGTCAAGACCCATCAGTGTGCTGTATTCAGGAAACCCATCTCACGTGCAGAGACACACATAGGCTCAAAATAAAAGGATGGAGGAAGATCTACCAAGCAAATGGAAAACAAAAAAAGGCAGGGGTTGCAATCCTAGTCTCTGATAAAACAGACTTTAAACCAACAAAGATCAAAAGAAACAAAGAAGGCCATTACATAATGGTAAAGGGATCAATTCAACAAGAAGAACTAACTATCCAAAATGTATATGCACCCAATACAGGAGCACCCAGATGCATAAAGCAAGTCCTGAGTGACCTACAAAGAGACTTAGACTCCCACACAATAATAATGGGAGACTTTAACAACCCACTGTCAACAATAGACAGATCAATGAGACAGAAAGTTTAAAAGGATATCCAGGAATTGAACTCAGCTCTGCACCAAGCGGACCTAATAGACATCTACAGAACTCTCCACCCCAAATCAACAGAATATACATTTTTTTCAGCACCACACCACACCTATTCCAAAATTGACCACATAGTTGGAAGTAAAGCTCTCCTCAGCAAATGTAAAAGATCAGAAATTATAACAAACTGTCTCTCAGACCACAGTGCAATCAAACTAAAACTCAGGATTAAGAAACTCACTCAAAACCACTCAACTACATGGAAACTGAACAACCTGCTCCTGAGTGACTACTGGGTACATAACGAAATGAAGGCAGAAATAAAGATGTTCTTTGAAACCAACGAGAACAAAGACACAACATACCAGAATCTCTGGGACACATTCAAAGCAGTGTGTAGAGGGAAATTTATAGCACTAAATGCCCACAAGAGAAAGCAGGAAAGATCCAAAATTGACACCCTAACACCACAATTAAAAGAACTAGAAAAGCAAAAGCAAACACATTTGAAAGCTAGCAGAAGGCAAGAAATAACTAAGATCAGAGCAGAACTGAAGGAAATAGAGACACAAAAAACCCTTCAAAAAATTAATGAATCCAGGAGCTGGTTTTTTGAAAGGATCAACAAAATTGATAGACCGCTAGCAAGACTAATAAAGAAGAAAAGAGAGAAGAATCAAATAGACGCAATAAAAAATGATAAAGGGGATATCACCACCGATCCCACAGAAATACAAACTACCATCAGAGAATACTACAAACACCTCTACGCAAATAAACTAGAAAATCTAGAAGAAATGGATAAATTCCTCGACACATACACCCTCCCAAGACTAAACCAGGAAGAAGTTGAATCTCTGAATAGACCAATAACAGGCTCTGAAATTGTGGCAATAATCAATAGCTTACCAACCAAAAAGAGTCCAGGACCAGACGGATTCACAGCTGTATTCTACCAGAGGTACAAGGAGGAACTGGTACCATTCCTTCTGAAACTATTCCAATCAATAGAAAAAGAGGAAATCCTCCCTAACTCATTTTATGAGGCCAGCATCATCCTGATACCAAAGCCAGGCAGAGACACAACCAAAAAAGAGAATTTTAGACTAATATCCTTGATGAACATTGATGCAAAAATCCTCAATAAAATACTGGCAAACCAAATCCAGCAGCACATCAAAAAGCTTATCCACCATGATCGAGTGGGCTTCATCCCTGGGATGCAAGGCTGGTTCAATATACGCAAATCAATAAATATAATCCAGCATATAAACAGAACCAAAGACAAAAACCACATGATTATCTCAATAGATGCAGAAAAGGCCTTTGACAAAATTCAACAACCTTTCATGCTAAAAACTCTCAATAAATTAGTTATTGATGGGACGTATCTCAAAATAATAAGAGCTATCTATGACAAACCCACAGCCAATATCATACTGAATGGGCAAAAACTGGAAGCATTCCCTTTGAAAACTGGCACAAGACAGGGATGCTCTCTCTCACCACTCCTATTCAACATAGTGTTGGAAGTTCTGGCCAGGGCAATCAGGCAGGAGAAGGAAATAAAGGGTATTCAATTAGGAAAAGAGGAAGTCAAATTGTCCCTGTTTGCAGATGACATGACTGTATATCTAGAAAACCCCATCGTCTCAGCCCAATATCTCCTTAAGCTGATAAGCAACTTCAGCAAAGTCTCAGGATACAAAATCAATGTACAAAAATCACAAGCATTCTTATACACAAATAACAGACAAACAGAGAGCCAAATCATGAGTGAACTCCCATTCACAATTGCTTCAAAGAGAATAAAATACCTAGGAATCCAACTTACAAGGGATTTGAAGGACCTCTTCAAGGAGAACTACAAACCACTGCTCAAGGAAATAAAAGAGGATACAAACAAGTGGAAGAACATTCCATGCTCATGGGTAGGAAGAATCAATATTGTGAAAATGGCCATACTGCCCAAGGTAATTTATAGATTCAATGCCATCCCCATCAAGCTACCAATGACTTTCTTCACAGAATTGGAAAAAACTACTTTAAAGTTCATATGGGACCAAAAATGAGCCCGCATCGCCAAGTCAATCCTAAGCCAAAAGAACAAAGCTGGAGACATCACGCTACCTGACTGCAAACTATACTACAAGGCTACAGTAACCAAAACAGCATGGTACTGGTACCAAAACAGAGATATAGATCAATGGAACAGAACAGAGCCCTCAGAAATAACGCTGCATATCTACAACTATCTGATCTTTGACAAACCTGAGAAAAACAAGCAATGGGGAAAGGATTCCGTATTTAATACATGGTGCTGGGAAAACTGGCTAGCCATATGTAGAAAGCTGAAACTGGATCCCTTCCTTACACCTTACACAAAAATTAATTCAAGATGGTTTAAAGACTTAAATGTTAGACGTAAAACCATAAAAACCCCAGAAGAAAACCTAGGCATTACCATTCAGGACATAGGCACGGGCAAGGACTTCATGTCTAAAACACCAAAAGCAATGGCAACAAAAGACAAAATTGACAAATGGGATCTAATTAAACTAAAGAGCTTCTGCACAGCAAAAGAAACTACCATCAGAGTGAACAGGCAACCTACAAAATGGGAGAAAATTTTCGCAACCTACTCATCTGACAAAGGGCTAATATCCAGAATCTACAATGAACTCAAACAAATTTACAAGAAAAAAACAAACAACCCCATCAAAAAGTGGGTGAAGAACATGAACAGACACTTCTCAAAAGAAGACATTTATGCAGCCAAAAAACACATGAAAAAATGCTCACCATCACTGGCCATCAGAGAAATGCAAATCAAAACCACAATGAGATACCATCTCACACCAGTTAAAATGGCAATCATCAAAAAGTCAGGAAACAACAGGTGCTGGAGAGGATGTGGAGAAATAGGAACACTTTTACACTGTTGTTGGGACTGTAAACTAGTTCAACCATTGTGGAAGTCAGTGTGGCGATTCCTCAGGGATCTAGAACTAGAAATGCCATTTGACCCAGCCATCCCATTACTGGGTATATACCGAAAGGACTATAAATCATGCTGCTATAAACACACATGCACATGTATGTTTATTTCGGCACTATTCACAATAACAAAGACTTGGAACCAACCCAAATGGCCAACAATGATAGACTGGATTAAGAAAATGTGGCACATATACACCATGGAATACTATGCAGCCATAAAAAATGATGAGTTCATGTCCTTTGTAGGGACATGGATGAAATTGGAAATCATCATTCTCAGTAAACTATTGCAAGAACAAAAAACCAAACGCCGCATATTCTCACTCATGGGTGGGAATTGAACAATGAGAACACATGGACACAGGAAGGGGAACATCACACTCTGGGGACTGTTGTGGGGTGGGGGGAGGGGGAAGGGATAGCTTTAGGAGATATACCTAATGCTAAATGACGAGTTAATGTGTGCAGCATACCAGCATGGCACATGTATACATATGTAACTAACCTGCACATTGTGCACATGTACCCTAAAACTTAAAGTACAATAATAATAATAAAAAAAGAAATTTTATATAAAAATAGAGAGGTACTACAAAAAGCACCAATTGGAAAATTAGAAATGGGAAGATTTTCGTATGCCAGCTAGGATTTTAGGCATCTAATTCAAATTGCCCTGGATATCTTTTCATTTCACATAGGAAAGAAATTTTTCGGAATAACACACTCTGATTTTTATTCTTCGACAACATTGAAAAGGTAGAGTTTTTTTTTTTGGAAAAAAAGGCAGAGATCTGGATGTCAGAAATGTGGTCTTTCCCCCATGCTCATAATGAACTCAGTGGCCCTAGATAAGTCACTTCATTTTCCTTGTTTTGATTTTTCCTTCCATTTCTTTTCAGTTGTTACTGTCCTCTCCTACTTTATTGGGTGTAGATGGGCGACAGCACTGTGATGGGGAAGGAGCATGGGCTTGGGAACCAATGGACTTGGGTTAGGAATTTCTCACCTTTCTTAATGAAGTTCTTGACAATCTCAAAACTGAACATTTTCATCTGTAGTCCTGTCATCATATAATGTAGATAATAGTACCTTTTCACAGTTTGCTCTGATGGGGAAAATAAAGCAGTGTATGTAAAAAAAGTTGCAAAGTATGAAGCATGGAAAATAGTAAATTGAAATTACTTCCCAGGAAGGCAGAGTGACGTGGGTATAGGTGTCTCTAAATGCTGACCTGAACCTGAAATAACCAATGGGTTGAAGGAAGGAAAATATGGCTAGAGCTAAGAATGGAATCTGCAGGATATGGCAATTGCATGTGGTGTGTGAGTGAGGAATCCAGGACAACTTCCATGTTTCTAGTTGGGGTGACTGGTCAGCAGTGGTGCTTTATACTCAGAAAGGAGTATAAGAATAATAATAGATTTGAGGGGAATACAATTATTCCGATATTGTATCTGATTAGTTTGAGGGAATATGCATGCCATCAAGGTAGAGATATCTCATTAAATAGATATTACAGTTTAATCTCAGAAGTCAGTAATGGTCTAAAAAGGTACATTTTGGAGTCAATATTGTATAGGTTCATATGAAGCCATGGATATTCCTAGAAAGGTTGTGATGGAAAGAAGTGAAAACTGAAATGAAGACTTAGTGATAGGAAACATTATAGGATGAGTAGCAGAAGGTAACACAGAAAAAAAGACTAAGAAGGAGAGAATTGAGAGGATGCATGAGGGTAAAGAAGAGAATAAGAAGGCATGTCAGCCAAAAACGGGAGCAAGGAGATAGTTTTAGTGGGAAGACTTTAGTCAACAGTTGCTAAAGACCTTAAAGCCCTAAACATGAAACAGCGAGTACTGCTCTTTGGAGTTTGGAATATATTCTGTAGGCAAAGAAGAGGTCATGAGCGCTTTTAAGCAAAATTAAAACATAGCCACTTTTGTAGTTTAGAATAAGCCTTTCATGATCCTCAGGTTTATAAAACAGCTGGAAAAGGGTTAGAGACAGTCAAGGATATGTGGAGAGAAAGCAGTTCTGAAGAAGACTGGCATGAATTCCAAGCCTTTCTGTTCTAGCATTTTCAGGGACCAGTCCTTACAGAGCCATTCTGTAGAGCAAATAGAACCCTTTACCCTGACAGGGGAATGCCACATTTCCCATGGCAACCGAGTGTGGGTTCCTAGGCTAAGAAATGCAGAACACCTCCTATTATTTTGCTGGGTTCTAATTCTACAATCTACTTTCCTTCTTGATTTTTCATGCAGACATCCAAATAAATGCAGGATGTTTGACTTCATGGGATCTGTTAGTCTGTTTGTATTAGCCTCATGGAAAAGCCCCAGCTGTATAATGAAAGAGGAGATGTTTCACTTGACATCTGCAATCTGAATATTCCTTACAATGGTCATGGCAGAGTAATTCCTTACAGTGGTCACTGTAGAGTTATCACCCTCATTGTACCAATAGGTAACAGAATAAAAGGCCAATTGTTCAGTTCCCTCTGCCCTACTATTTATACTCCAAAGGTAAGAATCGCCTCTTTCTCTGGTATTCTTTTCGGTTGAATATGTTCCAAGTAGTCATTTGTTCACCTAATCTTCTACTTATTACCAGAGCTCTAGTATTGAAAAGAAGAAAAAGTAAGTTGGAAATTAAGAGCCCAACATGATAAAATGCAATGCTTTCTAAGATTTTAAATTTGATCCAGTAAAGTGAAACTAGTCACTGGCGACAAACTCCTTCCATTTAAATAAGTTAGCGCTTTCCTCTGGGATTAATTTTCTGACACAAAGCAATTTTTGCAAACATTTGTGGCTGTAAACAGCTTGATAATATTTAGTATTCATAGCCATTAGATTACCAATATAAGGCAAATATTAAATGTAAAATATCAATATAAGGAAAGTATCTAAACACTAAAATGTTTTGTCTTTGGATCTCAATGAAAATCTTCCAAATGAAGCTTTTAATGAATTTCCCATTAATGAAAAATGACTACTTATTAGCAACTATATTGTATGCAAGTTACAACTTTGTGAGGATGCAAGTGAGAGGATTTGAAAGGGCATAAGGGTAACAATTTTTAAATCTATGATAGTTTTCTTACCCTTCACATGTCTTAAGATTTGCAAAGAATTAAAAAAAAACCCACCTCTAGAGGCCAAAAGTTTTATCATAGTTTGTTAAGTTAATAGAAGATTCAGACATCCATTCTCCATATCTCGGCTTCCCAATCACCTAATTGGCCAATACCCATTTGTTACCACCTGGTATATGCAAGGAATTATGCCTGGTATAACAAAGGAAAAAATAAAGCCTAAAATAAAGACCATGATCTTCAAGCATATATAATTTAACTTGCGAGAAAGGACATTTATTTGGTCATTCCAGTTCATTCCCTCCCATGTCAGTTTGGCCTACAATCTTCCTTTCTGTAAATAGAGGTACCGCTCACTGAGTTCAGTTGAAAAATCTAGGCATTTTCAATGATTTATTTTCCATCATACTCCATACCCAATCCATTAACAAGTTGTTTTACTTCTACCACAGAAATACACCCTACCTCTTCAGTGCTACCACCTTAATGGAAACAATATGCTCTCTTAGTAGACTGTTAAAACAGCGTCCCAACTGATTTTTCTCCTGTCCTGCAGTTACTTCTCACTGACCAAGATTGTTTTCAAGCATAACATCAGGTCATAAGTTGCCCAACTCACAGAAAACCTCTCAAAGACTTTTCCATTGCATTTAGAATAAAATACACAGTCCCTTTGAGGGATATCAAATCCTGTGGCCACTGTCTGTCTTTTGTTGCTCATTGCTCCCCACTCTGTCCATCACTCCCTAACCTAGCCATGCTGGCCTTCTTCCTGCCTCTCAGATATTCTCGCTAGTCCTCTCTAAGGGCATCTGCATTCATTGATTGCTTTACCCCAGGTTTTCTCCTGGACACCTCCTTTTCATTCAGATCCCTGAGATGCCTTCCCTGGTCTTCTAGCTAAAGGTGTTCCATTCCCATCCCAGGTATTATATAGCCTCCTACATTTCTCCATATCACCGATTACTCACGGAAATTATCTGTTTATTGGTTCAATTTTGTATTTGTTGACTTCTTTTCCAATTGAGAGTATTGCTTCCATGAGTTGGAATCAGGTAAACTTACTGAGAATTCTTTAATGCCATGATTCCAGTCAAAAATCATTGTTTTCATATTACTACTGCATGCTGTGTATCTTGCAGAAGTAATGCTTTCTTAGACTCCACTTCCCCCACTGCCTTGGTTCTTTGAAATACCTGAGAAAAATGTGTTGGCTTCATTTAACAGGAAGCATCCAGTCAAACACCCTGCTGGAAATTATTATGTTACTCAACTTCATGTCACATTTTATACTAAATATACCATTGGTTTGTAATTGCTCCAAATCCTTTCTCCCACCTCCAAACTTTATCAAGGCATATCCTCATTCATCCTTATTTAGCCAATGTTTACTGAGCACCACATATGTGCGAGGAAACAACCAATGTATTCCAGAATTCACTTTACTCAGTCGTCTACCTCATATTTGCTAAATTATTCTCCTTGTTGCCTTCTTGTAACCACCCACTTTCTGTTATAGGACATTTCTGTATCTACTGAAATTCAGCACTGTGCTAGGTAGTATAAGAGTTACAAATAGGAAGCAAGCCCAGTTCCTGTTACTAAGAATCTTACAGTTTATATAGAGAGATACGTAAGTAAGTGATAGTGATCAATTAACCAAAAACAAAAAGGAAGAAAGAAGAAAAGAAAGAGAAGCAAAAATAGACAGAACACTATTAGAACAGAGGAGATTTCACCCTAGCCTAGAAGTTTACAGAGCCCCAAGGAAACAAAAAAGGAAACAAAAAATTGTTAAAGATTTCATTTGCCCTAAAATTTTGAGAAAGTTTTCCCTCTGAATTAAATAAAGTTAAAATTGATACATAATGGTTGTACATATTTTTGGGTACAGGTGCTATTTTAACACCTATATACAATGTGCAATAATCACATCAGGGTAATTGGGATATCTATCGCCTCAACCATTTATATTTTCTTTGTGTCGAGAACATGACAAATCTTCTCTTCCACCTATTTTTAAATGTACAACAAATTATTGGTAGCTATAATTTCCTTACTGTACTATGGAATACAGAACTTGTTTCTTCCATCTAACTATACTTTTTTTTACCTTTAAAAAACTTATTTTCCCCAGCCCCTTCTCTTCCCAGGCTCTGATAACTACATTCTACTCTCTGCCTTCATGAGATCCACTGTTTTAGCTCCCACTTATGAGTGAAAACATACAATACTTTCCTTTCTGTGCCTGGCTTATTTTATTTAAATAATTACCTACAGTTCCATCCATGTTGTTGCAAATGACACAATGGATTATCACTCAGCCATGAAAAACAATATGAAATCGATTTGCATTTTTAAAATTTTTCTTCTGGGCCTTGAATTTTCTAAATACTTTAATAGGATCATTTTAGGAATAAGACAAGTTATAAATAATGCACATACATGTGTATCAGGAAACATCATATTACTAAGAACTACTGTCTTTTTTTTTTTTTTTTTTTTTTGGAGATGGAGTTTTGCTCTTGTTGCCCAGGTTGCCAGGCTGGAGTGCAATGGCAAGATCTCGGCTCACCGCAACCTCCGCCTCCAGGGTTCAAGTGATTCTCCTGCCTCAGCCTCCCGAGTAGCTGGGATTACAGGCATGTCCCACCACGTCCGGCTAATTTTTGTATTTTTAATAGAGAGTGGGTTTCTCCACGTTGGTCAGGCTGGTCTTGAACTCCTGACCTCAGGTGATCCGCCCGCCTCGGCTTTCCAAAGTGCTGGGATTACAGGCGTGAGCCACCGCGTCCAGCCACTACTGTCTTTTTTAACACAGTAGTGGAAACATTCATTAGGTGAGTGAAACTTCATAACTACCGTCATTTCCAAACATCTTTTATTTTGGGAAAACCTCAGCCATTTTCTTCACACAGGGCCCTTTAAACATGATACTTGACAACTAGGCAAAACTCCAAAGGAAGCACTAAGACGATTTCAAGAGCCACAGTCCCTGCTATTGTTCTTTACCCAGCCTGCTGCTATTCATTCTTCAGGACTTATCTCATGCACACTCAGATTCAGGAAAAGAATTTGCAAGCTCTCAGCTTTGTTTCCACAGCACCCAGGCATGTCCTCATCAAGGCATTTCCCACATAGCAGTAAAGCACTATTTTAAAAATGTCTTTTTCCCCAGCTAGGCTGTGAACTCCCTGAAGGCTGCAACCATAACACATTAACCATTGTACCCCCAACCCCATGTCTAGCACAGTTCCCATCTATTGAACTGAACACTGTAATGCTAGTTATATCATTTCCACTGAGTTCCCAAGCAAAAATACTCACTTTTATCAAGACAAACCATTTGTACTTGCATTTAATGAAGTCAAATGAATATACCAGGGACTCTCTATGTATACAGTACACTTGACAAGGGGTGGGGGAAATTAATATATACCCTCTATTATACCACAAATTCACTAAAAAGGACAATATAAATAAGGGAAGAATCCATTTACTGCCACTTGAGAATATAGTGGTGAATCTTAATTTTGGAATAAAATATGAAAACAACAATAAATAGATTCTGCTCTGCTCCAATAAACTTATATCTTATTGAAGGTATCTAGTTGAAATAGCAGCCATAAAAGTTACAGAGGTAGAAGATTTACGCAATTAGCCATGGCAGGACGTTATAGGGTTTACTGCTGTCCGTAGCTGGTCTGCTTAAACAAGGCTGAAAGCCATCAACGCAGCTGAGCATGAAATTACAGAATCTTAATCTGCCCACATAAAGATGCTCACTGTTATTACAGTCAAATGTCATATTTAAGTTAATTTTGTGAAAGATGGACCAGCCATATTTTCTTTTGTGAAACAAAACAAAAGGAAGAAAATAGCTTGACCCCGTAAACAGGCACAAGTCTGACTACATTCTCTTACGACTGATAGTTTTTTATTAATTAATGAATATTAAAAATACAGAGGTTAATCAAAAAAATGCAATTTTATAGAGAAAATAGTTTAGTGGTTGTCTGGGGCTGGGGTGGGAAAGGAGATTAATTGTAAATGGGCATGAGGGATTTACTGGGGGCATGAAAGTGGTTTAACACTGATTTATGGTGATGGATATAACACTGGGTAAAGTTACTAAGCATTATTGAATTATACACTAGAAATGGGTGAAGTTTATTGTATGTAAATATATGATGTGAAATTATGTATAATAAATCAGTCTAGGGTGAAACATAAAGCTTGAAACTACAGTACAAGATTTTTTAAAAATCATGTGTCATTAAGCAGTGTTGTATTTTTTAAGCTCTAAATTTCTAGGTTGTTTATAAAAGTTTTCATCTGATTCCACACTAGCAGAAAGCATCACTTTTAATAGATGCTGGTCACCTGATAATAACACTCATGTTATTCAATAACATGAATTATTCAGTAATACTGATAATAACATTCATGTTTAGTCACGCTTTCCTCTCCAGCTTTGAAACCAGAGAAGCAGAGAGCCACTGCTAGCCAGCAGAGCTAAGTTCAATGTGGTGGATACATCCAACAGTGTGGATGTGATTTTACTGTTAATTGGCTTTGGTTAGTTACTCCTATTTGGGCCATAGCTGAATTACAACTCTTGGATTTGAATCTTTGTGGCATAAAAATATTAAGAAAGAAGCAATGAGGAAACAAACAAAACAGAAAAGCATTGATTCAAAGGGAAGAACACAAACGACCCTTAAGGGGATACTTTGTTTTCCAATGCCTTTAACCACCAATTTGAACCTAAACTGATACTGAAAGAAAACTACCAGGACCCAAATTGTGTATTCCATAAAAACTCTGATATTTTAAATGTTAAATTAATTACTTGAAACATAAATTTCTTTGAATCTCTGCTCTCTAAATAACCCTCTAAAATTTACTTGAATACTAAAATACTATTTGTTACTATACAGGGCAGCTTGATAAAGTGGAGGCTGAATTATTCATTAAATCAATCACCCATTGATTTATTCCACAAATATTTACTGAATGTTCTATGTACAAGTACTCTCTAGGACCCAAAGATAAAGGAGTGAATAAAATGAAAAACAAGACAAACAAACAAACCCTGTCCTCATTCAGCTTGCCTTGTCATGGTGGGAACTGATAGAAATGAAAACTAAAATAATAATGAGAATACATACTACTTATTTAGAAATTACTATGTTGAATGTGTTTTGTTAATTGCTTTATACACATTATCTTATTTAATCCTCCTGATGGTTGTATCATCCCCATTTTGCGATGAAGAAACTGAGGCTTGGAAAGGTAAAATACTTTGTCTCCTCTAGTCACAAAAACTAGTAAGAGATAGGATTGCCCCTTAGTCTGTTAAAGTCCAAAGGCTGTGCTTTTACCTACTGTAAATGTTGCCTATACAAAGGGCCTTGGGAACTTTGGGGAATTGACTGACTGCCCTCAAAATTTGCAGATAAAAGTATCCTTTAGGAACTATAATAAATAATAGAGATCTATGTTTAAATGTGAGAATTTTTGAATCATAAATTATAAACTAAACATAAATATATATTTATAAACATTTGCAGAGATACATCTAAATGCACACATATGTATGTGTATACCTATGTATTGGATATGTAAATATAAAAATGACTTTATTACATTCAGGTAAATATAAGTTTCCATTACCTCAAGAAAACTATAATGACTGATTTTCTCATGCTAGGGAGCTTTAGTTAATACTTTGTGTCTAAAATTGTAAATTATAAATTTGTTTTTATATAGACTCAGAAGATAGAAAAGTCATAACGACATTTTCTTCATTTACTAATAAGGCTATTGATAATGGAGACTTTTTCTTTTCAATACTTTCATTAGTTTATGTTAGTATTGAACAAATACATTAAAGGACTGTTTTTTATTCTTTTCTCTTTTCATTTTTCTATTATTACTTTCTATGAGATATTATTTAAAAAATAAATCTCATTGGCAAGAGTATTTTTTCCAATAATCAACTTAACATTTATCTGATACAATTGCTCCAACTACCTCTATCCTTCTCCAATTACTCCTACATAGGTGTAACACAAGGTATCCTCTTTTATTTTAGCTAAATAAATCTTGTCTTTCTCAGATGTTAACATCTTTCAAATATTTATAGACTAATAACAAGGTCCTATTAATGTTACTATTTCATCAAACTGCACTTATCTACTTATTTTCATATCCCTGTATAATTCAGAAAAAATATGACTATAGCATAATATGGATAATATTGTCCACATTTTAACAACCCTACCAAGTATCATAAATATATGAGAGATTATTTCTGTTCTGATAGGTGAGGATTAAACAGCACAGCTCCCATTACCAGGTGTCAGATGGCTGAATTTATACTGTCTGTGGAGTACTTTTTGCATACAGTGAATGAGGATATTTTCAAGTTAAATCTTTGGATAAATAAATGTCAAAGGTAATCATCTTTGAATACATGACTTACTCTTGTTGCTAAATCTGTTCTGGGGAAATTAGCCCATCAAGGGCATATCCATTAATTCCTGAGATTTTTCTCCGAAACTTTGTAGTCTTAGGTAGAGTCACCAGTCTCACTTCTTGAAAAGAGACTTTTCAGTACTGCACTTGGATCTCTGTCTCCAAACACCATCCTGTCTTCTTGATCTCACAGGCCAAAAAGCTCAGTCATGTAGGATTTATCCCTCTCCTGCATTTCTGGAGGTGTGAAGTGATGCTGGTTCTACTTTTAGAACATTTTCACATTGGTCTCTGATATGGATTAGCTCTGTGTCCCCACCCAATTCTCACCTTGTGGCTCCCATAATTCTCATATGTTGTGGGAGGGACCTGGTGGGAGATAAATGAATCATGGGGGCAGGTCTTTCCCATGGCTTTCTCATGACAGTGAATAAGTCTCATGAGATCTGATGGTATCAAAAATGGGAGTTTCCCTGCACAAGCTCTCTCTTCTCTTGTCTGCCGCCATGTGAGACGTGCCTTTCACCTTCTGCCATGATTGTGAGGTCTCCCCAGCCACGTGGAAATGTAAGTCCAATAAGCTTCTTTCTTTTGTAGATTTCTTAGTCTCTGGTATGTCTTTATCAGCAGCATGAAAATGAACTAATACAGCAAATTGGTAAGATTAGAGTGCATTGCTGAAAAGATACCCAAAAATGTGGAAGCAACTTTGGAACTTGGCAACAGGCAGAGGCTGGAACAGTTTGGAGGGCTCAGAAGAAGATAGGGAAATGTGGGAAAGTTTGGAACTCCCTAGAGACTGGTTGAATGGCTTTGACAAAAATGCTGATAGTGATATGGACAAGAAAGTCCAGGCTGAGGTGGTCTCAGATGGAAACGAGAAACTTGCTGGGAAATGGAGCAAAGGTGACTCTTCGTATGTTTTAGCAAAGAAACAGGCAGCATTTTCCTCCTGCCCAAGAGATTTGCGGAACTTTGAACTTGAGAGAGATGATTTAGGGTATCTGGCAGAAGAAATTTCTAAGCAGCAAAGCATTCAACAGGTGACTTGGGTGCTGTTAAAGACACTCAGTTTTATAAGGGAAGCAGAGCATAAAAGTTTGGAAAATTTGCAGCTGATAATGGGATAGAAAATAAAATCCCATTTTCTCAGAAGAAATTCAAGCCAGCTGCAGAAATGTGCATAAGTAATGAGGAGCTGAATGTTAATCCCTAAGAAAATGGGGGAAATGTCTCCAGGGCATGTCAGAGGTCTTCATGGCAGCCCCTCCCATCACAGAGCCAGAGGCCAAAGGGAAAAAGTGGTTTTGTGGGCTGGTCCCAGGGTACCTCTGGTGTATGCAGCCTAGGGACTTGGTGCCCTGTGTCCCAGCCACTCTAGCCATGGCTAAAAGAGGCCAACATAGAGCTTGGGCTGTGGCTTCTGAGGGTGCAAGCCCCAAGCCTTGGCAGCTTCCATGTGGTACTGAGCCTGTGAGTGCACAGAGGTCAAGAATTGAGGATTTGGAACCTCCACCTAGATTTCAGAGGATATATGGAAATACCTGGATGCCCAGGCAGAAGTTTGCTGTAGAGGTGGGGGCCTCATGGAGAACCTCTGTTAGGGTAGTGTGGAAGGGAAGTGTGGGGTTGGAGCTCCCACCTTGGGGCACTACCTAGTGGAGCTGCAAGAAGAGAACCACTGTCCTCTAGACCCCAGAATGGTAGATCCACTGACAGCTTGCACTGTGTGCCTGGAAAAATGGCAGACACTCAAGCCAGCCCATGAAGACAGCTGGGAAGGAGGCTGTACCCTGCAAAGCTATAGGGCCGGAGCTTCTCAAGACCATAGGAACCCACCTCCTGCATCAGCATGACCTGGATGTGAGACATGGAGTCAAAGGAGATCATTTTGGAGCTCTACAATTTGACTGCCCCACTGGATTTCAGACTTGCATAGAGCCTATAGCCCCTTTGTTTTGGCCAATGTCTCTCATTTGGAATGGCTGTATTTACCCAATGCCTGTAGCCCCATTGTATCTATGAAGTAATTAACTTGCTTTTGATTTTACAGGCTCATAGGCGGAAGGGACTTGCCTTGTCTCAGATGAGACTTTAGACTGTGGACTTTTGAGTTAATACTGAAATGAGTTAAGAATTTGGGGGTTGTTGGGAAGGCATGATTGGTTTTGAGATGTGAAGACATGAGATTTGGGAGGGGGTAGGGGCAGAATGATATGGTTTGACTCTGTGTCCCCAGACAAATCTCATTTTGTATCTCCCAGAATTCCCACATGCTGTGGGAGGGGCCCAGTGGAAGAGAATTGAATCATGGGGGTGGGTCTTTCCTGTGCTGTTCTTGTGATAGTGGAGAAGTCTCACGAGATCTGATGGTTTTAAAAACTAAGTTTCCTTGTACAAGCTCTCTCGTCTCTTGTCTGGCACTATGTAAGATGTGCCTTTCACCTTCTGCCATGATTGTGAGGTTTTCCCAGCCATGTGGAACTGTAAGTCCAATAAACCTATTTCTTTTGTAAATTGCCCAGTCTTGGGTATGTCTCTTTTTCACCAGTGTGAAAATGACTAATACAGTTTCCATCTGACGGTACTAATACAGTTTCCATCTGCTGTTGTCATAGTGTAGCAAAGACAAAGTCAGAAGACCTGGATTTGATCCAGGATCCACCACTGAATAGCTTGGTTACCTTGGTAAGTCCACTTAACTAAGCCTTAATTTCCTCATCCACAACATGAGAAAAATAAGTCTTCATGATTTTTTTTGTGTGACATCAAACACAATGTATGTAGTATATATTATGGAAGATATAGTAGGTACTCAATTAATCACTAAATATTATTACTATTATTACTTTCACCATTATTAACTACTTTTCCACTATTAAAGGTATTTTTTTTCTCGAATTCATCCTTTAAAATTTTATCAAAGTAATCGTGCTAAACACTAATTCACGAATGTAATTCAAAAGCCTTTCATGATCCACCATTTAGCCTTATGTCCCTCTGCATATTCTATAATGTATTCACTCTGGGCTACTCAGCCTTTCTCAAACATCTCATGTTCTTTCATGCCACTAGGCATTTATATATGGCTCCCCTTGTTCTGGAATATCCCTCCCCTATCTCCTATTTCTTGCTGTACTTGATTCTGTAGTACCCACCACAGATTACTAGCCTTCATTGGAAAATAAAAGTTTAGAGGGTTCATTTGAATCAAGATTGAATGAATCAAGATTGTTATATGGATATAAAAACTGCTACATTAACGAAAGTAGCATCAAGAACAAGGGAGGGAATATTTACACTCTTATTCACCAATCAGCCTGCACAAGGGGTACTATTTTGGATTCAGAAACATTTACTCTTCAATCTGAAGATCAGAATGATAAGTGCTTTTAAATCATGCCAAATAAAAAGCAACAGAAGGCACTGGAAATGTTTAATCTAGAAAAGGGAAAGCTCTAAGCAAATTGTAAACATGTGCAACCTCCTCATCTGAAATGGGCAGTGGACTTCCACTGTGTGGTCCCAGAAGGTAGCACTAAAACTAATAGGTATTAGGAAGACAGAAATGCATCCCAAGGGAACCTTTCCTAATCCCCAGGAATACAGGAAGGCAGATTGGACAATATGAAGAGATTCAGGTTCCTGCCCCTGAGGATAAAAAAGCAGGGTATGGGGAACTGGAAATGATGCTGAAGAGTCTTAAACCTCTAAATGGATAGTGGGCAAGATGAGTTGTTATGTTCCTGAGATGTGGTGACTCAAATGCTCAGCTTCCTTGAGATTTTTCTTATGTTCTCAGTCAGGATAATTCACACACATTTATTTTTTTCCATCGCCATTGTTCTATGATCATAGCACCGTCCATACAACAAATCATATCTCCATTTTACCCAATTTTATGGGTAGGTATTTCTGGATGAGAAATGTGTTATCAGGTAACCACAGCCTCTTTAATACAGAAGATGCTCAATAACAGGTATTGATTTAATTTTATAAATATGGACAATTCATTTATCTTTTCAATGAGTTTCCTTAGCAGTAAATATGAGCTTTAAATTTGATGATCTAGTATTCTAACTAATGCTATATAGTAAACTTCCTAATAATTAGACATATAAAGATTACTCTCTAATAGGTAACAAATATGAGTACTAATCTAAAAATTAATTTTTGAAACAAGTAGGAAAAAACCTATCAGACCCATTTTATATGAAGAATATTTGAAGGCAGATACGTACAGAGCTTCATCTGATAGAGTATTCTGTTACTCCTGACCTTCTCTCTGGGTAGAATTTCATAGAATGAAGTTCTTATGGTTTTATAAATAGTATTAATTGATTCTCAGTCTCAGAAAATGTTTCTGGTAGAAGTAGAATTGTTGTATGTTTATCCTGAGCACTTTATTGAAATTTATTGTAAACCTTTGCAATCAGGCTAAAAATGTTCCTTTATTAACACCATCCCTTATTGGAAACTGGGGGCTTAGGCAAATTGGCAGCATCAAGCAATTCTTCCTAGGCCATTTGTACTGTTATTTCCACAATGAATGTAGTTGCTTTACATTTTCAACCAATTCACATCTTAAAATAAGTGTTCATTGGTGATTTCCAGAAATTAGAAGCAAACTAAACCTCCTGTCATTCAAGAATAGCTACATAAATTATTGTGGATTATATTATTGATATGCAGTAGTCCCTTCTTATCTTCAGTGGAAATGTGCCAAGATTGGATGCCTGAAACTGCAGGTGGTAATGAACCCTATAAATACTGTGTCTTTTCCTATGCATACATATCTATGACAAAACTTGATTTATAAATTAGACACAGTAAGATATTAACAACAATAACTAATAATAAAATATAACAATGATTACAATATGCCCACATCACTACTCTTGTGCTTTGGGGGCATTATTAAGTAAAATAAGGTTTATTTGAGCACAAGCACTGCAATACTGCAACAGTTGATCTGGTCACTGAGATGGCTCCTATGTGACTAAAGGGTGGGTAGTGTATACAGCACGGATACCTGGACTAAGGGATTATTCGGGTCCTGGGCAGGATAGTGAGAGATTTTATCATGCTTCACAAAATGGCACATAATTTAAAACATAAATTGTTTATTTCTGAAATTTTCCATTTAATATTTTTAGACCATGATTGATATGCAAAATCATGGACAAATTGAGGACCACTGTGCTGTATAATTATAAAAATTAGTGTTATAAGCACAATGTGACAATTTGAAAAAAAGTTTATGATGTAAAAAAATGAAGTAAAAGATGTAAAATTTTACAAATACTTATAAATTTAACAGCTTAAATAATGATCTTATGAAACATCAGATCTGATTATATAATTCTTGGGAGACATTTATGAGCCTCTTGCATTTCTGCACATGTTGCTAGCAGAAGTTGCTAGCAGAAGCACTGACTGTCTTTGTTCTGGGCTATGTTTTCAAAGATATTTGTATAGTATACAGCCTTGAAAGATAGATACAGTATCTCTGGAACTAGTTCTTTTGTTTACTTTTTTTTTTAACCATCCATCATAATAACAATAATGCATTTCTCCATAGTAAAGACCAGGCAGGATTACTGTTCCTAATAAAAGATTCAAGTTCCCTACACTTGGGGTTCTTTTCCTATAACACAACCACTTGCATGTGCAGGCATCACCTGGCCTTCTTTGTGTTGCACTGTGGGAATTGGAGCTCAGGGAACTGCTGAAAATGCTTTTATTCTGGCTACAGCTATTATTATAAGTAATAAAGTCTCTGATTCAGGAGTGAAGAATCTTCTGTCCGTATGCAGTACAGTGTAGGAGGCTTACTTATTAGACTGAAAATGAAGTAAAAAATCTGAGGTCCTTCATTGTTCTTGACATTCATTCCCTTGCTTAAACCAGCTTAATCTACTTTCAGTATCATCCCATGCATTTAGGATAAAATTGCTAGTAATAATAATAATACCCTAAAACAACAATAATAATGGCTAATATTTAATGAGTGGCAAACATTGTACTAAGCATATTACATGTCATATAATCCTCACATTGATCCTGTTGGGTAGATGTGATTGATATCACCACTTAGTAGGTGAGGAAACTGAGGCAGGGGCTCAGTGGTTTGGAAGAAATAAGGGTCATGATACATATTAGCCCAACTGTTAAGCGATTTCTCTCACTTTTGATCTGATTCTTACCCATCCTCTGGGGCTCCATTAAATGGAACTTCCTTACAAAAACCTTCCTTTGACCTTCCCTCTAGTCTTATTTCCTCAAGGAACTCTGGTCTTTTCCTTTGCAGCACTTATCACAATTTATGTTAATTGTATGACTAACTGAGGAATCCTGTGATGGCTTATATATGGTATGTCTTCCATCTTACAGAGACCCACAGCAAAGGGATGAGGTCTACTTTGTTCTCCAAAGCTTTTAGCAAAACAGATGATAACAAGTGTAGTGAATAAGCAGACATGTTTACCATGGTCATTCTTGCTTACATATATGTTTTATGGACCACTTATTGAGAATCAACTAAGTTGAAACATTTTGCCTAATTTATTGTTAAGCACTTCTACTCACTAAATTCCCTAAATGCCCCAATGAACTTTCATTATCATCTTTTGATGGGTTGTTGCTTTTTACATCTTAATGGTCTAATTCATCTTTGACGTAAGCCATTTGTACATTATCAACATACTGTTATGCAGCTGTGTGATAGGGTGGGCCAAATAAATTTTGATATGCAAATTTCCCCTTTAAAGAAGCAATTTTAGTAAAATTATATTGTTTTGCACTATAAAAGCTCACAAAATAAAAGTTGGAAATAGTTTTGTGAATAGCTGTGTTTTGTTAGAAGTAAATTCAAGTTTCCAGCTTGCTAATTGGAAGATTGCTATATCAGATGTCTGTATGTCTGTCTGTCTGTCTCTCTCTCTCTCTCTTTCTCTCTCTCTCTCTCTATATATACACATATATAGTTTTGCACTATAAAAGCTCACAAAATAAAAGTTATAAATAGTTTTGTGAATAGTTCTGTTTTGTTAGGAGTAAATTCCAGTTTCCAGCTTGCTAATTGGAAGATTGCTATATTAGATGTCTCTCTCTCTCTCTCTCTCTCTCTCACACACACACACACACACACACACACCTCGGCCTCCCAAAGTGTTGGGATTACCGGCACGAGCCACCACACTTGGCCAAGATTTCAATATTTAATAAAGACCTACATACATAGTTTGGGAGATAGGGGAGCACAGAAGTATAATAGAACTATTTACAATATGGTAGAGGAGGTAAGCCTCATAAGAAAGTTGATCACTCATTCATTCATCCATCTATTACAAAATATTATTAGCGTCTACTTTTGGAGAGAGTAGTGTGATGTGGGTAGAACACAAAGGACACCAACAATATCATCCATGTATCAAGTGCTTACTATGTAGGCAATGCAAAGCACTTTATATGTGCCACTTAATTCTCCAGATAACCTTCGAGGTAAACATTATTTCCCCACTTTACACATGAATCTCATCGAGGTTAAGAAACTTCACCAAGGTAATTGGGTCAATGAGCAAAGGTACTGGAAACCAACAAACAAAACAAAAACCAACCAACCTAACAAAAAAAGCCTAAAAATATCCCCTGTCAGTATGGCTCCGAAAGTTAACCACTTAATAACCACATTATCAGGGCTTACTCCTTCTGCAAGGGACTTTCAAATTTAGCGGTGACATAAAATAAGCACAGAAATTACTGCATATACCTAATATAAGATAAAAGTACTATAACAGAGGTACCAGAAAAATACTATGAAATTGCTAAGAAGGAAGAGCCAGTTTCTTCCAAGGTCTGCAGAGGAAGAATCAGAAAAGGATCCATATAGGAGATGGCATTTGAAGATGTCGCACTGAAGTTGTCAATGTGAAGACTGTTTTAAACAGTGAACACTTAATATGGGAGAAACAGCTTGAGAAAGAAGAAATGAGAGAACATTTAATGTGGGAGAAACATCTTGAGAAAGAAGGCATGAAAGAAACTAGAAGGATCACATTCCAGAAGAATTAGAATATAGTTAATCACCAAACACTTACTATATCCCAAACATTGGGGAATAAAATAGGAATAAAACAGCACAGTGAGGAATATGGGCAGGTAAACAAATTACTATTTAGTATGATAGCAGAAGTATATAGAAAATACAAAAATAATAGAGAATAGAATTGAGAATACAAGATCATGTGACCTTCTTTTGGTTCACACTGAGTAAATTAGGATGATAGCATCCCTGGAGTGAACGAGAGTTATTTTCAAATATCCAGATACCCTCTCTAAGCTTCACTATTTTTGTTTTTTAATTCTGAAAAAGAAGACAATAACAGCATAATAGGATGGGAAAGATAATGACTTACTTGATAGGATGCTTGTGAGATCAAATGAGCTCATGTATGTAACCCGTTTATCCCAGTGCTGGCCCATCAACATGCTCAATAATGGTCAGTTCTTATTATTAATATTATAATTATTAATTCTTTCTGACACTACTGGTAAAGGAAGAAAAATCACACTCAGGAAATGTGGCAAGAAGTTTATAAGCAAGCCTGAGTTCCTTCCTGCCCTGGCATTTAAGGCCCTCCATTTTATATACAGTTCTAGTTTATGGTTTTGGCTTTGTCTGCTGCTGCTTTGCACACCCCTTCAAGCCCATCTAGACAACTGCCACCACCACCTCCACTCTCCGTTCCCAAGGCACCCTTGCCTAAGCTCAACTGACCATCCCTCCTCAGCTTCCCAAGTAGCTTGTCTCCATTATGGCAACTGTCATGTTATATTATAATCATCATTTTATAAGCAAGTTTATTGGTTTTTAAAGTGCAATTCAAATACCTGCAACATTGGCATCTCCTGAGAGCTCATTGGAAATGTTGTTTCTTATGCACAGTAAAGTGTTAGAAGTTTGGTCTAGAGTATGTATCCCCTGAGATCAGAAAACATTTTTTTCATCTAAGTATCCCTATACTTATTGCCATCTGGCAAAGAATAAGCTTTTAATGAATGGTCACTACATGTATGAATAAGTGAATGAGTTCATAGATGCCTTCTCATCTCTATTCCTTTATTCAAGTTATTTCACCTTCTTTTTTTTTCAGCCTTGGAGACCAACCTTTGTCTTCCCACTATGTTAACCTTCCTCTGAACACTTGAGATCTTTCTCTTCTCAGCACCTCCTGAAGCACGCTGTATTGATTATGACTATCTCTTTTTCTCTCTCTCTCTCCATACGCACATGAGCATATATGCATGCACACACACGAGCATATGCACGCATGTACATACACATACACACATACAAAAACAGAGCATATTTTTCATCTGCCTCACACCCACCATTAGCATTTGTCCTAGAGGTCAAATACAGTGTCCTTTTTTATCTTCCCACAATTGTCTAACTGAGCCATTCCAAGCAGAGTAAACATTATTTGCTTAGTAAGTATTTGTTGAGTTAAAGATTATTGCACATGACTGTTAGAGTAGGCCACTGGCCAAAGGAAGGGACTCAATATGCAGCATTTTTTTTTAAGGGACAGGGTCTTACTGTCACCCAGGTTGTAGCAGAGTGGTGCAATCACAGCTGACTGTAACCTCGAGCTCCTAGGCTCAAGTGATTCTCCCACCTTGGCCTCCCCAGTAGCTAGGACTACAGGCCTGTGCCAGCATGCCTGCCTATTTAAAACATTTTTTCATAGAGATGAGGTCTTGCTATGTGCCCAGGCTATTCTTGAACTCCTAGCTCAAGCAATTTTCCCGTCTCAGCCTCCCAGAGTGTGGGATCACAGGCATAAGCTATCATGCCCACCCTCATATGCAGCTTTTTAGCCTCTGCAGACTCTGCGTCCTTGCCTCACTGAGTATCATCTTGAAGGAATGAAAGGAAATACAAGGTTTTATGCCATATGCTATTCAAGAGATTTCAGTTTAGGTGCTAGAATGACAATTGGAGTGAAAGCAGTAAGACCCTTGTTCTAGTCGGGCATTTATTACTCAGTTGCTACACAACCTTGGGCAGGCCATTTTCCCTTTTGTGGGACTGTTTTCCCATCTGTATAATGGAGAGTACTGAAACAAATAATGTCTGAGACTCCTTTCAGTGCTAATGCTCTTTGATTCCATCCAGCTGCAAGGTTTTTGCAAATAGTAATTAATCAGAGAAATGAGTATAATAATTCCTGGCAGTAAACTGAGTATCATTCCATGCTAGACTGGTAGCACTGCAACTGACAATGGAAGCCACTGTCAAAGACCTCACTTACATCCACTCTGGTGAATAGCAAGAAAGCAGAGTAAGTTTGGGAAAAGCCATAAGGTCATATAATGTGGCAGTAAAAAGTAAGAAGGCAGAGAACCGACGGATTGTTATAAAATAAATAAATGTTTAACTTTTCAAAATTACTGATGTCCAATTCAAATTTTAAATTTATGGTGAAATGAAATGGGGAGAAATTAAATATCTGAAAAAAGAGAGACTTATGCTGGACCAATTGAGAAACTCCCAGGGTCATTAATTGTTATGCTTCATCAAATGATTACTGGTTGAGGGAAAAGGACTTTGATCCCTGGAGACAGTATTGCTCAAGGGTTCGAATATATCACAGGCTTATCTTCTGGTCCAATCTTCCTCTGAGACATTTGATACAGGTCAATACAAAGAAAGCCTGGGAAGACTCTTCCTCTATTCCAGGGAAGCAGCCTCAATGTCTCCACGTCCTGTTCCTGCCCTAGAAAGTGATCCACTGGAGATTCTAATTAAATTTGCTATCTGAAGATGTGGGAGATGTGTCTAATTATGCTAGGCTCTAAAACAGGATGGAGAATTTTATCTGAGTCTTTTGTTAGTCATTAAATTAAATGAACAGTTCAGTAATAAACCCAGCTGAGTAAATCAACCAAGTGAAGTGGAGTGTAGACTACATTGAAAAGTTGGACTGAAAAGGTGTCAAACCTGTAGGAGAATTGCAGCTGCTGAGCACTGTAATAGACTATTTGAGAAGTTAATGTGCATTGCAAAAGTGTGGATACAGTATGCTGTGACACAAGAAGTGTGGTTTTAAGGGAGAAGAGTTTTAGAGTCATCAAATTGACATAAAATGACCTCAAAGCTGACAACTTTTGGAACTAAGAAAATATTCGATTAATGGTCAGTCAGTGTTTTCATTAAAGTTTAACTTTTCTTCTACTAAAGAAGTCAAGGTCCTGTGAAACATGAACATCAAATGAACGGTCCTGGAAGCACCGTGGAGAACTTTTCTTTGTTATTTCAATTTAATGTCCTATAGCACGGTAGAATGACTGCATTTAACAATAATACATAGTTTCAAATAGCTAGAAGGAAAATATTAAATGTTCCCAACACAAAGATATTATAAATGTTTGAGATGATGGATATGCTAACCTGATCACCGTACATTACATGTATCGAAACATCACTGCACTCCAAGAATATGTACAATTATTAATACTTTAAAAACTTAAAAGATTATTCAAGGAAAAAGTACAGCTATTTTAACTTAGAGAAAAATGTGGTTTTCATACAGGTACTTTGAGAAGACATTTCAGTTGCTCTTCATCCCTGACAGCTATCATTGTCGTGATGATTATTAAAGATGACACACTGAACATTTGAGAACCCACTATGTGTTTGGCATTATTCTACTTTTATGGGGATACCAACAAATTGATATCAAGGGCCTCTATATTCAAGAGGTTTACATTAATATAGTTAATGAGACAAGACCACAGAAATGAATGATTTGCCGATTACACAAAGTAATCTTTAATTGAGCAATAATAGTTTGGCCTAAAGTAGGCAAAACATGATATGACTCCAAAGAAGATAGGCACTCACAAAGGTAGAAGTGCTCAAGAAAAAAAGTGATGTAAATAATAAATACTTGAGCTAGATTTTCTTATACTGATACAGTTATGAAAACCAAAGAAAGATGGGAAAGTAGCTCAGTGTAGAGGAATAGCAAGGGCAGAGGCAGACAGAGGAAGGAACAGGGGAATGAAGCTGACAATAGACAGAACTGCCTGAATTGAGAAGTCAAATAATGACAATCCAAGGCAAAGGTGTAGGTTTGGGTATAACAAAATATAATTATCATTCTATATTGCTTTTACCGTAGTTATTTTTTCCTTCAGGGTACAGTTTCATATTAGCAAAACTAACAGGCTAAACTTATAATTTTCTACTCCTCATGTAACTTGTCTTAGATTGAGTGTTTCTATGAACTAAGGTTTTTTTTTCTTTCATTATTTTTTAACGTGTGGGATTTTTCCTTTGTAGTTCAGATCAGCTCCTCTGTATACACAGTGTTAATGAGTGACATTTAAGAATGCTGGTTTTACAGCAAAATTGTCCATCTCATGTGTTACTGCTAGCTTCTGTTGCCTCTGTAATTCTCAACTCCATTTCAATGTTAGCCTCATAACATTTAATAATATGGAGTTATTAAATCACTTTATTTTTCTATTTAGCAGGATCAGAGCTACAAAAAATGTTCTCTAATAAGGCTAGCATTGTACAATGAATCAACGAAAATAGTGAGGGATCAATTTAGAGGAAAAAAACCTTAGGAAATAAAATGACATTCTTTATGCCTGTTACTAAAAGAAAAGCAAAAGGTTTTTTTTTGTTTTCTTTTTTTTGACAGTGCAATTACAAAATGTGTCTCCTTATTTTGGTGTTTTGAAAGCTGTACAGATAACTTGTTAATTCCTACCCCAAAGGTTATAATATAAGCAGTTTAGAGCAATGGAAAAAAAAAGAATTATTGAAACAGCAACAAATAAAACACAAGAGCAAAAATGGCAATCATATTTTGCACTTATATACTCTCACTTGCTGAGGGGCTATCAGCATACAAGGGCTGTCATATAATGCAGCTATATAGAAAAAAAGAAAACAAAGAAAAAAATAAAAATGTCATCAAAATTATATAAATTTTTCTTTGTCAAATGGAGACATATGTCAAATGGAGACATATGTCAAATGGAGACATATGTGATGTCAGGGACATCACAAAAACCAAAAAGTAACATTATTGATGATGACTTGTATATATAGTAATCATCCAACTTATGACTGGGTTGTTATCTTTAAGATGTCTTGTTCGGGTCCCCAATGTGTCTGGATCCAAGGGCTTTTGAAAATAGAGGGTCCACAGCCAAAATTAATCAGATGTTCAAACACAGTGTCTACCAAATGTTGTGCATGAGTGTACAAAAAATGGCACCGTGAAAAGAGTGCTAGCTGATTTCAAGAGGGTGACTGGGGGACTGCATCAAGAACACACAGTGGCAGGAACGATTTTAATGAAAAATCCTGAAGACAAATCCACGTTTTAGTTTTGTAAATGAAGCGCGTTAACATAACATCTACTATCTATCATCACCATAATTTCATAAAATAAAATATTTTTAACACCAAAATTAAAGGGAGATTCCAATCTCAGGAAGGATTCCTCCCAAGGAAGGACAATGGGCAACCCGATACTGATATTTGTATGTGTACATTGCAAAGTTCTTCTTTTCTTTCTTTTTGCCCCAGGCCAGCAGAAATTTGGCCATGAATCAGCTCAACTCTATGGACTCGAATTTGGGAAAACACTGAGAGAACATCCATGCGTGCTGGAATTACACAGATAGAATATTTTATAGTATGCCCGTGGCTTTGTCAAAGGTTGGGGAAGAGCTTAAGGAGCCAATTTAAATAGTGGGAAGAATAAGGCAGTGAGGGCTATAATTATGTCCAAGAAAGGTTTCTATCTCTATTTTAATTCAAATTGAATGTAGTCACCTGACCCCATTAGTTAATATCCCACAGACTTCTCAGTGTCAATCTGTGTGTTTGCTTGTGTGTGTGTAAACATCCCTTAACTTCTCTCTCATTTTAATCATGTTAATAAATTAACATATTCCATTCTTGATACCCTGTCAGAATATGCCCTCGATTATAGCACCTTTGTATGGAATGCTAATTGTTTTCCTGTCTGCTGTGGTCTCTGTTAGATTGGGAGTCTCTTCAGGAAAGAGCTAAATCTAATTTATCTTTGTATTCTCAGTTGAAAGCACAGAGCATTTCACAGGATCACCAAATACAGGGCTCTTATGGGAGTAAATAAATGAATAATGATTTAAATATTTTTTTGTTATTGCTTAAAAAACCAACAACTCAATACTTTCCAGGCACATTGCTGGCACTAGGGATAGAGGAAATAATTAAAACAGAGTCCTTGAACTCAAGAGGCTCACAGTCTAGTTGATAAGGCAAACATGGAAATCAAGTAATTAATAATAATAATAATGTAGGCTAATTTCTATAACTTTGGAAGGATGGAGGAGGTCCCCTCACCCATGCTGAGAACTTCAGGGAGGGGTTTCTGGTGGCACCACCAAAAACACATTTCTTGGGCTTATTAACAGTTACTCATGTGAACAGACCTGTTTGTGGGAGCTAGTAATGAGGTGGCCAGGTGAATGGTACATGTGCCCATTAAGAGAGGGAGGAGGAGTTTCAAAATGGAAGCATAAGCAAGGACCTCAAAGAAAGGGAGACTTTTGTTTTTTCTGTGAACTGAAAGAACTGATATGACTGAAAGACAGGTGATGTGGGGAGTGGAAGATTAATCAGGTCAATGACAACCAGATTTGCAATGCAGAATGCTCCACATGGGCTACAGTGTGGATAATGAATTGCAGGTGCATATAGACAGACTGTGGTGAAAACCAGTGGGTAAATACTTCAGATGAGCAGCGATTCTAGTTGGATGTAGACTGGAGATGATATGGAAAGACTGCAGAAAAATCATTCAAGAGATATTAAAGATATATGGATAGGATGCTTGGTGATATAGTTTGGATATTTGTCCTTTCTGAGTCTCATGTTGAAATTTCATCCCCAGTGTTGGAGGTGGGGCCTGGAAGAGGTGTTTTGGTTGTGGGGGCAGATCTCTCATGATGGCTTGGGGTCATTTTTGGGAGACTGAGTGAGTTTTCACTGTTAGTTCCTGCAAGATCTGGCTGTTAAAAACAATCTGGCATCTCCCTTCTCTCTTGCTCTCTTCCTCTCACCATGTGATCCTGGCTCCCCTCTGCTAGAAGCAGACACTGACATCATGATTCTTGTACAGCCTGCAGGACTGAAAGCCAAATAAACCTCTTTTCTTATAAATTATCCAGCTACAGGTGTTCCTTTATAGCAACGCAAATGGACCAAGACACAGAGATCAAGTTATAACACCAAGATGTTTTTCTAGATTCCTACTACTGATTTGCCTTAACTTGATCTCTGATCTCTTTTCCACAGAAGTACTTAGCTTACCATGGGCCAAGTGCTTTTCATGTATAAACTCATTAACCCTCATTATTATCCTATGAGATGGATACTTTTTTAAAAATTCTCATTTTATGGATAAGGAAACTAAGGCATAAAGAGGCTACACGGCTAGTGAGTAGAGCCAGGATCTGAACTCAAGCACATGCCCTTAAATGCTACCCCACACTGTTGATGGTCATTAGACAGTGGATTTAACAGGAGACAACAATCTGAATGGTAAGTGTAATGAACATACTTTTTGATGTGCTTCAGAGCATTTGAGGATCGATATCCAGTAGGTATGTATGTCTGGAGCCAAGATCTAATTGTAGATATAGAGACGAGAGACATAGGCACATAGTTTAAAATCAGATCTGTGGGTGTGGATGTGTTCCATTCAGGTGGGTGTGCAGAGTAGGAAGAGAAGGAAGGAATCACTGGGTGAAACAGACACATAAAGGATGAGGAGAAAAGGAGATGCCTAATAAGACAGAGAAGAAAAAGTCTGAGATGCAAGCACAACAGTGAGCCTGGAAACAGGACTCTGGAAGTTTAAAAAAGTTTCAGGAAGGAGCAGGCAACAGAGGCAAGTGTACAGAAAAATAAGATTAGATAGGGACTGAAAAGTTTCCACTGGATTTAGAAAAAAAGAATCTTGGCAACCTTGGTGCAAATGAATTCAGTGGAGGGCTGGGGGCAGAACTTAAGCTCCAGTTCTCTGAGGAGTAAATGGGTTATAAGAAAGAAGAGATAGTGTAGACAACTCTTCTGGCTGGGAAGGAGAGTATTAAGGATTAGTTTTATGTAATGGAACGATGATTGTAGTGTAGCAAAAGCAAACAAAACTAGGTTGAAATCTCAGCTCTGGTAGCTATCATCTTTATCAGTGAAATAGAAATAAAAATACCTACTGTATAGATTTATTGTTAGGATTAGTGATTATTTTTGCAAAACACCAAACAAAAAGTAGTTAGTAAATGAGAACTATAGCCATGTTAAAAATGTAAAAATCTGAAAACCTTCTTCTGAATAATTTATTTGAATAACCTTTCATAGGCAAATTAAAACTTTTTAAAATTATTTTTTATTATTTTTATCTGAATATTTGACATTATAAGGACATAGTATTAATGTCACTGTGGCTATATAAATTATTTAACTTTTAAGTAAGAATTTTAAGTAAGCTTTATTGAGATATAATTTACCTACAGTAAAATCACCTATTTAAAGTGCATTGTTCAGTGGCTTTTAGTATATTTACAGAATTGTGCAACCATCATGACGGTCAACTTTTAAAACATTTTTGTAATCTCCCAAAGAAACCCCATACCCATGATCAGCATCTCCTAATTCCCATAGCCTCTCCCTCTAGCCCCAGGCAATCACTAATCTATTTTCTGACTCTACAGATTTATTTGCCTATTGTTGACATTTCACAGAAATGGAATCATGCAAGGTGTGGCTCTTTGCGATTGTCTTCTTTTACTTGGCATAATCTTTTCATGGTTTACCCATGCGTAACACTTATCAGTACTTCATTCTTTTTTCTGGTTAAATAATATTCCATTGAATTATAAAGACATACCACATACTATTTATCCATTCATCAGCTGATGGGCATTTGGGTTTTTTCCATATTTTGGCTATATTATGAACAATGCTGCTATGAACATTTGTAAACAAGCTTTGTAAGGATGTATGTTTTCATTTCTCTTGGGTGCATACTTATGACTGAAATTCTGAGCCTAATGGGAGATTTTTAAATTTAGGTTTTTTTTTTTTTTTTTTTTTTGAGACAAAAGTCTCACTCTGTTGCCCAGGCTGGAGTGCCGTGGTGTGATCTTGGCTCACTGCAGCCTCTGCCTCTCAGGTTCAAGACTCTCCTGTCTCAACCTCTTGAGTAGCTGGGATTCCAGGATCATGACAGTATGCCTGGCTAATTTTTGTATTTTTAGTAGAGATGGGGTTTCACCATGTTGGCCAGGCTGGTCTCAGACTCCTGGCCTCAAGTGATCTGTCCACCTCGGCCTCCCAAAATGCTGGTATTACAGGCCTCAGCCACTGCACCCAGCCTAAATTTAGTTTTTAATAACAAAACTTAAACATGCTTACAGACAAAACAATTTAAAATTGTATAAAGTAAAGGATAATTCCTTTCCCCATCCCGATTATACTTCCCTGAGGTAAACACTGTTAACCTGAGGTAAGTTTTATTTCCTTCCTTCCGGTCTTGCTCTATGATAGGCCATCTTTCTTAACATGAAACATTATGGCAGATTGTGTTTAGTTGAAATTACAGGCTGGTGAATGAGAAAAAGCACTACCACCTGAAGTCTCTGACCCAACTGCTATATCCGTCACAGACTACTGGTGTGACTGTGTGATCTTGGGTGAGTCTCTTGATTTTGCTGGAGGTATTTTCTCAATTTTTTAAGTGTTTGGGTGGAAAGTTTTCTGATTCAGGTCAAGCATTATATGATTTAATAATACTAAAGGCCCTGAGGATGCACTATTAGCTTTAGGCTTATTTGCAATGTGTTTTTCTTTCCCTTTCTTTTTATTTATCATTGGTAGAAGGAACTTCAGAGAAAGGCAATGACAATTACCCTCACCTTGCCAACCACTGACATTTGCTTAGCATGCTAAACAAACTTTCAGAGTGACTGGTGTTGAAAATAAAGTCCTTTTGCAGGTCTTAATTTGCTTCTTTTCAATCTTCTAAGTTTGCTGAATAGTTTTTGTTTTATTACCTTTTACAGAGTCAATCAGAGTGGCTGAGAATTTTGCTTGTTATGTACCTTGATTCCACTTTTCAAAGTCTAGTCATGCTCATTACAATGACCTAACCTAAGATATGTTAGAGGCATCCACATATGGTGAAACTTCTCCAGAGCATCTGATATTGACACGTTTAGTATAGATGAAAAAGACTTTAACAAAAAGCAGACACTGTTATAGTACATAATAGATGGGCTGATGAAAATCAGTTTCTGTGTCCTAACTCTGAAATAAAAAAATCCCAGGGGAAACTATGTGCATCACCATCCCCCAAGAGAACAAGGATGAAATCTGACCCTGCTGGAAGGACTTCCCTCTGTCTGCCAGTTCTTCTGCACATATCCTTGAGCCTGAAGAAGAGCTTCCATTAAATGTGAACTCTTCCTTTGAGCTATAAGACTATAAGTCACAGTCGTAGGTGAATACCCACCACTTGTCATTCCAATGAATGTCTACTATGTGCTCATGTGTCACATGATAACATACAGCATGGTTCCTACCTTTAAACAGATGACAGAAATATACTCTGTTTTCATAGTTATTACTAGAGTTACACAGTTATTACTAGAGGAAAATCTACAATTCGATTTTGGCTGTTCTTGAAGTTCATTATTCCCTTAGGCATTATGGGATGAAAGTGCATGAAGAAGAATTAAGGATTGTTTGCAAGTCCCCTTAGTAACTGATTTTGAATCTACCAAGCAGAAAGGTAGGGTCTGAAAACAGTAATAATGTGAGAAGGCAGATGTCCCATTACAAAGAGCTTGGATCTTGAACACATGTGAATTTCTACTTGTTGACCTAGGGAAAGAGAGAGGGCTCCATGGCATTCCATGAAAGAGGTCTCACTGTGGGCTAAAGCAAGAACATGAGATACATTAGGGGGCCTTTTACAGAGAATGGAAAGAAGAAACCAACAGTATACGTATAGGTGAGAACTCAGGAGAGACAACTAGCATTGTGGAGCTATGATTTACAGCAGAAGGTCTTTGATCAGAGGTTCATAGGTGCTCTCGACCTATTGGATACCAGTAGCTGCCTGAGGCCTCAGTGGCCAAGGCATTCACTCACACCTATCCTGATTTCCTACAGTTGCCATCCCCATTCTTCCTGTGGTAATTCTTTAACTTCAGGGTTTTAAAAGGTATATCGTCTTCTAAGAAAAGGTTTGTTGCTCCTGAAACTGAATGTTAATGCTACTCAACAACAACAAAAAAGTCCATGTCTGTCTTTTTTGTTTCTCTGCTGGGAAAAGTGCCTGAATTAGAGGCTGACTTTATGAGTCACAAGAATCCCAGAGGAAAAGGCTCCAGTATGAAAATCAGGGCAGGGAACCTGGCCAGCACAGGAACAGAGCTGCTGTGGAAGACAGAAAGTGAAATAAAGTCCCTGCCTGAGGAAAGAGGCCTCAGCTGACCATGGGTCCCACATGGCACCTGTCAAAGGGCAGAGTGGGGATCTCAGTGCTGTAACATGAGACTCCCCTCTGTGAAGTCACAGCCCAAGGTGGAAAAATCTTGGTCAAAAAAAAAAGTCTTTGTAAAAGAAACTGAAGGCTTCTCATCTTGCCTCTGCCAGACACTGCCCGGTTCTTAGAAGTCTAGCGTCAACATGGAGCTCCAGTGTGGACAAGAGTGGGAAAGGAGATGCATATCCAACATAACATCACTCAAAGCAATTGGGACAGTGACAAGGGTGAGAAGAGTAAGGAAGTTCTTGTAAGTGAGGAGATTTCTATGGGAAAGCAATAAGGAAAGTGTTGTATTGTAAGTGTGGAAATGGTTGCCTAGGACATCTCGTGATTCACCAACAGGCCCTATAAGGAGGGAAAGAATAATCACAGAACTCCAGCAATTATAATGGTAGAAATCTGGTAGAGGCTCTGTTTTATATTTCACAGCTGCTTTCCTCATGTCCAGTGTAGCTTAGGGTCTACAGGTACCATAGGCCCTGTACTATTTCACTGCTGGTGAGAATAGTAAGAACTTACCAAGTAACTGGTCAGATAGAAAGGAAAACGGGGCTACTATCTGACCTTCAGGTTTCCCATGCAGAGTCTCTGAATACCCAGCATTCAATAAATACAAATCTATATATAGCTATGGAAAAAAATCAGGCTGGATCCAAAATAAATAAGGCAGAAGCTGATTAAAATTCATACATATTTGAAATATGCTATCCATAATAAATTTCTAGACCTTTTATTTTCTTATTTTTCTTTTTTTACATTACAGGTGGCTGTTGACTATATCCACAAAAGAAACTCTCTAGGTCCAGTGGTCCCTAAATCTTCTGAGAACAGGGGTCAGCCACATCTGGATTGCATATCCTCAGAAGTGCTAACCTTATAATATGAATTTAATGCCTGTTTGGGGTCTGAGTGACAGTTTCCTCATCTGGAAAATATAGAGGTTGGACTAAACTGTTTAGTCCAATCTTTGTACCCAACCATCTCTGCACCTATGTTAGCATCTAGTTATTTTTTTCCCATAAGGCTGATGGAATAATATCTTTACAATTATGCCAGAGGCATAGGAAAGAAAACAGAGCATGAATTAGATGAATTTGAAGGAGATCTAAATAACACAGAGAAATGAAATTCTTATTCATATCCTGATATACATCTTCATTTGGGTCAATTTATTATGTTAGGCAGGTTGCTCAAAGAACACTTGGTCATGGGGATGAGTTAGGGCTGAAATCTAGTCTGAATGCTGTTCATCGTGCCACAGACCCTGACACAGTGCGTGCCAGAAGAAGGGGAGCCTTCGTAAAATTTGGACAAAGGCTTTGGCTGCTTAGTAGTGGCCCAGCGTACCCTCTCCTTTTAAAAGCAAGCCATAAAATTCCTCTTTACCCTCTAAGGTATTGATTTCCTCTGGCATAGAGTGATCTTAAGTTTTAGTATTCAATTTGGAACACACACACCTACTGACTTTAAAAGCCCTCTTCAAGAGATCCTTTAAACCTCATATGAGCTGAAGGTCTACAGAACCAAATTAAAGGGTTGATAGGGAAGGTTTATTTTCTCTTCTCTGAGAGGCAGATTTTAATCTCTTAATTAAAATAAAATTCTACATTCTAAAATATTTAGATCTCTATATAAATACAGGCAGGCTTGCACAGCCCTTCCCCCATACTGCCAACCCTACCATTCATCTCCCTTCACAATTCACTGGATTCACTATTAAGCTATGAATGGAAACAGTCTTTTATAACAGTCTTTTGAAAAAAATTCATTCTCACCTCAGCCTGAGGTATCTATGGGGGGGGGGTCATAATACATCATCTCACACATACAAATATAATGATAGCTAAAATTTATGGAGCACTTCATATTTATCAGGTATTGCTCTCAGCACTTTATATAAAACCTCTTGAAATCCTTATAGGTACCCCATGAGATTGATACTACAATAATTGCTACCTTTTAGAAAAGTCCCTTGCTCAAGTTTACAAAGCTAGAAAGTTGTGGAGGCAAAATTCAAACTCTAATATTTTGTGTCTAGAGTCTAGTCTCTTAACCATATATTCATTGTCTGTCTATCTATCTATCTTCATATATCAATCAGTCATCTGTTGATATATCACCTATCTACTGAAAAGATGTGACTATTGTTTAATGGGGTGTACTTTTCTCTGAAGCAGAATTCAATACTTGAAGAATTACTACTATAATATTCAGTCAATATTTATTAAGCACATTTAAAAACACAGACTCTGGTACCAGCCTAGTTAGGTTCAAATTCTACCCATGTGACCTTAGAAAGGTTAGCTAACTGTTTCATCACCTGCAAAATGGGATAATAATAACACATACCTCCCTGGGTTGCTGTGGAGATTAATGAGTTAATTTGTATAAAGTTCTGCTGGGTAGGTAACAAGATGATAAACAGTGATTGTTGTAATCACTATCCTCATAGTTGCCATCATCATCATCTGTATTGTCATTGTTACTATTAGTACTACATGCCAGGTACCATTTTTGGCACAGGGAATAAAATGATAAATAAAACAAAACTTCTGCTCAAATAAAATTAATATTCTAAGTGTAATTTCTGATGACCTCATTTGCAACTATCTCATCTCATTGTTTCCATTTGTTTCTCAAATCATGTACCGTAATATTTCCATAAAATTGGGATGATCATAGCTACCGCATAAGTCATTATAAGGTTAAAATGAGTTGGTACATATAAAACTTCTGGAATAGCGCATAGCACCTAAGGGCACCCGATAAACATCAGTGGTTTTAATTAATATCTACGCAATGGGTGTTATGGTTTAACGTTACTATCTTGATTCTGAGTCCTACAATTTGTTGCCATGGTGATTTTTGCATAGAATTTTCTCATAGGTAGTTTCCTTCACAAAGGAATGCTTTTGAAGCTGTGCTTATTCTCTGTTTTCTTATTGCTACCCAATAATTTGATGGTTACTAAAGGAAATACAAAGATTACTCCCAAAACACAAACAGACATACTAAAACTAATAGAAAATATTCACATCATCTCAGATAGAGACATTATCTCACTTTTAATTTTTTTTTAAAAAAGCTAATCAATTAAATTTAGATTGCTTTATCACAGAGTTATTTGAACATCACAAATAGGAATTCTGGAGTAAAACCAATCTGGTTTCACTTCCCAGCTCTGTTATCTCAAGGTATTTGACCCTCATGAAGCCTCCTGACTCTACCTGCCTGGGTTGTTGTGCAGAGTAAATAAGAGCTTTTAAAACAGGGTGAGTTCCTTGTTTTCTGTTGTCCTTTACATTACAAAATGTTAACTGTGCTTTTAAAACAATTACTGAATTCTTAATGAAAGAATATCTTCCCGCTAGTATCAAAAAATAGTGAGGGACAACAATGAATGCTGTAAATTTAAGAAATTATCTATTGAGACAATGCATTAATATAAGATCAAGGGGTATTTCTTTCCATGTAAACCCTTTCACAGATTGCACTGCAGAGGAAATAGGCTATAAAACCAAATGTAGCAAGAGTGGCCTCTGTCACTCTGGGAGTCAATTAATCTCTTCTTATTTTCCTTAATTCCTATTGGGTTTAGTGATCACCTACTTCAAAAAGGCAGTGACAGCCTTTGAAAAATAAGCTACTACATAAACTTAGAAAGGGGCTATGCCTTGTGAGTCATTCTCAGAGGGCTCAGTCTCTTGGTTTTAATTAAAAGTGAAATAAAGAATTCTTTAAGATTATATCAGCCTTTTAAGGGCATAAGAAGGTCACTGATTTGTAAGCATCTTCTTTCTCTTTCTAATGGTGCTGTTTCCCAGATTGAATCGTGTGAACAAGGCTCAAATTTCCTTTCAGAATCTACAGATTCGTGGCAGAGGGGATGTGGGAAGTGGGGAACAGAGTGAGAAGCTACAGTGTACAGAGTGAACGTGATTAAGGCTCTGTGAGAAGATGAGCTTGGATGTGAGAATGCCTTGGGTACAGCCCAGATTCCTCCAATTGCTAGATCAAAACACACACTTTGCAAAATTATTGAGATTATTAGAAACAATCAAGTACCTATGTAAAGTGCCTGGCTACTGATCTGTGCACCATAAAGCGGCTATTATTTTGTCCACATTCCTGAGAAGAAACATGTAAGACAGAAATACCACTACATGAGTAGATAAAAAAAGAAAAGTATCTCATATAAGTATAAAATCACATATGGGATTAGACACATGCTGCTGTTTACAGGGAGCCTATAAAGGTAATAATAAAAGGAAAAATATGTGACATTGATTATGATGACAAGAAGGATGGCTGCTAAGAATTATAGAAGGTCTCAGCCCAAACAGCTTTCTTATGACCTCAGGGGATTTGCCTGAACTGATAAACATTTTCTACCTGATTTGTGATAGCAATAAAAATCAATATACATGAGTTCAAGGCTTTAAAATAGAATACACATATGGGAACAATTAATAACGACTAATGTGGCTAGTGCCTGGATGAAAATTCATTCGCTCAATTTCCCTTGTTCATCACAACAATCCTATGAGGGGAACAGCACAGATACCATTATTCTTCTCACTTTCTAATGAGGGAATTGAGGCTCTGAGGGTGGTAACATGTTTAGCTAAAATGCACATGATTAGTATGGCCAAATGGAAGGCTTCAGACCTACACAGTTTGGGCACAATCCTTAGCTCCTCTGTGACTTCACCTTGCCACTACCTCAAACAAGGGACCCGATATATTTTGTCTCCCTTCCCTCCCATTGTTTTCTAAAGAGTTTTATGTTTAAGTGTACTTATTGTGGACAAGAGTGCTCATTCTGTCCAACAGGGGCAAAGAATCACCCTCCAGTGAATATCCCAAGCCAGAAAATTCTTCCCCTGAGTCAATCACCAAGTACCACCTGTTTTATTTAATAAATAGTTCTGAATCCATTTGTACCTCCCTATCTCGATAGTCTCAGTTCAGTTCTTCATTATTTCAACCCTGCTCTATAATATAATACTAACTAGTTTCCCTGCATTCAAACTTTTCCCACACAGGTGGCAGAGTGATCTTTTTAAAAATGCAAAGCAGCTTGTGTCTTTGCTCAGCTTTAAAACTCTTCAACAGCTCCCCACTGCCTATAGGATAAAGTACAAAATCCTCAGCTTGGTAAGTAAGGTCTTCTATGATACACAGCTGCCTTTTTCTCCAACCTTATCACCCACCCAATAGCCCTCAGCCACACAGGTAGCCCGGTAGTCCCAGAAGGCATTGTGTGCCTTTATATAACAGGATGCTTAACTTTTTCCTATTTCTTTTACTTGGAACACATCTCTTCCCTAATCCTACTGATAAGCTCAGTGTCTTCATGATAATGCCCAGAAAAACAAGGGCAGAGTTAGGTAATTCCTCCTATGTTTACCTTTAGAGACTTACATGCACTTCTATTAGAGATTAGTTTTGGAATTTGTATTTGATTTTGTATTTACAGACTTTGAAACAGTTAAAACATTAAAGGCCCAGTAAATTTTCTGCCACCCTGCAAGGAAAGAAAGCTTGCCAAAGATAAGTTTTAGTATTCAGTTTGGAACACACATACCTGCTGACTTTAAAAACCCATTTAAGGGATCCTATAACTTCATATGTGCTGATAGTCTACAGAACTGAATTAAAGGGTTAAAATGGAAGGTTTACTTTCTCTTCTCTGAGAAGTAAATTTTGAAGCCTTAATGAAAACAAAATGACATGTTGTAAAATACTTAGATCTCTATAAAAATACAGGCAGGCTTGCACAGCCCTTCCCCCATACTGCCAACCCTACCATTCATCTCCCTTCACAATTCACTGGACTCGCTATTAAGCTATGAACAGAAACAGTCTTTTATAACAGTTCTTTAATAAAAATTAAAATTCATTCTCATCTCAGCCTGAGGTACTATTCAGGGGCTCACCATAACTCTGGCATATGATTGAGGTCTTACGAAATAAAGATCTCGCTCTGCATCCCAAAACTAAGAATGGCTTGAGGCTGCCAACATTATGATTTCTACAAAGGTGGTAAATTATAAATGTGGATTCTCTGAGCCCATCAGAGAACAGTTAGAAGTTAGACCTATGAGAAGATGAGTGTGCATTTTCCATTGGTAATGCTTCTTATACATGATTAGAAATTGATGGCTAGGTGTGGACGGGGCCATTTCTTTGTGTATGTTAATGCCTCTGCAGAAGGAACAGTCTGAGGTCATATTTGCTTCCAACACTACCGCTTGTAATAATCTGATTTTAGTTATGCTAAATTAAATAAGCAGGAGGCCCTTAGGTTAATGCTGTCTCCATACTCTGAGTTCCCACATAACAATCTGAAACCTAACTTAGAAGTGTTACACACAGTAGCGTTTCAGATAGTCACAAGCGGCTGGGTTTCAGTCAATTGCAGGCAGCCAAATAAAGCATCACACCGTGCCCAAATAAAGCAGATGCCTAGCTGTAGCCCATCAGGCGATTTCTCTACTTTGCTTCTGTGTACAGGCTATAAACGGTTGCTTATCAAACTGCTCAGTGGAGCTCTCTAAACCTCTTCTGGTTCTGAGTGCTGCCTGATTCATGAATTGTTCTTTGCTCAAATAAACTCTGTTAAATTTAATTTCTTTAAATTTGTTATTTTAACAGCTACCTAGAGATTAGGTACATTTGAGAAACTGAGGCCTTTTAGCAGATATATATCACATGGTAAGTAATTCTACATTTATATGTCTGTGAGATACTTAAGGGGAGAGACCATGTTTTTTTCACCTTTGAATCCCTAACATTAAGGATGATGCCTGGTAACTAGTTGAAGTCCCATGAATATATATATCCTTCAGTGAGTGAAGATGTTTTATGACGATATAGTGCTTCACAGTTCATTTCCCATCCAAAACCTGCCAATATATTTCAATTAGCCTTCATCTGGTTTATCTCAGCCTCTGTTATCAACTGCAAAATAACAATAATTAGGACCTTTTATGTAAAAGGACAAATAAATGTATGCCATAAATATTGAAAAAACAGCCAAGGATACTATTCTCCTTGCCCTAGAAATATCAAAAGCTGAATAACTTATTCTCCCAAAGTAGAAAAACCAATTAAAACATCAAAATTACTTTTTTTCAAAGAAAAAGAGATGTACTAGATAAGCAGGAGTCCCACAGAAATCCTATTTGTTTTTCAAATTTTAGTTTGATTTCAGGCTCTGCACATTTCTTGCTTCTGCAAGCATTAAGAAATCAATTCCTCCAAACATAATCTGCAGCCGTAGGCACTGTGCCAAGTAATTTAAAGTGCTTTCCTAAGAAAAACTAACAACTTCTCTGTTTTCTTTTAAACGGTCTTACAGAAGTAAATTGGGTGTACAATTAATTCATCCCTGAATGTTTGCTATTAATTCAAAGAGCTGAGAACTTGGGTATTCCCACTGAAGCTCAGAAAATACAGAAGACTGACTCAGGTTGCTTTTGCTGACTCACCTTTATTCTTCTAAATGTGGATTAGGAATTAAACTGATGTAAATGTAAGGATGGTTTCACATGCTAACTTTTCCAGAGCTAGTGCATATTCTAATCTGAAGCCATAATTGCTATATCAATATGTGCAAGTTTCTGGAATAGACTTCAGGAATTTTTCAAAAGCTCTGAACAAAATATACATCATTATCTACTGCATCCTAAAAATCAGGCATTTCTTCAACATTTTTGGCTTTTTCAGCTTGCACCTTTGTAAAAAGTTGTCCCATTATAGTAGCATCTTGCACTTTGTGGATGATCCTTGATAAGGCTTAGCTAAATAAGTTAATAGATATATTTTTATAATATCTTTTTTAGGGCAAAAGATTCTAGAATATTTATATTTAACCATGAGGCGTAATAAGACGTAGACTGTGAAGATAGTAGATTGGGTTCCACAACATTACTAGAGTTGGATGAGGGTTTTTCTATCTAATTCTAAGTTCTCATCTACTTCCGAGGGTCTATATGTTATTCAAGAACACAGAGAACAGCACACAGGTGATGGTGTCAAAAATGGAACCAGAATATTTTACTTTGCCCCTGAATTATTGGCTGCATTTCAAGATACAGTGGCTTGGAGAGGTATTTCCCATTGGAAAAATAAATAATATCTGAAATGAATTACTGAGTCCTCATGAAGAACTGACAGGTGCCTAATGGATTTATAATGTAGACAATCACCATAGACATAGTTTATGGTGAAAGTACAACACAAAGTAAGTTCTAGTTATTATTTGTTTCTATGCATGGATTCATTCATTCATGGAGTAGTTTTATATACCTACTAAGAACTAGGTAAAGCACAGCTTGAGCTTATGACTTGTTTTCAAACAGGTAACAGTTGGCTTGTTTGCAGATTTTATTTCCATGTTTATGTATTCATCCAATAATCCTGAGCTCCTGCTAGCCAGATACTGTACTAACTGTTAGGAATATAGCAGTGCACAAAATAAACACAATTCCACTCATTGTGCTTACAGTGTAGAGGGTGATACAGTCATTTAGTTTGAAAATCACATAAATAAATGTACAATTATAAATTGCTTGAGTCTTACGAAAAATAGAAAGAAAATATATAATGGGGGCCTGATTTTCTGTTTTAGAGAGCTTCTCTGAAGACGTGCAATTTAAGCTTGGATCTAAGATGACCAGAAATTAATCAGGCAAAGTGTAAAAAGAGCTCTCCAATTCCAGGGAAAAGCATATGTGAAACACTTGAGACTAGAAGAGATTTAGTGTATTTTGTGAATAAAAAGAAGGCCAACATGAATATATGGTCAGCAAAGGGAAGAGTGAAATGAGGTATCCAAGAGGCAGGCAGTGGCTAGGTCATGCAGAGACTGGATGCTATGTTAATAACTTCGCATTGCATCCTAATGCAAAAGGAGATCTGATCTGTATTTTTTACAGATCACTTTGGTTGCATTGAGAATAAGCCTGGAGGTCAACAGTGGAAATGGTGAGACCCATTAAGAAGCTATTATAGGTGGGAGATGATGGGGGCTTGGATTAAAGTGGTGGAAATAGAAGTAAAGAAAAGTGAATAAATCTGAGATATTTTGGAGGTAGAATCAACAGGACTTGAAGATGAATTGAATGGCGGATGTGAGGGAAAACAAAGTAGTAAGGATGACTCTCAAGTTTTTGGCTTGAACAATGCAGTAGATGTGTGTGCCATTTACTAAGTTGAGGAAGTATGGAGGAGGAGCAAAGTGGGGTGAAATTAAGATTTTTGCTATCAATGCACTGGTAGTGACAAGGCCACTAAAATAGCTGTCTGTGTGTTTTTGTGTGTGTATGACTGTTTTTCTACAAAGATAAGATAAAGAATAAGATAATGGAAAAAGAAAAAAAGAAGGAGAAAGAAGGGGACCAAATTAGAATAAATTGAAAATAGAATTCCCAAAAAGGGGAATGGTGGATGGGGGTTGGGTCCTGGTGCATATCAGAATTAGGGTGTGTAATTTGAAAAAAAAAATTCAACATTGTACTATAATGTTTTTATTTGAAAAATAAATAACTATGGTATTCATGATACAGATGACAGAAAGCAAGCTGAAAAGAATCATATCTGGCAGGTGCACATAGAGGTGAACTGTTATCAGCTACTTCTTGGTGAATTTTTCAGGAGGGATGCTTCAAAGTCCCCATTGGAGTGGAAGGAAACCAATGTAACTTTTACATTCATAAAAAAGGAACACAGGATAAAAAGAAAAAAAATATTTACTGACACAGAGCCAGAAGAAGGGAAGGAATATGAAAAGTCGAGATAAAGATAGGTAAAGGATAGAAAAAGAGAAATGAGGGGAAATTTTTTTCCAGTGAGCAAAAATGGCTAATGGTCTGCCAGGTCAGTCATCATCTGGGTTTGAATCCCAGCTGTCACTTACTAATGGATGATCTTGGGCAAGTCAGGCAACTTACCAAGTCTCCATTTTCTCATTTGTAAAACAAAGATAATAATAACATCTACCTCATAAAGTTATTGTGAGGATTAAAAGAAATAATTCATAAGAAGTATTTAACAAAATGCCTGGCACAGAAGAGCTCAATAAATGTTAGCTACCCTTATGTAGCTGACTGTAGGTACATAATTACTAGCAAGTCATTACAGGTATGTGGCTCTTCTCACTTCCTTAAGGCTATGGTGACTTTGACCTTTCAGCTTTAAAATGGCATAGTTCGCTGTATCAACAAATAGTTTTAATGATTTGTTAAAAATATAGGTGGACTTAATGAATATTTATAAAGTATTCTGAAATATTAGTTAGACTTTAATTATTGAAAATTAATAAAAATGCCCTAGCTGATTTACATAGTCAGAAATGTGTTTTCTCATTTATTTCTGGAAATGTTAGATGTAATTTAAAATTTGTTATTTAACTCTCCTAGAGAGAACAGTAATTGACTTCCAAACTTATTCTTTCAAAATATCAAAAAATAAAGATGATATTCTTAGCAGACCCTCTTGATATATCCATCTTCACTCTGAATCGTTCTAAAGTCTGTATTTTTTCAGCTCTAACAATATTATGAAGATATTCCTGTCTGAAAACATAACTATATAGACACCCCATTCTGTGTAGGAACATTACAATTGGGATCTCTGTTTAGACTGAATTGGAACTACCTTGTGGAACGCTGAATTCTATTTTTCTTGCTTTCCTCTCTCTCCAACTCAGGCTACTATGAAAAGATGAGGTCTTTTTTGTTATTTATCATATATAGGCTTTGGAATACTAACACAGAATTGTGTCCAACTTTCAGACTTAGAATAATTTCTTTACAAAGTTGTTGAAAGACTCAAAACATTCTCAAAACATTCTAAGGTCAAATTTGGACTCTACATTTATTGGCAAGATCATACTGAGGGCAATACCTTTAACCTCTCTGAACTTCTATTTCTTTAAATAGGCTAGGAGCAGTTAAATAAGAGAATATATATATATATGTACATACATAGGATGGTAACATAATATAACATTAATTTTATGTTCCGTGTGGTGAGATGGAACCAACTAATCCTGTAGTTTTGGACAAGTTGCTTAATACCTTAAAGACTCAGTTAAATGGTGATATTAATCTAATATTTTAGTTAAAATATTAAATGATAATAGTACATATTTCTTAGGCCATGTTATGCCTGGAGTATAGTAAGCACTTATTAAATATTATTTAAAAATATTCAACAAATGTTCTCTTTCATCCTTCTGTATGAGTGAAATGGTGTTAAGTTCCAAAATTAATTCTTCTGGAAAAATATAATAAATGCCTTATTAAAATGTATAGGAACTAGGAACATGTGGAGCATCATGTGATCAATGTCTAAGTGCTCTGTGATCACTCTAGGGAATAAAACAAAACAAAAAGGCAATGTTCTTAATTTCTCCCATTGCACCAAGGGAACAGCAGAACATCTCTCCACTTTGGGGAAGATGTTTAGTGCAAGAGAAGTGAGCAGAGGCGGATTCTACCCATTTATCCTTGTGGAAGCACATGCAGTTCGAGAAGATGAAGTGAGGAAGCGCATGCAGTACCTGGTCATCTCAGAGTCAGGTAGCAGGCCTAGGTGGTAGTGGGAATAGGGAGCTGAGAGGAGGAAGCTTTTGTCACACTCAACAGGGGAATAGTGCCTGGGAGAAGCAGGCTTATCACATAGTTTGTTCACAGTGCTGTAAACAGGTTCCGGAGGCCTGGTGATACAAGAGGAAGAGAAAGATACGCATGGTTAGTACATACAGGGAACACCTGTGCAACCAGTAGCATCTCAGCATATGCAAAAGTAAAAACAATGCCATTTTTCTTGATTTGTTACTAAAAGAAATCCAATTTTCCACTTGTAACTTTTCTTATAATAAAGACTTTATTCCTCAGACTCTTTTGTGGGTAAAAGTGGCCCCATGAAAATGTTCAGTACAATGTGATGTGAGTGCTCTGAAGTATTTTGTGAACTAGAATAGCTGCTTATAAGGAAGCTTGTTTAGCCAGAATTCTTGAAATTTTGTTCTCTCCCATTTCCTCCGTTTACTTACCTGGAACCCAGACATGATGGGTGGAGCTTCACTGGTCATCTTAGACCATGAAGCAAACTTGAGGATAAAGCCAAAAAATACACATAGTGGAATATAAAGATAGAACCTGTGTCACTGATAATATGGAGTGGCACTATACCAACTCTGGACTAGCTACCTTTGAATTCCTTCTATGTGGATAAAGATAAACTGTGTTGTTCAAGCTAGGATCATTTTATTCTTATATAAATAGGACCTAATATTAACAGATATACTCCTACAAAATTTAAGACTGCACATCTAATACAAAGAAATAGTATAAATAGGGCCTACTATAAATGCTAATATATTTAATTATGTTTGGAGTCCATCTAATACCTTCTGTATACATAGGAAATGTAAAGAATGTTATTTTCTTTCCATATAATTTGGTCCTATGACTACTTGGAGAAATTTCTGCATCTTAATTTGAAAATATTATTATACACAAAATGGTAGCTGATCTAAACTGCCAGCACAGAACCTTAGAAGAAAGGATTCAATGACTTCTTTTAGATCATAAAACATTCTCATGATAATGTCATTTCGGTAACATTGTTGTTTCTGCCTGGGAGGGCTGATCCAATTTTCTCAGTCTGATGTTGACTCTACAGACTAAGAAAATGATGTTTCCAATTTTCTCCTAGTCCTTTTACCTCAGTAGCACCATATTCTGAGTCACATTTTCACAATCAAAGCTGGCTAATGGATATCTTTTAAAAATTCCTGGTTATATTGTATTTAACTGAATTCTTTATTCAGTTTCTCTTTGAAAATATTTTACTTTCTGAAAATTACAATAAATTCAAGCCAATGAAAATGAGATCCTGTATTTTGTCCAGGGTTGAACTCTTGAAACTTTTATTTGAATCTTTTGGGAACCATTTTGTGAATATAATATTATCATTTGATTCACATATTTAATAGATTTGGTGTTTGCAGCAGGCTTTAATACCTTGGATTTTAGAAGAAGGCTCTTATTTCTTTGCTTTCAGTCACCTTCAGGATGGTTTCATAGTGGACTGATACTTGCTAAGCTTAATTATTCACCGTTCAAAGTCTTATCAACACACAGAAACAGTTACTGATATCGCAGGTTCATTTTACCTTTGTTTCACCTTCTATTTCTTACCTATTTATTTACTTGTTATTTTGTACATTCACTGGCTAAAGAATAGAGATATCAAATCCAGTTTCTTTTGTTGATTGTGAGAACACTTAATATCTCAGAAGATGAGTAGATGAAAGTATACCAAAACATAACAAACCACTTGACAAATTTGACAAAGCCTTCTTGCAATATTGACAAAGTTCTCTTGCAATCAAACAACAACATTAAAAATATCAGTGAAAATCTCCTTTCAAGTGGCATAAAAATGGGGTTCACATTTGAAGATTTTTTTTTTTTTTAGACGTAGTCTCACTCTGTCACCCAGGCTGGAGTGCAGTGGCGCAATCTCGGCTCACTGCAAACTCCGCCTCCTGGGTTCACGCCATTCTCCTGCCTCAGCCTCCCGAGTAGCTGGGACTACAGGCGCCTGCCACCACGCCCGGCTAATTTTTTGTATTTTTAGTAGAGATGGGGTTTCACTGCATTAGCAAGGATGGTCTTGATCTCCTGACCTCATGATCTGCCTGCCTCTGCCTCCCAAAGTGCTGGGATTACAGGCTTGAGCCACCGCGCCCGGCATATCTAATGGTTTTATTACAGTGCTAGGATTCTGTCATATATTCTATCATATAGTATGTATATTACGTATTAGAGCACAGTACAGTATACAGAAAGTACAACATAGGCTACAATCTGAACACAGAAATGGCACATAGTAGGTATTTGGTAAATGTTTCTTTGAATGAATAGATAATTTTTTTTTTTTTTTTTTTAGCCATTCTTTGCAGAGGGAAATTTTAAAAAACCTTCTGGTTCTTTCAAGGGAGCCATAAGTTACTCTAAATTTTTCAGGCCATTATAAATTCTCACAGGTTATACCAGAAGAACCAGAATCCCAATGTTATGAACTGAGTGGCTTTAAGTACTTAATTAAAGCATGTGCGCATGGTTCATCTGCCCTCAAAGGGATAGGTTTCTTGTGCGTTTGAGTTTAGCCACTGAAATGCCTGCCCATAGTTCCTGTGAGAGTCGCTCCAATGGGCACAGTGGGCTCCTCGCAGACTTCTCGGCCCTGAGTTCCAGAAGGCCTAATACTGGGAGCCAGCATTCTTAGTCTTTCCCTGCAGTTATATTCTGTGTGACCTCTCCCCATCAGACAAACAAGAAATGCCGTTTTATAAACCATCACTGGAATCTGGGTGGCAGAACAGATGCCACTATCACTTCCCATTTAGTCGGTAAGGAAGTGCCAAGGGGAAATGACTTTTGGCAGCGTGAATCAGCCAGTCATAACTGAAAGGGCCTGCTGATCCTATTATAAACTGCCAGAATGGCCTAGGTCAGAAGGTAGTGAATATGAAAATCCAACCCAAGAGGCCTATCTGTGGATGCCCACAGAGGGAAGGAAAAGTATTTGAAGATATTGGTACAATCTCTAAGTGAATTTATAAACAAATCATTTCTCTTGCTGTCCATTTATAAAGAGCCATAGATAATGACCTTGTAGCTCATCTGCTGAGCCATCAGCATTTATTTGCACATCTATGGGTTTATAATTGCAGGTTCTTATAGCATATAATTAGCACACCCTGGCCCTTGGTGATCTCTCTTTTCTCTGAACTCCAACTCCATTAGCACTTGCTATTTGTTCTATTTCCTTGTCATTTTTAATTGCCAATCCACAATACTGGTGTATGTTGGAGGGAGGTGCTTCATCTATACCTTATTCTTAGGAAAACTACCTTGCCTATAACTGCTCCTTCCCATTTGAACCACTTGCCACTATCAAATTCAGTTTCCTCCCTAAACAAAGCAGTTTAGACCATTGGATTAGGATTGGGCCCCTCACCTTGCAACCATGATCTGTATGGTGGGGCTCAAAAGAAAGAAAGAAAGAAAAAAAAGGCCTAGGCCATTTGGATTCTCCTATGGAAGGTGAATAACGTGAATAAAGGAGAAAAAATTATCAGTTAACAGAAAAAGGAAAAGATGCAAACATGGAGAAGGTAGCTGTAGCTGTGTCCACTAATTATAGAGAACCAGAGTGAAGCTCTATCAAATTTTGTTGCTAAAATGTCTAGAGGTTCCTTGAGTCTAGAATAACTGTCTGGGTTCATTCTTACAGCAGGGTTACGAGAGCTCATGCTATTGAATTTCTTTGATGATTCCCATATGACATTAGTTGTCAATCAACTACCCATCTCCCACCCTGTTCCCTTATTGGAAGTTAGATCTGATCTCATGTTTGCAATCAGTACAGTGAAAATAAAACAGGCACCTTGTTTATTTTCACATCTCTTTCATATCACCTCAACTAGACTATGCCTCCCAAAGCCAACAGACAAAACCTTGGGCCTCTATGTAATTACATAGTACCTGAGACTAATACCAGACTGACTCTATCTTTAAAAGTTTGATATTTTGTTCATTATAAATTCTTTTGCATTAATTTTATTTTCTAAAATATTTCATTAAAGTATTTTTGTCTTAATTGCTGTTTCTTGGTGTCCCCTTAAATTTTGCACCCAACATGAGTACCTCACTCACCTCACTATAGTCCCTGCCCTGTATCAGAGATAATAAATGTTTAAGACAGTGATAATAATGACTGTGATTGTAAATAGTCTTCATCTGTGTAGCACCTGAAGCTACAAGGTCAAAGGAATATGACTCTCTTCTCTGAGAGATAACAATGAGAGTGACTTACACTTTATTGAGTTTTCTAACTCCCTACCAAAGAGCTCTCAAAGCCTTCAGGCTGTCTCAGGCAGGGACCTCACCTCATTGCACTGTCTTTATTAATTCACAATGCTCTCTCCTTCTCTAGAATATTAGACCCTGGAGGATCAGGACCAAATCTCATGTGTCTTTGTTTCCCCATTACTTTCCTCAATGCAAGAATGTATTACTGAAGTACTGTCATAGAAAATGAAAGGAACTGTGAAATGAAAAGTGATCAGTACCTTTTATTCTCTTTTCCCGAGCCAGAACTAAAAGGGGACATCTAAAATTACAAAAAGATGGATTTGGGTCATATACGTATATGATTTTGAGCATAAATTTCTTCATCATATAGACTGATATGGCTAAATCTGCAGAACTTTCAGATTCTCCAAAGGTTATCCTGCTATGGTTTTCTTGGGTTGCCCTAATGGGAGGGGGGCATCCAACCGCATGCCCTGTATTTGCAGAATATAGAACCAAACTGCATTAATTATAGCAGCTGGGACGTCAAGGGCTCAGATGCCTAAGTATCTAATATATTGCCAGATATCATTTGAGGAAAAAGGATTGTAACTTTAAAAGGGTGCCTCATGCTCCTCTTTACAAATACTACACTGTTTATTGGGCCAAGGATTTGGAAAAGTATAAGAGGATTGAATTCCAGTCCTGGGCTAATAGCTCTTAAGGGTGGGATTTTGGGAAGCCCTAAAAGTAATTAGGGGATAAAAGAGAATTAGTATCAGGCTGTGAACTATGTGGCTCAACATGTGAAATGACATTATAAAAATGGTTAAGAAAGAGGCTGACTTCTCTTATACTGAACTTTAAGCAGAAAAGTATTAGTCACTTGATTAAGATGTTATACAGGCCTTAAAGTATGATATAGAGACATCTAGGGGAGGGATTGATCTAGGTGATTTGTAAGAACCTATTCGCTCCCCTAATTCCAAGCACCATTGAATTGGGCACTCAAGAAGTTCCACGGGGGCAGTTGGAGTAGACGCCTATTTGCGCCACACTTACTTAACTCTTTCAAATCTTAGCTTTCTCATTTATAGACCTAAAATAATATTTTAAAAGATTTTTCTGTTTACCAGAAAAATTATAAATTGCAAAATTATGCACAGACCTAAATTATTATGAGCACCATGTTAAGTACAAGCAAACCAAACTAGGTTTAGATCTGGCTCTTCCAAATTCTACCTTGTATGACCTTATGCTATTTCTTAACATCCTCATCTGGAAAGTGGGAATAGTAATATCAGCCTAAAGATGATTGTGAGAAATAGGAAGAATGCGCATAAAGCACTTAGTTCAGTCCGTGGCACTTACTCAGAGCTCACCGAAAAGGAGCCACTATTATTATCTTGATTATCACTCTTAGACACTCAAGCTCACAAGGATGCATAACCTCAGAAAATGTTGGTCCCCTTTGTGAGAATTCCTACAAATAATATTCTTCACCTACTCACTTAGAATCAGTCAGTTCACACGACAGCACTTTCATGTAATGTGAAATCTCTACAAGAGGGTTGAACCAAGGAAGTAACAATCGATGGCTTTTAGTCTCGCAAAAGGTACTGCACAGGTGGCTTCTAAAGACTCACTTTTGCTCTGTATATTTAAAAGGTAATTGATCCTCTTTAATAGCCCTGGAGGTTGATGACCACTTTCTCTGTACTTCTCAATTATTTTCACTGCCCCTAACAATATAGCAGCCCCAACTCTAACGCCCGATTTGTACCTGGATCTTTATAATGGTTTGCTTTCCCGTATGGTTCACAGCTGTGGTGTCACATCAGATTGTTGGGTCATAAGTAATTTGTTATTAATAATAGTTTAGGTACCACAGTCTGCAAATACTTACGATTTAAAAGTAGAAATTAGGATTGGTTCACTATTTTTTTATGTAAACATCACTCTTAGTTATATTTTACTGTGTTTATTGAGGAGTTTATTGGAAGATTGAGGAGACAAAGGGCAGAGTAAGAGCTGCATCATTTAAAGTTGTTTTGAATATTAAGATGCTTTATTTCCTTAAAAAGTGTTTGGGTTTCAACAAAATTAGGCTCTCTCACGGCAGTGGGTTGTAAATGGGTTATGGAGTGTTTCATTGGAATAAGAAGTTGAATATTAATGACCTTGACAATGGTGATTGTAACAAAAGGGAGAGGGATCTCTGTTTTTGGTATTGGGTGAGGGTGTCCAGCTATAGTAGTATTTTTGTGGCTTTCTGAAAGATGTTTAAACAAATATAGTCTAAGAGTCACAGGGTCAATATTATGGCCAGATCAAGGCCGTTGAGACACGGATTTGAATTATTTGAGGAAGGTTCAATATGTCGTATACTAGTGTTTAAACTCTTACACTTTTGTAAACCTGCTTTTAAAGGCTTTGTATTGATTTTTAAAAAATTTTTAATTGAACTCATAGGATAAATATAGATCTACAAAATGTCAGGTTAGTAATTACTAAGAATCGTGATGGAAAAAAAATTAAGCATGAAATAAATAGGAGAAATCACATAAAAGATGAGAGATTTGACTACATAAAAATTTGAAACCAGCCGGGCGCGGTGGCTCATGCCTGTAATCCCAGCACTTTGGGAGGCCGAGGTGGGCGGATCACGAGGTCAGGAGATCGAGACCATCCTGGCTAACACGGTGAAACCCAGTCTCTACTAAAAATATAAAAAATTAGCCGGGCTTGGTGGCAGGTGCCTGTAGTCCCAGCTACTCAGGGAGGCTGAGGCAGGAGAATGGCCTGAACCTGGAAGGCGGAGTTTGCAGTGAGCCGAGATTGTGCCACCGCACTCCAGCCTGGGCGAAAGAGTGAGACTCCATCTCAAAAAAAAAAAAAAAAAAAAAATTGAAACCACTGAAGCAAGAACTCATAAACAAGCAATAAGCTGGGGAAAACATTTGCTCAAATATATTTATCAATATTTTAAAGATGCTCCTACAACTCAATAAGAAATGCAATAACATTTTAGTAGAAAACAAAGACAATTAGTATCCAATCACAAGAGAAAATACAAATGACAAATACACACACACATATAAATATTTAACCTCACTAGGAATAAAAATAACACAAATTAAATGATACATTCCTTTTACCTATTTTTAAAAAAAGGATCTTGAAATTGACAAATCACAATTTAGTTGTGGTATGTTGAAACAGACACTATATTGCTGGTGCTATGGAGTGTAAAACCTCCTTAAAACATTTCAAGAAAGCAGTTTGGCAATATATTTCAGGAGTTTTAGAAGTAATCCTGTCTTTTGGTTCAGCAATTCTACTCTAGTGTGCTATCTGAAGAAGAAAAATAAAAAATATGTACAAAGGTTTCTATAGAAGGAAAGTCATTGTGGTTTGTTATAACAGCAAAACAGAATAAAACAAAACAACCAAAATGTCCAGCAAAAGAAGGGTATGGAATATAAGACACATTCACATGGCAGTTTATTGTTTAACCATTAAAGTTAATATTCATAAAACATTTTAATGAGACAGGAAAATGCTTTAATTTATAATGTTGAATAAAGTTAAATACAAAATTGTATATGGGGCTGTGGGGACAGCAGGAAGTGAAAGCACCTAATTCTCTTACCATTTCAGAGAGAGACTGAGCTAAGAATATGTGAAAGTAAACACTGTTGAGAGTAGCAATTCTAGTGCAGGTTTGAAAGAGGGTGAAAGGGTGAAAGAGGGTGAAAAGGGAGAAAGAGAGTGAAAGGGGTGAAAGAGGGCTTTCTAGAAAGTGGTAACAGCACGTGCAGATTTAAAGAGGAATCTGCAAACATGTTCCATTTAGGGAGTTTGTTAATGGTTTGAGTAGATAATTGAAAAGTTAGGCAGGTCTTGAGTACAATTTTAAAATCCATAGTTGATAAGAAGTTATGGAAGATAGTGTTCTTCCTACTAGTTGGAATTAAATGAGTACAATCATTTTGGCTATTCATTTGTACATTCATTCATTCATTCATTCATTCATTCCACAAATATTTACCAAAAACCTACTTTGTGGCAGGTATATAGTAAAACAATTTAAAAAATGGTCCGTTTGTTTGTTGAACAAACATTTTGTTTGTAAGGAAATCTGATTGCAGGAACAGAGACTTATTTAATCTACTTTAGGTAACAGGACACATGTGCATAGAAACCCAGAAAAAGCTGTGTGATAAATACAGAAGAGTGAGATCTAAGGAGCTGGATCTCTACAGCTTTCCCTTCAAGATAACGCTGTTTCTTTTGCGCTACTTGTTCCTTCTGTCTCAAATCACCACTTTGACCTCTAATTTATAAATGAGATACTTTCTACCTGATAGCTTCTTCTTGCCCTCAGTTTCTGTTCTGTAATGACATCAGCTGGCATTAGACTCACAATGGATCATCGGGCCTCCTTTACATCATAAATCACTAGCTTCCCCTTTCACTGATCGTTGCCTCGGTTGAACTGCTTTTCAATTAAACATTCCTAACTGAGTATTTGTTGGACTTAGTACACCTTTTTGAGTAAACCACCTTATTGGTTACTTGTTAGCCTCTGGATTGGCATCCTTTGGGCCAAGTACACTCCCTGTCTATTCAGCTCTCGCTAGCAGATGAGTGACCTGGTCCTTATGAGTTTGGTTTGCTTTTTCAGCAGACCTGTGGGCAGGGCACAATTGTTTAAGCTGGGTATCCCACTGGTATTTTCAGGTTTGTTCTGTTGAGTATACTCCCCACATCTTCATATTCTTAGCCAGTACTATGAAACCACAGTGTAGAGAAAAAAAGCAAGGCCATTCCTTTTTGAGAAAAACTTGGAAATAACAAAAGAGAAAGGAAAGTGTGAGGAACATTACAAAGGCCCCCAAAGAGAAGGTCTGAAGCTTAATATCACCTACAATTTCTTTCTTTTTATCATGGTGTTAAAAATATAATATTACAGAATAAATACTGTACCTCTAAAATAATTCTTTTCTTTCCTCGGAGGCTTGAGGATGATTGACATTAGTAACACCTAAAGTTGCCAAATCTGATAAAGCTTTGGGTTTTAAAATTCACACCCCCACAAGAATTTCTCAATATATTTAGCAAAATCACATTTTCTAAAGTAGAATTCAAAATATTTATTCATCTATATACTTCTGTAGGCCAATTTTACATTACTAAGACAAACTCTACAGGGGGGAACACTCTTATACCTTTAACTGAATAGATGCTAAGATTGAATATAACAGCAGCTTCCTAGATGGCAAAATAATGTTCAGATATAATTCTCTACTTGTGAACAGGAAGGATAAGGTGGCTTTAACCGAATCACTTAAATGGATTTCTTTCACATTCCTTGGAAGAGTTACATTTCCCTCTGTTTCATGCAGCTGTTTCCATTTAGTCTTCTGTGCCTGTTACTGTAAACAGGTTATGAAGATTGTTTGGTGGCCATGAGGGAAGGATAAGACATGCATAAGAACAAGAGATTGTTGTAGCACTGCCTTGCTCTCTTTAGAGAAGGCTTTTTGCTAAGAAGCACCTTTACTAGGATTTCAGACCAAGACAGAGACTGAGGTCATAAATCCCCTTGAGTTGATGGTTCACATCCTATTAAAATTTACATATATTGGTCCTTTCTTCCACCCCTAAACATTAGAAAGTCCCTGGTTTCTATCAGGGTCTAACTCCTACTTTCTCCATAAAGTCTGTTGAGTACACCTGATTGTAGATTTTTCTCTCTTCTTAACTCCCATACAGTATTTCTTCATGATTGCCACTTGGTTTTGTACTTTGATGTATTTTAAATAATAATAACAACTCACATATATCTTGAGAACTTACTATGAGGCTGGCCCTGTGCTACATATGCTTTATATACCCGATGTTATTAATCCTCCCATGAAACCTAAGACATATGCAATACTATTATCTGCAAAGGTTGGCATTAACCTGCCCCTCCTCACATACCTGACTTGTGAGTGGTAGGGCTCGGCTTTGAACCCAGATTGTCTGGGTTCAAACCACTAAGTGTTCTGTTGTCATTGTTTTAAACACTTTCTGTAGTATATACTTGCCCTCAGTGATCTGATTATATTTCTTGGTCATATTAGCAATTATACCTCCTATTTTAAAGGCAATAGAGAATAGGACAGAGGAAACAAACTGTGAGTCTGACTATCTAGATTCAAGTCCGGCCCTATTCCTTTAAGACATGTGATCTTGGGCAGGTTGTTTACCTCTATGCCTCAGTTTCCTCCCCTAACCCAGGAATAGTGCTTGGGTCTTAGGGCCTTACGAGTATTAGACGAAATGATGCATGAATAGCACAGTGCCTAGAAGACAATCAGTAAATGTTTTGACTACTATAGATATTTAAATAGGAAATCTGGCTGTAGGCCATCCGGTTTATACATCTCTCCTGTCATGTCTGTGGATGTGAATTCATTCATGAGAGACGATTCCCTCTTATGAGGACAAAACCATGTTTCTGGCCATGTCTAGGGTTACAAGATTTAGCTAATAAAAATATAGGATGCCCCAGTTACATTTCTATTTTGGAAACATAACAAATAATTTTTTAGTATAAATACGTGACTATTACATGAGGCACATTTATACTGAAACTTATTCATTGTTGATTATTATTTAAGTTCAAATTTAACTGGGCATCCTTATTTGGCAATCTGCCAGCCCCATCACCTTGCAAGTTCCCATGCATTGCTAGTAACCTGCCTTCCAGCATATACATTTACTCTGTAATAAAATTTACTTGTTTACTCTGACTCTCCCTTTAGTTTGCTATGTTCTTTTATTTGTTTTTAAAATTTATTTATTTAATTAATTTTTTTTTTGAGACAGCATCTTGCTCTGTCACCCAGGCTGGCTGGAGTGCAGGGTTGCAATCTCAACTCACTGCAACCTCTGCCTCCTGGGTTCAAGCGATTCTCCCATCTCAGCCTCTCAAGAAGCTGAGATTACAGGCGCGCGCCCCCATGACTGGCTAATTTTTGTATTTTTAGTAGAGACAGTTTAGTCATGTTGGCCAGTCTTGTTTTGAACTCTTGACCTCAGGTGATCCACCGGCCTCAGCCTCCCCAAGTGATGGGATGACAGGTGTAAGCCACCACACCCGGTCTGCTACGTGCTTTTAAATCAGCATATGTGCTTAATTTTGTATTTTCAGTGCTCATTAAGATGTCTCTATTTATATCTATCCCCATATACACATCTATACTCAAATCTATACATAAGCATGCAGATAGATAATTTTAAAATAAAAGTTGCTCATATTATATATATTATGCCACTGCTTTTATTTTTAAATTTCACATTGGATATTAGACGTTTTTCTGTGTCAGTACACATGGCACTGGCTACCTTTTCTTTAATGGCTGCAAAAACACTCTCCACACACTGGTGTTGGTAGTATAAACTGCTGAACCTACAGTTCAGAAATGTTACTTCCAGAAATCTGTTCTACAAAACTGAGTACAATAGGTGTTCACAGAATTGTCATCGTCACAGCATTTGTAGAAGCAAACCACTAGAAAAAATATTTATGTTCATTAGTGCTGAATATAGTTTTAACGTAGGCATTAAAAACATTCCTGTGTAAGTAAATTTGATGACATATAAAGACAGCCACAAGATATTATTAAGCGAAAAAAATTCATTAGCATTGAATACAGTTTTAATGTAGGCATTAAAAACTTTCCTATGTAAGTAAATTTGATGACATATAAAGATAGACACACCATATTATTAAGTGAAAAAATCTAGTTAAAATTATATACAGTTTGATTCAGTTTTTGTGAATAATAAAAAATATTAAGTATGATCCCAATTTTACTTAGTAGAGAATGAGATTAAAAAGAGTCTAGAAACATACGCCAGGGAATTTGTTCAATATCATTTATGAATAATATGTCTATGTAAAATTTTTATTTTCTCCCACTATTTCATGTTTTCTAAATGATATTAAGAATTATTAATGACATAAACTGAGCAATAGTTATAAATCTGTATACATAGTTTGATGCCAATTTTGTAAGAGGCATATCTGTACATCTGTAGTTTAATATGGAAAAGTTACCAACATATTAATAGTGCTTTCTCTGAATGGCGGGATTATGGGTACTTTTGATTTCCTTAAATTTTTTTTTGTATTTTAAATTTATTTTTTAAAAATATTTTTTGTACCCCGTAAGGGGATAGATCTTGAATGTTATCACCACATACACAAAAAAGGTAACTATGTGAGGTGATGAATATGTTAATTAGCTTGGTAGTGGTAATCATTTCACAATGTGATATGGTTTGGCTGTGTCCCCAACCAAATCTCATCTTGAATTCCCATGTGTTGTGGGAGGGACCCTGTGGGAGGTAACTGAATCATGGGGGCATGTCTTTTCTATGCTGTTCTCATGATGGTGAATAAGTCTCATGAGATCTGAAAGTTTTATAAGGGGGAGTTTCCCTGCACAAGTTCTCTCTCTTTGCCTGCTGCCATCCTTGCCTTCTGCCATGATTGTGAGGCTTCCTCAGCCACGTGGAACTGTAAGTCCATTAAACCTCTTTCTTTTGTAAATTGCCCAGTCTTAGGTATGTCTTTACCAGCAGCATGAAAACGGACTAATACACAATGTATACACAAGAAAACATCAAGTTGTACCCCTTAAATATATAAAAATTAGTCAATTATACCTCAATAAAGCTGGAGGAAAAAACTATTTTTTCTTGTAACTCCAGGGGAGGACTGTTAGGGATATGTATTTGGTACTTTTCAATTCAGCCCCAAAGATCCACACATTCTTAACCCAGAAACAGAAAATATGTATTTTTTCAAATTAGTACTGTTTCCTTATTAATGAGCAACTTTTATTTCTATGTAGTGCCTAGGTACTAACTAACATGGCATTATGAGAATAGTGAAAGTTCATTATAAATAACTGGTTATGACTAACAAGATGGCTTAACTGGTATCACCATATTTGCTATTTAAATTTGTCAATCTCAAATGTCTTCAGTTATGCAAATATATTCTGTTACTAACAAGATTCTACTTAAAGTTTAGTCTACTTCGGGGAAATTATGTGCTAGCTATAGCCATTTTATAGAAAAGATGACACAAAATTAAAGCAAATTTACAGCAAGTATAGTCTTTTTTACTGGTGCATCTATTCACTCAACATATTTACTGCCCTTAGAAAATACATTGGGAGGCTATGAACATGGTGGAAAGAGCACAAGCTTTTGGGCTAGAAGATCTGGGTTCAAATACTGTTCTTCCACCTATCTGTGTGACTACAGGGAAGTATCTTTATTGCCTGAATCTTGGCTGCCTTATCTGGAAATGGCTTTTTAAGATCTACCTTATAGGACTGCTACAGGATTAAATGAGATAATATACGCAAAGCCTTCACAAATCACCTGCCATATGGTACATACTCAGGAAACAACTATATTTATATACCAGATACTAACCTATGTGATATGGAAGATAAAAATCTGCTCTTGACATAAATTCTCCCCTCAACCATTACTTCGTCTTGGAGATGCGTGTATGTATTTGACAAAATAAAGCTAAAAATGACTAAGCATTATGGGAGGGAAATAGACACTCTTCCCTCACTGACAAAACACATTCTTAAGGCAACCATACATATGGCTTTCCCATTTATGCTCTTTTAAAGTCTCAGAAATCACCACTAAAGAATGTATTTATATAATCAAACACTGCCTGTTCCGCCAAAACCTTTTGAAAAGTAAGTAAATAAATAAATAAGAGCTGTTTTCTTGTACACTGTTGGCCAAAGTCTTTCATGCAGGTTGAGTAAGATCACAAATTAAACTGAGGGACAGATGACTAGTCATGAAGCCCAAGAAAGACAGCATTAATTGCCTATTGTGAGGATCTAGAGAAAACTGTGCTTTATTACCGATCCTGACTGGCCCAGTACAGCCGATGGAAGTCAGAGGTGCTGTTAAGTGAACTACTGGAATGAGGACACAGGGAATAACAGAACTAGATGGAAGAGATTTTTTAGAAAGACTAGCAATAGAGCCAAACCTTCTGTCTATTATATCTAACCAATCCGGAATAGATTCAACAGATGAGAGAAGTTTTAGGACAATACATTCCAATCACAGCTTAGATAGACACCAGGCAACAAAACTGCTAGAGTTGTAATAAAAGCCAGGCACAGTGAAAAGTAATGGTCAAAATATCAAAGAGCCAACGAGCTCCACAGAATCTTGAGGTCAGCCCAGAATAACTCCGTGCAGCAGGGTGGTATACAGAATATAGAATTTGGAGCAAAGTCACCCCATAATCTTCCCTTTTGTCTCCTTAAGAAATATTCTATAAAATCTATGTGATTTGCCTAAAATCTGGAATTGGGTTTTTTAGATGGTGAAGTAGAGGAGGGAAATGGTTGAATTCTAGATTATTACAAGAATGGAGGGTCCCCAAATTTCTCAGTCACTATACGGTCACAAATACCATCACCTTTAATCTGTACAACAACAAACATTCACGGTGGATATTACATATAGCTTTTGCATAATGGTGGCACATGGTGGCGCATGACTATAATCCCAGCCACTCAGGAGGCTGAGGCTTCAGAATCGCTTGAACTCGGGAGGCAGAGATTGTAGTGACCCAAGACTTCATCATTGCGCTACAGTCTGGGCAACAGAGGGAGACTGTCTCAAAAATAAATAAATACATAAATAAGTGGGAGGGAGTAGGATAACTGAAATATTAATGTGAGTTTTGAGCTTCCTGTTTTTTCTTCCCAAGTGTGAAGCAGATAACCAGACCTTTATATTCCCTTGCCTAAGTAGAGATCTGTAATACAGGAAGAAAAGCAGTATTTTCCCAAAGACTTCTCTCTTCCAGGTTTTCGTTCCTCAAAAATCTGAGCTCCTAAACTGTTGATGCTCAGGGTGAGCTCTGAGAGAAAAGGCAGGCAAGATAGAGCCTATTATTATATATTTGGATTTAAAGAAAATAAAATAATGCTCTGTCAAAATGCATTTATAGAGTGAAGTGCATATCCGCTACAGGTGTTTTTAAATAGCTGATGCCTTTAGTTATAAAATCTAAACACTGTTTTACAAATTCTGTGTTTGGTAACTCTTGCTCAGGAGCAATGATTTTCTTTGCACATCATCACTAGTAGTCTCAGTGGTTTAGGGTCGTCCACTATTTTAATGAAAATTTAGCCTATGAGAGAAATGCCTCTGTGTGTGTGTGTGTGTGTGTGTGTGTGTGTGTGTGTGTGTGTGTGTTTTCTAATGTGCTTTTACTTTTTACATTTTGCTGTTACTTCTGGTAACATGATTTTCCTTCTCTTTCCTTCTTTCCTTCCTTCCTTCCATCCTTCCTTCCTTCCTTTCCTTCCTTCCTTTTCTCTTTCTCTCTCTCTTTTTTTTTTTTTTTTTTTTTTTGACAGAGTCTCAGTCTGTCTCCCAGGCTGGAGTGCAATGGCACAATCAAGGCTCACCGCAACCTCTGACTCCCAGGTTCTAGCAATTCTCCTGCCTCAGCCGCCGGAGTGGTTGGGATTACAGGTGCCCACCAACACTGCTGACTAATTTCCGTATTTTTAGGAGAGATGTGGCTTCACCATGTTGGCCAGGCTCATCGAACTCCTGACCTCAGGTAATCTACCCACCTTGGACTCCCAAAATGCTGGGATTACAGGCTTGAGCCACCACACCCAGCCAACTTCTGGTAATATGATTTTCTGAGGTCAAAGACACAATGAATTTAAGCCAGTGATTCCCAAATCTACCTGTGCATCAGAATCACCTGTGGATATTTTAGTTCTGTTTTTGACACTTATGTCCCACTTCCACCCTGGACATCCAGATTTGGTAGATCTGGCATGGGGCTAAGGACTCTGTTTTCTAAAGAGATTTCACAGGTGACTAATGGGCTATCAGAGTTGAGAACTACAATTAGACCCGCTCTTTTTGAAAAAGGTTGGAAATAGTCACATTTTTGAATGACATTAACTCTTTCGGTACTATAGAATACAAATTATTGTGCTAACTTATTATGACTTAATTATATTCCATGGATAAATGTTAATATTTGTAGAGTGTAAATATTAAGTTCTTTTTTCAAGGGAAGACAAAAAATTGTGACTTTCATTATTTCACTGGTGAATACACACACGTGCACACACACATAATTTTTAAAAAATTTTTGTTAGCAGAATTTAAACAAATATTTCTCTCTAAGCTGCAGAAAACAATGGTTCTGGGGATAGCCCTACCTTGCTTTAGTCAGGCAGACCACATTCTCACTGTGAGTGCCACACTCAGTTGCAACTCCAACATAGTTTCCCTTAGTTCTCACAAATTTAAATTCGGTATAACCTTATTAGAGCTACTCTCAATATTATATGGATTTAGATGTATACTCTGTATGAAACTTCGACAGTATATGATCGAAACTAATATTATGCAGTGAAGCCATGGAATTAATGCCACTCCTAGGAACTGGAAAGCGTCATGATAGATGTTGCTATGCATATATTTAATTTCTGTGCTCATATAATGATGGTCTACAAAAATAACCACTGCATTTACTTTTTAAAGTTTATGATACCTGAATGGGAAATCTGAATATTTGGGGAATGCAAATATTTGTGATTACTCAACATTCTAGATTTTTTTTTTAAGTTTTTAAATGAATAATCAGTTTCTTTAACAAAGACTTTTCTTTTTGCATGACTTTTACAATTAGGCCTGGTTTTTGACAGATTCTTCTTAATTAACATCAGTATATGTTTTTAAAAGGCATTGAAATATAAAGAAACATCACTGAATCAATATAAAGTCACAAAATCTATTCTTAATACAGGTACAAGTGTAGTGTAAATGTATGTTTTATTAGGCTAGCTGTAAGAGTGTTTACCCCGCATTCACTTCTTAACCTCACTCTACCACTCCCAGCTAGCTCAACTATCATCACAGCGGAAGCCAGTCCTATAATGACTATGGTTTCCTGGACTAAAAGTCAACATTAATAATAATAATGGCCACCCTGAATGTAGCTAATTTTGTGCCAGGCTCTGTTTGAAGTGTTTTACATGGATTAATTTATTTAAGCCTGATAATAACCCATGGCATAGGCATGGATGGGGAAACTGAGGCACAAAGAAGTTACAAAACTCATCCAAAGTCAAATAGCTAGTAAATGGTGAGCCCAGACTCTTTTGAGTCTAACATCTGTTCTCTTAACCAAGATGTTATCCTCCTTCTGGCTTCTGGCTTCTGAGTTTGTCACTTACTTTCTAATTGTCAAAGGCGAAATCATGGAATCTATCATCTCAGGTTCCAAATCTGTACAATAGATACAATGGCATCTCTCCGTCCATTTTGTATAAAGTCATAGGAATTAAAATGAGAAACAGGAAAGTATCTGTGCAGTACTAGATAGCTGTGACAGTTTACTAGTACTATTATAAATTCAGAGCAAGGCTTCACAAAATTGGCTTTGAAATATTTGACTATCACATTTATTTCAGCTATTTCGTTTTGCCTTCATCTCTTATCTCAAGGTGGAAAATGAGACTTTAGAAAAAGATTAAAGCAAAACAAAAAATAAAATCTCAGGCTCCAATGGATCAGTTGATAACATTCCCATTAGGAAGGAGTATACATGAGAAAGGACTCACATCGTTCTACTTCAAGGTCAATCCAAATTTTTTAAAGAAAACCTAGGATGGGGGTGGATATTTAAATGTTTACATGCAGTGAGACACCCTCACAACCACAGCTAAGTTCTTTCAGCAAATGCTTATTAAGGCAGCCACATGGGGTCTATGTAATGGCCAGAATGACAGGCATTAAGGACTGACTCCCCACCCAGCACTCCATGGAAGTTGATTGCTTTCTGGAACAGGTTGTGTTTCTGGGAGGAGGCAACCACATAAAACTTTAGTTCTACCTTTCTAAGTAAAAGAAAAACCAAGACTAGCTTGAAACAGAGAGAAAATTCTAGAAATCTTAAAGTTAATAATGCTACCTATGTAGTACTGGAAAAAAAAAAAAGCCATACTTGAGTTGGTGTGATTCTTGACCTTGTTATATACCAACTGCATGTTAATAGCATAAAGATATGGATTTTGGAGCCCAACTGCCTATGTTTACACACCAGCTTTGCTCATTACTAGCTATGCAGGCAAGGACTTAACTGCTCTGTGCCTAGATTTCATCTGTAAAATGGGAATAAAAATAGTATTTACCTCATGGAGTGATGGGAAGGTTAATGGGTTTATATACTTAGAGTGTCTAACACATTGTTATGCTAGACAAATACTTATCTTTTCACTAATCTTTCTTGCTTCTGCTTACTCATGCATAAAGTGAAAATAATAACACCAATCTCAAAAATTAATTGAGATATTTTATGGAAAATACTTAGCATAGACTGGCATATATATGGTAGAAATTCAATAAATGACAATAATTATTAACATTAATTCAAAATGAATTTTTACATTTTTTCTAATATTGTTGTCCCTATGGTCTCCAGTGTTGATTAGAAATAATTTACAAGAGAGTATGAAACATTCTTTTTCTCTAATGGGTTTAAAAGCACTGTAGAAACCAAGTAAACTAACTGAGATTGTAGACTAAATGTGATAATATTTGAAAGGTATCCAGCACCAAGCAGATCTCAATAAATGGTGTTCCTTTCCCATAGCTCTTTAAGATTCAATACCATGTTGTATGTGATAACTACACAAATAGGTTTTAAATCTAATGATCTTTTCCCTTCCTTACCCCCATTTTCTTGGATTAATGTCTTTTTAGATTATCAACAATAAAAAATAAGAATTGTTGCTCCTATGAGGATGGGGAAGGAGGAAGCAATTTAACATACGTTAAATGCCAATTATTTGATTTCCACACGGTATCTCTATTTTTCAACACTACCCTGCCAACTAAGTTATTATCTCTTAATTACAGGTAAAGAAACCAAGGGATAAATAGTGCAAGGTCATAGAACCATTTAATGGCAGAGCTTTTAATTAATCTTTAGCAAATTTCTAGGATACAATGTAGTATTATTAACCATAGTCACCATGCTGTATATTAGATTTGTAGCATTTACTCATCCTGCATAACTGAAACTTTGTATCTTTTGACTAATATCTTCGTGTTTCCCCCTTGACATGTGCCTAGACTTATCCAGTTCCAAAAGTCATGCTACTTTCTTCCACTTACCTTCCTGCCTCTAAAAATAAATATCTTAGAAATACTAGAACTGAAAAAAATTGAATTACACAAGATTATGGGTAGGGCCTTCAATAATGGACCTTTAAAAACAACTGGGATTAATCACCATAAGTTTTATAGTTATAATTTGGAGACTAGTTCACAGATGTTAAGCCTAATCTATTTACCTCTTATTTTCTATATGGACTGTACATTTTATATAATGTTTTATCTCTTGTAGCTTCCATCACTTACCAGCTGAGTCAGCCTTGGGTTAGTCAACATCAGTTACCTCACGTGTAAAAGGGGGTAATTATAGCTGCCTCCTGGAATTACTATGCAAATTAACCAATGTATATCAAAGCACTTTGTAAACTGAAAGGTATTACACAAATATCAGTTATTACTATTACCACAATTCTTATGAATTCTAAGAAGTATTTAATTAATATCTGCTCATAACTCAGGATGTTCTGGCCCTGAATATTGTTTGTAAAAAATACAAGCAAATGGCCAGGTGCAGTGGCTCACGCCTGTAATCCCAGGACTTTGGGAGGCTGAGGTGGGTGGATCACTTCAGGTCAGGAGTTCGAGACCAGCCTGACCAAAATGGTGAAACCCTGCCTCTACTAAAAATACAAAATTAGCTGGGCATGGTGGTGCATGCCTGTAATCCTAGCTACTTGGGAGGCTGAGGCAGTAGAATAGCTTGAATGCGAGAGACGAGGTTTCAGTGAGCCGAGATCGTGCCATTGCACTCCAGCCTGGGCAAGAAGAGTGAAACCCTGTCTCAAAAAACAAACAAACAAACAAAAATAAGCAAATGGCTTGGGCCACAGAATGAATAGAACTCCTGCTTAAGTATCCTTGCATGTAACTTTTACAATATTGTCTCCCATTATACCCTGGACCCTACTGAAACTGTCACAAGGAAGTCTTAGATACTAGTGGCTAATTCCTATTGTTCTTTTCCAATCTCAGTCACCCCCTGGAAGAAGCTGTTCCTGACTCATCAGTCTGGATTAGATGCCTTTTCTGAGCTCCACATAGCTTTCAGTACTGCTCTCCAACACAGCATGTATCACCTCTATTATATTTTTGGGTTTATTTGCCTGCCCCCCTCCTCCACACTTCCACTTTGCTGTCTTTTGGAAGATATGACACACTGGCAAATATTTGTTGAATAAATCAAAGTATGGAAAGTGAAAGATTGAATAAATGAAACGAGAGATTAATAAAATAAATGAAGAGAAATGTAGAGGAAAAGGAGAAAGAGAAAACATGGGAATTAAAGATAAATTAAGAGACATAAGCATTTAAATTACATACAGTATTAAAACAAGCATTTCCATATACAGCTGATGGGAATGTAAACTGAGACCAAGAAAATTCAATAAATCAATCTGATAGCAATATCAAGAGTTCTGTAAATATTCATTAATTCTATTATATTCAGTACACAAACGTTTACTGAGTATTATATATGTTCCAGGCACTCTTACTTGTGCTGGGACTAATCAATATACAAAACAGATAAGTCCCTGAGCCATAAAGCTTATAGCCCAGTACAGGATGACAGACAACAAACAAATACTCAAATAAAAATGATGTCAAGCAGGAATAAGCACTAGGGGGAAAAATAAAAGGGAACACAGGACGAAAGGGTGATCATGGATGGCTCATATTTATCTGAGGTCTGAGATGGCCTCTCTGATAAAATGGCTTTTGACCAGAGAGGTGAAGAAAGAAAAGCAAACCATGTGGACATGTGGATGTGGAAGGGAAAAACATTCAAGGCAGAAGGAGTGGCAAGCACAAACTTCCTGAAGCTGTCACAAGGAAGTCTGAGTATCAGTGAAGGGAGTGGTGGGGGATGAGGTCAGAGCAGCCAGCTGGAGTCAAATCATAAAGAGTCTCATAAATAAGGGCTTTAGATTTCACTCCAGATGACGTGATCTGAATTTAAAAGAGTAATGTATGGTGCAGCATGAGTAACAAAGGCAAAAATGGAAGCTGTTTAGGGAGCTATTGCAATAATCAAATGAGAGATGATATGAATTGACTAGTGTGCTGGTAGTGGAATGTGGCACATTGTGGATGTATTTTGAAGGTAAAACCCACAGAATTTGTTGATGGACTGCATATAGAATATGAAAGGTGGAAAAAAAGAGAAGGCAAACCCCAAGGTTTGTGACCCGAGCAACAGCTCCCATAGAACCGTCATTTATTAAGAAAAGGAAGACAAGCTGGGTGTGGTAGCTCACGCCTGTAATCCCAGCACTTTGGGAGGCTAAGGGCAGGGGGATCACTTGAGCTTGGGAGTTCGAGACTAGCCTGCCCAACATGGTGAAACCCTGTCTCTACAAAAAATGCAAAAATTAGCCCAGCGTGGTGGCGTATGCCTGCTATCCCAACTACTTGGAAGGCTGAGGTGGAAGAATTGCTTGAGCCCCAGGAGGCTGAGGCTGTAGTGAACTGAGATCGAGCCACTGAACTCCACCATGGGAGAAAGAGTGAGACCCTGTCTCAAAAAAAAGAGAGTAAGACTATGGAAGGACAGACTGGGAATAAAAAGCAAGAGTTTGTGTTTGGACATATTAAATATGCAATGTTTATAAGACAACCAAGTGAGATGCTGATTAGGCAGTGGAAATTTGGCATTTATATTAAATACATATATAATCAAGAGATGAAGGCAGAAAGATTGTATAAGCACAATAAGAAAATCCTAAAAATAAATGTCTATTAATAGGAAAGTACTTATGTAAATTATGGTTCAGTTATACGATAGGCTATTATACAGCTACTAAACATGTTTTTGAAGACTAAGAACATTAGAAAATTCTCAAGATACAATGTTAAAGCAAAAAATAAAAGCAAAAACTCTCTCATTGTACATAGTATGGTCCAAATTACATAAATAAACATACAGACATGGAAAAAACTCAAAGGAAAATATTTCAAGTGATTATCTCTCTGTGGTAGGAAAAACAGTAATTTTAGTAGTTTTTCTTTATATTTTTATTTTACAGTTTTTCTACAAATATATATTACTTTTATAATCAGAGAAAATGAAATTAGACAAAAATAAAACATTGAAAGAAAAAAATTAAGGAGGGCTATAAGGTAGATCAGTAGGTAATAAAAAGCAAATGGATATAAAGATGGAAAAAATATCTGGAGACATATATAAAGCAGTATTTTCAAGATGTGTTTTTACACAGTTATAGTTTGCCCCATTATCTATATTAATACAATTACCTAGAAGCAAAAAATGAACGACATAACCGAAAACTTATGAAATTTATAAATGGATAGTGTCGTAAGAATGTCTTTGGAATGCAATGATTGTATCTCACAATTTTCCTATATTTTGTTCAGGTAATTACTAATATTAATATAGTAACCTCACCCACAGCAGCTAATGATATAGGACAGGAGTCCTCAACTGGTCAGGTCTATGGCCTGTTAGGAACTGGCCACACAGCAGGAGGTGAGCAGTGAGCTTTACTGCCTGAGCTTCCCTTCCTGTCAGATCAGCCCTTGGCATTAGATTCTCAAAGGAGCGAACCCTACTGTGAACTGCACATGCGAAGGATCTAGGTCACATGCTCTTTATGAGAATTGAATGACTGATGATCTGAGGTGGAACCGTGAAACAGTTTCGTCTGGAAACCCATCCTGCCCCTGCCACCTGTCCATGGAAAAATTATCTTCCATGAAAGTGGTCCCTGGTGCCAAAAAGGTTAGGGACCACTGATATATGAGATGGCAGGAAATCACCCAGGGATTGCAAAGTGTCATGGACAATTGCTAAAGTATACATCTGTGGGCAATTAGGAATCAGATATCTTCTTGTCCTATATTATCACCTTATGGATGTATGAACATGAAAATAAACTCCTAGAAGAACAGACCATGTCTATTTTCTTGAGTCACAGTATAAATCCTCTTTCAGTGTCATACAGATTATGGCCAGAAATAAGCTTCACATTGTGTTCATGATAGTGGTTAACTTGTAAGAGGATAGGGACCAACTGATGGTTGGCTTCTACAGCGGTCCCTCCAAAATTCTCCATTGCCTATCATCAATCCTTTTTTGCATCAATGAACTAAAGAATGAAAGCAAGGATGAACTTACTCCATTAAAAATGTAATGCAACATTGATTAAATAACTATTCAAATTTTACATGTATAGCAACAATAGCTATATATATGCAATTACCATTTCCATAAAATTATAGAGCATAGTGTTGTGTGTTTATGTCTGGCTAACTCATGAGCACATAGGAAATGATAAATATCTATAGGAGACAGTTTTAAATTTCTCATTAGTGCTGCATTTTTGCTAATATTTATTTCCTTGAAAGCAAACAGCAGCTTAACGTGTTTTCTAATATATATTTGGATGTTCCCCTTGAATTAAGATTTGTTAGATTCGCCATTAGCATACCCACTCTCTCTGCTTCCTACTTCTAGTAGGATAGTTCTATGAATCATTCTTCATGGTTTATATAAGTAAAGCTATGTGGTTTAAAGTTTTGTGTGGTCAGTTTTCTCTTTATTGTTTATTTACATTAATAAAGAGAAAACTCTCCTTGAGGCTTCCACATAATGATCTATCTGTCTCACTAGTTTTGTCTCACTCCCCCCTTTCATTTCTACACTTTGCTTCAAAACATTCATTATAGTACCAGTCTCTATGTTGGAGAAATCAGAAACGCAACACAGAGCAAAACAAAATCTCAGAGACATTTGTTCATGAACCTTTAATTTGGTTAAGTTTTATAATGAACTTTGTAAAGTCTGTAAGGAGTCTGATGTCATGTTTTGCAGAACTTTTTAAGGGAAAAGCTACCTAGAGTTAGCTATTGAGAGTCACTATGAATTTTTTAAAAGGGCAAAATCAACAAATTTTCCACCAAAAACTCATATTTTAGCCAGAGGGAAAACTGATAGACTAGTTTATACCATATTTGCTTCCACTGATTTCTGTATTAGATTTTCATTGCAGCTGGTATTAGATATTCATTGTAGTCATAAAAATTAAGATTCTCAATGAAGCAGTCAGACTATATGACTCTCTGTAATAAAATATTCTAATGTGTTCTACAAGATAAATAAGTTGAAAAATCCATATACGTAGATTACAACATGTTAGAGCAGCTGCGTAATATTGTTGGCTACAGTTCCATAAATAATTTGAGGATATTTGCCAAAAAGTGGTTTTATTTGTATCACGGTTCATCTTAAAATCCTTGTTTTTTCAATAGTATTAATAACAGCTAACAATTATCAGGTACTTATTTTTGCCAAGCATGTTACATGTACTAACTCAGTTTATTGTCACAACAAACCTATGATGTAGAAAGTATTATTTTGCCCCTTTTATAAACGGCAACACAGAGGCAAAGGGGAGTTACATAACTGACTCAAGGTCACACAGCTAGGAAATGGTGTGATTCAAACCTAAGCAGGGTAGCTCCAGGACCCACACACCTAATCACTCTGTTATTCTACTGTAATTCTAAAGCCGGGTCAGTTGCCTGCTTCGGGTACTCTAGCTGTTTTCCACCATACTTGACTAAAAGTGACAGTGACAGGAGGCAGCCAAATGCCTAGGCAGATAGGGGTGGGTAACCAGTGAAACCCCACCTTCAAGCAAAAATAACAGCCTGAAACCCATGGCCCAAAGCGATAACTTCTACTCCTGTTCACCCACTCTCCCCTGACTGGTTCTTTCTGGATAATGCCTTTTTACCAATCAAATGTTGCCTTTTCCAAAACTACCTATGGCCTGTCCTGCCCTCATCCTATGTATATAAAGACCCCAGGCTCAGTCAATAATTAGTGAACTGGGAGATGCAGACCCTCCCTCAATTGGAGTGGACACCATCTAATCAGCTGCCAGTGCAGCTAGGATAAAAGCAGGCAGAGGAACATGGAAAGACTAGACTGGCTTAGTCTTCCAGCCTACATCTTTCTCCTGTGCTGGGTGCTTTCTGCCCTCAAACAATAGACTCCAAGTTCTTCAGCTTTGGGACTCTTGGGCCTTTGACCACAGACTGAAGGCTGCACTGCTGGCTTCCCTACTTTTGAGATTTTGGGACTTGGACTGGCTTCCTTGCCTCTCAGCTTGCAGATGGCCTATTGTGGGACCTCACCTTGTGATCATGTGAGTCAGTACTCCTTAATAAACTCCCCTTATACATCCATCTCCTCTTATGCATCCATCCTATTATTTCTGTTCCTCCAGAGAACCCTGACTACAGCCTGACTTCAGGGAAGAAGACCTGTTCTTCCTGTCCCCTCTCTAGCTCCCCTCCCTGCTGAGAGACGTTTTCATCGCTCAGTCAAATTATCCGCCTTCACTATCATTTAATCATCTGTGTGACCTCATTCTTCATGGATGCTGGACGAGAGCTTGGGACCACTGAGTGCAGGTACTCAGAAAGGCTGTCACACCAGACCTTGCCATCACCAGAGGAGGGCAGCCGCCCCACACCATGAGGCAAGGGGCCAACTGAGCTGCTAACATACTGCTGTCTACAAATGGCAGAACTAAAAGAGTACTGTGACACCCTCTCTGGGGCTATGGGATTACGGGCACCCTCACCTGGATGCCACCATGCTCCCCTCCAGGAGACATGCCTGGTCTGGCCATGGGCCCCACACGGAGCTTGCTCCTGTGCCAGTGCCTGAAGCAACCAGCTGGATCCCACACTCACTCACTCACATGCTCCCTCCCACAAGGGGTTGAGCACGGTGGGCCAAGTAGACAGGGTGCCCCTACCGCGAGTCCAGTGAAGGGGCCAAGAGAAATCCTGCATCAAAAGCATATAAGAAAAGATTTCTTTCCTGTATAAGAAGAAACTTCTAGTTCATTCAGAATGGTTTTAAGTCATTAAATGTAAACTAAAAAGAAGAGAGGCTAGAACATGCTTGTACTGTACTCTGATGAGGTGTTGTCTGATCCTTCGAGAGCTTGTTCCTAATGGGTACCATAAACCTTGAGCCATTATTAAGGGACAGTTTATATAAAACACAATTAATAATTGGCAAGTTTGTGTAACTTAGCTCAGTGTTTCTCAAACTTGGGTACTTAAGTGTACCTTGGGGTTTGTGGTATTTGCCAGGGATTACGAATATCTTCAGAAAACCTTTCTGGTGTGTCGATTTCATTTTAAGACTCGGAAGAAAAATAACGTAGTTTGTAATAAGAATATTTTTACTTTAAAGCAAACAATATTCTGCAAGCTTTTGTGATAAAATATACAACATTTTATGTGTTTTTATGCTTGGGCAGAAATCTTCATGTTCTACCTCAGAGCCTGAGGAGAACAAGTTTATTTTCTAAGTTAAGGGCATGTGAGTAGAAACATTTGACAAACAGTGGTCTGGCTTCTAACCAGTTCTAATCCACAAAGTTAAACAATAAGAGATAAGAAAAACAGAACAAAAAGAAACAAATAACAGTGGCAAATACTTATGCTGTTCCTGAAAGACTACTCCATAGGTAATAAAAACTATAAACATGGTCAGTAGTCAAAACAGTCTGACTAAGCCAGGTCTGCTCTTCACATGGAACATGGGCTATTAAACCTTGCTCTGAGATATAGCTCGGATTTCTCTATTCCTCTTCTCTTCCATTGCTACCCTCACTTCAGTCCCAGGTGTCATAATCTTTTCCCTCTTTTTTTCCAGTGGTCTCTCTACTCCACACAGCAGCCAGAACTTTTTTTTTTTTTTTTAAACATAAATCAGATCAGTTTTCCTGATTAGTACTCTTCAATGAATTCACAATGAACTTAAAATTAGACCTACACTTTCTCATTACCTGTGAAGTCCTACTTCTGCTTCCTGCTTCCTTATCTAACCTAATTTTCTGCCTGCTCCCATTATCTCATCTCTTTCTGGCCAAACTGGACTTTATGTTGCTGGAACACAGTAAACTTATTCCTGCCTCAATGACTTTGGCTTTGCTATTCCCTCTTCTTGGAATGCTATTTCTCTGATCTTTAATCACCACTTTCTATTTTTTTATTCAGGTCTCAGTCCATATGCTATCTCCTGAGAGAGGCACTCCCTGGTTATCCTACTTCATATTGTTGTCTTCCCCAATCACTGCTCATCACATTATCCTATTTTACTTTCTTTGTAGCACTTAGCACTAACTGAACTTAATGCACTTATTTATACATCTCTTATTCAATATACTAAAATGTAAATTCCATGAGGGCAAGCACCTTGACCAGTTTGTTCACCATTGTGACTTTGTTGCTAATAACTATGCTTGACATGGGTAGAAGCTGAATATTCACTGAATGAGCAAATAACTGAATGAAGGAGAAAAGGCAACTTGAACATATATTAGATGACATGGCTAGTAAGCTAGTGTTCTATAATTCGGAGACAAGAGAGTAGATGTGGACTCCAGACTGATGAGATTATGTCTGTTCAGTAAGTGACAGAGTCAAACTGGTGAATATTAGAGTTACAGTTTGGGGCAGTTCTTGTAAAGTGTCTGTAGACAAGAAATCTTTATTGAGGCTTTTTTTATATGATGCTTTTTAATGAACTAAATGATGTGAGGGGCCAATAAGTAGAGGCAGCCAGAAAGACACACTAAATTCACAGCTAGGTAAACCTGGTTTCTAACACTGAGAAATATATCTCTTATAGTTATAATTTAGGTCCCTGGGTTTCATAATGCTATTTATCACATTCATAACTTGGGAAATTAGGTCCCTACATCTTGAAAGAGCAGTTTTACTTTGCATTACCAATTTTTTTGTTTCATTTTAGTACTGTTTGCATATCCTAAGTATTTTCAGCCAGATAGTGATGATGTGTGGTTTGCCTCTCTTCTGAGTAACTAGGGAAAACTTGGCCCAGTAAAGATAGAACTCATAGTTACAGGTAACATACAAAATAGACACTGTTACCAGGTAATCCTTGATTGAAGATAGTTTTTCATAATTGCCTCTTTCTTACTCCAGCCAAAAAAATAGTGCACATATACATGGGCTCTAAATCTGATTATACTACTTACAAATACTGGACCAGGGAAAGCCAACAAATCACTCTGGGCCCTGTGTCTCTGGCCCAACCAAAAAAGAGAGATTAGACTATATATTTATTTATGGCCCTTTCTATTCTGACAGTCTATAATGCCTGAGACAAAAACAATCTCAGTATTGTTGTAATAGCTTTATTTTCCAAAAATTGAAAATCAGATATCTACATCACAATGAATGCCGATTTATAGGGACTCAGCGAGCATGCTACTAAGAGATTGTATCCAAAACTTTTTTTATTTGTGCCTTTTCTTCTAAATTCATGGAAAAATACAACTTCCCAGTTTATGCAGGTGTACATTTCTTTAATAGAAATAGATTAAAAAATCTACCTAGGTTATTGTAGAATTATTTGAATCAAAATTGCTTTAAAATTCTTACCGTACATCCATAACAAACATGACTATAAATCAGGAAAGTAGAGAAACATTTATTACAATAGATTAAGATATGAATACATGGAACAAAAGTTTTCCAATTTGATGTGATTTTATAGGTTATGGGAAAGTTCCCATTTCACAGACATGTTTCCCTACTGGCCCAAGTTCCGTTATTAGAGATTTATTTTCTTGATTTACTATTTTAGGAAAATACAAAGTAGGTCTCAAACATAAGCACCTAAATGAACTTAGAATAATAATTTATAGAGCCTTCTAAAAATGACAACATTCGTGCATGTTAACATATTAAAACTTCACAATTCCATGAAGAAATTAGAAGATCCTTTATAGCGAATCTACGGATGAGAAAATCAAGACTCATAGAGATGAACTGACTTGTTCAGAGTTGTCTAGGTAGTAAGTGGTAGGACGAGCACTACCAACCAGGGATGCAGGGATGGGGCCTTTGAAAACAGACAGACCTGAATTCAAATTTTGATTCTATTTGATTGCTGTATGCTATGAGGCAATTACTTAACCTCTCTGAGAATTTTTTAATCTGTAAAAATCAAGAATAAGAATATCATATAAATAATATAGGAGCAATAATATATATTACAGCACTTATTGTTAATGGTGAATAGTAATGATCCTTTTGTTTTTATTACTCTATGTATTGTTAATCTTACAGCTAGGTTGCGTAGGAGAGAAGGAACAGGAATATAAAGATGATGCAAAGGTAGGTACCATTTTCCTTTGTGAGTCTTATATTTCAAGTTCTAATTCTTGCTTTCATTTTATTCTATTTCACATTCTTCTGTGAGTCTGCACAATCTATCCCACTACCACAAATGCCCTTCCTCATCTCTTGACTCTCTGACCAATGCCTACACAGTTTTCAAGTACTAATTAGTCATATCCTCTTTAAAACTTTCTTTGATGCCATAGGTTATTCCTATGGCATTCATGTATAACTCATACTCATTTAGCAGTATTTCCTAAGTGTCTCTTGTGGTGTTAGGGAACTCTGCTAGTGCTACATAAGGGCACTTTAGAGAACTGACCCTAGTTTTGCTTGCTTGCTTCTGTTAGTAATTCTCAGACTTTTGAATTTTACAGATAGTTAACATTTAAAAAATGAAGACTAACAAAAAGTTGCCAATTTTTCTCTTCTAAGTAAAAACATAATAAATAATTGCCAAATTCTTTTACAAAAGAAAGGGCATTTTGATTACAAAATATATAATCTCAAGATTTTGAAAAAAATTAATAAATTAGGCTTTGTGGAAAACTTCATGGAGGGGGTTCTGCATAAATTAGGGAACAGGCATTGGGGAATCCATTGATTTACACATTTTTTTTGCCTCAATTGGATAGTTCTTAGATGCTATTTCTTATTCATTTATGCATCTCTAGTGCAGCACCAGGTGTCTTATAGGAAGTATTCAATTAATATTTATGAATGAGAAAGTGAATCTGCCTCTGAGCAAATACCTCTGAGACCCATGGTAATGCCTACAGTGTGAAGCACCTATGAGAGAACACCAACAATGGTAAGAGAGTGGTGGAGGGGTGTGTATGTGTATGTTTATGTGTGTGAACTAACATAATTTACTTTAACAGTTTGCCAGGCACCAACCATTCTGATTTTGTAGGGAAATACTAGTGAGACTGTCCTCTAGGGGAACAGGAGAGGGGGCAGGGGCAGGATCTAAGATATTGAGGCATATCTCATGTGTACCGTAAAAATATTTCATGTGACATCTGAAGTGGATTAAGATTACAGTAAGTATAGTTACTGTAAATAGATACCATTCGTTGAGTACTTCTAATATGCCAGGCACCTTTCTAAGTTCTTTGCATTCATTAGCTCACTTAATCATTACAACAACCTATTGAGATAGATTCACTTTCTATTCCCCTGTACAGGTGAGAAAACTGAAGCTTGCAGAGGTTAAATGACTTGCCCAGGGTCACACAGTCAGTGGTAGAGGTAGGTTTCAACTCTGGTCTAGTTGTTTTTAGAGCTCATCAAAACTCTGAGGTCCCTTTCTAGCCACATATTTCTATGATGAACATAGTTTTATATGACTTGGTTTTCATTTTTAATATTAGAAAATTAAAACGTTTTCTCTTAGCTAGGATTTTAAAGCTGTTAAGGCACTCAGTTTTTCTACTTATTAACAAAAGCTATGTGACCATAAGCAAGTTCCATAACCTCTTTGAACTTCAGTGTCTACATCTCTAAAATGGAGATGAAAGCCTTTTTCTGTGTGTTTTTCGGAGGATTAAATGGATAGTGTATAAAAATAGCTAGCAGAGGGTCTGGATTATGAAGGGGCTTGAATAAATGTTAATTTGCTATGGGGCCTAGTAACATAAAGTGACGTTTCTAAATTAAAATCATATCAAATATTAGTAATAGGATGAGAGCAAAGAGATCATCACTCTGGTGGATAAAGGTGCCTGTATTTACAGAATTCCTTAGAGAGCCATGAGGATTATCTTTGCTGTAGCCCTCATTTTAATTAAGAGCATAGAGATCAGACATTTCAGCATAGGAAGAAGCTTGTATTTGATTTACATGGATGCACATTTTCAGCATCCAAACATTCCATTCCTTGGCTAAAGATATAAAGAGCTACTTCAGCAAACCTGATATTGCAAAATAAATGGAAAATGCTTAATCATTTAAAAAGATACACCAAAGAACAGAAAGATCAAAGCATGCACATATACCAGTGAGGAAAGCTTTCCTCACCGGCAGAAAGTCTCTACTTTTTGAAAGGCTGACAAATGACTTCAGTTAGACAGGCAGGGTATAAAATCAAAACAACCCATCTATCATTCTTTACACACAAACACATATCGAAATTAAGCACACATATGTACACATGTAATCTCATTTTTGATAAAAGTATTGTTCATGGAGAAAAGTTGTGGAACAATGTGTAAAATATAAACTCATTTTGGAAAAATAATGTCAGGCCCCACGTATATCTGAAAATACATTTGTATATGTTTGTAAGAACATGGAGAAGGTATGAAAGGTTTATGCCAGGTCGTCACCTTGGGTACCCCGGGACAGGTCACTCTGGAGGGAGTTTGGGGGAAATTTTTGTTCCTTGATCTTCTTTGTATTCCTTTGCCAAATGTAATGACCAGTTAAAGACAAAAAGTTTTTACATTTACATTTCTTTATTATTCATTTACCCATTGAATTCCACTAACCAAATATATAATATTGGCATGCTACTTCCTTCCTTTTGAATCTCAGCACTATCTTCTCTTCTCAAGTATTAATACTTACCTTACAGTATGGCTGTAAAGCTTAAATGTGATCAGATATAGAAAGTCTTAATAAATGGCAAAGTGATGTATAAGTGTATCTTACTATTTATTCACAAATATTTTGTGATTTTGCTGCCTATCAGAGGACAATGACCAGTTGCAATGCACCTGAGGCAAAACTACAATAAGGTTGAATGGGACTCAGAAGCTTTAGTTAGCATCCAAAACAACACCTGACATGTTAGGCAAATGTGATTTCTTTCTGGTAATAAGAGCAAATCCAATTAACTAACAGGCATATCTGACCTGGTGTAGTCGTCGTCAACAAGCATGTGCTTTGGAATTGGTGAGTACCTTCCTGGAGAGATGGGTGGCAGGGAGGTTTTATATTCTAAAGTGCCATTGTTGCCAGAGAGTAGATGGTTTTCCATTGGTGGAGAATAAGCTAAGAGGTGGGGGAAAAAGAGAAAAGAAACCTGTTATGTGGGTGATTCAATGTGTCATGCTATACTTCAGAAAAATGTATTAAAAACAGAAAGGCTTTGCTGCATGCCAAGGATTTTCTTGTCCTCCAAGAGGGGGGAGTTGCAGTTTATTTGCATTTAATATATACAAGCACATGGTGACCTTTAGGATAGGAAAGACTTAATAATAGTTAAGTCTGTAATGCCAGTTAGTCTAATTTGGTGAAGAGAAGAACTGGAGAAGAGATCCAGCACACATATTTTCAGAACAATGATTAATTTTCTATTAAAATAAAATGTTAGCTTTCTAATTTCAGAGCTCACATTGTTTTCACATAATTAATATCCAATTATTGAGAGCAAAAGCCTCCTAAGGATCAGGTTCTCCTATGAGACTTTCTCCCAAAATATACTCTATTCCCATCCCACAAAGGCCAAGAACTCTGGCCTTTCTTTTTCATTCCTCCTTCCTAATGTATCTCCCTTTTAGGTGACTGAAAACACCTCCTAACTGGGTCTCTTGCTCCTTTCTCTCTCCTCAAATCCATTTTATATGTTGAGATGAGGTAAAATCTCTTGAAATTCAGCTTGACCACACTATTCTCTTACTTAAATGTTCTCCATTGTCGTTATGTATTTAATATAGTATAAACTCTCCTCTTTGCCATTCTTGCAAGATCAATCAATTTTAATACCCCCCAACACGTATCCTATGATCCTCAAACATAGGCTGTGCTTCCTGACATCTGTACCTTTGTTCCACTGTACCACCTACCTAGAATTTGCCTCTCCTACCTAACCCATCTCAGATGTTGAAATCTAATTCTGAAGATGCAACTGAAATGCCATCCTATGCATATTTTTCTGATGTTCCAAAGACAGATGATATATCTCTTTTCTTTGAGTTCCCAAATAACATTTATATTCACCTCTCCCATGGCATATGCACACCTCTTATTCTGCCAAATATTGCTTTTATTTATATATCTGAGTTAGCCTTCCTCCCAACAAAGCTCTTTGAAGGCCATGATTCTATCTCCTCTGCATCCCACATATTACCTTACAATGTGCCTTGTACATACTGAAATTACTCAATACATATTTGTTAGGTTTATTAGATTCGTCTTCTCCCTTTTCTCTCTTTGACATTGACCTTATATGCCCTGCAAGAAGTGGCTCACAGACTATCAGGGCTGATTTTGCTACATTCTTCCAGTTTGAAAAACTCTGAAAGTTAAAACTCTTTCATATTCTAAGGTAAGTCTGATCTCAATTTACTGCCAGCTTGAAAACATACATATTTTGGAGGTAAGTTGTTTCCGAATCATCATTAAGAAAAGCAATAGCTAATGCAATGGGCAGGAAATAAAATTGTTCAACACATTTCTCTCAAGAGAAACATGTAAGTCTGGGAGAACTTGAACAATTTGCTTGAGACCATACTACTAATTAATGGCCAGTTCTGAAGATGTTCCAAGTTTCCAGTCTCACAAATGGACTCTCAACATTTCAGAATGAGCAAGCTTACTACTGTTGACACAACTATCCCTTACATTTACATAACAAAGTAAATTGCTTCTAAATCTAGTCTTCAAAGGCAGAAACTTAGTTAAGATTCGTGTTGACCTATTAAGAAGAGGAGAACATATGAGGCTTATGCAACAGTGGAAATTTGAGGACCCCAGCATAGTCTCATTAGTTGTTAGTTGTTGCTGCAGAAGTCCCACTTCCAGCTCACCTCTATTGCCATAGTGACTGATAATTTTCTCCAGCTTACTTGCCAATATAACAAATTCAAGTAAAGTAAAAGCTATGTGATGGTGATTGAGGATCATAATTTCGCCATTCAATTGCAAGATCCCCTTTTTCAGGAAGAATCATAGAGCTACCTCTGGTCTATTTGCCAGTCTCTTTTCTAATCTACTACTACAGAGATCTGAATTTGGAAGAAATAATATGATGGCATGAGAGTGATCATGCTTTAGGAGCTTGAGAAATAGCCTTTCAAAATGTATTGCCCATACACTACTTTAATCACACTGTCCTCAACATTAAGCCTTTCCATAATGGTGGGCATGCCAACTCATTAGGAGATCTCATCTTCAAACAGGAGGTAAGGGCCTGCAAGGCAACATAGGAGTGGAGTTTAGGATACTCCCTCTGAAGTATTTCCAGAAGTTAACCAAGAGGGAAGGTACAAGTAGAACACTTTGTCAATAGTTTTATAGAATTCCAGTTCTGCAAGTATGGCATGCTATTTGAAGATGACAATGGTACTTACAGTGAGTAATATCAGGTGGACCATAAGGATCAGTCATATAAATGGTAGTGGGTTTGCCAACTTTTAAATAAACTACCTCTGATGTGTTCTTTAATATTGCTACTGCCTCTTCGTGTGTTACTTCTTCTAAACTGTAGTTGTTTACCTGAAAGGGTGAAAAAAATCAATATTAGAGTTAAATCTACGGAGCAGAAGAAAAATATTCAGGCAAGAAGATACCTGGAATTATAAATTGTGATAATTACTGTCCAGTATCCTTGACATAACAGATGAATTAAATGCATTAGTCAAAGCAGATAAGTACAATCAATGATTCTATAAAATAAGGTTGCTTCTGCCTTTTTTTAAATGAGGAAGTGATATACAGTAATGGAATTCAGAATAGTATTTGTGGAAAGGAAAATAAGGAGTCAAATGCCTTTTTTGTTATGCTGTAGTTTCTATGATATAAAAGTAACACATATTAGTGGAAGAAAACTTAAAAAAGAAGAAAATAAAAATCATTCATCATCTCCCTACTTAGATATATTTCCTTAAACAATTTTGACTTTATTATACACATTGTTTTGGAACCTGCTTTTTAAACCTAGAGTGACTAGTTGTTTGTAGCAGCAATGTAGTTTAACAAGATGACTTTTGTTTTCTGCAGAGCATTATGTTGCATGACTACAGTATAATGATCTAACCAGTTTCTTACTAGTGCATGTTTAGTTTGCTTCTAATTTTTTAAAACTATAAATAGTGTTGCACTAATCCTTTTTCTATATTTGTGCACAACTCTGATAATATTTCTTTGATATACATTTACCCATACAAGTGAAACTGCTGGACCAAACTATATGAACATTATCAGGGCTTTTGATACCTAGTGTGAAAGTGCCTGTTTCCCTCTGGAAAGATGAACCGGTTTACTCTCCAACCAGCATTATATGAGAGCCCTCATTTCCTTATAGCTTCGCCAAACCTTGATTTTTTCACTTTAAAATGGTTCTCATCAAAATGTCATTTAACATGAGTCTATTCAGAACACATGTCTTTTCAGGTGAGCAAGTTCAAGGGTACCCTATTGTCATTGCGTTAACAGAAATGCCTCTTTCTTTATTGCATGGAAAGCCTGTGATACAAATGATACACTGACTTCATGGCAGTGGCATTACAGTGGGTCTCTGCACCACTTCTCTGAAATGATTTTAAGATAATCTCTCTAAAAAGACTTAAACTTTGAGGAAATTAGAATAAACATTAATTCAGGAAGTATTTCAAATACCTAGGTTATCCATATCTGGCTACTATATAAAAAATAAATTTTATTGTGTATATATAAATTTTATTGTGTATATATGTCCATCATCATAGTTATAATTTTTTATGACAAGAGCAGCTAAAATCTACTTATTTCACAAAATTCCTAATATAATACAATTTTATTAACTATAGTCTTTATGTTACACATTAGACCTCTAGACTTGTTCATCCTACATATCTGCTACTTTTTATCCTTTCATCTATATCTCCCCATTTCCCACCTCCCCCTGTAACCACTGTTTGATCCTCTATCTCTGTATATTTGACTTTTATTTTTTAAGATTCCACATATAAGTGAGATCATGCAATATTGTTCCTTCTGTTCTGGCTTACTTCATTTAGCATAATGCCCTCCAAGTCTACCCATGTTGTGGTAAATGGCAGGATCTCCCATTTTTTAAGGCTGAATATTTCATTGTGCATATATACCACATTTTCTTTATACTTTTATCCACTGACAGGCATGAAGGTCGTTGCCATATCTTGGCTATTGTAAATAATGCTGCATTGAACATGGGAGTGCAGATATCTTTACAAGGTGGTGATTTCATCTTCTTTGGGTATATAACAAGACCAGAGATTGCTGGGTAACATGGTAAATCTATTTTTAATTTATTTAGGAGCCTGCATACTGTTTTCCATAATGGCTACACCAGTCTACATCCCAATCAATAGTGTACAAGTGCTCCCTTTTCTCCACATCCTCACTGACATTTGTTATTCTCATCTTTTTGATGATAGCCATCCTAACAGTTGTGAAGTGATATCTCTTGGCAGTTTAGATTTCCATTTCCTTGATGGTTAGTGATATTAAGCACCTTTTTTGCATACCTTTTGGACATTTTTGCATCTTCTTTGGAGAAATATTTATTCATGTCCTCTGTGCATTTTTAAAATTCTGTTAATTGTTTTTCTACTATTGAGTTGTATCAGTTCTTTATAAATTTTGGTTATTAACCTATCATCAGATATATGGTTTGCAATTTTTTTCCCAATTTGTTTCATTTTGTTGATTGTTTCCTTTGCTTTGCAGGAGATTTTGAATTTAATGTAGTCCTATTTATTTTTCCTTTTGTAGCCTGAGCTTTTAATGCGATATCCAAAACAACATTGTCAATGACAAGGTCAAGGAAGCTTTTCCCCTATGTTCTTTTCTAGAAATTTTATGGTTTTAGGTTTAACGTTTAGGTCTTTTAGCCAAATTGAGCTGATTTTTGCGTATGGCATTAGAGTCCAATTTCATTCTTTTGCATGTGGAGATTCCATTTTCCCAGTATCATTCATTGAAAAGACTAGCCTTTCTTCATCATGTTCTCTTATTTTCTTTGTCAAAACTTAGTTGACCATATATGTTTGAATTTATTTGGCTACTATTTCTTTAATGACATAATTGTTTAATTACTTTCCACTGGTATAATGTAAAATTAAAATAAATGTCCCAAAAGCATTGGACTGAATTCCTACAGTACATATTATCTATACTATCTAATTAGCACTTCAGCTATACCATATTTTGCAGCACTACTATTCGTAATCTTTATTATTTTGCTCCATGTTGCTATGTAAGTTCCATGTGCTAGTTAATCCTTGGTGATGTAGCCCAGGTTAGGGACTGTGGAACTGGAGAGAATTGAACCTGACTGACGTGTTTGAATGCTGGCTGTGAGTTCTCCATTAAGCCGTAAGCTTCTCCAGCACCTCTCACATTTCTCTTCTAGATAAGACATGTTCCCTTAAATCTTTTTTCATTTCAGTGTCTGGCATTTGTTTATTCACTGATCAAATGTTTACTGCATACCTGTTATGTGTCAGACTCTGGGCCAGATATTAGAGATATGATAAATAACAAAAATGATAATCAATAATCATAGTAAACACATATAGCCCATATTACATGCCAGGCACTATTTTAAAGTATTTTACATATATTAACACAATCAAACTTTCACGATAACTTATGAGGTAGCTATTATAATTACCTTATTTTACAGATGAGAAAAGTGTGTCTCCAAGAGGTTAAGAAACTTGCCCCAAGCCATTGATCTGGTAAGTGTCAGAGGCAGAATTCAAAGCTAGACAGTTTGGCTCCAGAAACCATGCTGTTAACCACTCAGCTATACTATTTCTTCCAGATAGACAAGGTCCTTGCTTTCATGAAACCCACATTAATAATAGACAATTGTTTGTGGAATGAATGGATAGAAGAATAGACTCATGCAGAGAGGGAGAATGTAGAGGAACTTCAGGTATGGAGAATACAGTTGATAATGGCAGCCCTTAATAATACAGAAATAACACGATAATAATAATAACTAACATTTATTTAATACTTGCATGCCATATATTTTAGGAGTCCTATGTCACATATTTTGACATGAATCATATAACTTATCATCAGAAGAGCTCCAGGAAGTAGATACTATTAATCAGGCAAATTTTACAGATGAGAAAAACTGTTTTTTAAAGAGATTAACTTGCAACAAAGAGGTCACACTGCCTCCAATTGTCAAAGCCATCAATTGGATCACAAGCCTCCTTACGAGATGAAAATGAGATTATATTTGTATGTTGATTCATTAAAAGCTAGGGCTCATATCACCTGTTCTTTCTCCCTTTAGGAGAACAGGGTTTCTTTCCGAGTTTACATATAAAAGTAGAATAAATTCCAAAGTATTATAAAAGCTTGAGGAATCATTATATTTCCTGCTTAATCCAGTGGTAATAGTATACTGCATCATCCTAATACACTGACCAGTCAAAAAATAAATAAGTAAAATGGAAAGCAGCTTAACATATCTCACTGATCTCACTGTCTTTTCAAAACCTTCTTATACATTTGATTAATCATTTATTTTAGGGCCGTTACCACTTGTGCCTAGATAATGATTTATTTTTTATTCTTTTTATTTTTTTGAGATGGAGTTTTGCTCTTGTTGCCCAGGCTGGAGTGCAATGGCGTGATCTTGGCTCACTGCAACCTCTGCCTCCCGGGTTCAAGCAATTCTCCTGCCTCAGCCTCCCGAGTAGCTGGGATTACAGGCATGTGCCACCACTGCCAGCTAATTTTGTATTTTTAGTAGAGACAGGGTTTCACCATGTTGGCCAGGCTGGTCTCAAACTCCTGACCTCAGGTGATTCACCCACCTCAGCCTCCCAAAGTGCTGGGATTACAGGCGTGAGCCACCGCACCTGGCCGATAATGAATATTTACATGTGATGTTCTATGGTTTAAAACGTATATGAAAGTGGGTGTTTCCTCTAAAAAAAAAAAAAGATTGCCTAAGGCAGCTTTTAATACTGTGACTATGGCCCACAAAAACATCTATACTGAGAGAACAGAAGAGAAACAGTATCTGGTGGCATAACACAGGGGGAATGAGAAGTCAATAATAATTAAAAATAAAAACCAAAGGCTAGAAACTAACTGGATTAGATCATAAGTGACAGCAAAGCTCTGTTTCTGACAAGGGCTCATTGTCTCTCTCCTCAGAGTATGGAAACTACACAGCTCATTAGATTATCAGTGAAAGAGAAATGTGGTCAGTGCTTATTAAATTGCACCTTTTGCCATTTTTAAGGTGGGCAGTGAAATGATCCAGAAAATATTACCTTCAACAACATTTTCATAGAGTGACTTTGCTAACAGAGTCTTCAGACCACGAGGAAAATTTTTAGACCATAAAGCAGAAGTTGAGGGAAAGGTAGTGGTGAGAAATGGGGAAAGAGGATACTGGGGAGAATAATAATAGTAGTTTAAAATAGTGGTAGTTCACTCAGTTTCTATTTGGTGACTGAAATATTGAAAAATTTACATAGATTTCAGTCACAGAACAGGTGGTATTATGATACTGGCAACAGAATGTAGTGATTAAAAGCACATGCTTTTGAGTCACGCATACTGAAGCTTAGACCCTGGTGCTTCCTAGCTGTGTGATTTGGGGAGACTTGTTTAACCTTGTAAGCTTTAGTTTTGACATCTGCAAAACAGGAATGATAGCAGTTACTGCTTCAAAAGGCTATTGATTAAAATGTGTTGGCCTATATAAAGTGACAGGCACAATACAGTTCTTAATGTTAGCTCTTATCACTAATACTATTGTCATCATCTGTAAGCAGGATTTCTTGGTGAAAATTTTCGCTGATCATTTTCTTATAAACATCTGTGAACTGATGAGTTTAATTAGGGTGCTGCTGATGAAGCTTCTGTGTGGTCTTTTTAAAAATTCAGAATAGTACCGGATTTGGACCAAAAAGTGCTCTTTTGTGCTGAAGTCTTCAAAATGTTTTCCACAAAAGTGAGTTTGTTTGGGTTAATTATGTGTGTGCATTATCCTATGAACTCTCAAGATAAAGGGCCTACAGCTGGAGCTGATTGTATGCAATGAGAAGGGACATTACACTGATTGGCTAGTTGCTCTTGTCATTGTTTGTCATTGTCTTTTTTATTCTTTTTTTTCTCATTTGCATCAAATATCTGCCTATAATGGTGAACACTGAGCAACTGGCCTGGTTTCAAGGAAAAAAATCATGTGAATTTGATTGAAGTGCTCTCTGTGGGGTGCACCACACAGACGGGGACATATGTGCAGCCTGGCTGTGTGTTTGCTAATAGGAAAGAGGACTGAGGCCAAGAAAGAGAGGCTGGAGGTGAGATGACTCATTCTCTCAAACAGAAGAGGGAGCACTGAATTTGAACATGATGCAGACAAAGGAAGGCAAACCAGCTGAAGAAAGAGGTGCCAGGAGACTTGCAAGGAGACATGGCAAGTTTTGTGGGAATTCAAATGTGTGTAAGCAAATATAAATGTAATAATACAAAGGTGGGAGGTGTGGGGGCATGAGAATATGATAATAAAGAGGAATGAGCAATATAGAGATGGCAAGATACTGACCTTTCCATGTTCTTGCAGGAATATCAGTATGGTGGGATGAACTGGGAGGTGATTACAGACATTAAGGTTACCTAAGGCATAGTACAAGGAAATGTGGAACTCTAGAATCATTGGTAAGAAAACTCTAAAGTTAACTTTTAAACAGGAAACAAAGTGGCTGATCATTAGGTTGTAAGATAAATTAAAAAGCAGACCAATCCAATGTAGTAATGCCAATGCTATGAAAATAAATATGCATAAACCAAGGATTAAAATCTCCATAGTACTCTGAAATTAACTATTATAATAAAATGTATTCAAAATAATAACTATTAATAAATAAAAGGCATGTTAGTAATGGTTATCTTTGGATAATAAATATTTTCTTGTTTTTCATCTTTTCAGAAATGAATATGTATGTCATAGAGCAAAATTAACTCTAAATGAGCAAGAACAAAAACTTTAAGAAAGAACAGAAGCTAAGTACAGTGGTGTCATTATGAGACACACATAGCAGCATCTCATGAGTAATGAAAATCGGAATGGGAAAAAAGAAAGTTAATTTCTCAAGGCCAATGAATAGACTTAAATTTACTAGAAATAATATTCATATGTTAAACCTTGCTGTTTCTAGAAACGAAGGCAACTTGATACAGTGAGAATAATTTTGAACATAGAATCAGATCAGATCTGGTTTTAATTCCTAGTTTCACGAATTTAAGTCGGTTAACATATTTACTACGAATTCATTTTCTTACATGTAAAATGGGAATTATACTTATTTGTAGATTTGTGTTTATGAGAAAAGAATAATACCATGAAGTTGAAAAGACTCTGTATGATATAAAGTAGCATACAAATAGAAATCAAACAGCCATAATCAGACATCATGCTTTGTTGATCCTGCTGCTGTTCAGGGCTCTTTATGTAGAAATTATCAATCCCTATATTGTGAAACACTTATTCCTACAGTGCCTCTTCCCACCTCCAAGAATGATCTTCTCAAGGGCAACTGATTAGATCATATTCATCTCTATTCCCCTAGCTGATGCAATATAAATAGTTGGCACTTAATAAGTGTTGAGGTATTAAGCTAAGTTTTAAAAAAATGATCGCAGAACACCAAAGGAAAAGCAATCAAAATTCCCTATTTTATAGAAAGAATGAAGCATTTGTGTTGCATTCTATTTTACATTTGAGTTTAGTCAGAGAGTAAAGCAATAAGAATGAAGGTCATTCAAGCAACAATACACATTTATTGGATACTCACTCTGTGCCAGGCACAGGATATAAGGATGAAAAGCTGGTACAGAATCTTAGCACCAGATCATATTAGTTTATAAGGTACACAGTCAAAGCTCCATCATTGTGATTCTATTCTTCCTTCATTAATCATTAATTCATTTCTTAACCTTTTACTCCATATAAAGAAAGAGAGCAAGCAAGAGTGATTGTTTTGATTTACTCAAATTTCTTCTCTAGCAGAGGTCACCAAAATGGACAGTATGATATGAACCCTAGGGCAATCCACTGGGTACAAGAGAAAAACATTTGCATTTCTATTAATATTAATCACATGGATATTTATATTTCTATTTCCATTTTCATATGTTTTAAAATGTAAACAATATATTAGCATAGTAATATATATGTAATTTAGAGTAGAGAAATATATTAGTGGCAACCTTTTGTGTTTTACTGATGGAGTGTGCTATTAAGATAATTTTAAAATGACAGCAACATGATACTTACAGAGCAGATTCTATAAAGAGGGCTATTACACTGAGTATAAGCAAAATAAAAAAGAGTGCAATAGGAGGTTCTAACCCTTAAATAAAATATGTCATAGCAATTACATTGTATTATAACTTATTACATTTGAGATAAATTAGAAGAGAGTTCAAGAAACAGTTGTCCAGGTTTTATCCTGTTGTTTCAGAAGTGACTTTAACCTCAGGGGACAGAATTTTGAGAGTGAACTGTTCTAAATTTTTTTTAGCCAACTGCAGGTAATTGCTAAATTATACTCTACTGGCTTGATAGAATGAGCACTACCACCAAAGTTGTCCTTAGGAGATGCAGTGGTAGCAGCAGAATGGGCTAGGATGTGGTTAGATCAAGGTAGGATGGTGGTTCTTAACCCGGCTGCACATTAAAATCATTTGGAAAACCTAAAAAAATAAAATAAAATGAAGCATGATCCGTACCCCAGAAATCCTGATTTGATTATTCAGGGTTGACTGACGACTGGGTATTCATAGTGTTCAAGAGCTTATCTTGAGATTCAAATGTGTAACCAAAATCAAGAATCAGAGATGTTGACAAAACCAGTGAAAGGAATTTAACTTCAGGACATCAAAATCTATGTCTGAATCCAATTTCACAATTTACTAGTTATGTAATATTGGAAATCCCTTTGTCTAAGTTCTAACTGAGTTCTAACTTTCCTTCTGAAAAATAAGAATAACAGTAATGACTGTCCTAACTACCTCTCAAAGATGGGGGTTAAGAATAAATGAGGTGGTGTAGGCAAAAGATCTTTTCAAGATGAAAGCAATGTGTTGTTGGTAGGAAAGAGACATGCTCAGAGAGTTACAGGTCTTGATTCTAAGATATCTAAGGTTGGTATAACCAATGAATATGCTTTAACATCCCATTCATTATTCAGATAATTTCTACATATTCGCAATGTCTTCAATTTGATTTTCTTATTGATACTTGGATGAAATCAGGCAATTTTGTAAATTTACCAAAAATAACAACAATTTCAGTCATCACAACTAATACTCATTCAGAAACTTGCATTGTTTCTACTCACATTTCCTAAAAGTATTTCATGGCTTTACTCTAGGATATTTATTTTCAAATAAAAATAAGCGATGCTCACACATAGCACATCCTAAGTATATTCCACTAAACACTAGTTTTAGGTGTTTTGTAAGTATTACTCTAAGAAGAAGGCTCCATGATAAAACAGATTTGTTAATCAAAATCAAATCACTTACTTGATGGCAGGACTTCACAGAATTTTTAATATGCTAAAATTCATTGAGAATCTTCAAGAGAATTGGGATACAAGTTGCAGAATTTAGCAAACGTATTTGGTCACAGAGTCTATTCACGTGACACAGAAAAGAGAACAATATTTTAAAGCATACTTTTGGAAATACCAATCTAATATAATGCTACTATGGTACAGAGGCCAAAATAGAAGACCAAAGATGGATGTGACTTGCCCAAGACAGATTAGGTAGAATCAGTGCTAGGTGCCTGTGACTGAAATCCAGCTTTCTCATCTGAGTCCAGTGTCTTTCCGCTCGACTTCAATGTCTCTGTTACTTTTCCTGTCACTTACTACTTCCCTTTAAGGAAAGAAAACACAAGAACTAATTCTCTGTAAAAGGTATAAAAGTTCTCTCACTGACAATTTTTTCTTCAAATGTCGAGCAGGGGTTATGGAAAGAAGAGGCTAAGATTTTAAACCTTAAATTACAATGTGCCAAGGGGCTTTGTCAACTAATAACTAATGCTGTCCCTGCAGAGAAGACAATCAAATTATCCTGGATTCAACATTTCTGGTTTATATAGAAAAAGGGGAAGAAGTTAACACTTTTCTAATATATTGGGCTATATGTATCACCTTGGAAGTGCTTAATAAAGCCAATATGTGAAATATATGAAAGAATTTAAAAATCTGTTATGCTGTTAAACTCTGACTACCACTGAAATTCAAGGCCAAGAGAATCTATTTCATCTGAGACTACAACACTAAACCACTGGTACAATCCACAAAATCCAATGTCACTGTCACTTTACCATTTAAAAAACAAAACAAAATTCTAGTGAACAATAAATTCTAAGTGACCAAGGAAATTTTTAAAAATATTATTTTGCTAAAAAGAACATATAGCATGTATTTGGGTGACCCATTAAACATCAGAGTGGTCTGATATTATGGGTCATCTTATTTAAAATACCAAGAGGTTTACAAAAGGTGACAGACAGAGTAATTGTTTCTTTAAGTAGAATATTTGCAAAGGTCACATACTATACTATTACGTGGAATTTTTAAAGTAGGAAATAAAATTGTAAGGAATATAAAGAAGTTTTGTAATAAGTATAATCTATTTACAGAAGATAAATGAATATGTGATAAAATTTACTGGAAGAGAGAGAAAAGGTCTAAAACATCCTAAAAAACTGAGAAGTGGAGAAGTGGAAAGACATAGCTCTTTCAAACATATGTGGAAGAGGAATTAGTCTTCACCTTTTTGTTTTCAAGTGACAGAGCTATGAATAAAGGGGGACATTTACAGGAAAATATATTTTAACAGAATTTTAAGGAAAACATTTTAATGATACTTATTACCTAATAAATAGCTTTCGGGAGGTATTATCCATCCTTAAAGGAGGTTCTATGAGAGGTCAGAGACTGCTTCACATGCTTGCTTTTCTGATGCACCAAGCAAGAGTTGATAAAAGATGACCTTTAAGATACATACGTTAAATTCTGAGATATAAGAAGAATTTCAGGGAGAAAAAGTACCCAATATGGATGGTATGATTCAGGTGGTGCCCAACATTATAGCTATTTTACTTGAGAAACTAAAAGAGTTATTGTTATTACTAACTCTTTAAAAAATGACTGTGCTCTCAGTAGAGGGCAGTTGCTACGAGACTTCCTGAATTGTGAGTATTCAGCCATGAAAGTCTAAAGAAATTAATGGAGTTTTATTTTAGACCAGTTTACTTACAGAACTCTGAGTGAATAATATATGGTGGAATTTTTCCTAAGAAGTGTCAGAAGGAAGTGGTGCAAATTGCTTTAGAAAGAATAGCATATTTAGAGAAAAATATGCAGAGTGTGGTACAGCTGGTACATCATAGAATCTAAATCATTTGTCCTTCCTTTGTGGGAGGAGAGTAGAAGAGGGGGAAGATACAAAGAATATGAATGTAGGGTAGTAAAGAGAAGAGGAGGTAGAAAGGCATGACAGAAGGAGAGCATTAATAAATATTTTTGGGTTGAAGGAAGATAATTGGTCTTTTAGGGTCGCTTCAGTGATTTTGTCTTTATTCTCCTTTTCAGGGTTATTTTGCTTGCAAAGTATAAAATGAATCATTTTCTTTCATTTCCAGTTTCAACTTGGAAGTACTAATTCTGTCTTCCTTACATAAGAGAGGAGAGACCTATTACTGCTGAAGTTTCTTTAAAAAAAAACTATGCTTTAAAACTCAAAACAATTAAGGATTATGTCACAGCTATTTTCGAAATCATTTTTTTTGAGAGTTCATCTTGACTTCTATTACACACTAGACATATATGAACTAACCAGAGATGTGAATGATTCTCTGTACTCTTAAAATCACAGGAAATATATTTCCACCTCCCCCTTTTTTTCTGATATTGGAGCAGCATTTCAGATTTTGGAGATTAGCTTAAGGCAAAGTAAAAGTCATGGAAGGCAGTGTATACATAACATTAATTATGAAGCTACTTTTCAGAAGCTAGTAGTAACTTGCTTAGTAATAAGCAAAAGGTTGTGCAGCGTTCACAATGCTGGTATTAATTAGCTACATATTTTGAACATCTACTGTTACTGGATACCAAAGAAAGTGAGTTATTTAAGAATCTTCCATTCTTGTTATAAGCTTCCTATGATCCAGTAACTTCTCAAAGGCTTTGCAAAAAGCATAAGTCCTTGCTTTTTGAGAATTTTTTTTGTGCACCCAAGAAATGTAAATGCAACCATCACTGCTTCTTGTGCAGGTGTGTGCTTTAACAATCAGGGCTGCTTTTGGCATCAAGAGTATGAGCTATTAAGAGTTTCTAAAAATACTGACCTAACTAGTCAGTTGCCTCCACCTTATATACTATTCAGGCAAGTCTTCGAAAAATTACACTACTGTATTCCTAGTCCAAAATAAGGTAGGCATGAATATATTCAACCTTGTTTGCACATACACCAAGGAAGAATTTAAATTTTTGCCCTTAAGTAGTTTTGTGTTAGGCGGGAGGAAAAACATATTCAATTTTGAGGTGGGTAATCAACAGGAATGAGAAAAATACAAGAGAGTCTAAGATCTAACCTTTGTCCGCCTTTCTAGGCTTATGTCTTAATACTCCCGAAGTGGCACAAGCTAGGTTATTTCTAGTTCTTAACAGACTACTTTGCTTTTGCACAATGCTCTCAAGTTCAGCTTAAGCAATGCTCCTCTGGAAGTTCACACCCTAACTCAACTGTCACTCTTCTTTGTTTTCTTCTAGAATCCTGGGATTATCTGAACAATAAATGCCATCACATTCTACTTTTAATACATACTTCATCTCTTTCACCTAGTGCACTATGAATTACTGTGTGCCTATCTTTCTGTTTTCAGTGATGATATACTGAAAGAATGGTGTAGGAATAGAAATATTCTATTTACCAGTGCTAAGTCTTTTTCACAAAACCAGGCAGAGGTCTGCTCATTTTTACTCTGTAAACTTGGAAAAGTTAATTTATTCAATCTCTATTTTGTCCTAACTAGACTGATCATTATATCTACGATGAATATCAACAAAATGGTAATAAAAATAGTGTAGTGCCTGGAAAATCCTTTGACAGAATTATTTGGAGCAAGTTTTTTTTAAAATTTGGAAATAAAACAAAAAATTTAAACAAAACTTCAAGAAATAAGCACGTAGCATTTACCATGATTGTACAATAGCAGCGGATGAAGAAATACCAGAAGAGCTGCCTGCAACCAAACTCATATGGAACCATGAGTCAAAGGTCAAACCAGTAACTATCTAAGACAGTCATTACTTGAGAACGAAACGGTCTTCATTTTTCAACTTAGCACTATGTAGAATATGGTTATCACAATTTATTCTATTCCCAAGACAACATTTCAAGCAATAAAATTTATATTCCAGAAAGAAGTTGTTCAGGTCTTATACCTAATGACAACCTTTGTTGTCCAGAAGATAGAACAACATCATAAGAACAAACTTTTACATCAAAAACAAACAAGCAAACAAACAAACCAACAAAAATTCAGAATTGCTTGAGAATGAAAGTGGTAGTGGCTTCAGGTGGTAAAGCAGCCCACAACTCTTAACTTTAACTTTGACTGAAGTCATTAATGGTATATTTTTTGCCCATCCAGTTTTCTCAAGACAAAGTTCCTTCCTGAATAGCAGCTACTGCCTGAGACACAGTAGGTGGGCAGCATGTACTTATTTAAAAAGTAATTAATGAATGACAATAATGAATAAAGGAGGAAAGGAAAGAACTGACTGACAAATTCAAGGAAACTAATGAAACCATGTTGCACAAGAGGCAGTATAGCTTGGTGGTAATGAGTGGTGCTAGCCAGATTGCCTCAATTTGAAACCCAGTTTTGTCCATTATTAAACATATGACTATGGGCAAGTCAGAAAACCTGTCTACATCTCAATTCTTTTTTGCTTATATAAAATGTACTGCTGTTAGAAATATGTTACAGTACAAAAAAGTCCTTTATAAAAGAACATGGAACTTAGTAAATGCCAGGTCAATGTTAGCTATCAAGATTATTACAAAGATCTTATCTAACACAAAGCTTATTGAACACAAAGGTCATTGGCAACTATGAAATTAGACCACTGCGATTAAACACAGCTCTCTAAAGCTGAGGGAAGTAGGCAAATAAATATAAAATTCGGAGGTTCAACCTCCAAAACTTGCACAGGTCATAAAAATTAATTTTCTGTTGAGATTGGGGGTTGATCCTCCCCAGACACTTCTCACAAAATTGTTGGAGATAATGGCTCCTTGCAGACAGATTAGAAGTCCTGTTTTACAAGGGTAGACATGTGACTAGACAGATACGCTAATCTTACTTGAGAGCTACCTACTATTAATTTACAATATTCGATTATTATCCTGTAGATTTTGGCATACAACAGTAAATGGACATAAGGCAGTTTTATTAACACAGTCCCAAATGCTTTGTTGCTTATAATCGTCTTAATTTTGCTTTAGGTTATCATATAACTCCATGGTTCAGAAAGACTGGCTGTGTGTCAATGTCAATCACTGCCTAGGACTACTGAAGCATGTGAGAAGCTGGCAAATGAAATAGCTATAACCCTGTCTAAGGGGAGGAAAGGAAGAGATCCATTTACACATGTAGCAGAACTCAGATTATAAATTCTTGGAAGTCAGGAGCTGTGTCTATACTGGTTGCACAAAGGACTGTGGAAATACGCTTATCAGTAAGCCAGGGTGTTGTTTCTATTGTTATGCAAACCCCACCTCTCCAGCAGTCTATAAATAGTAATTGCTCTCCCTAATAGGAGACACATTATGTTGGAAGAACAACAGATAATCTCTATGCCATGTGTATCTAAGAAAATTAATGAAAATTTAGATTTGTTTTGAAAATGTCAACAAAATAGATACATTGTACATGTACTTTTGAAATCTCTTACTCATAAATCTGCTGTCTCTTCTTTTCAATTTTTGTCCAAGTTCTAAATTGTGGACCCCTCACAAAATCATATGTTGAAGCCCTAACCTCCCTGTGACTGTATTTGAGGATAGGCTCTATAGGAGATAATTAAGGTTAAATGAGTTAAAGATGGTGCCGTGATCCAATAGGACTGGGCCTTATAAGAGGTGGCTTTATAAGAAGAGAAAGAGAGAGACAGATCTCTCTCTGCATAAACACCCAGGAAAGGCCATGTGAGGACACAGTGAGAAGGGGGCCACCTGCAAGTCAGGAAGAGAGCCCTCACCAGAAACCTAATCGGTTGGAACCTTGGACTTTGTAGTCTCCAGAATTGTGAGAAAATAGATTTCTGCCATTTTAAGCCACCCACCCTGTGGTATTTTGTGATGGCAGCCTGAACTGACAAAGACAGTCATACACTGGAAAACAAGAGCTTTATAAATATACACACAGTTTTGCTGGAGTCACACTCACCATTAGTAGTCTATCTCCTACTTGCAACCTTCCATCTTTTTGTGCAGCTCCTCCATCTATAATTTTAGTTACATAAATGCTGTTGTCTCCAGGAATGTGTTGGTTCCCCACACCTCCTGCAATACTGAAGCCTAAACCTATAAGAAAGGAACAGAAAACGGAAAGCCTTGTTTTGTTGTTGTAGTTGTTTTTAGAAAATGCAGTTAGCCACATTTTAACAGTTTTTAAAAATGAATCCTCAACTTATTGTAACAGCAATAAATAACACTAAAAATTGTATTTCAATCTCGTTTGTTATTTAAATATTTGAAGAATTGTTAATGCAAATGAGGCAAAGATTTTGAAGTCAACCCCATGTGAGTAGTTTTGTTCTATTTCCAGACTGTATGCCTAACTGCTGTTCCTCAGCTATCCTGTTTATAAGGGTGACTGGCCAGAGCAGGGATCAGGTGAAGGGTGTGGAGGAATCCTAGGTGAGCCAGGAAAAAGACAAGTATAGTCCTGCTCATTGTTGACTCTATGGGCTCATCTTCATTGCTGTTGTTACTCTAGCATAGAGAACAGAAGTACTGCCAATCACTTGGGCAGAAACCTGGATACTCTTGATATTTCCAGATGAGAAATAGAATTGCTCAAAAATTGCACAAATTCTGAGGCAAGAGCCATGAATAAGTTACACTGTTTATATACATGTAATAATTTCAGAGAGAAGATAAGGAAAAGAAGCTAGATGCTTGCCTTTCATGTTTTGTTCTCTTGCCACCTTGTCATATTTTATATTTCCTAGCATTTATTGTTATTAACTGATTAACTAATTGTGAGACTAGTCACACAAAAAAGTGAATTATTCCAGTATACAGTCTAAAAAATTAAAAATATTCCTTAAAAATATTCTATTGGAAAATAAAGAATAAAAAGAATGTTAAATAATTAATTAATTAATTAATTTAATTTTTGAGATAGTCTCGCTCTGTCGCCCAGGCTGGAGTGCAGTGGTATGATCTTAGCTCGCTGCAACCTCTGCCTCCCGGCTTCAAGCGGTTCTCCTGCCTCAGCCTGCTGAGTAGCTGGGATAACAGGCACACGCCACCACGTCTGACTACTTTTTTTAATTTTTAGTAGACACTAAAAATGTTGGCCAGGCTGGTCTTGAACTCCTGACCTCAGGTGATCCACCTAACTTGGCCTCCCAAAGTGCTGGGATTACAGGCATGAGCCACCACGTCCAGCCAAAAACTTTAAAATGTATACTTAGGCTATATTATTTTTATAACATGGCAGAATATCAAATCATTTTAAACATGGCGATTGTCTCTTTTAAGAGATGATTTTCACTGTACTATGGCTTATACAATCTTAACTTATATTAAACTATGAAGCAATAACAAGAATAGAGGACAGTCATGCACTGCATAACAATGTTTTGATCAGTGATAGAGTACACATACGATGATGGGCCCAAAAGATTATAATGGAGCTGAGAAATGGCTATTGCCAAGTGACATCATAGTCATTGTAACATCATAGCATAATGATTACTCATGTGTTTGTGGTGATGCAGTGTAAATGAACCTACTGCATTTCTAGTCACATATATAAAAGTATAGCATATACAATTGTAAACAATAAATAATACTTGATAATGATAATAAATAACTATGTTCCTGGTTTATGTATTTACTACACTATGCTTTTTATTGTTATATTTGAGTGTACCCCTCTCCTTATTAAAAAAAAAGTTAATTGTAGAAAAGCCTCAAGCAACTCTTTCAGGAGGTATCCTACAAGAAGGCATTATTATTACAGGAGATGACAGATGCATGCTGTAACGTTTTACATGTTATTGCTCCCGAACATCTTCCAGTTGGACAAGATGTGAAGGTAGAAGACAATGATACTGATGACCCTGACCCTGGGTAGGCCTAGGCTAATGTGTGTGTTTGTGTCTTCATTTTTAACAAAAAGTTTAACATGTAAAAAAAAAAAAAAAGAAAGAAAAGCTTATAGAATAAGAATAAAGAAAATACTTTGTATAGCTGTACTTGTTTTAAGCTAAGTGTTATTACAAAAGAGTCAAAAAGTTCATAAAGTAAAAAAGTTACAGTAAGCTAAGGTTAATTATTGAAACTTTTTAAAAATAAATTTAATCTAGCCTAAGTGTACAGTGTTCTTCAAGTCTACAGTAGTGTACAATAATGTACTAGGACTTCGCATTTACTCATTACTCATTCACTGATTTACCCAGAGCAATTTCCAGTCCTATAGGTTCCACTCATGCTAAATGCCCTGTACAGATGTGCCGTTGTTTATCTTTTATTTTTTACTGTACTTTTTCTATGTTTAGATATGTTAAGCTACACAAATAGTTATTGTTGTTTTGCAATTGCCTACAGTACGCAGTATAGTAACATGGTATACAGGTTTGTATCCAAGGAACAACAGGCTATACTACATAGCCTAGGCTTGTAGTAGTCTATTCTATTTCAGTTTGCTAAGTACGCTCTATTATGTTCCCATAACAATGATGACATTGTCTAATGATGTATTTCTCAGAATGCATGCCCATTGTTAAATGACACATGAATGTATTTTAAAAAGTTATTATGAGATCATTTTAAAGGAATAATTAATAGACTCTTTAAACGTATAAGAATTTTTAAAAATCCCTTTCAGAATATGTTTGAATGCTCATTCAGTACAATACTTGCAGCATACATTTTCATTGCATTTTACAATCATAAGATAATTAACATGCAAATTACTCAAGAAGACAGATATTAATCAAGGGCCTTTTGACTAAAGACATAATTTCTATAGCTTACTTGGCTTAAGACTTTTTTAGAAAAACCACACACCTAGTAAAATAATAAAGCTATCATTAAAATATTTGGCATTTTATACAACAATAATAAAAAATACTTAAAAATATTAACTCTACTTCACTATACTTTTATTGAATAAATATTGGGTAAGGTTATGCACTCTTAAGATAGCATAAATAGTTAATTGAAAAATGATGGCATAGTAAATTATAAAGCAACATCTCTGGAATTATATTTGAAATGCAATGATCGTTAAATTAACCATAATAGTTGTTAAAAATAAATGGAAAATTGATTTAAATTGATAGGGCAATTAAAGCAAGTGTTATCTAATTTCCTTGTGATGTGAGTAATTATTTTTATTGATGCTTTGCCACCCCATGGAACAATGAATATATTTGTTTGCCTCAGATTTACAATTTGTTTATTAAGCAAATGATGACCAAAGAGTAAAATACCCCAAACTGGCTTTTCCTATAAAATTTAAAATACATATCAGCTCATGTTTCCCAAAACTGTTACTTTATTATACATGAAAATAGGGAAGTTTTAAAAAATGTATTTACAAAAGTTTCTTAGCCACGTGCTACGGTCAATCTACCACATTTATAAAAGTACAGAGGTTATTCCAAACTCTGAAAAGAGAAGGTTAAAACAAATTCAGAGACTCCAATTTACATCCACTATGCCAGCAGTAAATGCCACGGTCTTAGCTACAAGAAGAGCTGTAGAAATAAATTACCACCATAAAAACGGGTAAGTTCAACAAACAGAGCAAGTATGTAGTTGACATTTGAAGTTGAAGACTGCACAAAGACAATGAAAGCACTACGGATACTGTAGATAGACAGATAGATAGATAGATAGATAGATAGATAGATAGATAGATAGATAGATAAAAATCGAGTAACATTTTTTCTTGAGATTAGGTTTATGTGCTTCTTTTTAACTAGTGACTCTATTCAAGGTGAAGCAAGGTATTTTTAGTAAATGTTCCTCTCAGAGCCAGAGCATGTTTCTGAATGTACACAACTAGTAATTTTTCCAATTTCCTTTACTTTGACATAACACGCATGTGTTTAAAAACAATTAAAATTTATTTAACACTTAATCATATTCTAAATATTCAATTCAGATGATGAATAAATCTGTAGTTTATGTCTACATTGAGAATTTATGTTTATTTACAGGTGGAAATATCTATCTGTGCTATAAGATTGCATCTATCCTCATTCATTTATTCATTCACACATCCATTCTTTCAATAAGCATCTCCTGAGTACATACTGTGCGTTGTATTACCTGCTGCTATCGAGCACGGCCAAAGTAAATGTAAAGAATTTTTTTTCCATTTTTAATTTTTAGTTGTTATGGATACATAATATATGTAAATAGGGTGCACATGATAATTTGATACAAGTATACAATGTGTAATGATCAAATCAGGATAATTGGGATATCCATTACCTTAAACATTTATCATTTCTTAGTGTTAGGAACATTTTAATTCTACTCTTAGTTATTTTGAAATACACAATACATTATTAACTATAGCCACCCTATTGCACTACTGAACACTAGAAAGATCTATTTCTTTTATCTAACTGTATTTTTTATCCATTGACCAGAAACACTGTAATAATAATGACCCAAAAGTGAGTTCATATGAGTGAGTGTAGTTGAAACATGTCTGAAGCAATGTTCTAAACCCAGATAATGCAAGCAATTTTTGGATAGCTATTCTATGAAGACAAATGTGGGCTAGTACCACTGAGCAATAAGACCAAACACAAATTACCTGGGTTTTTCTTGCATAGACTCTGTTAAAGCAGGGGCAGGCTGTCTACCTTATAAGACCTAGACTGGCTAAGGCATGCCATGACTAATGCCCCTGTCCCCCATCCCTGTTATTAATCTCACATGTCTTCCCTTCATTAGCTAATTTTTCCCTCCTTCATTCCACTCAAAACACACTTGCATCCTTGACGTTTCTTTTTTTTTTTTTATTTTTTTGCCTTTAACTTTTAAGTTCTGGGGTACATATGCAATATGTCCAGGTTTGTCACATTGGTAAATGTGTGCCCTGGTAGCTTGCTGCAAAGATCAACCCATCAATGTGATATTAAGCCCAGCATCCATTAGCTATTCTTCCTGATGCTCTTCTTCCCTGCTTCCCTCCCCTTGACAAGCCCTAGTGTGTGTTGTTTTCCTCCATGTGTCCATGTGTTCTCATCATTCAGCTCCCAGTTACAAGTGAGAACATGTGGTGTTTGGTTTTCTGTTCCTGTGTTACTTTGCTGAGAATGATGGCTTCCAGCTCCATCCATGTCCCTGTAGAGGACATGATCTCATTCCTTTTTATGGCTACATAGTATTCCATGGTGTATATGAACCACATTTTCTACATCCAGTCTATCATTGATTGGCATTTAGGTTGATTCCATGTCTTTGCTATTGGGAATAGTGTTGCAATGAAAATACATGTGTATTTATCTTTATAATAGAATGATATATATTCCTTTGGATATATACCCAGTGATGGGATTGCTAGGTTGAATTTTTTTCCTCTAGGTCTTTGAGGAATTGCCACACTCTCTTCCACAATGATTGAACAAATTTATATTCCCATCAACAGTGTAAAAGCATTCCTTTTTCTCCACAACCTCACCAGTGTCTGTTGTTTTTTTGACTTTTTTTTTAAACCAATAGATTTTTTTATTTTATTTTATTATTATTATACTTTAAGTTTCAGGGTACATGTGCACAATGTGGAGGTTAGTTACACATGTATACATGTGACATGTTGGTGTGCTGCACCCATTAACTAGTCATTTAGCATTAGGTAGATCTCCTAAAGCTATCCCTCCCCCCTCCCCCCACCCCACAACAGTCCCCAGAGTGTGATGTTCCCCTTCCTGTGTCCATGTGTTCTCATTGTTCAATTCCCACCTATGAGTGAGAATATGCGGCATTTGGTTTTTTGTTCTTGCAATAGTTTACTGAGAATGATGATTTCCAATTTCATCCATGTCCCTACAAAGGACAAGAACTCATCATTTTTTATGGCTGCATAGTATTCCATGGTGTATATGTGCCACATTTTCTTAATCCAGTCTATCATTGTTGGACATTTGGGTTGGTTCCAAGTCTTTGCTATTGTGAATAGTGCCGCAATAAACATACGTGTGCATGTGTCTTTATAGCAGCATGATTTATAGTCCTTTGGGTATATACCCAGTAATGGGATGGCTGGGTCAAATGGTATTTCTAGTTCTAGATCCCTGAGGAATCGCCACACTGACTTCCACAATGGTTGAACTAGTTTACACTCCCACCAACAGTGTAAAAGTGTTCCTATTTCTCCACATCCTCTCCAGCACCTGTTGTTTCCTGACTTTTTAATGATCGTCATTCTAACTGGTGTGAGATGGTATCTCATTGTGGTTTTTGTTTGCATTTCTCTGATGGCCAGTGATGGTGAGCATTTTTTCATGTGTTTTTGGGCTGCATAAATGTCTTCTTCTGAGAATTGTCTGTTCATGTCCTTTGCCCACTTTTTGATGGGGTTGTTTGTCTTTTTCTTGTAAATTTGTTTGAGTTCATTGTAGATTCTGGATATTAGCCCTCTGTCAGATAAGTAGGTTGCGAAAATTTTCTCCCATTTTGTAGGTTGCCTGTTCACTCTGATGGTAGTTTCTTTTGCTGTGCAGAAGCTCTTTAGTTTAATTAGATCCCATTTGTCAATTTTGGCTTTTGTTGCCATTGCTTTTGGTGTTTTAGACATGAAGTGCAGCTTACAAGGGACACGAAGGACCTCTTCAAGGAGAACTACAAACCATTGCTCAATGAAATAAAAGAGGATACAAACAAATGGAAGAACATTCCATGCTCATGGGTAGGAAGAATCAATATTGTGAAAATGGCCATACCGCCCAAGGTAATTTATAGATTCAATGCCATCCCCATCAAGCTACCAATGACTTTCTTCACAGAATTGGAAAAAACTACTTTAAAGTTAATGTGGGACCAAAAAAGAGCCCACATCGCCAAGTCAATCCTAAGCCAAAAGAACAAAGCTGGAGGCATCATGCTACCTGACTTCAAGCTATACTACAAGGCTACAGTAACCAAAACAGCATGGTACTGGTACCAAAACAGAGATATAGATCAATGGAACAGAACAGAGCCCTCAGAAATAATACCGCATATCTACAACTATCTGATCTTTGACAAACCTGAGAAAAACCAGCAATGGAGAAATGATTCCCAATTTAATAAATGGTGCTGGGAAAACTGGCTAGCCATATGTAGAAAGCTGAAACTGGATCCCTTCCTTACACCTTATACAAAAATTAATTCAAGATGGATTAAAGACTTAAACGTTAGACCTAAAACCATAAAAACCCTAGAAGAAAACCTAGGCATTACCATTCAGGACATAGGCATGGGCAAGGACTTTTTTGACTTTTTAATAATAGCCATCTCTCTGGTGTGAGGTGATATCTCATTTTGGTCTTGATTTGCAGATTTGCATTTCTCTAATGATTACTGATGTTGAGCCTTTTTTCATACATTTGTTGGCAGCATGGGTGTCTTCTTTTGAGAAGTGTGTTTATGTTCTTTGTGCACTTTTTAATGGGGTTGTTTGTTTTTTTCTTGTAAATTTGTTTAAGTTCCTTGTAGACTCTGGACATCAGACCTTTGTCAGATGAATAGATTATACAATTTTTCTCCCATTCTGTAGGTTGTCTGGAACTCTGATGATAGTTTATTTTGCTGTGCAGAAGTTCTTTAGTTTAATTAAATCCTGTTTGTCAATGTTTGCTTTCGTTGCAATTACTTTTGGCATTTTTGTTATGAATTCTTGCCTGTGCCTATGTCCTGAATGGTATTTCTCAGATTTTCTTCTAGGTTTATTATAGTTTTGGCTTTTATACTTGTCTTTAATTCATCTTGAGTTAATTTTTGTACAAGGTATAAGGAAGGGATCCAGCTTCAATTTTCTGCATGTAGCTAGCTATGGATGCCTTCAGCTTTGTTCTTTTTGCTTAGCAGGCTCTTTTTTGGTTCCATAAGAATTTTAATATAGTTTCTTCTAGTTTTGTGAAGAATGTCAATGGTAGTTTGATGGGAATAGCATTGAATGTATAAATTACTTTGGGCAGTATGGCCATTTTCATGATACTGATTCTTCCTATCCATGAGCATGGAATGTTTTTCCATTTGTTTGTGTGATCTCTGATTTCCTTGAGCAATGGTTTGTAGTTCTTGAAGAGGTCCTTCACTTCTCTTATTAGCTGTACTCTTACAGCCTTGATATTTCTAGAGTACTCCGACATAGTCATAGACTGTCAATTTAGGGTCTTTGCTACAGCTGTTCTGCTACATGGAATATGCTTCTTTCAGGGCTTTGTTCAAGTCTCAATTTCTGTAGGAGCTGGAACCTAAGCTCCCTATTTAATGCTGTCCCCTGACTATATATATTTTTTTCCTTATCCTGCTCTAGTTTTCATTTTCTCTTAGCACTTATTACCTTGTAATACACTATATAAGTCATCTACATATTTTGTTTATATGTTTTTTATGTTCTGTCTCCTTGGTGAAAACATAAGCTCTGTAATGACATGGTTTTTTGGTCTATTTTGTACTATGCAAGTAGAACAAAACCAGGTACATACTTGCCTCATAAATATGTATTAAGTGAAAGAATGAATGAACAAATGAATATAAGAGGACAAGGAAAGTCCCATGTCTCTGAGAAAGTCCCCCCTTAAAGATGAAATTAGTGGCTTTGAATGAGCAAGGGGCAGAAACAGTGAGCCATGGTAGCTGCAGTCAGTAACTGTATAAGGCATCACATTGCCTCAGGTAAACTTTGATGAGCTCTCCATCCTCAACCTGTACAGGGTTTATGGTAAGCACTGAGCAGGCAATGGGACAACAGCAGAGGCAGCTTCACTTTCTGATTCTTTCATCTTATAACTATGCAAATTTGAGTTTCCATTTCTTTGTAATAAAGGAGTAAGTATATCTATTATCTAGCAATAATAGATACTTGATAAATAAAGTGCTCTCAATAAACTGTCAGGTTGTTGGGAAAACATGACACCAACACTTTGGCATAATCTATCTGGTTTGGATGAGTTCTAGATTGCTACCAGCATTATGTGAGGGAAGCATGACTTACTTCTTAGAGGAGAAGGAGAATAATTAACAGAAGTTTAGCATTTGGACTGGGTCTTGATAGGTGAAGTTAGAACTGATAAAAGAAAATGCACATTTAAAACCAACATGTCTTCAGATTCCAGGCTGGATAAATGACTAAAGAGTCAACCGTCCTGAGTTATGTCACACAGGGCTAATAAAGTCCCACTTTACTGATCCGAAAATTGAAGCAAAAATGCCTGGCAATCAAAACATGTATTTATGATACAGTAAGACAGGGTAGTCCCTACTGAAATGAATACAATGAGTTCCTGACTCAAATTGGATGAAGATTTGTGTAAGGAACACTTAAAATGGCCAAAATACTGATTTCGGGGAAGTGATAGTTTTGTAACAACTAAAGAAAATTGGTTACCATTTTGAAAAGAAGTGTCCATGAAAAAGAAATAGCTCTGGACCATCACATGATGACAAACTAGTCCATTATAAAATAAAGTCAGTGAACAGAGTTGGTAGTTCTCACCCCAAAACGCTGATTATAACACCACCTACTGTGGAATGTTGGGCTATTAAGAATAAGACTAAACATTACTGCATGTGGGTCATAAACAAAGCTGACACAGAAAAATGTAAGTAATCATTTCACAAAAGGAAGTAAAATCAGTGAATATTTCAGTACTCTAGTAAAAGAAAAAGGCATGCCAAATTTAAGCACCTAATTGCTCAAGTAATTAAAAATGACCTGTTTGGCAATCACTTGACGCACATACAGAATTTCAGGATTACATCAATTATACAAAGCTGGGTTCATCTTTCCAATTTTCTTGCATATCTCCAAGCAGTGATTTCTCATGTCAACATAAGAAATGCAGGCATAAGCACAGGGAAGTCTGAACCTGATTAAAGCCTTTAACTGAAAGTTTTTCCACACAAAATCTTTTTCCCATCCTGTAAAAAGAGAACACCATGAACGGATCGTGGTTCACTCTTTTCCCTTGCTGCCCACCTACGCTGAGGAGGAGGTGTCAGTGAGAGGTGGGGCCTGAAGCAGAAGCTTGGCAGCAGAGATTGATACTGTGCTGAAGCTCAGAATAAATACTCAAATGCTTTGAAAAGTTATGATTACAATGTACCCAAATATTCTTTGCGGGTGTAGAGAACTAAGGCCCATGATGTCTTATAATCATTCAGTGAATTGGTTCAACTTTATTTCATGTGACTTTCTTAGGAGAGAGCTCTGGGCCATCTCTGAACAATTCAAAATTATTAAGCATACTGGTCCTGTCAGAGTTTATTTAGGATCTTCTAGGTAAGGTGTTTACTGCTTTACAGAAAGCACTAGTAGTCTTCTGCACATTCTGTCTACATGGTTTTATTAAAGGAAACACAGAATCTATCTTGAACCCTGGCTGGCCCTGTCTGAGAAAACACCCACCCTCACAGGCAACTTAACTTATGAATGTGCATAAGTTTCAGCTAAAAAACAACAAAAAAACCCTTCCCTGTAGGAACTGGTCTACACTGATGAGAGACTACTTGTCATCTCTTCCTTTTTAGAAAGAAAATTTTGCTTTAACAAATACCAAAAAAAAGTATGTTTTATTTTAATTTGAGAGAGTAGTTAATCACACTGGCGACTGCCAATATGGTTAATTAAAAGCCAAAGCATTATCTTCTTACTCTTTGGATATTCTCTGGATTCCAAAGACAAAATCTGAGGTTGAAAGAAGTGATTCTGTTTAAAATTTCTAAGGCACTGACAAAGCGTCTTCAATCCTGCTTGAAGAACTGCTCACAGGTCACCCAATTAACTTACTATAGCCACAGCCCCAAACTTTTTCTTCTATTACATATCTTGTAATACCCACTCATACCTTTAGCACATTGCTTTAATACCTATTTTATTCTGAAAAATTCACATTTCTATACCTATCCTTTCTGCTTTCCCTTTGTTCAAAGGAAGAAACATTATTTCTCTTTTGTAAAATGAAATCTTCCCCTGCACATTAGGGCTTTACTTTTTTCTTTTTTTTTCTCTCTCTCTCTCTCTCTAGAGTATTCAGTTCCTTAGCCTCAATGCTTTTCTTCTTTTATGGATTTGGCCATTCCTCTGTCCTGTCCTGAAAAGATCTCTTCAACCTGCCACAGCCTCCTTACCATAATAACTGAAGTTTTTAGACACTGATCTGTAGTGCTACCTCTATTTCTATATTACAAACCATCCTTAATCCCATCCATCTGGCCCCATACACCACAATCTACTCACATGGCCTCTGTTATAGGTTGAATTATGTCCCCCAGAAAGATGTGCTGAAGTTCTAACTCCTGGTACCTGTGAATGTAATTAACCTTATTTGGAAAGAAGTTCTTTGCAGATGTGACTTAAGAAGATGAGGTTATATTGGATCAGGGTAGGATTAGGGTCCATTGATTGGTGCCCTTATAAGAAGAGGAAATTTGGACACAGAAATAAAAAATACACAGGGAGCAATTTATGTGGTAAGTGACACAGTGATTAGAATGATAAATCTGTAAGCCAAGGAACATCAAAGATTGTAAGCAACCACTAAAAGCTAGGGAAGAAGCGTGGAACAAACTCTCGCATTTCTAAGTTGTACTCCAGTAGAACTAACCTGTGCCAGCCTTTCTTCCTCTATTTAACTCATTAAACACTTACTGATGACTACTTATTTGTCAAGTAGCAGCCTAAATATTGTTGTTACATCAATAAATTAGAGATCTAGTGTTCTTGTCCTCATGCAGCTTATTTTCTACTACAGAATAGGACAAGTATAAAAATCATGAAAATGCAGTGTGTTAAGTGCTGCTATGAGAGGAATAGTGGCCATGGGAGCATATAGGTGGGCGGCCTACCTTGGGCTAGAGGGGGTAGTGTCAGAGAAGGATAACTGCAGGTCATTATATGCAATCTGAGACCTGGAAGATAACAATGAACCAAGAAAATAAGGGAGTGGGGAGAGATCATCCCTGCAGAGGGAAATATATACTCAAAGACCCAGCATTGAGAGATAACATGGCTTAGTTGAGAAACTCAGAAATGTTTAGGTGAAAGTAATAAGTAGTTTTAGGCGGAGTGCAGTCTCCACAAGGAAAAGAACCATGACTGTAGAACCATGTCTGTAGAACCATTAATGTACATTCAGCCCTTGATACTTGGATATCAAGAAATATCCAAGTATCCAATAAGTGAATAAATGAAGATAAGAGGTCACTCCCTCCACTGAATTAGAAAAGGAGGAAAGGACAGTGGAGATGAATGCTAAGATTGTAGGATAATAACAGGACACTAAAGAAGTTCTCATCTTCCATTTACTCTGGTAACAAGAAAGGATGATCATCAACCAAGAATGAGGGAAGTAGTGAGGTCAGAGAATGAAGAAAGTGCAGATGTGTTGGAATAGCTATTAGGGAAAATGGAAGATATAATTGCTTAGAGAATTGCATAAAATGGCAAAGAGCTGTGTTGATTGTCTAGTGAGGGTTTGGAGACTGTAGATTAATAATAGCACTGTTCTAGGTTTTTTTCCTCCAGTAATTCTCAGAAGTCTAGATATAAGCATGGAAAATATAGGCAGTTAGATTGAATTGCCTTACATATTAATCTCTTATGTGCACTGATCTTTCCTTTTTAAAAAAATTATATGATCCTAGAAAGTAGGGGTTGCACAAAATAGACTATGTTAGCACAGTGCTGACATATAGTAATTGTTCAATAAATATTTGCAGAAATAATTAATGACTGAATTGTTCAAAGACCAAATGGTCACATCTCATAGGTATACTTTCAAATGTCAAGCATCCTACATTAAGAAAGATATGTATGCTTTAGTTGATTGCTTTAGCTCAAGGGGGAAAAAGTATATGTTGAGCATTTTTAATGTGCCAACTACTATATTGGCTGGTGAAGAATTAATGAAGAGTATGTCAGTCTCTTCCCTAAAGGAACATTAAAAATGACCAATGACAGACACAATTACATTTCTTTACTCAAAGAACTATCATTGACCAAATTGTTTCCATCCTTAAAGATCAAATAGTCAAACCACAAGTTGACTGCTTATGGGGCTGTATGATAGAATGTGATTAGATGCTGTCCTACTTGTTTATGGACTACTTCATTACACTTGAAATGGAATATCCTCCAAGCTTCCATCATTAAAATATAACCAAATTATAGGCACTGCCTCTAGCTATCAAGCACATCTGTCTATGTAGTTTTTCCAAGTTAATTCTTGCTGCCATGCAAACCAAGGTCATTAAACACTGACCTCTGAATACTGTCTACACTGTCTTGGAAGTATACAGATTCCAGCACACAAAGCCACAAAAGTTACATAGATTATTTAAAAGATGTAAAAATCATCTCACATGTTGAAGTTTGATGAGGATGTCCCACTGGCAGGGTTGTTGCTGGAGAAAGCAAGCTGAAATATCTGAAGGTTAACTTGGTGGATCTTGAAAAATTTCCATTCACAAACGCCTGTATTCAGTAACATCTCCTCTGAAAAGTTCTTCCTCCTAGTCGCCACTCCTTTAACTTAAAAGTACTCTCTCTCTCCACTGACCACATCTAATGGTTTATCTGTCTTTATCTCATTTTTAGTGACACATCATTTTCTACATAGAATTAGAATATACTTATTTATAGGAAGGGTTGATATTTAGAATATTTAACAGCTGGTATGAAATGAACACCAACTAATCACAATACGTAGCTGCCATAAATAACTGCTGTGATATGCACAAATATGTTGTAGGAATATCTCATTCCCCCACGTTGGATAGTTACCACTTTGAAGGTGGAGGGGAAAATAACCCTTTTATTTTGTATGCCCAGGGGTTTTATGGACAAAGTAGATACTTGAAAACTAATTTTTTATTTTTATTTTAAAAGACAGGGGTCTATGCTAAGTTGTCCAGGCTGGACTTAAACTTCTGAGATGAAGGGATTCCCCAACCTCAGCCTCCCAAGTAGCTGGGACTATAGGTGAGCACCACTGTACCCAGCTTCAAAACTAGTTTTTAAAATGAATTACTGAACTAAATAAAAATCACTGGACCTTTTTTCCATAAGCATACTTTAACAAACCATGCAAGAAAGGGATCGGGGTAAAATAATGTAGTGAGCTACTTCATCATTCATTAAAACAACACTCAATTCCAGGCTATCTGAGTTTCCTAGGGCTGCAATAACAAAGTACTAAAAAGTAAGCATCGTAACTAACAGAAATTTACTATCTCAAAGTTCTGCAGGCTAGAAGACCGAGATCAAGGCATTAGCAGGGTTGAGTCCTCCTGAAAGCTATAAGAGTAAATCTATTCCATGCCCCTCTTCTGGATTCTGGTGATTTGCTGGCAGTATTTGGCACTCCTTATCTCGTAGATGCATCATCCCGATCTCAGTCTTCATCTTCACATGAATTCTCCCTATGTGCATGTCTGTTTCTGTGTCCATTTTTTTTTTTTTTTTTTGTAAAGACACTTGCCATATTGGAATAGAGTCTACCAGTACGACCTCATCTTAACTTGACCGTTAGCAAAGACCTTAGTTCCAAATAAGGTCATATACATAGGAATGGGGGTTAAGACATCAACATCTTTTTTAGGGACGCAATTCAACTCATAATACTGGCACTTGGAAACAAAAATATGAACAGAAGACAGTTCCTATTGTCAAGGATTTCACAGACCAATGTGGAAAGAATTATAAATAAACAGCATATGTTAGTACATTGGAAAAAATGAAGAAAGGCAGGTTGTATCATGCAAAACTTCTGAACTTCCAGGAGATAATGACAGTCAAGTGCAAGTCCACATGTAGAAAAAGAGGCTCATGAGGCTCCAGAAGTGCCATGTTAAAAAGTTTAGACCTTATATTAGTGGCAATGAGGAGAGAGACTTTGAAAAATTTTAACCATGAAAATGACTTGATCAGATTTGGTCTCCCTCCATTTTCCTTGTTAATACTTGCTGTTGTTTAAAAAATACATCAAGCTATCCTAAGAAAAAAAGAACAAAACTGGAAGAATCACATTCCCTGACTTCAAATTATGCTACAGAGCTATAGTAACCAAAACAGCATGATACTGGCATAAAAACAGACACATAGACAAAGGCAACAGAATAGACAGCCCAGAAACAAATCTATACATCTAGAATCAACTCATTTTTGACAAAGGTGCCAAAACATACACTGGTGAAAAGATAGTCTCTTCAATAAATGGTGCTGGGGAAACTGGATATCCATAGGCAGAAGAATGAAACTAGACCCCTAACTATTGCCATATACAAAAATCAAATAAAAAGGGATTAAAGACTTAAATCTAAGAATTGAAACCATGAAACTACTCTAAGAAAACATTGGGGAAGATTTCTATGACATTGGTTTGGGCAAAAATTTCTTGAACAATACCCCACAGGCAAATACAATCAAAGCAGTTAATGGACAAATGGGATCACAACAAGTTAAAAGGCTTCTGATAGTAAAGGAAACAATCAACAAAGTGAAGAGACAGTCCCGAGAATGGGAGAAAATGTTTGTAAACTACCCATTTGACAAGTGATTAGTAACAAGAATATGTAAGGAACTCAAACAACTCTAAGAAAAAAACCAATAATATGATAAAAAGATGGGCAAAATATCTGAATGGACATTTCTTAAAGGAAGACAGACAGCAAACAGACATATGAAAGGTGCTCAACATCATTAATCATCAGAGAACTGCATATCAAAGCTACAATGAAATATCATCTCACCCCAGTTAAAATGGCCTATGTCCAAAAGAAAGGTAATGACAAATACTGGCTGGGATATGGGAAAAAGGTAACCCGTGTACACTGTTGGTGGAATGTAAATTAGTACAACCACTATGGAGAACAGTTTGGACATTCCTCAGAAAACTAAAAATTGAGCCACTATATGATTCAGCGATCCTACTTATGGCTACCGAAAGAAAGCAAATCAGTATACTGAAGCGATATCTGCACTCTCATGCTTATTGCAGCGCTATTTACAATAGCTAAGATTTTGAAGCAACCTAAGTGTCGATCAACAGATGAATGGATACAGAAAATGTGGTACACATACACAATGGAGAACTATTCAGCCACAAAAAGAATGAGATCTAGTCATTTGCAACAATATGGGTGGAACTGGAGATCATTATGTTAAGTGAAATAAGCAAGAGACAGAAAGACAAACATCTCATGTTCTCACTTAGTTGTAGGATCTAAAAACCAAATCAATTGAACTCATGGACATACAATAGAAAGTAAAGGATGGTTACTAGAGGCTGAGAAGGGTAGTAGGGAGCTTGGTGGGGGAAGTAGGGATGGTTAATATGTACAAATAAATAGAAAGAATGAATAAGACCTACTATTTTATAGTCCAAAAAGGCAAGTAAAGTCAATAATAACTTAATATTTAAAAATAACAAAATGAGTATAATTGGATTGTTTGCAACTCAATGGATAAATGCTTGAGAGGATGGATATCCCACTCTCCATGATATGCTTACTTCGCGTGACATGCCTGTATCAAAATATCTCATGTACCCCGTAAATATATATAACTACTATGTACTCACAAAAACTAAAAGTAAAAAAAAAAATAAAAAATAAAAATACTTAAAGGGGCGAAAAACTATTATCAGACTTACTGCCTTATATCTGACTATACATTTAAAAGCCTTTTATGCTCAATTCAGGCATTCTATTACTACACATTTCAAGTGACCATCATGGGCACTTTTAAGCACCTAACACATTTTTCTTTCTACAAACCTCACAAAAAGACCTGTCAAGAAAATCATTCTAGGTCCAACAATGCACAGCACCTCATGCCTTATTTCTACTTCTTTCTTTATGATAGAAAATGTAGTCAGCCTTTAACTTGGCCTGATAAAAACTGTAAAGACTATGCCAAATAAGACCGGGTGCAGTGGCTCACGCCTGTAATCCCAGCATTTTGGGAGGCCGAGGTAGGCAGATCACTTGGGGTCAGGAGACCAGCCTGGCCAACATGGTGAAATCCCATCTCTACTAAAAATACAAAAAATTTAGCTGGGCATGGTGGTGCATGCCTGTAGTCCCAGCTACTCAGGAGTCTGAGGGATAAGAATTGCTTGAACCCAGGAGGCGGAGATTGCAGTGAGCCGAGATGGTGCCACTGCACTCCAGCCTGGGTGACAGAGCAAGACTCCAACTCAAAAAAAAAAAAAAAAAAAAAAAAAAAGGTGTGCCAAATAGTCCCTCATACAAACAGGAAACCCAAATTGTTTATCAGGAAAGAAGAGGTGACAATTTTAGATACTGAGAATATTGAAGTACTTGCCAGAAGTCAGATTTCAGGCTTTGGGAGGCCATGGCGGGTGGATCACTTGAGGTCAGGAGTTCGATATCAGCCTGGCCAACATGGTGAAACCCCATCTCTACTAAAAATCCAAAAAAAATTAGCCGGGCGTGGTGGTGTGCACCTCTAATCCCAGCTACTCGGGAGGCTGAGGCATGAAGAATCACTTGAACCCGGGAGGTGGAGGTTTCAGTGAGCTGAGATCCCACCACTGCACTCCAGCCTGGGCGACAGAGTGAGACTCCATCTCAAAAAAAAGAAAAAAAGAAAGAAAGGAATACAATTAAAGTGGAGGAGGAGCACACTCTGGTCTTGGAATTCCATTTGAGAATTTAGAAGCGTCATGTTTATAATTTTTCAATTTTGTTTGTTGTTGGCTTGCTGTAAAGCAATATAAAATATTTTTGTTATAAAATAAATAAAAAATACATCAAATTAGGAGCAGCCTAATGATGGCTGACTAGAGGAATTTTGTACTTGTCTCCTCCACTCCAAAGAACCAAAGTAGTGAGTAGATAATCACACTTCGTATAGTTCCCTGAAGAGAAAATACTGGAATGTAATAAATTCAACAGAAAAGTGACACAAAATACCTAAAGCAAAGAAGAAAAAGGAAGCAAGGCATCCTGCTTGACCAGGATCAGCTGGGAGATGAGAGAGACTCCTCAATATGGGAGAAGTATAAATGAGACATCTTTAGTGGTCCACATTCCCACTGTGGACTCCTGCAATCCTAGACACGGGAGAACCCCTCAACTCTTGTGGGTCCTGAAACTAACATAAGGATCTATGGAGAAATTCTGTGATGGCACTGCTCCAAGAAGGGAGGTTGCACTGGGTCTTACACACTCTGTGACACATAAGCAGCTACAGCAAGCCACCGTTTTAGAGTCCTGCCCCCAACAGTCTGTGTACTGCCCTGGAACCCAGCAGTGCCAGGGCTAAGGTGCAAGAGAATTGTGGACTGTAATCCCTGGGTCTGAGCCATAAGGAAGGTGTGGGCTACTTCAGCCAGGGCTCAGGCATGTAGTTCCTGAACAAGGCATGAACTACAGCTATTGGGGACTGAAGCATAAGTAAGGTAGTGGCTATCACAACAAGAATTGAGGCATGAGTGCTGCCGGGGATGAGGCATGAGTGATGTAAACATTCCCGCCTTGCCAGCAGTCCAACCTTCCACAGTGGCAGGACAGCAGTGTGGCTACTACCAGTCAAACCTGAGCATTCTGCTGGTGGCCTGGGAATCATGACACCTCTGCCTACCATAGCTGATGCTGGCATCCACCATTAGGAGGCCTGAGGACAAGCCTGCCTGGCCTGGCTTTGTCCCTTCTTCCACCCTCTGGGCCAGGGCCCAGCCCAGTCTATCACCATTGGTAGGTGAAAAAATCCTCCCATGTGCTTGAGATTGGGTCTACCCAGCCAGCCACTTACTCCTCAGCTGGCACCTACCTGCATGTACCACCTGTGGGCCTGGAGACTGGCTAGCCCAGCCCATCACAGCCACTGCCAATGCCAGTGTATACCACTCAGGACCTAGAGGGTTGTCCTACCACTATCACTGCCATTGTCCATGCCATGCCAAGTTCCCAGGGGCCTAATAACCTGCCCACCTGCCTGGCTCACTGCTGCAACTACTGACACTGAATAAGTCAACTGGAGGCCCAAGAATTGGCCCACCTAGACCCCCTAACATTAGTGTAACCATACAGTATACTGGGGCTCAAGAACAGACATGCTCAGCTCACTGCTGCCACCCCTGGGGCCCAAAGATTGGACTGCTTGGCATCCCACTTCCCAGTAGAACTTCATCGTATCCTCCACTTACAACTGCACTGTACACCACCAAGGAAATCACAGATGCAAATAATGCTGTTTAAAGCCAAAAGAAAAATCATACAAAGACTACATTATTGCACACACCAAGAATCAGAGCCAAAGTGCCCTACACAACCAACACCGTAGATACATCTTCAGGAAAAAAGTAATCCCCTACAAAAGCAAATTAAAAAAATGAGAAGAAGTGACTTATACCAGATCACACAGATATCAGTGTAGTGACACTGGAAACATTAAAAAAAACTCAATATGATAATGTCAAAGAAACACAATGATTCTCTAGTAACAGATCCCAAGCAAAAAGAAACATGAGTAAATCAATAAAAGAATTCATATTATTAATTCTAAAGAATCTCAGTGATATAGAAGAGAATTATGAAAACCAATAGAAAGAAATCAGAAAAACAATTCAGGATATGAATGACAAATTTATCAAAGAGATAGATATCATACAAAAGAACCAAACAGAAATTCTGAAACTGACAAATTCATTGAATATATCAGAAAATACATTTGAAAGCTTCAACACTAGATTAGATGAAGAAGAATCTCAGAACTTTAAGAAAGGTCTTTTGAAATAAACCAGTCAGACAAATAGAGAAAAAAGAACAAAAGAGAATGAGCAAAGCCTTCATGACACATGGGACACCATAAAGGGACCAAATATTCAAATAATCAGGGTCTCAGAAGATGAAGAAAGGATGAAAGGGTTAGAAAAACTATTTAACATAATATTGCATGAAAACTTCCCAAGTCTAGCAAGAGAATTAGACATCCAGATACAGGAAGCTCTGAGATATCCTTACAGATACAATCCACAAAATATCTTCTCCATGGCACATTACAGTCAAACTGTCTAAAGTCAAAGACAAAGAATTCTAAAAGCATCAAAAGTGTCTAGTCACCTATAAGGGAATCTCCACTAGACTAAAATTGGTTTCTCAGTAGAAACCATACCGGGCAGGAGGAAATGCAATGATATATTAAAAGTTTCAAAAGAAAAACTGCCAGCCAATGATACTATGTACAGAAAAATTACCCTTAATAAATTAAGAAAAAATAAAGTCTTTTACAAAGAAGCAAAAACAAGAAATTCAACACCACTAGACCAGCTCTATAAGAAATGCTCAAGGGAGTCCTAAACCTGGAAGGAAAAGGACACATCTGCCATTATGAAAACACACAAATGTATAAAACTCACTGGTAAAGCACATATACAAAGGAAAAGGAGAAAGAACTCAAATAGTATCATGACAGAAAGCTACCAAACCAAAATGGAAAACAATAAAAGAAAAATAAAGGAACAAAGAACATACAGAACAACCAAAAAACAATTAACAATATGACAGGAACAAAACCTCACATATTAATATTAACCTTGAATGTAAACAGATTAAATTCTTTACTTAAAAGATATAGACTGGCTGAAAGGTTACAAAAACATGATCCAACTATATGCTGCCTATAAGAAACATACTTTACCTATAAAAACACATGAAGACACAAAATAAAGGGATGAAAAAAGATATTCCATAATAACAGAAACCAAAAGTGAGTAAGAGTAGCTATCCTTATATTGGATAAAACAGACTTCAAGTAAAAAAAAAAAAAAAAACAGTAAAAAAGAGAAATCAGAAAATTATATAATGATAATAGGGAATCAATGCAGCAAGAGAATGTAACAATGCTAAATATACATGCACCCAGCACTGGATCACCCAGATTCATAATACAAATATTACTAGTTCTGAAGAGGAAGATAGATTCTAATACAATAATAGTGGGGTACTTCAATATCCCACTCTGCATTAGACAGATCATTTACACAGAAAATTAACAAAGAAACATTAAAGTAGACTTTAGATAAAATGGACCTTACAGACATTTGCAGAACATTTTATCACATGACTGCAGAATACATTGTTCTTATCAGCGCATGAAACATTATCCAGGATAGTAGATATGTCAGGTCACAAAACAAGTCTCAACAACTTAAAAAATCAAAATCTTATCGAGTATATTCTCAGATCACATGGAATAAAATTATAAATCAATAACAAGAGCAACTTTGGAAACTATACAAGTACATGGAAATTAAACATGTTCATGTTCTTAAATAATCATTGGGTCGACATAGAAATTAAGATGAAAATCAAAAAAGTTCTTAAAACAATTGAAAATGAAAATACGACATACCAAAATCTGTAAGATACAGCAAAAGCAGTACTAAGAGGGAATTTTATAGCAATAAACATCATAAACAATCTAAAAATGCAACTCAAGCAATTAGAAAAGGAAGAACAAACCCATCCCCAAATTAACCGAAAGAGAGAAATAATAAAGATAAGAGGAGAACTAAACAAAATAGGCTTAAAGAACAATATAAGGGTCAACAAAATCACATATTGGTTCTTCAAAAAGAGAAAATTGATAAACTACCACCTAAAATAACAAAGAAGAGAGAACACCTAAATAAACAAAATCAGAAAAGAAAGAGGAGACACGACCATTGATACATGCATTAGTCTGTTTTCATACTGTTATAGATAACTGCCCAAGACTGGGTAACTTATAAAGGAAAGAGGTTTAATTGACTAACAGTTCAACCTGGCTTGAGAGGCCTCAGGAAACTTACAATCATGGCAGAAAGCGAAGGGAAAGCAACACAAGGCAGCAGGAAGGAGAAGTGCCAAGCAAAGGGGGAAGAGCCCCTTTTAAAACTGTCAGATCTCGTGAGAACTCGCTCATTATCACGAGAACAGCATGGGGGAAACCATGCCCATGATTCAACTATCTCTACCTGGTCTGTCCCTTGACATGTGGGAATTATGGGATTACAATTCAAAATGAGATTATGTGGATTTTATGTGGAAATTATGTGGGTATTATGTGGATTACAATTCAAAATGAGATTTGGGTGAGGACACAAAGCCTAACCATATAATTCTGCCCCCGGACCCTCCCAAATCTCATGTCCCTTTCATATTTCAAAACTAATCTTGCCTTCCCAACAGTCCCCCAAAGTCTTAATTCATTCCAGCATTAACCTAAAAGTCCAAGTCCAAAGTTTTACCTGAGACAAGGCAAGTTCTTTCCACCTATAAGCCTGTAAAATCAAAATCAAGTTAGTTACTTCCTGGATACAGTGGCAGTACATGCATTGGGTAAATGCTCCAATTCCAATTGGGAGAAATTGGCTAAATCAAAGGGGCTACAGGCCCCATGCAAGTCCAAAATCCACCAGGGCAGTCAAATCTTAAAGCTCCAAAATATCTCCTTTGACTCCTTGTCTTATATCTAGATCATGCTGATGCAAGAGGTGCATTCCCATGGTCTTTGGCAGCTCTGCCCCTGTGGCTTTGCCAAGTATAGCACCCACTCCTGGCTGCTTTCACAGGCTGGTGTTGAGTATCCGCAGCTTTTCCAGGTGCATGGTGCAAGCTGTTAGTGGATCTACCATCCTAGGGTCTGGAGGATGGGGGCCCTCTTCTTACAGCTCAACTAGGTAGTGCCCCAGTGGGGACTCTGTGTGGGGGTGCCCACCTGACATTTCCCTTCCCTATTGCCCTAGCAGAGGTTCTCCATGAGGTCTCCTCTCCCACAGCAAACTTCTGCCTGGACATCCAGGCATTTTCATACATCCTCTGAAATCGAGGTGGAGGTTCCCAAACTTCAGTTCTTGACATCTGTGTACCCACAGGCTCAATACCACATGTAAGCTGCCAAGGCTTGGGGCCTGCATACTCTGAAGCAATGGTCTGAGCTCTACGTTGGCCCCTTTTACTCATGGCTGGAATGCAGGGCACCAAGTCCAGAGATTTCATAAAGCAGCAAGGCCCTCGTCCTTGCCCACAAAAACCATTTTTTTCTCCTAGGCCTCCAGGTCTGTCATGGGAGGGGTTGCCATGAAGATGTCCAACATTCCCTGGAGATATTTTTCCCATTGTCTTGGTGATTAACATTGGTTCCTTGTTCATTATGCAAATTTCTGCAGCTGGCTTGAATTTCTTTTCAGAAAATTGTTTTATCTTTTCTACTGCACTGTCAGGTTGCAAAGTTTTCAAACTTTTATGCTCTGTTTCCCTTTTAAACTTAAGTTCCAATTCTGAACTATCTCTTTGTGAATGCATAAAACTCAATGCTTTTAAGAGCACCCAGGTCACAACTTGAACACTTTGCTGCTTAGAAATTTCTTTCACCAGATACCCTAAATCATCTCTCTTAAGTTTAAACTTCCACAGATTTCTAGGGCAGGGGCAAAATGCCTCCAGTCTCTTTGCTAAAGCATAGCAAGAGTCACTTTTATTCCAGTTCCCAATAAGTTCCTCATCTCCATCTGAGACCACCTCAGCTTGGACTTCATTGTCCATATCACTATCAGCATTTTGGTCAAAGCCATTCACCAAGTCCCTAGGAAGGTCCAAACTTTCTCACATCTTCCTTTCTTATTCTGAGCCCTCGAAACTGTTCCAACCTCTGCCTGTTACTCAGTTTCAAAGCTGCTTTTACATTTTTGGGTGTCTTTATAGCAGCACCCCTCTCCTGGTACCATTTTCCTGTATTAGTCCATTTTCATACTGCTATAAAGAACTGTCTGGGACTGAGTAATTTATAAAGGAAAGAAGTTTAATTGACTCACAATTCAGCATGGATGGGGAGGCCTCAACAAACTTACAATTATGGCAGAAGGTGAACTGGAAGAAAGACACCTTCTTCACAAGGTGGCAGGAAGCAGTGCCAAGGGAAGGGGAAGAGGCTCTTATAAAACCATCAGATCTCATGAGGACTTACAATCACAAGAATAGTATGGGGGAAAACACCCCCATGATTCAGTTACCTCCACCTGGTCTCTCCCTTGACACATGGGGATTATGGGTATTATATGGATTATAATTCAATATGAGATTTGAGTGGGGACATAAAGCCTAACCATATTAATTCCACAGAAATACAAGATTATTAGAGACTATTAGGAACAACTATGTGATAAAAAACTGGAAAAAGTAGAGGAAATGGATAAATTCCTGGAAACATACAACCTACCAAGGTTTAGTCAGGAAGATATAGAAAACCTGAACAGACCAATATTAAGTAGTAAGTCTGAAATAGTAATAAAAAGTCTCCCAGTAAAATAAAGTGCAGGATAAGATGGATTCACTGCTGAATTCCACCACACATATAAAGAACTAAAACCAATCCTCCTCAAACAACTCCATAAAAATTGAAGAGAAAGAAATTCTCCCTAACTCACTCTATGACCAGTATTCCCTGATACCAAAACCTGAGGACACAACAAAATAAGAAAACTATACATGAATATTCCTGACGAACACATCTTCAAAAAATCCTCAACAAAATAGTAGCAAACTGAATTCAACAGCACATCAAAAAGATAATATACCATTACAAAACGGGATTTATACCAAGGGATGCAAGAATGGTTTTACATATGCAAATCAACAAACATAATATATCACATCAACAGAAGGAAGCACAAGAATCATATGATCATCTCATCAGATGCAGAATAAGTATTTGAAAAACTGAACATCACTTCATAATAAAAATGTTCAACAAGCTAGGCAGAGAAAAAATATACTTCCAAATAATAAAGGCCATATATGACTAACACACAGCTAACATCATACTGAATGGAGAAAAGTTGAAAGTTTCTCTCTAATAACTGGAACAAGATAAGAATGCCCACAAAATACTACACCAAAAAACTCTTAGATCTAATAAATTCAGTAAAGTTAGAGGATACAAAATCAATATAAAAAATCAGTAGCATTTCTGTACAACAATAATAGTCAAAAAACAAATTCAGAAGGCAATTTCATTTACAATGGTTACAGAAACCAAATACCTAGGAACAGATTTAACCAAGACAGGGAAAGATCTCTACAAGGAAAACTACAAAACACTGATGAAAGAAATTAAAGAGGACATAAATGGAAAGACATTTCATGCTCATGGGTTGAAAGAATTAACATAATTAAAATGAGCTAACTTCCCAAAGCAATCTACAGATTCAATGCAATCCCTATAAAAATACCAGAGTCATTTTTTTTACAGAAATGAGAAAAAGAATTGTAAAATTTATATAGAATCAAAAAAAGAGCCAGAATAGCTGAAGCAATCCTGAACAAAAACAAACGAACAAAAATCCCCCCAACCAAAAAACCCCAAAACCAAAAACAACAAAACAAAACAAAACACAAACAAACAAAAAACAAAGCTGGAGGCATCATACAACCTGACTTAGAAATATATTACTAGGCATGGTATTGGTATAAAAATAGACACTTAGACCAATGGAACAGAATAGAGAAGTCAGAAATACATCCACATGTTTATAGCCAACTGACGTTTGACAAAGCTGCTAAGAACATGTACTGGGGAAAGGACATTCTTTTCAATAAGTGATCCTAGGAATATTGGATATCCACATGCAAAAGAATGAAACTGGACCCCTATCTGATCATATACAAAAATCAACTCAAGACAGATTAAAGCCTTAAATGGAAGGCCTGAAATTATAAAACTCACAGAAGAAAACAAAGGGAAAACACTTCATGACACTAATCTAGGCAAAGATTTTATGGCTAAGACCTTAAAACCACGGACAGCTAAAACAAAAATAGACAAATTGGACCATATTAAACTTCTGCACAGTAGAGAAGACAGTTAACAGAGGGAAGAAACAACAAATTGAATGGGAGAAAATGGTTGCAAACTATTAATCTGACAAGCGACTAATATCCAGAACATACAAAGAACTCAAACAACTCAACAACAACAAAAATAATCCCATTAAAAATGGGCAAAGGGCATTAATAGACATTTCTCAAAAGATGACATTCAAATAAAGATGCTCAAGATCATTAATCATTAGAGAAATGCAAATCAAAAACCACAATGAGATATCATCTTATCCCAGGTAGAATGGCTATTATTAAAAAGACAAAAAATAACGGACGCTAACAAGGACATGGAGAAAAAGGGAACTCATACACTGTTAGTCAGAATGTAAAATAGTGCAGCCATTTGCCACTATGGACAATAGTACAGTGATTTCTCAAGAAACTAAAAAAGAACTACTATACAATCCAGCGATCTCACTACTGGGTATCTATCCAAGGGAACATAAATCAGTATATCAAATAGATACTGGTACTCACATGTTTATTGCAGCCCTATTCACAATAGCAAAGACATGAAATCAATCTAAGTATCCATCAATGAATAAATGGATGAAGAGAATGTGGTATCTATACACGACAGAATATTATTTGGCTGTAGAAAAAAATAAAATGTCATTTGTAGTAACATCGATAGAGCTAGTGGTCATTATATAAAGTGAAATAAGCAGGTAAAGAATGACAATTATTGCATGTTTTCACTTACATGTGGGAGCTAAAAAAGTTGGCAAATACTAGAAGCTAGGAAAGGTTGGTGGGGAGAAGAGAGGTAAGTTAATGGGTGCAAATACACTTAGATGAAACGTATAAGTTCTATTGTTCAAAAGCAGAGTAGAGTGGCTATAGTTAAAAACAATGTATTGTACATTTCAAAGTAGCTAGAAGAGAGGACTTGAATTGTTCCCAACACATAGAATAAGTATTTAAGTATTTACGATAAATACTTAAGTATTTAATACTTTAAGTATTTAAGATAAATACTTAAAGTGTTGGATGCCTCAAATACCCTGCTTTGATCATTACATATTCTATGCATGTAACAAAATATCACATGTACCCCATAAAGATGTAAAATATTATGTATCAATAAAGATATGGCAAATTATATTCTGTGTCATTGGTAATATGTTCTCTTTTTATAATAAAGCATCATTTATTCCTTCTCAAATTTGCCTTTTTTCTTTACTATATTCAGTAATCACTCATTAAAAACTCACTCTAGGAGACTTTTTCCCTCAACTTTCTCTCTGCTCATGATTTACTTTGAGCTTTTCCTTGCTCCCCCAACACTGACTGTTTGTCATATCTTCTTCACAAAACCAAATTGTGAAAAATAAAATATAACACAAAAGATGTCTGCAATCTGCTAAGAAACTAAAAGACTAACATTAAATTTAAAAATTTATAAACATTTTAATTCACCAAAATTGTCAAGTGGGCATTATTAGTAGAAGCTAACTTTACTACCTCACTCGATCACCCTTATAGGGCTCTTTGTAAAAGAGATAATTGGAAAATCTGGACTCAGCTTGCATCCTAGGAAAGAGTGGAAGTTATGTAATTGAAACAATTATACAAGCATTTCTTTTTGCAAGGACATCTTGCTCACTATGAAACAACAGAGGGCTTACTCATTATGGTTCAGATTTACGAAGTAACTAAACAATATTTCCAGTATTTATTGTATGGTTTCAGACATGCCAAAGAAGGTGTCTGAAACCACTGGGTAACAGATGCTCCCTCATTATATTATGTGACAAGTGTTAATATTTTCAATTACACAGCAGTTGAGTTAAGGTATCTTTACTTTGCCATAAAATCTATTTAATTGCAACTAAATATCTTTTATATCAAATCCATTAATCTTTAGAACAATCTATCCTATCTTGCATATCCAATTGTACAAAGCTTATAGCATGTACCTTTTGTCTTTATTTAATCTTATACTTTTGCCCAACTTAGTTTAATTTACACAAATAAATTCTGCTACATAATTGAACATCTTTAATGACTGCTTAAAAGACATACAATATTTTGCATGCTAAAATAATAAATTGACTATTGGAACAAGTCACTTTTAATGGATCTGTTTTCTAATACGTAAAGAGATAATATATGACACAAGCACCATGTGGAATAGGAGAAAGATTACTGGTATAATCCCTGGTTCTACCATTTAAAAACTGTATGACCTTGTAATATGTTGTTTAGCTTCTCTGAGAATCAGTTTTATCAGGAAAATGATATCAAGGAGGCTAATACTTACCTCATAATATCACAGTGAGAATTAATTATGATAATGTATGAGAAGGAACCACACAGTATAAGTTCCAGTATCGAAAGGATATCTATTCCCTTTGCATTTTCTTTCAAGATTGTAATGAGAGACAAATGTAATGTAATACATCATACACTTTAAACCATTTATATTTATTTAAATTTTAGGTATTATTAATATCTAAAGCAAAATACTAGAATATAAAATGAGTTATTAGACACACAAAACTATGTCATATCATGGTCACTCACATCATCTATTCTCTTATATTTTATTTCTCAAACTCTCTTAAAATACTGTCATCTATCCTCATAATTGGTTAGTCCCATGAAATAAAATGAGACAAATTACAGATCTGGGTATAAAACCCCATACTCTTGTATCATCTTCTTAGTGAACTCCCTCCAGTTACTCTACCTTATGCTTAAATCATGAATTATTTAAGAGTCTCTATCAGTTTCATACGGACATAAATACAATTTAATTAATATGCAATGTTTGGCTTTTGCAGCACAATTCCAAATGTAACAGAATGTATGAAGTTATCTCAATGATTGATATAGTTAGCTCACATGTTTTGGAGATGGAGTTTTGGAAATTTTGGTATGTATCTCTATTCAGACAGCTGTTGACAGATGGAAATTTGGTTTAAGAACTGTTCCAGAACATTCCTCCCTTTCCAAAAGATCATCAAATGCTTTTAATAAGCATATTGGAGAAGACTAGAGAGACAGACAAACAAAAATATCCACAACAGGTATTTTGATAAGAGAGAGAGAAGGGTAAAAAGAAAAAGAAGAAAAAAAGCTCTGACAAGTGAAGTCAGGTGAATTCATACATATCAAAAATAAATTTGCACGTTGGGTAGAGGCAAAAGAAGATCTAAAACAAATTTGATCCTTTGGGTAGAGGTAAAACAAGGAGTAATATATTAATAGATCTAGGAGGAATAGGGGACCATTCAAATAAGAGTTCCTGGGATGACCCAGTTGTCATTAGGTGGATCACTCTCTTCTTTGTGCAGTTACATCTAGTGTCTGTCTTTACCTACAGATTTTTTCTTGTTTTTTTTTTTTTTGTTGTTGTTTTTTGACCTAGAGTGGGAATCAAGCATGTACTACTCTAATTACCTCTCTTCTTGATGCTCCATACCTAGAAAATACTAGACTCTCAATAAATATTTGTTAACAGGATGAATAAACAAATCAAGATTGCTGCTGTTTTCTTTTTGTATCAGCATCTTAGATTTTTGATTCCTCTAGCTTTTAACTATGGTTTCTTATATTTTACTTCATGTATAGGACTAATAATATGCCATTTTGGTCCTGATTCAGGAATTTTAAGTTGGAATATGCCTAGAAGTTTCTAAATGTTAAGATATAAATCTCTCTCACATTTGCCATATTTTGGCATTCAAGATGCAAAACAAACAAACACCACCTTCGATCGCACAAAACCTATCCCCAAACCTATAGGAAATGATTCTAGAGGTGAAAATGCAGAAATATATCCATAAAGATGCTAACTCAAGCTTCTAAAGCTCACATACTAAAACGAGCATATTGTATGCTTCCTATTCTTTATATGGTATGATTTTTTTTCTGATCTATTCTTCAATAATGAGGTTGTATAACTTGAAGGGTGAATTTAGCAAGGAAAAGCTAAGCTGCCTATTTGTTTTTATCAAAAGTGAGTTTTTATTTGATTCCTACAAGGGTGAGCAGAGAACAGCTAAAGTGAAGGGTCCTTGGGTGGGTGACCAAGTTAATACTTCTGTCTAGTTTGATGCTGTGCAGTGTGGAGTTTTAAAGGTTATTCTCTGGAGAAAATAATATTCAATGAGATAACAATATTAAATGAGGGACAATAATGATTGTTTTTATTATTTACTATATGCCAGGTACAAAGAAAATTACATTTCATTCACTATGCCTTATCTCATTTCATCTCATTAAAATAAAACCAATGAGGCAGGTATTATAACATTTTACAAACAAGAAAATAAAGATTAAAGATGTTAAGTAGTTTTCTTAAGGTCAATGATTTAACAACCTGTGGGCCAAGACGCGAATCCAAGACTGGCAGCAAAGCGTTTCTTCCTAAGCTTATTGTTCTATTCAGCCTCCTAGTCTGTGCACTGTGTTCTGGTATCACAAACTCTGAAGCATTCTACAAATACCTACTGATCTTAGTAGCAGAAACAATGAAAATGAATTTAAAAGATATCTCAAGAAAAAAATCTAAATAGTATGAAAATACTAATATTTCTCACACCAGCATCAGCTAGAACTCATCTTTAACTGTAATACATGTTGCTAAATTTTAGATCTATATAAAGATTTCTGAGAATGACATAAATGATCATGACCACTGACATTTATTTTGAATGATAAAATGAATGATCCATGCATTTTAATATTATTATTATTATTATTATTATTATTATTATTATTATTATTATTTTTGAGACCGGATCTAACTGCTGGAGTGCAGTGGCACAATCATAGCTCCCTGTAACCTTGAACTTCTGAGCTCAAGTAATCTTCCTGCCTCAGCCTCCCAAGTCAGTGGGACTCCAGGTGCATACGACTACCCCAGCCAATTTTTTTATTTAGTTTTATTTTTTGTAATGACAGGGTCTTGCTATGTTGCCTAGGCTGGTCTTGAATACTTGGGCTCAAGTAATCCTCCTGCCTCCGTCTCCCAAGGTGATGGGATTACAAGCATGAGCTACCGAGTCTGGCTGATGTGTGCATTTTAATAAAACCAAAAGTTGATATGCTAGGAAAAGTCCTAGCTCCTTTCTCAAATATTGTACCAACTGAAGTATGACAACATAATTATTAAAAGGAATTGTTTAGTTTTTAATTTGATACCAATAGCAAAATGAGAGCAATCAAAATACCTACTGACATGATGTAAACACTTGAGCATTATTATCATTAATTATGTGCTTGTGTCTTTGCACTAGACAGTAGCTGCTGAAGTCTCGATTCAATCAATTAATTTTAATGTGTAAACTGGGTATACAACTCTTGCATTATCAAATCTTTGCACTTGACCAAATTAAAAATCATCTTTAATTTCTAAGCAATTACTTTCCTGTATTTCGAATTAGTTCTAATCACAAACTATGTAATTTTCTCCTTCCCCTTGTCTTATAAGCTTTTAAAATTATTTTATTTATTTGAGAAGCATGAAAAATCTTTTTGGCCACTATAAAAAATAAAACAGGTTGAGTGAACTTAAAAATGTTGATTTTGGTAATATTACTTTAGATGTGTATTTAAACGATACAATAAGCCAATTAAATAGAGACAGCTTGGCTGGGCATGGCAGTTTATGCTCATAATCCTAGCACTTTGGGAGGCTGAAGTAGGAGGATTACTTGAGCCCAAGAGTTGAGACCAGCAAAATAGCAATACCCTGTCTCTATAAAAAAATACAAAAACTAGCCAGGTGTGGTGGCATGTGCCTGTGGTTCCAGCTACTCTGGAGGCTGAAGTTGGAGGATCACTTGAGCCTGGGAGGTAAAAGCTGCAGTGAGTTGTGACAGTACCACTGTATTCCAACTTGGGTGACAGAGTAAGGCCCCATCTCTAATAAATAAATAAATAAATTAATTAATTAATAACAACAAAAACCAGCTTTACTCTTCTAAATGTTACAGATTGTGAGAAGACTCATTATTGTCAGTTGGCATTTTTACTCCTTTAAGTCAGTTATAATTCAGGGTACTTTCTAGGGCTAAGTCAAAGCTCTGCATCTAATAATAAAAATAATCTGGATCTACATTTCTGAGGGTAAGGAAAAAGCTTAGTCCTTCAGTGACAGCTTTGCCCATTAAGAAATGAAACAATGAATGTGGCCAAATATAGCATTTGGACCATGCTATGCTCTGTGAGTACAAGAGAGTTAAAACCTTGGCACTAAAAAACACTACCACCCTTTAGTGCTAATGTTTTCTGGTCATCAAATAAAGAAATACATGTCCATAGCACATTTATTTTTTAATTTTTAAAATTAAAAAATTACATGTGTTTCAATTCAAAGCTGTAAAAATATAACATGGATTGTATTGTTTATAAAATCCTTCAATTAATTGGATTTTGGAGCAATAGTTTGCTAGATGAAGATTGTTTTTTACCCTGATTAAAATCCAAAATGGGATATTCTCTGTGAGAGTTACATATATAGAAAATAACAAAACAGATTTCCTAGCATTTAAATGGATAGTTCGCTTGCTTTTCAAGACTAACAAAATCTGCTAATGCTATATTTTCAAGTTTATCAACTTATGTCTAAGAATAAATAATTTCCACAACACAGTAGTAGCTGTCATGAAACATTTTAGTTATTGTTTCTCTGGTCTCAGGCTTTTGCAACTGTCCTTATGTACTCCAGATCATTGTGTACTATTTGTAAGACACAAGAAATACAGATCCTGATTTTTGGCAAGAAACGCACAGAGTAGGACAGAAGCAGGGAGTCAAGCTACTCTTGACTTCCTGTTTACTCTAATAGCCTTTGGAAAACTTGGTGAGACTTCCAACATCCACTACCTTGACCACTGTTGGGTCATTCGATGGTGGCATTTTGTGGCATTTATATATTGCATGTAGGCATTACTACTGAAATCTTTGGAATATAGTTGGCAAATGCAGTTGGGATTCTCTCCAGTTTACCAGGGAGACTATGAGATTGTGGCTTGTTTCTGCTTTACTGTCAAAATATTCAGAGTTTCAAAACAGAGTCTGTGGTTAGGTTGAAGGGGAGAAAAGTAAATTTAAGATTACTCCCCGTAAAGTAGCACATGTGAATAAACAGGAGGAAAGCAGGATCAGTCAGAAAAGTTAAATAAAAAGGAAGTTGAGCACTTTTGCTTCATTTGGCCCTTTGACTTAATAGTCAAAGAATCTTATAATTGGAAGAGATCTCGGGGTCAATCTAATCGAACACCCGCTCCAGGTCTATGCATATGGTCATCTAGCCTTTACTTAAATACACTGTAACCAAGGTGGAACCATTAACATTTCTTTTTTCTCTACATTAATTAATTGGCTATGATGTTATTACTTCTATCAACAGGTCTCAGATCTGTCTTTTAAAGGAAAAGAGAATAAGTTGGGTTGTCTGTCCCTATAAATGATGTCCCTTTAAATAGGTAGAACAACTACCTTTAGAAGGGATTCCCCAGATCATCTGTCTTACTTCTCTAATTTTTCAGGGATTAAACTAAGACCTCCAGAAATGAAGTAATTTCTCAGAGTTACAAAGCTGTTTAGTTGCAGAACCTGAGCTAAAAGCCTGGCTCAGTTACATGGAAAGCAGAGATTTTGAAGCCAGCTATTATAGCCACCTTATCTTCTTTGCTCTAAGTGAAGCAGACCTAGTTTCTTCTACTTTTTCTCATGGGACTAAGCTTCTAGACTTCACACTACACATCTCCTAGTACCTACTATGGGCTAGGGACAAGCTTCACAAAGAGAACAAGTATCTAATATTGAGGAACTCATAGTCTAGAATGGAAAAATAAATAACTGTAGCATCAGTGAGAAGTGCTATATTTATGAAATATGTTTCAATTCCTATGTGCACATAGATATCAGAGTGATTGCAGAACGTTATTGAAGTGATATTTCAGTTAATAGAACTGATTTGACCTCTTTAATAGCCTACAGCAATAGTAGTATTACATAATAGAAGTCTCCAGCTGGGCGTGGTGGCTCACGCCTGTAATCTCAGCACTTTGGGAGGCCGAGGTGGTTGGATCATGAGGTCAGAAGTTCGAGATCAGCCTGGCCAATGTGGTGAAACCCCGTCTCTACTAAAAATACAAAAATCAGCCGGGTATGGTGGTACACGCCTGTAATTCCAGCTACTTGGGAGGCTGAGGCAGGAGAATTCCTTGAACCAGGGAGGTGGAGGTTGCAGTGAGCTGAGTTTGCACCACTGAGCTCCAACCTGGGTGACAGAGTGGGACTACGTCTCAAAAAAAAAAAAAAAAAAAAAGCTCCCCTACTTCAGTTAAAAACTTTCTTAATTAACCAAAACTCATAACTGTCTTGACTGGACCTGGAGATGCTAACTGCTCATGGCTAGAAAGCTGCTCTTGAGTATATCTTCACAATGCTCTGCAAACAAGTAGAGTTGTACACTTACCAAATAGAATTGTATACATACCTAGTAGAGTTGTGTATTTATCAAGATTCATCTGAGTTTTTTACCTAACCCATTTATCTCCCTTTAACTTGTTAATTATGTCAGCTGTTGTTGCTGTAATTATGTAATTTGATTAAATATTTTGTGAAGTGATAAAATACTAATTTTAATGTTTCTATAAAATGTAAGGTGAATGTTTTGGAAAGGCTTGTGAAACACCAAATGTTTAAAACATGCTATTAATGTGGGCAAGATAATTATGAAAGGTTGAGGAGAAACAAAGTCTAGAAGTATTTGGACACTCATATTACTTTCCCAATGTCTTTTATTATCAGTAAATTTTCTTCATAAAAAATGGTTGAGACCCATGGTGACCATTTTAAATAAAAATAGGCAATTTAATATACATTAATGTTTTAAATGAAAATAAAATGTTTAAAGAATCTTCTCTGTATCTGACCAATCTGGTCAACTAGTCTTGTTCCTATTACACAGATGAGTTCTTATTGACTACGTACCATGTGCCAGGCACATTGTCTGAAAGAATTGCCTGCATAGTTTTATTTAATCCTTGGGCCAACTATTACTACAACTTAACATGTAATGAGTCTTAGAAAAGTTCAACAAAATGTTTGTGTTCCCACAGCTAATAAATCAGGAAGAGGGCATTCCAATTCGCTGTTATGAAAGGCATGATTTTACAATGTACTTTCTCTTTCACAATCCAATGTAAAATCAATGATGTTTCTTGCATAGGTGCACCTGCCTACATCCTAATCCTGATACAGACTTTTTTTTTTCTGTATAATTAGTTTTGAGATAAAAAAGGCCAACATCTACACAGCATATCTCCACCCTCGAGAATGTTACTTCTTGTTCTGGAAAGTCCCCTTCCTCGGTTTACCCATTTGAATACATACGTAATTTGGTGTAGATACTCATTAATTTCTTCCAAAAAATTGTTCCCAAAGAAACCACTTCACATGGATTTTTTCACCTTTACTTTTGTAGAATAGCATTCATTATTGGATTTTGTACATTTAATCATTCACCTATTCAATAAATAAGTGTCAAAACATATTCTCAGTACTCAATAAATATTAATTAGATTGATTTTACAAACAATTTATAAGCAGAGGCTACTATAGCTTAATTCATTCACATCATAATTATTAGTTGATCACTAAATATAAAGAAGCATGTGCCAAGTAGAAAGATGATTACGTATGAAAGCTCTATTAGCACTCACTGACTTAGCACTATCATTGCCAGGCACTTTTCTAAGACTTGTGTGTATTAACCTTTTACATTTTTTGTTTAAATTTCCAACTTTTATTTTAAGTTCAGGGGTACATGTGCAGCATGTGCAGGTTTGTTACATAGGTAACGGTGTGCCATGGTGGTTTGCTGTACAGATCATCCCATCACCCAGGTATTAATCCCAGCATCTATTAGCTATTCTTCCTGATGCTCTCCCTTTTTCCACTCCCCACTCTCCAACAGGCCCCAGTGTGTCTTGTTTCCCCCCATGTGTCCATGTGTTCTTATCAGTCAGCTCCCAGTTATAAGTGGGAACAGGTGGTATTTGGTTTTCTGTTCTTGTGTTAGTTTGCTGAAAATAATGGCCTCTAGCTCCATCCATGTCCCTGCAAAGGACATGACCTCGTTCCTCTTTATGGCTGCATAGCATTCCATGGTGTATATGTACCACATTGTCTTTATCTAGTCTATCACTGATCAGTATTTAGGCTGATTCCATGTCTTTGCTATTGTGAATAGTGCTACAATGAACTTACATGTGCATGTATCTTTATAATAGAATGATTTATATTCCTTTGGGTATATATTCAGTAATGGGATTGCTAGGTTGAATTCTTTTGGCCCTAGGTCTTTGAGGAATCCTCACACTGTCTTCCACAATGGTTGAACTAATTTACACTCCCACCAACAGTGTAAAAGCATTCCTTTTTCTCCACAGCCTCATCAGCAGCTGTTGTTTTTTTGCCTTTGAATAATAGCCATTCTGACTGGTGTGAGATGGTATCTCTTTGTGGTTTTTATTTGCGTTTCTCTAATGATCAGGGATGTTGAGCTTTTTTTTTCATGTTTGTTGGCCACACCTCTGTCTTCCTTTGAGAAATGTCTGTTCATGTCCTTTGTCCACTTTTTAATGTGGTTATTTTTTCATGTAAACTTGTTTAAGTTCCTTACAGATACTGGATATTAGAGCTTTGTTAGATAGATAGATTGTAAAATTTTTCTCCTATTCTGTAGGTTGTCTGTTTACTCTGTTGATAGTTTCTTATATCCCATATGTCAATTTTTGCATTTGTTGCAATTACTTTTGGTGTCTTCATCAAAAAATGTTTCCTCATGCCTATGTCTTGAATGGTATTGCCTAGGTTGTCTTTGAGGGCTTTTACAGTTTTGGGTTTTACATTTAAGTCCTTAATCCATCTTGAGTTGATTTTTGTATATGGTATAAGGAAGCGGTCCAGTTTCAATTTTCTGCCTATGGCTAGCCAGTTCTCCCAGCATCATTTATTAAATAAGAAATAATTTCCCCATTGCTTGTTTTTGTCAGGTTTGTTGATGATCAGATGGTTGTAGGTGCATGGTCTTATTTCTGGGTTCTCTATTTTGTTCCATTGTTAACCTTTTCTAGATTGCCATATCACCTTATAAGATAGGTACAATTATTATTCTTATTTTGTTGAAGAGGAAACAAAGGACAAGAGATCAAGTAAAACATTCCCAAGGTCATACAGCAAGAATCTAGTAGAACCAAGATTTACATAGAATCTGAGTCAAGGTTGCAGTATTAATTATTATACTATGTTGCCTAAATAAACAGAATGATGAGAATAAATACACCATACTTTGAGAACATAGAGGAGAGTATTCCCCAATGGAAGTAACTTTTTCTGTTGAATTCTGAAGGAAGATTAGGAGCCAACCCAGTGTGGTATTGGGGAGAGTACTACACAGAGAACATAGCATATGCAAAGACTTCAAGGAAAAAAAAGGAGAGAGATAGCATGGCAGTTTGAGGAAACAAGCATGTCAGTTCAGCATTGTAGAGAATTATTATTTCAGATTGGGAAGAGCAAAGAGAACAACTAGCCAATGAATTTTAAAAAGGGGTATTTTTAAAACTGTGTAAATAAGCATAGCCTTTTCAAATATTATTCTATTTGAATAATGCATTACATAATAAAGTATAGTCTTTTGCCTACAAATTCACAGATGATTATAAACAAATAAAGAGAAGAATAAAAATGTACTCATAGAGGATTTTGAAACCAATGTTATATATAAATTAAATCAGTCACAATTGGAAAGGAATTCTTTATTAAGCTTTTAAATGAAAATGCATTTATTTTTCCATTTTTAAATTGTTATTCTGAGATCAAATATTTGAAAAATATCTCACAAATTATGTATCTAATCAACGTGAAGTTTATATATGTGTGCTTGAATAAAGAGAGCTACAAATTTCATGCAGATATTTTAATTTCATTTATTTAGCTAGCTCTTTTGGAATACTATCAATGAAATAGCTACCATGACACCTGGGGACCTGGTGTTTCACACAAAAATTACATTTTCTTTTAGAAAGCAGCTCATTATATTGTCCTGTTAAGTACTAAGAAAAGGATGCCATATTCACTCAGTGGTCTCTATCGTCTTCAAGAAGAACATTGAAAATAAAGCTCATAACAATAATTACAACACTTAAAAAGTATTTAGTACCTACTATGTGCCAGGCACTGTTCTAAGCACTTTAACTTTCCATATTATCTTTCAGCTCTTTAAAAATGCCATTCAATTGGCTTCTAGGCTCTGTTGTTTCTGATGAGAAGTCAGGAATAATTCTTATCTGGTTCTCTATTTTATAATGCATTTGTTTTCTCTTACTGCTTTTATTTTATCATTGGTTTTCTGCAGTGTCTCTATATCCATTGTGGTAGTAGTTTGCTTTATTTGTTTGTATTTATCCTGTTTGAAACTTCTTGGATCTGTATGTTAACGTTTTTGATTAAACTTGAGAAAATTTTAGCTAATTTTTTTTCTTTTTTTTTTTTCTGGTCATTATCTCTTCCCTCTCCTAGTGAGGATCCAGTTACAGATATACTAAACTGCTAGGTATTATTGTACAGGTCACTGAGGCTCTGTTCACTTTTCCTTAATCCATTTTTTGTTCATTTCAGTTATGTTTAAATTCATTAGTTCAAAGTAATACTTTTAATAATAGTCATAATAATACAACTAATTGTACCTTTCAAGATGACAAGGAAACAACTCATTATCTTCAGAACTGGGTAAGTAGTAAAAAAGAATCAATCACTTACAATGCCTTTCTTATATAAGCTCTACAACTATAATAAATGAGGATAAATGGCTCTTTGCAAAATTATTCCAGATAATAAATAGAAACAAAATTGACAGAAATATTATCACCTTAAGAATTGAACATTAATGGCTGCTAATGTAAAAAAGAGTGAAAATAATATTACTTGCTTTATTATAAAAGGGCGTGCCATCACCTATAGTCTAGCAAAGGGATCACACATGAGTCTGATAATACCTCTAGATCCAGCTGCCATTTTTTTTCTTTTTTGAAAGAGTAGAGAGAGACATATTGAACTATATTATGGGTATACATTAGAGATGAGTAGATTTGGCAAACTATATAGGTCTAATGGCCTGAGTTCTTCAGCAGACAAACTATAAGGCAAATAAAATATAGAGTAGAATTCAACAGATTAAAGAAGACTGAAAAGACAAATTAAGCTAAAAAAAAATGGGCAAGACTAAAATAGTGTATCCAGGAAAACATATAGGAATAGAGCATACAGCTTAAAACATAAAGGAATAGATGAAAAGAACATAAAGGACTACTTTTAAAGTCAGATTAGTGGTTACTTTCAGAAGGAGAGAAAGAACTGTGATTATAATAGGCATGTAGAAGTGTTCTGGTAGCTGGCAAAGTTCTATTTTTGTTCTAGGTGGTAGTTACAGGATTTTTGTCTCATAATAATTACATAAAATAATACATTAAACAATATGTATTTTGTATGCTTTTCTGTATCTGTGTTTTATTGAATAACAAAATGGTAAAAAAAATGCATGCACAATATACCATTCAGTATTCTCTATGTGTGCATGTATTTGTGTTTTTTAGTAAAGAAAATTCTATGTATTTCCAGGAGTTTGAGCTCTTAACCAGGATATTAAAGGAAAGGGTGATTCTAAAAGGCAGAGTTTTGTGACCTCAAGGTTATAAGTCCAAGTTTATATTGAAAATTTTAATTCTGTCAAAATAGGCCCCAAGAATGAACTAGAAGGGTGAAACAAAGAAAGGTACATTTCTCTACAAAATAACAGATCATGAATTTTGAATGTTTCCCTGGTAGAGACATAGCGAAAAGACGTAAGGAGGATTTTTTGAGAGAGGGAGTGTTGTGGGTTTAATCTTGTTCTCCCAAAAGATGGTGAAGTTCTAATCTCCAGTATCTGTGACTTTATTTAGAAATAGGGTGTTTGAAGATGATTATGTTAAGATGAAGTTATTAGAGTGGTCCCTAATCCAATGAAACTGTGTTTGTTTTAATAAATGGAAAATTTGGACACAGAAACAGACATGCATACAGGGAGAATGACACGCGAAGACCGAAGGAGAAAGAAGAGTGATTCATCCCTAAGCCACGGAATGCCAAAGATTTCCGGCAAACTACTGGAAGCTGGGAGAGAGTCATGGAACAGATTCTCTCTCACAGTCTTCAGAAGGAAACAACCTTGCTAATATCTCGATCTCAGACTTGTACCCTCCAGAAGTATGAGACACAAACTTTGTTGTTTAAGCTACTTAATTTGTGGTACTTTGTTATGGCAGCTGTAGCAAACTAACACAGAGAGAGGGCATGCCAGAGGAAGAAGATGGCAGATTCTGGACTACAGGGAAAAGCACATGGAGAACTTGCCTGTGGGGAATGGCTAAGGAACTTCAGGACTAGAGGTGGCCAGGAGACAACTGTGAGAAATGCTGAGGAGGCACTGGAGGTTTCAAGCTGGGGGCTTGAACTCTAAATTGGGATATTAAAGGAAAGGGGGATTTGAGAAGGCAGAGAATTTTGAACATCAAGGTTATAAATCCAGGTATATATTGAAGTTGTTAATATTTAGGTATTCTTTATGCCTTTGAGTAAATACATGAGGAAGACTTGCACTGAAACAGAAAAGGAATATGTGTATGTTATGAAATATATATAGATATAGATGATATGTGTGTATATATATTCATATACATGCAGTATACATTCATGTTGTCACTACATACTTACATACATACATACAAACAGGTATATAAATAAAAATGAGTCCACTGTATGTTTAATTAATATTATACACACACATGTAATATTTGGATGTGAGAAAGAGAAAATGTACTCTTCATTCAGTGGCTTGTATCCTTCGCAGCTGTAAATAAAACAAGCTGAAAGGCAGCTAAAAAGATGAAATCACTGTCAAGGACAGACACACAGGAAAGCAGTTTTATTTTTAATGTTTTGAAGTCATAAGAGTTATTTCTGCAAGTGTACTGCTTGGTTATTTTTCCTTTTTTCATTTTCAGTGTTTGTCTTTCATGCCTTGTGGGCAAGGACATTTGTATTGCTATCTGCATAGCCCCTTCACAATAATGTCTTCCATTCAGCTCTCTCAGGACGGCATACAAAGCCCGTAAATTAGAACGATTGCCATTAAAAGATTGTGTGGGAAGTTCTTTGGTTATAAAATTTTCAAAGCCTTAAAGTGCTAGAGCCAATTACTGGGGCAATTAGAGGGTGACTTTTTCACTATGGATACTACTTTAAGTGGCCCTAACACTAAGAGAGCTGGGCCCACACACTTTCTTCCTAAATCAGTAGGCCTTGGGCAGATTGATGTCCTAAATCAGCAAACAATATAGAAAGGGTATAGAAAGTTACAGAAACAGAAGGAGGGACTATAGAGATGAGTATTTAACTCTAGAACACATATAATAAGAACTGCCATTTGTGGAATATCTACTGGGTGCCCAGTACCTATTTTCTAGCCCCTTTATATACTATTACATTACTTAAACCAGAAAGCCACACTTTAACATTGGTATTACTGTTATTCTCATCTTACAGAAAAAGTAACTGAGACTCAGAATTTCTATGTTAATGGACATGTACAAATAAGAATCATATCCAGCAACTGAACCTAATCTGACAACCAAACCTGTACTATTTCAACTTCACCAAGCTGAGAAAGAAAAAAAAAATGATTTACAATCTGTTATAGCCATTTCTCCCCAAAAGTTCATGTTTCAACCTATTCTTGACGAAAGAGCTGACCCTGGTTGTGCTGCTGCAGTAGTTCTCAAGAGAAGGAGCTGACAGGTCTTAGAACTTCTTCCAGTCTGGTCCTTAAGCAGCTGCTAATAGTAGGATACTCCTCTCTGATATGCTTGTCAGCAGCAACTGCTTAGGAAGTATGAGTCCATGACAGTACCTGTGGGTGGAATTCCAGGTAGAGAAAGAAATAGCTGCCATCTAGATACATTGGATATCTGGTAACATCAAACTGGGGAAATAAGCTACATATTAGCAAATTTTTTAAACCTGAGTATATTATTTCACTTTTTTCTCATTGTTATTGAGAAAAACAACTACTTCTTTTTTTTTGAGATGGAGTTTCACTCTTGTTGCCCAGGCTGGAGTGCAATTGGCTCACCTCAACCTCCGCCTACCAGGTTCAAGCGATTCTCCCGCCTCAGCCTCCCAAGTAGCTGGGACTACAGGCATGTGCCACCACACCTGGCTAATTCTGTATTTTTAGTAGAGACGGGGCTTCTCCATGTTGGTCAGGCTGGTCTTAAACTCCCAACCTCAGATGATCTGCCCGCCTCGGCTTCCCAAAGTGCTGGGATTACAGGTGTGAGTCACCCCACCTGGACAAAACAACCGCTTCTTACTGAACACATCAGGAAAGAAGCAACCTTCAATGCAGGCACCATTACAGATGAAAAATACTTTCAAGTGTTACTACCATTATATCCACAGATGCCCTTCTGTCAGATTCCAGGAATTTGTCAGAAACAGCAGGACTCACAGGAAAAGCTTGTTAAAAACATTCGGGGCATCCTTTTCTCTGACCCCAAAACACCAAAATCAAACAAACAAAACCAGAATGGCCAACACATCCACTATCCAGCAACAGAATTCAGTCTCTGTTCATAAAAAGATTTGTAGGTAGAACAACAACATCATAAAACACAACCAAGCTCAACAACACTTAGTCTTTTTGACATTTACTCCTGCAAAATGTGCTGGGTGAGCAGAAACACAGGAGGAAGTGTTGCACACAAAAGCTTTTGAGAAATAACAGGGCTCTCTTCTATAGAAACAAAAGCCTCACTGGGCCAGCCAAACAAAAGGACTCAGCTGCTAGCAGGAGAGGAAAAACCTCTTCTTCATTCTCTTCTCCAAAGAAAACAAAGAAATGTTAGTGAAGCAGAAATCATTTTGCATTATCTGACTTTTGAGCAAAAGCATATCTTTTAATACTGAAAGAACGGTTCTTTTTGAGATAATATTTTGGAAAATGAAAAAGTAGAAAAATGGAGGAAGAAACATCAGAAACTTTTTTTGGGGGGAGTGGGGGTGGTGGGAAGTAGACTGCAAAACATGCTTTTAAAAAATACATCTAGGGGTTAAAGTATATTAAACAAGCAGGTTTTCAAAGGTGGTAGCCAAAATGTTAATGGAATTCCTCAAGGAGCAATAAATCTCTCCTGTTATAATCCAGGATTCAAGGAGGGGAAACAATGATGTAGTAGCAAGAGCTGTTATTTGAAAAGGCAGCTTTTTAATCTTGTGTTGTTTTGAGAATTAAAGCAGATAATAAATGTAAGCAGTAGGATACAAAAAAAATGGTGATTTTTCTTTATTTTTCTCTTTTTAAAAATACTATCAATCCAACCTGAAGATATCCATGGTCTTTGGGGAGTGGGGATAAAAACTAGAAGATTCAATGAGTTACTTCACTACTAAAATTATAAATAGTCTGCCCAAAATTAAGTAAACTGTTTTGAAATAAAAGATCACCAAACAAAAAACAGTTCTTAAATGTAGTATTCAATAAGTTGATTCCTGAACATTTTCCTAAATGATATTGACTGGTAATGATTTCCTAGCTACCATAATCAAAAGTCAAAGTCATGCTATTTGGTAATAACAGCAATAAAGACAAACATTGAGCAATAACTGGGTTAATTAATCTTCATAACAAACCTATAGATAATGTTGTTTCTATTATCTCTATTTTATAAAAGCTTGATAATATTTAAAGACATCACCTGAGTTCACTAAAGTAGCAAGTAGAAAAGACAGGATTTGAACCTAGATTTACTTGGCTTCACAGCCAAGTAAATAGTTTTATTTCTACTTCTACTCTATATAATAGTACAGTTGGCCATTCAACAACATGGGTTCAAATTGTATAGGCCCATTTATATGCAGATGGTTTCTCAATAAATATATTGGAAAACTTTTTGGAGATTTGTGACAATTGGAAAAACCCCACAGATGAACTGCATAGCCTAGAAATATTGCAAACACTTAATATAAAGTTAGGTATGTCATAAATGCATAAAATATAGGGATATACTCTTCTATTTATTATTTACCAGAAAATATCTCAGACAGCAAGACCAAATCCTTCTCTTCATCTTTCTCCTTACCTACTCAATGTGAAGATGATTAGGATGAAGACCTTTACAATAATCCGCTTAATGAACACCAAGTACATTTTCTCTTCTTTATGATTTTCTTAATATTTTCTTTTATTTCACTTACTTCATTATAAGAATATAGTATATAATACATATAACATACAAAATATGTGTTAATTGACTATGTTACTGGCAAGGCTTCCTGTCAATGAATACTAGTAGGCTGTTCATAGTTAAGTTTTGGGGGAATCAAAAGTGATATGTGGATTTTCAATTGTGCTGGTATCTGAACCCCAACCCTACATTGTTTAAGGGTCAACAATACATGCTTTCCTGCAAAGAGAAGTCTAGGGATCTGAAGGCACGAGAAAGCACTGCATTCCTAACTCTCTCATATGGTAAAAAATGCATCAAACTCTCTGACCTATAGTTAATAATCTCAGAAACACATATCTAACTAAAGGTCCTTATCATCTTTAGTGCAGATTGAGGGTCAACAGAAGAAATACAGCCTTGCAGCCTAGCAGCATCACAGGCAAATAAATAAAACTAAAAACAGAATTATCATATGATCCAGCAGTCTCACTTCTGTTTGTTTACACAAAATATTTTGAAGTTAGTCAAAGAGATATCTGCCACCTCATGTTCACGGAAACAATGATAGCCAAGTTATAGAATCAACCTAAGTGTCCATTAAGAGATAAACTGATAAAGAAAATGTGGTTTATATAAATAATGGAATATGATTCACCCTTTAAAAAGGAGAAATTGTGTCATTCATGACAACGTAGATGGAATTGGAGAACATTATGTTAAGCAAAATAAGTCCAGCAAAGATAAACACTCTATATTCTCATTTATATGTAGAATTGAAAACAACTGAACTCATCAAAGCAGAGAGTAGAATGGTGGTTACAGAGGGTGGAGGTGAGGAGAATGAGGAGATGATGGTTAAAGAGTACAAAATCTCAGACAGGGGGAATATATTTTTTCTTTTTTTTTTTTGGGTTCCATTGCCAAGCCCGGTGAATATAGTTAATAATAGACTATTGTACATTTCAAAATCTAAATCTCAAATGTTCTCACCACAAGGCATGTTAAGTATTTGAGGTGATAGATATATTATATTAACTAGCTTAATTGTTCCACATTGTGTTAATAAGTTATAATATCACTTTGTATGCCATAAATTTATAAAATTATAAGTTGTCAGTTGACAATAAAAAATAAAGTTAAACCCAGTTTTCTCTGTTGAAAGAAAAAAAGACTATTCAGTGTATCTGTTTGTCATTCACATGACCTTTTAGTTGTAGGTTGGTTGATGGGTCAGTTGGTGGTTGCAATTTATTTTTAATTTATTCAGGAAAATGGTTTAATGGACTCAGTGCTACATGGCTGGGGAGGCCTCACAATCATGGTGGAAGGCAAGGAGGAGCAAGTCACATCTTACGTGGATGGCAGCAATCAAAGAGACTTGTTCAGGGAAACTCCCCCTTGTAAAACTACTAGATCTCTTGAGATTTATTCACTATCACAACAGCAGCACAGGAAAGACCTGCCCCCATGTTTCAATTACCTCCCACTGGGTCCCTCCCCCAACACTTGGGAATTCAAGATGAGATCTGGATGCGGACACAGCCAAACCATATCAGCTCCTCATAATACAATGGGAAATTAAGAATACTTGAATATGGTTCTTTGAATATATAGAAATACTCACTAATAAATGTTTTATTATGGTATCATGATTTATTTGAATTGAAAACTTTTAAAATCTCATTGTGAATATTTTTCTAGAAACATGAATGGAAACCTTTTTCTCAGTCACACGCCAGTTTACAACTCTGCTGGCTTGAAACCTAAAAATAACAAACACCATATTTTATTAAAGTATTTATAACTGACTTTTCTGTTCAAGGTGCTACAAAGCAGTTGATTTTTTACCATATACCATAATGTGGAACAGATATTTTGTCTTTTGTCTCCTGCTTTTGCCAGCATTTATGAGTCAAACAGCACCCAGACAAAGAAAGAAAGGACCAAAGCCAAATTGTGTAAGCATTCTTATATTGACAACATGTTTCCAAGAAAAAAGAGGAAAGGAGAGGGTTGGATTAGACAGGAAAGAAAACAAAATAAAACAAAGTAGTTAAAATTAGTTTATTTTTCTACTTCTGAAACTTAAAAAAATTATTTCCAGAAGAAATTGAAATGAGTAGGCTGATTTGAGGGATGAGGTGCATAGATGTATGATGGTATGCTGACATGAAGAGTCCTAGCAAGAGAAGTTATAGGACGGAGGGAGGAAAATAGTAGAGGCACCAATGCAGAGTTGTAAGACATAAGGAATGAACTCTACTGAGGTTGACCTTGCAGCTTATAATATAGTACAAAAAGCTAAGGGGGAGTAAAGGCTTTTACCTCCCACTGAAGTGACACAAATATTGTGCATTTAAAGGAGTCGTGCCTGGTTTGGAAAAGACCTGTGTGTTTAGCAGAAACCACCCTAGTCATGGAATTAGGACCATACTAGACTCCTTTAGGGGAAAGGTAGTTAGTATAATACAATATGTGGCCTTATAATGATTAGACTTGTAAAATCATAGAGCTGAAAGAGACTTCAGGACTTGCATAGTTTATTATCCAACCTTTACAGAGAATGGAGGATCAGAGAAATAAGCAAAATATTTAAGTCTATAATTTACTGGTAAAGAAGATAGAATTATAAATAAGTACTGTAAAGACACATAATGTTCTGTCTAATCACCTTTACAGTTCCACACTTATAGTTATATATCCATAGATATAGTGCCTAACTAAATTAATGTTTGTTTATTGACTCAATGAATAAATGAACACACTTAACCTTCCCCACTCCATATTCCCAGTGGGCTAATGTGGAAGAAATTTAACCAAAAATAATCCATCTAATGCAACATAGGCTTTGGATTCTAACAGGCTTAAGTTCAAATCCCAAAATTCACTATTTTTTAAATTTGTGAACTTGGGAAAATTGTTAAATCTTTTAATTTTTCCATCTGTAAATTGGGCATGAAAGAGTTGTGTACAACTTTGGCATTAAGAAAAAGCGCAAAAAGCGTTTTATATCTGTAGAATTATTATTTCTATTATATTCCTTATTATTATATTTTTTAGGCCCTCGGTCTTCTTTTATATTACTCTTCAAATCAAGTGTCAATGGGTTTTAGGGTGGGTCTAAAATACATTGGGGTGCTAGGAGGTTCCCCAGCTACAGGGATGGCCACTGTGGGTAACAAAGGTATTGGAGATGGTGGGATAGAACTACTACTCAAAATTAACTATTGACCCCAAGGGCACAGGGTTGTAGCTAAGTAGGGCTTCAGGTCTCTCACTTCTGCTTCAATTAAAGTAACTTTGCTTTAAACGGACATAGGATTTGGTTAAGATTTTATTAGAAAAATAAAAGCAGAGTTTCCACTCCTACAGTAAAGTTTTGGCAACTACTAACTCATGTTTGATTTGTGCATATATGCTGCTTACTTAGGACATGTATCATACTTGTGCTCATCATTCTTTTCTTAATTGATAGTGAAGACAAAGGTAAGAGCAATCATATTTTTTCATAATGAATATACAATGATCAAAACATGAAGCCTCTTGAAGAAAATTTGAGACAAATTTAAAAAAAATTCTTTATAGCTCTTCTTGCAAAATAGCTACCGTATAATAAGCTCTAGACAATTAAATGAATAATGGATAAATCAACTTTAAACATGAAAGTGTTATAAACATATTACTTACAAAAAGTAAGTAATGAACATGCATTGGGAGAAACACCTTTTGGGATAAATGATTGATATTACCATTCACTTATTAACTCTCACCCTCATCTTTATCAGTTGGTCAATATTTAACTTTGTATATTAATTCAGCAAAAGTTGGAGATCACTGAGTAGACTCAAGAATGATGTTTAAAATTTTACTCCTTCATGGCAGTTCAGAGTGATATTCCTTCCATAACACAAAGATTTGTAAAATAATGTAGGTCTATTTAAAATTCCAGAGCATTTTTCATAAAATGTTTATATATTTGATTTTGTTTCTAAAAATAGAAATAAGAATGTACAGAAGGACAATTGACTGCCAATAATCTACCAGTGACAACATTCTGATTCTGTAATTCATTCCCAAGTGCAAAAGTATAACCAATGTATTTTCTTATTAGTTCTGTTTACTTGTCCAGATTAAAAAAAAAAAACAAAAAAAACACACCTATCACTGTATTCTAGAGAGAGCAAACCAAAATAGAAGACCTCATTGTAAAACTATGCTTTTACAATAACAGCAACAAAAAATCTCTCTTCATTTCAAATATTAACTATGATAATAATGTACAGAGTCAAACAAAACTCTGAACATGACATAGAGAGTCGAACAAATATAGAGTCATGATTTGTGTGTATTGATAATATCTGTCCTTCATGTGATCTCATATTCATGAATTAATAATCCTCTCAAAGTTATGAGAACTAGGTTATTAATATGAACTTTGACTATTCGGCTTGCTCATGATTAATCACAGGAAAGAAAACAACAACAAAACAAAACTCAATCTAGTCTCTATCACATTCATCTCAAAGTGAAACTCTGTAACACTGATCCTTGAACCATGAAATAATTTTTTTGAACATGAGTGAGTGGTAGGCTTATTTTTTCACAACCTTCAGAGAACTCAATAGATGCAAACACACATGATAAAAAGGTTTGCTGGGTTTTATCATTAGACCAATTACAGATGAATTCTCTCTTGAAGCCATATAATTTAAACATGCCCATTCTTACTCCTTACCATGGCCGCCTGCCTATTAAGGTCTTTGCTTCATGCAAATTCCTTTGGCTGGAGTGCCCTTCTCCAAACTACTTCTTGTCCCTGGAAAATCTCCACCTATCTTTCAAGCCTCAGTTCAATCTTCCTTTTCTCCCAGGTAGCAATAACCTCTCCTTCTTTTATGTCTCTTCTATGACACTCTTCTTGATTAGTACTCAAAATGATCTAACTATTTACATGTCTACTTTCCCAGTAGGGTGTGAGCCTCTTGAAGAAAATTTCAGAAAAATTTTTAAAAATTTTCTTTATAGCTCTATCTTCTTACAAAATATCTGTTATATTATAAGCTCTAAATGATTAAATGAATGAATGAACAAATCAACTTTAAACAGTTACTGTTATAAAGTAAGTAAATCTAAAAGTCAGGATATGGCACCTTTTCTAACTCTACACAGGATTACTGCAGTATATTAGCAATTTATACCTATATTTCTTTTCAAATTAGTATTTTCTTTTCAGGATTAAAAACTAGAAGCTCAATCAGTTACTATTTTCCTATTGGAATTGTGGAGTCTGCCAGAAATAAAAGAAAATGCTTCAAAACACTGACCACCAATAAAAAAGATAGTATAATCTCTTCTTTATACTCGGATTAATACCCTACTTCTATCCAAATCTTAATGTAAATAAGTTCAATGTTCAATTACCAGTTGAATGCTCACCATACAGAAGCAAAGGACACATCAGCCACATTTCCTTGTCCTAATGAAATTCACACTCTTTGTAGAAATGAGAAAAAAAAAATCTCAAAAGCGAGCGAAAATTTAAGGTCATATGCTAAAATGGGACATGGGTAGGAAGGGAGTGCACTCCTCCTCCAAGAGAGATAAATCGTAGAGTATTAGTTGGAGTGGATGAGCTTTACAGATGAAAGGGAAACAAGTGATATGAATAATACAGTAAAAATACATATTGCATATTTGAGAAGCAATAATAATAATAAAAGTCCACACAACTCTAAGTGGCAGGTCCCAGGACTCTCGCCTGTCTTCTGGCCCACTTATCTGTCCAGCTATGCCTCTTGCAACTTCTCTCACACTTCACTAGGTTTAGGCCTGTGCTCTGTTCTGACCATGCTCTTTTCTACTTTGGGGCTTTTGCCCCTGTTGGTATTTCTGCATGAAGTGTTCTCTTCCTATATTTCATAAGGAAACAACATACTTAAGGAAATATTATACATAATGACTCAGTTTAATGATCACCTTCTGAAAAGGCCTTCCTTGACCTCTGTTCATTTCAGTTATCATTATACCCTGCTTTTATCCTTACAGCATTTCCTAATTTACAAGTAATATATATACACGTACATACACATATATCTATATCTATATATCTGTATCTTTATCTATTTGTCTCTCTCACACATTTGTTTCCTTACATATTAATTTACCTTCCGTCTCCCCCAAATAAATAACTGTTTTGAGGACAGAGATGGTGTATTTTTCACTCACCAATATAAATTGTATGACCTTCTAGTAACTTAACTTTTCTGGGACCAATTTTCCTCAATTATCAAATAAAATCATAATAATACTACAGGTAGACACTATTAATACATTATTGATAATTGAGGAAAATCCTCAATCCACATAGGATTGTTTGAAAGAACAAATTAACATAAAATGGCATCTTAAATATAATGCTTCCTATTGGTTAGAGTTTTTGAATAACTCCCCCAATTTTCCCATATTCAAAAGCATAGAGCTATAAATAGCTATGATATACGAGTTGAAAAGAAGATCTCAAACTTGTTTTGTCAGTCTTAGCTGATCAATGCCCTTCCATGGCCTCCAACACATACCTTTATGGAAGGTGAAGCTGAAGAAACTGAAAAAAGAAAATTCCTTTGGAAAACATTGAATTAACAATATTTTTGTCTGTACTCTCTTAAAGGGGAAGAGAGAGGGATGCATTCTCCTCAACCCAAGTTTAGAGAAAGGGGTTCAATGGGTTGACTCAGAATTCATGATATGTTTCCCAGATTGCGAGGGTCATAAATCCAGATAGTTGCCTCCTCCTGAAAAAATATGTGATAGACTAAGGCTAGATTTCTTCTACCTGAAAACAGAAGGAAGATTGGGAGCTGCATTGGAGAGGAGCTGGAATTCTTCTAACAACAGGGAAAAATGTATGTTTCCCATGAATTAGATATGAGTTGAGAGGAGGGAAACTGACAAGGGGTGCTCATTAAAGAGACTCTATTCAAGATGACTGCCTGAATCTCAGTAGAGGGGTGGACCAGTGGAAGCTCAGGGACAAGAGATAGTTAAATGTGGTCATCCAAAGGAAGCCTTGCTTCCATCCAGAAAACCATAGTTTTGTCAGCAGGAGGAGAGCTCAGTTCTATCCGGAAAACCATAGTCTTGAGTTTGCCAGCAGGAGGAACTCAGATGAACCCAGAAAAGCCCCAGAAAGGATAAAGACCTGCAGATTATACATCTATCACCAGAAGGGTATTGAAACTAAATTACAATTATACCACCCATAAAACTAAGTAGTTTTCCCATGATTGCTCTCTCATCTCTCCTCTATTCCAGAAAGGTAAAAAAAAAAAAAAATGAATATAGGAAGCAAATAGGTTGAAAAAAGAATTAAATCTTATTCCCTTCTCTGTTGTAGATTTTTTGGCCTGAAGCAGGATAAGGTTGGGGAAGAGGAAACATTTTAAGTCAAATAAGGGTTCATAGTTTTTATTTTGCATTTGACCATGTTAAACTTATGAGACTATTAGACTTGAGTAGATTTTATTATAAATGATCTGCCTGAGATTGTATCAAAAGGAGGGATGAATTAATTCCTAGAGGGGTTTGTGAGAAGGCAGAGAGAAAACAATGAAGTTGGTTTCTGCTTTTACCTTACTAAGTCCAGCTTATTCAGTAAACTAGGTATGAATGTATGTACAAGGCTTCACACAGCATTGAAAGTTAACGAATGGCAATGATCTAAACATTTGTTACACAATAGGTGCTTCATATGTATGATTTCTCTGCTCCCTCTTTCCAGTGAAATATTTTTTCAAAAACATAGTACAGGCCTATCTCATTTTATAGCCCTTCTCTTTAGTATACTTCACAGATACCACATTTTTTACAAATTGAAAGTTTGTGCTAACCCTGCATCAAGCATGTCTATTGGCACCATTTTTCCAACAGTATGTGTTCACTTCATGTCGTGTGTCACATTTTTTTGGTAATTCTCATAATATTTCAAAATTTTTAATGATTATTATATCTGATATAGTAACATGTGATCAGTGGTCATTGATGTTACTATCACAATAGTTTTGGGGTGCCACAGAATATGCCCATATAAGATTGTGAACTTAACTGATAAATGTGTGTGTTCTTACTCTACCAAAAATATGTCCTTACCTGTTCTCGCTCCCTCTTCTTGGGCTTACCGTATTCCCCAAGACCCCGAGGCTAAATAATAACCCTTAAATGGCCTCCAAATGTTCAAGTGAAAGGAGTAATCACACACATATCCTTTAAATCAAAACCTAGAAATGATTATGCTTAGTGAGGAAGGCATGTTGAAAGCTGAGGTAGGTAGAAAGCTAGGCCTCCTATGCCAAACAGCCAAGTTGTAAATACAAAGGAAGAGTTCTTGAAGGAAATTAAAAGTGTGACTCCATTGAAAGCAAAAGAGCTTTATCACTGATATGGAGAAAGTTTTAGTAGTCGGGATAAATATCAAACTAGCCACACCAGTCTCTTAAGCTAAAGCCTACCCCAGAGCAAGGCCCTAAATCTCTTCAAGTTTGTGAAGGCTGAAAGAGGTGAGGAAACGGCAGAAGAGAAGTTTGAAGCTAGCAGAGGTTAATTTGTGAAGTTTAGGGAAAGAAGCCATCTCCTTAACATGAAAGTGCAAGGTGAAGCAGGAGGTGCTGAGGTAGAGAAGTTGCAGCAAGTTATCCAGAAGATCTACCTAAGATCATTGGTGAAGGCAACTACATTAAACAACAGATTTTCAATGTAGACAAAACAGCCTTGTATTGGAAGAAGATGACATTTAGGACTTTCGTAGCTAGAGAGGAGAAGTCAATTCCTGGCTCCAAGCCTTCAAAGAACACGTTGATTCTCCTGGTAAGGGCTTATGGAGCTGGTGACTTTAAGTGGAAGCCAATGCTTATTTACCAATCCCCAAATCCTGGAGCCCTTAAGAATTATGCTAAATCTACTCTGCCTGTACTCTATAAATGAAACTGCAAAGCCTGGATGATATCACATCTGTTTATAGCATTGTTTACTGAATATTTTAAGCCTACTCTTGAGATCCACTGGTCAGAAAAAAAGAAACCTTTCAAAATATTGTTGCTCATTGTCGATGCACCTAGTCACTAAGAGCTCTTATGCAGATGTGCAAAAACATTAACGTTTTCATGTCCACTAACACGATATCCATTCTACAGCCCATGGATCAAGGGGTAATTTTAATTTTTAAAAGTCTTATTATTTAAGAAATACTTTCATAAAGCTATAGCTGCCATAAATTGTGATTCCTCTGATGCATCTGAGTAAAGTAAATTGACAATCTTCCGGATGCCATTAGGAAGATTCATGATTCACGGGAGGCGGTCAAAGTCTTAACAAAAACAGGAGTTTGAAAAAAGTTGATTCCAACTCTCATACATGACTTTGAAGAATTCAAGACTTTGGTGGAGAAGTAACTGCAGATGTAGTGGAAACAGCCAAAGAACTAGAATTGTAAGTGGATCCTGAAGATATGACTGAATTGCTGCAATCTCGTAATAAAACTAACAAATGAAGAGTTGTTTCTTAGGAAAAAGCAAAGAAAGTGGTTTCTTGAGATGGAATCTATTCCTCTGGTGAAGATGTGAATATTGTTGAAATGAAAACAAAGGATTTAGAATATTGCCCAAATTTAGTTGATGAAGCATTAGCAGGGTTTGAGAGGACTGACTCCAATTTTGAAGGAAGTTCTAATGTGGGTAAAATGCTACCAAACAGTACCACATGCTACAAAGAAATCTTTCCTGAAAGGAAGAGTCAATTACTGTGGAAAACTTCAGTGTCTTAGTTTTAAAATTTGCCATAGCTGGGCTGGGTGCAGTGGCTCATGCCTGTAATCCCAGCACTTTGTGAGGCCCAGACGGGCAGATCACCTGAGGTCAGGAGTTCAAGACCAGCCTGACCAACATGGAGAAACTCCGTCTCTACTAAAAATACAAAAAACAAAAACAAAAACAAAAACAAACAAACAAACAAACAAAAACAGTTAGCCGGGCATGTTGGCACATGCCTGTAATCCCAGCTACTCAGGAAGCTGAGGCAGGAGAATTGCTTGAACCCAGGAGGCGGAGGTTGCGGTGAGCCATGATCATGCCATTGCACTCCAGCCTGGGCAACAAGAGTGAAACTCGGTCTCAAAATAAATAAATAAATAAAAATAATAAAATAAAATAAAATTTACCATAGCCACCCCATCTTTCAGCAGCCTGATCAGTCAGCAGCCACCACCCTGATCAGTCAGCAGCCATCAACATTGAGGCAATATCTTCTGCCAGAAAAAGATGATTGACTCACTGAAGGTTCAGATGATCATTAGCATTTTTTAGTTATAAAGTATTTTTTAATTAAGGTTTTTTTGGATGTAATACTGTTGCATACTCAATAGACTACAGTATAGTGTAAACATAACTGTTACATGTACTGGGAACAAAAATAAATTATGTGACTTGCTTTATTATGATATTCACTTTATTGCAGTGGTCTAGAATGAGCCTGCAATATCTCTGAGGTATGCATATATAAATTTTTTCAAAAATTTTGAAGCTTTTCCTTGAATATCCCACATAATATATCATACTATAATAACCTTTCAGTGAATCCTTTACAGCTTAAAAACCTAGGCAGAGGTCAGTCGTGCCTCAATATGATTTAGGATGGATGAGCAATGTGGTTCTGGGAAGTTCTTTCATCTAAAGGCTGAAATGCAGGAACAGAGTAAATTTGTATCCAGTGGACTATATCCATCATCTGATAGGAGACAGCAAGTAGCCAGAGTGCAGCAAGAGAATCAGGGGACTGCTGCCCTCTGTAAATCAGAAAGCCTCCTTATAGATACAATAACAAGCCTGTCTGGTGTCCTGGAATTGAGTGTGGATGAAGTGAGAAGCCACCTGGTATCTTTTTCTGGGGAACATTTTGCAGACTGACCTTAAATGATTATATCTGTGAATAAATTACCTCATGCCTCTATTATCCAATCAATCAATGCAAGCTTTTCTTTCTCTGCCTTTTCTTCTCCAACATAGGTGAACACGGCTTAAGAGATGACCCAAATGGAGCTTCCCTGTAGAACAAGACCTTTCCAACCTCTGCTTGAACCCTTCTGGTAACAGAGAACTCACTACGTTACAAAGCCTCATCCTCTAGAGTCAGGTAGTGTTCATTTTTCTCAAGCTTTTCTGTCCGCTAAGCCAAGGTCTGCTGCCCAGTAACACCTACTCTCCCTACCTCTGCCTTCTGGAATGACAGAATTCTTTCCTATTACAACTCTATTTTTCTCATGTATCCAACACTTATTGAGTACTTACTCTGTGTGAGAGCTGCTTTGATTAAGTTGTAGGTTCTTGGGGGCATAGCAGTGAGCAAAACAAAGTTTTCTACCCTCCTAGAGCTTATATTCTAGTGTACACAAATACATATATTTATAATACAATGTTTGGTTGTGATACATACTATGAGGAAAAATAAAGCCCTTAATAAAGTGAGAAAAAAAGCCACATGAAAAGTGTGTTACAGGCACAAAGAATAGCCAACTACAAAAGCTGTAGGCAGGAACATACTTAGAACTTTGAAACAGTTGTAAGAAAGCTAGTGTTATTGAAGGTGCATGGGCAAGGGGAAATTGATGGAAGATGAAGCCAAAGAGGTAGCCAGGGGCTGGCAAACTATGGTAAGGCTGCAGAGTTTGATTAAGTGGGAGGGGAAGCTAGTAGATAGTTTGCAGCTGGGGTTGATATACCCTAATTTATGTCTTTAAAATATTACTCAAGCTGTTGTGTGAATAGACTGTAGAGGGTGCAAAGTGGGAACAGGGACCAATTTGAGTACTACTGCAGTAGTCTGAGCAAGAAACGATATGGTTTAGGTTGCAGCAGCAAAGCAGAGTTGGTGAGGATAGACTAACAGGATTTGCAAATGAACTGGATGTGACTGTGAGTCAGAAAGAGAAATCCGGGATGATTCTTCTGTTTTTGGCCTAAGCAACTGGATATCATATGATGAGCCAAAACCAGAAAAAGCTGGTTTTGGAAAATAAAATTAAGAGTTGTGTTTTGTATACATTAATCTTAAAATGTCTATTAGATCTTTATCACATCAAAGATGATATTAAATATAAGCATAAAGAAAAACGTAAGCATAGGGATGGAACTTATGAAACCTGAAGCATAGGTCCTGATGAGACTACCTAGGAGAAGAGGTTGATAGAGAAATACGGAGGTACCAACACTGAATCTTCGGGAACTCTAGGCTTTAGAGGTTAAAGAAAAAAAAAAAGTTTGAGAACCTCTGTAATTTCCTTATCTAAACTTATCTACTTGTATATCGTCACAGAGAAATCTTGAGAGCACATTATTGGAAAACCAAACTAGCTTCTTCCCAGAATAGCTGATATCCTTCATGAAAATGAAATGTTGTTGCTAGGACTTGAGAAACAAGGAAAAACAAGTAAGCCAGAAGCTCCAAAATGTTTTTTTTATTTTCAATTGATTAATGAATCAAATGTTTCACTCTAACAGATGTCCCATCTCAATTCCATTACTAACGTTTTTAACTCAAAGGCATCATGAATACAAATGGCAGCAGAACTGAAGCTTTCACAATCAACGATTACATTTTCCATGATACCATTTCTCACAATTATGTTTTCTTACTGAGGAATTGCATTGATGAAAGCCCAGATAATTTTTATTTTTAAGGTTACTTAAATTGCAAGAGTTTTCTTAGAAAAAATTGTAAGAAAATCTTCCAGCTAAAAGTTTTAAAACTTGTGAATTACAATAACAAGGAATTGTACCAACTAAGCTAATAGGAGAAGTAACTAGCTATGATTCCTCACTGAGTGGGTCACAGCACCTTCTGTGAATGAATACAGACTAATTTCAAAGTGCTGAAGTGAATATTTAGAAGGGAGCAATCCAATTTCATCAGCTAGGTCAGTGTGTTGCCAAACATTCAACTTTCATATTTAGCTTCCAAGGATTCATGCAAAGTACAATGCTTCTGAAGTCTGATCTAATGGAGCCATCAGGAAAAAGATCATTATCAATCTTGCTGGGGCCATCTGAAATGCTTATTGTCAGTAACAATTTAGGGTAGAAATATGTATGACAGATAAGCAAGTGAATACACTGCTTTGCTATTTGAAGCAGCGAGGAAATCCATGTAACAGGTAATATACCTAAAAGATTATCTTTTATTAGTGAATGCAAATGTGGAGTCTGAAATGGTTAGCTTCCTATTAAACAAATGAAAATATCAATTCTAGTCTGAATTTAAGCATGGAGAAAGATACTTCTGAAAATTATGCACCTTTTGTTCTAATGTCTCTCTTTTTAAAAAATCTTCTCCACACACTGCTTCAATTCATCAGAAAATCAAAGCATGAACACCTGGGAAAGAATAGAGTATCAAAGAAGACAGCTAGTTGAAATTTCTAAAGACAAGACTCATAAAATAAAGTCAGTTTCTTTTAGTTAGAGAATAGGTTTGATATACAGGAAAAACAATAGCTTTGATTCACTTTGGTTAATGTGAATCTGTTCAGACTGTTTATATAACATATTGACTTAAATGTAAAAAACTGTATTTCAAGACAGTTCTGATTAAAGGATATTCTTTAAAGGCTCTAATAATATATCATGGACAATGAAGGAGAGAGAAAAGTCTTGATCATTTATGTACTCCCTGTCTCTAGCACATTTCCTGGCTTATGGTGGTAGATACTAAATTATATGTTTGTTGAATTATTTGAAATGAATCCACTTATTCTTTCTCTTCTGAGCCAAATGTCTTTCAAAATGTATATTAAATGGTAGTTTTTCCGATTTCTCCATGCATTTTTAACATTTTCAGTTTCATACATGTTGATGTTAATATTTCTATTAACTGGTTATAATTTCATGGTACATAGTATTTTTATTTGTATGGGCAAAAAGTAATCACTTTTTTCTTGCTGAGACTACTTCTGTTTGCATATCTTTGCTCACCTTTCCATTTTTAAACTTTGTGTTTTCTTTTTTTCCTTTTAACTTTTATTTTAAGTTCAGGAGTACAAGTGCAGGTTTGTTATCTATGTAAATTTGTGTCATGGGGGTTTGTGGTAGATTATTTCATCACCCAGGTATTAAGCATAGTGCCCATTAGTTATTTTTCCTGATCCTCTCCCTCCTTCCCGGCTCCACCTTCCACGAGGCCCCAGTGTGGTTGTTCCCCTTTATGGCTTCTCCACAACAAAATAAACTATCAACTGAGTAAACAGACAATCTACAGAATGAGAGAAAATTCTCTCAAAATATGCATCTAACAAAGGTCTAATATCCAACATTTATAAGGAAGTTAAACAAATTTACAAGAAAAAAAAAACAACCCCATAAAAAAGTGGGCAAAGAACATGAACAGACGCTTCTCAAAATTAGACATACACGCAGCCAACAATCACATGAAAAAAAGCTCAACATCACTGATCATTAGAGAAATGCAAATCAAAACCACAATTAGATACCATCTAACACCAGTCAGAATGGCTATTATAAAAACTTTGTGTTTTTTTAAAAAAGTATTTGCTTATTAAAAATAATGTAATATATGTACATGGTAGAAAAATCCAAAAGGTATAAAGAACAAACAGAAAAACTAAATTTTCTGCCCACATAGCTTCCGTCTCTGGGGCAACTACTGTTGTCAGTTACTTTTCAAGATATTCCAGATATTATCCATATTCTATGTATATATAAGTGTGTTAGTCTGTTCTCACACTACCAATAAAGATATACCCAAGACTTGGCAATTTATAAAGGAGAAAAGTTTAATTGACTCTCAGTTCAGCATGGCTTGGAAGGCCTCAGGAAACTTACAATCATGGCAGAAGAGGAAGCAAACACATCCTTCTTCACATGATGTCAGGAATGAGAAGCGATGAGCCAAAGGGGAAAAACCCCTTATAAAACCATTAGATCTTGTAAGAACTCACTCAATATCACTAGAACAGCATGGAGGTAACTTCCCCCATGATTAAATTACCTCCCACCAGGCCCCTCCCATGACACATGGGCATTATGGGAACTACAAGATGAGCTTTGTTTTAAAGTTTTATTTGTTTTTTAAGACAAATCATATAACAGTACACATACCGCCCACAATGTTTAGGTAATTTAACAATATACACAGGATTTTGTTCCATTTCAGTACATTCATTTTATTCATTCAGTACTTTAAGTGCATTCATTCATTTAATATATTTATTTCAGCTCCTCATTTTTTTTTCTAGTTAATTTTTTTTTATTATTATACTTTAAGATTTAGGGTACATGTGCACATTGTGCAGGTTAGTTACATATGTATACATGTGCCATGTTGGTGCGCTGCACCCACTAACTCGTCATCTAGCGTTAGGTATATCTCCCAATGCTATCCCTCCCCCCGCCCCCCACCCCACAACAGTCCCCAGAGTGTGATATTCCCCTTCCTGTGTCCATGTGATCTCATTGTTCAATTCCCACCTATGAGTGAGAATATGTGGTGTTTGGTTTTTTGTTCTTGTGATAGTTTACTGAGAATGATGATTTCCAATTTCATCCATGTCCCTACAAAGGACATGAACTCATCATTTTTGATGGCTGCATAGTATTCCATGGTGTATATGTGCCACATTTTCTTAATCCAGTCTATCATTGTTGGACATTTGGGTTGGTTCCAAGTCTTTGCTATTGTGAATAATGCCGCAATAAACATACGTGTGCATGTGTCTTTATAGCAGCATGATTTATAGTCCTTTCGGTATATACCCAGGAATGGGATGGCTGGGTCAAATGGTATTTCTAGTTCTAGATCCCTGAGGAATCGCCACACTGACTTCCACAATGGTTGAACTAGTTTACAGTCCCACCAACAGTGTAAAAGTGTTCCTATTTCTCCACATCCTCTCCAGCACCTGTTGTTTCCTAACTTTTTAATGATTGCCATTCTAACTGGTGTGAGATGGTATCTCATTGTGGTTTTGATTTGCATTTCTCTGATGGCCAGTGATGATGAGCATTTTTTCATGTGTTCTTTGGCTGCATAAATGTCTTCTTTTGAGAAGTGTCTGTTCATGTCCTTCGCCCACTTTTTGATGGGGTTGTTTGTTTTTTTCTTGTAAATTTGTTTGAGTTCATTGTAGATTCTGGATATTAGCCCTTTGTCAGATGAGTAGGTTGCAAAAATTTTCTCCCATTTTGTAGGTTGCCTGTTCACTCTGATGGTAGTTTCTTTTGCTGTGCAGAAGCTCTTTAGTTTAATTAGATCCCATTTGTCAATTTTGGCTTCTGTTGCCATTGCTTTTGGTGTTTTGGACATGAAGTCCTTGCCCACGCCTATGTCCTGAATGGTAATGCCTAGGTTTTCTTCTAGGGTTTTTATGGTTTTAGGTCTAACATTTAAGTCTTTAATCCATCTTGAATTGATTTTTGTATAAGGTGTAAGGAAGGGATCCAGTTTCAGCTTTCTACATATGGCTAGCCAGTTTTCCCAGCACCATTTATTAAATAGGGAATCCTTTCCCCATTGCTTGTTTTTCTCAGGTTTGTCAAAGATCAGATAGTTGTAGATATGCGGCATTATTTCTGAGGGCTCTGTTCTGTTCCATTGATCCATATCTCTGTTTTGGTACCAGTACCATGCTGTTTTGGTTACTGTAGCCTTGTAGTATAGTTTGAAGTCAGGTAGTGTGATGCCTCCAGCTTTGTTCTTTTGGCTTAGGAATGACTGGATGATGCGGGCTCTTTTTTGGTTCCATATGAACTTTAAAGTAGTTTTTTCCAATTCTGTGAAGAAAGTCATTGGTAGCTTGATGGGGATGGCATTGAATCTGTAAATTACCTTGGACAGTATGGCCATTTTCACGATATTGATTCTTCCTACCCATGAGCATGGAATGTTCTTCCATTTGTTTGTATTCTCTTTTATTTCCTTGAGCAGTGGTTTGTAGTTCTCCTTGAAGAGGTCCTTCATATCCCTTGTAAGTTGGATTCCTAGGTATTTTATTCTCTTTGAAGCAATTGTGAATGGGAGTTCACTCATGATTTGGCTCTCTGTTTGTCTGTTGTTGGTGTATAAGAATGCTTGTGATTTTTGTACATTGATTTTGTATCCTGAGACTTTGCTGAAGTTGCTTATTGGCTTAAGGAGATTTTGGGCTGTCAGCTCCTCATTTTTAAAAAGCTGAATGGCATTACAGTATACTATATGGATGCAATAAAATTATTGTAGCTATTCTTTTGTCATTTAGATTTTTTTGGTTCGATTTTTGCCATTGGAAACACTGTTGCAATTAATATTGCCATTTCACTCATAGGCAGGTACATATATAGGATAAATTCCTAGAAGTAGAATCACTATGCCAAAGGGTTTAAGCAGTTATAAAGTTAAAGATATTTTGGTATTGCTCTCCAAGAATATGGAACAATTTATACTCCACCAGCCTCTTTCAGCTCTCAGAAAGAGCCTCTTTTACCACACCTCCTAACACAGTGCATCGTCACAATTTTTGAATATGGACAATTTGATAGTTAAAAAATGGCATCTTGTACTTTTAACTTGCAATTATTTTATTATGAATAAGGCTGAACATTATATAAATGTATGATAAATTTACTGGGAATATTTTCTCCACTCTATGTCTTCCTGTTTTACTCTGTCAGTGACATCATTTAATGAATAGAATTTCCTAATTTTAATATAGGTCAATTTACCCAATTTCCTTTATAGTTGTATGCTTTCATTTTAAAAATAAACATTTATATTTAAATATAGAAATGTTTTTTGTATGTTGATATGGTTTGGCTTTGTCCCCACCCAAATTCCATCTTGAAATGTAATTCCCACAATTCCCATGTGTTATGGGAGGAAACTGGTGGGCGGTGATTGAATTATGGGGATGGGTCTTTCCTGTGCTGTTCTTGTGATAGTGAATGAGTCTCATGAGATCTGATGGTTTTAAAACTGGGAGTTTCCCTGTACAAGCTCTTTTCTCTTGTGTGCCACCATGTGAGATGTGCCTTTCACCTTCCACCATGATTGTGAGGCCTCCCCAGCCACGTGAAACTGTAAGTCCAATAAACAATTTCTTTTGTAAAATGCCTAGTCTCAGGTATCTCTTTATCAGCAGCATGAAAACAGACTTGTACAGATGTAGGTTGTGAAAAAGGGACACAACTGTGTTTTAAAGATAGATGTCCAGTTTTCCCAATATAAGTTATTGAACAATCCATTTTTTCCCACTTAATCAAATTGCCAACTATATTATAAACTAAATTCCTTTATGTGTCTTGTCTATTTTCAGAATCTATAGTCTTTAACTTTGATATATCTTAATTTTTATTTTAGTTATTAAAACTTTGTATGATGTCTTAATAAATGGTAAGCTTGGATCTCTCATTATTGTTCTTTTTATAAATTTTCCTTGCTATTATTGCTCATTAATTTTTCATTTAAATTTAAAAATCAGATTTTCTTGCATAAAATTTTTGTTATTTTTATTTAAAATTTTTAGTATAAAAGTAAAAATTGAAATTTTTTGATGTTGCTCTTCTTTTCCAATGGCACATTATGGTATTCCTTTATTATATGTCTCTTGGTAGCATTTGAAAGTTACCTTTATATAGATCCCAAATGTTTACCAAGTTTATTCTCTTCTTTTTAAGTTCCAGGGTACATGTGCAGGGTGTGCAGGTTTGTTACATAGGTAAATGTGTGCCATGGAATACTATGCAACCATAAAAAGGAATGAGATCATGTCCTTTAGAGGGGCATGGATGGAATTGGAGCCATTATCCTCAGCAAACTAAAGCAGGATCAGAAAACCAAACACCACATGTTCTCACTTATAAGTGGGAGCTGAACAATGAGAACACATGGACACATGGGGAAAAACAACACACACCGGGGCCTGTAGGGGGTGAGGTGCAGGGAGGGAGAGCAACAGGAAAAATAGCTAATGCATTCTGGGCTTTTAAAAGTGTATTGTTAAGATATTTTGGGGTATTGTAAATGATATACTTTCTGTCATTATATTTTTTAGTTGACTACTGCTTATATATGGACATATATGTATATGCTATTGATTTCTATATTCTGATTTTAAACTTGGCCATCTTATTTATTGCTTAAATAAATTAATTAAAAATTTATTGCTTAAATTTATTTAAGCAATTTATTAATTAATTATAAATTAAGCAATTTATTAATTAAATTTATTGCTTAAATAAATTAATTAAATAAATAAATTTAAAAAATTTATTGCTTAAAATAATTTTTAAATTATTTCCTTTGATTTATCATCATAAATATATTTTTTCTTCCTTTCAATTCATCATCAGATTTACATCTAAAATGATATAAATAACAGTTTTGATGAAGGGCATATTTTAGGAAAGAGTGATATGTTTTTTGGATTTTTAATTTAATTTTTTATTTTAGGTTCTGAGGTACGTGTGCAGGTTTGTTATATACATAAACTCAGGTCACAAGGGTTTGTTTTACAGATTATTTCTTCACCCAGGTGCTAAGCCTGGTACTCAATAGTTATCTTTTCTCACTCTCTTCCTCCCCAAACCCTCCACTCTCAAGTAGGCCCCAGTGTATGTTGTTTCTCTGAAAGAGTGATATATTTTTTGAATGCTTGACTAAATCAGTACTCCTTGGGCCACTAGCTCATTTTGTTGAAGCTCTATAGCTCCTGTTTGGTATAGCTTTAAAGTTTTTCTCTCTTCTTTTTTTAATTTTTGTGAAGTCTGTGCTCATCATAATTATCTCAAGCTTTGCTCTTTGTTGCTATTTTCAGTGACATCTATTTTTTCTTCCTATTTGTAACATATTCATAAGTTCTGTAATGGTATTATTTAGGCCCTTTATTGGGTTCCCTGGGCTTCAATCTTTCTTTTCACCCCATTTTCTACCTTTATTTTTTGTATTTCAGCACTTTTTAATTGACTTTATTTTAAGTTTTCCTACAGCATAAATCATGAGCAATTAATTCCCTTCTGCCCCTTGAACTATAGGTTAAACTCTTTGTCTCCTTCCTTTGCTCCCTCCCTCTCTTCCTTATTTTCTTCTTCTTTTTTTTAGAGGTTATGAAGACCAAGATCACACAGGGTTAATAGCATGAGCTCAGGAGCCAGATACCAGTGATTTGTGTCCTGGCTCTGTCATCATTTGTATGATTTTAGGCAAGTTATTAAACCTCCAAACTGTACATAAAATAACAATACCTATAGGGTTTCTTAAAAGGACTAGAATATGTATGCATAAAACATTAGAACACCGCCTAATACATACCAGGTGCTTAATAGATTAGATTACAATAATACGCTTCTTTCTGGTTTTGATGGAGGTATTCTTACAGAGTTACTAAATTCTTTCATCCTGCTCATGACTGGGCAGCTCAACTGGACATTCTATTTGCTCTGATATAACGCATGTGACTGGTTTACCTTTGTCCTTTGTGCCTAGAATCATTTTGTTTTCCCACACCAAGTTACAGTGGGAGTGGAGGTCTGGCTATTTTGTGTTCTCATCACATTTTGTGCCTGAGCAATAGCTGGCAAGGGTGTTGGAAGAGATCTCAGTAGAGGCTACAGGCAAGTGTGTCATTTTTCTTGTAAGACCCCAATTCTGTTAGCTTTTGAGATTTTGTTAAATGTCCTACACCAAGTTGCATCTAATTGGAGAAATTTCTCTAATTTGGAGTGTGGCTAGAGAACATTTATTTCCACCAGAGAATATCAGCATAGCTACTCACTTTACCCCCTTTAGACTTTCTCAATCACAAGTTTCAACTACTCTTTGAAAAAGATAAGCCTGCTAGCTCAGTGTGTTCTTCTCTGGATTTAATGGTATCAGTGAGAAGTCTTAGGATTTTGTCAATCACCAGTACAATCTCAGGAGGGAAATGGGAGTCGGGTAGCGTCTGAGCCTCTCTAAGCCTTTCTGCTACAATTTCCTTCTTTTAGTCACAGGTTTTTAAGTGTATTGCATTAAGTTGTGCTTCACTGCTTCTTTTGTCACTGTAGGCAAAATTTTCTAATGGTTTTGGTTGCTAATTGTCCCTAAGTTTTACTCATTTTGTGAGTTACTGAAGGAGAAAATAACCTGTTCTCATAATCTGGAAAACAGTTCTTTAGTAGTATGCACATTGTGTTTCATAAAAAACTTTCCCTAAGGACATTATTTTTATGTTTATCTTTCCATTATTTTTATAACCAGCCCTTCCTTATACCTGTGGTATTCACTTTTATATCTATATGTGCTGGGTAACATATGCACTTGCCAAATTCCATCTTATTTCTGATAATCCAATTTGTTTACCTTCAGGTTACCTATAATTGATAGATGAGGAAAGGGTGGTGAATATAAGGAATTGCTGAGTCACTACTGAGATTGATATCAATAGGTCCAGATGCTAGGTGCAGTCCAACAATATTACATTCAATAGAGATAAAGCAAGTGTATAAGTCTACAAATACAAAATTATTCTAAAATAAAATGTGATAGATCTGATAGCCAAAACTTCATATGAAATAATATTCAATTGTCTTATTCTTGACATGAACCAACAAAAAGATTCTTAAAAATAAAGCTAACACAATTTTATACTACAATAACAGAAGTAGAGTATGGAGCTCACGTGCACAAAATTCACTCACTATGGTCTGTGCTTACAAGCACACAAAGGGATCTGTATATCCAATTCTGTGTATTGTTACTTAGGTGGCATACTGCCAAAATTTATAGAAATTTGTAGAGAAAACTCATAGAAATTTGTAGAGAAAATTTCTCTACAGCAAAATAAAGGGATTAAAAATGATGATGAATCAAGAATGGTTAATGAACTGGGGGTCTTAATCTAAAGGAAAGAGTCCTGAAAGGAGACTTGACAGTGGCCTACAAATGTCTGAAGGGCTCTCTTGTGAAGAGTTGTCCGCTGTAGCTGTAGAAAGCAAAAGCAAGATTAATGGAAAATTTTAGAGGAATTCTACTTTCAGCTCAATTATAGAAAAAAAAATCCAGTGATGGGCACAGTCTCCCAAGTGAACAGCTACCATTAGTATGGGCAAACTTTCTCTCCAGAGTATTAAAGCATAAATTGAAGACTTGGTCACGGTTTCCTAGAAAAAGCCTGGGCATATATTTATAGTACTGTCACATTTTACACACTATACTGTGACCACTATTTCCTTTGAGGGCACACCATGTTTCTATACCCAATTTTTAGTCTTGTCTTCAGAGCATGTTCAATTAATGCTTTGTTAAATATTAGTTTGGTGCAAAAGTAATTGTGTGCTTTTTGCTATTAAATGTAATGAGTGAAAATATATGAGTGAATCTGTGTATTGAGAGAGATCAGAATATTTGACATCTTAGAATTCTTGAACATCAAAATTATTATAATTAAAAAAACTGCTACCACATTCAGTTGATTCAAATAAATGGAACTATGAAGAATAAAATTTTCATTTTGACTCTACTACTACTAAAAACTCAATGACTATTTTTAGGTCCCTGGGAAGTAACTACTGAACTGTTGCTTCATGTGACTAATGGCTTATACTGAACAATCATACGTATATACCTTCATTCACCACGATAAGGCACTGACTCTTCCAGAAATGTACCTAGTTTGTTTCCTGTGTCATTTTTACTCTTCTTTTTTCTTAACTACTCTTTTTTCAGCCTTGACTAATAATTCTCAATCTTGCCTAATATCAACCTTTATTTTGCAATTTTTCAATTTTCAGTGAACTCAGTGGGATCTCATAACTAGATAACCCATAGAATTGTCCATGTTTAAAAATGCATAAGCTGGTGTTCTTTACAGATATTAAAATAGATTTCATTTTATCTTTCCTAGTAAGTTTTCTATATGGGATAAAGTACCCAAAGTATCTATCTACAATTGAGTTATGTTCAGAGACAAAGTCTATGTAGTACAGGCTTTTGACTGACAGCTTAGTGGCATTAGGAGTCATGGTCCATGAATAGAAAGTACTGCAAGTTTTAATGTATTGGATCTCAGTGTTCCATAGAAGGTGAAAAATTTAACGGACATTGGTCCATGAGTTGAGGAACCAAAATGGATTTAGTCAGGGATCATGAAGAATTTAGCATGAAGTCAGTATCAGTCAGCAGAGGAGGACTGCATTATTTCAGTTTAGGTAAATGCCAGTCTTCTAAGAAGATACTTGGGAAAAAAGCCAAAACTTCTTTATTTATTCTCATTCCTTTAATTTAGCATTACAACTTCCAGACCTAATATGTTTTTGAAATAAAATATTTATTGAGTGAATAGATGATTGTTTTCTGTGCATATTTCCTTTTAAAAAAGTAAACAAAAAGAAGAACACTTAAAATTTAATTAGATGCCGATACATACCCAATATCTCTAATGCTTATTTAAGTTAAGCAAGGATTTCAACTTAGGTCCTAGCTCCAAATCCCAGTCTTTTCAACAAATTGCTTTGCTGCTGGCCATAAATTTAAAAAATTTATAGTTGTATTTACCACAGCAACATTTTTTTAAAGCTTACAAACAATTCCATGTAGGTAAATATTTACCTTGAGTAACTATTCACAGCTTTTCACAGGGCTTGTTGTGTGAATGATAAAACTTTAAATGTTGAAAAACCAAAAGTACATTTAGTACAGTGCAATTATTTAAATCTGAAATTTTCATTGTAAAAATAATTTTGACTTCAAAAATTTGTTCAAGGAGCCATTGATCATATATTCTGTTAAAAAATTATAGATCAGCTTTAAACAGCAAATAAGAAAACTGTGAAAAGAAACAGTGGCCATGTTATCCCCAAAGGGCACATGACAGGAGTGGCATCATTCATTAATTTCCAAAAAGATTTAGCAAACGTAATCGTGTGATTAATTCTCTCATAATGTTGTATTATACAGAACAGTGGGAATTACAGTGGCAATATTTGTAGTTTGTTCTTTCATGATAAATGATTTGCTACACAATGTTAGGAGAGAGCTTGTTTACAGACATCATTATGAATATTGACCAAATATTAGCTTGGAGAAAGAGCCTCGAATTCACAAGCATATGTCTTATATCCAGAAATAATCAGAAATTAACAAGGTGCATGCACAAGAAATTCTACAGGAAAAGTACCTGGGAACAAGGTGAATTTATCAAATATGGTGTCCTTCATTTAATAATAATAATAATAATAATAAAAGATTTGCTCTCTGGTAGACAGGAGAGCGGTAATTTAGCTACAATTTATTTCTAAGAAGACTGTTTCCCTGGTTTAAGACAAATAGTTCACCACTTTCTTTCTTATTCCATATATTTTATTCCAATAGAAGGTTGCACTATATATATACTCAAGTAAATTTCCTTGTGTACCCGAGGGAACCATTGTGGTAATTCAAAAGGATTTTAAAAATTAGCACTAAAAGGAAAATGTAGTGTTTTGAGAACTCATGCCAAATAGTTAAATTTGCTATTCATGCTTATTGAACAAATCATTGTTCCAGCATGGCCTTTCACCCAAAACAGGTCCATCTACCACTAGGAACTTGATCCCAGGACATGAGCCTGAATAAAAAGTAAACTGTTTCCTGTATTCAGAGACATTTTTGCACATGCATTAGAAAATGAATAAACATAGTAATTTACTCCATGGCAAGAAATAAGAAAATGCATGAGGTCCCCTGATACAGTAAACGGTTGGGTGCCAGTAATCAAACCAGTTGTACAAACTTTGTTTTTAGTTTCTACCAGTGGTCTGGTAAAATGCTTGGTCATGAACTGCTGAATTTCAGATAACTAATACCTTTGCTAACCTAAACATCTCCAAGTTATTATGGTTACAAGATAGAAAATCCAACTTGTTAAAGAAAAAAAAAAACACACACACACTATTGACAAAGCTATCCATGGACAGATCAGGGAAAAAAAGAAGAATTTTGGTGCAGACAGTCTCGGTACTAAGTGTTAAGAACAGTGCATTTAATTTTCAATTAAAATTTTAATTCATTCAGTGTTCATTCTCAATAAGACAGCTCTAGGCCTATCAATTAGCCAAATGACTAACGTCAGGAAATTTTCAGATGACTTCCTCACATCAAGACTGGATAGTTCACTTTGGCCATATGGGCATCAGAAAAAAAAACAAAAACCAGGAGCAGATGGAGGAGTAAGAACAGATCTGATAAAGGAAATGAGTATGATAAATAGAAAAGCTGGTAAAATTTATTTAAGTTAGATATTTAATAAATTTTCGTCTATAATATCAGATGCAAGTCAAGTTGATATTTAGATAAGCTGGACATGAAATTTGTCACATAAGTTATACAATAAAGTAAAAATCAAAAATCTAGTAATTGTTTTTTGATTAAGTGGACTGGTAAGCAATGTGCCAGATGCCTCCAATTTCTTGTACATACAATTTCTGTAAGGAGTGAAAAAAGGTAAGGTGCCAAAACATGGGCTTCACTCATACGGACTCTTCGCAGTTGAAAAATTGTCAGCTTCCATCTGAGCCATTCCTTTTCCCCTTGCCACGTTGCTTTGATGGTTATGATCTATCTTGCACTCCCCACTTATCTCTGCCCCAATTCTTCCCATTTACTACCCAGAACTGGGTCACAGACTGGAGCTTGTACTTTCCTTTTAAGTATCACTTAATGCTTCAAATTTAGCACTGGCCAGGATAGACATCATTACATTAATGACTTAGGGTTAGAATTAGCGGTTTCTTTATCTCCTTAATTTGGGTTGTTGATATTCATCCTTTTCATGCCCTATGGGTTACTTGGCCTGATAATAAAAGAATGAACAAAAAAGGAAGAAATAAAGCACATCAGAAGTTGTTAGAAATGAAAGATTGCTTCTGATTGCGTCAATTAGTGATAGCTTTATGGAGAAGTTAACACTGAACTGGCTCTTGGGGGATGGATATGATGTCAGCAGATAGTGGTCACAATAGTAAGAGAAGACATTCAAAGTTGGGAATGAAATGAACAGGAAAATATGGCATATGTTTAAGAAATGGTACACAGGGCAGCTCACCTGCATCAGGAGATATGTGAATGGGACAATGAAGAAGAGAAGACTGAAACCAAGTTTTGTGGCTGGAGGAGAAAGAGATCATAGAGTGCCTAAAATGCTACTTACTGGCAATGAAAAACTACTGGAGACTTTTTTTTTTTTTTTTTTTTTTTTTACCAGGGGAGAATCATGAACAGTTTTGAATTTTTGGAAGATTGGTATAGAAGATATGTGTTGGTATGGAAGGGAGGGACCAGCAATGAAGCCTATTATAGTATGCCAGATAAGATATCAAGAAGACAGGCTGCATAAATGTCTTCTTTTGAGAAGTGTCTGTTCATATCCATCGCCCACTTGTTGATGGGGTTGTTTTTTTCTTGTAAATTTGTTGGAGTTCATTGTAGATTCTGGATATTAGCCTTTTGTCAGATGAGTAGATTGCAAAATTTTTCTCCCATTCTGTAGGTTGCCTGTTCACTCTGATGGTAGTTTCTTTTGCTGTGCAGAAGCTCTTTAGTTTAATGAGATCCCATTTGTCAATTTTGACTTTTGTTGCCATTGCTTTTGGTGGTTTAGACATGAAGTCCTTGCCCATGCCTATGTCCTGAATGGTATTGCCTAGGTTTTCTTCTAGGGTTTGTATGGTTTTAGGTCTAACATTTAAGTCTTTAATTCATCTTGAATTAATTTTTGTGTAAGGTGTAAGGAAGGGATCCAGTTTCAGCTTTCTACATATGGCTAGCCAGTTTTCCCTGCACCATTTATTAAATAGGGAATAGTTTCCCCATTTCTTGTTTTTGTCAGGTTTGTCAAAGATCAGATGGTTGTAGATATGTGGCATTATTTCTGAGGGCTCTGTTCTGTTGCATTGGTCTACATCTCTGTTTTGGTACCAGTACCATGTTGTTTTGGTTACTGTAGCCTTGTAGTATAGTTTGAAGCCAGGTAGCAAGATGCCTCCAGCTTTGTTCTTTTGGCTTAGGATTGAGAAGACATTTATGCAGCCAAAAGACACATGAAAAAATGCTCATCATCGCTGGCCATCAGAGAAATGCAAATCAAAATCACAGTGAGATACCATCTCACACCACTTAGAATGGCGATCATTAAAAAGTCAGGAAATAACGGGTGCTGGAGAGGATGTGGAGAAATAGGAACACTTTTACACTGTTGGTGGGAGTGTAAACTAGTTCAACCATTGTGGAAGTCACTGTGGTGACTCCTCAGGGATCTAGAACTAGAAATACCATTTGACCCAGCAATCCCATTACTGGGTATATACCCAAAGGATTATAAATTGTGTTGCTAGAAAGACACATGCACACGTATGTTTATTGTGGCACTATTCACAATAGCAAAGATTTGGAACCAACCCAAATGTCCAACAATGATAGACTGGATTAAGAAAATATGGCACACATACACCACGGAATACTATGCAGCCATCAAAAATGATGAGTTCATGTCCTTTGTAGGGACATGGATGAAGCTGGAAACCATCATTCTCAGCAAACTATCGCAAGGACAAAATACCAAACACTGCATGTTCTCACTCATAGGTGGGAACTGAACAATGAGAACACATGGATACAGGAAGGGGAACATCATACACCGGGGCCTGTTGTGGGGTGGGGGAGGGGGGAGGGATAGCATTAGGAGATATACCTAATGTTAAATGATGAGTTACTGGGTGCAGCACACCAACATGGCACATGTATACATATGTAACTAACCTGCATGTTGTGCACATGTACCCTAAAACTTAAAGTATAATATAAAAAAAAAAAGAAAAAAAAAGAAGACAGGAACACCATAATAATGGCAGTAGAGATTTTAAAGAGAGGATTAATATTTTGTAAGTGGCTTCCAAAAGGTATGATGCCTGATTTAATAAAGCAGCGAAGAAGAGAGAACCAAAAGGAAAAAAAGGACGTCCAAGGCCTTTTACTGTGGGTGACTAAGACAATCGTTTGAATAAATGGAGAGGTCAAAAGCAGGAGTAGGTCACATGGGTGAGGGGCGAGTGATGGAACCTGGTGCTAAGGAGATATCATAAGGCTAAGTTTTAATATACTTGGAGCTATTTCTGCACATGGCATACCCTGACACAGATGCCCAAACTGGGAAAACCAAAGAAAAATCCTAAACATATATATGCATTTTCATAAAGCATAGAGTTATATGACACATCATAACTCAAACCTGTTAGAAACAAATTTATATAGAGCTAAAGAAAAAATACAGCTGTACATAACATATATGTGCATATACACATAACATAAATATATTTACATATTATATATATGCATACATGCATGCATAAGCCAAATATATATTGGTTCTATCTGGAATCGCTAAATATTAAAAGCTTTTAATAAATAGTCAATTCATTAATTCAACAAATATTCCAGTGCTTTTAAAGGACCTCCCCCAAATTTTTTTAATCTATCCATCTGACAAAGGTCTAATATCCAGAATCTACAAAGAACTTAAACACATTTACAAGAAAAAAAACAACCCCATTAAAAAGTGGGCAAAGGACATGAATAGAACCTTCTCAAAAGAAGACATACATGCAGCCAACGAACATATGAAAAAAAGCTCAACGTCACTGATCATCAGAGAAATGCAAATTAAAACCACAATGAGATACCATCTCACACCAGCTAGAATGGCTATTATTAAAAAGTCAAAAAAAAAAAAAAAAAAGACAACAGTTGCAGGCAAGGTTGTGGAGAAAATGGAATGCTTTTACACTGTTGGTGGGAGTGTAAATGAGTTTAACCACTGTGGAAGACAGTGTGGAAATGGAATGCTTTTACATTGTTGGTAGGAACATAAATTAGTTTAGCCACTGTGGAAGATAGTCCTCAAAGACCTAAAGGCAGATGTACCATTTGACTCAGCAATCCCACCACAGGGTATATACCCAAAGAAATATAAATCATTCTATTATAAAGATACATGCAGGTGTCTTTTCATTGCAGCACTATTCACAATAGCAAAGACATGGAATGAACCTAAATGCCCATCAAATGACAGACTGGATAAATAAATGTGGTATATATACACCATGGAATACTATGCAGCCATAAAAAAGGAAGGAGATCATGTCCTTTGCAGAGACATAGATGGAATTGGAAGCCATTATCATCAGCAAACTAATGCAGGAACAGAAAGCCAGATACAGCATGTTCTCACTTACAAGTGGCAGCTGAGCAATGAGAATACACGGACACATGGAAGGAAACAACACACACTGGGGCCTGTTGGAGGGGAAGCAGGAGGAAGGGAGAGCATCAGGTACTAGGAAGAATAGCTGTTGGATGCTGGGCTTAATACCTAGGTGATGGGATGATCTGTGTAGCCAACCACCATGGCACAAATTTACCTATGTAACAAACCTGCACATCCTGCACATATACCTCTGAACTTAAATTAAAAGTTGAAGGAAAAAAAAGAACCTCTCATAGTATTTTATATTAAATATTATATTAAATACAATCTAATCCTTTAGTCCCTTAGTATTAATGAGTTCTTTGCTACTTTTGTTTATTTCCCCTTCTGCCAAATATGGTAATAAGAGTAAAAAGATTATAAGAATTTATTAAGAATTTACAATTCTTATCCTGAAAATAACTCTATGAATTACATATTTAGATATAACCATTTTGCAGATGCGGAAAGTGAGTCATAAAGTGGTTCATATATTTGTTCTAGGCTCATGGCTGCTTGAAGATATCCAGGAACTTCTTCATTACATATGTGTCTTCTTTAATGACTGAATTATGAACATTATAAGTGTTCATTGGTATAGTAACTTCTACAGTTTGTGCATTTCATAGTTACCATTTTTCCTGTACAAAACATAAACTTACAATCTTTACTACATTCTCATTTTACACTGATACAGAGCTCTGTAATGGCAAAAAGTATGTATCTGTAGAGATATGAGAGTTTAAAAACATTTTAAAAAATAATGGAGGAGAATTGCTAAAAATTGTCACTACCTAGATTTAATCACTCTTTCAGTTTTTATTAAGGAGTAAGGTGGCTAAAATAAAGCTACAAGCAAGACCACCTTTGGATATCAATTAATAAAACTGGAGCTTTCACATTTTTGCTTTTAGAACTTAGCCTTAAACCACCTATATGATTCCTAAGCAACAACAGCATCTTAAAAGAAGTCATCTAATTTCTCCTGTAGCTTTAGGCTTCTTTGGCCCAGGCCATAGAAACAAACAGTTCTGTACTTGTTTAATTATATATTAATAGCTCCTTGGAAGTTATGATTTAATGTGTTCTTGCGAAAGTCACTAGGAAGCCTTTTATAGTAAATCTATTTCCTGGAAACCCACATACACACTTCAGATTTCCTTCCTTTGCTTGATTTTTGGTTGCTTGGCAAGCCTAAATGGATTTGCCTAATACTTTCTTCCTACATATAATTACCTATTTCCTTCTCAATTGATTGCCCACATGCAGACACCCCAGGTGCTTACAATGACCAAATCTATAACTGTGATGTTAGCAAGGTTTCTACCTATTTTGAGAAAAGACATTCTAAGTTAGAATGAGTATTACCCAAATATCCATTACTGAAATATATGGCTATAAATCACCAATGAGATGATTGATTCTATCTGAGTGTTGGGAAGATTAGCTCTGCTATAAAGACAAAATCACATACATCAAAGGTTATCTCAAATTAGTAATTTTTGCAATAGACCAAATCAATACAGAGTACGAAATTGAAAAACTGTAAATTTAATTTGCCACAAATCACTGTTTCACAGAATCTCTTAATGTTTTACCTACAGCATACAAAGGAATAAATCTGTTTATCCTCTATTCTGTGCAAAAACAAACACAATCCCCAAACTGAAAACATTCTTGGCATTAATAATCTATAAAATCTATAAAATAGATTTATTAAATGCATTAACTCTTTAAAATAGCTGAAGTAGCCATATTCATATTTTTTATATTAAAGATTAATAAAAAGTAAAAAAGTCAATTTAAAAATATTTTCCCAAACCCAGATATTTCACAAAATATAGTGAAAAATCAATATGTTAATTTGGCAGGGTTTTTAGACAGACCTTCTCCAGTTCTGCTTCCTTGAGATTTCCTTTTCAGACACATCAGAGGTTCCCTCTGTCCTCAGAGATTCCTTCATAATCTTCCCTACCTCACAAATGGCACCCCAACTAAAAAACTGAACCTCATCCTTGAAACACCACCATCTATTTTACCAATAAATGGCATCAAGATAGCTCAAGTCCATTTACTTTTTTCTCCTTCCTCCAAGTAACCCCTAACTGATCTCTGCTCTCACTTCTGCCCTCTTCAATTCATTCGCTTCATAGCAGCCAGAATGACCTTCTAAAAATTACATACTTTATCATGTGTCACTCATGCTTAAAATATCACAATAATTTCCCATTGCATTTCAATATAAACACAAATCTTCAAATATGGTGAACAATGCTAAGCATGATCTGGCCCTTGCTCATCTCAGCCATATTTCATGTAATTAATTTTCATATTATTAGACTCCTAGAAGTTATCAAGATCTTTTCCTACACTATAGCCATCACACTCACATGCCTCTGCTTCTATCTGGGATGCTCTCGAGACCCCATTCTTTACCTGGCTAAATGTCTGTTTTAATTTATATTTCAAAGCTTAGTTTAAGTGACACTTGCTTACAGAAGTCTCCTTTGACCCACTGTTTAATTGGCACCCCCTTAACAATCTGTTACATTTATTCCTAGTACTTTTCCCAATTTATATTATAGGTGTTTTCCCCACCAGGCTATCATCTCCTTGAGAGCAAGAACTATCTGAATTTTCTTTGTGAATCTCTATTGTCTGGATCTGTGCCAGGTACACACTAAACAATATGTATTTGTTGAATCATTGAAGGACTACATTAATGTATATCTAGATAACTCTGTATTATATATACATAATTCAATCCAGTTAGCTCAGTTGGCTAGATTTTTGATGCTTACTATATTGTACCCATGTGCTCAAGGAAGGTCAGATAAACTATGCACATGTTAAGTTTTTTTTTCTTTTAAAGTTCTGGAATACATGTACAGAATGTGCAGGTTTGTTACATAGATATACATGTACCATGGTGGTTTGCTGCACCTATCAACCCGTCATCTAGGTTTTAAGCCCCGTGTGCATTAGGTATTTGTCCTAATGCTATCCCTCCCCTTCCCCACAACCCCGGAACAGGCCCTGGTGTGTAAAGTTCCCCTCCCTGTGTCCATGTGTTCTCATTGTTCAACTCCCACGACTGAGACCATGTGGTGTTTGGTTTTCTGTTACTGCGTTAGTTTGCTGAAAATTTTAAATCCTCTGGACCATTTTGTCTCTCCTAGTTATGACGAATCACATCTTCCACTTTGTTCCAGTGAAATCATGGCTCAGGCTCCATTATAGAGCTGAGTTCATTTTCTGTTGCATTAAAGGTAGTTGACTTCAAGTGCATCTCTCCCATTTAAACTTTCTGAGGACAGAGACGACATCTCATTTATCTTCACTCCAGGGTGCATAAGAGTTTCCACTGTATGAGTTAAACATTGGTAGGAATTCCCTTTACACATATTGTAATTCAAAAATGAAGAATTATAAGGTGCCAAGTGAAGTTAAGACCACGAGGTATCATCAGAGTTAGTGTAAAATCCAGTTTAAGTATTCAACTTACTCTGATTCAGCACTTGCTGTGTTTATGGTACTAGGAGAGGGATGAGGAATTTAAACAATGACTAAAATAGTTTTTCTGTAAATCAATAAGCTTCATATAGAGAAACAAATCTCCAACAGTGACCTCTGGACAGCGACAGTAGAAAGAAGTATGACTGACTCAGCATAACCGCAACAGGCCCAATAGTCTCACCTCTCTCTACAGGAATTTCGCAAGAGCCTGCTTTTTAGGGATGCAAAGTTATCTGGTTCTCCTCATCTCAGTAGACCAAGCTCACTTGTAACCCCATCTCCCATACACTGTATACTTTAATTGGGTTATTGCCTAGGTATACCGAGTTGATTAATACTCACTTCTCCCCATTTCCCCATTCCAGGTCCCACAGCAATTACTGCCCCACTCCGGGCTCAAGGAAGAAAGCAGTTCAGCATGAAGTAAACCAGCTGGAGCCCCAGTGTCAAAAATAAAGATCTAAAATATGTGTTCTTGGTAAAATTAAGTTTTAGTCATCTATAGCCTTTAAGTGCTCTGGATGACCTCCAGCTGCTCAGCTAGCAGAAGGTCTATAAATGCATGATGTTACTTTCTTTGCTGAGTGGTTAAAATTAGTATTTGTCTTAGGGCTATGCTGAATAATTACAGTTAATTGAATTACAGAAATAGCTACATATAATATATATTTTTAATAGAAATAATGGGTATGGCCATTTTGTTTGGCTTTAAAGCTCCTTGCAATATGATTTTAGTAAATGTGAGGGTTGAAAGTCTTTCATACCACTAGAGACTGTGGCATGAAAATGCTTCACTTTTTTTTCTTTTTACTCAGATTTAGTTCTATGATTTTAACACATTTGAATTTGACCCATGAGGAATCTCTGAATATTTTCATTACATTACCAAACAATTGTTACAAAGTTTAAAACCATATGTAGTAAATAATAGTACAGATAACATGCATATGTAGCTAATTTTGTTGGTCGGTCAGTTTGTGCCAGGCCTTATTCTAAATACTTTTTGTGAATCAACTCATCTAATCCTCACAACATCTCTAGGAGCAAGTACTATTCTTATTTGCACTTTGTAGATGAGAAAATATGGCCCAGAGAGGTTAAGCAATTTGCTCAAGGCCAAACAGCTAGTGAGCTGCAGAGCCAAGGTACTAATCTAGAAACTTTGGGCTGTAGAGTCTGCATCTTAACCACCAGGCTCTATTGCTTACCATGTGCCAGCTATTGGCTAAATGCTTAATCCTCATAAACCCTATGGATTGATGCTACCATTATGATCCCCATTTAATAATGAGGGAGCAGGTCCAACTAAGATGACTCTGCTAGCAAGTGGTTGAACCAGGCTTTTAAACTCAGTCCTGAGATCTTAAATACCACCCACTACTGCCTCCTAGAAGAGATGGTAGGCTTATTTTTTCAATCTCATATAGCATTAGAGATTAAATAGATTTTAAAGAAATGAGAAATGATTTACTCAAAGAGTACAGTGATTATTTGGTCATAATCATCTAAAATATTTAAATAATGTTAAGCTAATTATTAGATTTTTTCCAAAATATTAAATACTATTAAGTTACTACTTAATGTCATCATTCTGAAGAACAGAGTTCAAAGGATTATTCTTAAAAATTAGTATGGGCCAGGTACAGTGGCTCTCACCTGTAATCCCAACACTTTGGGAGGCCAAAGCAGGAGGATTACTTATGACCAGGAGTTCAAGACCAGCCTGGGCAACAAAGCAAGGGTCTGTCTCTACCAAAAAACAAATAAAATAATAATAATAATAATAATAATAACCACATGCACTAGTGCATGCCTGTAGTCCCAGCTATTTGAGAGGCTGAGATGGGAGGATCACTTGAGCCCAGGAGCTTGAGGCTTCAATGAGTCATGATCCTGCCACTGCACTCTAGCCTGGGCAACAGAGTGAGACCCTGCCTCAAAACAAAACAAAACAAAAAACAAACAAACAAAAATTAGGGTGGTAATTCATCTGTTTCTGCAACTCCACAGAGTAACTATAATAATCTCAAGAGATACGAGAACATTTCAAAAATATAAATTTTAACGTATTTTGGCTACTGCAAGCATAAAATGTCATGTAATATTGGGTACAACACATAAGAATATAACCAAACTTTAAACACATCACAACATTATAAAAATATAATTGTTATATTAGTACAGATTATTTTAATTATTATTTATATTACTATTTTGCTAAATGAGAGGATTTACCATTTGTATCTGAAAAATTAGTATTAATATGCTAGCTAAGTTATCATGACCCAGTAAGATTAAAAATTTATAGAAAAATATAGATGACTGTTAATATTTTTGTTTTTAAGGATGTTTCTACATAAATCTATTATTTCCTTCTTATCTGAGTTCATATTTAGAATACTGGTTTCCTTTACCCTTTGTAACCACTACTGTAGGATTTTAAATCTCTTGGTAAGCACTGAATGTCAGAGGTTAAAGAGTTCATCATACGACTATCGTGGCATAAACTTCAGTCAGATGGTTTGTCACTAGTGTCTGTGAGTCATTTATATTTTGATTACCTTTAGGGCCTTTGAACAGTTTGATTTCCACAACGGTCTCCAAAATAGGTCGTCTTCTACGCACATACAGCCGAACGATAGACCCTGCTTCCTTCAGGGCTTCCACCGCTTTACTGTGGGAAACCTCTGACACATCAACCTCATTCACCCGCAAGATACAATCATTGACCCTGCAAGGAAGGAAAAGAGTCAAGATTCAGAAGTGGCTAGCAGGATTTCTTAAAGAATATTATTATGTTTATCTGACCTTAAGAAGTGGGAAAGTAAAGAATCTAAAAAATTTTTAAATATTTAAATTTGGAAGGATGCTTCAAATGAAGGAAATCTAAAAAATGTCAAACTCCTCAAGCCTCTTAGCCTTCTTCCTAACCACTTTTGACCATACTACTGGTCAGTTCCCATCCTAAACTCCAGTCCACTTTGACTGGGACTGCTTACACATATGGCATAGTTAGAAGGGCATGTATTTTAAGGCCTCTGTAAGTTACATCATTATTTTAATTGGTTTGACTGAAAGTTACAATTTGAGTGGTTCTCAGAACTTACTACCATGAACTATATAGACATAAATACAATTATTTACAGACTAATTTTCTCAAATTTTTAATTTACTAGTTATAAAAGTAATAAGTAATCATTTTCAAATATCTGAAAAATATAAAAAGGTAGAAGAAAAAATACACTTGACTCAATCATCTAAAATAAACCTATTAGGTTGGGCGCAGTGGCTCATGCCTGTAATCCCAGCACTTTGGGAGGCCAAGGTGGCAGGATCACCTGAGGTCAGGGGTTCGAGACCAGCCTGACCAATATGGTGAAACCCCGTCTCTACCAAAAATACAAAAATTAGCTGGGCATGGTGGTGTGTGCCTGTAGTTCAGCTACTTGGGAGGCTGAGAAAAGAGAATTGCTTGAATCCCGAGGGTGGAGGTTGCAGTGAGCCGAGATCACGCCACTATACTCCAGCCTGGGAGACAGAGCGAGACTCCATCTCAAAAAAAGAAAATAATAATAATAATAAATTAAATAAGTCTGTCAGCTTTCTGGCAAATTATCTTCCAGTGTTTCCCCACCCTCCTCTCCACCTCGATTCATCTTATAATATTATAAATACTGAAGTTCAGATTTACAAAGTTCAAGGAGAACCTCAGATAATCCTGTTCCTAGGTGCTTACTTTGAAAACTAAGAACCACAACAAATTCTACATCAAACTTTCCTCTTTTTTTTTTTTTTTCATTTTCACATGGAAAGGAATAATTTGACATTTCCATAAACCTTTCCAGGTAGTTTAAAGTTATGTGGCCATCGACTCCAAATATATTTTATTTTCATGATAATAATTAGTGATAACATTAATAATGGTTAAGAGCACGGGGCTTGAGATTACAAAAATTTCTTTCCCTCACTCTGTATATCCATTCTAGTGTCCCCAGTCTCAGATCACCATGTTGCTCAGAGTCAAAAATGAGAGGCCTCCTTTGCTTGATGCTTCTTTTCCCCCACCACCATGCAGTCAGTTCTACCTGCAAGTATAGCCTCAGTCCATCTAGGTTTCTTCATCTTCATTGCTACCACCCTGGTTGAAATCAACATCGTCTCTCACGTGAACCACCTCCACAAACGCCCACCTAGCCTTCTTGGATTCTCTCTTGTTACCTTTCAATCCATTCACTACACAGTGGCCAGGGTACAGTGAACATGGTTGGTTTGCTTACTCAACTTGCATTCCCCACTTCCTCCTTCCAAACAGTGTCCCGTTTTGTTCAGGGGATCTTTCCTTAGCAAATATTTGTTGAATGTGTGAAAGAATAAGACTAAGTTCAATGATTGGGCCCTCCATTTCCTAAGTTTGTAACCATAGTTAATTTCCTTAGCCTCTCTAAGCCTTATTATATTCTCATCTGTAAATTGGATATAATAGTAATATCTATCAGGAAGCCTTTTGGGGAAGATTAAATGAGATAAAGCACATATAAGCACTTAGTACATACTCTCTTATGTAATGAACACCTAATAAATGTTTGTTATTGATAACAGTGCAATATTTGTTGATTTATAATATTCTCAACTATTGGATACTCCCTATAACTTTGTGGAATAAAACTTATTATCTACATTATAGAACTGAGAAGACTTCCAAGTGATTAAGTCCTCTGCTTAAAGCTGTCAGCAATTTGAGCAGAGATTGGATTTGATTTCAGGTCTTCCTATTTCAAAATTTGAGCTTTTCCCTCTTAGGACCACATACATCTAATGTGATGAATAGTTTCATGTATGTTGTGTATATCAATTCAAAATGATGACTACAATGATAATATTATATGAAAAGTATGGGAAGAATTTTGTATCTGTTTTTGTGCATAACTTTTCTATACCTGTTTAGTTATAGGAACTCTTGCCTCAGTAAGAACACAGAGCAGTCTCAAAATCTTGAGATGGAATATTTCACTTCCTAAGATTCGGCAATGTCATTTCATCATAACAGATGCTATGGCTTTAATAGACTTACACATACATTTCCTCTCTGATTGACACCAAAAAAAAAAAAAAAAGGGAAACTACCAATTAAAATAGTTTTGAGAATGTAGGCATCATGGGTGCCAGCTGCCCTGCAGCAGCTGGTCCTTTGAGAGTGGGTAATTTTGCCATCTCATGATAATACAAAACATAATGTTTACCATCACTCTATGCTCAGAACACTAATTATATCTTAAAACACTGCTTTTCATAGAAGGGAGTGGCTGACATTTAAAAAAAATTCTGGAGGCTATATATATCTATTCAAACTCTATTTTTTTCCTTTTGTATACAGTGGGATCCTTAATTGTCAATTGCTGGTGTGAGAAAATCATAGCCTAAATCAGATGTTCATTCCTGAATATGTGGATCAAGTAGGCAGCTTTAGGACTAGCAGTCAGGAGGCCTGGATTTGAGTCTCAGTTCTTCATCATCTGTGGGACCACGGTGAGGCCACTTTATCTTTTTGAACTTCAGTATCCCATAAAAGGAGAGAGACTATGTCCAGAGTCAGTGAGAGCAGTAACTGTACTGTATAGTACTGTGCAGGAGAGTACCCATAGCTGATGTGTGGAGATGTGTACATTGTAACCTACCATAGATCTGAAAGTTCTTGCTATTGTGTGGATCAAAGATGTGCTCAAGTATTTGTTGAAATGTGAACAGAATGGAAATTTAAACTTTTAAAGGACATACTATGTGCAATATCAGCCAGTCATTTCACTTATTTGTTCTTACTTAAACAATTTATAAAGTATGGATCCCATTTTAAAGACAGTGGAATTTTACTGACAAGGTCAAAGTGTTGGTGAAAACAGGGACATAATTTCAACCTGTTTTTACTTTTTCTAGAGCTTCTACTGATACAAAGATACTCAGACACTCAGAGTTGATTGTTTTAATTTTTTTTTTAATGGTGGTGTTTGTAGGGGAGGTGGGGTAGTTTACATTCAAATTCTCAAAATAGAGAGGAAAGTATGTCAGGCCAAACTAGGGCACTCAACTTCCCTTCCTCCCAGAAACTTGAAATAGATTTTGGCTAGAGGGTCATAGCTATTTAAAATTAATTTGCTCTCTTTACCAGTAGATAAACTTTGTGAGTAAAGCCACCAACTGTATTCATTTTGAAGCATGTAAGTATATAATTAGCTTCAAAGTCAAGGAATACTTTGTCACAGTAACAAATGCAGGCTTTATCATATTTCTGAGGGACATTGTTTTATGAAGCCGTGAGTTCAAGACCAGCCTGGGCATCAAAAGCGATACTCCATCTCTAAAAAACAAAATGTTGTTTACATATACAGACTTACTCTCCAATCTCACTCTACCAATCTAATTAAGTTGACAGTTTCACTCTTAGTACTTGATGTTATACACGTAAGTCTACAGTATTCATCTGCAGCAATTTCACCTTGTAAACCAGAATTGTCTGTAATATCCGCAGATTAATTTTAATATTCTTTCTAGAATTTCCTTTAGAAATTTTGGTGCATTCCTTGCCAAAAATATTTTAGAAACAAAAAGGATAGTCTATCGTTAGCCCGTATTCAAAGAGTCACATCTAAATTTTGCACTAAATCAAGTATTTTCTAAAATGGTATAGCATCACTGAAAAGTAAAATAATATTTAGTGAGTTATTTGTTCTACTTTGACAATATAATTTAAAGTAACAGGTAATATCTACTCTCTCAAGGTACTAAAATATTTTCTGCAGCGTGGCTATTCCTCAGGGATCTAGAACTAGAAATACCATTTGACCCAGCCATCCCATTACTGGGTATATACCCAAAGGATTATAAATCATGCTGCTATAAAGACACATGCACACGTATGTTTATTGAGGCACTATTCACAATAGCAAAGACTTGGAACCAACTCAAATGTCCATCAATGATAGACTGGATTAAGAAAATATGGCACATATACACCATGGAATACTGTGCAGCCATCAAAAATGATGAGCTCATGTCCTTTGTACGGACATGGATGAAGCTGGAAACCATCAATCTCAGCAAACTATCACAAGGACAAAAAACCAAACACTGCATGATCTCACTCATAGGTGGGAATTGAACAATGAGAACACATGGACACAGGAAGGGGAACATCATACACCGGGGCCTGTTGTGGGGTGGGGGGGCTGGGGGAGGGATAGCATTAGGAGATATACCTAATGTAAATGATGAGTTAATGCGTACAGCACACCAACATAGCACATGAATACATGTGTAACAAACCTGCACGTTGTGCACATGTACCCTAGAACTTAAAGTATAATAAGAATATATATATATAACAAAAAAAATTTTCCGCCATTGAAGTAAGATTTGTGATTTTACGCATTTTTAAGTATGTTAACTCATTTAAAATGATCATCAAGTCATAGTAAGTGTTAAAAATTTAAAAATTCCCATACATTATGCATAAAACACACTGAAGAGAAAGATAGCGAAGTTTTAATTTGGGTCCTTTGTGGGTATGGAGATTATGAGCGCTTTAAAAAGCACATTTCTACTTTTACGTTTCTTTCAAATGTTTTATACTGGACATATATCACAGCACAGAACCTAAGAACATGGCTTGGGAGGCTTGGTCACAGCCAGATAGATCTGGGATCTCACCACAGCTCTAAAACTTGGGAGCTCTGTGACTACAGACAAGTCACTTGACATCTCAAAGCCTCAGTTTCTTCATCTGAAAATAGGGATAATGAGATTGTTATTGATTGATTGTTATTGTTATTGAGAGAACGCATGTGAAATACATAGCGTAGTCCCTGAAAAACAGTAAGCATCAAAAATGTTAGCTATCATTACGAAAAAGAGACAAGAAGCATTTGCATAAGAGAATATATAAAGAGACTATAGTGAGGGAAAAATACTAAAGGGAGAAAAAGAAAGAGCTACAGTCAAGATGCTGAAAGTGTTTTTTAAATTTTGTATAAGAAAGGGAGGAAGAGAAGAAAAGAATGGGATTTTCAGGAAGAAAAATATAAAAATAGAGCTTTTACAGCAAGGTACTGGTACAAAAACAGACACACAGACCACTGGAACAGAATAGGGAATCTAGAAATAATGCTGCACACCTACAGCCATCTGATTTTCAACAACATTGACAAAAACAAGCAATAGGGAAAGGACTCCCTATTCAATAAATGGTGCTGGGATAACTGGACAGTCATATGCAGAAGATTGCAATTGGAACCCTTCCTTAAACAATCTGTAAAAATAATCTCGAGATGAATTAAAGACTTAAATATAAAACCTAAACATATAAAAACCCTGGAAGATAACCTAGGAAATATTATTTTGGACATAGGACCTGGCAAAGATTTCATGATAAAGATGCCAAAAGCAATTACAACAAAACCAAAAATTGACAAATGGGACCTAATCAAACTAAAGAGCTTCTGCACAGCAAAAGAAACTACCAACAGAGTAAACAGACAACGTACAGAATGGAAGAAAATATTTGCAAGCTACTCATTCAACAAAGGTCTAATATCTAGAATCTATAAGGAACTTAAATTTACAAGGAAAAACCAAATAACACCATTAAAAAGTGCATAAAGGACATGAACAGACACTTTTCAAAAGAAGACATAGACATGGCCAGCAAGCATATGAAAAAATGCTCAACATTACTAATCATTAGAGAAATGCAAATCAAAACCACAATGGGGTAACATCTCACACCAATCTGAATGACTATTATTAAAAAGGCAAAAAATAACAGATGCTGGCAAGGTTGTGAAGAAAAGGGAATGCTTATAATTGTTGGTGGGAGTGTAAATTAGTTCAGCCATTGTGGAAAGGAGTTTGGGGATTTCTCAAGAACTTAAAATTACCATTCAACCTAGAAATCCCCTTATTGGGTATTATATCCAAAGGAATATAAATTATTCTACCATTAAGATATATGCACACATATGTTCAACACAGCACCATTCACAATAGCAAAGACATAGACTCAATCTAAATGCCCATCAACAGCAGACTGGATTTTTAAAAATGTGGTACATATATACAATGGAATACTATGCAGCCATAAAAGTAATGAGATCATGTCCTTTACAGCAACACAGATGGAGCTGCAGGCCATTATCCTAAGCAATCTAACACAGGAACAGAAAACCAAATACTTCATGATCTCATTTATGAAAGTGGGAGCTAAACTTGGAGTACGTATGGACACAAAGAGGGGAACAACAGTTACTGGGTCCTACTTGAGAGTGGAAGTTGGGATGAGGGTGAGCATTGAAAAACTAGCTATCAGGTATTATGCTTATTACCAGGTTTCAGAATAAGCTATACACCAAACCCCTACGACATGCAATTCACCTATATAACAAACATGCACATGTACCCCCGAAACTAAAGGTTTAAAAAAAGAAAAAAATAATAAATGAATATTCACCTAAATATTAGAGCTTAAATAAGTCTTGTTTGATGAAGTACAATGTAATTTCCTTTTCATATTTCCCTTCCCTTGCCCACAGTAAAACTTATAGTTGTTTTGATATACAAACTTTACCTTTTATGGAAGCCTTGGTTAAAGATTCTGACCAGCACACTTAACTCAACCACACCTAACTGCACTCAGACCTCCTCAAGTTTTTATTCAAAAGTAGGTGTTTGGGACCGGGAGCAATGGCTTATGCCTATAATCCCAGCACTTCGGGAGGCTGAGGCAGGTGGATCACCTGAGGTCAGGAGTTCGAGACCAGCCTGGCCAACATGATGAAATCCTGTCTGTGCTAAAAATACAAAAAATTAGCCAGGCATGGTGGCAGGCGCCTGTAATCCCAGCTACTAGGGAGGCTGAGGCAGGAGAATCGCTTGAACCTGGGAGGCAGAGGTTGCAGTGAGCCGAGATCGTGCCACTGCACTCCAGCCTGGGCAACAAGGGCAAAACTCCATCTAAAAAAAAAAAAAAAAGTAAAAAAAGGTAGATGTTAGGTCACAGGGTCTGAAACAACTTTGCAGTAGCTGTTGGTTATTGAAGAATGTCCCCTAATTACCTTGCGCTTTATTGTTTCTATCAGTAGTATTCTCTTTCTTCAAATAAATGAATTAATTACAGACCAAAGGGCCACATCATGAAGAAAGCTGATCAATGTTTAATGTGCTGTATGAAGTGTAAAAATGCATGATGAAATTTTTAAAAACCACTAGCTAAGGAATTAGACTGCATGCACTTAAAGATAACAATCAATCACTTAAAAAACTTTCAGTCCCTGTAATCCCGGTGCTTTGGGAGGCCGAGGTGGGAGTATCATGAGGTCAGGAGTTCGAGACCAGCCAGACCAACATGGTGAAACCCCATCTCTACCAAAAATACAAAAAATTAGCCAGGCATGGTGGCGGGCCTCTGTAATCCCAGCTACTTGGGAGGCTGAGGCAGGAGAATCGCTTGAACACTGGAGGCGGGGGTTGCTGTGAGCCAAGACTGCGCCACTGCACTCCATCCTGGGTAACAGAGCGAGACACCATCTCCAAACAAAACAAAACAAAACAAAAATCTCAGAATCTGTTCAAAAGGAATAATTCCACACATTTTATGTCAATTATAATGAAAACAGAAGTTATGAAAAGGGTCTTGTTTTTCTTCTATTCCTGAAGTCATTAAAGGTAGGTTATGAACAAATAATAGAAGCCAAAACCTTATTAAGAAAAGACAAGTAGTTTATGCTCACAGAGAGGAGAAAATAATACACCCCCCACCACACACACACACACACACACACACACACACACACACACACAAACACAGGCTGACTCAAATGACTTCAAATCATAATGGCCTGCCATAATACATATACTTAATTATGTCTGCCTGTTATCTCACTCTTCCTTTTATGAAGTACATGGAAGTGTTACTGGGGATCTTTAAAGTCCATCACCAGTTAAGGTTCTCCCTTGTTGAAACTTCTCACCCTAATGATCTGTATATTTCACTGACCTCGTTAGGCATTATTAGTTTATTAAAAATAAAAAATAAAAGAATAAAAATCAGCATAATTTAGCATTTTTCCAAGAAAGGAAGAGGAATGTTTTAGAGGCATCTGATATGTGCCAATGTAGTAATATCTATGAGGCTTTTTTTCCAACAAACATCCACATGGTTGTAGGAGGAGTGACAAGCTTATATGGCTTAACCTGGTTCACTTGTCAAGTCTGGCCAGTCCTGCTTTTGGGAATGTGGAATTGAAACCATGAGATTCAGAGGTTCTATGTGACCAGAAGAAATAGAAACTTGAGAGCTTAATATTAGAGGCCATTTTCTTCCATGTTGACTATAAAATTTCAAAAGACTATCTGCAAAAAGATGGGGAATAAAGTAGATCTATAGGAAGAAGTAAGGGCTTCGGTCAGAAGGAGGAATTCCTCTAACACCTGACAGTGTCTCAGTCCATGGCTATTCTTCCCAGTGCTTAATTGTCCAGTTTGAGAAGATACTTCAAATGTCCTTCTAATTAATTCTCCCTTTTGAGTAAGTAAGCTGGTGGGTCTTTTACTTGCCAACAAATATTTCTGATTAATACAGGCAGACTTTGTGACCAGCACTTTACATGTGTTATCTCCCTTAGCTCATTCCTTTTTCCCTTTTAAAACTTAATTCAAGCTTATCTCATCTTCTAGGATGCCATCTTTGGCCCAGTTATTTGCTCCAGTGTTCCTCCATTAGGTACTTAGTGAAAAATATTAATGGAGTTCCCAGACTTAGCAAATAAAAATACAGGACAATCAGTTGAATTTCAATTTCAGATAAACATTAGTAATTATTATTTAGATAAACACATACATTTTAGTATAAGTATGTTCCATTGAAATTAAAATTTAACTAGGAATTCAAATTTATAAAAATACAGTATTTATAAAAGCACTCACTATACTGAGTTTATTTGTTTTATTCAAATAGCATTAATGCCTGGCACCTAGTGGGAAAAGTTTGTATTATATACTATGTCATATAGTCTTTAATGTAAATAGAAACACTGAAAAGTAGATATTGTCGCCTTCATTCCACAGTAGAAACTAAAGTTGAAAGAGGTTTGTAATGACAGGTAAATGATGTCTAGGAAATCTCAAAGTTCATGCCCTATACCATCTACACTTCTCTGGTTTGTTAAAAATGATTTTGTGACTTACTTAAGGACCCACTGTCAGTCGGGTCCAGGACCATACTGTAAACCAGTAGAGCCAAGCCAAGTAACAAAATCTAGATCAATCTTTCTCACACTTTGGGGAGGGCTTGTTAAACTATACATTACCACTGAGCTTCCCCCTCCAGAGGTGCTGATTCAGTAGGTCTAGAGCAGGAGAGAAGAGTCACATTTCTAACACGTTCCTAGGTGATCCTGGTAATGCTGGACTGAGACCATACTCCAAAAACCACTGCTCTAGGTTTTGAAGGGTCATTCTACTTGGCTTATGTATGATTCATTCCAAAATAAACAGAAATACTCAATCTTATGTAGACCCAACTGAGTATGTGATAAAAGTCCTGAGCTCTGACTCCAAACCCAACCCCCCTATTTGCAGCTTTTCATTATTTGGAACAAAGCCTCTAAGGGAACCTGGACCAGGAGACCACAGCTGCCATAACGTGTAAGGCTGTGTACATGCAAACCATTTTCCAGCACTCATTTTCTATCTGAAACTCTTTTACTGACTCCCTTCCTTCAGCTAAGACCAACTGATAGCCTCTTCATTCCACATTTAAAAAATAGGGCTTCTGCTCTCGTCTCTAACTCTGAATGAGAGTAACTCGGGTTTATGATCCATAGAAGCCATCTCCTACAGTGAATGTACTGTTTTTCCCCTCTATTTGCCACTTCATTTCCCTTCTATAAAATGCTTGCAGGACTCTCTGCAGCTGTCATCTGGGAAGCATCACAGCTTTCCACAATGGGGACAGAAATTGCTATTTCAGCATCAGTGATTGGTCTTTTGGCACTTCCCTGGAAAAGCAGAGGCCAGTAACAAATTTCAAGCTAGGCTACTTAATGGGTACAACATGGAAAAGAGACATTGAATAGAAATTCCAAAGTGAGAGGGTCATAGGACTGGAGATTACTTAGCCCGCTCAGTTCAATACTGTGTCCACTGACAGGACTGCTTGTCAACTTTCAAGAGATGAGGTGCTGGTACCTACCACCTGGATTACTACAGTAGCTTCCTAGCTAGTTTTCCTGATGCCAGGCTAATTAGCCCCTCTCCATTTCATTCAAACACACAAAACCAGGTTCAACTTCCTAAGGCAACCCTTTTATCATTTCATTTCCCCTCTAAATTCATGAGATTTGTAACATATATAAAATTAAAACTGTGGTTAACCTTTGTATTACCAGTGTCAGGTACACAGTTGTCACATAAGAAAAAATTAGCATCATTGTATGACTTCTAAACCAACCCCCTTTTTATACCTCTTACTGCCTGCTCCAGCCAGGACACTATATTTTGTTTCATGTTGCTTTCTGTCTCTCAAACGTTCAACCAAAGCTAGCATCATTCAAAGGCAAGTTCACACTCCATAGCCCATGAAATGTTTCCAAATCACTCAAGGCTTTATTGTCCATAATGTCCCAATTGCAAATACATGGCAGATTCTCATCAAAAAGCTATAGATTTATTTGTTACCTGCATAGAACCTAAAATAGTGAGTACTACACATTAAGAAATACATTTAACAATGCTGGATTTGATTTCCTATTTTCCTCTACTCAAATCTACTCCAATCCCAGAAATAGATGCAGATCAACATATATGGAATTCATAATTGTACATTTTCTCATTCCAGTTCAATTTGGCATTAAATTGATGAACATTTCAGTGAAAAGTTGAGAACAACAAGGAGCATGGCATGGTGGGAAGAACACTGGGTTATAAGCTAGATATGAATTCTAATCCTGGGTTTCTGCCACTTTCCAGTTCAAGTCAATTTTTTTTCTCTGTGTGTTTGAGTACAGTGATCTTAAAATTCTCTTCTAGCTCTGGTGTTCTATAAACCTAAATTCAAGGTCAACCCAGCCTGGCACCTATCTTTACTTGGAAGTTGACAGTACATCTCAAATGGAGCAGAGTCTGAAATTAATCTTATCTCTTCCCCATAGACAACCCTTTACTTCACTTTTAATTCTCCATCAAGACAAATAATTTCATCACCAGAAAGGGAGGAGTTTTCCTTCTTTTTTAGCCACACATCCAATCTATCACATTTTAACATATTTTTATTTTAAAATTTTTCATTTTTAGTTAATTAATTACTTTGTATTTATTTATTGTTTTTGAGAAGGGTCTCATTCTGTTGCCCCAGCTGTAGTGCAGTGGCACAATCACGACGCACTGAAACCTCTGCCTTCCAGGCTCAAGCTGCCTCCTACCTCAGCCTCCCATGTGGTTGGAACTACGGGTGCACACCATCACACTGGCTTTTTTTTTTTTTTTGTATTTCTTGTAGAGATGGGGTTTTGCCATGTTGCCCAGGCTGGTCACAAACTCCTGAGCTCAAGTGATCCACCCACCTCAGCCTCCCAAAGTGCTGGGATTACAGGTGCGAGCTACCATGCCTGGCCTGAATCTTTTTATTTTTAAAGATGGGGGTCTTGCTCTGTGGCCCAGGTTGAAGTTCAGTGGCAGGATCATAGCTCAGCGCAGCCTTGAACTCCTGGGCTCAATTATCCTCCTGCCTCAGCCTCCTGAGTATATCCTTTTCTTTTACTCTCATTTATTCTACCTAATTCTAGCCCTTATTGTCAATCACCTAGATTCTGGGGAAAAAAGTTGTAACTAGTCTTCTTGCCTCCAGCTTTTTCCCCTCTATTCCATCTTCCAACTTATTGCCAGAATGGTGTTATTGAAATATAAGCCTGAATGTTTTATCCCATATTTAATGGTCCTCAATTGCTCTCCATTGTCTACATTTAAAAAATCCAAGCAAAGAAGCCCTTTATTAAAATGAAATCTTACTTAGAAGTCACACAATGGATATTTATAATTATTTATATATAACAAATAGAGGGAGAATTTCTGTGATTTCTGCAGCATAGAGGAAAAGAGAATCAGAGCCGAGCCTGCTGCCTCATTCGTGACCCTTCAGAGGGCTCTGAGGAATCCAGTCAGGGTGCTATATATGACTGAGCAGAAGCTAGTGAGTGCAGAAAGAAATCCAGGCAAAACCCTTTCTCTAAGCCAAGTGCCTTGGCACTGAGCTGTCTCTGCTGAAGGGAGTGTCTAATGCACATAAAGGCTTCTTATGAGTTTTCTAATTCACATAAAAACTTCTTATGAGCTATTGGTAGCACTGATCACAGGGTTCTGTGTAACATAAATTGAATCCACCTGCCTTTTTGGATAAAGCCAAAGTACCTTCACATAACACCCAAGTCTTTCCACAATCTGATTGCTATTCACTTCCCCAGCCCTGTCTCTTGCTATATAAGTAGTTTCTTCAAACATTATGCAAGTTCATTGGTCAGGCCTCTTCCTCTGCCTGAATTAGCCACCTCCAGACCCCGGTTGTCTGTTAAGTACCTTTAAAGACAAATGCATATCCTGAAGTAGCTTCACAGTTTAGCAAGAGAGATAGGAAAAATGCTATTAAAATTCAATATAAGTGCTATGGCAAGATAAATACAGGGTAATGCAGGAGTACATAACAGGAGAATCTTATTTGGTTTTTGGGGGCCAAGGAAAACTTGAAGCAACTGAGGCAGCTGAGACCTGAAGGCCAAATAGAAGTTAGCCAAGTGAATAAAGATGGGAAGAAGTGTTTCAGGCACAGTTTAGTGGCTGATGAGGTAAGGAGCACAGATCAAGTCTTGAAGGTCTTGGTACAACATGTTAAATAATTTGGACTTGAACTTAAAGGCACTGGAAAGCCATTGTACTGCTTATAGCTAGAATAATGTTTTAGAATAATTCTCCAGGTACAATGTGGAGATGTGGACTTGATTAGATTTGGTAGGTGGAGTTAGGGTAGAAGAAAGCAAGAATTGTTGTTAGAGGCTGCTATATAACCCTGATAAAAGATATAATAGCCTGCACTAAGCCAGTGGCAGTCAGGATAAAGAGAAGGGGACAGACATGGAGAGCTGATTAGAATCTAATAGATGTGCTGATGGATTGTATGTGGGCAGTGAGGAAAGGAAGAAAATGTTTTGTTTAAATGTCTGTCTTCACTTATAAATCATAAGTTTTGATTTGTGGTTTATGACTTGAGGGATAAAATCATTTGTCATTCATTTTTGTATTTTTAGTGCCTCACAGGGTAGAACAGCGTTGGCACAGAATATATATTTGGCAAATAGAGTGAATGAATTTTATAAGTGGGGAAGTTAGTCAATGACATCTTTGCTGCCAGTATCCACACCTTTTCCTCATCCTTTCCAGTGACTTTGTCCCATAAGAATGCTGTCTTCTCATCTCATCTCTTTCCTCCTGGTATAAAAAGAATGAATTCAAATTTAATCACCCTAACAAACAAGCTATCATTCATAGGCATATTAGCATTAAGAAAAAAAAAGAACTCCAGTGATAGGGCAAGGCCTAAACAAACACAATTGATCACCGATAATAAGACCTCAAATATAAGTTGAGAGATATATGTAATCCGCACATACATACATTCAACCAACATATATTGAAGACCTGCCACAGAGTACCAGGTATTGTATAGGCACTGAGGACACAGTTGCCAACGAGAAAGATACTGGCCCTTGACCTAGGGGATGAAGAGGTGGGGATTTACAAATTCACATCACAGGGTCAGAAGCTTATGTCACTTACATACAAAGCTAGTTCTACTTAAGCACATCTTTTAAACTTTAGAGGTTAGGCTTTAAATTAAAGTTCTTGTTTATTATTCTCATGATTATTTTAATTCTCAGAGCTTAATTTCCATAGAAACAGGAAAATTAAACCGTAAGTCTGAATTCAAGTATACCATGTGGCAAACTGTAATGTTGCTTCTTATTTTGAACTGTTCTTCATTTACCATGACTATAACAGGTGTGTCATAAGCTCCCCCACCCAACCTCCAGGAAGTGTGGAGCATCTTAAAAGCCAACCAACATATACGTACGCAGGGAAAATACATATAATTTCATTGTATGTAATTGCAGCAGTTTCTGAGATGTATAAAATATTTAAGAGAAAACATTTGGCATCTTTTAAAATTCTTGTAAATATCAAATCTCATGTTGTTATAGAGAATATCAAATCTCATTACCTGTTACAGGGAAGTAATTTTCAGCATTTGTATAGTTCAACAACAAATGAGATACTTGTATTACTTAAATTCATTTGTTTTCTTATTTATTATATTTCCCTGCACTAGAATATAAGCCGTATGACAGAAGAAATCTTGCCTCTAATTTTCCATCACCAGTGGCCAGCTCAACTCCTCACAAAAGACACCATCATACATTCAGTTTTTTTGTTATCTTTTATTTCCTTCACCCTCTACATCCAATCCATTAACAAGAATTTTTATTTCCTTCACCCTCTACATCCAATCCATTAACAAGATCAGTAGCTTCTAGCTCCAATATCTATCCCAGTCCATCAACTTTTCTCCATCTCTACGACTATCACCCTTGCCCAAGCCACTACCAACCACTTCTACCCAAACATGTTGGCTCACGGGTTCCACTCCTGTTTTCTTTAATATATTCTCTAGACGGAAACCAGAGTTTCTAATTTTTTTTTTTTTTTTTTTTTTGAGATGGAGTCTTGCTCTGTCACCCAGGCTGCAGTGCAGTGGCGTGATCTCTGCTCACTGCAACCTCCGCCTCCCGGGTTCACGCCATTCTCCTGCCTCAGCCTCCCGAGTAGCTGGGACTACAGGCGCCAACCACCACGCCCGGCTAATTTTTTGTATTTTTAGTAGAGACAGGGTTTCACCGTGTTAGCCAGGATAGTCTCGATCTCCTGACCTCGTGATCTGCCCACCTCGGCCTCCCAAAGTGTTGGGATTACAGGCTTGAGCCACCGCGCCCGGCACACAGTTTCTAATTTTAAAATTTAAATCAGATAGTATCAATCATCCCTTACTTAAGACCTACAAGCTCTTCCTATGTAATTTAAATTAAAACCCAAACCCCTTACCTGCCTTACAAAGTTTGAGCTCCTATTTATTCTTGTGCTCTCATCTTCTACCACTGTCCGCTAGGTCTGTCTCCTAGCATCGTCTACCATTGTGCCCTACATACCTAGCTCACTCCTGCCTTAGGGTACTTGTACTTATTGTTTCCCCAGCTTTGAAAGTCTTTTCCCTCATGTTTTTGGCTAGCTCCTATTTGTCATTAAGATCTTACCTTAAATATCACCTCCTCAGAAAGGCCTAACTTGATTATTTAATCTAAAGTTGCCACCAGGCATTCATCACTATATCACTCTGCTTCATTTTCTGCATAGCGTTTATTACCATATGATATTTTGTATAGTTGTTTATTTTCTGTCCAATAGACAGAAAATATATTTGTATATTTGTTTATCTTCTGCCCAACTTTCTTAGAGCAGGAGCCTTTTCTGTCTTGTTGACCATTTTATCATTAATGCCTAGGACAGTGCTGAGCTCCTAACAGGCATTAAGCAAAGAGTTGAATAAAAAATGAATTATTCAATGAAGGAATGAGTGAATGAATAATAGTTCTTCCTAGTTAAGATTGGGTTGGTCAGTAATAAAATATATGCAATTTTGCTGCCCAAATTTGAATTCTGATAGCTCTAGCTTGAAGAACTTCTTAAATTTATACCTATAATTATTGGAATTATTTAGTACTGCCAAAGGTTGTGAGCAATTCTCTATGCAACAGATAATGCTAGATTGCCTGGAGGTGCTAATTTTCTAGGGTGGATGATTAGTGATGCTGTTTTCTGACCTTTCCTGAGCTACAATCATCAGCTATTACTGTTTATGTAATTTCACAGTACTTATACTCCTCATCTCTTCCTAAGGTAAATCATATTTCATGAAATAAATTCAAATTAATTTGTGATGAAAAACTCATGACACATTTTGAGATTATTGGTGACATTTTATGATTTCATAAAACCAGAGCCGGAACTCCCTGACTTAATGGTTGAACTGGTATTTGCAAATGGTATGCTTAGTCTATTACACTTGTTCTCATTTGTGGAGGCAAAACTCAGAGCCTGGGGATGGTGGCATAAAGGATTAAGGGCAACAAGAAGGGCCCCTTTGCTCACAAATATATTCTTGCTTTCCAGAAACCTGGTTTCATTTGAATTCATCAATTTTTCCTTTTGAAACACAAAGAAACCCACTGGTGTCAGTCATTCATATTTGATTTATAACTTTATGTAGACTGTATGACTTCAGTTTGAAGCATGGTAGACTAGGTGAGTCTATGAGGGACACTTACATGAAGGAACATATTAAAGGAGGCCATAGGCATGAGGGAAGCAGAAGAGAGAAGCTTCTCCAGAAGAGAAAGGAGATCAGACAGAAAGCCAAACATGAAATCACACATCTTCCTAGGACACCTGTGACAACAGCTGCAGGAGGCTCTGGTAATAACTTCTGTCTATCTAGCAGCTCACTATTTACAAAACACTTCAACAATATCTTCTGTTTCATTGTTAAAATCAAGACCTACGCCAAGCGATTGTTGCTACATTTTCAAGTGAAAAAACCTGAGGATTTGATAAGTTAAGCAACTTACTCAAATTCACACAGCAGATAACAGAAGTAAAAATTAGTCTAATGGCTTCTGGTCTTGTTCACTTCCCACTTATAACTCCTATCTGTGCTATTGTCACTAGTCCTTCTGTTGCAGTTGTCTGGCAAAACCCCAACCCTGATTGAACCCAACCCTCCACCTTCTTCACTGCCCCTTCCAGAAGTTAGTGGAGAAAATCCTCAAATGATGGAAGTCACTATGATCTCCAAATGTAACACCACATTTCGCCCTGCTCAGCTTGCTGTCCCTCTTTCTAAAAAGATAAACTCCAATGTTCTCCTTTCCTGCATCACTTCCAGAAAATATGTTTGCTAATAATTCCAAGAGAAAAACAAAGCCATGTGATGTGAAGTCTCTCAAATTATTATGCCAGATTTCTATACTTTACTACATGCAAACCCACCGTCTCCTTTCTATTCCTATTACAGTGGAGCAAGTGTTCCCTCTGATACCAAAAGTCCATCAATTCACGTCTTTTTAAAGATCCCACCAGATCATTTAATCTCTCTATATTCTGCATCTTCAAACCCAGTCTCTACTTAAGTCATCTCTGAATGAGATGACTAGAACATATTCAAACATGTTCTAGTATCTCTTAGTTTTTAAAATGTTGTCTTGACCTGGCATATCCCCTTGGCTACTGTCCTATCTCCTTCCTCTTTACCAATCAAGCTTATCAGAAGATCTGTTTATACACACTCTCTCTATTTTCTACTTCTTCCTTCCCAAACTCTCTTTATCTCATTCTAGTCTGAGTTTCCTCACAAAGCCCCTACCAAGAAAGAGAAATGGTCTTACTAAATTCACCAGTAATCTTGATTTTGCCAAATCAAATGAGATCTCATTAGTTCTCATTTTGGTCCATCTCACAACAGTGGGAAGCCCAGTGGCTCATTCCTTCCTTGAAACACTCTTCTGCATTCTGTGCCTCTCCTGCTTTTCTTCTGACCATGCTGGCCATTCCTTTTGTACATCTCTATTTTAATTCTTCCTCAACCTATTACTCTTCATACTTAAAAAATAAAAACAAGGAAAACAAAAACAACTATGTGCTATTTTTGCATGTTTTAGGCTGACAATTGTTATAAATTTAAATAGTAGCAAAGGATATCATTTCTGACCTACTGTGAATTGTAAAATTTTATTTTTTTCACAATTACATCACTATTTCAAATGTATCCCGTGGGATATAAGTACATACTGATTTGAAGTCCATGCTCACAATTTAAAATATTAATAAACAATATCTTCTTGAGCAGTAAAAAAATCGCACTTTTCTTTCTCCTTGAACTTATGTTTCCATTCTACTTTTACCATTGGAAGTTTTACTTCAATATGTCACTATGTTAGAACATTTTCTATTGATCACCCTAGCATACTTACATAAAACAAAAACACATGTACAAATATAAATTTCATGATTTTTCCCTCAAATTTTCTGTGACCATAAGATTCCAAATAATAAAAATAATTTTCTAGACTGGGTTTTATGATTATTATTAGCGTTATGCAATTTATCAAAATCACTAAAATATATTATGAAATTCAATATGTAAACCTAAAACAATAAAGATGAAATTGTATTGGGGATTCTTTTCTTAGTGGATTGAGTAGCGTTTTTCAAAATCAGTCCATGTTTCCATAGATTAATATGAATTAAAGTTAGACTAAGACAAGATTCAGAATTCCTTTTTTCATTTCTGTATATGTAAGTGATCAGAAATCTTGTTCATATAAACAGGTAGATGGGAATGGGAAGAAAACTGAATTCCTTCCAAGTTATATGCTCTGAATCCTATGACCTATAATTAAAATTACTTTAATAATCTATCAGTTGACTGTCGCTTTTCAATTTTATTAAAAGCAAAGAATTGGAAACCACATGATTTAACGAAATGATTAATTACCTAATCATTAGAGTCACCGACTTTCTCATGCCAGGCAACAGTATTTCAGATTGTTTCTTTATATCTAGGACAATGAATCATAGCAGAATTTAGGATGGTTAAGACATATACTTTATTTTTTTAAATGTGAAAATACCAATTAAATGGAAAAGTGAAAAAGAAGAACCATCATAAAGCTGCAGGCTTCTTCTTGGGCAGGTCAATTGAAGATCTGGATATTAAGTGACATAAATCCACCTATGTACTCCTAGAGGTACACCTTACTCAATTTAGAAACCTCTGCTCTAACCTACATTAAAAGTTTGAAATATCTCAGGACTAAGTCCTAGCTTCTCTTTTCTTTTTATTCCATACTTTTTCAAGGCAATCTCTTAATTCACTTGGTTTTAAAGGTTCCCAATGACATTCCCAGTCAGATCTCTCAGAGTTCCATATCCACTTTCAAATGCCTATTTGATATCTCCATTTGCTTTTGTTGTAGGCATCTTAAACTCAACATTGTCCAAAATGGAACTATTCAACATATTTTCCAACTTTACCTCTCCACCATTCCTTTCCAGTTGTCATCCTCAAAGTCATTCTTTAATAATTCTATTAGATGGTGAACTCTTTGAAAACAAGGGTATTATATACTCAGCACCTGATATGGGGCCCAGGACAAAGAGGACACAGATGATTTATTTGAAGGAATACCACTTCCCTTTGCATCCCATTCCAATTAATCATTAAGATTTATAAAGTTTATCCCCAGTATATTTCAAAATATGTCTATTTCTCTCAATCTTTTTGCCAACATCTTAGTTCAAGTTACAATCTTTCATTAGCTGAATTACTATAATAGCTTCTATTTTTTGTTTGTTTTTTTGTTTTTCTTTTTGAGATGGAGTCTTGCTCTGTCACCCAGGCTGGAGTGCGGTGGCACAATCTTGGCTCACTGCAACCTCTGCCTCCTGGGTTCCAGCAATTCTCATGCCTCAGCCTCCCAAGTAGCTGGGATTATAGGCACCTGCCGCCACGCCCAGCTAATTTTTGTATTTTTAGTAGACGGGGGTTTCTCCATTTTGGCTAGGCTGGTCTTGAACTTCTGACCTCAGGTGATCCACCCACCTCAGCCTCCCAAAGTGTTGGGATTACAGGCATAAGCCACCATGTCCAGCCATACAACAGCTTCTTAGACTGCTATAACTGCAGGCACTCTTATCAGCTAAGCTAGACTTCCATGGCAGAGTGATTTTTATAGATAACAATTTAGTTTTGTCATTTCCCACATTGAAACATTCCAGGTCTCATGTTCTTTCAAAAGGATAAAGAATAAATTACTTACTATAGCACCCAAGGCTCTGTCTCCCTGATTTCTCATGGCCACCTCTCCACCTTCACCTTGTGCCAGTCTGCACTCTCTCACCACCTCCAGTCACCTTCCCTATTCCTCCTCAGGCCTTGGGGCATGCATTCTCTGCCTGAAGACTCCTCCAGCTCCATTCACGTGGGTAACAGTTACCCTTTATGTCTCAGCTTAAATATTACCTCTCTACAAGGCTTCCCCTGAGTATCTTAGGCTAGATTAGGTCATGCCATTACAGCCTTTCACAGCACTATGTGCTTTACATTCATAGAACTCCTTTCAACTCTCAACTTAGGTTGATTACCGTGTTGGGCTGAGAGGTCCATGGTGGCAAAGATCCTGATTTTCTTGTTCCCTTCTCTATTCCCAGCTCCAGATGTCTGAAGCACAGCAGAATACTCAAGAAATATTTATAGGGCCAATAAATAACAACAGTTTGGGAGTAAAATAAAAGATTCTGTGTCAGTTTAATAAACACTTGTTTTATCCCTTATGCTTATTATATCACTTAATTTCCTAATGACAGTGAATCAGCTTACTCAAGATCTATCTCACCACAGTGAAAACCCTGAAACTACCTTCCCTCACTCCCCACATACAAAACAGTGACATAGCTCATATTCTTTTCTAAGTCAGGTTTGCAAGTTTGATGCTGCACTCTGAATGCTAGAGAAGTGAGAATGCAGAGGTGATGAGTTTATGGCACATAAAGCACACTCTCACATAAGGCACAATCAATCATTATGGGATGCTTTTGAACGAAGGTCTAAAATACATGTTACATTATTATTATGATGATGTATATTATTATGTATACCTGGACTAATGACTATCAAATAGATTGTGTTTTAATAATTTTATTCAACATGCAGATAAACAGGGGAAACAGCTAATAATTCATTTTTCAATTCATTGTTTTCTGAAAGAAAGCATTGCTTTGGGCTGGGCACAGTGGCTTACACGTAAAATCCCAGCCCTTTGGGAAGCTGAGATGGGTGGATCACCTGAGGTCTGGAGTTCCAGACCAGCCTGGCCAACAAGGTGAAACCCCATCTCTACTAAAAACACAAAAATTAGCTGGGCATGGTGGCGGACACCTGTAATCCTAGCTTCTCAGGAGGCTGAGGCAGGAGATTCACTTGAACCCAGGAGGCAGAGGTTGCAGTGAGCCGAGATCGCACCATTGCACTCCAACCTGCACGACAAGAGCAAAACTCTGTCTCAAAAAAAAAAAAAAAAAGCATTGCTGCTTCTTTTTTTTTTCAAATGGTCTACATTCCTCTGTTAATTTACTACTAAATCAGACTATAATATTTAAAGGAGTTAACAAACGATAGGAGAAGATGAAAAATTATACCAACACTTTAATTATTAGCAGTATATTGTGGATTATAAATTGTGGCTCTGATGTCTGTGTTCTAAATAACAGGCACATTTGCAAAATCAAAAATGATTTGGGCCAAATTCAGATAACATGAGTCTTCACAGGCCAATTCTAGGTCACTGTGCGAAGGATGACTTATACATTGTCTTAGCTCAAAATGTTAGAATAATACTGATATTGAGTGTTACAACCTCTCCAGAAGCTGGTTTTAATTAATAAACACTATTATTATTAATTCAATCAGACAAATGTTAAAAAATACTTCAGGTCTATAATTTAAAAAGCAAAAAGAAAAAAAAAAGTAACAAGGAATACTGGAGCCAGTTAATTTCAAACCCAGAAATATGTAAGTAACAACAAATCCCCACACTGTGTCCAAGTGTTCTCATTGTTCAATTCCCTCCTATGAGTGAGAACATATGGTGTTTGGTTTTGTGTCCTTGCGATAGTTTGCTCAGAAATATGGTTTCATCCATGTCCCTACAAAGGATATGAACTCATCCTTTTATGTAGCTGCATAGTATTCCATGGTGTGTATTTGCCACATTTTCTTAATCCAGTCTATCATTGATGGACATTTGGGTTGCTTCCAAGTCTTTGCTATTGTGAATAGTGCCGCAATAAACATACGTGTGCATGTGTCTTTATAGTAGCATGATTTATAATCCTTTGGGTATATACCCAGTAACGGGATCGCTGGGTCAAATGGTATTTCTAGTTCTAGTTCCTTGAGGAATCGCCACATTGTCTTCCACAATGGTTGAACTAGTTTACACTCCCACCAACAGTGTATGAAAAAGCTTTCCTATTTCTCCATATGCTCTCCAGCACCTGTTGTTTCCTGACTTTTTAATGATCGCCTTTCTAACTGGTGTGAGATGGTATCTCACTGTGGTTTTGATTTGCATTTCTCTGATGACCAGTGATGATGAGCATTTTTTCATGTGTCTGTTGGCTGCATAAATGTCTTGAACTTTTATCCTGCCTTTTTCATTTAATACCATAACACAGTCATTTTATTTTAAAATACTTTGTAAATTCTGGCAGAAACTCTACAAGCCAAAATTTACAAAATATTTTTAAAGTACAATGCCTGTGTTATGGTATTAAATGAAAAAGGCAGGATAAAAGTTCAACTGTTTGAAAATATGCACTGAATATGAAGGAGTATAATAAATAGAGGCTTTTAGTGATAAGGTTGTGAATGATTCTAATTTACTTTGAAATGTCCGTATTTTTCAAATTTTCTATGAGGTACATCCATTACTTTATAATCAGAGAAATACATTATCTTCAAAAACAAGATTATTTAATCTTTTTCACCATCTTTTTAGATGGGTTTGTGAAGTGACTAAAACACCAATCCACACTGATCAGTCATTTCCTGAAGAGCTAAAAGAATATGGGTGCCATTTTGATGTATTTGTGCTTTTAATTTTTAATACTATGACATGAGATGTTGGCAGGGCTTTGTGTTCATAGATTCTTAAATATATGTTCAGTTATTTATCTGCAGATAATTGCAATTGCAGCCATGTGCTGTAGTGAGAAGAATATGGATTTTGGAGTCAAACAGACTGAGTATGAATTTTGTCTCAGACACCTGTAAATAATTGAACCTCTTTATACCTCCATAGGCTTATGGAAATAAATTTAATGAATGGTAGCTATCATTAGTTCTAAGTGTCTGCTGTGGGTGAGAGACATGCTAGATGTTATAGAAAATAGAATAGTAAATGAATAACATGGGATAGAAGACATATAGAATGGTGGTATATTAAGGAGACTTAGAGATTGCCATGTTTCTTCTCTTCAGATTTAGCTATCAAGAAAATAACTAAGTCAGTTGCTGGGTATGGTGGCTCACACCTGTAATCCCAGCACTTTTGGAGGCCAAGGCGGGTAGATCACCTGAGGTCAGGAGTTCAAGACCAGCCTGGCTAACGTGGTAAAACCTCATCTCTATTGAAAATACAAAAATTAGCTGGGCATGGTGGCAGGCACCTGTAATCCCAGCTACTCGGGAGGCTGAGGCAGGAGGATCGCTTGAACCCAGGAGGTAGAGATTGCAGTGAGCTGAGATCATGCCACTGCACTCCAGCCTGGGCAACAGAGCAAGACTCCATCTTGGAAAAAAAAAAGAAAGAAAATGACAGTCATCTAATGTAAATAAATGTGGTATCATTAAGACAAAGGAAAGATTGCTCTATTAATTTGGGATGAAAGCCACAACTACCACCACAAAACCTAATATGAGAAACTAAAAGCCAAGAACTCTATCAGTCACAGTCTTATTGTTTCAATGTGTCCCCCAAAAGTTCATGTGTTGGAAATTTAATTCCCAATGCAACAGTGTTGGGAGGTCGGGCCTAATAACAGGTGATTGGGTCATTCGGGCAGAGTCCTCATAAATGGATTAATATTATCATGACAGTGGTTAGTTATTTAGAGAGAAGGTTGTTATAAAGCAAGTCTGGCCTATAGTATCTCTCTCTGTATCGTGTACTTGATCCTGGTTCTGCCCTGCCCTTTCACCAAGGGATGGCCTTTGTCAGATGCTGGTACCATGCTCTTGGACTTGCCAGCCTCCAGAACCATGAGCCTAAGAAACTTATTTTCTTTATAAATTACCCAGTCTGTAGTATACTGTTACAGTAACAGAAAATGAGTTATCTATTAATTTTATTTATTTCTGTTATATAGTAACAGAAAGAGAATACCTATTTATTTTATTTTTACTGTGCCTTAAAACTAAATAAATATAGTTTGCATTTAAGAAATTAATGCTCACTAGTGATCACTTCATGGAAAGTCTACAAGATCCCAGAGAGGAAATCACTTAGGCTTTACTCTCATTCACCCCAACAGACATAATCAGGAATTCCTTGACCAGAGGGCCGCAGTTCACTCCAGTAGATATGTGAACCTTTCTCCACAGTTCATACCTCTAAGGGTTGACAGTGCCAGCTTTATGAATAACCCTAGGCTCAAAAGTGACCAAAGGGCAACTATTTGAAGAAAAAGTAGGTGGAGTTTAGGTGTACAAGTTGTAGTATTGTAGGCATGCACTCAGGCCTCTCATGAGGTAAGAAAGAGCTGGGGCTAGAAAACGAAATGCATAAACTGGGGGCTGGGGACTGCTGTCGCTGTGCTGGAATTTCCTGGTGTAGAAATTTGAGAATTCTAAAAAGTTTATATTCTAACTTGGTTTTCCAGCGTTAGCTTCCTCTGGGAAACCAAAATGTAATGTGTTCCTTTGGAATGGAAGTAGGGATAGTGGTGGGGGAGAGGGAAGGGTATTTTGTGAATAAAGGTTGCCTGGCTCAGAGTGGGTGGTATGGGAGAAACCGCTCTCAGAAGATATGCAAGATTTTGTTATACCGTTGCCACAGTTTCTGAAAATGTCTGGGTGGGCCTGGTGCTTACCATTTTATAAGCTCAATGAATATTAAGTAGTGACAAAGATTCTCTCCTTGACCAAACTTTAGTCAGGCTCCTCTAAGCTCTCTTCTCAACTGGGCTTTGACCTTGGGTTTCAGTGTCTGTCCTTCTCAGGCCTGTACTTCTCAGTTTTAGCAGGAATTCTGTTAACTTACCTTTTTTGTTAATTTATTCTATTGATACATAATGATTGTACATTTTCTGGGATATAGTTTAAAGAGAATCCCTCACCATTGATATCTGATCCCTCTGGCCCACTTTCAGTAAGTTCAATTGATCAAGAATGCCCCCTTACTCTTGATGTTTCCTCCTAGTAATTTTCTGTCCACTGATCTCCACCCTGCTCCTTGGCTGTAAATCCCCATTTGTTCATATTGTATCTGAAATTGAGCTTATTTTTATAGTGAGGTCTCTTTTCCTCTACTGCAACAGTCCCTGAATAAAATCTGTTTCTACCAATTTAACTACTTCCCAGCTTTGATTTTCTGTGACAGTAGCTCTAACATCTTTATGATTTGGGCATTTAATTGTTAAGCTAATTTGAAGTGGCTTGATGCTTGTGCAAAGCTTACCACATTATTAGACCTTTCTAAATAATGACACAATTTATAAACTGCCAGAAAAACCAATTCTTGAAAATATCTAAGATTACCATTGAATTCAATTTCAGCAAATAATTTAAATATATTTTTCTACCTCCCTCAAACCATTTTCTTTTGTCTAGAGCGCAAAGAGCTATTTGCTAAAATCAATATAAAATATGGTTTCAGAATGTTAGAATGACAACATGTCTCTGAAGAGACTATTAGAAATAAATAAAAACAAATGCCTTATCACCACTTAAAGCTGCAATCAGCTCTTTGGTATATGAATCTAATGAGCAGTGGATCTTCTCAGAGCTCTGAGTTTAACTGAAACAAAGCATTGATTTCCTGGCCATGATAATAGCATTCTGAACTTCTCAGGCTGTCAACAAATGTCAGATAATTAGAATATGATTTTAAAATGGAAAATTCCCCAAGATCCTGTATGATACTCAATTTACGGAGAGAGATGCTAAAGTTAAGAAGTTTTTTTAACCTTTCCAAGGACTCATAGCTAGTTAGTGGCAGAGATTCCTATGTCTCTTGCCTTCACTAGAGCAGTACATCTTGTTAACTTTTAGTCTGGGCTGGAAGTTTAGGTATAAACCTACAAATAATTCCAGAAATTGCACCCTATACACAAAGCAGTGGCTATGCTTAAATCAGAATATTTAGAATCCCATAAAGCCAATCTTAAGGGATATGAATCATCCATCTATATCTTAGCAATCCTATTGTTCCTCTGTGAGGAATCAATATATCATTCTTTCTTTTCTTGATTATATTTGGAAAATTGGACCTTATAAAACACAACCTGAATTAATCCCCTAAATTGTAAAGCATATCAATAATTTGGTTTTGACTTTTGAAAACAGAAGTGCTATTTATCAGATAATTTTTATACAATGTTGATGTTTTAGCAGCTGGAATACAGGGTCAAATACCTGTTTAGAAAATGTGAGCACCTTGTGATATTTGCTTGTTTAAAGATTACTTACACCATGCAGACATGGAGCCCCAAACCAATGGTACTCTCCACTTGGTTAGATTTAAGAACAAATCAAAGATCTTCTTTAACAGATTCAAGAACTTGGTGAATGAATTCAAAAACTTTAAATAAATTGTATCTTTAAATGAACAACAATATGAAGAAGTTGTGAGCTTTCTGAAATTAGGAAAAAAATTTCTTAGATTTGTAAATGGGGATATTTATGCCCAAAAAGAATGACAGGGCACTTTTAAAGTAATATCTTTATTGAGATATAATTCACATACTTTAAAATTTGCCCTTTTAAAGTGCATAATTCAGTGTTTTTTTAGTACAGTCACAGAGTTGTCCAATTGCACTATGTAATTTTAAACATTTTCTTTCTTTCTGTTTTTTCTTTTTCTTTTTCTTTTTTTTTTTTTTTTTTGAGACAAGGTGTTGCTCTGTCACCCTGGCTGGAGTGTAGTAGTGCAATCATGGCTCACTGCAGCCTTAACCTCCTGGGCTCAAGCGATCCTCCCACCTTAGCCTCCCAAGTAGCTGAGGCTACAGGCATGCACCACCACACCTGGCTAATTTTTGTATTTTTTGCAGAGATGGGGTTTCACCATGTTGTAGAGGCTGGCCTCCAACTCCTGTGCTCAAGCAATCTGCCCGCCTTAGCCTCCCAAGGTGCTGGGACTACAGACATAAGTCATGGTGCCCAGCCTAGAACATTTTCATCACCCCCAAAAGAAATCTTATATCTATTACTAGCCCCTGGCAACCACTAATCTACCTTCTATTTGCATGGATTTCCCTATTCTAGAAATTTCGTGTAAATAAAATTGTATAATATGTGGCCTTTTTTGTCTGGCTTCTTTCACTTAGCATGTTTTCAAGTTTCATTAATGTTGTGCCATCTGTCAGTACTTTATTCCTTTTTCAGCTAATAGTATTCCATTTTTGAATATAACACAATTTATCCATTCACCCATCAATGGACATTTGGGTTGTTTCCAGTTTTTGGCTGTTATGCATAATGGTGCTATGAACCTTAGTGTACAAGTTTTTGTGTGGACATATGTTTTCAGTTCTCTTGGGTATATGCTAGGAGTAGAATTACTGGTCGTGTGGCAATTCTATTTTTAGCTGTTAGATGGACTGCCAGACTGTTTTCTAAAGTGGCTGCACCATTTTACAATCCCACCAGGCATGCTGAGGGTTCTGATTCTCTACATCTTTGCCAACACTTATACTGTCCATCTTTTTTATTATAGCCATTCTTGTGGGTATAAAGTGGTATCTCCCTGTACTTTTGATTTGCTGTTCACCAATGAATAATGATGCTGGACATCTTTTTATGTGCTCACTGGCCATTTGCACATCTCATTTGAAGAAATATATATTCAAATTTGTGGTAGGCTGAATAATGCCCCTCACCTCAAGAAATTTATGTCCCAATGCCTGGAACCTGTGAATATGTTACTTTATATGGCACAAAAGACCTTTCAGATGTAATTCAGTTAAGGATCTTGAGATGAGGTGACTTGCTTGGATTATCCTGGGGTGTCCAATATAATCATAGGAGTCCTTATAAAGAAAAGTTAGTAGAGTCATAGTCAATGAAGAGATAGGATGATGGAAGTAAAGGTTGGAAGGAGAAAAGGGTTATGAGCCAAGTGATTCAGATGGCCTTTAGAAGTTGGGAAAAGGAAAAGAAACAAATTATCCCATATAGTCTCTGGGGTTCCCCTGTCAACATTCCAAGTTTATCTCAGTGAGTCTGATTTTGGACTTCTGACCTCCAGAACTATAGGATAATGAATTCGCATTATTTTAAGTCACTAAGTTTGTAGTAATGTGTTACAGCAGCAATAGAAAACTAATATGAAATGATTGATCATTTTTAAATTGGGTTGTCTTCTTATTGTTGAGTTGTAGGAGTTTTATTACACATTCTGGATACAAGTCGTTTATCAGGTATATTATTTGCAAGTATTTTCTCTCATTATGTGGGTTATCTTTTAACTTCTTGACAGTGTCCCTTGAAAGCACAAAAGTTTTTAATTGATGAACTCCAAGTTATCTATCTTTTCTTTGTTGCTCATGCTTTTTGTGTCATATAAAGAAACCACTTCCTAAGCCAAGATCATAAAGATTTACTCCTACATTTTCTTCTAAGGCTTTTATAGTTCTAGTTCTTACATGTAGGTCTATGATCCCATTTAATTATTATTTGTCTACAGTGTGAGATGGGAGCCAATTACATTCTTATGCAGGTATATATCCAGAAGTCTTGAAAGAATTTGCTAGAGAAAAAAAAAAACAAAAATCCAACGAGTCATGTTTGCCACAAAGTTATTAATATTTCAGTCAACTCATAGGTGGATTTCCTTTATTGGAATATATGGCAGTTGACAGAAATAGGAAAACTCCAGCTGCAAAAGACTACTTGTGGGTGCCTGATGTTCTACCAGATGTGCAGCTGAAATTATTCTTCTTGTATAGAAATTTTCTTGTGTAACATAATACTAAATTGTTGGGGACTTGTCGATTGCCAGTCACCACAGAACCACTTGCTAGGTGATTTTCTTCTTGTCCAAGTACTCTATAAATACAATTAGGGCTGATATTATGGATAGAGAAAATCAAAAGATAGGGTTGTTACCCTTCAATACTTTTCACTTTTGTTGGGAGAGATGGAAAAAATAATCCTTAAGAATGAGTCCATTGAGATTCGCATCATACATCTTTCTAAAGAGAGCGCTGGTATCATTTATACTAGGTAATAAAGTCTCCCTTCTCATGAAGTTCTTCCTATTCAGAGCAACAGCTGGGCTTGTATCCTGCTTTGACCCCAAAACAATGATGAAATAAATGTTTACTTGGATTTGGAAGCACTAGAAGTCTCTGCCTTTGAATAAAACATTTACCATGATCATAGTCATTTAGTGCAACAATCACTTGGGGTACAGTGGAAATTGACAGGTTGGATGTTGTGACTTGTGGGGTTTTTTTATTTGCAATCACCCAAACTCATGACAGTTCGGTATGGAGAGGTACTCTAAGAATTTAGCAATCTCTTATGCTATTTCCACTTCCTAGAAATCTTTCATTTTCTTAAACAATTGGTAAGTGGGTCTTGGGAGTAAGTGTCAGACTCTGATGCCTGGAAGTTACTCCCTTTCCTCTGTTTGGTGCTTCTCATTTGCACAGAAAACAAAAAACAAACAAAAAAACCAAGTTGAGCTTTGTCTTTTCCATTTCTAAGCCTTCATCTCCTGATGATTACCAATCATTTTTCTTCCTTCTTTTCTTCCCCTCTCTGTGTTTCCTTTTCCTCCCCTCCCCTTCTGTCTTTCTCATCGTGCTCTTATTTTAAAATCATCAGTGAGTTAGTGGATATACATTAATGAAAAAGCAAAAGAATGAATTGTCAAAGGACAGCCAAAGGGCAACGTTTTTGTTTATACACAAGAACTGCATTCTTGAAACATTCGTCCTTGACCTCTCAACTTTGTCAGTACAGTCAAACCTCAGTATAATCATTATTCTTGTTTGAAATAAACATGTATGTTGTCTTGGTTTTTATGAGGACAAAGACAACCTTACCTGTAAACAGACACGGAAGTAATAAATGAAGCAATGGATTTAAAGAAAAGAAAACTTCTTTTTTTTATATATATATCTTTTCTGGGAGTAGAAATGATTATGCTGAAGGCTAAGAGATTAAATTGTGTCACTTGTCAGGAAATTGGCAAGCAGCCATCTTTTCTGCCTGTTTCTACATGGTGCTTTTGTGCTGTGGATGCCTTTAATAAACGCACTCTTGTGTAAAATGTCATTGCTGCACTGCCAAGTGCAGGCTGTCATGTGATAGCTCTTCCCCAGGATGACATATCAATATTGGTCTCTGGCAATTCTAGGACTTCAAACTACACAGAGGGCATTTTTATAATTCAAATACAAGTGAAGAAATAAAAATCATTCTTCATATTATGGATGTGTATCTATTTTGCTCTGAAAGAAAACCTAATGTTCTTTTCAAATACTGCTTAAAGATAGGTAACACTGGCCGGGCGTGGTGGCTCACGCCTGTAATCCCAGCACTTTGAGAGGCCGAGGCAGGTAGATTGCCTGAGGTCAGGAGTTCAAGACCATCCTGGCCAACATGGTGAAACCCCGTCTCTACTAAAAATGCAAAAATTAGCTGGGCGTGGTAGCAGGTGCCTGTAATCCCAGCTACTCAGGAGGCTGAGGCAGGAGAATCGCTTGAACCCAGGAGGCGGAGGTTGCAGTGAGCCAAGATCGCACCATTGCACTCCAGCCTGCGTGACAAGAGTGAGACTTCATCTCAAAAAAGAAAAAAAAAAAAAAGATAATGCTATCAAATTTTAATGACTACTCTAGAAGACAAAACACAAATGACGAGTAACATTTTTTAAAAGTTTCATCTTACTCTTAATCAAGTAAATGCAAAGCAAAGCAGGGAAATATACCATTGTTTGCCTTGGACATACGTGTATGCCAAAATTACATATGTGAAACCACATGCAACACTGACAACATATTGCAAAGTAGGACCTCTCCAACATTGTTGGTAAAAGTAAAATTTGGTAGAATATTTCTGGAAAGAAATTTGGTAACATGCATCAAAAGGTTTTAAAATGTTCATTCTATCAGGTTCAGAAATTCTATAGTAGAAATATATCCTAAGGAAATAATGAGGTACAAGGTTAATAATGTTTTCCAAAAGATGTCCATATATTTAAAATGCTCATAAACTGAAAATAAATTCCAAACAATGTGAATGGCTAAATATGCTACTTAATAGCAATTAAATTATTTGCAAAGGCTTTTTTATTGATACAGGGAAAGGTCCCTGAACTAAGGTTAAGCGAAGTTAAACAAAAATTAAATATCATATAGAGTATGATCTAAACTAAGTTTAAAAGGCAAAAAATATCAGAAAGACATGTACAAAAATGTTACTAGTGATTAGCTTTGTGTAGTGCAAAAACGAAAGTGCTGTGTTTTGCTTAGTCTTTGTCTACTCTTCTTTATTTTATATTTATTACACAGAGGACAAATATCACGGCCATAAACACACATACCCAAAAAGTTCTATTTAAAAAGAAGTTCTATCAGAAAATGGTCACTGTTCAGAGAAATTCATCTAAACCACCATGTGCTCTTCTTGCCTTGCCTCTTGACTTAGCCCTCATCTCACATTTTCCCTGCAGTTTCTGGCTGTCTCCCTCACTCCAGCTCAGATTCACATCTCCAGCCAGTAGATGTAAAACAGGTCTCAGTCTCCATCTCTGCTGTCCCTCCACCCGAGGGACTAGATTCCTCCCTTTTACTGGCGTGGGTCCACCTCTTGCTTTTGATTGATTGTGCTTTGGCCTCTTGCCTTTAGGTATTAGAAAGTCCCAAGTCCAGTCACGAGCCCTGATCAGTGTTTCTGAAGTTTTGGGTGTGACAGTGTTACCGGAGACCTGCAACAGCAAGCTACTCTGCAGCCCAGTTTAAGGGAATTTTTGGGTCCAGAATTTATATGTCTATATTAGTTTCTTGTTGTTACATGACAATTTACCACAAATTAATCAGTTTAAGACAACATATACTTATTATCTCAGAATTTCAGCAGGTCAGGAATCTAGACGTGACTCAGAGGAGTCCTCTACTTTGGTATCACGAGGCTGCATGCACTGATGTGTCAGCTGGACTGTATTCATTTTGGGAACTTGGGGTTCTCTTATAAGCTCATGTAGCAATCTGCAGAAATCAATTCCTTGTGACTGTATGTCTGATGTCTTCTATCTTGCTAGCTGTAGCCTGGGGACTTACTTAGTACCTAAGGGATGCCTTTAGGTCCTCACTACACAGCCCCCCATAGGTTCTTTAACAACATGGAAGTTTGCTTCATCCATGCCAGTAAGAGAATCTCTCTGTTTTTAAAAGTCTCATTACATGGGTCAGTCTGAATCAGGATAATCTCCATTTTGATGAAATCAAAGTCAAATGATTAGGGGACTTAATTACATCTGTGAAGTCCCTTTTGCCATATAAAGTAGCATAATCATGGAATTCAATCTGATCATATTCACAGGTCCTGTCCGCATTCAAAGGAAAGGGATGTAGGTTATTAGGGGGCATCTTAGAATTTTGCCTACCACACTGTCCATCCCTGGCTGCCACAGACTTGTGGCTGAGGTTCAGCAGTCTGCTAAATAGCTGGCTCTGTAGATAACAGAGTTGTATTGCAGGCCTTGCCTTTTACCTAATTCCTTTACAAACACTATTTCATGTAATCTTACTATACCTTCTTGAGATATATGTTCCTATCTCCAATGTACCAGTGAGGAAACTGAAGAACATAGAGCTTAAAAAGGGGCCCAAAGTCACATAGCTAGGAAGTAGTACCTGAAACCTTGGTCTTTGACTCCAAATATTGTGTTCTTTCTCCTATATCTCTTTTATGAGAAGTTCTTCTTTCAGGAGAAAGAACAACTAAGACTGGAGCTTGATTTGAAGTCTGATCTACTTAGGGAGGAAGTCACTTCTCACTTTATCTGTGCCTTTAGTCTGCACTGTCACTTTATATTGGCTATGATTTCGCACACACAGGAAGGTTTTTCATAATGATTCCAGGGTTCCTAGAATTGTTTCCTAGAAAATTACCACAAACCGGCTGGGTACGGTGGCTCACACCTGTAATCCCAGCACTTTGGGAGGCTGAGGTGGGCGGATCACAAGGTCAGGAGTTCGAGACAAGCCTGGCCAACATGGTGAAACACTGATTCTACTAAAAATACAAAAATTAGCTGGGTGTGGTGGCGGGCACCTGCAGTCCCAGCTACTCAAGAGGCTGAGGCAGAAGAATCGCTTGAACCCAGAAGGTGGAGGTGGCAGTGAGCCGAGATTGCGCCACTGCACTCCAGCCTGGGCGACAGAGTGAGTCTCTGTCAAAAAAAAAGAAAGAAAGAAAGAAAGAAAGAAAATTACCACACACACACTTACACACTTACCAACTTGAAACTATTTCTATTTATTAGCTCACTATTGGTGTATGTCATAAGTCTAGCACAGCGTGGCCAGAATCTCTGCTTAAGTTCTCACAAGGCTGTATCAAGATGTCAGCTGAGCTGCATTCTCATCTCAAGGTTCAGGGTCTTCTTCCGAGCTCATGTGGTTGTGTCAGAATTCAGTTCCTTGAGTTGGTGGGACTGAGGTCCCTGCTTCATTGTTGGCTGTCAGCCTGGGGGCCTCTGTCTGCTCCTAGAGGCCATTCTCATTCTTTCTCACATGGCCTCCTTCATTTTCAATCCAGCAACAACGTGTCAAGTACATCACACATCTTTAACTTCTGCCACCAGCCTGAGAAAAGTCTCCACTTTTAAGGGCTCATGTAATTAGACCAGGTTCACATGTATACTCTCCCTATTTTAAGGTAAATTATACCATATAAAAATCATAAGAGTGACATCTCGTCATAGTCACAGGTTCTATGGATTATGGTATAGAATCTTGGGGAGTGGCATTTTTATTTTTATTTTTATTTATTTTGAGATGGGGTCTCGCTCTGTTGCCCAGGCTGGAGTGCAGTGGTACGATCTCAGCTTACTGCAACCTCTGCCTCCCTGGTTGAAGCCATTCTCCTGCCTCAGCCTCCTGAGTAGCTGGGATTACAGGCGCCCACCACAACACCCCGCTAATTTTTGTATTTTTAGTAGAGATGGGGTTTTACCACGTTGGCCAGGCTGGTTTTGAACTCTTGATCTCAAGTGATCCACCTGCCTCAGCCTCCCGAAGTGCTGGGATTACAGGCATGAGCCATCGCGCCTATCCGTGAGTGGCATTTAGAATGATGCTTACCACAGTGGATCTTTTAAGCGTCGTTGTTGTTTTTCTGCATTATAGCTTAGAAGATAAAAACATGGACACTGGAGTCAAACTGCTTACATTCAAATCCTGGCTCCAATATTTACTAGCAGTACAAACTTAGGGAAGTTGCTTAACCTACCAGTTCCTCAATTTTCTTATCTGAAAAATGGATAATAAATAATAGTATGAATTTTATTGAGTCATTTAACACTTTAAATGAGCTAATGTGCCAGAAAATGACTTGGCACATTGTAAGCACTGTGTTGGTCTTTATTATTAGGATTATTATTATTGATCTGATTATTACATAACCACTAATTTAGAGTTCAGATTTACTACTCTCCTTGGAGCAAACCCATCACCTTATTTCTGTGGACCTTAGTTTCTCTGTAAATGTTAGTGTTATTTAACTGTCAAAAATATAATTTATGTCTTAGTCTGTTGGGCTATTATAAAATAAAATATCATAAACTAAATGGCCTATAAACCAAGGCACTGGCAGATTTGATGTCTAGTGATGGCCCTCTTCCTGGTTCATAGATAATGCCTTCTAGATATGTCCTCACATAAAGGAAGGGGCAAGGAAGCTTTTATGAGGGCACTAATATAAGCCAGGGCTTCTTTTACAAAGACATGCAGGAGTACTCCACCTTCAGAACCTAATCATCTCTCAAAGGCCCCACCTCCTGATATCATTACATTGGGGATTAGCTTTCAACAGATGAATTTTGGGAGGATACAAATATTAAGGCCATAGCAATATATAATGCAAAGGTACATTTTAAAGAAATTTAAGTGTCTCTAACTCAAAGGAAACACCAAAGGATTTGTTTACATAAAAGAAAACTATGTTTAATTTATAGGGGTTTTTTTTAAGCAAAGGAAACATAGCAGATTCAGTGGCTTACATTATAAACTTGAGAATAGAAGTATAGAACCGTTTTTTGCACCATACCTATTTTTTAAAAATGGTCTTTAATTCCATGTTATGACCAAGAGAAAAAAAAGTATGTGAAAAATAGGGACAGGAAACTTAGGGAAGAACATAGAGGGTGAAAGGAGACAGCAGAAGGAAACGTAGAAGGTGTAATAGGAAAGGGGATAGAGAAGAAAAGGAACAGAGGCAAGAGGAGAGGAAAAACTGCTTAGAGACAGAGAGGGAAGGTAAGGAGAAAGGGGAAAACGGTGGTAAAATTTATTGAGCACCAATTATGTGCCTGCCATAGCTAAGGAGTTCGGTTATCTCACCTCAGAACATCTCAGTGAAGTAGGTATTATTGTCACCACTTTACAAATGAGAAAATAGCTATTAAGTGAGTTTAACTTGTGTCCAAGGTCAATTGTGTTACATACAGAAGTTAGAACCCACATCTTTCCAGAGCTAATTACAATGTCCTTCTCCCATGTCCTTAAGGACTAATGGTGAGATAAAACATACTCCTCATGGCTTGTTGGTCCAACCTCAGTGTTCCTGTCACGCTGAGAAAAGACTTAGTCTGACTTAGTTGAGGTGTTGGTGTTACTGTCTCTTAGCACTACCTAATAATCTTAATTATTTGAGTCAGGACGTTTGGATTTTAGTTAAATAGGATCCCCAAATGATTTATGCCTCAGGATAAGTCACTCCTCTGAGCTGCAGAATCCCACTCTATAAAATGTATGTCTTGGACTAGACCAACTGCCAAATACTGAAAATTATACTTATTAGCTGTCTTCACATAGGCAAAGGCTGTAATGCGGATTGGGGAGAAGGTGAATTTTGTTGCTCTAGTTAGAAGCACTGTACCAAGTTTTGCAGGTTGTTTATTGTACAACCTTAGTGGGCAATATTCATATACACAGTCATAGGCCATGGCCCTGGCTCCAGGAAGCCAAAATAAAGACCAATGTGTAGAGGCCAAAAAAAGGGAAATCGTGGCTCAATAGAAAAACAGCAAACTCTGTTATGTTCAGAATTACCTCTTAACATTGTGAAAGCTTTACCTTTGGGGGTTTTTAGGCAGAGACCACATGATGTAGGAATTCTACCAACACATGAGAGTTTAGAGAATACCTAAGCGACATTCAGAACTGGATTTTTAATGTGGTCAAAGCTAGCTGGGTGATCTTAAAATCATTAAGCCTTAATTTTCTGAATCCTTATTATTATGGCCACAATAATAGTACCTACTTATATGGCTACTGAAGTAGAAGATTGTGTGTGTGTGTGTGTGTGTGTGTGTGTGTGTGTCTACAACTGACATCTCTGTATCTTAGCACAATGTCCTGCACATGATAAAATCTCAAGAAATGTTAGCTTTCATTATCAATATTATCTTTTCAACTATGAATGAATGAAGTTTCTAGCACAGCAGAACTTTGCTTTACACCTCTGTAGGCATGGGGCTGCCACCATGTTTGCAGGCAAAGAATGCTGGCATTCTCAGAGATATCACTTTTCATTCTTAATTGTAGAGCAAACATATAACATAAAATCGATTTCAAGCTTAGAGCCAGAATTTGGTTAAAGGGTGGAGGTTCTCCCCATCTTGTAGCTAAACAGAGTGGTGAAAAATTATGATTATGGCCCGCCATAATGATAATTTAGAGATAATTTCTAAATTATCCTCTAACAAGTCTATTTCTAAACTTTAAAAATAGAGCTTCTTTAGGGTCCAGTGTTAGCAAACAGAATCCCCACGATGACTCATAGAATTACACAGCATCTTTTTCAAACCTTTCACTCTAGTGGGGATATGTCCTCATTCAGAAATTAATTTAGTTAATTCAGCTTAAAAATTCTGTTGTCAAAAAGCTTATTTCATGTGGGAGTATCTTTTTTGTTGAAAAAAGATGCACATTTACCTGAAAAAAAAAAAGTGATTCTCTTCATCAAGCTGTAAACATGCAGCTGTCAAAAGTAATCACTACATCAGAAAAACTGGATAAGGAATAAAAGTATCTTTGGTTGATTCATAAGAAAAACAGCAAAGTAGCTTATAAGCTTAATGAAAAAGCAGACTGAGGAAGTGCTATGAAGCTTACATTTCTGCTCCTTAAGTCACAGTCCTCAATGTGGCTCCATGCACGCTAAAGTCATTCTTACCTACAGGACTTCACTTGCTTTATTTAATAAGACTCTGTCCTTGATTAAATTTGAGTCAGGCTTCTCTGGGTCCTATTCTCAATTAGGCTTTGACCTTAGGCTTTTTATTTGGCCTCGTTAGCCCAGTTTTACCAAGAATCCTGCTGAGTCAGTTTATGAAAAATTTCTCTCCCTTGGTATCCGATCAAATTCCTTATCCCATACCCTTGATAATTTATCAGCTTGGCCTGCCTTCAACAAGAATCCTGCCAAGTCCCTTTAGCCAGAATTCCCCTTACCCTTGACGTTTTCTCTCAGTAATTTTCCATGCACTAACTGCCACCCCCCACTCCACAGCTCTTTGGCTATACATCTTCACTTATGCTTTCTGTATTCAGAGTTAAGACCAATCACTCTCTTCTACTGCAAAATCTCCATTGCAGTGAACCCTCTTGAATAAACTCTTCCTTACAGTCATTAACAAGTGTCATAAATATTTTGTATTTCACATATCCTTCCTATCTTACCTCCCACAATAATTTTCACTTCTCCCTCTTCTCCACTTTATTTATTTACTTATTCAAAAATTCATTTCTTCAGCAAGAGTTAATTGAGCCACTTATACATATGTAACTGCTTGGCCTGAGGGGATTTACAACCTAGTAGGGGTGCTAAAAGTGACATTAGGGCATGTTATTCTTCCTGAAAAATCTCTCCTAATTTTTCCAACCTATAGTGCCTTTTAGCTAAGGTTTTGATCCCATAGCATTTTATGTTATTTACCCCATGAGGGTAACTCTTATTTCCCACAATTAAGTTCCTTAAAGAAAGTAGCCCAGCTCAAGCAGCTACTACTCTCTATCACTGAGAAGTTCCTGGCTGCACTCCCTCCACCAACCTAAACTCACCATGTGCCTTTTTTTTTTTTTTTTTTTTTTTTTGCTTTTTGAGACATGGACTCACTCTGTCACCCAGGCGGGAGTGCAGTGGCATGATCTCGGTTCACTGGGATCAAGTTCAAGCCATTCTCCTGCCTCAGCCACCAGAGTAGCTGGGATTACAGGTACCCACCACCATGCCCAGCTACTTTTTGTATTTTTAATAGAGATGGGGTTTTGCTATGCTGGCCAGGCTGGTCTCAAACTCCTGACCTCAAGTGATCCATCTGCCTTGGCCTCTCAAAGTGCTGGGATTATAGGCATGAGCCACTGAGCCAGGCCATCCTGTGCTCTTCATCCAAATGAAGCTGCTTTCCCTTTTTTTCTGAGGGACAACTTGTTCTTTTCTCTGTGTTCCCACTTAGATTTGTAGGGTTAGTGAAGACTCAGAGGAAACCTTCCCAGGGAATGGTTTTTTTAGACTCTTTTCCCCTCTCTAAACACCTAGAGAAAGCCCTATAAATGGTTGCTGAATATGAGAATACATACAATATCTACAACGTTGCTTTACTTGCTAATGCTACTTATAGTATATCTTTTTGATAATTATATTATTTGCCCACTAGTTCATATTTATGTTCTTTCCAACTAGACTGAAGGCCTCATTCAAACAAAAGATTTATCTTCATCCCCTCCTCACAGTGCCTGGCCCAATGTTCAATGTGGTAGCTACCAACGAACACAAATCAAACACTATTGAAATTCAATCAGTAGCAAAAGATCTGCAAAGTCATTTCAGGAAGCTTGCCTTAAAAAATTCTTTCAAGTACAGAACTTTTGTAGAATTATTATTCTTCAAAGGTACAAATGTGTCTCATTGATGCAGCAGATTTACTTTCAAAATCATTCTAATGTTTCAGATCTTTACCTGAGTCTGCCATCCTCTGCTGCAGCACCTCCTGGTATAATCTTCGTAATAAATATGCCAGGGTCATCTCCAATGTGGGGATTATCTGTCCCCCCAGCAATACTGAATCCCAGGCCAGAATTCCCCTGTAGAAACAAAAAGCAGATATTAAATGATGTGTCTGTCACCTAAAACCTAGTTCCTCTTGCACTCTGCATTATCATGTTACTACTCAAATGGAAATCAGGTGACAACAGTCTTGTATGCTAAATCATAAAGTGCACGGTTAGCAGACAAAGGAAGGTCAGGAAAAACACTGAGGTTTATTCCTGCACTGTAAGAATGCAAGAGCATTATATTTTTCTTTTAAAAATTGCTTCCTTTATGCAGCAATTAAAATCACATTTATGAAGCAGGAAATAAAAACTTACAAATTGTGTAATATGAAAAAATACAAAGAATCATTAGAGTGTCAACTGTAAAAATTATACATTTATATGAAAGAGGAAGAAAAAAGTTACATGAAAGAATTTGATTTAATAGAAGAGTGAACTTGAATGTTTCATTTTCTTATTTCTGGTATTGTTGTTCTAATATCACTTATCTGTCAAATAATGTGTTTCTAAGTAAAGAAAACTTCCACTTCAGAAGACAAGGCCCCCTTCTAGAATCATAATACATGAGAGATACTTTTGAACAATAAACAGGCTTTAATTTGCAATAGCAATAGAAAAGGCATGCAATAGTGCAGCAGCATGTAAATCTGAGTAGCTTGTATTCTAATAAAGCCTTTACACTTACTCCTGTAGATTATAGTAACTGATATCCTGTGGGTGTGTATATATATATACATATATACATATATATACATACATCTCTTTCTAAAGAGATATATATAAGGATATATATCTCTAAAGAGATATATATATCTCTAAAGAGATATATATATCTAAAGAGAGATATATATATCTAAAGAGATATATATATATCTAAAGAGAGATATATATATCTAAAGAGAGATATATATATCTAAAGAGATATATATATATCTAAAGAGATATATATATCTAAAGAGATATATATATCTAAAGAGATATATATATCTAAAGGATATATATATCTCTCTCTCTAAAGGATATATATATCTTTCTAAAATTTGTATGTAAGGCATAATTAAAAGTCCCCCCAAATCCACAAACCATATTATTTATTTCTTATTTCTATAGTCTCCTTTACTCCCCATCTCCCATCTCCACAGCTACATATGTTTTCATGGTTGTGTTGTAATTTTTTCCAAATCACATTATATTTTAAGCCCTTTCTGTATAGCTAGGCAGTCTTTATAATTATTCGTCATGTTTCATCAAGGTCACATATTACTTATTTAACCAGTCCCTTGTCACTGGATATTAAATTTCTCTACATATTCTTACAACAAATATAGCTTACTAAATTTATGATCATTTGATTAATTTCCACTCTTGGGTAAAAAGAGATGAGGACTATGAATTCAGTAGTTATTTCAGAAAAAGTAATTAGGGTGCTTGATTAGTCAGAAAGGTTCAATGTCAAGATAAGATCAGCTATAACTTGATACCTATACCACTGCAAATGTCAAGGTAATGTTTAGCAATTCTTATTGACTAAATTTATAAAACTGATTTCCAAAGGGATGTTTTTACAATTGTATATTTATTACATATGTTGAAAGGGTGAAATGAATAATTCAGCTATGGCAACTAAAATCTCATGTGTTTATACTTCTGATGTTTTCCCTAATTCTGTTTGCTCTTTGAAAAAGTCCAGTGTTCACTGAACAGAGTTATTACTTACTCGCACTCATATAATCATGAATTTATTTAATATTTTTTAAACACCACCTCTGTACCTGGCACTAGACTAAGCCCTGGAGCTACAGGAGTAAGTATGTCAGTTTATAAGGCACATGAAGGGGAAATGCAGAGTGTAGGAGTGGGTAAGAGAACCAAACACAGTGACTTGGTGACATAGAGAAGAACATTTTGACATAGAGGGAAGAACTTGCATAAAAGCCCTTAGGTGAGAAAGGGTATGCCACACCCAAGGAACAGACAATAAAGTTGGAACAAAGAAAGCAAGAAGAATTGGATAGATGTACCTTAATCATGAAATTTACAAGAGCAGAGTGTACGAGAAACCATTTTGGATTTTAAATACTTACTGACACCAAATGACTGTGTTAGTATTGGTTGAGCATTTTGTATGCAACTGACTCTAAACTAAGACTGCAGAGGTTAAGGCCAGATGGTTTCTGCCCTCATGGATATTCAAAGCATAGCAAAAAAAGCACTAATACTCTGGCATCTAGTGATCAGTATATTTCATGTACTGTATAACCTCAACTGCACTGTCAAGTATGTAGCCATGGAGATAGTGTTTAGGGGACTTAATGAGGCAGTTCTCTAAGATCCAGAGGTTTGGGAAAGAAAAAATGGGAGGATGAGTATTTTCAATGTAATTTGGGTCAAGCTCTAAGTACATCAACTAGAGTGTATTGGTCTCACTGTAGTTAGCATCTCAGGGATAATAATGTGTTGATTAATGAGAGTAGGGAAGGAGGCAAGCAGAGATTGGGAGATACTCAAATGCTTTCTCCTGATACTGTCAACATGTTTGGAGAGGGTATTCAAAACTTTGTCATGTGAGAAAGATATTCGTGATCTAACTCTTAACCTTGTCAACTTTATTTCCAGCTTCACACTTTACCCCCCAGGAACAATGAAGTGAACTGCAGGCTCTTTACTGCACAGACCTCACTATAATTCATCTATTGGTGTTTATTTATGCTGTTTTCTCTACCAGAAACTTCACATCGCCTTCTTGACTATTTCAATTATTCGCATTTTTGAAGATGTGGCTCAGACGGTGTCTGCTCAAGTTAATACTAAATTATCACCCAACCCTTCTCTAGATAGATCACATTTCTGTGTTTTTGCAGGCTTTTATGCTTACTTACATTATGCATTGTGTTATTTTGTAGTTGTCTGTTTCTGAGTCTGTCTTTCCTTTAAACTGGGCTTGTAGAAGGCAGGAACTGTGTAGTATTCATCTTTGTTTTTTTGGAGCCTCGTCTAGCACATAGTATTGACAATAAATACTTGATGAATGAAATAACAGAAAAACAAGCCTACTGAGAATGTTTGTGCCCTAACAGGAAGACTCAAAAAGGCCACAATAGAAATCTACAATGTGTTAAGGAATACAATATGGAAGTAGAAGCCATTTTGCTCTATGTCATTACAAGAATAAAAAAATAGAAAGCTCAGGCATTCAAACTGTGGTGCAGCTAAAGGCTGACTAATAAGATACAACTGTTCAGATTGGAGATGCACTACTCTGTAAGGGATAGAGGATCCTTCACTCAGGAGGTATTTGGCTAGTCACTGGGCGTGAAGGACCCAGGCATTTATTGAAAGGTTAAACTGGATGATTTTAAAGGATTCTTTTGGGACTCTGGCTAGATATAGGAAGTCTGCTCTTGCCAACAGAGAAAAGGGGATGTTTTAGGGACATTTAGTGGGGGAAGTAGATCACTGTCAAATTCTTGAAACTTAGTCTGTGAATCAATATGTCTTTGAAATAATGGCTTGGATAACAACCTAGAAACATTTAACCACTATTTTTCTTTTGAATTGACTACAATATGGAGAAAACTGTGGCTCTGGCATTTTCTAATATACATTCCCCTGTCCCCAGACCCACTCTGAGGAAAAGAATGAATATATTTAGGAAATTCACAGTGGAAACTAGGTAGGTAGAGACAGAATGTAACTTGCCCTGTGTTTCTGGTCCCAAAGCATCCCTGAAAGCTTTTGTGTTTCAATTAAAACTAGTCTACCAGCTGGGTCTGGGCAGTCATCATGGTTCTTTACAAGAGATTCATCTGAATTCAGCTAAGGAAATGATTTAAAGAGCTTTCACCTCCCTTTATTGTTCTCTTCCAGCCTTCCCTTTTAAGTCTTTGCTACCAGCCAGCAGCATTTAGCAGAGAGAGGGACAGATGCAAAAGTGTCAGTTAAATTGCTGCCTGCTGCTCTCTATGGCTGAATCACTTCAATCCCCTGACAATTGTCCCAAAGCCTGCCAGCTGCAGGGACAGATCTCAGCTCCTCTCTTCTCTGAGCAGCAATCTCTCCATGTGAACAGGCAGACCCCTGGTTGACACTCTTAGATCCTGAAAATTGTGACTAATTAACCGAGTGTTGATCCCTGATGCAGTCAATGGAAACTTCAAGGTGCCATGCTGGTAAGGGCAGACCCTGTAAAGGGTTCTGGGTGGGCTGCTGTGTCCTTGCAGTTGGGAAGATTCCATGACAGATGAATGTCACTGACATGGACCATTCTTTCTCTTAATTGTTCACATTTTCTGACTCTTCCCCACGAGCACAAACCCATTTTCTAGCCAAATGACACTTCTTGTTTCATGTACTGCACACCATCTCCTCTCAGACAGAGAATCCACCAAAAAAAAAAAATACATTTTACAAATATAAATATAATGTCTCTGGGAAAGCCCCACTTTTATTAAAAGTTTATTTCCCAAATGAAAATTTCTCTCAAAATGGGGTTATATATAATAAAAAAAGAGGAAAATAAGCAGTAATATTATAATCACATTCATTTATATACAATGTTCTACCGACAATGAGTTTTTTTGATTTTTAGAATTTTTCTACTTTAAAATACTGTTTGATCTGATCATTCGATTCTAGGATTTTATCCTAAAGAAATAATCAGAGAAACATGAAAAGATTTGTGTTCAAGGTTTGTTGCATTATTTTTCTAGTGTTAAAAAAACACAACTGAAAACTGACATCCATATCATGGAGAAATGGTTAAAATATTGTGGTACATTTATCTGAATGTGGGGATAGTTTGGAGTCATTAAAATTGTAGTGCTTTTCAATAATAAAGACATGGAATTAACCCAGGTGACCATCAATGGTGGACTAAAAGAAAATGTGGTACATATATAGCATGGAATACTACACAGCCATAAAAAAGGAATAAAATCATATCCTTTGCAGTAATGTGGATGCAGCTGGAGGCCATTAAACTAAGTAATGCAGAAACAGAAAACCAAACACTGCATATTCTCACTTATAAATGGGAGCTAAACATTGGGTACACATGAACATAAAGATGGGGACAATAGACACTGGGAAATATAAGAGGGAAGAAGGAGGGAAAGGGAAAAAGGTTTAAAAACTACCTATCTGGTACTATGCTCACTTGTTAGGTGATAGGTTCAATTGTATTCCAAACCTCAGCACCACATGATATAACTTTTTAATAAATGTGCACATGAACCCCCAGAATCTAAAAGTTATAAATAAAAAATAAAATTTTAGTGCTGTTAATAAAAATGGAAAATGTTAATTATATAAATGTAAGAAAAAGGTGACATTTTAATTACAGTATGATTGCCACTGAAGACATTTAAAATGACTTAATTTTAACAAGAAAATTATTAACTTTAATTAATAATAGTAAAATTGCTTAAATAATTTAAACTACATAAGAAGGAGATTTTAAAAAATTATAAAGCCCCTAGTAAAATACTAAAAGCATTATTAAGGGAACTAACATTTATTGCATGCTTATTCTATGCTAAACACTAATCTATGTTTCTTACAATTTCCTATGTGGTAGATTGTATTATTCTCTTTTTATATATTAGAATGAAAAACAAACAACAAGCAAACAAACAAAAACTGAGGCTGAGAGGAGTGAAGTAACTTACTTACAGACGTAAAGCAAGAAAATAGTGAATTCAGATTTAAAAGCAGATTTCTCAGACTTCAATTACTATTTTCTTTCCATTATATCACATTGTCTCTTCTGAGTTCAAAAACTAATGCAATGGTAGGGAAGTAATACAAATTTTAGTTATAAGGAACCACTTCATTGGATTTTTGGAAAACATTTAAACTTCTATCAGTATCATGAAAATATTTCAAAACATTTCTAATAAAGTGATACGGTTTAGTGGAAAAACATAGATCTGGGTCGTTTTAACCCGGGTTTGCACACTGGCTCTGCCATTGACATCTGTATTGGATACATTTTGAAACTAGACTTTGAGTCTAGTTTCATCATCTGTCAAATGGAGATAATGAGATGAATTCAAATGACACAGGCACCAGCAAGTGCTAAGCACAGCACATGGGTGATGATCAAGCAATGTTAGTTCAATTCCTTTGGTTTGATGCATAGCACTGTTTAAAGGGTCCTTACGAGTTTGAGGACAGTAAGGGAGAACAGATGTCAAACAATGTATTCTTTAATTCATGCCTTATTTATTGATCCAACAAGTATGGATTAATGCATTTTAACCTACACTGATAATATATGTTACTTTTCTTCGTTAAAACAAAACTTAGCTAGAAATACTAAATTTGGGGTAAAGATTAGGTTATAGTATTGAAACCTTAGATAAAAAACAGCTAGGGATAAAAAAAGACTCAAACAATGTTCTTTTAACATTTTAATACCCATGTTCTATTTGATAAATATTGAAATGGTATATTCCTCTCACTAACCCCAAGATTCCTATATGCTTCCCTTAACCCAGGAACACCTATCTGTTCCTTTTGCTACTTGCCAACCATCATCGATATTCAAGTTTACCTTCTGCATATTTGCTCCAGCAAAGCCATTTGTTTATTTTAATTTAATATAGTTTATACTACAAAACAATATATATGTTGTTTTCAAATATAACATACCTCAGCCCCTAATCTGTAAATTTCTCATATGCATCCTGATTGAAAATTACTAGTCTACCACTTGAACATTGGCCATGAAGATAACAGGACAGCGAACAATATAAGTACGTAGAATAAAGATATCAAAAAAGATTAAAACAGGTAATAAGAAGTTAAAATAAAGAACCATTTAGGCTACATGCCAGAAGAAGAAATGTCCCTTGATAGAAAGGTCTGTTGGTTGGCAAATAATCTTCCAAATTGTCCTGGAAGTCATTTTACTTTGAAAAGTAAATCTGGAGTGGCACAGGGAATAAAAAGGTGTCTTTTCATACACATTACTTGTGAAAATTATTTAAAGTCTTTCTCACATCCACTTTCTGTTTCATGTTACGATATCTAAAGATGAACAGCCCCAGGTCTATTACTAGGATGTGAAGGTGAGAAAATAATGCAGACATTTCTAACTACCATTGCTAAATAGAGGTTTTTTTTCCTCAAATTTTTTATTTAGTTTTTAAATGCTATCTAATAATGTATGTGTCCTGGAACAAAGTGCTTAGTCCAGGAATAAGAAATGCCCTTTTCACAATTATACAATCTACAGGAATTGCATTTAGGATGCCCCATAGTTTGTTCTATTAAATTGTATTTTTCTGGAAGCTGCTGGGTAGAAAAGCCATCAGGAGAATACTTCATTTGGGGATTGGTAAATGTTTACATAAAAATGCTTTAACAAGATGGGGGATGGTAGAGAGGAAGCAGTTTAATAAATAGGCCAAGAGAGAATGCCAGATTATTGTAGACCAAAGAACTCCTGAGAAGCAAAGAAAAGTAAACACAGTGAAAGTAGATTATTATCTGTGTGTGTGTGTGTTTGAGTGAGTGTGTGTGTGTGTATGAGAGAGAGAGAGAGGAAGAGAGTTTTAGCTTTAGGGGGTGTGTGTGTGAGAGAAGTGTGTGTGTGTGAGTGTGTGTGTGAGAGAGAGAGAAAGAGAGAGAGAGTTTTAGCATTAGGGTGTGTGTGTGTGTGTGAGAGAGAGAGTTTTAGCCTTAGGGGAGATATGTGGCAGTATCGAAAGAGAAGGAGAAAAAGCAGAGGAAAGATTTTGGAGGATGGCAGGGAGGGAACTCAAGCATCTCTTTAGTCTAAAGGAAAGAAGCCCCTGGGAAAGGGAGATTGAAGGAACAGGAGAGAAGAGAGCACACAAAAAAACATAATCTTGAAGGAGGAGTGAGAATGGGGCCCAGAGTTCAGACTCTTTGAGTCCCACCATAGGTACTACTTAATTTCATGTAGTATAGCCACAATAAAACAGTATTGTATAAGTTTATGTGCTGACATGAAAAGATCTTTACAAAATAGTTGTAGATAAAGTAGGAGACAATTTAGGATTTAAACTTTGACCTCACTTTACAATATGCATGCATTATAAAATTTTGTAAGTATGCTGATTAATTTATTAATAGTGCTTTGTAGATCTTTTTCTTTTGTCATTTTGAGCACTCCATCTTTAATTTTTCCTTATAAATATATCTTGCAATGAGCGCATATGCATGTATACACATGCACATACACACACATTACACTTGTACAACATGTGTAACATTAGAAAAAATAAGTTCGCTTTTGACACAGCATAACTCAGCCATGGGTAGGGGGAGGAATACTTCGTCCTCTGAGATAAGAGTAACTGAGTTCCTACGGTAAGTTATAGTATTATTTTAAGGTGGAAGAAATTAAAGGTCATTTTAAGGTAGAGGAGAAGGAGGCTGAAGGAAGTCTTAACTGATTAGATGTCCTTACTCCATATATTTAGAAGTCAGGACATCACAAGGAAAGGTCTAGAATGAAGTTGAAAACTTAAGTAAAGCTGTAAGTGATTGGAACTGCAGCTTTGAGGCAAGAGAGAGACACTTAGGGATCAGCTGGAGCCTGCTAAGCAGCACCATGGTGGGATGCCATCAACGTGTTATGGGATTTTCTCCCACAGAGCTTAGTAATCTTGAACAGTGAAAGGGATGATTTGGTTGCTTTAGGGCTGAGGCTTGGGGAAAAAGATATGGTTTACTTTGTAAGTGATGAGTAATATGTTAGAAAAGATAGGAAAATATGAGACGTAAGGGAAGATACTCAGACTGGAAGAATAGAAGAGGGTGAAAAGATGGAGATACGATAAGGTGAAAACATAGATTTATGGAGAGCAGGGGAAGGAAGAGGGAGCAACAGGCTGTGGATATTGGCAGATTTCAGGGTTCAATATTTTGGAGATAAAGCAGCACTCAGTGTTAGTCATGTGAGTATAGTAAAGGTCAAGTTATAAGAGTGTATTGAGGTGATGATCAAGTCAGGGTACTTTGTAGCTGACACTGAAGTTTCCCAGTAAGACAGAAGGAGATTTAAAAAACAAAAAGATGGTAAAGACAGAAAAAATGGCTAACATTTTTCATTGAAACTGAAGAGAGACCTAGGGTAGAAGGAGAGAACAGTGAAAAGATGAGAAGAGGAGTATGATGTGAGGTAGTGTGGCAGTTAAGTATTCTTGGCAGAGGAACAAGATGTGCTAAGGCCTAAGGACAAGAGAGAGCTTGACTTGTTCAAGAAACTAAATTGAGACCAGAATAGCTATGCAGTGGTAAGAAAGGGAAGGAAGAGCTGAGGCAAGAGAAGGTAGCAGGGGGTCAGACACTGGGGACAGTAAGTTTTTGGGTCATAAAAGGCTTAAAACAGGGGAATTACATTATCTGTTCTAGTTTAAGATTATACTTTTTATTGTGTACAAACTTATTGGAGAGTGCTGAAGGGGAGAACAGAGAGGCAAGTTGCTGTAGCCCAGGTCAGAAATTGATGGCATCTGAACTAGGCTGATAGCAATGGGGATGGCAATATTTGAGGCATAATTTGAAGGTAGAAATGACTGGACTTACTGACGGCTGGAATGTGAAAGGTGGAAAAGAGAAGAATCAAAGATGACGTGACACATAGCTGGACAGGGATGCTGTGTATGAGATGAGAAGACTGTGGTGAGGATGAGGAAAGCAGTTTGGGAGATGTAAATCAAGACTTAGGCTTGGGCCTTTTTCAGTTTGAGAAATATGTTGGTGTTAATGGAGAGAAAGAAAAAAGTACTTACATCATCAAAAAAAAATAATAGGTAACACTCATTTAGTGCTTGCTATATATCAGATACTGTGTTAGACCTTACAATTGCCTACTTAAGGAAGTCAAGATGCTGGCCAGAAAATAGGGTGGGTTATTGCAGGAATATCAGGAAAAAGTTCTAAGCAAAGTTATCTACTTTGGTCCCCACAACTGTAAGGGTATATGAGAAAGTTTTCTGAGTGACAGACCTAGGATTATGGGCTTTCCTGGAGAAACTAGGTTATCTGAGTAAGGAGCGATATGACAAATGTGATGCTTTACCATGATTAATTCAAGGGCATTGTGTGTTTAGAATGCTGAATTTAGAATAGGCTGGGTGGATTGAGTCAGAAAGCAAGGAGAGCAATATGGGATCAAATATAATATTTAAGCTGTTAATTCTTAAGATCTGATTTAAGATGTTGTCAGTGATACTCCAACTACAAAATTTCTAAGTAACATCAGTCTTCTGTCCTGTAACAGTATGTATCCAAAATGCTACTGGCAGCAAATATGTACTTCTCATTAGCTCCCAACATAGTTTCTTAATTTGTTGATCATTTTTCCAGTGTAAGCTGGTAATAATGGAGTGAGTTTCTCTTTTGTAGTCCCATCAAATCTTCTACTTCTAATGACATCTCTGCTTGTGTTCTGAAAAGGATTAAAGCAGAGATGTCTGTTTAGACTGGTTTGTGTATTGAAAATAAGGAAGAAACAAGAATGCTCAACAATTCTTATTACCATAGCAAGAAATCTGATAGTCATCCTTGACTCCTGCCTCCCCATCGGTCCCTACATTTTATTAAAACTCAAATCTTGTTGATTCTACCCCTGAAATACCCCTCAAATCCATCCAGCTCCTCTCGACTTCTGCCATCACTCTCTAGTTTAGAACATCTTTAGTTCTCCTCATTGGTTTTCTGGCTTCCACACCTGACTCACTTCACTCCTTCCTTCTCATGCAAGGATGTGCTCAAAAACAACAAATCTCAAACTCCAATGCCTATGAAGGCAGAAAACACATATAGGAGGGTGAAGTAATCCCAGGAGAGGTAAAACAACAGAGCAAGAATGTGAGTAAATGACAACTGATCTTCGTATTGGAAACAAAACAGAAGTGCGGGTTGAGAACGTATCTCATCTAAAGCGATAACCTGTCATTCAGCTTTTATGGGTTATTGCCTCTCTGAAATGGGGTCCTCTTACTGGATGATTGTCTTACCCTCCCCACACCCCAGAGAAGCCAGGAATCAAATTTCCTTAAGTAAAATATCAATTTTTAAATGTTAGAAAATTATTGAATTTATATCTATAAATATATATTAGGCTGTACTAGTCCAAGTCCTCTGAGAAGCAGATGTCAAGACAGGATTAAATCTAAGAATTTTGTTAGGGGAAATGCTTGTGAAGGAAAATGGGGAAGCATCCAGAAAAGGCTAGAAGAGCTATTAGATCACCATGCAAGTCTGATCCCAAAGAGGAGGACAGAAAGAAGGAAGATAGGTTGGAAGTATCCTTCATTGCTTTTCTCTGAGTCCATCAGAGAAAAGGCCCCACCTGAGTAGCCATGCAGCACTAGGTCACTGGCTCAGAGGAGCCATTGGGGCAAACTCAAGAATAGATTTCAGATTTTAGAGCTTAGCAGCTGGGTTCCAGGTGAATTATGCTCCCTGTAGTTGGCAGTCTGTGAAGCACATCCTCATGACTGCCCCACAGGCCAACAATGTGAAGAGCAAACACATCTGCAAGCCAGAGATATAGTCTGAGGGTCGCCATTTTGTAAACTGCTCACCATTCAGTGAACTAGCTTGTACTTTCTTCTGTGTAGATTTACATATCCCAAGGAACACATAAAGAAAAGTGCTTGACTCAGAGTAACTCCTCACTTTCCCCTTCATTTTCCTCCTCTATATAATTCTCTAACTGATTCACAATTCATTACTGCACACAGCACATTGTTTTGTACTTGTTTATATGTTTATTTTCCCTATTCTATTGTGAGAATCAATGCAAAATATCAAAACTTAGTTATTCATTTTCCATGCCAGGATTGCATAGTACCTGTATATGAACAGAACTGAATAAATCCTTGTATAAACTGAATTGAACTGAACTATTTCCTATTCTGCAATTCTTCTTTTCTTTGCTGTTGAATTTCTATTCAAATATCAAACTCCACCTCAACTGCTCTCTCATGTTTTCTCCAACTGCTTCAGGCAGATGCGACGGCCCTTCCTTCTGGGCTTCCGTAAAACTTCATTCATAACGTGAGAGAGACACTATTCACACTGTGTCTCTCTTTCTCTATATCCTCAGCATCTGGAAGGCAGGGGCCCCACTGTATTTGCAATTGTATTTCTCTCTCTCAATCTAATGCCCATTGACAGCAAATGCTCAGTAAATGTTTGATGAGTTAAACTAAACTGAAGAATAATCCAAAATATTTGCATGATTGAGCTAATAAGGAAGGGTCAGGTAAAGGGGTTTACTTGAAATTTTAATGTAGGAGGACTAAACTTTGAATCACCCAATTAATTCTGCATTTGTTTCTTTGAGAACCTGCTATCTGTTCAACATTGTATCAAATTCTGCAAACCAAATAAAAGACGTACAGTTCTTGTTCTCAAGGAGCTTACAGTCTAGTTGGGGAGATGTGCCATATACATGGGGAACAGCATGAGTACGGCACAATATTTCCCATTTTCCATTGGCTCCTCTCTCCCTGGGTCCTCTCATCCATCATTTACCAAGTTTTATTGATTCTATCACTTGAGTAACTCTTGTTTTCATCCTTTTATTTCTATTTCCACTGCCTCTATTTCCTCATTTTCTATTGACCAGGATATCATAAATTCTAAGCATCTGAGAATGACATTTTTTTTAACCACTTTTTTTTTCCTTTTTCCCTTTTTGAGACAGAGTCTCACTCTGTCGCCCAGACTGGAGTGCAGTGGCGCGATCTTGGCTCACTGCAAGCTCCGCCTCCCGGGTTCATGCCATTCTCCTGCCTCAGCCTCCCCTCAGGCGCCTGCCACCACACCCAGCTAATTTTTGTATTTTTAGTAGAAACGGGGTTTCGCCATGTTAGCCAGGATGGTCTCGATCTCCTTACCCCGTGATCCACCCGCCTCGGCCTCCCCAAGTACTGGGATTACAGGCATGAGCCACCGCATCCGGCCTTTTTTTTTTTTCTTTTTACTTTTCCTTTTTTTTTTTTTTTTTTTTTTACCACTTTTATGACTACCACTTTTCATTCCAGAAATATAATTTTCTCACTTTCTCTCAAATCAGTTTAGATGTTCCTGCTGTTTTTTTTCTATTCCAAATCTTTAAAAACTTCTAAATGTTGAATAAAACAATATCTTTTTACTCTTTACTCTGTTTTTACTCTTTACTGAACCATGAGAATTTTTTTTTTTTTTTAAGGCAGATAACTAGAGATTTTTTTCTGGTGGTGTGCACTTATTATTTCTAGTATTTCTTGGCAATACTGTAGGTTTTCATTTGCTACAGCCATAAATTTGTATTTCTTTAAAATAACTTCCCTTTAAAATGGTAACATGCGATTAACCAACTGTACTTCTGACTTAACAAGACTTTAACACCCTTTCCTTTACCAACCTTGACTAGGCAAGAGGGATGGGAATGGACACTTGATGTCATCTATTAGGTGCTACTCCCTTGGAACGGATAAAGAAAATAAGCTCTGTAATCATTTCTGCTGTGTTCAGATTCTTGCTTTACTATTTCTTGACTTGTGACCCTGAACAATTCTCTTAAGTTTTCTGAACTATAACTTCTTCACCAGAACAAACGGAACAATAATACCTTTTGGATTGGTTATAAACTAGTAATACTCAAAATATCTTCAAGATCAAATAATAATATGTTATTTGTCTTTTTCACTGTGTTCACCTGTGTGCTGATGGTACAAAAGCAATGGAGATAACTGTTGGTGTCTTAGTACAAATCAAGGTAGTGGTGCCGAAGTATGCTAGTAAGCATAGAGTTCTTCACTCCCATACACTCACACAAAAAATTAATTTTACTTAAGAATATCTTTGATGAGGCATTAAAAATTATTAATTTTCTTAAATATTGACCTTTGAGTCCATAACTTTATAATATTCTATGTGATGCAGTGAGATATATGCATAAAACACTTCCATTGTATAGTGCACATGGTTTTCTATAGGAAAATAAAAATACTGTGCAATTATTTCAGTTGCAAGCTAAACTAACCACATATTTACTGAACATCAGTTTTACTTAAAAGAATGACTGATATACAAACTGGTTATTCAGTTTCGGGTATTTCACAAAAACATTCCTGAAAACTAATAAAGTGAGATTGTTGTTTTAAGGAAAATAATTGCCAATATTTGTGGTCAATAGCAAAATTTGAATTTTCAAGCACACATTAGAATTTGGAAACTTTGTATTCACCACCAATGAGCTGACAAGCTTTCTGACTTAAACTTTTTTTTCTGATAGGATGGGTGATAATAATGACAAATACTATTTTTTGATATTATATAGGGAAGTATGTCAACATTTGGAGAATCTGCATAGCTCAGTGAATCAATAAATCAGTAATTTTCAATCAACCAATACATATTATACAAAAATACATGAGTAAAAGGTTCATTTAAAGTGCAAGATAGATGAACAAATTTTAATGTAATGGTAATAAAAGTTCAATGATAGAGTCTCAGATTCCACCTTGCAGCTAAACTTTAAAGAACGACCATTTGTCAAGTTTTAATGTGGTATCAAAGAATATCCACAGTTATCTGAAAAGCCTATGAAAACATTCTGCCTTTCTCCATTCACAGAAGAGTAAAAAAAAGTCCTATAAAGATATGAGAATCCAGCTATATTAAATTAAGCCAGACATTAAAAAGATTTCGAAAATGTAAAACAATGCCCTTCTACTTACTACTCTTTTTGGCTTAAAAAAAAACTAGTTTTAATTTTTTTAAGTTACATTAATATTTAATGGGTTTATTATTATTTATAAATAAATTATTACTTATAAAAAATTTCAGTTTTAATTTCGAATACGGTAAATACTGTAGACAGAATACACATAAACTATAGGAGCTCTTCATGAATTTTAAGTGTAAAAAGGATCCTGAGACCAAAATGTTTTAGAATTGTTTTTGTAAATATTTTGTTACATAATTCTGACAAAGCATTTAACTTGATACACTGGAAGGGCTCAGTAAATATTAGTAAGCTTATTTACACCAAGGGCTCTAGGTAGTATTAGCCAGCATTATAATTTCTTGAAATCACCCTTGACTATCATCCATTTTTCTTAATTTGAAAGCGAACTCCAGGAGCTGAGGCAGCAGAGTGCTTGAGGAGGGGAGGATGGAGATGGATCTATCATAGTTGAATGCTTATCAAATTAATAATACTATTCACCACCTCAGAACATGCTATAAGGAATCAACTCCTAAAGAGAAAAGATTTTTCAATATGATGTGTTTTTCTGCAGCTGCACGGAGATTTTAAAAGCATGCACCCAGGTTTTCTACTGCCTCATGCCTAGTATGACTTCACATTCTTTTTCTTTTTTTCTTTTTGTTTCTTTGAGACAGGCTGGAGTGCAGTGGCACGATCTCTGCTCACTACAACTTCTTTCACATCAGCTTCCCAAGTAGCTGGGAATACAGGCACAAACCATGAAGCCTGGCTTTTTTTTTTTTTTTTCATTTTTTATAGAGACAGGGTTTTGTCATGTTGCCCAGCCTTGTCTCGAACTCCTGAGCTCAAGCCATTCAGCCACCTCAGCTTCCTAAAATACTGGAATTACAGGAGTGAGCCACCTCACCTGGGCTGACTTCACATTCTTGTACCAAGTAGCTATTAGTTATGGGCTTCTTAAAGCTATGCTTAGTCTGTAGTTTTATATTCTATTTGTTAAATGCAAGGCCCATTGGCAGTGGTAAGGATTTCAAAGACCTAACTTTCTGTTTTACACAACTTTATTTGTAGAGTCTATTTCCTTACTAAAAGATGTCACGTGTAAATGTCAACGCTAGGTTAAGATTAGAACTTATTTGACCCAATAATCCAAACTCCCCTCAGCCCACCATTCTCACTGGGCTCAAAATCTATTCATTGGTATTCAAACAATTCTAACTTCAGAGTGCTGCCCATAAAACCTCTATCCAGGAAAAATAAATATTTTCTGGAAGCAAGTGAGTTCAATGTTCCATCACAGGTATATGTTGGGAGAGGGGAGGTGGAGGTAGGCAAAGGCTGGATTGTGTGCACTCCATTCCCCTTAGGAGTATATTTGCTTTCTTTGCAACCCTGAGCATTTTGGTTAATATCTAAATCCTTTAGTTTTGCAGGGGACAAAAAAAATTTAAGTCACAAACACCTGTCTCCTCTTTGACTTCTTGTATCCTTCTTCTTCTCCCTTACTAGACTGCAATTATCATGTCCCCTTTTATGGTCCTCCAACATTTCAAGTTTATTTCTATCTTGGAGACTTTGTATTTGCTCTTATATCTACCTCTAGCATTTTTACGTCCTTATTCTTCAGATCCCAGCTCAAGCGTTACCACCTCAAAGGAGCCTGCCCTGATAGCAACAAACTACTCTTCTCATTACCACCTTTGGTCACTTCCTATCTTATCACCCTATTATTTTCTTCATGTCCTTTATCACCATCTACCCTTATTTTGTTAACTGCATATATATTGTATGAGTACCTCACTAGAGTATAAGCTCCAGGAGGCAGGAACCTTTCTGTCATTCTCACCACTAACTGTATTCTCATTTCTAGAACAGCACCAGACACATAATAAACATTCAATAAATATGTGTTTAAGAAATGAGTGTCTCAATCAGTAAGAAGCAGTAATAGAGTGAAAAGTGTATAAGTTTTAGAGTTCACAGACTGGAATTTCATTCCTGCTATGAGCTCAATATGTCCACCAAATTTGTGTGTTGGAAACTTAATCCCCCGTGCAAGAGCACTGGCAAGTGGGGCCTTTTGGGAGGTAAGATGATTCTGGACTTTATTTATTAAGTGTGTGACCTTGGGCTAGCTTCTTAACTTCTCTTAAATTCCTCATTTTAAAACAGTGATTGTTAAACTATTGTGAAGAATGATGTTTTCAAATGTAAAAGCATTCGATATTGTTTAGCACATAAAAGGTACTCAATAAAAAGGATATCCCTGTCCTGCTCAATCGAAATACTTTCCATGTTCTATTAGTCCATTCTCAAGTGGCTAATAAAGACATATCTGAGACTGGGTAATTTATGAAGGAAAGGGATTTAATGGACTCACAGTTCCCTATGGCTGGGGAGGTCTCACGATCATGGTGGAAGGTGAAGGTCTTACATGGCGGCAGGCACGAGAGCCTGTGCAGGGGAACTGCCCTTTTATAAAACCATCAGTTCTTGTGAGACTTATTCACTATCAGGAGAACGACATGGGAGAAACCTGCCCCCATGATTCAATTACCTCCCACTAGGTCCCTCCCATGACATGTGGGGATTATGGTATCTACAGTTCAAGATGAGATTTGGGTGTGGACACAGCCAAACCATATCACATGTGTATGACAAGTAAAGCTAAAGTCCTAACACCACAGAATTTACCATTTTGTGAAGAAGCAGGATATATAAACATAAAATGACATTAAATGTCAGTATATTTTAAGTGTCAAATGAATGTTAGAGGGACAAGTGAAACCTGCATTGGCTCCCTACTGCTTAGGGAATAAAGTCTAAATTTATTAGGCATAACATTTATGGCACTTTGTTATTATGCTGCACTTTGCTTTCCAACGCCTATTTCTCACTGTGGTTTTCCACTTAAGCGTCACCTAATCAAACCCCACTATTCACTTTACTTTGTAAATATATGGTCCTGATAAGCCTTGCAACTTTGCTCTCAGACTTTCCCTCACCTCTTATTCTATTCTTCCTTTAGGGCTTGAATTAATTGTCATTTGCTCCAAGAAGTCTCACTTGATCTCACGCACCCCAATCCTTACAAATGAAAGCAACTGCTCCCACTTCTAAGGTCCTAGAGCACATTGGGTTATACCTTTCCTAAAGCAATTTATCTTTGGCTTTATGTTCGGAGTATATGTGTATTTGCCTTATTTTCTAGCCTGCTTTAGTTTTTAGCCTAACCCTCTGGTTGTCTCTGATTTATCCTAGTCATTCCGAAAATTCTGCACATATCATAGGTGCTCCCTCATTATAGTCAGATGAATAAATCAACGAATTTAAAATGAGTGAAAAGGAACTAAGTAGGAGACTTGGTTTTCTACTTGGGTCTTTCAGCTTAAGTCTGGGCTTTTCTCATCTCCCCTCATTCCTCCTCCCAACTCCTACTTATAGATTCCTAAAGACACTCATTCCATTTCCATTTCCATGCCTTCTTTCCTCATGTATCTAAACGTGGTTTAAGCATCATCTGCTCTGTGAGGCTTGTGTGACTCACCAGTTGGGTTCAGATAACCAGTTGGGTTCAGTTACACCCAGAGTACATTGAACTTACTTCTGCTGCCACATGTATCAGTTATATTATAAGAATTGTATTCATTGAGAAAAAAACTATGTTAATGTAATTTATGGGCACCTCTAACCATGGCTGGCATATAATAAATATGCAATAAGTATTTGTTGAATAAATAAATTAATGCAAACTTCATTTTTATTGATATTATTATCGTAAGCATTTTATCGGCTTTATTTATTTATTTATTTATTTTTGAGACAGAGTCTCGCTCCTGTTGCCCAGGCTGGAGTGCAATGGTGCGATCTCGGCTCACTGTGACCTCTGTCTCCCAGGTTCAAGCGATTCTCCTGCCTCAGCTTCCAGAGTAGCTGAGATTACAGGCACGTGCCACCACCCTCAGCTAATTTTTTGTATTTTTAGTAGAGACGGGGTTTCACCATGTTGGCCAGGCTGGTCTTGAACTCCTGACCACAGGTGATCCACCTGCGTCGGCCTCCCAAAGTGCTGGGATTACAAGCATGAGCCACCACCACCCAGCTGGCTTTATCTTAGTAATTCCTCTAATTAGTATATTTAAATCCATGTTTATTTATGTTTACTCATGCTTCTATCAACTACAAAAGATCAAGCAGTTCACCATTTGAAGAAGAAAAAATTTGTTCAGCCTCCTGCTGCATCAAATGTGTACTAGAGTAACAGTTTGCCCAATGGAAGCCTGAGAAACTAATTTGCCTCCGTGGTTTCCCCTTAATTCCCTAATCACAGGCAAAATCCGATCAGACTTTAAGAGAAAATAAACTTTGAAATCTAATTCATATTTCTCTTAGAGTCTTCTCCCATCTACTACAGTGAAGTATAGCCTAAATCATTTTTCTCTAACGAGTTCATATTTGACAAAAGATTTAAGAACACAATATAAAACTTTTCAATTCTCAACATCAATTCTAATGTATTTCTACATCTGAAGGTAAGGTAAATAAACTGAATTAAAGTGCAGCACAGAGGTATATATTTCTTTTAGAAGGTACTTAACTCGACTATAAACAATTTCTTTGGTTCTTTACTCATCCTTTCAGCGGCAGAAGCAGGAAGATGGGGTACTTACTTTCTTCTAATTTGCGGTAGAAATAAAATTCATTTTTATGATTCTGCCACCAAAAAGATATTTTCCAGTCACTTCTTTGATTCCCTAAAGTATCTTCCTACACTGAAGTCCAAGGGTAAGCAGAACTCACAAAAAATGTTGTTCTATCTTGTACTTTAGGCAGGTTAATAATTTTCATTCAGGCATAAATATGACTTGCCACATTCTGCCACTTTCAATCCTTTGTGAATACACTTCAAAAGCAAAACGTGTTTATAAGTCCTCTAATATCTGCCACATTACAATAAATGATAGACCAACCTCCAGAGTATTGGCTTTGACCTCAAGCAAATTATACAATAATGTTTCCTTCAAAGTTTTTGTGCATGGAGCTCCTTCTCTCCCAGAAGAAACATCTACCATATGGCAAAAGTGACAACCTCAGAAAAAAAAAATTAAAGCTGAGTTGAAAACGACAGCTTCTTCAGAAGGTCAGGGCACAAATCTCTGGTAGCAAAGCACAACACAGCATTTTAGAGATAAAACCTTATTACCCAAATACCGCTATTTCACAGCACTTAATATTGGATGGTAGTACATCTGCCTGAGGACATATTGCTCTCTCATCCTAGGATGAGTCCAAAAGATTTTAACCACCATGGCAAAGTAGGGGTGGATGAGACCATATGCAGATGAGCATTTTTAGTTCATTACAACTGGATTCATATATATATGAATTTCACATATGTTATATATACGAATATATATCATATATTCATACAGGTAATATATTCATACACACACATATGAATCACATTTAAAAAGACTGAACTTGTACAGTAAATAAGGGTTGCGTTTGCTTAATAGTCATGGTGAGAATTAAAGCAGGAAATCTTAGAGAAGTTATACAGAAAAAAGCATCTTTATTTTTTGATGTGCCCCATTTTTACCTACTCTTTACCTCGCTCAAACAAGCACATGTATCAAGCTTCACAGAATAGAACAAACCTCTAAGAATTTCACTTCTTAAATAGATATTTAGAAAGAGTATATGAATCTTTTTATATTTGGCTTAAAACATCCTATTAGTTACCTATAATAAGGCCCAACTTAGAAGCTAAGAAACCCTTTCTTGAAAAGTATGAGTGTGTTTCTAAACAAATACAAATGCAATGAAATGAAAGAAAAATTCCTCTGATATGAAATGCCTCCTACTGACTTTGTACTGGAACATTTATTTTCTTTGTGTGGAAGATGTAGGCAGCATACTTTGCATTAACTGATTATTTGGAGGTATGGCTGGAAGGAGGGGACTAGGAAGAGAATTGGCTTGATGCCTGAACTAATTTCAACTTCAATTCATTCAAAGGCAAAGGGAAGAATTGACCCGTCTTTCAGTGAGGTGGATATTCTTTTTTACTCCTCAAAAAAGTAGATAATTCTCAAGTGTGCCTAATGTCTGTAAGGCTCATTTGACATTCCATCCCCCATTTATCAACTATAAAACCTTGTCCATTGTCTTGGTATTTCACCACGTTAAAAGGTATTTACATACCAGTATGCAACCTGAAAATAGATAAACTAAGTAGACCCAAATGGAAAAAAGGGTAGGCATTGAGTCACTCAAGAAAGCTGCTATCTTGTCTACCCCATTTATTTCTTTTAGCTCCAGGACAAAATTTTTTAAAAGACAGTGGTTGAATTATATTAAAGGGGATACACCGGTAGTAATTTAGCATTCATTCTTTTAAAGTTGTTCTTCACAATGACTCTGAGAAAAGTTGTAGTAGTATCTCTACATCAAAAATAAAGGGGGGAAAAGCCCAGATAAATTAAATAGTGGTCTAGACAGACTCACATGACAGTTCTGCCACAGAGTGGCAGATTAAACAACATGGAGGTCATTGGAAACCTTAGTAAGAACTGGAATATAACTCATGGGGCACCAAAACCATTGCAGGGTGGTTTGTGGAGTGAGACAATGATGAAGAAATGGAGGCAGAAAGAGAAATGCAGCTACGAAGGGTCAGGAGAATTAGTACAGTTACCTGGAGGGATGGAAAAAAGGACTCTTTCATGTTAGCGAAGAACTGAATAAACTTAAATATTGATGGCAGAGGTCAAGAAACAAAAAGAAAATTTATGAAGACTGTAGATGGAAAATACAGTAGAGAAAAATGCAGAGACATGTCTAACTTATCTCAAGGAGAGGCTGGCCTTTTAAAGCATAATACCAAAGAAAGAAAACTCTAAAGGAAATACTAACAGAGTTAACTACTTGTATGCATTGGAAATCATCTGATACAAAATATAAAAGACAAAATATTGATGGGTTTTATATAAAGATTTTAAAACTCAATAAGAAAAAATGTAAACATGCCAACTAAAAAACAGAGGTGTATATATATCGATTTCAGAAAAGAAAAAATATTTCAATCCAATTTGTAAACGTATGAAACTATATTCAACCTCATTAGTAATAAAATGCAAATTTAAACAATAAAAAACAATTTTGCCTATCAAACTGGCAAAGATAAAAATTAGACTGTGTTTTTTCCTTTGTAGTACTTAATTTACAATTATTTTATAAACTGATCTGCTCAGTTATTTTAGTCTCCTACCCACTAAACTACACATTTTTGGGGTAATAGAATGTCTGTCTAGTTAACTTTTGTATTTACAATTCCTTGTACAATGTGGGGCACGTGATGGGACTTCCATAAACATATATTAATGAATAAGTGAATGTCAGTGAGGGAACAAGGTATTTGCATACTCTGTGGGAGCAGCAAGTGGTACAAACCAATCTGGAGAGCAGCTTGAAAATATCTAGCAAGTGCCAATGCCATATTCTTCAAGCTAGCCATTATAGTTTTAGGAATTTATCCAAAGTAAACAATTTTTGTATAATCTAGGACAAGGATGTTTATCAAAGGGCTATCTATATTGTGATTATAAGTTATACATTGTGATACACGTTAGAAGGTAAGTCTGCATGACTTCGGAGAGTGTGCCAAACCACTACACTGATGGCTTTCAGAGGAAACCCAAATGGTGAAATTTGTTGTTTAGGACTAGGATTGAACTCTCAGCATACCCAGTTCTGACATACATTCCAATACTCCCCAGTGATCAAAAGGGTTTCCTTTACATTTAGCTCTGAATTAACCTTTCTAATCCTTCTTCTGCTAAAGCTCTATGTAATCTTTTAGTGCTCTAAATAATAATTTTACTGTCTCACAGTACTGGAGGCTAGAAGTCTGAAATCAAGGTAGTGGCAAGGTTGATTCCTTGTGAGGGCTATGAGAAATGATCTGTTCCATGTCTATCTCCTAACTTCTGGTGATTTGTCGGTAATCTTTGGTATTCCTTGGCTTGGCAGATGCATCACTCTGATCTTGGTATTTATCTTTTCTTTTTTTCTATACAGACAAGGTCTCACTATGCGGCCCAGGCTGCCTCCAACTCCTGGGCTCAAACTATCTTCCTGCCTCCACCTTCAAAAGCCCTGGGATTACAGGTGTGAGCTACTATGCTCAGCCTTCTGTCTTTGCCTTCACATGGTGTTCTTCTTATGTGCGTATCTGTCTCTGTGTCTAAATTTCCCTTTTCTGTAAGAAACAGTCCTTATTGGATTAGGGCCCACCCTAATGACCTCATCTTAACTTCATCATCTACAAAGACCCTCTTTTCAAATAAGATCATGTTTACAAGTACTGGAGATTAAGACTTCAACATCTTTTGGGAGGGACATAATTCAAACAATACCAACGCTTAACATCTTCTAACATATTTTAAAAGCTTTATTTGCTTATTTATATTATAGATGTTCCCCCTTTTCAATGTTTGCTCAAAGGAGGCAGGAACATTTTACTTATTCATTGTTATATCCCAGGGCATAAAATCGTAGCAGCCAACAATAGATGTTTAATAAATAAGTGTGGAATGAATGGACTATAAGCCATTTAATAGGGGTAGAGAGTTGGATAAGTAGGAAGAAGGTGTGAGATGTTAGACCAGTAGCTGGGACTCAGATTAAAGGCCTTTTGTAACCAATACACTTAGAAATTTGTCTAGCTAGTTGTATCCTATATCTGCTTATATGAAAACATACTGATTTACTGTGCTAAATACTGTCAATGTATACTTTGTTGGAGTATTTTGTTAATTCGCTGCATTTTAGTGATTTAAAAGTGATAAGGTATTTTTATATTATTGATCTCTCATACAATCCTAAATTTTATTCACTCTCTACATATTTACTATTACCTACAGATTTACCAAAACAGCTCTTTACCACTTAGGAGCCTACTTGTCCCAAAAACAATTCTTCCTTCTAGAAATGTGAATAATATATGTATGACTGGGTAAATCTAACTGTTCTAATTTGCTTTTTCTCTATCAGGTTTCTTTTAAATTTTTTCGGTCTGCATTGGGATTGACTTTAATATATTCAAGATTCCCCCAACCCCCCTTAGTTACATCATGGTATAAAAAGTTTTAGTCTTCAGCTAATTGGATCAATCAGGCATTTAGGGGGCAATATACACTTCATTGATACAATCAAGCGAGGCTGTGCAGCTGGGTAAACCAAAAAATCACAAGGGGGAAAAAAAACACAAGCAGTAGCCATTTAAGTTGAAAAAACATGTATGGTTTTAAAAGTACTTCCTCTAACTTCAGAGTTCAACATACAATTTATAAAATAGATCACCTTTTTTGGCATGTTCTGCTAGAAACTTCTAAGTTGTCAACTCATTTTCTTAAAAGCAGTCTTTTTATTTCAGCTTAACGACGCTGAACCCAGAGAAAGTCATTCAATCTGCTGGCAGATGAAAATGAAGTGAAACAGTACACTAAATGGGTCAGAGGAAAAGTTGTTTCAGGGACCTAAACAGGCTTTCTTTTACAGTTTTTTTCAGGATGACTGAAGAGATAGTATTATAGTTAGATGTAATACAACAGAACGTCCTTCAGGCCCAAAAGAAAACTTTGAAATCTAGAAAGGACTAAGAAGTCATCTACTGAACCACGACATATTTACAGACTAGATGGCATATGTCCAAAGGGTGAAGTCCCTGCAGTCCTTCTGGGGGAGCTTTAAGAGGATGGCAGCAGGAAGAAGTCTGGGTATTCAGGAAGGCATCTGTGAGAGACCTTAGCCTGTTACTTGAATTTTCCAGGGTGATCTCAAGGTCAATTATACAGTCTCATTATCTATATAAACTGTCCAAATGTCCCCCAAATTTCAATGCCCAGGCTACATGTCTCAGTACTACTCAAACCTGAATGTTGTACATAATTTCATTTTCAAATGATATATTCCAAAGACAGGGTACATGATGTGAGATGGCCTGTCATCTTGCCTCAAAACAGCCACGTCAGGCAGAAGGGTGTATGGTAAGAAAAGAAGTATATAGTTGCTTTTTTTGAGAACGTAAATTATGCACCACTAAATTCATTTACCCTGAAAATATTTATAGTATTTTTACATTGTATTAGAGACAAACTGAAGAGATAATAGTAACCTTAACCTAAGGTTTGCAGGGAATAAGATCTACATTTTGCCGATTATGGGGTCTTAAATATGAGTACACTTTCCCTGCACTCCTCCTTGCCCCCAAAAGCACTTATGAAAGTGAGTGAACTATGAATTATATCTCAATAAAGGACTAAATTTCTACAAACCTGGTCTTTCTACAATCTCGAACTTAGAATTTTCATAAGACAATTACCATATAGTAATATATAAATGCTATATTAAATAGTTAATATTTTCAAGTACTAAAGAAAGTACAAACACAATATTTAGTACTATACCAAGTATTTAGTAATTTCTCAAAAGTTCTTGCTCATAAAGCTATTCCCTAACTTTATCAATTAAAAAGGTATTCTTGAGATAGCACATAGTGAATATATGCCAGGACACACAAACAACAGGCCCAGATAGGCCTACCATAATTACAATCTCAAGAAGGGGGAGTATGAGTCTGAAACTATGTTCTACACACAAGTTTCCAAAAATTAATAAAATGTTTCAAAGTAAGTCAACCTATGACATTCTTAAAAAAATCATTGCAACATTTTTATTCTACATAGAAACACAAGTTACACATTTGCTTATCCCCTTGGAAACAAGAGAAGAAATCACACCTTCACCAACACCTACAGTAGGCAAAGATTTATTTTAGGCATTGTCAAGGATACAAAGAAATACAGAGCATAGTGGCTACACAGGGTGATCTGTCAGCTCTGCAACTGTAAGAAATTATCAAACATCAAACATGTACAAGTGGAAAAGTATATATATATATATATATACAGACACACACACATATATGTGTGTGTATATATATAAAGTATATATAAGTATACACACACATAGACACACACACACATATAAAAATCTGTACATGATCGTTCTTAAGCAGCTACTAAGGTAAAATAATCATGTATTACTGCTTCTTTAGTACTCTATTTGTGTCCAACTTGTGACCTAAATGGTCATAACAGCAGAAATAAACCACTGCTCTCCAAAACAGACAAAACCAAACTACAGGGTAAAGATGCATGAAATTTACGCTTGTAAACTTAGAAGCAAATGGCCCCAGTTGCTTCTCTTCTTCGGTTTGCTTTTAGAGAAGTATCTCATTGAAAGTGGAACTACCTGTTCTGAGAAACAAACTCATACAGAGAACAAAAAAAAAAGTAAGAAGAGGTCATTATTAAAAAGGCAAACATATTACAAAACAAAGGGTTAAGATGATGCAATTAAGATATTTAAATCAGAAAAACCAACACATACATGTACTTCATAAATAGACCAGTATATGTGTAGCATACCAACACACATTCCCAATAGTGATAGCCAGGGTGTGTGGTGTCTTCTTTGACAACATCTAGAAAGGGATTAGAGAAAACATAAGTGGTAAAGCTGGTTTTAAAAGAAGAAAAAGATGAAGTTCACATACAGGCAGAAGGAGGCAGCTTAGGAAACATGAGCATGTTGAAGAATGGAGAAACAGCTGTCCAGAGAAACAGGGAAGACAGGTCAGTGAAGTGGCAAATGAGTCAGCTTAGATTATTGACGCCTAAGATAAAGTTCCAATGTTCTAATGGTAAATATGCCATAGCATCTTCTAAAGTAGGTCTGAGCCCTTTGAGTGGATTTGTATGTTGTGTACTTGTATGAATGTTTATATATACATACATATACATGTACACACACACATACATAAATAAATGGTATCTATTTTTTCGTGTTCCTACCATGAGCAGGAAGTTTTGGTGTTTCTTTCACCCTATAGAATTTCATTCATTCATTCATTCATATTTGTCTAGTGTTTACTCTCAGTCAAGTATTAGGGCACTAGGATTATAATGATGAACCACATCTGAGTGTATTGCAGCAGGTATGAGGTGGGGGTCATGGGAGATGCAGATGGAAAGGTGACTCAGTCATAATCACAATGGGCCTTATATGCAAAGGTAGGGGAAAATATTTGGGTTGAAGAGCAAGAAATCAGGAAACAAAAGGACCAACAAAAAACCCAAACAGTGATGTTTTTTCTAAACTTAAAGTCACCAGTCAGTATTGATTTTCCTGTACAGAATGGTTTTCTTTTGTGATTTTTCAAAATTACTTATTTATCTTTTAAATTGACATATAAAACTGGATGCATTATCATGTATGACATTATGTTTCTGGCCATATATGTATGTGAATATGACCCCTCTTCTACTTAGTTTTTTTTTTGTCATAAACTACAAAACGTTTGAACACGTACACACACAAATAAACAAAAGCACAAGAGAAAGATATTTATTCTGATTTGTGTATCAGGATTACCTCTTTATTTTAATTTTGATGTCTCACATGAAGCTTTCCAACCCTTTCTACATTCTAGACGCTTACATATATCAAAAGCAGGGCATGATCTGTTTTTTGTTCTGGCTTTAGCTTTAGTCCAAACGGTTAAACAGCTGGAGGTAATTATCAAAGAATTTAGTATATGCCCAGCCTATTCTAAGTGATTAAAAAAATGTTCAGTTTCACATTGGATTACCACTGGGGCAAAGCAGATTCATCAGGGTGTCGGCAAGATACCTGATACCTATAAGCTTTAAGCTTGTAGTTGGAGAATTCCACCATGCGTTGGGGTGGTAATGTGCAGATGCTTAGAAACATACAAGAAGCATGATAAAATAATTTGACTCCCTATTATAGTCTCCTCACCTTCTCAGTTGGCAATGATTCCTGAACACACACATCACTTAAAGAAATGAGCACAAAGATAACGATACATAAGAAAAACTGAAAAAACTCTGTCACTGAATACTAACAATTTTTCTTTTAATATAGCCCTTAATTTATTGAGAACCTACTATGTGCAAAACACTGTGCTAGTAAACAGTATATTCACTGGTAAACAAAACAAGGATGATTACCTGATTTCAGAGTTTAGTATCTAATGACAGAGGCAGATATTAAAATGAGAAATAAGCAAATAGGAATAAAATAGCCAGTACTAAGTGAGAGAACAATAACAGGGGATAGCTAATTTGAATTGGAAGGTCAAACACAGTTTCTTTGAGGGGGTAATGGTTAAACTAAGACCTGAAGGATCACTAAAAATGAAGTGGATGAAACAGCACTTCAACAGAATTAGCATTATTTTAAATCTTGGATTTTTAAGGCATGAAAATATCCATGTGTCTTAAACAGGAAATGGAGAAAAGTAATCAGATTATTAGAAGTAAGCAAACAACCAGAATATCTTTAAAGGAAAGCTATATTTACAGAAGTAGGTCTGAACATCATTGCCTTTGACCAAAAGTCATTGTAAATGTATTGAATAGCTGTAAAAAATAAATGAAAGTTTAAACAGTTAAGTTGAGGTTGGCATGCTGTAGCATAGGCAACCAGACAGGAACTTTGAAGGAATACTTTTCCCTCAAATGTTTTTCTTCTGAGATAGCAATAATATGAGGCCACAAGAATCAGAATATATTTAAAATGTAAAAAGCAAATCCAAAGTCTAATATCTTCAACAAAACAAAATTCCAGTGAATCCCAGGGCAACCAGAGGAGGAAATATATTCTATTCTTATTATTGGTGTTTTTAGTTTTAGAGGTGTAACTGAGGTCACATGACTTCTTAGGATAGTGACAAACAAAGAAACTGGTAGAAGTATCATCTCAAAATGGCCAGTGTGGGCTATAGGAGGTTTGTACCTGCTAAATATTTATAGGATTATTTTATTTAAAGCATTCTGTTTTAGGTTAGAGTTGGTTCCAAACCACATACAAAAAATTGTGTAAAAAGTTGGTAGCTAAACTGGAAGTAGTTCATTTCCATTTAAAACTACTTCACTATAAAATTAATCATTTTTGTTTTGGATCTCTTGAGAGAGAATAATTTTTTCCTTCTTCTTCTTCTACTTCTTCTTCTTCTTTTTTTTTTTTTTCTTTTTAAATAGAAACAGTGTCTTGCTATGTTGCCCAGGCTAGTCTTGAACTCCTGGGCTCAAGCAACCCTCTCACCTCAGCCTGTTTAATAGCTGGGACTACAGATGTACACCCCTATGCCCAGGTAAAAGAAGATATATTTTGTTCAAATATTTCATATATTTCATAACCAGACAAGGAACAATATAGGATATCTGGCTTTTAAACTAATGAGGTAGCTGTGTTGAGCCTGGGTAAGTCCTTGTAACTCTGTGACATTCCATTTCTTCATTTGCCAAAATCTGTAAAAATGATAGTGTTGAATTAGCTGTCAACCTTATCTAGCTCTAATATTTTCTGATTCATGATATGGATTTCTTACTTTGGTAGATACCCATTTTCCTTTCTTCCTTCAGGTATTTCTTACTATGTGCCTGTACTCGGTTAGATGCTGGGAATTCAGCTACAAAAGATACTGCCCTCAAGGAGCTCTAGTTGAGCACAGGGAAGGAATGGGGTGACTGCCTAGGAAACAGGCTATCATGACATAGCGTGAAATGACCTTGAGTGCTACAGTAGCATCTAGGGAGAGCTTCTGATCCAATCAGAAACTTAGGTAGAAACAGTCTTCCTGAGGAGGAATAAACAGATTCATTTTGCAATTATCATGTCACAGCAACAATACAGTTTACTTCCTTGGACTATTTTCTTAGGCTCACACAAAAGAATAGAGGTAATTTCAATTTGGGTTAAGAAGTGCTATTTATTAAAGCCTAGGTATCTACTGGAACTCAGTGGATGGGTATAGTCAGCATGTTATTTCAGGGCTTGACAATGCTCAAAAGCACATTCATATTTAAAGCTTAGCTTCTTATCTTCTGAACACCCAACTAGGCACACACACAGTGTCTTCTAACCTGGTTAATTCCAAGTCACCCAGTCAGCAGGGAACTAGGTACAGTTCCCATCACCAAATATTTGAAGGTCTCTCCTTCCCAGATAAAAATAGAATTACATCACATGTAGTCTTGTCTCACGAGACCTCTTTTGTTATCTGTGTGTGTGTGTGTGTGTCTGTGTCTATGTGTGTACCTCAAGTAATTTGAAATGGAGACTGTTTTTATGTTTGTACAACTGATATATTTGTGGAGTGTCCTGATACTTCTACAACGGAAACACCTGCTAATTCCACCCTCTCCCTTTTCTGATGGTGCCTGAAGTCCAGCCAATATAGGGTAGTCATTAAAGCACCCACCCAGACTAGCCAAGGGGTGAAGGGCAATGATCATTTTGAATGGCAATTGCCATCTTAGGAGGAAACATAAAGTGGCTTTCTTCTGTTTGGGTGACTAAAGTCAAAATAAATCTGCTCTATTCCATTTCATTTATTACTATCTAATATATTACTTATCTATTAGGTTAGTTTATTTAATGTTTACCCCACTAAAATATAAGCTTTCTGAGAGTAAGAATTTTTGTTTACTGCTATATGTACTAAGCCTAGAACAGAACAGAACAGAACACATGATAGGTGATCAGTAAATACTTATTGACTGACAGACTGAGTGAATAAATGTTGCTCAACCAGCAGAGACTCAACATTTAATTCCCCGACTAGGTAGAATCTAGATGGAAAATTTTCACCCATAAATGGCTATAAAATTGTGGCAGGGAAGATAACTAGGATGCTATTTTCTTTTCTATTTAATCAAATATACGTTTTTTAAAGGACAAGAAAAATGGGGCTGTTATTATTTTGAGCAGTTACCAAAGGAAATCAACAAGTACTGGACAGGGGTCAGTAAATCTTGACAGAAGACTTTTAAATACCAATAGAGGGGAAAGAAGTCCAAGAGTTAAGGAATATGTCAGGGAAGGATCCTAGAAGGACATAATATCAAGTTCACATATGAAGTTTGAGCAGGCAGTAGTCAGGCAAAGAGAGTAGGGCATGGAGAAGGGCATTTGCAGAAAAGAAGAGTGAGAAATGCAGGAGCCCATGAGTTTGAAAAATTCCACGTCATGCCATGTGGTTGGAGTACACATGCAAGAAGGGAGTGGTAAGAAATGAGCTGGAAGCTTCAGTGAGAGGTCGAACATGTAAGGCTTGGTTGCCTTATTCCAAGAAGGTCGGAATTTATCTAAAAGTCAGTGGGAGCATAATGAGTATTATGGTTTATTTGAACAAAGATCACACTGGGCGCAGTGTGAGTAATACATTGTGGGGACTTAAGCCTGGGACATAAAGACTAGTTAGGTGGCTGCCCTAATTCTGATGAGACATAATGGTGGCTTGAAGTGGGTAGTTGTGTCTGGGGAAATACAGGTGGAATTTAAGAGTAATTTGAGAGGTGGAATTTATAGGACCTAGTGGCTGACTAGACGCAAACAGTGAGGGTTGTTTTCGGGCTAATCAGATGGCGATCCCAAGGTGAGAATATAAAAGAAGAAAGAATGTTCTAGATATCCACAGTTGCATGATTTTTCTCTATCCCTGGCTTTTTCATACAAACCCTAAATATTGAGTAACTTACTTAACTTACTAAGCCTTAGTTTCTTCATCTGTATAATGGTTTAAATAACATCTACCACATAGGTTCACAGCAAGAAAAATGACTTTCATAGAAGTTATCAAAATAGTAGGGATGAATTCTGGCCCTACCATTTAATAAAAATGTGATTATAAATTTGAGTTACTTTACTAAAATCTTTTGTTTTCCTATTTTGAAAATGAAGATAACAAAAGGTAAATGCTTGTTTTTTGTGGAATTTAAATAACATAATGGAGGCTTCAGTAGTACATCTCACTATTTAGGAGCTGTTATTACATCATCATCACATCTGTGCTATAAGAAAATGAGATATGAGAATCTATTCTATTTAGTGAATAATCTAAAGAAGTGAAGGATATGGTTTCATAGACTTGAGAAGGACAATATGCAACATGTCAATAGTAAGTACATGAGACAAAAAGATGAACAGGACGTGACTGGCTAGAACTGAGATTTTTAAACAAAATATGACCATAAACAGTGGGTCAGAAACTTTGCAGTTGGCTAAAAGTTAATTGTGCTTATGGTCAAGGCAAAGTCTCTGGAGAGCTCTACGTGGCATGGGAAGTAGATAATAGTACTTTGTTAAAACATAGTGTACTCTCATTCATGCTCAATAAAACAGGAGATTCAATTGCTGGGAGCTGAAAGATCTATTGCACTTACTCTACTCATCCAAAGTAGGAGGTAAAAATGTCTCACTACATTTTTCTTTTGGAATTTCTACCAAGGATTCTGGCCTATTCAAGGGAACCTCATGCCAAACAGAACTCAAGGGAGGAGGCACAGCAGAAACAAAAACACTACAAAGTATTCCACGGGCTCATTCTAACCAGATTGTGGTCCCAGGGCAGGAAAGGGGGAGCTTTTGATGAGAATCACAGATTTTCTGGTATGCAGTATGTCTTTGGCTACAACTGTGTAGGTTGTGGCAACTTACCAGACAGCCAGAAAATTCTGTGGTGGCTTGGGGCCTGGCAATTCAGTGGTGGCTTCTAAATCTTTAGAAGGCTCAACTTTCTCTTGAGGTTTTGAAACTATGCAGCTTTGACATGCCTCATATGAAACTGTCTAAGCATGGTTATTTAATCTCCTTTTCTGGACTTTTTAAAACTCACAACCATACTCTATCATTAAACAGAAAAAAATAGCCCCATGTATTCACAAAGAAGCTGAGTTTTCTGTGAATGAGGTTTCGGCAATGCTGGAGGGCATAATTTTCAGGTGACATGACCAAATTTTATGTGTGTGTGTGTGTGTATGTGTGTGCGTGCGTGTTTCAAATGCTGTCTGCACATCTTGTATTCGTTATTACAGGAGATATTTCATAGCTCAAACAAATTTAGGAAGCACCAATTTGTTCTCAAGGTTATTATCAACAGATGTTTTATTATTTTGATCACACAAGACAAGTCTCTGAAAAGACCTGCTGTATATGGGGCACTCAACATAAAATAATCTGAAAGAATGAAAGAATGCTTCCAACATATGGTTCAGTCTGCATGTGGCTATAAATTGTGCATTCTAGATGTGAACTGGGTTAATATTCAATTTCCTTTCTCAGGATTCTAAGAATGATACACAGCCTTCTAAGACTAATTCATTAATTCAATAACCTTGAGATTTAAAAGATAACTGATTTCACAGTCAGTGCTGCCTTCATTTAATGTCATTACTCTTTCTTCCCTACTGATCACAAATGCAGATTCTATGTTCAAAGTGAGAAACATCCCCTTGGAAACCAGAGGCAAGAATCCCCTTATTAGCTGTTCAAATGCCAAGCTTTCCAAAGTGAAAATTATAATACTATGTGAAACAATACAGTCAGCCCTGATAATCAGTAGAAATAGAAACACTGAAACCATAGAGCAAGTGGTTCTTTGTGAAATTTTGGATTTGAACAAGTCTCAGTTCAAATCTCAGCTCTCCCACATCCTGGCTATGTATGCAATCTTATACTAGTTACTTAATCACTCAACACCACAGTATGCAAAATAGATATGACAATAATTACTTCAGAGTTGCTGCAAGGAGGATTAGGTAAGGTAATACAATGGATGGATTTAACAACAAAGATCAGATTTCCAGAACATTTGGGAAAAAAATTCCCTTCTTATTCAGAACAGCCAAGTCTGAATGATGCATAGGTTGTCCAGGCAGAGCAGTATGCTGCATTTCAACTGCATCTGAAAGTGTTGCCAAAGGATTTGATCAGTTCACCTAGGAGCATCCTCGAGGTTCCACCAAACATGATAGGTCAAACGTGTGTTGTAATGCCTATCAAACCAAACAGGCTGAAGACAGCCCGTCCCTAAAGTAATATGCTTGAAGAGAAGGGGATTAACTAACACTGACACAAGTTTAATTTTGAAGCAGTAATAAATAGTTCTTACAAAATATTTTGTCACCTGGATATTTTATCATTGAATTCAGGAATAGAGAAACATACTACAACTAAGAAACATTCACTTTAGGCCAGGCACTGTGGTTCACGCCCATAATCCCAGAACTTCGGGAGTCTGGGGCGGGCAGATCACTTTATGTCAGGAGTTCGAGATGAGCCTGGCCAACATGGTGAAACTCCATCTCTACTAAAAATACAAAAATTAGCCTAGCGTGGTGGCACATGCCTGTAATCCCAGTTACTGGGGAGGCTGAGGCAGGAGAATTGCTTGAACCCAAGAGGTGGAAGTTGCCATGAGCCGAGATCATGCCACTGCATCCCAAACTGCGTGGCAGAGTAAGACTCCATCTCAAAAAAAAAAAAACAAAAAAACAATTCACTTTAACAACTGGCCAATGGAAAAGTCTGGGTTTTCATTTTACCACAGCAAAGTGAATAAGAAAGATTATTTTTTCCTTTTATCAGGTTTGTATCATGGAATAGTTACATAGAACAAGAAGAGTCAAGTCTAGTTGACATTTTATGATAGCTTGTCCTGATCATCCCATTCACATGTCTGTCTCCCCTTCTACCTTTAATCTCTCTGAGGGCAGAGACTGTCTCATTCATTTCCTATTCACAGCATCTTACACACCCGCCACAGAGGTGATCAATTTACACTTGTTGAATAAACAACCCATGAATTCCAGGCACCACAGTAGGCATTCAATGCATATTTATAAAATATGATAAAATTTTAGGAGGGAGAATAATAATCAGGAGCATTGCCAGAGGGAGGAAACCATATAGGAAATAGTTAAAGAGATGTGGAGGTAGATGAATCTTCAGAAGAGAAGACTAAAGGGAAGAGATTGACACTGGTTTCTCAAGGCCTATAACATGAATAGCAATTGGACTAGTAGTAATAATAATAATTACTATTAACAAATTATTATATAATACTTATTAGGGCTAGGCACTATTCTAAGCACTCCATTTTCTATTTTTGGACTTACTTAGTCGTCACAGGAATCCTTGGAGGTAGGTATTATTATCATCCCTGCTGTACAGATGAGAATACTGAGCCACAGTGGGGCTCACATTCACAAAGCAGGTAAGTGTTAAAGCTACAGTTTGATTTCAGGCTAAATGACTACAAAGGCCACACTCGAAACACTTTACTGTATTTGTAAAAATACACAGAATTTAGTAGAAGAAAATTCAAACCAGTTTAAGAAAAGGCTTTCAAACAGTAATTGTTCCAAATTTAGAGGGCTAAAGAGTTCTCACTGGAAGTACAAGATAAAAACTTGGTATGTAGAAATGTCTTTCATAGTACTTAATATTTATAATTGTCGCTTTTAGAAAAGTAAATTTAAATACTTTGGGGTGATTTAAAATCCAATTTTTTATAAGAGAACTATTTCTTTTGATTTCAGCTTAGTTTGGATGAGAAATCGATGACCATATTTTGACATTTTCAGTTAGTTTCACCTGAGTAGGATGATTAACTGAAATTGTATGATATTAAAATAAAACAAAAAAACCACAGTCACAAGAGATAATGGGAAAGGAATCAAGCTGGAAGTTAAAGATGTGAATTTCAGACTGCCCTTTGCTATGTATTGAGTGACCCTTGGGAACCCATGTAAACACCTCCTGAGCGTTTGTTTTCTTATTTGCAAAATGAGGAGCATCATATTTCCTTTTCCTATTTCACAGGGTACTTTGGAGAATAAAATGAATATCTAAGAAATAATTTGAAAATAGTGAAGTAATATGAAATATGAGATGTATCATAATATATACATTATGTCAAACAAGTAAAACAATAATGCTGCATGCATACAACTAAGCACCTCATTGATTTTAAGTTTCAGAAAATATAGACACGTTTTTATGAGAAAAATGTCTACAACACAATTGGAACACTGATTTAGCCGTATTCCTATTCACGAGTTACAAAAATGCTAAACATGCAGGATGTGATGTCACTTTTGTTATTGTTTTTCCCTGGAGTTAGGGCAATGTTACGGAGCTTTGAATAAGTTAGGCAGATGAGCAGGGAGAAGTATGGCTTATTTCCCAAACATTAAGGAATAATCACAAACAAAAATAAATGTATCTCTATCTACCTACTGTTTTTATCTTTCTCTCTCAGCTGCTTTCAGGCTTTCAATATTTACCTCTGTTATCTGGCTTAGTTTTCCTTTTGATAGGTGGGCTTAAGTCTTGAAGGCAATCTGACTATATCATGACTAGTGAGAGAATGAATATATTACTCCAAAAAGTCTTCCATATTTTCCATGTTTGCTGGTCACATCTTAGTGATTTAAGACAGATTAACCAGCTCTGCCATATACTTGTTATGTGACCCGGGACAAATGTGTGAACTTCTTTGAACCACAGTTTGCTTATCTATAAAACAGAGGCTCAAAACTTATGTAACATGCTTATTGTTAAGATATAAAAGAGCCATTGTAGAGTGATTAGAATATAAGGTCCAAACTTCAATAAACAATAGAGAGTTATACTTATTGTTACACTACCACTGCTACCAGCACTAGAAACAGATGCACTGAGCATTGGTCCCAACCTCCAAAGAATATTCTTTTTTCTTATTTATTTTCCTATCTATCTATCTACCTACCTACCTACCTATCCATCCATTTACTATCTAGTGACATGCATAACTGCATACAATTACATGAAAGAAATATATGCATATATATAATATAGAATATAGAATGTATATAAATATATATGAAACAACATACTTATTAAAAAGTATGTAAATGAAAATGTATAGACATATGCATACATATATTTGTACATATATGTTTATACTTGTATATACATATTTGTATATCTGTTACATATATGCATAAACAAACACACACTCTCAGGAGGAAAAACTAGTTTTTATCCTTTGTCTTTTGCTGGAAAGCTAAATTGATTATTCTAGTGATAAAATGCCAAATGAAAAAAAATAAACTAAGGAAAAATTTAGCCCTTTAGGGCCTTAAACTTTTGGACTCCAGATTTTCCTTTGGTTCAGCTAAAATCAAAGTGAATAGGAGCCAAGTTAGTTAACATTCTATTAGTGGCTGCAGGTGTCTCCTCAAAAAAATTATTTAACTACTAGAGGCTCATCATTGAGTAGTGATAAATCTGCTTAGTTACATTGGTTTTATTGAGCCATATTTTAGTTCATAGGTTTGTATATTAAAATATCTACAGTTTTTTTTAATCAATAGAATGTGAAATAATAATCTCTGGAAACTTTAGTTTTCTAATCATAATTCAGTGATTCTAAGAAAAGAACAGTACTGATTCCATTGTTTTCAACCTGGAATTTGTATATTTAACTTTTTTGTTGGTTATTTTTGCTGTACCCCAAATATATCTGACTTTCCATCTTTCTAGCTCCAGGTAGAAAGGAGAGTTGCTGGCCGGGCATGGTGGCTCACCCCTGTAATCCCAGCACTTTGGGAGGCCGAGGCAGGTGGATCATGAGGTCAAGAGATCGAGACTATCCTGGCCAACACGGTGAAACCACATCTCTACTAAAAATACAAAAATTAGCTGCACATGGTGGCACATGCCTGTGGTCCCAGCTACTTGGGAGGCTGAGGCAGGAGAATCGTTTGAACACAGGAGAATCATTTGAACCCAGGAGGCGGAGGTTGCAGTGAGCCGAGATCGCTCCACTGCACTCTAGCCTGGAGACAGAGTGAGAATCCATCTCAAAAAAAAAAAAAAAAAAAAAAAAAGAAAGAAAAGGTGACTGGCTTTCAGGCCAGTAAAATGTGAATAAAGCATTGTGTGTCATTGCCAGAGATAAATTTAAAATCCAGGTTGTGATTACAAATGTGAACACATCACGATGAAGTCTTGGTCAGTGTGATGATCAATTTTATGTGTCACCTTGACTGGCTTAAGGGATACCCAAATAGCTGATAATAACATTGCCTCTGGTGTGTCTGTGACGGCAGCTCTGGAATAGATTAGCATTTGAATCAGTAGGCTGAGTAAAGAAGTTCTCCCTCACCAATGCGGGTGAGAGTCATCCAATCTGTTGAGGTCCCAGATAGAACAAAAAGGCAGAGGAAGGACAAATTTGCTCTCTTCTGGAGATGGGACATCCATTATCTCTTCCTACCTTGGAACATCAGAGCTCCAGGTTTTCAGACCTTTGGTCTCTAGATTTTATATGGATCCTGCCCCTTGTTTTCCCCTCTTCTCAGATGTTTGGCATCAGACTGAATTAATTGTACCACTGACTTTCTTAGTTCTCTGGATTGCAGATGGCAGAATGTGTGACTTCTTGTCTTCCATAACTACATAAGCCAATTCTCATACTAAATCCCCTCATATATATATATATGTCCTATTGATTCTTTTTCTCTGGAGACTCTAATACAGTGAGTCTCTGTCCTTGGAAGACTAAAATAGGAGTAAGATATAAACTTGCAATCTGGTAGGTCATTGAGATTTTTCAGTAACCTATCCTGACTGATACAGTGTCTTTGTAGAATTTCAGTTTCAACGCTGAGCATCTACCTTGTGCCAGGTGCTGGAAATATAAGGCGAATAAAATATGATGCTCATTTTTTAGTCAGTATATAAAAGGTAGGCACATGTGAACACATGATGAGAAAAAAGCCTTGAAGTAATGAAGAGAAGGGATAAGCTAACTCTGGGGATATTTGACAAGGCTTTTCAGGGGAGATAACATATTAGCTGGGTTTTGAATGATAAGAAGAAGCTGATCAGATAAAAATGGTAATAGAGTGAAGAATAATTTTAGAATCAATAAATCTGATTGGTAATATTGAGTTAAATCCAAGGTGACATTTTTCTAAATGACTACATGTGCATTTTTAATTTAAGCTAAGTCTATATAGACCAAACATCTTAAACTTTAAAACCACGTAATTCACCAAACAGGTTTTAATGCCTATTTTCATAATACATACATTCTTTTTCTTCAAACAATAGATAATTTGAGAGTTTAAAATGCATCAGGCTCATCAACATCAAGGTAAATGGATAAAATATAAGCTTGTAAACTCTGAATTCTAACAATTGCTCAAATGCTTGAAATAATTTCAGTTTTTCCTAATGTACATCTCTGTGTAACTAGGCTCTATTTTGAGCTACTAGTGTTTTTATTACTTCTCTGTGTGTTTTTCCTTTTCCTTTCTTCCCACTGAAGCAGGTATTCATTGTAGGAGGAAGCAGGGAGAAGCAGGGTTGAACTCAGAAGCAGCCTGTAAAGATTTCCCTGCTTTTGTTTTCAAAACCTAATAAACACATCAGAAAATTAAAGAGTTTGGGGATAAGGTACAATGGAGAACAGGAATTCTCTACAAAAGCACAAAGTCTTAATGAAGAAGAGAACAAGAGTGAGGTTTCCAAAATGGGGAGTGGGTAGGGTGAGGAATGATTATGTTGACTAAGAAAGGGGAGAAAATATCTGTCAGAGATGGACATTTTAAAGCATGTCTAAGAAGTTGGGGCCCTAATGCAGTTTCCTAAAAATTTCATGACCTGCTATGTAATAGGGTTTTGTTGTTTACTTTCATATGACAAAAGCACCAATGCAAACTGGCTAATAAACTGTATTCATAGCTTTCTGTAATAAAAATTCAGAAGGAAAGTTTCAAAGATGGTTTGATTTACGGTCTGTAGATGTCACCAAGCCTGTTTTCTTACCTTCATTTATCTATTCTGCCATCTAAAATGCTGGTTTCATTCTAAAGATGGAAACCCCTACAGTCACAAAACAGCTTCAAGCTACTATTCCAGATACAGGGTTCCTTACTTCGTGCTCATAGAGAAGGGTGGGCTTCTGCCTCAAAGTTCTAAGTAAGAATCATGGAATTTGCTCTGATTTTACTGGATGAGGTTGCAAATCCACCACTAATGGAGGCCAGGGTATCAATTGGCCTAAATCAGTAAAAACCCACCCTTGCAATTCAGAGTCATGTCAGCTTCCAGCAAAGCACAGGGATTATCTGAACCAAAATCTAGGGACAATTAGGAAGGGGTAGGAAGAATAACATGAGGAGATAACCAACAAAGGTCCACTATTGAAAGAAACAACTCAGAGAGGGGTAATAACTATCACAGCAGTTACTTGTGAGGATAAACCAAACAATGTGTGGGTTGTCTTGTCACTGTGTAAGGACATAGAACTGCTGGACAATTCTGCAGATGACTGAAGTAGTTGGGAAAGCACTAGGAATGACTGAAGTTATATTTTTTTGCCAGCCTGAGAGTTAAGCTACAGAAATATAGAGCCAAAGCTGTTATGATTTGTTCAGTTGCAAATAGCAAAATTTCCAGCTTTACCATTTCTCAAGACCTGTAATCTAGTGACCCAGGTATTATTCAGATGTTAGACCTCTTTGTGTATTCCCTGGATCTTTGTTATTTCCAATATTCTCAGAATCTGGTAACTCCATCAGATCCTAAACTCGTACCCCTGAGTTAGATATTTTCTTGCCAAATCTCCTTAGCCACCCACACCTTGTTTTTACAAATTATGGAAATAAATCTACTTTGATTAGAACATTCAACTTGGGGATACAGCTTTGTCATTTCTATGCAAGTCTTTCCATTGCAGATTTTGTCTAAAAGCTGTTAGTTTTAAAAGTACCCTTATACAGTCATGTGTTGCTTAATGACAGGGATATGTTCTGAGAAATAGATTGTTAGGCAATTTCATCATTATGTGAACACCATAGAATGTACTTAAGCAAACATAGATGGTATAGCCTAGGCTACATGGTATAGACCATTGCTCTTAGGATACAAACCAGTACAATCAATATGTTAATACTGAATATTATAGACAATTGCAACACGATAGTGAATATTTGTGTATCCAAACATAGAAAAGTTACAATACAAATAGGGTATTATAATCTTATGGGACCACTGTCGTATAGGCAGTTTGTCATTGATCAAAATGTTGTTATGTGGTACATGACTGTCCTAGCATTAGATGTGCTGGTAAAAATCAGGGCCATGTCAAAGATGGGGTAATATTGTAACAAGTGATTCGCAGAAGAAAATATATTGGTCAGTTTAGATGATGTGAGGGCAGTAAGACTTGGACTAATGAACTGGAAGACAGCACTTGTTAATAATCAGGTGGCAGAGGGTTTGTGAGGCGAGAGAAAGGAGATAACTCAGCTGAGCACTTACAGAGAAAAATGGAGAAGGCTGGAGTCAGCAGCTGAATTTCAGCTAAATGCATTTTGTGCCGATTCATCTAACTCAGCCCTTTGAGGTATGTTTACTAGGCACTTTTCATTCCTGACACTTTGATGCTTACATCTAAAGAAAAGTTAGATTAATGCCCCTCCGAATGTCTGTAAACTATATTTCTAACACAGACATTTTTTTTCCCTGACATCTGACTCAAATAGTTAACACTGCAAAAGCACTTTGCACACACAAAAGCCAGCTGGTTTCCAAATCAGAAAGGTTTCTAGGCAGTGGAGACCTAAATTTGCAGACCTGTCCCTAGTCATTCTTTTTACTTGCCACTTTAAGAAAAATTGCTCTTTCATTCTTGGAAGTTAGGACACAGTAATGAGTTAAAGGAGACTATATGTATAAGCTTTGGGGTATTAAGGTTTATGGCAACCTGCCAATGTTGTTCTACTGGAGAGCTTTGCTTTATCATCTTACCTCCATGGTGAAAGAAATGATTAGAATTTAGAAAAGGTCTAAATAATAATTTAATTGTACATTTTAAAATAACAAAAAAGTATAATTGGATTGTTTGTAACACAAAGGATAAATGCTTGAGGGATGGATACTACATTTTACATGATATGTGATATTACACACTGCATGCCTGTATCAAAGCATCTCATGTACCCCATAAATATATACACACCTACTATGTACCAACAGAAATTAAAAGTAAAAATTAGAAAAGAATTTAGAAAGAATTTAGAAAAAGAAATTAGAAAAATAATTAGAAAAATAATTTAGAAATGTTGCATTGCGTGAAGAATCTATGCAATGCAACATTTATTTTGAGAACAGGCTGTGGCAATATGACCCTAGGACATGACCTACCTGACAACTTCAGAATAGTGATAGCTAAAGTACAACTTCAAGATACATTTGTATAAAGCCCCACTTGTTGGCAAGTTATACATTCCTGATTTGGGGTACCTGGATATAAGAGGAATTTAAGGGAAGGCTCATGTATACATAGGAAAGAGGGTGGTGGTTTCTGATTGGGTCCTTGGGACAGTTATAACATGGGAATTGGAAGTTGCCAGTTTTCTCTTTCTCCTTCTTTCCCTCTCTCTCATCTCCAGTCTCTAGCTTTCTCTGCAGGAAGGCTCATTATTTCAGATGACATTACTTCATATGGCAAAAAGACCACATAGTGGCCACTTTTCTGTATTGTATGTCACACTTTACTACACAGTGGGAATGCTGCCCACTCTCTGCTCCCATACTCCACTGTAGAAAATCCTGAGAAACAATCTGCTTGGCTTGATTTCGCTCAGGTGCCAGCTTCTAAACTGCACATGTGACCACCAAGATAGTTCTAAAACTAAAGATTTTCCATGCTCCAGCCCCAGAGGTTCGGATCCATTGGGTTTAGTTGAGATTCATTTGGTCTAATTATCAGTATTATTTCTTACTAGCTAACCTGGTTATTCCAATGAGCAGCTCTAGACAAATCAACTGTGTGACCAGGGGTACTATGACTGCATTCTTTCCCAGAATCACGGGGTTGGAAAGAGGAGAAGGGCAGTTCCCTAAAAGGAGGAGGATGCTTTTTAAAAAGAAGAGGTGCTTTTAATGCACGACAAAACACTAGCTGTTTAGTATTTTATATGCAGAGATTAGAAATGGGGAGTCATTAAAATAAAATATTTTAAAAAGGTATCAGAGCAAAATATCATAGTCTCAAACTATTGAAAATAAAACACTGTAATTTCTTATCTAGCCTGGAACTAAGTTCTCATGAGTTAATAAAGAAAAAAAAAAAAGAGTTGCAGAGTGCTATGTTATTCTAGAAAAAATTATGGTTGTAAATCAAGGACAGATTCCACTTATATACTTAACATACTTAAATATATATTAATAATTGGGCATACACACATTTCAGAGATCACTTAAAAAGCATACTATTAACCACAAATATAGTCACATATGTGCACACATATACACACGCACACAAAGTAGAAGCATATATTTGCCTTTTGATATAGTCAAATAATCATAGCCTAAAGTTATACAAACAATGTCATCTTTAAAAAGGTGGGGGTAGATAAATGTTTGTGGATAAACATTATAATAGCTAATAATATTGATAATCTAGTATCTAGTTCTAGGAACTCTTTTAGGCATTCATATGTTATTTTTATTTTTATTTTTTTTACCACAATGCTATGAAGTAGATAGTAGTAACCCATTCATTACAGAGAAAACTGAGGCTTTAACGGGTTAAGCAACGAACGGTCATTCAGGAAGTGGCTGATTCTAGACTCTAACAAGGTCTGAGTTCAAAGACTGTGCTTCTTTCCACCATTTTTATTTTTATTTACCTTTTGTTTTATAATAAAAAAATCTTCTAAATTTGATATTTCTGATTTTTCCTTGGAATTTTACAAATTATAATTTTTTCCAGCTATTATTGTAGATTCCAGGGGACATGTGCAGGTTTGTTATAAAGGCATATTGTGTGACGCTGAGGTTTGGAGTACAATCAAACCTGTAACCCAGGAAGTGAGCATGGTCCTAAGTAGGATGTGTTTCAGGCCTTGCAACCTTCCCTCCCTCCCTCTCCCCTCTGATGTTCCCCAGTATCTATTGTTCCCATGTTTATGTCCATGTGTATCCAATGTTTAATTCTCACTTATAAGTGAGAACACACAGTATTTGGCTTTCTGTTTCTGCGTTAGTTTGCTCAGGATGATGGCCTCCACCTGCATCCATGTTGCCACAAAGGATATGGTTTTTTTATGGCTGTGTAGTATTCCATGTAAATGTATGTATATTTTCTTTACCCAATCCACCACTAATGGGCACCTGGGTTGATTCCATGTCTTTGCTATTGTGAATAGTGCTGTGATAAATATATAGGAGCATGTGTCTTTTTGGTAGGATGATTTATTATTCTTTGGGTAGATACCTAGTAATGGGATTGCTGGGTGAAAAGGTAGTTCAACTCTTAGTTCTTTGAGAAATCTCCAAACTGCTCTTCACGGTGGCTGAAGTAATTTACATTCCCATCCACAGTGTAAAAGCATTCCCTTTTCTCCACGTCCCTACCAACAACTATTATTTTTTGACCTATTATCAAAAGCCATTCTAACTGGTATGAGGTGGTATCTCACTGTGGTTTTGATTTGCATTTCTCTGATGATTAGTGATGATGAGAAATCTTTCATATGTTTTTCGGCTACTTGTATGACTTCTCTTGAGAAGTATCTGTTCATATACTTTGCCCACATTTTAGTGGAGTTATTTGTCTTTTGGCCTGTTTATTTGTTTAAATTCCTTGTAGATTCTGAATATTAGACCTTTGTAGATGTATAGTTTGCAGATTTTTCTCCCATTCTGTAAGTTGGTTGTTTATTCCCTTGATAGTTTCTCTGGTGTGCAGAAGCTCTTTAGTTTAATTAGGTCCCGTTTGTCAATTTTTGTTTTTGTTGCGATTCCTTTTGAGGATTTTGCCATAAATTCTTTGCCAATGCCAATGTTGAGAAGGGTATTTCTTGGGCTTTCTTTTAGGATTTTTATAGTTTGAGGTCTTATATTTAAGTCTTAACCCATCTTGAGTTAAATTTTGTATATGATAAAAGGTAAGGGTCCAGTTTCATTCTTCTACATATGAATAGCCAGTTATCCCAGCACCATTAATTGAATAGGGAACCCTTTCCCTACTGCTTATTTTTGTAGACTTTGTCAATGATCAGATGGCTTTAGGTGTGTGGCTTTACTTCTGGGTTCTCTATGCTGTTTCATTGGTCTATGTGTCTGTTTTTGTGCCAGTACCATGCTATTTGGTTTCTGTAGCCTTGTAGTGTAGTTGAAATCAGGTAATGTGATGCCTCCAGTTGTGTCCTTTTGCTTAGGATTCCTTAGGCTACTCAGCCTCTTTTTTGGTTACATAAGAATTTTATTTATTTATTTATTTATTCATTCATTCATTTATTTATTTAAGATGGAGTCTCACTCTGTCACCCAATGCAATGACATTGCATCTCGTGATGCAATGACATGATCTCGGCTCACTGCAACCTCCCCCTCCTGGGTTCAAGTGATTCTTCTGCTTCAGCCTCCTGAGTAGCTGGGATTACAGGCACACGCCACAATGCCTGGCTATTTTTTGTATGTTTAGTAGAGATGGGGTTTCACTATATTGGTCAGGCTGGTCTCAAACTCCTAACCTCGTGATCCACCCACCTTGGCCTCCCAAACTGCTGGGGTTACAGGTGTGAGCCACTGCACCCAGCCACATATGGATTTTAGATTAGTATTTTCTTATTCTGTGAAAAACAATGTTGGTAAAGTGATAAGAATGGTATTGAATTTGTAAACCACTTTGGTCAGTATGGCCATTTCAACGGTATTGATTCTTCCAATCCATGAGGATGGAATGGTTTTCCATTTGTTTGTGTCATCTCTGATTTCTTTCAGCAGTGTTTCAGTTCTCCTGGTAGAGATCTTTCTCCTTTTTGGTTAGATGGATTCCTAGGTTTTTAAATCTTTTTGTGGCTACTACTGTATCCTACTGTAAATAGGATTGCATTGTTATTTGGCTCTCAGCTTGAACATTATTGTTGTATATAAGTGCTACTGACTTTTGTATGCTGATTTTATATACTGAAACTTTACTGAAGTGCTTCATCAGTTCTAGGAGCTTTTTGGTGGAGTATTTGGGTTTTGCTAGATAGAGAAACATAGTATTTTATACTCTCATAGAATATACAGTATACATAGTTTTCTATTCTCTCAGTAAAGAGAGACAGTTTGACTTCTTGTCCTATTTGGATGCCTTTTATTTCTTTCTCTTGCTTGATTCTTTTGGCTAGGACTTCAAGTACCATGTTGTAAGAGTGGTGAGAGTGGGCATCCTTGTCTTATTCCAGTTCTCAATGGGAATGCTTCCAGCTTTGTCCATGTCATATGTTGACTATAGGACTTTCATAGATGGCTCTTATTATTTTGAGGTATGTTTCTTTGATGTCTAGTTGGTTGAGATTTTTTATGATGAAGGATGTTGAATTTTATCCAAAGCTTTTTCTAAATCTATTGAGATCATCATATGAATTTTGTTTTTAGTTCTGTTTATGTAATTAATTACATTTATTGATTTGCATATATGGAGCCAACCTCACATCCCAGAAATAAAGCCTACTTCCTTGTAGTGAATTACCTTTTGGATGTGCTGCTGGATTCAGTTTGCTAGTATTTTGTTGAGAATTTTTATATCTATGTTCACATCAGGGATATTGGCTTGAAGTTGTCTTTTTTGCTGTGTATCTGCCAAATTTGGGCATCAGGATGACGTTGGCTTTGTAGAATGGGTTAGGGAGGGGTCCCTAACCCTAGATTTTTTTGGAACAGTTTCAGTGAAACTGGTTTCAGTAAGATTCGCTTTTTTTTTTTTTTTTCTGATTCAGTTTCAGAACTTATTATTGGGCTACCTAGGGTTTCAAATTCTTCTTGGTTCAATCTTAGGAGGTTGTATGTTTCCAGAAATTTCTCCATTTTCTCTAGATTTTCTAGCTTGTGTGTATAGAGGTGATCACAACAGTCTCTGAGGATCTTTTGTATTTCTGTGGGATCAGTTGTGATGTTATCTTTGTCATTTCTGATTGTGCTTATTTGAGTCTTCTCTTTATTTCTCTTATTCTGGCTAGTGGTCTATAAATCTTGTTTATCTTTTTAAAGAAACAACTACTGGTTTTGCTGATCTTTTGTATATATTTTTGCATCTTGATTTTATTCACTTCTGCTCTGATTTCAGTTATTTCTTTTCTTCTGCTAGGTTTGAGGTTAGTTTGTTCTTGTTTTTCTAGATCCTCTAGGCGTAATGTTAGATTGTTAATGTGAGATCTTTCTAACTTCTTGATGTAGGCATTTAATGCTATAAACTTTTCTGTTAACACTGCTTTCACTGAATCCTAGAGATTTTAGTATGTCACAGTTCTGTTTTCATTAATTTCAAAGAATTTTTTATTTCTGCCTTAATGTTATTATTCACCCAAAAGTCATTCAGGAATAAGTTGTTTAATTCCTATGTAATTGTGTGGTTTTGAGAGATCTTCTTGGTTTTGATTTCTATTTTTATTGCACTGTAGTTTGAGAGTATGTTTGGTATGATTTTTATTTCTTTGCATTTATTGAGTCTTGCTTTACCAGTAAAGCATGTAGTAGATCTTGGAGTGTGTTCCATATACAGACAAGAAGAATGTACTTTCTATCAATGTTGGATAGAATATTCTGTAGATGTTTATTAGGTCCAATTGGTCAAGTGTCTAGTTTAAGTTCATGATTTCTTTCTTAGTTTGCTGCATTGATGATCTATCTAATACTGTCAGTAGAATGTTGAAGTCTCCCACTATTATTATGTGGCTAAGTATTTTCATAGATCTAGAAGTACCTGTTTTACAAACTGGGTGCTCCAATGTTTGGTATGTATATATTTAGGATAGTTAAGTCCTCTTTGAATTGAACTCTTCATTATCATATAATGCCCTTCTTTGTCACTTTTGACTTGTTATTTTAAAATCTGTTTTTTTTTTTTTTTTTTTTTTTTCTGAAATAAGAATACTGTCCTCTGCTCTTTTTGTTTTCTCTTTTTTTTTTTTTCAGACGAAGTCTTGCACTGTTGCCCAGGCTGGAGTGCAGTGGCGCAATCTCGGCTCACTGCAAGCTCCACCTCCCGGGTTCACGCCATTCTCCTGCCTCAGCCTCCCGAGTAGCTGGGACTACAGGCGCCCACCACCATGCCCGGCTAATTTTTTGTATTTTTAGTAGAGATGGGGTTTCTCCATGTTAGCCAGGATGGTCTCGATCTCCTGACCTCGTGATCCGCCTGTCTCGGCCCCCCAAAGTGCTGGGATTACAGGCGTGAGCCACCGCGCCTGGCCTCTTTTTTGTTTTCTATTTGCATGATAGGTCTTTCTCCATTCTTTTACTTTGAGACTGTGGTTGTCATTATATGTAAGACAGGTCTCTTGAAGACACTTGGGTCTTGTTTTTTTATCCAGCTTGCCATTTTGTGCATTTTAAGTGGGGCATTTAGGCCATTTATATTCAAGGTTACTATAGATATATGAAGTTTTGATACTGTCATCCTGTTGTTAGCTGTTTTTTAGACTTGATTATATAGTTGCCCTATAGGGTCTGTGCTATGCACTTAAGTGTGTTGCTGTGGTAACAGGTATCATTCTTTGATTTCTGTTTAGAACTCCCTCAAGGACCTCTTGTATGGCTGATCTGGTGGTAACAAATTCCCTTACGCTTGTCTGGAAAGGATTTTATTTCTCCTTTGTGTATGAAACTTAGTTTGGCTGGATATGAAATTCTTGGTTGGAATGTCTTTTCTTTGAGGATGCTGAAAACAGACCCCCAATCTCTTCTGGCTTGTAAGGTTTCTGCTGAGAAGTCTGCTGTTAGCTTGATGAAATTTCCTTTGTAAGTGACCTGACCCTTTTTCCTAGGTGCCTGTAAGATTTTTTCTTTCATGTTAATCTTGGAGAATCTGATGACTTTGTTTCTTGGGGTTGGTCATCTTGTATAGTATCTTGCAGCGGTTTTCTGTATTTCTTGAATTTGCCTGTCAACCTCTCTAGTGAAACTGGGGACATGTTCATGAATTATATCCTCAAATACATTTTCCAAGTTGTTTACTCTTTCTCCTTCTCTCTTGGGAATACCAGCATGGGTTGTAGTTTAGTTCTCCTTACATAATCCCATATTTCTTGGAGGTTTTGCTCATTAAAAAAAAATATTTTTTCTTTATTTTTGTCTGACTGTGTTGATTCAAAAGACCAGTCTTTCAGCTTGAGATTCTTTCCTCAGCTTGGTCTATTACATTGCTAATGCTTGCAACTATACTATGAAATTCCTGTAGTGAATTTTTCAGTTCCAGAACTTTAGTTTGGTTCTCTCTTAAAATGGCTCTGTCATCTTTCAACTCATGGATAGTTTTACTGGCTTCTTTGGATTTCTCCTGAATCTTGTTGTGTTTCCTTGTCATCCAGGCTTTGAATTCTGTGTCTGTCATTTCAGCCATTTGAATCTCATTAGGAACTATTGTTGGGAAGCTGTTGCAATTATTTGGAGGTAAGGAGACACTCTGAATTTTTGAATTGCCAGAGTTTATGCACTGATTCTTTCTCACCTGAGACGGCTGCATTCCTTTATCTTACATTGCTATCACTTGGACAGGCTTTTGAAGTTTATTTTTATTTTTTTGAGACAGAGTCTTGCTCTGTCACCCAGGCTGGAGTGCAGTGGTGTGATGTCAGCTCACTGCAGCCTCTGCCTCCTGGGTTTAAGCGATTCTCATGTCTCCGCCTCCCAAGTAGCTGGGACCACAGGCACATGCCAACACGCCCAGCTAATTTTTGTATTTTTAATACAGATGGGGTTTCACCATGTTGGCCAGGCTGGTATACTGACCTCAAGTGATCCACCCACCTCAGCCTCCCAAAGTGCTGGGATTACAGGCGTGAGCCACTGCACCCAGCCATTAATATTTTTAAATACAAAAGTAATACATGCTTATTCTAACAATGGAAATCATATAAAGATACATAAAGTGAAAGCAAATCATCTCCTTTAGCCTCATCTTCAACCCCATCCCCTTGAGCTGCCAATACTAACACCTGCTGTAGACTTTCCACATTTTTCCCTTATTCTTTCAAACAGATGCAAATGCACATTTACATATAGATAGATACTTTTTTTTTAATACTTTAAGTTCTAGGGTACATGTGCATAATGTGCAGGTTTGTTACATATGTATACATGTGCTGTGTTGGTGTGCTGCAACCAGTAACTCGTCATTTACATTAGGTATATCTCCTAATGCTATCCCTCCCCCCTTCCCCCACCCCACGACAGGCCCTGGTGTGTGATGTTCCCCTTCCTGTGTCCATGTGTTCTCATTGTTCAATTCCCACCTATGACTGAGAACATGCAGTGTTTGGTTTTTTGTCCCTGCGATAGTTTACTGAGAATGATGGTTTCCAGCTTTATCCATGTCCCTACAAAGGACATGAACTCATCCTTTTTTATGGCTATATAGTATTCCATGGTGTATATGTGCCACATTTTCTTAATCCAGTCTAAAAGCCAAAATTGACAAATGGTATCTAATTAAACTAAAGAGCTTCTGCACAGCAAAAGAAACTACCATCAGAGTGAATAGGCAACCTACAGAATGGGAGAAAATTTTTGCAACCTACTCATCTGACAAAGGGCTAATATCCAGAATCTACAAAGAACTCATACAAATTTACAAGAAAAAAACAAACAACACCATCAAAAAGTGGACCTATTTTTATATTCTTTATTTCTTTTAGAGTTGAATCGTGATATATATTGAGTATAGTTGATTGGCTTCATTTCTGGATGCTTTTAGAGGGTTGAGGCTCTTTGTTTGTGACTAGATTTCTGCACTGGGTTTCACCAGCAATGTATGCCCTTCTTTAGGTCCTATTTAGGGCCAGGAACTGGCCCTGGAGCTTGTCAACTCTGTGCAGGGTTCCCAGTTTCCCCCCTCTTCTACTTTGGTTTCTATGTCACCTCTCTATAAACTTTCAACGTTTTATTTCAAAAGATCTATTCGAAGTGTGATGATTTACTCAATATTTTGGTTTCCTTCAGTGCAAGAGGTGCTCCCAGCTACATCTAGTCAGCCGTCTAGTCCCCTGTGTTACTTCAGGCTGACCCTACCAGTTCTGGCTGCAAATTCCAAAGCCTGGTGATCTAAAGGGTCTGCCCCTGGAAATACACACCCAATGCCAGGTGCAGATTAGTGGGCAGATGTCTTGGGTATGGGGCCACTGGTAGTCAAGTACCAGCCCCCACTGTTTTTATAAGCTTATTTTTCTTCTCAAATTATTCCAACACCTTTAACCAAAACCAATAAACCACTGATTAAAATTCACACATATTATATAAATGTATTTCTGTAACTGCAAGTAGTTCAGAATGACTGCACTTCAAGATATGAACTAGGGCTCCAAGGGAGAAATGAGGCTGGCAAGATGAAGAGGACATCCATGGATGCCTTAAATAATATACCAAAGAGTTTAAACCTTATCCTAAAGACAATAAAGAGCCTTTGGAGAAATTTTAGGATAAAAATGACATAATCATTTTTATGTTTTAAATACATCACTTTGGCTGCAATATTGCACATACATAGTATTTGGGAAAGGATGCAGGTATGCCATTTAAGACAAATAATTAATGGCTAAATTCTGCCAAGTTGATGGAGGAGGAAATAATTCAAAAATATACTAGGAATGATAGAAGAATATATGTGGTGTTTTGTAGGACAGGAAAATACAAAAGAGAAGGGAAAATTCAAAGATGCCTAGAGTATAATTCCACAAATTCCTTTTACTATCACAATCTGAGCCTCTCAGCCATAGACAACTTTGATATCTCAAGCTTTCCTGACTCCCTGGATTCTTATGACATTAGCAAATGCAGCTAAGTCAAGTCCATGTCATTGCGTACTCTGAGTAATTTATACATTTTCCATGTATGAAATTAATAGCTTATATACCCCCAACATGATTTGTATCAAGAGTAGTTAGTTGACCGAGCATGGATAATAGATTTATGATGCTTTTATAACCCTGACCAGTATGCATGATTACAGTTTTGCAAAGATGCTAAAATGACTATCAGCTACCTTATTTGACTCTCATATTCCTCCCATCCTCACTGAAGAAAAAAACATTTGGAGTGCTTTCCCAACAGCTGCAGAATGTATGGCCATGTGATACTGTTTGAACGTTTTGTCTGACAAGTTAGGGATTCTTTTTGCAACTAATAAAAAAATTTAAAAATCTGAACCATTTCCTGAAATGTAAATTACTGACTTTTGTTAGTCATTATTTCACCTCTGCCAAAACAGAATGACTTATAGGGAAAAGAAAAATGACTGATTTATTGCATCATGCAAATTCCTATAGAAGAAACAAGTTTAGGATATAAGGTATGTAACATGGGAATTTTAAAAACAGTATTAGTGAATTGCCAGGTAAGAAGAGACCCATTAAAGTTGTCTAATAGTGGCCTCCCCAGCTCTCCAGATATCAAAATAACTAGAAAATCATTAGATATCTGATTTATTTAGACCAAATTCTTTTATCTCACATTGTTGATCTTTTTGAAAATTCCTAATTTCAAATAGAATTAAGGATCTGTTACTTCAAATAATATAAAGCTTTTGAATTTCTAAATTCCTCATTTTTTCTAGGTCTCTTTAGCTATTTTTAATAATAGTGACAGGAATAAAAAAACAGGCAGGGTTTGAGTAGATATTTGATAGAATTTCAGTTTTTATATAGTCAACTGTATTAAAATCTTATAGTGTAATTAAATAATTTTGGTAATAGATACATTTCTTAACTGAACTCCAAAGTTTATGTATGTGCAATCATCACTGTATATTTTGCATATTTGAAATATATGCAAATGTAAATATTAAATACAAAAGTACCACCCAAGCATGTGTGTATTTAGACATAAATGAATATATTTGTATAATACTTGTGAATTTTTATTTAGCATGTTACTTTTCCATGGGCCCATTAACATTTGCACCTGCTACTCCCTATCTGAGAGGCCGTCATCCACTACTTTTAAAAAAAATTTTATTTTTTAAAGGTGGGGTCTCATTCTATTGCCCAGACTGGAATGCAGTGGCACAATCATAGTTCTCTGCAGCTTCAGACTACTGGGTTCAAATGATCCTGCTGCCTCAGCCTCCTGAGTAGCTGGGACCTCAAGCATGAGCTGCGATGTCTGGCTTTCACTCTCTTTTACATGGCTTGTTCCCTCTCACCTCTCATAAGCCAGCTCAGTTATGATGCCTCAGGAAATTACTTCATGCGGACCACATATTGAGAGCAATCTACTTATCGTCATAGTTTTTGTGCATTTACTTCTGTGTCCTCCACAAGGCTGCAAAATTCTTTGAAACAAGGTCTGTGCCCTGTACCTATGTTTAACAAGTGCTTGACAATTAAATGTACAAAAGATATTCATGAAGTTCACTCTGTGTGGCAAGTGGTTAATGCATTAAACAATGCTACTGTAGAGGAGGAGTCGTCAACTTGTTTACAAATTGCCCAGGGGCTTTTTCTTTTCTTTTAATGTCACCATGATAACATAAAGAACATTATGAGAAAATTCCTTTCATCATAGAATTCATAGGCCAGTGGAAGAAACAGATTTTATTTATCATCTACTGTGATAAATTCTCTATTTGTGTTTTGTTTTTTTGGTTTTTTTTTGAGATGTTGTCTCACTCTGTTGCCCAGGCTGGAGTGCAGTGGCACCATCTCGGCTCACTGCAAGCTCTGCCTCCCAGGTTCATGCCATTCTCCTGCCTCAGCCTCCTGAGTAGCTGGGACTACAGGTGCCTGCCACGACGCCCAGCTTAATTTTTGTATTTTTAGTAGAGATGGGGTTTCACCGTGTTAGCCAGGATGGTCTCGATCTTCTGACCTCGTGATCCGCCCAGCTTGGCCTCCCAGAGGGCTGGGATTACAGGCATGAGCCACCGCCCCTGGCCTATTGTTGTTGTTTTCAAAGAGGCATATTGCCCAAGAGTGAAAGTCAAGAAAATCTTTTTGGAGGAAATGATATTTAAGCTTAATTTTGACAGCAGTCTAATTCAGTGGTAATAAGCTCAGATTCTAATATCTGTTGGACATAGGGCTGAATCCTAACTCTATCTCTTATAAAACTATGATTTTTGGCAAGTGATTTAATCTTTGAGCCTCAGTATCCTAATATGTAAAATGGAGTTAGCAACATCTACCTCATAGGAGTGTTACTAAATGTGATTATTACTTAAATTAAATGTTACAGAGGTTAAACATAGAAAAAGTATAAGCTGTAAATGCACGTGGCAAATACCATAACTTATTTGTCATTGGGTATTTGACATCTAATAAAGAAAAGAAAAGCAGAAACAAAAGAAGTTCTTGTTAGATTAAGTTGTTTGTTGAGAGTGGAATGCTATGTCTTTAATAACTTCCTCAATTATATTTATAAATAATTCTTGTGAGAACTACCATGTTAACCAAAGAAAATATTAAGAATAATTATATATGCTGCTCTAAACCTTTATGTTAACTCATGTATTCATCACAACGGCCTTATGGGGTAATTATAAACAGTTTAGCCTCATTTTCAGATGTGGCAACTGAGGTACAGAGAGGTTAAGTATGTAGTTCAAGGTCACTTGACCAGAAAGTGCTAGAGCCAGAATTCAAACCTGGATTCAAACCAGGCCATGTGCGTCTATGTTACTGTCCTTCCAGTAATACAACCAGGCCAACTTCATTTAGATGCCAACCACTCCCTGAGTATACACTAAATTTCAGATGTTGTTCTAGAAAAATTGTATTTAAATCACTTTATATTTATATACTGCATATATTTACAGGAAGGAATAGATGTTAACAAAATAAACTATAAATAAATAATATACATTTCAGATACTGGTGAGTGCAATTAAGTAATAATAAAATGGGAAAAAAGAATGATGGAAATGGTACTAATTTAATTACAGTGAACAGGGAAGATTTTTCTAAGGTGATGATATTTGAGCAGATATTTAAACAATAAAAAGAATAAACCATGTAAAGATATAACGGACAATTTTTCCAGGCACCTAGAATAACATACATATAGGGCTTGAGTTAGGAAAAGCTTGGCTTGTTTGAGAAATGTCAAGGTCACTGTGGCTAGAGTGAAATTTATGAAGAGTTGGTGGTGAGCACATAATGTTGGAGAGAGGAGCAGGTGTCACATTACAGAAGGCCTTGTATGTAATGATAATGAAGTTAATTATCACCTTTGGAAGGTCTTAAGAATATAAGTGGTATGATCTGGCTTATATTAACATTTTGAAAAAAGATAACGGGTTACTTGGAGGAGAACAGCAGGGTAAAAGTGGAAGCTATTATGGTTGTTGAGGCATGGGATGAAATTGGTTTGGATTAGGATTCAGCAGAGCAGGTGGTAAGATCTGACTGATTTTGTAATATATTTTCATGGTAGCACAAGCAGGACTTACTCATGAATGCTGAGGATAAAGAATAATTGAGCAAGACTTTTAGATTTTAGATTATTTTTCTGGCATAAATAATATGGGAAATGATAGAACCAATTAGTCAATATGAAGAATATTAGGGCAGCAGTTACTTTGGCCCTGAGAAGAGGGACTGCAGGGAAGGGGCTTTCTTAATAATCAAGCAGCAGAGATGCCAACTGCACAGTTAGACATACACATTTGAAGTTCTCATTCAGGGAGATGTCATGGCTTCAGAATTGGGAGTCATCAGTTGACAGTTGGTATCTAAGGGCATGAGTCTGGATGAGGCCATCTAGGGAATGAAGAAAAGATGGAGAAGAGGTCTGTACACTGGGTATCTGGAGTGCTGAAACCTTTAGAGGAGGAGCCAGCAAGGAGGCTGAGAAAGGGCAGCCATTGAGGTGGTAAAAGAACAGGAGAGTGTTTTGTCCTGGAAGTTAAAATGTTGACATCTTTAAGGAAGGAGGAAGCATCAAATCCTGCTAAGAAGTCAGTTAGGTCTGAGAACTGATGCTTCAATTTAGCAAGATGGAACCAGTAATGACTTTGATATAAATGGATTTATGACTATTGTGGGGATGAGAACATGAAACAGGTTAAAATAAAAAAATGAGGTAATAAAGGGGAGCTAATGAAAATAGACAATTTTCTTAGATTTTTGGTAAAGCAAAATAGAATAATGAGGTAATAGTGGAAGGAAAACATAGGGTCAGGGGACGGTTACTTATTTTTTCTAAGATGAAAGATATACTGTGCCTGAGTTAAAGTTATTCAGTAAAAAGCAAGATAGGGCTTGATATTGCAGAAGAGAGAGGAGATAACTGCAGAAGGAAAATCATTCAATGGATAACTGGTAATGGAGTCTAGGTAACAAGTAAAAAGTTGGTCTTAGAATGGAATAGGAACTTTCCTTCATTGCCATGGGAGAATATACTAGTAGACCTGGTAGTAGGAAAATGTGGTTTTCATTTGATTGCTTAGATTTTCTCAAAAACATATTAAGGCAGGTCAACAGCTGAAAGAGAAGATGAGAGAAGAGAGTGCTTGAGATTTGAGGAGATATGATAAGGTATGAAATTGTTGTCCCAGAGTATGAGAAAGTGATTTTTTCTAAAGAAGTGTATAAGAATTGCTAGAAAGTCTTGAGAGTTCACTTAAAATCAATGGTTAAATATTTAAAGTGAGATGAGTGAGTGTTTCTCTAGCCATATCCAGTTGCTGAGGCAGTGGCATGGAGTGAAGAGGAAAGTGTTGGCTTAACCAGCGTAAGCTAACTTGGACTGGGGTTTTGCTGGATGAGCACAAAAAGCTAGAGAAGAGAAAAAAAAGTGCATGAGAGGGAGAATTAGGGTGAGGGACCAGGTAATACATGCTAGGTGGGGAGGGAAGAGAGGGCATAAAGAAAGGTGAAAGCTGGGTAGAAATGGTGAAATCAATGATCTGAGGTTCCAATGGGGCTAAAGAAGTTTCAATGAGAAGGTACTAGAATAAATGATATGAACAGAAGGGAGGAAGTGTTCACAAAGATATTGCTTGACATAGAGGCTTTGGAGAGGGGGCAGTTAATGGCAGTAACAAAGTTCAGAGTATGGTCATGAACCCCAAGGCAGGAAGTTAGCAAGGTAAACTGACATGCTGAAGATCAGGAAACAAGTAAGATCAGAATCCAGACTAGAACCCACAGTTGTCTGACTCCTATTGAGTGTTCTCTCTCATACCAATGTTAGCTTTTATTTTTTGACCTCCAATACCAGGGCAACTAAATAGTGTTCTATTCAAAATGGTGATGTACATTGGATAAGGAAAAAGGAGAAGGCTCAGCTTCACGGGCATGAGACCTGTTCAGTTGCATTGAGTCCTGTGTTTAGAAAGGCCCCACGTTTTCATGTTGTACTGCACTCCATAAATCATATAGCTTGTCTTGGAGAGAAACTTAATGATTCAGGAGAAATGTGTTTTTTTGTCTCATTTGAGCTCATTTTCCATAAGCCTCACTTTTCTCCAGTTAGCATACCATTAAAATTTTATCAAGTCCATAATGGAAGTTTTAAAGAACCCATCTGTCAAACACTTAAGTTTCAACGTAAATTTTGGTTTAAAAGCACTCACACTTGATAAAAATCAGCCTGAAGATGAGAAATGCTCTGACTCAGGAAAGTGAATAATTAGTAAACTAAAAAGGAGATATAAATTAAAGTGCAGGTCTACAATCTTCATTTATGCTTGAATGATAGCTTAGTGAAAATATTTACATTTTTATTTCTTATACTAAATGTGGTATGCGTTTATCATAGAAGGTTTATGAAATAAATATAAGCAAGAAGGATAAACTAAAAATTACCCCAAAATCCTTAACAGGAGTTAGCCACCAACATGTGTAACATTTGGTGTACATCCTTCCAGGCTTTATGAGTGTATTTATGTATATATATTATATTATATAGCTTTGTGTCTATTGAATTATATTTTAAATACCATTTTAAAACTTTATTTTTAATTTAATAATATAATCTAGGTAGACCTTCTATCCTTGCAATTACATATTTTTCTAAAGTATTATTTCAGTATATTTTAATATAATTTATATTACATGAATACATAATAAACACATTATCCTTTTTTGTTTATTATTAAACACCTATGTTTTTCAATCTTCACTATTATAAACCATATCAATATGCACATTCATTGTGTATTTGTCCGCTACTGTAAGTACAATTTCTGGGTCAAAGAGTGTATTCATTTTAAAGGCTTTTAATCTATGTTTCCAAATTGCTCTTGTAGGGTTGTACTAATTTTCAGAACCTCTCACTGGCATTGAATATTCACATTCCTTTTAAGTTTCTGTCAATTGGACAGGCAAAACTTGTTTGCTCTCATTGTCTTCCTTTGTTCTTAATGAGGTTGAACAGGTTTTCATTTGTTTATTGGCTTTTTCTTTTTTAATGAATGTCCTGTTAATGCTTTTTGGTCACTTTTTTCTACACGGTCTTTGGCCTTTCTCTTATTGTTCTGTAAAATATTTACATATATTAGGGTTGTGTTGCACAGTTTCCTTAATTTGTCAAAGCACTTTGCCAGGACCCTACCAGCATATTTGCAGAGCTCTATGGGGTTGCTGTGTTTTTTCCTATGGGAGTAGTTTTAAAATGCACCACTTTTTTTTTAAACTAAGTAAGAAACACATGGTAACTATAATTATGATGATAGTATCGATATCACACAAATGAAAACATCTTGTAACATATCTAAATAATGTATAGCCAAAACACTAATAATAAAACCATTAAGAACAAAGTGCTGTACAAGCTCATCAAACATTTCTCTTTTCCATTCATTTCTCCAAATCCTGGCAATGAAATTTACATACTAAACGTTCAGTTATTTGGTCTGCTGTCTCAATGCTTTCTACTGTGAGCATTTCATTAATATTCTCATTGTGAGTCCTGTGGGAAACTTCTAGGTTATAAAACACAATTGTATAATTTCACAAGACAACTCATTAAGATTAGAATAGAATGTGAAATGCAAGATTGGGGCTTTGGATTTTTCAAAATTTTTTCTTACCCTCTCCAGTGTAATTTCTTCAAATTCATATTCAATTTCTGTCCCATTGACCTGTAAATAGGGAAAAAATAAGAAGAGAACTATTAAATACATGTTGAGGAGGAGACAGCTGCATTTTAAATAATGCTTGGGGGTTAAATTTTCATTCTAGCTATAAATAACCACATTTTCTTGTTATTTCTGATTGTGCATTTTCATTCAAGTGAAATATAATCTAAGCTATTCTAAAATATATGACTGAGATGCTACAAAAAAAACTCAAAGATTATTGCTTCCCTTAGTAATTCTGTGATTTTTTTGTAGTGAGGTATAATAACACAAAATACATATTGTGAGCTTACAAAGAACAAATCATCTAGGGGCAATGATACAATTATGAGGAAAATAATTTTCTTGTTTTTTAAAAAATGTTATGTTTGAACACTAAAATATGACCTTAAAAATCAGTGATAATGGCAGAACAACATTGTTCCATTTTTGAATAGAAAAATAGCATGAAAATGACTGCATCATCTGAGAAATACCTTTTCTTTAGTGGCTCAAGCTCAGGTAAATCATCCCCATCATCCTTTTATTATCTTTATTGGAAAGCCCTGGACCATATAACCATTACCTATGTACCTCAGTAGCAGTAAGAAATGAGCAAAGTAAGACACATTTTGAAATGCTTAGTGACGAATTGTTTCAACCATCCAACCAATCCTTGTATTGATTTGAATTTACAGAGAGAAATACATTTTAAATACAGCCAGGCACCTTAGATTTCCACAAATGTGCACAGAGGCCATATGAAAAGTTGGTTTAAAATAATCTAACAAATATTCCTTTCTCATTTTCATCTATCTCAGAATTCTTCTCAACCAGGCAAAACCTCTAAGCAAGAAAATTCTCAAATCGGTTGTTTCTTATTTCTGATACGTGTCTTGGCAACATCATTGGAATTTAGGAATCAGCCAGAAGGACTACATTTTAACTATAAAGCCATAATTTTTGTAGGATTCTAACTTACATTTACTTCTCTATCTTAGAAGAATTTATACCCAGTACCAGGGATTGAGAGTTCTATGCAGGCAAGGCCCAGACAGCCAGCCCTGTTGCCTAATACAGAGCCTGGCAAGAAAATAATGAAGGAAAAGATAGTGAATGAATGAGTGACTGAACTAAGTAATTAATTTACTTGTGTAATTTATAAACATAGATATTTGTGGATTCTCTTTCGTAACAAAAAATTGAATGTAGTATCATCACCTAAAGGTGTAATTATAGTTATAATCAGTGAACATATAGAATGACAATGACAATGGACTTTACTTAGGTGTGTCCACCACCCACTGACAGCATGTTTTTGATTTTCTAATTACGTGAGCTAATTGGTGAATCACAATTTACTGTTTTACTACATTATCAAACAGCCCTAAACTAAATTTGATTTTCTAGGCTTCAGCAACTTAATGACTCACAGAAAAGAACTTGATGATGTCAGAAAGCTTTAGCAGCTTTCTAGAGGGTTTTGTTTTGTATATGCAAAAGTAAAACACACAGACACACACACACACACACAAACACACTTCAAACTCCTTGTATGTTTCCATATGAATGATTTTTAAAATAATTTTCTTTGATGGATAGGAAGAGGACAATAGGGGAAGGCTGAATTAATGAGATACGTTTTCATTCCCTCAGTATGGCTCCATGAGGCTTTTCTTTGCTTCAGTGCTTCTCCAGAGTGAATCACTTCACATTATTAAAGTGCTGCAAAACGGGGAGAAAAAAACAACTTCCAAGAGAGAAAAACACGCCTCTAATAATAAATGTCTAAAGGCTCAGAGTCAAAGAAATTCTTTTAGGAAATGTTTAAAAGACAAGAATATTTTAGTGGCATACACTGCATAGTTGTGGCCCATCAAAACCTACGTTTAACATTTCTAGGATCATAAATGCTGACTCTTAGATTTTTAGAAGTATTATATATGCATATCCTAATTGGTATTCCAAAGTTCCTTAGTCAGCTACATAAACTATTGCAGGCTTATATTTACCTCATGGGTCTTTCATTTTCAACTCAAGAAAATAATATCATTTGTCTAATTCAACAGTATCCAGGTTCTTTTCATCAGGAGAGATGATGCCATCAAGGTTGCAGTGTAACTTTGCTTTTAAAACAAAGCATCCCGGCTGGGTGGCTCACACCTGTCATCTCAGCACTTTGGGAGGCTGATGCAGGCAGATCACAAAATCAGGAGTTCAAGACCAGCCTGGCCAATATGGTGAAACCCCATCTCTACTAAAAATACAAAAATTAGCTGGGCATAGTGACACATGCCTGTAGTCCCAGCTACTTCAGAGGCCGAGGCAGAAGAATTGCTTGAACCAGGGAGATGGAGGTTACAGTGAGCCGAGATCGCACCACTACACTCCAGCCTGAGTGAAAGAGTGAGATCCCGTCTCAAAAACAAAACTAAACAAACAACAACAACAACAACAAGGCATCCCATGTCTACAACAAGCTTTAGTGAACTCATAGAAGCATGAAGGATTTTTAGCATAGGTGAGGCATCATTTCAACCTTTCACATGAGGAGCATTTAGAGCATGGAATCACAGGAGCCAGTGAGAGAGTTCAGAAAAGACATTGGAAAGGCCCTAATCTCTATTCTCTCATTACAGGGAGAGTGTGGTCTATGTTCTGCCAAAGGACTCCTAAGACAAGAAATGGCAAATATCTTGAGGGAAAGAATGAGACAGAACAAAAGAACTAAGAATACCCCCCCAGGGCTGGGCGCAGTGGCTCATGCCTGTAATTCCAGTACTTTGGGAGGCACAAGCAGGCGGATCAAGAGGTCAGGAGATCGATAACATCCTGGCCAACATGGTGAAACCCAGTCTCTACTAAAATACAAAAAATTATCCGGGCAGGGTGGCGTGCACCTGTAGTCCCAGCTACTCAGGAGGCTGAGGCAGGGGAATGGCTTGAACCTGGGAGGCAGAGGTTGCAGTGAGCCTAGATAGTGCCACTGTGCTTCAGCCTGGTGACAGAGTAAGACTCTGCTTCAAAAAAAAAAAAAAAAAGAAAAAGAAAAAAGAAAGAAAGAAAGAAAAAAACAATACCTCGATCTTAATTTGTGAAAATTTGGTGCCTATTCAAACCAATGTACCAGTACAGTATTAAATAAGGATTTAAATACTTATTTCGACTTTATTTCTAAATAAACTCTCTACAGTGGTTGCTTACTGAGTGATGAAACACTGAGAGGTATCTACAGTAATTCACCCCTAACCATAATCTTGCGTATCCTCACTCAGCAAAACCAAAACTGTTATAAATGGCTCCCATCATCTTTTGGGTGGTTTGCAAACAATCCATTGTTGTTTGAACTTGCCTTAGTGTCTCATTATATTCCCAATCAGGTTATCGACATATGATTTTCAATTTCTTTTCCTCAAAAGAGTTCAGCCAAATACATTTTTTTTCTTGTACAGTAACACTTACGGTAATATTTAAGTACCTTGGTCATATTTTATGCTACTGATAGTTTGGGGCCCGGAGAGCTTCACAGTTGGGGTTTCTGTTATTCCAGTTCTAGCCCTAACTGTCACAGCCTCCTCTCCACTTTGAGAACTAGAAAAATCAGAGGATTGACATTTTCATAGACTTGGAGAGTCAGTCAAATAGATTAAACTTTTCAGTGTTTGAAAAATGTGTGTGCATGTTTAAGATACTTGATTTTTCTGAACTTTATGGTTCTGTGGTGACAGCTGGTAGATTTCTCTGGTGGCCAGAAAATCAAACTGATGTCACACATTGTCCTGTACTGTTCTGAGCATGTAGCCTTCCTAGAATCATATGGCAGTTAAGTAAAGAGAGTGACCCACAGCCAACTCAAATTTAAACTTGGTATTTAATTTAAAGCTCTAATTTAATGAATGTTGAATGCATTCAATATTTGTTTTTCTCCAACAGCTTTTAGTTAATTTTATGGCCTTTTTTCTACTTCAATGATATAGTAACCACCTGCCTGGATGATGATATAATTTGATTTTCAGATATATTTTTATCTCCTGAAAAGAGGTTCTCCATAAATAACAAATGTGAACTATCCATATTTTAATGTTGTTTCATTGGAATCTTAAATAATAATTTCTCTGAAATGTTTTGCTTGTTCTTTGCCACCTTTGTAGTTTCATTAAGGCTAAGGATATACTAGACTCCAAAATGAATAATTTTTTTTTTGAGACGGAGTTTCAGTCTTGTCAACCAGGCTGGGGTACAGTGGTGCGATCTTGGCTCACTGCAACCTCTGCATACCAGGTTTAAGTGATTCTTCTGCCTCAGCCTCCCAAGTAGCTGAGATTACAGGCATGCACCACCATGCCAAGCTAATTTTGTATATTTAGTAAGGACTAGGTTTCACCATGCTGACAAGGCTGGTCTCAAACTCCTGACCTCAGGTGATCCACCCACCTTGGCCTCCCAAAGTGCTGGGATTACAGGCGTGAGCCACCACGCCTGGCCCAAGATGAATAAATTTTCATATATCTCTGTGTCACATATTATAAAAGTGCTGAAACAAGGATATCAAAGCATTCACTTTTTTAGACTAAACACAATTCTACCCAAAGAGCAATTATTAAGCATGCATAAAGTGTCAAGAACAGTGACAGATACTGAGAAAATATTTTAAGATACAGCCATATTCTAAAGAAACACACAACCTTTAAAGAGGCACCAAAACACAAATATATTAAGGCCTCATACAAGAGTGATATCTAATATTTAAAATATAGAGGTAGACTAAAGCTGCAGCGCCACTATTGCCACGTGCAAGGTATGTGCAGATCTATTTACTCTTTGTCATTTACATAGATTAAGTCAGTAGTAGAGAATATGATAGACGATGTTCTAATCCTTCTCCTTATTATAAGTAATTATGATATAGTTAACAAGGTATACCTCTGATTATTATTGTTTTAGCATTTGGCACTACAATTGGACTTTGGGAGGAATGTGATCATCATGCAAATTGGGACCTCCAGTTCTTGTGGTCTCTTGTCACTTCCAGAGTAAGGTGGGGCAATGCCACTTTGCTTCATCCACAGATGCAGCATACATTACAGTGACTAGCAATGATGACTATGTGAGTGAGTAAGTAGATGAATCAATGAATCAACAAATGAGGTTTTTGGATGGGTTAAACCTGATGCACTCAAAGAAGACCTTGGTTGCTAATGGGGATGCCATGCCTACTGGGCCCATGCCCTTTGCCATTCCTTGTTTATTTATCCTCATCTCTGAGATTGGCTCCTCTCAGAAGCCCTGAATTACAGGGTCACACCACCACCAAATGCCACAGCAAATCAACACACACACACACACACACACACACACACACACTCATTTGCATTCCTCTTTTTTAGTACCTTGCCAATATTCATCCTTCCCTTCTTTTGGAGTATCTCTTATAGTAAATATGTCATGATGCATTACTGCTCTTTACACTTGACCTTACATACAGTGTGATACTTGGTAGGCAAAAACATGGCTTCCAGAGTAAGAAAAGACAGATTTGAATCTTCTTTCCAACGTTTTTGATGAGTGCGAGTTTGGGCAAGTTCCTTAATCTCTTAAAACCTCAATTTCTTTATGTGAAGAATAGTACTAAAAATAGTTCTTCCTCGTATGGTTATTGCAAGGATTAAATTAGGTAATTTATATGAATTATCACACATCTTAAGTGATTAAAGAAATTTTAGCTAAAATCCCAAACAATTGTCTTCTCAGTTTCTACTTCATAAAATTCTTGGTAGGAATAAATAATATTACACATGTTAACTGTCTGGCACAAAGCAGATCTTCAATAATGATAGCTATTATTATTAGTTCTGGATACAAATCTATAAGGGTCACAAAATTTGTCTGATCAAATACTGAATGTTTGCTAATTTCTCCAGTAATACACAACTTAAGCAAACAAACTTGTTTTTTTCTATACATCCACTAAAAGCCTTTCCTAACTCAAACATCTTTTTCTTGAACCAATCTAAGATGCACTGCCTTGTGTATAGGAATTACCTTAGCTTTTGTTCTCAAACAAGTGTGGCCTTCACTCAAAATATTATTTTGGCCATGCGTGGTGGCTCACCCCTATAATCTCAGCACTTTGGGAGGCTGAGGCAGGTGGATCACTCGAAGTCAGGAGTTCATGATCAGTATAGCCAACATGATAAAACCCCATCACTACTAAAAATACAAAAACTAGCTGGGCATCATGGCTCACGCCTGTAGTCCCAGCTACTCTGGAGGCTGAGGCATGAGAATCGCTTGAAGCAGGGAGGCAGAGGTTACAGTGAGCTGAGTTCACACCACTGCACTTCAGCCTGGGCAACAGAGTGAGACTTGGTCTCAAAAAAAAAAAAAAAAAAAAATCTCAACTAAACTTTCTCCCAATCTTGTGTATACTCACTTTTCATTTTAAAAAAATATTCCCTTGCCAAGTATTGATCATTATGTTGCTCTGCTATTGGCACTCACTTTTTTAAGGCTGTTCTCAAGGCATTTCCTATATCCTCATCTTCATGAGAGCACAGGTTGTATATTAACCTTTTTTTACCCTTGTACCTTCTGACACCATGCCTTGATTATAGCAGGTCTCCAGAAAAATCTTTAGACCCAAGTCACCTATGAACTCCAAAAATTGAGTTGTGTTTAAACTGTATCTTTGCATAAGTATGGGCAGCCCCTAACAACAGCTGCCCTTTCCTGTGAAATATGGCTTGAATTTATCCTCTCATCTCAGGAAATTTTTGGAAATTTTAAAAATAATTTCCAACTTAAATACTGAATAAATTAAAACATCAATTAAATACATTAATACTTAGTACCTATCATGTACTTGGTATAATGATAAGCACTGGAGATACAAAGATGGGTGAAATATGGTTCCTGCCCTCAAATAACTCAGTCTAACAGATAGAGACAAGTGAATGGAAACATGTAACAAAGCGATAGGAGTGCTATGGTAGATGTCTATAGACTGCAGCAGCTGCAGAGGTGACATAAAGGAGGCAATAGGAATAGGTGATTCTACCGGCAGTGAATCAGAAAACTTTTCATAGAGGAGATGGGATGAGCTGAGTGTGTTCATGGCAGGTGTTCATGAGAATGTGTAGGCCTATCAAAACAGAGACAGCAATATTAACCACATCTTCAGAATGTTCTACTGGAGACAGCACTGACCTTAAGAGTCTGATGCTTGCATTGTACTCTTGAGTCTGTGATTTAACATGCTAGGTAACCTTGGGCTTGTCATGATGCTTTAATTTTCTCATGCAGATAGATAACCTCTGAGGTCCCTCCCAGCTCTGACCTAGCAACAGGGCTTTTCTTCCTATCTACTGCACCTGACCAATTGTTACTGTGATTTTTCTATTACTCTTTATTCTAAAGATCCTAACTGGCAACCCATAATTTTGCCAGGTGATATCTCTCTGACCTCTGAATATCTCTGTCTTATCTCTTCTCTTTAACCTATAAAAGGCCTCAACAGGGGGGAAACTAAATAGTGGTATCACTTTCCGTCTTGGCTCCACTCAAGGACATTACCATAAGCATTTTTTCCATTTCTACTCTTCAAAGATCTCAGGTTTCTGGAGGGAAAGAGTAAGTAGCTGTTTCTCTCTAAAAAGGAAAAAAGGTAAGAAAGTTTTGCTGTACTTCAATCCAAAATAAAAAACTTGAGGAGGCTGATGTTCTTTATTCCCATCTTTTTATCATATTTCACTATATTTTTAAAATTTATATGAATTTAAGGGGTACAAGTGCAGTTTTGTTACATGGATATATTGCTTAGTGGTGAAGTCTGGGCTTTTAGTGTAAGGATCACCTAAGGTACACTGTATCTATTGGGTAATTTCTTATCCCTCATTCCATTCCCACCTTCTCATCCTTCCAAAGTCTCCAAGGTTTATTATTCCATACATTATATAGCTCCTACTTATAAGTGAGAATATGTGGTATTTTGACTCTGTTTCTGAGTTATTTTACTTAAGATAATGGCCTCCAGTTTTATCCTTCCTGCTGCAAAAGACTTCATTCTTTTTTATGGCTGAATAGTATTCCATTGTATACATATACCAAATTTTCTTTATCCAATCACCCACTGATGGACACTGAGGTTAATTCCACATCTTTGCTATTGTGAATAGAGCTGCAATAAATATATGAGTACAGGTATCTTTTTGATATGATGATTTATTTTCCTTTGGGTAGATGTCCAGTATCGGGATTGCTGGGTCAAATTTTCTCTGCTGAATATATGAAAATCAGTTGAGTGCTGAAAAAGTGAGTCATTCCACCAGAATGTAAGCTCTAAATAGGACAAAACACATTACAAAAGCCTGAGGCTTGCATTAATACAACTAGATTGTCCATCACCATCTTTAACTAATGTCCCTTCTCCTAGACTATCTTCACTAAAGATAGTGACCAAAAACAGGCCCTTTTTTCAAGTTACAAGGCATTATCACACAGAAATTAAAAGTTTAGATTCTGGAATCTAAAAGACCTGGATTCCATAACAGTTCTGTACTTACAAGCTGTTAGAATTCATCTTTGTTATGTATTACACACATTTGTGTAAGTGTCAAAATTACTTATTTAAACACTTAGTAGTAAGCAAAAGATTTTCTGCTTAAGCTTTGTTGAGAACCTGTTTTAATGTAAGGTATACATCTGGTTATTTTATGAATACTATGAAGTCATAATAAGACTGGTTTAAAATATGCAGTTTTATAAAAAACTCATCATAGTTCATTATTCCTTTCTTTAAATAAACACTCACAAGCTATAAAAACAATCACTGATATTCTTAGTTAAGATTCTGAGTTTGGTAAGATCACTATTCCTATTATTCACCTGAATTTGTTCTACCAGTAAACTCTAATTTCAAGTTAAAATTCCTAATCTTAATTACGAAAACTTCTGAGCTCAGCGAATGCTAAATCATAGCTTCTACCACATAAAGAAAAAATCAGTGTACTATAATTTTTTCCATTCTTATTTATTTATTTATTTATTTATTTATTTATTTGAGGTGGAGTCTTGCTCTGTTGCCCAGGCTGGAGTGCAGTGGTGCAATCTCGGCTCACTGCAACCTCCACCTCCCGAGTTCAACCAATTCTCCTGTCTCAGCCTCCCAAGTAGCTGTGATTACAGGCACCCGCCACCATGCCCAGCTAATTTTTGTATTTTTAGTAGAGATGAGGTTTTGCCATGTTGGCCAGGCTGGTCTTGAACTCCTACCTCAGGTGATCCAACTGCCTTGGCCTCTCAAAGTGCTGGGATTACAGGTGTGAGCCACTGTGCAAGGCTCTTAAATAACTTTAAAAAGAAAAATTATCTGCCTTTGTTATGAAGTATTTATAACACACACAACTTTGGGTCTAGAAAAATAATCACAGACTTAATAACTACTATGTTTTTAAAATTTTAATTAGAAAGCACAGGTTTTTTGTAATTAGCGGCTTTTTAGCTATAAAATTATAATAAATTTTTATCAGTATTTCTGTCAGAAGAAATTAAGAAAAATAGCTTAGGGTTCTTATATGTATAAAATAATCATTTTCTATATACAAAATTGTCTTGATTAAAGGCTTTTGTAACAAAGGAACAAATATAGTTACTTAGCATGTTCAAAACTAGATTGCCTGATTTGGAAGGAGTCCATTTTCCCTCAGCTTTGCTCCCTTGTTTTGCACCATGTGCAGGATGGAGAATAACAGGTGGTTTTAATGCATTCACTTGGCTCCAGCCTGATGCAGGCTGTTTTGTTCCTTGGGTTTAAATATTTCACGAGTTTGTACATGCTCTTTGAGAACAGTAAATGGTGTTAAGAACACAATTGATCAATGATTGTAAGGCACCATGATACACAAGGTTTTTGTCCCAACAAATCTCCTCCCTCACCTCACCACCCATCTATGCAAATCATGTGGTCATTTGCAAGCAAGTGTCCAAAAGTATCAAGAACTCAAAGCACATAGCCAAAATATTTACGGAAATAAAAACTGGGTGCTAAGCCAAAAGATGAGACTTTACAAATATGATGATCTAACCAGATAGTCAAGAATATTTTCTTTTACTTGGGTATAATATGACTGTAGCATGAGGGAAAATATCAATGTTCTCTACTTCATCCCCTCTCTCTCCTCAATCCTCTGCAGCTTTTGTTTGTGTTCCACTATTATACAAAAGTTGAACCCAAAATAATCAACAAAAGCTTTTTCACATTTAAATACAATGATCTTTCCCAGTCTTCATTTGCCCTGGCTTTCATACAGTATTTGGCACTGGAGTGACCACCCACCACTCGCAACTTCCCTTTCCTTCCATCACAGGGTCTATCCTTGCTAGTCTCCTCCCTACTGCTCTGTCCACGGCCGTGATGACCATTTATTTTACTCCTGCCAGATATGAACATTTGCCAAGCTCTGTCCCTTGTTGCTTTTATAATCTACCTGAGTTTTGACTTCACCCCCCCGCCTTTTTTTTTTTTTTTTTTTTTCTGAGTAAACACTTAAGTATTGTCCTGGTCTCAATACATCTAAAACAGAACTGATGCTCTTGCCTAATTGTAACCATAACTTCCTGCAGTCTACCACTCTACTTTATATATCTGTTAAGGAGATTTTTTTTTTGTCATATACATCCTTTACATTTGTTATCAATTCCCGCCATCCTATTTCATGTCCAAATTATCACTTTCTTAAGAACATTGGTATAACTTCCTAAAAATATTTCTTCCCCTATTGATTTTCAACATCAATCTATTCTTCATATCCTTTGAGGTTTATTTTCCTAAAATGTTTCATCAAGGAATTTTACTGCTCAAGTAGCTTCAATAATTTTTTAATCCCCAGAGAACATTTCATACCATCCACCAGCTGTCCCCAACCTACCTTTCTAGCTAAATACCCTGTTTCTCGTCTTCAAAAACGTTTTCTAGCCAAGTAATTGAGCTGAACACCTCCTCCTTTTGGTACCTTTACTAATGCCACATACGCTGCCTTAAATGCCTTAATGCAATTTATGTTTATTAAAATTCAAATTAATGTAGAAAAATATTTTGAATGCCTAAAATTTCCCATGTGTTAGGTTAGGTCCTAGGGCTATAGTGGTAAACAAAAAAAGGCCTCTGCCTTTATGGAGCTGCATTCTATTGGGGCTGTGGGAAGCTCCCATTTTTACCAACTAAAGACTGTCTTGTCCATCAAATAAAAAATATTTTTCTTATCGATAACCTGGAAATCATAACCCTGTTATCTCCAGAAAAATGCTAATAACAATAAAAATGATTACTACTACTACTGAAGCTACTATTGCTACTACTGGATTTTGTTAAATATGTAGTACATGCCAGACACTATCTTAAGTTCATCTAATAATTGTAACAATTTTGAGAGCTTAGCATTTTAATGTTGATTTTACTATCAAAGAAGCTAGTTTCTAAGTTAAACAATTTTTTCAAGGTTATGCATTCATAAGCAATGTGAAACCAGAAGAATCTTGTTCATCCTCATCATTACTTACTGATGGAAAGTATGTGCTCAATATAAATTTGTTGAACAAAATTAGCAAATGAGTGCCTATAGGGATGGAGAAAGAAATGGAAATATCTAGTGTTTGAATCCAGTATCTGACATTAAAACAATAATTTTTCTTTCTGGTCATACATAGCAGAGCACCTCTCTTACTATACTTGTGGTCTTCCTCTTGCCAGCTCCTCATATTGTGATTTCTCTTCCCTGACATACTGTCCTCTTGCTCAGATGGGGAACTATCTTTTAAATTTGTGTTTCTTTTATGGCACCTATTATAACTGAACTTATGTTTGCCCCTAGTAGCCGCATTATAAATTGTTATTAAAGAAATAAATGGATTGACTCTTATGCTAAAGGCTTTTTATTTGCCGTATATCTTTAAAATCCCTTTTATTCAAAAATCTTACCACTGTCACTTTCCAAAGGCGTGAACTGCCTTAATTTCTCTCTAATCATTTTACTTCAAATCTTGCTAACAGTGAACTGTATCCCTTTTCATCTAAATATAGGTCACCCTTTCAGCAGCTTTCAAGATCAATTCATCAATCAACAAATATTTATTGAGTGACTACCCCCACCTTCTTCGCTATCTCATATAATCTCTTTTCATCCCATTTAAAAAGCACATCACTATCTTCACAACCTTGGGAAAAGAGCTATAGAGCCACATCACCCTGCTCCTTCATCTGAAGTTCTGTGATTTTGGAAAAATGCTCTGGGCTGCTTGTTACAATAAAGGTCATACCAGTATTTCCAGATCAGATACTAAGGGAAAGCATTCTGCTGCTTTATTTTATTTCACCTTTTTCAAAGTACTTTAGGACCATGACAAGGACTGCTTATTAATAGGTTTTGTCCCCTACCGAATGTCTGGCCCAGCTGATAACATAGAAATTGTAAGGTTTAAAGTTGTTTATATCTAACATTTTTAGATTATGGTAACAACAGTATTATTAATTTTCATACTATTTTCACATACATTATTGCATTGGATTCTTATAACAATCGTATATATAGTGATGTTTTAAAAAATTTCCCGCAAGCAATAACCATCAGTTTCCTGATGGTTACCTGATGGTTCACTTACCATCCCCCTCCCCCTAGCAGACATGTACATACATGCCACACTGGTCTCTTTTAAGAAAGGTGAAGAGGTAGAAATTAAATATGCCAATAGCAGACCTGGAAAAAACCTTTTAAATAATTGTAGTTAATCTTGCTGAAGATTTACTATATACTAAGCAGTAAAGCTTATATATATATATATATATATTTGCATATATATAATTACATATAATTATATATAAGCATATTTCATATATAACATATAAGCTTTACTGCTTGGTGTATATATATGTATATATACATATATTCACATACGTATATGCACGGGGCAGTTGTGTTCAATATTCATACAGAAGACCTGACTTACCCTGTTTTTTCTCTGTTAAATTCAATTAACTTAGAAGTCTAAAGTGACAAAAAAGTATAAGCAATATATTTTTCAAAGAAAAATGTAGAAGTTTCTACATATCTATTAGTGTTTCTCAGACTTGATCCAGGAGTTTGAAAGGGGTCATGCATACTCAAGTTGTGATTACTATAATAGCTAGTCGGATTAAGGCATTCTGGACTCTGAATTTTATGCACCAATTCTATCTCTAGAAGTCTCAGAGGTAGAATTTCTCTATCTCTGGACACTTTTCTTTGTTGACCTTTAAGTATTCTGTCACAGGGTCAACTGGGATGCTGATAGGATAAGTTTCTAACAGTTCATGCTTAAGCATAGCTCACTGCTGCTTGCTTGCTTGCTCTCTCTCTTTTCTTTTCTTTCCTTTCCTTTCCATTCCCTTCCTTTCCTTTTCTTTTCTTTTATTTTCTTTTCTTTGTTTTCATATCTTCTTGGAATAGAAAGACTCAAAAGGGTACCAGAAAAATTTTCACTTGCATTCTATTAATTAAACTACAGATACTCCTTTAATATAGTAAACAAATGTTAATCAGACAACAAACTTTCAGCAAAAAGAACCAAGGATTGAAAGCAGTTGGTAGGGCAGGGAGAAGAGATGGAAGACAATTCAAATCATATTTTCATTATACTCTTTGTTTTCTTAATCATCCCTCTACTTAGGATGGTTTTGCTTGCAAAGTTTTCCCTGTATAACTCCTACTTAGCCTTTAAAAACATCTTCCATGATTCTCCTCTCCTTCCATCTAATATCATCACAAACCCTGCCTTTCTTTCTCTAGCCCTCCTACGCACTCTAATACACACATATGCATGCACACATATACACAGGCCAGGCTCTGCTAATGCTGTTTCTCTGTGTTTACAGACTACTTCTGTAGATTCTTTTTGCTCTGATTATATTATCAGGCTGTTTTAAGTATCAGCTCAGGCTTTGGATTCAGTCAGACATGTAGACTAATCCTAAATTGGCCTCTTAATAATTTTTGTGACTTTAGAAAAGTTACATAGCCTGAGTTCCTCCTCAATAAATTACGATACTACTTATACTTACTTCAATAAGGTTGTTAGGGATTATAAATGAAGTAGGAAGTAAAGTACAGTTCTCAACTGCTCATACTCTAGAGACATTTCCTAAGTTTGACTCTGCCAGTTAATAGCTGTGAGATATCTGCCTCAGTTTTCTGATCTGTAAGTGGGGTCAAAATGAATATCATAGGATTGTGAAGGATAAATGAACTAGTAAATTAGTGTAAATTAATTTAAATAAATTAGTAAAATACTTGGAACAGTAGTCTGGCACATGATAAATGTTATTATTATACTGTTCATTATTATTACAGACTGGTGGGATAGGGAGCTCAGCAAATCCTGTCCCCAAAGAACAACTTTAAAACTGGGCAGAAATTGCCAACAATAGCCATTTCTGGACTTTGAAAGCTGACTAAAGACATATAGCAAGTTAAAAATGATTGATTAAAAAAAAAAACTGCTGAATGTTAGTTAACAACTGTGAGAGCCTGTGTTGTTCCAGTCTGGGGCTGCACATTGCCCCATCTCTCCCCACCCCACAAAATTCTGTGGGTACAGTAGTTCTACCAGCAGAAAATGCTATGAAAACCAGCAGCTTTACTGCCAGAGGGGGCCAACTTCATTTGGAGCAGAATGTGGGAAAATCCCATGCATAGTTTTTGAAAACAATAGTGATTTCAGTGGCAAACTTCAGGGAAAGCAAAAATGGAAGTAGTCTAAGGTTGCAATACTGGCTGGTGCAGTCAACATGCTGTCTACAGTAGCCAGAAATTTAACAGAACAATTTGGGTACTTAGAGAGTTATGTCAGGCTTTGAGAGCTCCTATATTTCCATGGGAGACTGGAAGTTTGAGTGCATATGAAAGGTCGTGAGTATCCTCAAGAGACTACAGAAGGTCCTAGCAATCAACATAGCCCTGCCTGAATGTGAGACCTTGCACACATGCACAGGAGATAGGAAAAGGAAGGCCTATTCGAAAATAAAATCTCAGGCCAAGTTGTAGGCTGCTTGAATGTAAACACATTCCCTGGCCCACTCACAAATCCATTGGTGAAGGATGGAAGGCTTACTGGCTCAAGGTGTTTCAGCATAACCTCTCACCAATCACTGGCTCACCATCTGGCTACGCTGATCTAAAGGCACTGCTATAAGGCCAGGCTTCAAAAACAACAACAACAAAAAAGAAAAAAAAAAAACAAGACAGACTCATCAGAGACATCAGTAGCTATATACTGCAGGGGAAACAGATTACAGATCTAGCATGTGACTAAATGTTAGTTTTTAAACTAACATTTAAAAACCCCCAAAATCTGGAGCTGGTAAGAGAGAAGAGGGCAAATCAGAATCTCTAATTGCTTTTATCTTATATGTAGAGTTTTCAAAAAAATATAGGAGACACGCAAAAAAGGAAAGTATGATGATCCATACAAAAGAAAGTAAGCAATAAATAGAAGCTATTTCTCAGGCATTCCAGATGTTGGAATTAGCTAACAAAAACATCAAAGCAGCCATAAATATGTGCAAAGAACTAAAAGAGCCATTTAAAAAAATTAAAGTATGACAACAATGACACATCAAATTGAAAATATTAACAAAGAAATAGAAATTATAAAACAAAATCTCATGAAAATTTTGGAGTCAAAAACTGAAATAATAAATTTGCTAGAGTTTGGGGCTGATGGCCTACTACATAAACAACTTAGAAGTTGCCATTCTGTTCTAACAACAAATAAAAAGCTAAACAAACTGAAAAATCAACAACTATTGTTAGATCCATCAGAGAAGTTAAGTTACAAGGCAAATGACTGTCCCCAAAATCAGACAGATAGGTAGACACAAAGAATCACCAATTATCAGAGCAAAAACCAATGGGCAGATACCTCTTTGGGAACCAGTGCCAGGGTAGAAAAACCTGAACTATAACTGATGAATTGCTAGATGCTCAATGTGAAAAACTCTGACAGTCATGAACTCCAGGGGGAACAGTCACAGGGCCGCCACGCTTTTGTGAGTTTTACTGCCAAAAGCTCTACGAGGCCTTCGTATTGAATATGAGAAGAAAATCTACTAGTGCTTCTGGCAGGGAAGAGGAAAAGGAATCATTCTGAAGTAGGTTAGAGCATTCAGTGCTTCTTAATAAGGGCTTCTCTCAGGAGAAACTATTTTACCAGAGCCTAACCTGTCGGGGTTTTACCAGGGCCTAACATAACTGGGGAAAGGGAAATACCCAAGTCCAGACCCTCTAGCCATCCTGTCTCACCTAAAATTGGGGATAAGGGGGACAACAGAGAAGCACTGGTGAAATTTAGAATCCAGATAGACAAACTCACCAAAATACTGAAACCTAATCACAGGAATAAAGCATGCTTTCCTCCCCAATACCTTGCCACTACATTACCAAAGATCTATTCAAAACAGCTCCTTTTATTCAGTTCATTATGTCATTTTAAATAAAAAATGACCAGGCATACTAAAAATTAAAAGAATACAGTATGAGGAGACTCAACAAGTCTCAGAACCAGAGTCAAATACGGCAGAAATGTTTGAATTATGATTAGTATACTAAAGGCTTTAATGAAAAAACTAGACAACTAGGCAAGGACAGACGAATAATGTAAGTAGAGAGATACATTCTAGGAAGGAATAAAAATGGAATGCTGGAGGTAATATAGTAAAGAAATGAAGAATACTTTTGATTCTTACGTGGCTGAGAAAAGAATCCCTTAGTTTGAGGATACAATAATAGAAACTTCCAAATTGAAAAACAGAGAAAAAAGACAAGACACAAAACAAAATAACCAATAGAGAATATTTAAGAAATGTGAGACATCTACAAAGGTGTAACATAAGCATAACAGAAATTCCAGAAGGAGACAAAACAGAGAAAGAAACAGAAGCAATATTTGAGGCAATAATGACTGAGAATTTCACCCAAATTAATGTCAGACAACAAATCACAGATCCAGGAACCTCAGAGAACACCAAGCAGAATAAATGACAAAACAAACAAACACACAAGCAAACAAAAAATCCTCCTACTCCCAATAACTGGCATCTAGGCATACCATATTCAAACTTCAGAAAACCAAGGATTTTTTTAAAGTCTTGAAAGAAGCTAGTGGGGGCAGGTGGGAGCCATATCTACGGAGGAGCAAAGATAAAAATTATATCTGAACCCCCCCAGAAACCATGCAAACTGGAAGAGAGTGAAGTGAAATATTTAAAGTGTGGGGAGAAAAAGACCAAAGTAAAAATTTATAAAATTATCCTTCAAGAATGAAAAAGAAAAGACTTCCTCAGACAAACAAAAATTAAGGAAATGTTTCTGTCAGTAGACCTATCTTGAGAGAAATATTGCAGTAAATACTTCGGAGAGAAGAAAAATCATAAAGGTCAGAAACATTGATCTACATAAAGAAAGAAAGAGCTCTGGAGAAAGAATATATGAAAATAAAACAAAATAAAAGTTTTATTTTTCTTAATCTAACAGATAACAGTTTGTTAAAAATAATAATAGGAATAATGCATATGATTATATATGTGCTTATATATACACATATATGTATGATCACTTATATATAATCATATATATGCATGTCACTTATAATCATGTATGATTATATATAAGTGAAATGAATAATACAAGAAACTATGGCAGAATGGGGAATATTTTGTTATAAGACACTTGTACTATTTGTGAAGTGGTGGAGTGTTATTTGAAAGTGAATTTGGATTGGTTGTAAATGTGTAGTGCAAATTCTATGGCAACCATCGAAAAAGTAAAAGAAGAAGTATAATTGATATATTAATAAAGAAAATAAATAATATAAAATGCCATTTAAAACCAAAAAAGGCAGAAAAAGTGTGGAAGACAAAAATAGGATGAAAGAACAAGAACAGTAATTAGAACAGTAATTAGAAAACGGTAACAGATATGGCAGATATTAATCCAAGTAGTAAATACATCAATAATCACTTTAAATATCAGTGGTATAAATACATCAATTCAAGAGCCAAGATTTTCAAAGTACATTAGATTAAAAAGCAAGACATGACTGTATGTTGTCTACAAGAAAAACACCTTAAATGTAAAGAGAACTATACATAAAAAGTAAATGAATGGAGAAAAATATATCATAATAACACTAATCAAAAGAAAGTGGGAGTAGCTATATTAATTCCAGGTGGAGCAGATATCAATGCAAGATAAATTATCAGAGATAAATAGAGGCATTACATAATAATAAAGTAGTCAATACTGGGAAAAGATGTAACAACCCTTAATATGTATGGGCTGAACAACAGAGTGCCAAAATACATGGGGGTAAAAACCCATAGAATAGCAAGAAATAAATGAATCCACTATTATAGCTGGAGACTTGAACGCCCCTCTATCAAAAATGGATGGGCCTAGCAGGCATAAAATCAGTAAGGATATATTTGAACTCCATGGAACCATCACACAACTGACATAAAGCACATCCATAGACTACTTCATTCAATGACAGCAGATTACACATTCTTCTCAAACTTACATGAAACAGTCATCAGGATAGACCAAATTCTAAGCCATAAAACAAATCTTAACAAGTTCAAAAGAATAGATACAATGTCTGTTCTTAACACCACAATATAATTAGACTAGAAATCAATAATGGAAAGACAGCTGGAAAATTATGAAATGCCTGGAGATTAAACACATGGGTAAAAGAAGAAATCTGAAGAGAAATTGGAAAGTATTTTGAACTAAATGAAATTGAATACATGATGTTTTATCCAGCCTGGGCAACATAGGGAGACCCCAACTCCTAAAAAAAAAAAAAAATTAGGCAGTCATGGTGGCTTGTGCCTGTGGTCCCAGCTACTTCAAAGGCTGACGCAGGAGGATCACGTGCCCAGGAGGTTGAGGCTACAGTGAGCCCTGATCATGCTACTGCACTCAAGCCTGGGCAACAAAGTGAAACCCTGTCTCAAAAAAGAAAAAAAAAGAAAAAGAAAAAGAAAAGAATAGCAAATAGAATGTATTAAAATTAATAAGCTTCAGTAAAAGCAGTGTTTAGAGGGAAATTCATAGCATCGAATGAATGTATATAAATGAAGAAACATCTAAAATCAATAATCTAAGCTTCTACTTTAGAAAACTAGAAATGGAAGGGCAAATTAAATCCAAAGTAAGCAGAAGAAAAGAAGTAAAAGTTAGAGAAGATCAAGAAAATTGAAAACAGAAAATCAATATAGAAAATCAACAAAATATTGGCTATTTTTTGAAAAGATCAGTAAAATTGATAAGCCTCTAGCTAGGCTAATTAAGAAAAAAATGATAAAATTGCTAATATTAGAAAAGAAACACAAAACATCACCACAGATTCCATGGTCATTAAAAGGATAATAAGAGAATATACTGAATAACTTTATGCTGGCAAATTTTATAACCAAGGTGAAATGAACTGTTTTCTTGAAAGACACCATGTACCACAACTCAAAGAAGATAAAACAGACAATGTGAATAGGCTTATATCTATTGAAGAAATTGAATCAATAATTAATAACCTTCCCAAACAGAAAGAACCAGGCCCAGATGGGTTCAAAGGTGAATCCTAACAATCATTTCATGAATAAATTACACCAATTATCTACAATCGCTTCCAGAAGAGAGAAGCACAAAAAATACTTTCTAACTCATAAATACTTTCTAACTCATAAAATGTTCAAGAACAAAAGTGAACTATACTGTTAACTGTGGACTTTGAGTGATAATGATGTGTCACTGTAAGTTCATCAGTTGTAACAAATTTACCACTCAGTTGTGGATGTCAATGCTGGTGTGAGCAAGGCCTGTGTGTGTGTTAGGTGGGGAGGAGGTATATGGGAACCCTTTGTACTTTCCATTTAGTTATGCTATGAACCTAAAACTGCTCTTAAAAAAGTTATTAATTAAAAAAATTCACTAGAGCAGCTCAACAGTAGATTTGAGTTGACAAGAAAAAACATAAGTAAACTTGGAAATATATCAATGGAAATGTTTCTTTTTTTTAAATTATACTTTAAGTTTTAGGGTACATGTGCACAATGTGCAGGTTAGTTACATATGTATACACGTGCCATGTTGGTGTGCTGCACCCAGTAACTCCTCATTTACATCAGGTATATCTCCTAATGCTATCCCTCCCCGCTCCCCTCACCCCACAACAGGCCCCGGTGTGTGATGTTCCCCTTCCTGTGTCCATGTGTTCTCATTGTTCAATTCCCACCTATGAATGAGAACATGTGGTGCTTGGTTTTTTGTCCTTGTGAAAGTTTGCTGAGAATGACGGTTTCCAGCTTCATCCATGTCCCTACACAGGACATGAACTCATCCTTTTTGATGGCTGCATAGTATTCCATGGTGTATATGTGCCGCATTTTCTTAATTCAGTCTATCATTGTTGGACATTTGGGTTGGTTCCAAGTCTTTGCTATTGTGAATAGTGCTGCAATAAACATATGTGTGCACATGTCTTTATAGCAGCATGTTTTATAATCCTTTGGGTATATACCCAGTAATGGGATGGCTGGGTCAAATGGTATTTTTAGTTCTAGATCCCTGAGGAATCGCCACACTGACTTCCACAAGGGTTGAACTAGTTTACAGTCCCACCAACAGTGTAAAAGTGCTCCTATTTCTCCACATCCTCTCCAGCACCTGTTGTTTCCTGACTTTTTAATGATTGCCATTCTAACTGGTGTGAGATGGTATCTCATTGTGGTTTTGATTTGCATTTCTCTGATGGCCAGTGATGATGAGCATTTTTTCATGTGTCTTTTGGCTGCATAAATGTCTTCTTTTGAGAAGTGTCTGTTCATATCCTTTGCCCACTTTTTGATGGGTTTTTTTTTCTTGTAAATTTGTTTGAGTTCATTGTAGATTCTGGATATTAGCCCTTTGTCAGATGAGTAGATTGCAAAAATTTTCTCCCATTCTGTAGGTTGCCTGTTCACTCTGATGGTAGTTTCTTTTGCTGTGCAGAAGCTCTTTAGTTTAATTAGATCCCATTTGTCAATTCTGGCTTTTGTTGCCATTGCTTTTGGTGTTTTAGACAGGAAGTCCTTGCCCATGCCTATGTCCTGAATGGTATTGCCTAGGTTTTCTTCTAGGGTTTTTATGGTTTTAGGTCTAACGTTTAAGTCTTTAATCCATCTTGAATTGATTTTTGTATAAGGTGTAAGGAAGGGATCCAGTTTCAGCTTTCTACATATGTCTAGCCAGTTTTCCCAGCACCATTTATTAAATAGGGAATCCTTTCCCCATTGCTTGTTTTTCTCAGGTTTGTCAAAGATCAGATGGTTGTAGATATGCGACATTATTTCTGAGGGCTCTGTTCTGTTCCATTCATTTATATCTCTGTTTTGGTACCAGTACCATGCTGTTTTGGTTACTGTAGCCTTGTAGTGTAGTTTGAAATCAGGTAGCGTGATGCCTCCGGCTTTGTTCTTTTGGTTTAGGATTGACTTGGCAATGCAGGCTCTTTTTTGGTTCCATATGAACTTTAAAGCAGTTTTTTCCAATTCTGTGAAGAAAGTCATTGGTAGCTTGATGGGGATGGCATTGAATCTATAAATTACCTTGGGCAGTATGGCCATTTTCACGATATTGATTCTTCCTATCCATGAGCATGGAATGTCCTTCTATTTGTCTGTATCCTCTTATTTCATTGAGCAGTGATTTGTAGTTCTCCTTGAAGAGGTCCTTCATGTCCCTTGTAAGTTGGATTCCTAGGTATTTTATTCTCTTTGAAGCAATTGTGAATGGGAGTTCACTCATGATTTGGCTCTCTGTTTGTCTGTTATTTGTGTATAAGAATGCTTGTGATTTTTGTACATTGATTTTGTATCCTGAGACTTTGCTGAAGTTGCTTATCAGCTTAAGGAGATTTTGGGCTGAGACGATGGGGTTTTCTAGATATACAATCATGTCCTCTGCAAACAGGGACGATTTGACTTCCTCTTTTCCTAATTGAATACCCTTTATTTCCTTCTCCTGCCTGATTGCCCTGGCCAGAACTTCCAACACTATGTTGAATAGGAGTGGTGAGAGAGGGCATCCCTGTCTTGTGCCAGTTTTCGAAGGGAATGCTTCCAGTTTTTGCCCATTCAGTATGATATTGGCTGTGGGTTTGTCATAGATATCTCTTATTATTTTGAGATATGTCCCACCATCACCTAATTTATTGAGAGTTTTTAGCATGAAGGGTTGTTGAATTTTGTCAAAGGCCTTTCCTGCATCTATTTAGATTATCAATGGAAATGTTTCTAAGGCAAGACTGCTAAAAACAAATTCAGTCTTTTGTTTATTTGGGATTGTCTTTGTTTCCCTTTTAATTTTAAAGGATTGTTTTTCTGGATCCAAAACTCTTCGTTATCAGTTCTTTTCTTTTAGCATTTTAGATATGTTATTCCAATTGCCTGTGGCCATGATTGTTTCTAATTAGAAGTCAGATGTTAAACTTATGTAGTTACCTTCTATATGACAAGTTGACTTCCTCTTGCTATTTCTAAGATTTTATCTTTGCCTTTCGCTTTTCAGCATTTTAATACTACATTTGTAGCTGTGAGTCACTTTGTGTTTATCCTGCTTAAAATTTGTTGAGCTTTTCAAGTGTGTAAATGAATGTTTTTCAACAGGTTTTGGAAATTTGGGTCCTTTATATTTTCAAATAATTTTTCTACCCATTTCCTTTGTTATTTCTCTGTACTTCCACTATACATATATTGGTATGCATAATGTTGTCCCACAGGTTTCTGAAAATCTATTCATTTTTCTTTAAAAATGAATGCAAATATAAACCTAAGAGAGCTGGAGCGGCTATACTGATACTAGACAACTTAGAATTTAGGACAAAAAGAGTCTTCCTAAAGACAAAGTACATTTATAATACCAATTCAACAGAGAGAGAAAATAATTATTATTAATAGTAATACTATATAATAGGTATTCTATAAATATTTGTTAGATTGAAGTTTGTCAGACCTAGATCTTTCAGGCTGGGCAAAATCCTAGGGGCATTATGAACCACCTCTAATACCCCACAGAGTTCTACGAATATTAGATAAGTTAGTATATGATCCGTCTCTGAACACTCCTCCTATCTAGATTGCCAGTTCGAGTTACAGCCTCCAAATATAATCAGAATGAATGAGAATGGATTTTTTAACAGTATATTTATATAATCAATTTGCCAACATTATCAGCTTCAATAAACTACTAGTAGTATGTTAAACATTGTATTAAGGCTGGAAAATTATTTTTGAACCAGAAATAAATAAGCTTAGGTAAGTGAATGGTAGCTAAAAATTACCTGCTGGTAGCAAAGCTGTAAATATAATTACTAAAAATGTCCTTCTGAAGAGATGTATGCACCCCTCAGTTGTCCATCTCAACTGGCTTTTAATCTCATAACCAGAAAGAAGTATGGTAAGTGTTAAGGGCATTAATAAAGTACACTTCACACTGATGTTTAATGAGTTTGCCAAAATTCCCAGGCATAATTTTTAAGTTTAAAATAAATTAAATATTATATCTTTATATAAATATATAAGTAAAGTATTATATATAAACATAAATTAAAATTGAGATGTAGACATTTCCAGCTGAAATAAAGTGAGAAGGTGATAGCATTATTTCTTACTAAAAATTGGTAATAACAGAGCTGGTATATCTTTATTATATTCATTAATGTCATGATACTTTTCCAGATATCTAGACTTACAAAAGAAGGTAAATAAAATGTGGTTTCTACTTCAAGAGTATATATTTAGTTGTAAAGGCTCTTGAAGGTGGTTTGTCAATTTTCTTTGAAATCAAGGGGCTTATAAAGATTCAGAGGTAGTGTACTTGTGTGGATTTTCTCCCTTGTCATCACAAAGAATAAAAGAAGCATCCCCCTTTTTTGAGTTAGAAATCAAACCTTACCAAGGACTGTTTCACCCAATTGCTGTTTTGAAATTTGGTCATCTTAAAACCAAGAGAGAAAATTCATTTTACACACAAGAACCCATTTCTTCTTATGTCTACCTCCAAGAAAAATTTTATCTCAATGTTGCTAAGTATTCCTGGTATTGTCATCAGCAAAATCTGCTCATATGAACAGGATTTTAGGATTAAAAAAATAAAGACTGCTTTACACCTCTTGTCTCTTAAAGGTAATGATGGGTATCTGGATGAGAGTTAGTGGTAAAGACCTTCAGGCTATGTAAAACCATTAATCAATAGAACAGGAATATTCCCTGGCTAATTTATCTGACTGCTTTAAACATAGGACTAAAAAATAGGAAGTGCTCAGCATAAGGGAAATTACCTTGGCAACGTGGCATATATTCTTTTGGAGAGAGCTGTAGAAAGACTCTAAAATGTAACCACTACTGCCTGAAATCTTTGCAGAATGCCCACAGCTTTCAGCTTTTCCCAAAATCAAATAGGATACAATTATTGCTGCTGGTTTCCAGTCAACATTCAAATCCATTTAAAAGCAGATTCCTATAAAGTTGCCTCTATCCAAATATGCAAAGTGGTCTTATGAAAAATAACATTTATGACCCAAGATCCAGTTACTAGTTTTAGCAACCTTGAGGGAGCCACTTAGACTTCGAAATATAGTTATACGCTTTAGGTGTATATGTTTATATAGGGATATATGCAAAGAAAAGCATTTGAATACTCAATATGCTTGTCCATCTAAAAATCTGAATTTTAGGAAACTAACAATTTGGAATTTATTTTTAACCTCTCAATTACAGTCACATTTTTAAGTAATAACCATTAGTTTTCATGATTGCATCTCCAGATGCTCTCACATATATTATCTTACTATGAAGTAAGAATGATTTTATCTCCACTTTAAATATGAAGAAACTGAGGCTTAGAGAGGTTAAGCACATTGACCAAGTTCAGCTAATAAATGTATGGAGTTGAGCAAGCATTCTTGTTTTTTAACTTCTGGTTCCAGACTCTTTCAGAATCTTTGGGAACTTCAGTGAATTTTCCCAAGATTGCAAGAAAATTTCTTCCCACTGAACTAATATTGGAGTGAAAAATAAAGACTTATTCCTTACAAAAACTGGCTTCAAAATTGCAAACCCAAAGCCACAGCTCTCCCTAAATATTCTCTTTTGCTCCTCCCACTTCTTCAACGGGAATGCTTTGGCAAAGACATGCTTATTCTTTTGCCAGATTATCCTTAAAGAAGCAGCCACTAAGCAAAAAGCCTGGATTCAGTGATTATTTATTTAAAAAAAAAGGAGGACAGTCTGTAGCAAGGCTTGCCTGAGTATACCCTCAATAATCACCCAGAGCCTTCTTTTTGAAAGCCCTTTGAAGTGTCACTGATTTCTCTATTTCACTAGCAGAAAAGTTTCACCAAAGAGTAGTATGCTATGCAATGAAGCCCATTAACTAATAAAATTTCCTTATTTGTTTATTTATTCATCTATTCAAATATGTTTTGGTCTACCAGGTTCTGGAAATATTGAACACTGCAGGTGCAAAGATGGTCAGTTCCAATTTTAGGACAATGGATGGATGGTTGACGCTAACATCTTACTGCTTAAGCAGCTTTCAAGAATCTTGGGTAAATAACGAAATTAAGTCAGAAGTCAACAAGACATACATGCAGCCAACAAACATATGAATAAAAAGCTCAACATCACTGATCATTAGAGAAATCCAAGTCAAAACCACAATGAGATACCACCTCACACCTCTCAGAATGACTATTATTAAAAAGTGAAAACACAACAGATGCTGGCAATGTTGTGGAGAAAAAGGTATACTTTTACACTATTGGTGGGAGTGTAAATTAGTTTAATCACTGTGAATGTGTGATGAGCCCTCAAAGACCTAGAGGCAGAAATACCATTTGGCCCAGCAATCCAATTACTGGGTATATACCCAAGGAATATAAACCATTCTATTATAAAGATACATGCAAGTGTGTGTTCACTACAACACTATTTACAACAGCAAAGACAAGGAACCAGCCTAAATTCCCACCAGTGATAGACTGGATAAAGAAAATGTGGCACATATACACCATGGAATACTATGGAGCCATAAAAAGGAAAGAGATCAGGTTCTTTGCAGGGACATGGATGAAGTTGGAAGTCATTATTCTCAACAAACTAATGCAGGAACAGAAAACCAAATACTACATGTTCTCATTTGTAAGTGGGAGCTGAATGATAAGAACACATGGATACATCATGGTGAAACAACACACACTGGGTCTTATCAGAGAGGCCTATGGGGGGAAGGAGGGCATCAGGAAGGATAGCTAATGGACACTGGGCTTAATACCTAGGTGATGGGATGATCTGTGCAACAAATCACCATGGCACACGTTTCCCTATGTAACAACTCTGCACATCCCGCACATGTAACCCAGAACTTAAAAATTAAAGGAGTGAAAAAAAAAAAAGCTTGGAGACTAGTGTGAAGGACAAACCGCACAGTAAGGTAAGTGTCAAGATAGAAAGATGGTAGTATGGGAGTCCACAGAAGACACATATAGCCCTGTTTGACTTAAAGGAAGTAGCCAGATAAAGATCTTGCACAAGTGATAATGCTTAGTCTAGAAAGTTGAGTAGTCAAAAAAAAAAAGTGAATTGGAGAGAGAGTAAGTATACTCTAGAAGTTTATTTAGAATTCCAGATAAGTGGCTCAGCATACATAAAGACAGAAAGAAAAAGATATAAGCATCAAATGCACTCCTTGTACTACAAGGACTTTACTATGACTAGAAAAGGTTACAAAGTTTAAATTTTGTATTTTCCAAATTGCATCCGATTTAATGAACCTCAAGATTACAAAGTTGGATTTGGAACCAGAAAGCAAGTGAAAACACGCATTACTGGGTCTTTTTCCCCCTCTAGAATTGTTAGTGATGATGCCATGTGTTGAAAAGTCAAATCAAAGAAGAATAATTCTTGGAACTTATTATGTAAGTCATGTTGCATACATAAGTTTGCTGAAGTTATTCAGAGTTGTACAATTTTCAGACATTTTAATGTTTTGAGAACATGAAAATTCCTTTTTCAGAAAATTGGCTAATATATACATTCAATGGAAATAGCAACTGCCTGGGCTGCTTCTGGAGGCCCACAGGCATTTCCTGTTAGGAGATGCACAATCTGCAATGTTCTGGAGCTAAAAGGAAAGGGTAGTTAAGTGACCTTTTGGCCAACATTTCCTTCCAATCAAAATTACTTCCTTCCTCTTCCCTCACTCCCTTGTCAATTGGTAAGTTTCTCTCAAGATTTCAGAAAAATAGGACCAGCTATCCTAATAATCTAGTTGGATATACTAGTTTATTGATAAAGAGAAAAAATGAATGCTGCTCAATTAGTATTGCACACATCAAAATAAACACGTTCATTAAGTATGTACTGACCAAACTTTGATATTACTTTAAGGGAAGAATAAAGAACATCAGTTTAAAAAAATGGGTAAGAAGTTAAAACTTTGTTCATTTAAATTGCAGTTTGGTTTGTGGTGTAGGAATCTGAAGACCTGGATCCTAGCCCTGACTCTACTGCCTACCAAATGTGCAATCTGGAGAAAGTCAGATTTTTTCATGTGGATTTCAGTTTCTCAATTTCTATATTCAGGTAACTGAGTTTTGATCTCCACTTTTTTTTTTAATGTATAAAACATTTATATCAGAAATTTTAATTTTAAGACCAAAGGAAAATTATTGTTCATGTGACTTTGCAAGATATGACTACACATAGAATTATTCAAATGGACTTAGTCTTCCCTTCCTGAGTCTACTGTATATGATTTTAACTGGCAATCAGAAAGAAAAATAATTTGTATATAGCTGCCTTTTAAAAGGAAAGAATGCCAGATTTGTGGACAAGATGACTTTTATTACTCTTTCAAAAACTACATTAGAAACTGCAGTAGAACATTATTTCATTTGTTAAACAAACCTCGCCCAAACTTCCTCAAAGTTAAAAGAACACATATGTGGGAACTAGAAAAGCCTGGTTTGCAAATGAACTAATACAAATATCCAAAGTTAGAAATTTCTGAAATACCTTATCACACCGTTTATGACACTTTCTTAAAGAAAAGTCTTAGCTGGAAAAAGCAGCTTACATTAAATAATTGTTTCAGGGATCCTGAAACAGATGGCAATTAACAGTTAATAAATAATCATTGACAACTGCATACAGTCTGTTACTCAAAGCCACAAAGTGGGTAGAGAAAGTGGAGTGGTAGGGAGAACTGTGGACATTTAGTTAAGCTTAACATTCTGGCAAACAACTGAAGAACAAACTGTAATTTGTGTATAGAACCTTCTGTTAAATCTGCTGCTGAAACTTAAAAAAAAAATGCTGAGCATGGAGTAACATTTTGGAATTTCCCCTGGCTATTCTTATCAACTAGCCCCATTTGTTATAAAAGTGGGTCATTCTAATAGCACTACACAGATTTGCTAAAACATAAATGAAAATTTTAAAGGACACATTAATCCAAAGAATTCCATTAAGATACTACTGCTGCACATGGGACAAGTAAGAAAACTAATGTGATACAGAAGATAAGGAAAAGAGGACAAATATTCTCCACCCCAAGGTAAAAAATAAGGTAGATTATAAGGAGAAAATACTTTTAGTAAACAGGGGGTGGGTGAGTATATGACAGTTTCCTTCTAGATAACTTTTGACAGTTGGCCTCCACATAATGGTAAGATAATTTGGGGTTTGCTAAGTAACAGCGACATCTAAAACATGTTCTGAGTAAAGTTAACAGCATCTAATATCTGTTCTTTCAGAAAACTACATGCATGTAAAGAATATATGGGCCTTTTTATAATGAGATATTTTATTTTATGATCAGAAGAGATTGGCAAAGAAAGGCTGGGCACGGTGGCTTATGCCTGTAATCCCAACATTTTGGGAGGCTGAGGCAGGCGGATCATGAGGTCAAGAGATCGAGATAATCCTGGCTAACATGGTGAAATCCTGTCTCTAATAAAAATACAAAAAATTAGCTGGGCGTGGTGGCAGGCGCCTGTAGTCCCAGCTACTCGGGAGGCTGAGGCAGAAGAATCTCTTGAACCCAGGAGGTGGAGGTTGCAGTGAGCCAAGATCACACCACTGCACTCCAGCCTGGGCGACAGGGCGAGACTCCATCTCAAAAAATAAACAAAGAATAAAAAAAAGAAATTGGGAAGTAAGGAAATTTAAATCAAATGTTTCTTGTGAATTAAACTATATTGACATCTCAGAGGACTGCAAATGTAAACACTCCTAATCATGATGAATACAATACATATTCCTCTTTAGGTAATGTCACCTCTTTAGAAATTGTTTGGGGAAAGAAAGAACTATTCCCACATGAAATCATAATAAACTCTATATTAGAAACTACTCTATTGAAATGCCTGCTTTAAAATTAAAAAAAATTAGTGAATTTTATATTCATGGAAGAGTGATTTTTATATCTGCTGAAGTGGCTAACAATGCATGTAGTTGATAGGTCAGTTAATCAATTAGAATTTATTGAGCACCTAAGGTCTTGGACAGTGGTACTGGGATATCTATTTGACATTATTAATGGAATCCTAGACAGTCATTGTTGAATAATAATAAATGAGGACTACATCCCTGGCCCTGAACTCTGGCAGGAGCTTAGGAAGGGAACATTCACTACAATCATGGATCTAAATAGTGATTCAGGGAGGCCAATTTTAAGGGAAAACAACCCAGCCACATCACCTGGTGTTAGACTGGACCTGAGATTCGAAGATATTAAACTAACACATAAGCAGGACAGAGAGAAGATGCCTGGATGGGAAGTGTATGGTGATAATTAAAACAGGAACTCTGGACCCGACAGTAAGGGTTAAATGAGTCAAGATGTGAAAACAGTGCTTAGAAGAATGGCTGGCATATAATAAATAATGGAGAAGTGTTCATTGTTATTATACAGTGAACCATCCATCCTAAGAGCAAAGCTAATGCAACTAATTCTGTCTTCTATGGAATACTTCAAAATTATTCTCCACTTCTGATTAAACCTCATATTTGATTTTATTAGAATTTTACCTAAGAAACATCACAGTTTGTTCTGGGTCCTATGCTGTACAGGGAATAGCCTACAGTCTGGTACAGGCCAAATTAAACTATCCTAACCAGTTCAGCTGAAATTATGGTCAAAACAACAATAATGTAGATGTTTCATAAGAAATATCATCCTTTGTTACACTGTGTCCCTACTGAAGCTTGTACAACTTTTGGATTTTTTATGATAGCACTGATCCAATTACTCTACCTTTGGGCAAGGGGTGTTGTTGTTTCACTTCCTCAAGATAAGAATCCTACATTACCACAGAATCATCAACACATAGAGGACTGCTGGCGTATGGAACATGCTCAGGAAATATTTGCTGAGTGGATTAATGGCCAAAGGACCACAGACTCAAAGATGGAAGAACCAGAGACAATATAATTCTTCATCCTATTTCACCTGCAAGGAAACGAAAAACTAATACAGGGTTGAAGCCAACTTAATCTGGATGGGGAATCAATCTTTCGATGATCATAATTAGGGTAATGCTTCTCTTCCTCCTACACTCTATCCTTTCTCTTTTCCCTTCTCTCACTCTCTATGTCCTTTTGTGTCCAGAATTGGTGGGTTCTTGGTCTTGCTGACTTTCAAGAATGAAGCCGTGGACCCTTGCAGTCAGTGTCACAGTTCCTAAAGATGGTGCCTCTGGAGTTTGTTCCTTCAGGTGTTCAGATGTGCCCGGAGTTTCTTTCTTCTGGTGGGTTCATGGTTTTGCTGGCCTCGGGAGTGAGGCTGCAGACCTTCATGGTGAGTGTTACAGATCATAAAGGTGGCACAGACCCAAAGAGTGAGCAGCAGGAAGACTTATTGCAAAGAGTGAAAGAACAAAGACCCGAGTGGCTTGCGCTGTTGGCTTGGGCAGTCTGCTTTTATTCCCTTATCTGGCCCGCCCACATCCTGCTGATTGGTCCATTTTACAGAGAGCTGATTGGTCCATTTTGACAGGGTACTGATTGGTGCATTTACAATCCCTGAGCTAGACACAGAGTGCTGATTGGTGTATTTACAAACCTTTAGCTAGACATAAAAGTTCTCCAAGTCCCAACCTGACTCAGGACCCCAGCTGGCTTTGCCTAGTGTATCTGGTGCCTACTGGGACCCACGCTGGGGCCGCAGGCAGAGCTGCCTGCCAGTCCCACACCCTGCGCCCACACTCCTCAGCCCTTGGGCAGTTGATGGGACTAGGCCTCTCACTGCCTGGGGCCGGCGGCGCTGGCCAGCTGCTCCAAGTGCAGGGCCTACTGAGCCTGCGCCCACCCGGAACTCGTCCTGGCCGCGTGCAGCCTCGGTTCTCACTCGCACCTCTCCCTCCACACCTCCCTGCAAGCAGGGGGAGATGGCTCCTGCCTCGGCCAGCCCAGAGAGGGGCTCCCACAGTGCAGTGGCGGGCTGAAGGGCTCCTCAAGCGTGGCCAGAGTGGATGCTGTGGCCTGAGGTGCCCAGAGCAAGCGAGGGCTGCTAGCACACTGTCTCCTCTCACTTTCCCTCTACTCTTCATTTATTTATTTATTTATATTTTTTTGAGATGGAGTCCCACTCTGTCGCCGGGCTGGAGTGCAGTGGCGTGGTCTCAGCTCACTGCAATTGCCGCCTCCCAGGTTCAAGCAATTCCCCTGCCTCAGCCTCCCGAGTAGCTGGGACTACAGGCACACGCCACCACGTCCAGCTAATTTTTTTTTATTCTAGTAGAGACAGGGTTTCACCCATGTTGGCCAGGATGGTCTCAATCTCTTGACCTCGTGATCCACCTGCCTCAGCCTCCCAAAGTGGTGGGATTACAGGCATAAGCCACCGTGCCCAGCCTTGCCTCTACTCTTCTCCGCCTACCCAATATTTCTCTGCCTCTCCTTTGGAATTGAGTCTTTCTGAAAGGGAGGTACTGTGTACAAAGAGGTCCTATAGTTACACAATGCTAGGCTCCAACTCTAACCTTGCCACTTATATTAGTTCCTCAACAATTCTAAACCTCAGTGCCCTCATCTAGAAAATTGGGATAAAAATCCGTACTGTGTAATTATGACAATTCTTGATAAATACATGTTTGCGCATATGTCACTTCCTCACGAAACTTCTGCAGCAACCTCCCCAGTGTAAGCTGGGTTCTTCTGTTATATGCTCTTATGATGCCCTCCACTTTTCCTTGCAGCTTTTAACATAATTATAATAAATTATGTGTGTGTTTGTTTATTTAATGTTGGTTTCTTCCATTAGATTATTAAGCTCTGTAAGTGCAAGGATCATGCCTGCTATATTTGCATTTATAATTCTAGGACACAGAACTCCTGACACAACTGGACCAACAATGAATACATGTTGGATGAGGAAATAAAGAAAACAAGTGCTTAACATAAAACCAACACCAAAATAAAATTATTTGTATGTAGATCATTATTAAATCAATGAAATCAGGGAAAAGTTATAGAAGCCATCAAATATTTATTTCCAGTAATTTTTTAAAAATTTAACCCCAATTTCAAGAAAGACTTCATTCTTTTGAGTGCTTTTTTAAATTTTTAGCCCAGTATTAAATAAGTGTCGAGTTACTTTTATATCTCATCTGGAAGATAACTGTCATAAAACATGGTCCCCTTTGCTATCTGACTCAAGAGACAAGAAACAACTTACAATCAATGTCACAGGAACTCAACAGACAGAAAAGATTGAACTGGACTACCACAGATGGGTATAGGGGTAAGATAAAAAGAAATCAGGACATTCTAGGCAAGGAGAACTGTGTGAGAAAGTGTTGTGCGGCCAAAACAACTCTCAAAGAGAATGAAGGACAATTAAAAAGCCAGTTTGTACTGTAAAAAGAAGAAATACTACTGAGGAATAATGGAGTATACCTCAGGGAATGAGATGCAGGGTATTATTTCCTAGTCAGTTTTCAGAAATAAAATTTTCTCCTGCTGCTAACAGGAAACTTGAAGAATTTTAAATAATTTAACTAACTGGTATTTTAGGAAGATTGACTTTCAGTATATGTGCCAGTATAATTTACCTTAAATTAAAAGAAAGTAGTTATTTCTATAATTTACATTTATTTATGTTTATAGAGTGTTTCCTAAAGAAACAAGGTTAGAAATTAAAATAATGATGGCCGAGTGCAGTGGCTCACACCTGCAATCCCAGCACTTTGGGAGGTCGAGGCGGGTGGATCATTTGAAGTCAGGAGTTGAGATCAGCCTAGTCAACAAGGCGAAACAACTCTACTAAAAATACAAAAATTAGCAGGGCATGGTGGCCCATGCCTGTAATCCCAGCTACAAGGGAGGCTGAGGCAAGAGAAGCACTTGAACCCAGGAGGCAGAGGTTGCAGTGAGCTGAGATCGCCCCACTGCACTTCAGCCTGGGCAACAGAGTGCGACTCTTTCTCAAAAAAAAAAAAGAAAAGAAAGAAAGAAAAGAAAAAAAAAACGAAAGAAAGAAATTGAAATAATGATCATTCCAATATCTTTTTTAAATAGAAGGCTTTGAACCATATGTTGAGTATTTTTATACTAAGCTATGACCCAAGGTATATTAAATATACAGGAGAAGTGAAGGTTGATTTCCAAATTATCTCTAGGTCCACATACCTAATATATTCATTTCCTTTGAATGGGTCCCTAATGACTCTTACATTATGCCATTTTTGAAAAGGAAGGCTCTATGATGTGTGAGGTGATCTATATATATAATCAAAATATAAAACAGAAATCATTCATGCACAAAATGATGATAGCATAGTTAAAACTCAATGAATTTGTATAGCCATTTTTAAAATTTGTTCTCCAGAAGTTAAGGATCTTCTGTTATTCAATCCAGGACCAGGACAATGGAAAGAATGACATCATGATTCCCATGCCACCCAGGGAAACGAATCAAATACAAATCACTAAAAAAGCCTCCAAAGAGTCAAGACACAATTAAAATTTTTACAAAGGAAGGTGCCTAAGCAGAAGGTATTTTAATAGTATTGGACTTAAAAATGATGTTTAGGAATTTTAATAAAATGTTTCATATGAAAGGGAAAACAATCTAAATGTTGACAACAAAGCGTGGCACATTACTGACTAAAAAAAATTCTAAAGCTAAATTATGTCCCAGGTATTCACTCAATTAAGTAACTAGATAAACAGCTAATCCTAACACATACTGTGAGCCAAATAATTCTGGTCACGTTTTATAGGTCAGCCTAGAGTTTCTCAGATATTTTCACTAAAATACTTCTCAGGGGCTACAGAATAATTACATATGGGGATGTAGGATTTAGAGGGATGGCTTCAGCGGCCCCACCCCAAATTTATTATCATTTCATACTTCATCTTTAAAAAGTATTTTTTTAAATATGTAATATTAAGATACTTTTCCCTCAAAACTCCACATAATGATCTAGGAAAGTCGGCCATACTTTTTCTGGGTTTGTGTACCTTCTTGGACAACTTCTGTATAAATACAGGTATAGATATTTTGCCTTGAAAACTAATTTAAGCTTCACAGCCACTCTATGAAGTAAATACCATTACCCCTATTTTACAGATGAGAATATGACCAGCCCAAGGTCACACAGCTATTAATACTAAGAGGTAGAGAGTGTATATTAATCCCTGTTTTTCGGAAACCAAAGCCCTTGATGCTCTTTCTATAATACCATAATACTTTCACCACAAAATATAGGAGTAACAAAGTTAGAGCTTATACTTATTGGAATTTTGTTTCTTATAGTAATTCTCAAAAGAAGCAATAGCTTTAGGGAAATATATTTTATAAAAGGAAAATCAATTTTTCTTAATTTTATTTTAAAAAATTGAAGCATACTAAATGGCCTCTAGCTAAAAGTTTATTTTTGTTGTGGGGAAGCACAAGGAAATAAATACTATTACAATGTTATATTTACCAGGTAATGTAATGTCAAAATACCAAAATAAAATTTATACTTTGTAAGTAAATTGCATGTATTCTTAAGAAAAAATATAAAACCATGACAATTATCAACAATTAGTCAAATAAATGGTATACCTGAATATGAGTAAAATAAAAATTATAAAGTGGAGTGCTAACCCTTTATCACTATTGGGGAGACAAGGACTTAGAGAGGGAAGTCAAATAGAAAAATTCTGCCTGTGATTTAGAATGTAAAGAAACATAGATAGTTGACTTTGCACTCATGGTAACACCAAGAAAACCTAGAGAGTACAAAAGACATACATTTTGTAGGACTACTGATATGTGGTGAGTTACAGCAGCTTTCAGGGGCAAATGGTGCAGGTGCAGGGAACAGAAAAGGAGATCTGCCAATGATCAAGAAACTTACCTTGTTAAAAAATGGTCAACAGAGCTATGGATAACGGTAGGATCAGCCAGGAAAGATGGATTTGAAAAATTCTCAAGTGCAGTATTATTTGCACGTCATAAAAAGTCTTCCTACCTTATTCTTTCCCAAGTTTACTGAGAAAAGGGAAGTGAAGATAGGCTTGAAAAGCAACAAAGAATGTATGTATTCTTAAGAGAGTATGTATTTCTAAGAGTGCTAGAAAGCTTTGAATCTAGGCTCACAAACTAGTCAAAAAGACAATTTCCTAGGCAGCTACTACAGTGAGATTGAAGTTGACATAAACAAAATTGAACATAATCTGCTTAAAGTTGAGGCTCAATCACACACTCACTCGATATTAATAATTTCTGAATTATTACTGCCTCCCTTTTGTTACCAAATGTAGGGCAGAGCTCTCACTCTCTGGGAAAAACATTTTCCTATAAAACATGTCTAGTATAATAAAATACAATACATGCAAAAAAGCAAGAAAATAGGATCCAAAAGAAATCAATCCATAGATCACCAAAATAGTGGAACAAGTAGACAAAGATTTTTGAAGCAACTAATACAAATATGTTCAAAATTTACATAATAATAAAGAAAAAATGGAAGAACAAATAGGAATCTTGGCAGTAAACTGAAAATAATTTTAAAAAAAACAAAATCAAAATTGTAGATATGAAAAATACATTAAATTATCAATACACTGAAAGGGTTCAAAAGAAGAATGAATGAATCACCAAAGAAGGGTTTACTCAGTGGGAATATAGGTCAATAGAAATTATTCAGGATAAAATCTGAGAGAAAAAATACTGCAAAATAAACCTACAGTGTCAGTTATCTGTTTGACAATATCAAGTGGTCTAACATTCATGCTGTTGGAGTCTCAGAAAAGAAAAAGTGGGAAAGACAAAAATATGTGAGAAATTATTTTTCTAAAACTTTCCAAGTTTGATGAAAAAAACCACAGTTCTAAGAAGTCCAATGAATTACAAAGAGGATAAATATATGGAAAAGTATGCCCAGAAATATTCTAGTCAAAATATTATAAATTTTAAAAAAGAAAGAAAATCCCAAGACTACTAAGGAATAAAAAGATATGTCACATACAAACATACTATTATAAAAGTGACTGAAAACTTCTTAGAAAAAATAATGCACAAGAAAAACCAGTGATGTCTTTGGAGTACTCGAAGGGAAGGAAAAATTAGTCAAATTAGTATTCAATATGAGTATGAATATTATTAAAAAATGTAGTCAGTAAGTAATTTTACAATAGATCATATCAGAGAGTATTAATTGCCAGCATGTCTGCACCAAATAAAACACTGAAGAAACATTTCAGGGGAAAGAAAAATAATAGCAGTTGGAATTTCAGATTTACATAAAAATTTTAAAAGTCACATAAAAATTAGTCACCCGACTAATTTTTGTATTTTTAGTAGAGACTAGGTTTCACTATGTAAATATCCAAGACTTTTTAGCAGAGACTAAGTTTCACTATGTAAATATCCAAGACTTTTGATAATGCTTCCCAATTTCATTGAAAGATGTTTAATTTTATAAATTGCTTTGGGCAGTATGGCCATTTTCACGATATTGATTCTTCCTATCCATGAGCATGGAATGTTTTTTCCATTTGTTTGTGTACTCTCTGATTTCTTTGAGCAGCGGTTTGTAGTTCTCCTTGAAGAGGTCCTTCACTTCCCTTGTTAGCTGTATTCCTAGGTATTTTATTCTTTTTGTAGCAATTGTGAATGGGAGTTCATTCATGATTTGGCTTTCTGCTTGCCTGTTGTCGGTTTAAAGGAATGCTAGTGAATTTTGCACATTGATTCGGTATCCTGAGACTTTGCTGAAGTTGCTTATCAGCTTAAGAAGCTTTAGGACTGAGACAATAGGGTTTTCTAAATATAGGTTCACTTTTTTTGCAAACAAGATGGTTTGACTTCCTCTCTTTCTACTTGAATACCTTTTATTTCTTTCTCTTGCCTGATTTCCCTGGCAGAACTTCTAATACCATGTTGAATAGAAGTGCTGAGAGAGGGCATCCTTGTCTTGTGCCTGTTTTCAATAGGAATGCTTCCAGCTTTTGCCCATTCAGTATGATATTGGTTGTGGGTTTGTCATATATGGCTCTTATTATTTTGAGGTATGTTCCTTCAATACCTAGTTTATTGAGAGTTTTTAACATGTAGGGATGTTGAATTTTATCAAACACTTTTCCACCTCTATTGAGATAATCATGTGGTTTTTGTCTTTTGTTCTGTTTATGTGATGAATCACATTTATTGGTTTGTGTATGTTGAACCAATCTTTTATCCCAGGGATGAAGCCTATTTGACTGTAATGGATAAGCTTTTGGATGTGCTGCTGGATTTGGTTTGCTAGTACTTTATTGAGGTTTTTTGCATCAATGTTCATCAAGCATCGTGCCCTGATATTTTCTTTTTTGTTGTTGTATCTCTGCCACATTTTGGTATCAGGATGATGCTGGCCTCATAGAATGAGTTAGGGAGGAGTCCCTCCTTTTCAGTTTTTTGGAACAGTTTCAGTAGAAATCGTATCAACTCTTACTTGGACCTCTGGTAGAATTTAGCTGTTTATATGTCTGGTTCTGGGCTTTTTTTTTTTATTGGTAGGCTATTTATTACTGCCTCAATTACAGAACACATTACTGGTCTATTCAGGGATACAATTTCTTCCTGGTTCGGTCTTGAAAGGGTGTATGTGTCCAAGAATGTATCAATTTTTTCTAGATTTTCTAGTTTATGTGCATAGATATTTAATGCTATTCCCATTAAGCTACCATTGACATTCTTCACAGAGTTAGAAGAAACTATTTTCTTTTTTTTTTGTTTTTTGAGATGGAGTCTCACTCTGTCATCCAGGCATAGTGTTATGGTGGGGTTTCGGCTCACTGCAACCTCCACCTCCCGGGTTCAAGCGATTCTCCTGCCTCAGCCTCCTGAGTAGCTGGGACTACAGGTGCATGCCACCACACCTGACTAATTTTTGTATTTTTAGTAGAGACTAGGTTTCACTATGTTGGCCAGGCTGGTCTCGAACTCCTGACTTCATGATCCTCCTGCCTTGGCCTCCCAAAGTGCTGTGATTACAGGCAGGAGCCACCATGCCCATCCTATTTTAAAATTTATATGGAACCAAAAAGAGCCCAAATAGCCAAGACAATCCAAGCAGAAAGAACAAAACTGGAGACATCACACTATTCAACTTCAAACTCTCCTACAAGCCTGCAGTAACCAAAAGAGGATGGGACTGGTACAAGGACAGACACATAGACCAATGGAACAGCATAGAGAATCCAGAGATGAGATTTCACACCTACAACCATCTGATCTTTGACAAACCTGATGAAAATAAGCAATGAGGAAAGGATTCTCTATTTAATACGTGGTTCTGGGAGAATTGGCTAGCCATATGCAGAAAACTGAAACTGGACCCCTTCCTTAAACCTTATACAAAAATTAACTAAGATGGATTAAAGACTTAAATGTAAAACCCAAAACTATAAAAACCCTAGAAGAAAATCCAGGCAATATCATTCAGGACATAGGCACAGGCAAAGATTTCCTAACGAAGACACCAAAAGCAATTGAAACAAAAGCAAAAATTGACAAATAGGATATAATTAAACTAAAGACCTTCTGCACAGCAAAAGAAACTATCATCAAAGTGAACAGACAACGTATAAAATGGGAGAATATTTTTGCAATCTATTCATATGACAAAAGTGTAACATCCAGCATCTACAAGGAATTCAAACATTACACACACACACACACACAAATTAAAAAGTGGGCAAAGTATAAGAACAGACACTTCTCAAAATAAGACATCACGTGGCCAACAAACATATGAAAAGAAAGCTCAACGTCGCCAATTATTAGAGAAGTGCAAATCAAAACCACAATGAGATACCATCTCACGCCAGTCAGAATAGCTATTATTTAAAAGTCAAAAAACCACAGTTTCTCACAAGGTTATGGAGAAAAAGGAATGCTTTTACACTGTTGGTGGGAGTGTAAATTAGTTCAACTGTTGTGGAAGACACTGTGGTGAATCCTCAAAGACCTAGAGGCAAAAATACCATTTGACCGAACAATCCCATTACTAGGTATATACCAAAAGAAATATAAAAAATTCTATGATAAAATCACATGCACATGTATGTTCAGTGCAGCACTGTTCACAATAACAAAGGCATGGAACCAACCTAAATGCCCATCAATGATAGACTGGATAAAGAAAATATGGTATACATACACCATGGAATACTATGCAGCAAGGAATGAGATCCGCCAGGTGTGGTGGCTCACGCCTGTAATCTCAGCACTTTGGGAGGCTGAGGTGGGCAGATCACGAGGTTAGGAGATGGAGACCATCTTGGCTAATACAGTGAAACCCCGTCTCTACTAAAAATACAAAAAATTAGCCGGGCGTGGTGGGGTGGCGGGTGCCTGTAGTTCCAGCTACTTGGGAGGCTGGGGCAGGAGAATGGCGTGAACCCGGGAGGCGGAGCTTGCAGTGAGCAGAGATTGAGCCACTGCACTCCAGCCCGGGCAACAGAGCGAGACTCCGTCTCAAAAAAAAAAAAAAAAAAAGAGGAATGAGATCATATCCTTTGCAGGGACATGGATGGAGCTAGAAGCCATTAACCTCAGCAGTCTAACACAGAAACAGAAAACCAAGCACTACATATTCTCACTTATAAGTGGGAACTGAATGATGAGAACACATGAACACATGGAAGGGAAAAACACAAACTGGGGCTTGTCAGAGGGTCTGGGTGACAGGAGGGAGTGCCTCAGGAAGAACAGCTAATAGAGGCTGGTCTTAATACCTAGGTGATGGGATGACCTGTGCAGCAAACCACCATGGCACACGTCTACCTATGTAACAAGTCTGCACATCCTGCACATGTGTCCCTGACTTAAAATAAAAGTCGGGGAAAAATATGTTTTATTTTTTATTTTTGAGACGGAGTTTTGCTCTTGTTGCCCAGCCTGGTGTGGAATGGTACGATCTCAGCTCACCACAACCTCTGCCTCCCAGGTTCAAGTGATTCTCCTGCCTCAGCCTCCCGAATAGCTGGGATTACAGGTGCCCACCACCATGCCCGGCTAATTTTGTACTTTTAGTAGAGACGGGGTTTCTCCATGTTTGTCAGGCTGGTCTCGAACTCCCGACCTCAGGTGATCCGCCCACCTCGGCCTCCCAAAGTGCTGGGATTACAGGCGTAAGCCACCGTGCCTGCCAAGATATTTGATTTTTAAAGCAAACAACATTTTGTGGGGATGTACAGCATAGGTAAGAGTAACACAAAAAATATAAATAGAGAAATACAGTACGATAAATTTCTTATACATGGCAGGGCATGGTATTGATTCATCTAAACTGTAATAGGTTAAAGATGGATAGTATAATCTTCAGTGCAACTACTAAAAATTAATACAAGAAAAATTTTCAATACAGGAAGATAAAATACTACAAAATATGTGATTATTCCAAAAGAAGGCTGGAAAGGAAGATCAAAGAAACAAAAAAACAGAAGAAACAGATAAATTACTAATGGTGGACTTAAATGAAACATTATAATTATTATTTATATTAAATGCAAATGAAAGACATTTCAATTAAAAGATATCAGAATAGACATTTAAAAAAAACACTCTACAATGCTTGCCATTGATGTACTTTTTAATTTATTTTATTTTATTTGTTATTATTCTTTTGAGATAGAGTCTCATTCTGTCTCCGGGACTGGAGTGGTTCACTGCACCCTCTGGCTCCTGAATTCAAGCCATTCTCCTGCCTCAGCCTCCTAAGTAGCTGGGATTACAGGCTCCCACCACCACACTTGGCTATTTTTTTTGTATGATTAGGAGAGATGGGATTTTGCCATATTGGCCAGGCTGGTCTTGAACTCCTGACCTCAGGTGATACACCCGCCTCAGCCTCCCAAAGTGCTGGGATTACAGGCATGAGTCACCACACCCAGCAGCCACTGATGTACTTTAAATTAAAAAACATAGATAGAAATTAAGAGGATGGTAAATAAAGCTAACACAAATCATAATAATAGTGAACTGCGTTATTAAAGGAGATGATGTAGACTGTAAAACAAGGAGCAAAATGGAAAAAGAGGGATATTTCATAAGGACTAAAAGATAGATTCAGCAGAAAGACAAAGCAATCTTAACTGTATTCATACCTAACCATAAAGCTTCAGAATAGAAGGAGCAAAAACTTACAAAACTAAAGAGAAGTATAGACAAATCTACAAATATATTTGGAGACTTTAATATTCCTCTTTGAGCAATTGAGAGAACAAGTAAATAAAAAGTAAGAATATAAAAGATTCAAATAATACTATTGACCAAATTGGCACTATATATATTATAGAACACTCAATATATGCATAATATAGATTCTTTTTAAGCACACATAAAACACTCATCAAGTAAGACTACACTGGGCCATAAAACAAATCTCAATAAATTTCAAAGGACTGAAAACATAGACTAAATTCTCTGACAATCACAGAATTAAATTAAAAAACAAAACAAAAATAAAGTAACATATTTCTTAATTATTTGTGAGTCAAATAAAAGATCATAAAGAAAATAAAAAATATTTTGATTTACAGCATAATAAAAGCATAATAGATAACAAATTTTTTTGGACTCAGCTAAAGTGGTGCTAAGAAGGAAATTCATTGCCTTAAATGCTTGTAATGGAAATCAAAAACGATCAAAAACCAATGATCTAAGCTTCTATCTTAAAAAGCCACAAAAATGAGGACGGTATATTCAAAGTAACTAAAAGAAAATAATGAAGGATAGAAATCAGTGAAATAGAAAGGAAGCAAACAATAGAAGATGTCACTAAATACAATGTAGTACTCTGATAAAAATCAATGAAGTTGATAAACACCTAATAAGACTGATTTTTTTAAAGACAGATGGCATCAATTCCAATATCAGGAATAAAGGGAGAACATCATTACGAGTCTTAAATATATTAAACAGAAATGAAGGCAATATTATCACATTTCTATGCCAGTAAACTCTGCAACTTAGATGAAATACTGTAATATTTCATCTAAGTTGCAGTTTCTTTGGCATAGAAACTCTTTTCAATGGACACAAACTACCAAAGCTTATTCAAGAAGGAATAGAAAACTGTTTAGTCCTATATAGTCTTGTATAGTCCTGAATCGTCCTGCATCTGTTGAAAACATTGAATGTGAAGTTTAAAAACTTTCCACAAAGTAACTCCATGTCCACATGGCCTTGCTGGTAAATTCTACCAAATATGTAAAGAAGAAATAACACCATTCTTATACAAACTCTTCCACAAAATAGAGAACAAAGGAAAACATCCCAACTCATTTTTTGAGGCCAGGGTTAGTCTGATAATATAACCTGACAAGAACACAATGAGAAAAGCAAAAGATCAATATCCTCCAAGAACAAAGATGCAAAATTCCTAAACAAAATAGTAGCACACCAAATCTAATAATATATAAATAGGATAATACATCAGGACCAAGGGGAATTTTTCACAAGAATACAAGGTGGGCTTAACATTTAAAAATCAATCAGTGTAACTCAACATACTAATAATATACAAGAGAAAATTCATATAGTCATCTCAATAGGTACAGAAAAATAATCGGACAGTATCTTTATACCTATTTGTGATAATGCTTCCATTACTTTGATTCAACATTATATTGGAGACCTTAGCATGGACATTATAATGGACAAAGAAAATAAATAGAAGGCATAAAGTTTGGGGAATAATGCATAAAAATGACTTTGTTTGCAGATGACACAACTTTATATGTAGAAACCTCCCCCAAATCTAAAACAAACAAATACCAAAAAATTCATATAAAATTAGGTTAATAAGGGAATTCAGTAACATCTTAGGATAAAAATTCAATGTAAAAAGTTATTTGCATGTATGTATATTACCAACCAACTGTTGGAAAATTAAACTTAAAAAATCAATGCCAATTCATCAGCAACAAAAAATACAAGATATACAAGAATAAATCTCTCTCTCTCTATATATATATATATGTATGTATATATGACTACTCCTACACTGAAAATTACAAAATACTGCTGAGACAGCTTACATAACTGGAAAAATATACCACGCTTATGGGTTGGAAGACTCAATATTGTAGAGAGGTAAATTATTTTTAAGTTTACTTGAAAAGTCAATGAAATGCCAATGAATATCATAGCAGGCTTTCTGCAGAATTTGGTAAGTTGACCCCAAAGTGTATAAAGAAATGTAAAGGGTCAAGATAGCCAACACAATCTTGAAAGAAAAAAAAATCAGATAATTTACACTACTTGACTTTAATATTTATTATAAAGATATACTTACTAAGACAGTATGGTATTGGCATATGCTAGACATATAAATCACTGGAACAAAATACTGAGTCCAGATATAGTACCATAAATATATAGTAAAATAATTTTTGACAAAGGCGCCAATGGCATTCAGAGGGGAAAGAAACATCTTTTTGACCAATGGTGCTGGATTACCTGGATATCTATTGGAAAAATTGAACCTTGACATCTTCCTCACATCATACACAACAAGTATTTTGTGATGGATTAAAAACCATTATGTAATAGTTAAAACTATACAGTTCATAAAAGAAAACATTTTTTAAATTCTTTGTGATCTAGAGATATGCAAAGGTATTTTAGAATCCAACTCACTAACCATAAAAGAAAATTTTATAAACAACATGATAAAAATGTAAAAATGTCTCATCAAAAGTCACTCTTGAGAAAGTGAAAATGTAAGCCACGGTCTGGGACAGAACTGCAAAACATGTTTATGAAAAAGATTTGCATCTTGAATATACAAAACAATTTTCACAAATAAATAATAAAAAAGTAAATAGCTCATTTCTTTAAATGGAGAAAAAAGGCTCACCTGCGTAACTTTAGAAAACAGTGTTTTGTATCCCTGAACCTGAAATAAAAGTTTTTTTAAAAAAGGATCTATGAATCCACCTCTAACCTATAAGCTTCCGCTTCAACATATCTCACCTTTGCAGTCCAAACCAATGTATACGTTTCATGTGTACATTAGTATTTGTATTTTACTTTTACTATATATTTATGGCACTATATCTTGACTTACAATTTTGTTCCATTGATTTATGTCTTCGCCTGCAACTCCTGTCTCCCTGAAATGTGTAAAACCAAACTGTAACACAACCGACTTTGGTGCACTCTCTCAGGACCTCTTGAGACTGTGTTTCTGTGGGCCATGGTCACTCATATTGGCTCAGAATAAACTTTTTTTTTTTTTTTTTTTTTTTTTTTGGTGAGATGGACTCGCTCTGTCATGGAGGCTGGAGTTCAGTGGTGCAATCTCAGCCTATGGCAACCTCTGCCTCATGGGATGAAGTGATTCTCCTGCCTCAGCCTCCCAAGTAGCTGGGACTACAGGTGCGCACCACCACACCTGGCTAATTTTTGTATTTTCACTAGAGACAGAGTTTCACCATGTTAGCCAGGCTGCTCGAACTACTGAACTCAGGCAATCTGCCCACTTGGGCCTCCCAAAGTGCTGGGATTACAGGCATGAGCCACCGCTCCCGGCCAGAATAAACTTTTTAAAATAAAAAATAATGAAAGAAAAATAAAGAAAATGGTGTTTTGGCTGAAAACTATGTATTTAAAGATAAAAGGAAGTGTACACTGTACATAAACACTGTACTCTAATTGATAAATTTGTTTACTATAGGGATTAAGGTTAAAAGTTTTGAAACCAGTTTACATGTATACTGGTATTAAGTAAGTAGTGGATGGTAGAAAGTGGGAGTCTAGCTTCTCACTTTTGGAGAGGGAAGTAACCGATAAGCAGAAAAGGAAGGTTAGAATAGAACTGGATTATAGTCAGAGACATCAATATGAACTCATGTTTAAATATAGACTCATATATGCACCCAAATTAATAGATTTAACAATTATAGATATATGTGTATACATAGGATAATATACATACATATATTACCTAGTTTTGTCCCTTGAGAGAATCTAGAAATACTACTTTAACCACGTGATAAAGGTTAACATCACCAGAAACGTCAAGTAGATATTACACATCACCTCATGTGATGTATTGAGAAGGACAGTTGACCTCTGTGATATTCTTTTTAAACACTCATAAAACTAGTCTGATCATTAAAGTAAAAACATTAGATAAATCTAGATTAGGCACATTTCACAGGATACTTGGCCCGTATTCTAAAGATAATCAAGGTCGCAAGAAATAAGAAAAGCCTGAAAAATTGTCACAGGCTGGAGGACTTAGAGTAACATGACAAATAAATGCAATGCAGAATCTCGGACTGAATTCCAGAAGAGAAAGTATACGTTAATAGAAACACTGGTGGAATCCAAATAAAGTTTGGAGTTTAGTTAATAGTAATATATCAAAGTTGGTTTCTTAATGCTGACAAATATTCTATGGTAATATAATATGTTATCAATGTGAAAAACTGGTTCACGGGCATAAAGAAATTCTCTTTCCTATTTTTTCAACGTTTCTGTAAATCTAAGATTGTTCCAAAAAAAAAAAAAAATTTGTTCGTGAAGAAATGGACAAACACTTGGACCAACACTTAGCAAGATGGGATATATGAATAAACAATAAACACATGAAAAAGATGCTCAAAATCTTTAGTCTTAGTGGAAACACATGCCAAAAGCGCAATGAGATGCCACTCACTGGAATAGCTAAAATTAACAAGATGAACAACATTTAATGTTGAAGAGGATACAAAGGAACTGGCTCCCTTATACACTGCTGGTGCAAATGTAGAGTAGAACAACCACTGTACCAAAATGTTGGGCAGGTTCTGATTAAAGATTGGTATCTTCTTATAACAGTTAAACATAACACCTATCTAAGGATCCAGAAATTCTACTTCTAGTTGTCTACTCCAAATAAATTAGACTGGGTATGGTGGCTCACACCTGTAATCCCAGCACTCTGGGAGGCAGAGGCGGGAAGAACATCTGAGGTCAGGAGTTCGAGACCAGCCTGGGAAACATGGTGAAACCCTGTCTCTACTAAAAATACAAAAATTATATGGTCATGGTGGTACATGCCTGTAATCCCAGCTACTCAGGAGGCCAAGGCAGGAGAATTGCTTGAACCTGGGAGGTGGAGGTTACAGTAAGCCAAGATAGAGCCACTGCACTCTAGCCTGGCTGACACAGTGATACTCTGTCTCCAAAAAATTAAATTAATTAATTAATTAAAACATATGTCCACAAAGAGTCCTGTAAAGAATCTTCATTGCAGCTTTATTCACAAAAGCAAAAAACTGAAAACAACTGAAATGTCTATTATTGGGAACATGGATAAACAAATTATGATATGTTTAAACAATAGACTACTACTTAGAAATAAAGGAACAAGTTCTTGATACAAATAACAATATGAATGAATCTTAAAAAACATGTTGAGTGATAGAAGACACAGCAAGTATATACTGAATTATTTCATTTTTATGAGTTTAAGGAAGGGCAAAACTAAGTAATGAAGAAAGAAATCAGGATACTGGTTGATTCCGGGAGGGCACAGACTGAAAAAAAGACAAGAGAACTTTCTAGGGTGATGTCAGTACTCTACATCTTAATTTAAAGTGTTTGTTACACAAGCGTATTCGTTTATCAAAACTCAGCAATCTGTACACTTTAAGATCTGTGCATTTTGCTGTATATAATTGTACTTCACTTAAACATTTAGGTAAGGAAAAGAAAAGCTCTGACTTGAACTCTTGAATCAAGTTGCTAAAGTATATCATTGGATGAAAAGAAACAAAACAACTGTAGAAACAGATATAACAGAAATATATGACATCTGTTAGTTCTCACTGGAGCATAAACTACTGTAAAAAGTGATTATAGTCATCTCAGACTCTCCTGATTGCAATTAAGCCCTCTCATATTGGTGATACCAAAGTACTTTCTGTATTACTGTATTCCTCTCTTATGGCATTCCTATTACTGCAGAGATGAATGCAAATGATAACCCACTTCAGCCTAGGTAATTGAGTATTATCCTATTATACTTGTAGTTCACCTCCTTCCCTGCTCAGATGAGACCAGTGCCATATTCTCTACAAGAGAAGCTTTCAAAATTAGTTTGAATAATTATTTATTTAAGAGAGAGATTGGGTCTTACTATGTTGCCCAGACTGGTCTCAAACTCCTGGGCTCAATTGATCTGCCCACCTTAGCCTCCCAAAGTGCTGGGATTACGTGTGTGAACCACCAAACCCAGCCAATTTAATTTGTAACAGGTTTTAAAAAGGGAAAGCTTATGGGTAAATATAATAAATGCATGCCCACTTCCCAAATTTTCCCTATTGCTTTAGGTAAAAACAATACTAAAAAATGGAAGACAAAATTTTAATGCAAGATAAAATAGACTTTTCTTAGTATTATAACTATGTTTAAAACTATTTTATTTAGTTTTGTCACCTATAGGAAACTCAGTCTATAGGATCAGATTTAACTCAGCAGAAAAATCCCTTTTGTTAAAGGGAAAATAATGGCCGATTATATTCAGACATTTTTTTGCTGTGAAGATAAGATATATTTATCAAAATTAGAGTAGATGGCTCCAACATTTCCAAACTTAGAATATATGCTATACTTCTATTCTATATAAGAGGATAAATAGATGTGTATATAACCTCCCTCAAGTGTGAGCTGGAAAGGCTCAGTGCATTGCATATAAACAGTTATGCCAAGGCGCTGGTTTCATTATGAAACATCTACACTAAGCACTGTTTGCAGCATGCATGCTGTTCTGTGTTTTTCTATTACTTTCAAATGAAGTAATCTATCTGTAGAAAATGAGCAAATGGAATATTCATGAGTTAAGAGATAATTTTTATCATCCCTGGAGACCGTCTTTCTTTGGGTTATTACCTGCAGAGCTCAACTGTATGAAAATTGATTAAACATCATTTACCAATTATAGTGATACCAGAGCATATTCCTTAAAGCAAACACTAAAAGCATAATGATTCTCATAATAGAAGGTATGCTTGCAGGGCTGGATCCAGGTTCTGTGGGGCTTGAATCTTATATAATTTGGGGACCTCTTATTTAAGAAAAATGACATAAAATTACAAAACACAATTGCTGCAATCCCTCTTGGGGCATTGGAAAGAGCCATGCAAATGAATGGCCTGTAAGTTTCATTTGCTTAAAGGAAAGTCTGCCTTTGTTAATTTTATTTTTAAAAGTAGTGGCAGTAGATCAAAGAATTTGTCCATTTAAAGCTATTTAAAAACTAACAAATAAGCCTTTGAGTTTTCGTAAATTGACTTGAAAACCAGTGGCTAATGATGCTTTTCTAAGCGGTCATTTGACTGAATTCAAGTACGGTACTTACTTTCACTTTTTTTGAGACAAGAGTCTCGCTCTGTTACTCAGGCTGGAGTGCGGTGGTGCAATCTCGGCTCACTGCAACCTCCGCCTCCCGGTTCAAGCGAATCTACTGCCTCAGCCTCCTGAGTAGCTGGGACTATAGGTGCATGCCACCACGCCTGGCTAACTTTTCGTATTTTTAGTAGAGATGGGGTTTCACCTTGTTAGCCAGGATGGTCTTGATCACCTGACTTCGTGATCCGCCCACCTCAGCTTCCTAAAGTACTGGGATTACAGGCGTGAGCCGCGGCGCCCGGCCTTACTTTCACTTTTATGAGAGGGGGTGGCTAGATAGTTCCTGTCTGAAAATCCATGCTGCCACATTGTGTGAGCCACACTGTTATTATTCTTTACTTTCAGGAGGAGCTGCTTACACAGTTTACCAACTCCCTAGGCCTTGTTCCAGCAAACATAAATCTTCAAAATGAAAAGAACTCCTAGTCCTTAAGAGTTAGGTCAGAGGAAATCTTCCATTGCCACCCCAACTCCCTTGCTACACCACAAGAAGGATTAATCACCCCCATCTAACCTTCCATACCCTTTGTAGTCATCTCATTATATCACTTTTCTCATTTTCATTAGTTATCTGTGTATGAGCCTGACTTTGCTAGGATGTGAGCTCCTTAAGAGTAGGAAATGCTCTATGAACTTAAAAGGCCTAGTTCACACTGGGGGCTCAACAAATGTCTATTGAATAAATTAATTAATGACTGCTTTAGAGGTAAGCTACTCAAGGTATGATCCAAAGTATGAACTAGTAGCATTGGCATTACCCAAGAGTTTATTAAAAATGTAAAATTTCCAGACTTAAGACCTACTAAATTAGAATGTATGTAAGAGGCCGGGCGCGGTGGCTCATGCCTGTAATCCCAGCACTTTGGGAGGCCGAGATGGGTGGATAACAAGGTCAGGAGATCAAGACCATACTGGCTAACACGGTGAAACCCTGTCTCTACTAAAAATAGAAAAAATTAGCCTGGCGTGGTGGCGGGTGCCTGTAGTCCCAGCTACTCGGGAGGCTGAGGCAGGAGAATGGCGTGAATCTGGGAGGCGGAGCTTGCAGTGAGCCAAGACCACGCCACTGCACTCCAGCCTGGGTGACAGAGCGAGACTCTGTCTCAAAAAAAAAAAAAAGAACAAGAAAAAAAAAAAGGATGTAAGATTCCTAGGTAATTCCTATACACAATAAAGTCTGAGAAACACTGTGGTTTTTGTTATTGCACTAGCTTGAATGGAGGACTCTACCAAGAACCATATCATTTTATACATCACAATTGTTCATTATTGGTTATTAATATGTTTGGCTCTGCTGATCACACGCACAGAGGGCAAATAACCCAATGGACTATTATCCTACTTACTCTTTCTTTTCCTTAACAAAATAAAACAGTAATTTTAAAAGCACAAGCATAGTAGAATTAGTGAAAGATGATAATGAATATTTCAAATACTAACCTGAAAGTTCAGCTATCAATTCAGAGCCAAAACTAGGGTCTTCATATATATATACATATATATATGAATATATATATAAGAGAATATATATATGAGAGAATATACATTTCTATATATGTTTATATATGTTTTTGTTTATGTGTACATACATATGTATATGTTTATATACAAACATACGTATAAATATGTTTTACATATGTGTAAACATGCTTATATATACATGTATATTCTATACATGTTTATATATGTATAAACATATATGTCTGAGTATATCTATATATATGTTTTTATAAACAAATCCTCAAGAGTTCAACCTCAGTTTTTGTAGACCAATGCTTCTATATCTCAGAAGCTTCAGATGAAGAAATAATCTTGGAAAATTACATAAAATTAAATTTAGCCAGATTGCACTCTCAGTACAGCTTCTAAAAAGTATGTGCCAAATGAAATCTCAGGTTGTAAATTACAACTCACCTAGTTTTAATTTCACGAGAGAAACATAATTAGCATATTCAGTTTACAGTCCACTTCCACACCCTCTTGCTAAGCAGATTAACCAACTGCCTGGAATTTTTCAAGCAAAAAGAGATAAAATGATCTTGGCTCAATTTTAAGAGTAGTTATCTTTTCAGGCACTTAGGTAATCTATTGAAAGAGCAATCATATATCAGAAATGTGATTAAGTAGGAAAAGTTATAAATATATCCACTTGATGAAGATACATTTCAATGCAAGTCTTGAAGAATAGAAAGAGAAATTAGAGATTGCAAAGAACTGTCACCTATGGCAGAAGCTATTAGTCATGTCATGGTGAAGAAATAATGACTGTCTTAGAGTTGCTCAGTTCTTCAAGGTGAACTTCAAAAGAATAAAGTAACTTCAAAGAAAAACACAGAAAGAAGAATATGAATCACAGTAGATGTGTTGCTGGTGGAATTAAGCATGTGCCTGTTTTAGTTGATACATAGGTCCGAAACATGTCAAAGCTTATTTTTTCCTTTTCAAAAATCATACTCTGAATATTCTCTGCAACATGAGCTGAATTAGAAAACTTCCACCTGATCATAGTAGGCATAGTATCTTGGTCTGAATGCTACATAATGAAGGATAATCCAGAAATCTAGTAAAATATTGTCACTGGGAAGAGCTTGTATCTGTTTCTGGATTAATCAGGATAGGCTAGGTTACACTGTTGAGCAAAATTAACACCTAAATTTCAGTGTCTTAACACTATCAATTATTTTTTTTTTCCTTACAAAAATCTTCTACAAGTTGAGCAGTTTCCAGGCTGTTAACAAAGAGCTAGAGGTCCAGAAGGGGCTTTTTGCTGGTTCAGCTTAAAGTCCATTGCCTAGAACAAAACATAAGATCCTGCCTAACTTCAAAGGAGCTAGGAAATGTAGTGTCCTGTCTACATGCCCATGAAAGAGAGGAAAACCAGATATTGACATGTAGTAATGATGTTACTAGTGAGCATATGTTAGATGATACCTATAGAGGGTCCAGCATCAGCATCAGAAACAAACCTCTCTGAGGAAAGTAGGTAGATAAGGACATACTCTGAGACGAAAAGATAAAAAATAACATCACTGGTCATGAACAGGTCATTTTTAGTGTAGAAATAGTCCAGAAAAATGATGTATTGGACAATGTCTTAGAATCAGCTTATAAATTGAATGCATTCCAATTGTTCACTGTTTAATGAATTCCAGAAGTAGTGGTTTTGGAAAGGGAAGAACTGACTTGTTCGGTAAGTTTTGGTTTTCTATTGATTCATAACACCTTACTGCAATTTAGTGGCTTAAAAAATAGCCATTAATTGTCTCACATTTCTGTAGGTCAGAAGTTTGATATGACATAATGGGATTCTCAACTGAGTCTCACTAGGTTACATCAAAGTGTCACCCATGGCTGTGTTTCTAATATAAGGCTCTGGGTCTAAGCTCACTGGTTGAAGTAATTTCCTTCTCATGCTTTCTTTGTGGGCCCCTACCTATTCAAGCAAGAATCAGCAGGCCAGTCCTTCTCATGCTGTGAATATTTCTGAGTTTCTCTTCTTATTTTAAGGCTCATGTAATTACAGTGAATCCCCCCAGAAAATCCAGGATAATCTCCCTATTTTAAGTTTAGTTGATTAGCAACCATAATTATGTCTGCAAATTCCCTTTTACTGCATAAGGTAATATAACCAAAGGAATAACGCCAAGCAGGAGAGATCACGGGGGGCAAAAATCTGCCTACTACACTATAATAGGAATCTTTAAGCCTAATATTTGTTTTATATGTAACGATTTTGTTTATCTAACAGGATATTGTAAAATGGACACATACTTTCAATGGATTTGGGTTGGGATGAGTGATGAATAAGAAAGAGAAAGTTATAAAGAATAAGCTTGTCCAACCTAGAGATGAGGGAAAACGAACAAGAGTAGGAAATAGGGCTAAGAGTAAGGAGAATAAAAGGAGCAGTGGATGTGCAATGGAAAGCATGAAGGAGACATCAAACTTAATACTAGCAATTGGTGGAGAGACCATATAGTGGGCTATAATATAAATCATTAGCAACAAAGAAATGTTACATTGCTCATAGTAATTCAGGTACTAAGAAGCTTAAATATGGTAAGAATTTCCTGATTTCCCTACTACCTAAATAGATTATAATAAATCAAGTGTATTTGTTTTTCTGAATTTACCAGCTGGCATTATGGAATCATGAAAATATAGTAAAAATTCAAGGGGACAGTATGTATACAAAGTGGCAAGCTCACATTTAGCTCCTAAAAAATAAATAAATGGAAGGAAAAAAGTTTGATTATTTAAAAGCCACTAATTGTCATTAGTTTATATCAGATCAATAGATAAGACTTAGCAGAATGTTTCCTAAAACTAACTGGTCAATGAATATGTTCAAACTCTCCATCAATATGAACTTCTTTCCTTATTTCTGTCCATTCTCTGGTACAGGTTCTAACACCTCTGAAATAAGCCAGAAATAAAGTGTCGGAAATATCATGACCATTTACATGGGTTGGCTGTGTCCCCACCCAAATCTCATCTTGAATTATAGCTTCCACAATTCTCATGTGTTGTTGGAGTGACTTGGCGGGAAGTAATTGAATCATGGGGGCAGGTCTTTCCTGTGCTATTCTCGTGATAGTGAATAAGTCTCATTAGATCTGATGGCTTTATAAAGGGGAGCTTCCCTGCATAAAGTCTCTTCTCTTGTCTGCCGCCAAGTGAGATGTGCCTTTCATCTTCCACCATGATTGTGAGGCCTCCCCAGCCACATGGAACTTGTGAGTCCATTAAACCTCTTTCTTTTGTAAATTACCCAGTCTCACATATGTTTGTATCAGCATCATGAAAATGGACTAATACAACCACCAATAGCACACTAATATTATCTCAAAAACAAAAATCAACAACAAAATGGGGGAGAAGGGATTATGTGGTCAAATAAATTTCAGGCGTGTTAACTTCAACAAAACTTAACAGACACATTCCATGCTGGATTGCTCAGAAACTTTAAAGTGCTAATGTTCATTGTGAGTCTTTAAGAGAGATATTTAATCTGAAGAGTTTCCAAAAACATTTGGCTAGGAAACATGTTTTCAGTCAGACTATGGCAGAGGTTGCTAGCTGTTCAACAAATTTTGTGCTCTCTTTTCCATAGTAGAAAGTAGAACCTGTGGCCTGGTGCAGTGGCTCACACCTGTAATCCCAGCACTTTAGGAGGCCAAGGTGGGCAGATCACTTGAGGTCAGGAGTTAGAGATCAGCCTAGCCAACATGGTGAAATCCCATTTCTAATAAAAATACAAAAATTAGCCAGGTGTGGTGGCACGTGCCTGTAATCCCGGCCATTTGGGAGGCTGAGGCAGGAGAATCATTTGAACCCAGGAGGTGGAAATTGCGGCGAGCTGAGATTGTGCCACTGCACTCCAGCCTGGGTGACAGTGCAGGCTCTGCTGAAGAAATAAAGAAAGAAAAAGAAACAAAGAAAGGAAGGAAGGAAGGAAAGGAAGGAAGGAAGAAAGGAGGGAGGGAGGGAGGGAAAAAGGGAGAAAGAGAAAGAGAGAGAGAGAGAGAAAGATAGAAAGAAAGAGAAGGAAAGAAGGAAAGGAAGGAAGGAAAGAGAGAGCGAGAGAAAGGGAGAAAGGGAGGGAGGAAGGAAGGAAGGAAGGAAGGACAGAAGGACGGACCTGGGAAGCAAGCTTCCAAATAAGAGCGTATTTCCTGGCTCCTCTTGTGTCTACATATTACTGGGTGATAGGTTCATGACATTGAAATTTGAGCAAAAGACATATGAAGTCCCTGAAGCAAGGCTTTTAAGAAAACGGTATCCCTTGTCTGTGATCTCTTTCTCCTTTCTCTGCTAGTAGAAAGAAGTTTGGCAGACCCTTAAAATGAAAGGAGCCTGGATCACTGTGTGGAAGAAAGTTCTCAGTGATCAGGAATACATATATTAGACCAGCGATTTTCTACTTGGTGTGATTTTGTCCCTCAGGAAACATCTGGCAATGTCTGTAAATATTTTTAGTTATCACTACTGAGGAGTTGGCATTACTGACATTTAGTGAGTAGAGGCCAGGGAAGCTGCTAAACATTCTACAGTGCACAGAACAGCTCTTCATGACAACAAATTATCCAATGTATCAATAGGGCCAAAGCTGATAAACAATTTAGACTGTTAAGTGAGAGAAAAATATTTTTCTATTGTATTAAGGCACTGAAATTATGGGGTTTATTATGGCAGCTATTGGTACCTTAACTTGTATCTCCTAGAGTTGATGTTCCAAGGACCATACTTCAGGGAAAATACATTACATAATCAATCCTGTAAATACCATGATTTACTGGTTGTCAAGATGCACTGACTCTACCTTCGGAGAATTTCTGAATGTAATTCCAACCTCTGTGTTTTAGCTGGCACAATCCTACTAAGATATGCATTTCCTCTTTCCTGAGGTATTACAATAATTTCCTAAATGAACTTTTTGTCCCTAGTTGACTTGGTTATTTTTACAACATTAAGTAGTGACAGAACTAGAACTTGAAGTCAAGTTTCTACATCTAAATCCTTTGTACTCATTCACCAATGTGTAAGAGGTACTCTATTGTTACGGGGAGATTTGAACTTGAGAATTGAAGAGACCTATCTTTAAATAGTCTTGATTCTTAATAAAATCATAATTTTAGAAAAACCACAAAGTACGTGTCTGAGTTTGGCCTCAACTGTAAAATAAAAATTTTAAATTTAGATTATTTTTTAGAATTAATATACTTCTTGGGATACGGTAAATACGCATGAAATTATAACAAATTATTAGGGAAAAAGAAATGTGCATTGCCCCAGGCTTACTGACCTATGTTTTTTCACTGAACTATTTGCTGATCCATCTAGGTAGATGTTTTCTTTCCCTAGAAGGAGTGTTTCCAGTGAGTGGGAAATCTCTAAGTTGTTCAAGCACTGTCTTTCTCCCCAAAGCTTACATATGTGGGCCTGCACAGAATACTCAGACTTATGGCCATCTTCTTGTCTTTGTGCCCCTTATGACCTGCAGCCAGCTTACAGTTGGGCTTCATTTGTAATCATTCACTCATTTTATTGTATTGGTTTTAAAGTTGCTCCTCTGTGTTATATACATGTACTGTAACTTGGTTCTTATTTTTGGCTGTTGATGTTAAATAAATTTACATTAAAAAACAATTATGGGGAAACAAAGAAGATGCACAGGCAAAATCTCACATTGTTCCACCTGTCAGGAATACTTACATATCTAAATTTTACCACTCTACCAAATGTCTCACTTTTACCCTGAAAATGTCCCTGACATAGCTGCTAAAAATAATTGTTCCCTCTATGGACTTTCCACTCTCCTTAGTGTCTCTCTTTATTTATATATTAATGTGTTCATACATTCATTCCACAAATATTCATTAAGTATCAGGCTCTATACTGAGACTCATCACTTCATAACTTGAACTCTGGTTATGAACTTCTCTTATATCTCCTAGACAAAATTCCTTATGGTACTAGACCACAGATTGCCGATTTATGTACTCCTCTCACAGAACCTGGAGCTGCACATAGTAAGTGCTTAGTAAGTATCTATAACACTCACTGCTTCACACAGAAGCTAGAGATTTACTATTTACCATAGGTTTTCTAATTACCTTAATGACTCTAAAGACAGAATCACAAATCACACACATACACCAAAACTTACTTATGTTGGTTTCTATGTTTCACTCCTGGTGCTAGCAAACTCAATTAAAAATTAAAAGAAGGATACATAAAACAAAACTATAATTTGGGCAATGCTATTCTATAATTTTATGTACTGAGGGAATAACATCAATCTTCTAACATGGATAACAATTACACACTTAAGAAGGTTTGCTAATGACACAGAAATAAAAGCCCAATTATGTATAAAAATTACAGCTACCAAATGAGTTTAGGGGATTAAGAATACCAACCATTTATATGACTAAGAATATATAAGAGCTTAAAAAGTGTCACGCGCTTTTTTTTCTTTTTCTTTTCTTTTCTTTTTTTTTTTTTTTTTTTGACAGTGTCTAGCTCTGTTACCCAGGCTGAAATTCAGTAGTATGATCACGGCCCGGTGCAGTTTTCACCTCCAGGGCTCAAGCGATTCTCCCACCTCAGTCTCCTAAGTAGCTGGGACTACAGGTGCATGGTGCATGCCACCATGCCCAGCTGATGTTTTTTTTGTTTGTTTGTTTGGGTTTTTTTACTTTTTTTTTTTGGTAGAGACAGAGTCTCACTGTGTTACCCAAGCTGCTCTTGAACTCCTGGGCTGAAGTGATCCACCTGCCTCAGCCTCTCAAAGTGTTGGGATTACAGGCATGAGGCACTGCACCTGGTCACATGCATGAACTTAAGCATCCTGATTGGGTGAAACAAACAAATCAAAACGCCTGTATCTGTGTAACCATTAAAATTTAATATTAGGCTGGGCGCAGTGGGCCTGTAATCCCAGCGCTTTGGGAGGCCAAGGTGGGTGGATCATGAGGTCAGGAGTTCAAGACCAGCCTGGCCAACATAGTGAAACCCCATCTATACTAAAAATACAAAAATTAGCCAGGCACGGTGGCACGCGCCTGTAGTCCCAGCTACTCAGGAGGCTGAGGCAGGAGAATCGCTTGAACCTAGGAGGTGGAGGCTGTGGTGAGCTGAGATTGCACCACTGCACTCCAGCCTGGGCAACAGAGTGAGATTCCATCTCAAATAATAATAATAATAATATTAAGAAGCAGCTATTCTCAATTAATGCTATCTATGTAAAGTGCTAAGTAGCAAAGTTTCTTTGTCTCCTCCAGGCCATTTTCTATCAAAAGTTTCCTTCTAGCTGGCTGCCCAGTTTAAGTCACCTGTACAGCATTTTAAGAAAATTTTCTTTTCATGTCAGATCCTGCTATTATCAAGAAGAATGTCCAACTTTTAAAGAAAATATCAGCTAATATTTTCTTTTAAGTGAATTGGCAGTTGGGGTTAGCATTATAATTTGAAGGCAAGGACTCTCTTTGCTTATCCACAGTGACTACTGCCTCGTTTGTCTCATGTAAGGAACTTAGCAAGTGCTTGCTAAGTGAAGGAATGATAGATAAATTTGGCCCTCAGATAACATTAAAATTGAAATATATACACAATTATATTTAATATTTTTTATAACTTCTAAGCATTTATAGATATTATGTTATTAAATTACTAACAACTAATAGTAACAATATTAGCATAATAATATTATATTAACATTAACATAGCAATGTATTACAGGTAAAATTTAAGTTCTATTTTTTTTTATGTTTTTTTTAAACAGACTTTCACTCTTGTTGCCCAGGCTGGAGTGCAATGGTGCGATCTCGGCTCACTGCAACCTCCACCTCCTGGGTTCAAGCGATTCTCCTGCCTCAGCCTCCCAAGTAGCTGGTATTACAGGCATGTGCCACCACACCTGGCTAATTTTTTGTATTTAGTAGAGATGGGGTTTCACCATGTTGGCCAGTCTGATCTCGAACTCTTGTCCTCAGGTGATCCACCTGCCTTGGCCTCCCAAAGTGCTGGGATTAAAGGTGTATGCCACCACGCCCGGCCAAGTTCTGATATTTATATAAATATTACTTTCTGATGACATTTAATTGAGACACTGTACTATATCTTTTTTACTATTTTACATCTATGACTATAATTCAGAATTCAAATACGATTCATAAATAAGGCATATGACAAGGAAGACATAAGAAAGGGCTATAAAATGTCAATTTTCTCTTCCTTAGATACTTAACAACAATAATAGTACTATCTAAAATCTTTTCTGAGCAGGAAATTTTACAAAATATTTTGCACATGTATCACCTAACCTTATGTCACCACAGCTTGGAAGATGAGTAGCAGTATTCTGCTCTTATAGCCTGAGAACCTGAGGCTCACCTGGAGAGATCAGTGGATGTGTACAAAGTCACACAATGTAGCTTCCACTTACCCCACTCTCATCAATTTATAAAAATTCACTCTAGAGCTTAATGATGGATGCAGAAAGATAGGTTTAAAACTAATTTAATGACTATTTAAAATCCTATTAATTGGAAAGATACTAAGAGCAGATCACCAATTTGGTAAAACTGCAAATGAACAAAAAAAGTGATAAAATCCTTGGCTAATGTGTGGCATAATGAAGATGTTAATGAGTTTAATACTTGGGTATATTTTGTGAAACTCATCATGTTTGCATAAGAGAAACTTGTAGCTCGTCCTTTGGTTGTTAAACCTTCCTCCAGTGTGGTGAGTACAGCTGGGTCAGGTTCCTGGACAGGCCAAAATGTAGTAGGATCTATTATTGTTCAGCTCCCAAATAATATTAAGATAAGCACTAACTGGGACTTATAAGGAATGATTCAATACTGAGATGGGATCTCAACAGGATCTGTCATGCTTCCTTGTGTAGGGCTCTCTAAAAACAGGACTTACTGTCCAGTAGTGAGGTAGGAGTTGAGAGTAGTCAGACCAAGTAGCATCATGGAATCGAGTAAAATGCTTTTGCCCTTGATAAGACATTGATTGAGAGAGAATAATGTGTTTTTCTGCGCATGGGATTCTGAACAATATATTTTCTAAAAAAAATTAACTGCTGGTAAGATATTTCTCTGTGTTTTCTAGCCACTAAGATCCACTTTTATTACCCTATGTACAATGACCAGAGTGTCATGTTACTTGGTGGTGGGTCACAGCCAGCCCATCACAACCTCCTGTTTCTGCCTGTGCTCAGAGGCACACATGTCTTTCTCATAAGATCATTAATTGGGAAAATTTATGTGACTTTTTTTTTTTGAGGCGGAGTCTCACTCTGTCATCCAGGCTGGATTGCAGTGGCACAATATTGGCTCACTGCAACCTCCGCCTCCTGGGTTCAACAGATTCTCCTGCCTCAGCCTCCCAAGTAGCTGGGACTACAGGCATGTGTCACCACGCCCAGCTAATTTTTGTATTTTTAGTAGCGATGGGGTTTCGGCATGTTGGCCAGGCTGGCCTCAAACTCCTGACCTCAGGTGATCTGCCCCCTCAGCCTCCCAAAGTTCTGGGATTACAGGCAGGAGCCAGTGCATCTGGCAAAAATTATGCACCTTTTAATCATGCACAAATATAAAGACCCCATCCTCTCTTCCACTCCTTCCCTGGCACACATGCTTATATTAGCCCATTAAGGAACCCAGCCTACTTTAATGGAGGCCTGCCTTTCCACTCAAGGGTGAGGGTTTAGGCCTCCAGGTTTATGGCAGAAAGACGTAGAGGGTGGAGGACAGAGCGCTTCCCCACCCATGCAACTTCCTGCCTTCCCCTAACTCCTCCCACATTGTCTGTCCCCACTGTTCCCCAGACATAACTGGCTATAAGGTTATGAAGACTTTGAGGAAGGATGCAGCAGAGAGTTCTGACCTATGCTAGAAGAAGCTGAGAGTGGTCATTTCCAGATTCCTGAGAGGTCCAGGCATTGACTGAAGTTGCATCAGTGAGAAGCTTAGCCAGCTAACAGTCAGATGCCCCAGTTGAGTCCAGTCAATCCCAGGCTGCTTTTGTTACACTGAACCAGCCTGACAAACCTCCTAAGGTCTTAAGAGGCTGTTTGTTTGATCTTTCACTTTCTACTTCACATTTTTCTTAGGAATTATTGAATAAAATAGTAAGTTAGAATGTCAGAATAAAAGATAAATGGTCTTGCAGCTGTGTACATCATTTCCTAGGAATTGGCTGGGGAAAATCACGATAATGACAGCTAAGACATACACTTTGTACTATGTGCCAGGCACTTTTCTCAATACTTTATACATATTAACTGATGTCATTCTTAATCCTATGTGATAGATATTATTATTACCCCCAACTCACAGAAAAAGAAACTAAGTCCCTGCTCAAGGTCACATAGGTTGCAGAACCTAAATTCAAATCCCTGCAGTTTGGCTTGAGTCAATGCTCTTAACTATTATACCATGTGCTCTACTGCTGCAGGAACAGCCACCTGTTCTGCATCCTCTCACTGTTTCTACTCTTACAGATCTTATTCCTGAAACACCAAACTTAAAACAGTTTACTGAATTACCTATCCTTTTTCATGTATCTGATCTTTCTTTGTATATGACTGTCTTATCCCCATAGATTGTTCTTCCCCGAAGTCCCCTCTCCTTTGAAGACAATTTCTTGCCCTTTAAATTTAGTTTACAAAGATGATTTGCCTTTCCTGAACTCCTAAACAATACTAATTACTCCCTTGTTTGCATCCCAGTGTACTTCTTACTCCCTCTTCACAGTTACCATACTAAGTTTTGTTGGTCTGTTTACATATCTTTATCATCTACAAATCTAAGGCCTTCTGGAAGCCATAGTCTCTATCTCATTCCTCTTTGTTGCATCAGTACCTCAGCTAAGGTCTGGCACACAGTAAAGTCCCTCAGTGAATATTTCTGTAATACATTAATGGATTATTAATAACATATTTGAATAGCATTTGAGAGCTTCTAATATGTTTTCTATGCATTCCCTTATTTATCTAAGTAGACAAACATGCATATCACACACACATACTGTACAACAGAGATTATTCAGCTTCATTTGACAACTGAGAAAGCTAGGTTCAGGGAAGTTGGTCACAGTTTCTCCAATTTAAAATCCTGCTCTGTATATCTGGAGACAGTTGTTCCCAAAACCAGGAAGATCTCGTGTCACGATTTTTAATTGTCCTGAATGACCTGCTCGATGGTGCTCACAATATTCTAGTATTGATTATTCCACTAGAATATCATTCAAGGGCAGTCGTTTCCTTTAGTGGACTCTCTTGCCATCAGTGATGCCACTGTGATAGAATAAGAACAGTGACAGGACATTTAAACTCTCATTCCTCCCTATCATGTCCTTTTCCCCAATGTATGTTCTTTAGAGGACAAAAATTCTCTATATTTTTCATCTTTATGCATTCCATACCATTAATCACACTCTATATAGAGAAGGTACTCCAAAATATATTTCTTAAATAAATATATAACATGAAACATTTTCTTTTGTCTTTTTTTTTTTTTTTTTTTTCCTGGGATGGAGTCTTGCTTTGCTCACTTTGTTGCCCAGGCCGAAGTGCAGTGGCACAATCTCAGCTCACTGTAACCTCCTCTTCCAGAGTTCAAGCAATTCTGCTGCCTCAGCCTAACAAGTAGCTGGGATTACAGGCACAGGCCACCACGCCTGGCTAATTTTTGTATTTTTAGTAGAGACGGAGTTTCCCCATGTTGGCCAGGCTGGTGTCAAACTCCTGACCTCAAGTGATCCGCCTGCCTTGGCCTCCCAAAGCGTTGGGATTACAGGCGTGAGCTGCTGCACCCAGCCTAAACATTTTCTTTCGATAGTTTATTGTTTATCTTTTATTTAAAATTTGGTTAGACTTCTAACTAATTTTTAACCAGGGCACGGACATTTTTTAAGTCCCTAACATAAATATTTTTTGTGCTATGATGTTACTAGGGATGATATTTATTTAATTTTACTTCTTGGTTTTCATTTGTTTGTAACAGCAGATTACAGATTCTCTGTTAATTCAGCTCTTCAGAGCGGTCTGCCAGCATGTCTAACCACTCAGCTACCTTAAACAGGTACTCCCTAAAAGTAGCATAAAGTTTTAAGAAAGTTAATTGTTCACACAGGACTCGACTCACACATCCTAATTCAGGGATCAAAATGTCACAAAAATCCCTAACAATGTGAAGGTAGGTCAAACAAACAGGACTTTAAATTGCAAATAGGTCAGTGGAGGATCAAATAAAAATACTATTTCTAATAACATATGCATTGTACAGTTCATAAACTGACTACTCATATTATGTGCCCAGAAAGTAATTAGGTTCAAGAATGATTTTAAATCAATTTGTTTAATCCTTTTAACTATCAAAAAAACAAAAATAAAAACAATTTACTACAAGTCTGTTTAATCCTGGGGCAGATAAGGAAACAGTGTTTGCCTCAGGGAGTTACAGATATATAAACAAATATGATGTGATGTGTGCAAGTTTAATGTGCCTTGGAATGACTGGGCACAGTGGCTCACATCTGTAATCCTAGCACTTTGGGAGGCCAAGGCAGGCGGCACATGAGGTCAGGAGATCGAGACCATCCTGGCCAACATGGTGAAACCCCGTCTCTACTGAAAATACAAAAATTAGCTGGGTGTGGTGGTGGGCGCCTGTAATCCCAATCACTCCGGAGGCTGGGGCAGGAGAATGGCTTGAACCCAGGAGTCGGAGATTGCAGTGAGCCGAGATCATGCCACTATACTCCAGCTTGGCAACAGAGCGAGGCTCCATCTTAAAAATAAATAAATAAATAAATTAATTAATTAATTAACTAAAATTTTAAAAAAGTACCTCAGAACAAGGAAGAGGGTGTACATGGTAGGAGGAGGGGTGAGGCTTCATGGAGGAGGTGGCATTTCAGGAGATCCCACTCCAAAAATAAACCACATGTTGACAGGCGAAATGAAAGAAAAAGACATATTAGACGTAGACAAAAATTAGTGCAAAAGCATACAGGTAGAAAAGATCAGAGAACTGCAAAAGGAAATTCTGTGTGATCAGAGGGAATAAGGCCTAGGAAGACAGACACACAATGGATATGACGGAAACCAGGCCTTAGAGGAGGTCATGAGTGTATATCATGGAAAACTGCAAAGAGGATTGAACCCCCTTATGTTTGTGCCCCCACTGAGCCATTTATTTTCTTTAATCACAGCATCTGTAAGAATATAGTTATTTGTTCACAATAATCTTATATTAAACTATAAGCATCTTGAGGGCAGAAACTACCTCACTTATCTCAGTATTTCAACAGCTAGCCCTGTGCCACGCAGAGTTGGTGCTTTAAAAAATATGTATATTGGCTGGGTGTGGTGGCTCACACCTGTAATCCCAGCACTTTGGGAGGCCAACGTAGGCGGATCACAAGGTCAGGAGACCACCCTGGCCGACATAATGAAACCTTGTCTCTACTAAAAATACAAAAATTAGCTAGCTGTGGTGGTACACGCCTGTACTCCCAGCTACTCAGGAGGCTGAGGCAGGAGAATCACTTGAACTCGGGAGGCGGAGGTTGCTATGAACTAAGATCACACCACTGCACTACAGCCTGGGCGACAGAGTGAGACTCCATCTCAAAAAAAAAAAAAAAAAATGTATGTTGACTGAGTAAATTATATTTTTTCACACCACAAAATCTGGACTGAAAGTCTTGGATCTATGGTGGAATGTTGTATTATCTGGTGTTAGATATATTTAAATCAGTATCACAAACTATTTCATGATTGGTTTCCTCTAAAACTCTAACTCATCTGGTTGCATCACTGACATGATGGACTCTCTTATTTCCCTAATGCCCTTAACTATCCATCTCTTCCGTACTCTATCTCCAGCCTCCACTGAACTTGCTTATTTGGAAACATTTTATGGAATTCTCCTATTGCTTTTTTTGGTTAGAGTCCATCACAGCTGTTTTAACTGCATTGGTCATGGACTTACTATGATTAAAAGGGATTTAGGGACTAATTGTTCTCAGTACATTAGTCCTTGACACATTCATCTTGGATCTCATTGGCACTTATTCAATTGGTGCTGTTTGGCAGCTGCTCAATTGTTAGTTATTATCTATCGGGAACAAGACTTTAATCAGAATTTTACTCCCAACTATGTATTGCCAATTTATATGTAGCTCATGCCAATTCAGGGAAAAATAATTCCAAGTGGTTCTTGGAGTTTGGTGAAGTGATCCTAAGAAATGAAGCCCACATATTTCTAAATAAAGTCGGCACATTCGGATGTGACATGATACATGAAAGAAAAGTGGGTTGTTTGAACATTAAAATGCTGGAAACATTTATCATTTTAACAAAGCATAATTTTGAGAGACCAAAATCAAAATTCATAAACACAGGTAAGATAATAACTGTGTTTTAGAATCCAGAAAAAAAATTTAAAGGACTACCCTACTACTACTTATGCTAATTTCAGCCCAATGCTTGTAATGAAATCATGGCAGGCCAGTGTAGTACATTGGTAAAGCTGGTGGGCTCTGTATTGATGTTGCCCGGCTTCAACTTTAGCTTCAGTGTGCCTAAACTGGGAGCCTTGGGTATAGTTTTAAACATTCTGGGCCTCGGCTTTCTCATTCCTTGAATGAGGTCCATAATCATATCTCCATTAAAAAGCTGTGGTGAGGATCAAATAAATTATCTAAGGAAAAAAACCACTTGGCACAGTTCCTGCTATATCATATGTACTCTATAGATGCTGGGAATTATAATTATATCCTGGTAAGCACTCAAATAACTGAGAGACAAAATGATAAAGTCCTGTAAGAAAGGTCCAGATAAAATTCTTTGGCCATATTGTCTTTCAAATTACTTTTTAATGGAAAAGTTATAAACCAGAAAAAGAAGAAAATGATGCTGGCAGGTATCCCTGTAATAAAAAAGAGCGAACACAGAGAAAGAAAATCAATGGAGGATTTAAAATGTTCTTCTTGCTTTGGCATCTAACCTCCTGCTTCCAGATTTTTTCCAATATCATGGTTTAACTACTTTAATGAAGCGATGATACCATATTTCTCTTGATCCACGTAACCCAAGTGGTTTACAGAAACAGAGGTCAACAGGGTCAATATTTCTGACTAATATTTTAATTAAATCTCAATAAGTGGGCAGATTCCCAGAATTGATGTAGCGTTGTGATATAGAATAAGAGAAATGGAAAGCAGACTCTCTGAGTGAGCACTTATGTGGTATCTTGTTAAAATGCAGGGATCTTGTTAAAATGCAGATTAAGAAGGTCTGGGTTGGGCCTCAGATCCTACATTTTTACAAGCTCCCAAGTGATGCTAATGCCACTGGTTTGAAGACCCCTCTCTCAAGTAGTAAGGGTTTAGAGCACAGTCACTGCTTGGGTTTGAGTACTGGCTCCTCCTCTTACCAACTACTTGACCTTGGCCACATTAGTTAACTTTTTCTTGTATCATTTTTTAAATCATCAAATGAGGATAAGATCAATATCAAACTATAATGGTGGTTGTGAGGATCAAATTAATTAACACATGTAAAGCATGTAAAACAGTACCCAGTACTGAGTAAGCACTCAATAAATATAAATGATTTTTATGATTAAGTGAAGTTTTCTCATTATAAACATTTAAGCTAGTCAAGAGAGATGAATATCCCAGAATTTTAATCATGTTTAATTCAGCACAATAATTTATTTTAAGGCATTAATGTCAACAATCACATAAATCTCCACATGTGAAGCTTTGCAAGTTATAATTTTTCAAGCCAATGAACTTAAAGAAGGTAATTTACAATTTTTTTGGTGGTAGCCATACACAAAGGCAGGAGCCTGTCATGATAGAACAGTAAACTTCTTCATCTATCTTTTTCATTAAGAAAGAAGAACTAAATATGTTTACAAAATAACTAAGATATAACCTACTAGGAGCCCCACAGCATCATTAGTAGTTTGTTTTCTTCCTGCTCTGTTATTATTCTCTCTCACAACTATAATTATCTGTTGTTTATTATCTCTCTCCCTCAACATGAATTTAAACTCCATGAGGGAGGGGCAATGTTGATCTTGTTTGCTGCTATTTCTCAGCATCTAGCTTGCCGCATGATATTTGTTATGCCAGTAATAAATAAATGTTTGTAAAAGTATAAAATAAATGAATATGTACCTTAGTTGTACATTTTATTAATTTATTCAAGAATGCATTGAGTAGCTGTGATTTTTTTTCCTGGTTCTAAGTGCTGGGAATTTTTAAATACATAAGACACAGTATGTTCAAGGAGCTTATGGTCTACTTAGGGGAAAGATATGTGAGCACAAAACTGAATACATGATCAACTCCATATGGAAAGCGGATGAATAAGGAAAGAGCTCATAAAGTAGAGGTGGGAGTGAAATAAGAGCTTTCCAGTTAAAGAAAAAAAATTATGCAATTTCACAAAAGTGTGAAACAGTGAGACGAACAGGAAACCTTAGATAGGATATGCACTGGAAATTAACAGTGGAGACAAGGCAAGGTCCAAATCATAAAGACAACATGAGTATCTTCTATAGCAAGTATTGGTTATAGTGGAAACACGAGAACTTGAAGAATAAAAAGAATAAACTTCTTCATGAAGGATACTAATAATACTGTTCAGAGAATGTAGCAAAGACAATTAACTACCTCAGAATATTTATTGTCTTCTTCTCATTAGAAATTGTTACCCTGCTAAAAAAATTAAACACACTAGCGTCTCTCAGCTAGGTATAGACACGGGATTGTCTTCAACAAATGGATGAATTGATTCTTCTGGGTAACTTCTGGAAGTGTCCTTAAAGGTGAAGAGCACAACCTTCTTATTGTCCCTTCTTACTTCCTGAAATGTAATATAATGGTTGGCGCTACAGCAGCTATTTGAACCATTAGGTAACCTAGCAAAAGGGAGCCTCAAGCTATGATGTTAGAAGAGTTAAATAGAATGATGCTGGATCTTAACTATGGAGCACCTTACAAGCCATGGGTTGTCTAGCTTACAACTTCATTTACATGAAGGGGAAAAAATCATTTTTTCTCACTGATTTTGTCACTCTTATTTTGGGAGTTGTATGCCACTGATCCTAATTCTCAGTGATACAACTACAGCAATGGGGAAGTGCTTCAAGAATGATTGGCTTTTGAAGTAGATGCTGAAGGATGGGTAGGAGATTATCAGGTACAAAATAAGAGATTGGGCATTAAAGAAGGGCTATTGTGTTCATGGAAATCATCAAGAATACAGTGTGTTCAGGAAACTGGGAGAACTGTGTAGTGGAATCATAGGGAATATTGTGTGAAAGGAATGGAGGAAGATAAGGCACCAGTAAAAACTCTGAAATATCATACTAGTGAGTTTATATTTTATGAGTCAATGCAAGACCACTGAAAACTTTCAGGTAGTTAAAAGATGGGACCATAGGTAGTTTTCTGGAATAAGAACTCAGAGAGCTATGTGGACAGGAGGAAGGAAAATCAAAATCAGAGAGACAAGTTCAGAGGCAAATGAGGGAGTCCAGGAGAGTAGTAGACCAAGGGTCTTGACAATGAAGAAGAAGATAGGACAGAGACAGGACACATTTAGCAAACATACTATGTAAGGATTGCTGATCACATACACACCAGGACAGAAAGACTCCCAGAAATGTAATGTGAGTTGAGTTGATAGTGAGGTAATTTACCACCAAGATGGGGAAGGAAGAGAAACAAACAACATAGAAACGAAAGCCAGACTATGTGAAATAAGGAAAAATATATATATAAAAGAAAAACTGCAACACAAGGATCTGTGCGCAGTAGGATTTCTCTTGTATTCAGGTTACAATTCTCGTATCACCTTCTCCAAGAGATCTTTGCCATACTATCTTTCTAAAGAAGCCACTGCATTTCCCTCACCTCAAAGCACTTTGCTTCATTTTTTTCAGAGCGCTTACTATTTTATAGCTTCCTTTTTGTTTGTTACCTACTTTGACAAGAATGAAAGCTCATAATTTCCACAAGAGTGGAAATTATGTCTTGCTTACAGTAAACCTAGGTAACAGTACCTGGCACAAGTAGGCATTCAAGAACTTTTATTACATGAGTTAATCAAATTACCTTGGAGTTGTTTGAAATTCAGAGATTTCTATGGACTGAATCACCCTAAAATTTTACCCCCCTAAAATTCATGTACTGAAATCCTAATTCCCAACATAATGTTCAGATGGGGACAATGGGAGACCATTAGGTTATGAGGTGGAGCCCTCATTATGGGATTAGAGTTCTTAGAAGAAGATGAAGGAAAGAGCTTGCTTCCCACTCTCTGCTCTTCTCTATGTGAGGACACAGCAGAAGGATGGTTATCTGCAAACCAGCAAGACAGGCCTCACCAGAACCAAACCATGCTGGCACCCTGATCTCAGACTTCCCAGTCAGCATGATAAGAAATAAATTTATGTTATTTAAGCCACCCAGTCTTCAGTATTCTGCTATACTAGTCTGAACTAAAAGAGAGTTTATAAATAAGAATAAAATATTGAAGAGATCAAGGCCATGATATAGGAGAGCTCCCCCGTCTGATGAATGACAAGGAAACTTAGTTCCAGCAATGCCCATAAAGACCTGCCCAACAGAAAATAACCATTTAGGTGGGAGGAATCAGAGGGCCTGAGCACAAGTCCAATTTGCCATTACAAAATGATATGAACTTGGAAACTTCACAACCTCAAAGCACCTTTCAGTTTCCTTAGCTAAAAAACGATAGCTTCCTCCACAATTTTGAGAACTAATTAAAGTAACACGGATGAAAGTGTTATAGTAGGTAGCTAGTCAGACATGAGCAGGGCAGGAGAGACCTCCTCCCTAGCCTCAACCCCTACTACTAGAAATGTCAGGTAACCATCAGGTGATGGTCAGGTAGTTAACCGCTACTCTAAAATAATAATTGGTCACAGTCAGTGATACAGGAGGTAGAAAGAAATTGTTTAGGCAGATAGTGAGGGCAAAGAGTCCTTGGCAGAGCTTCCCTTCTAGCAAAAAGCAGCCCAAGAAATTATTTTTCTCCTAATAAAGAGCAGCCTGAAAAATCAAGCTGAAAACATAAATAAGCAAGCTGGAAGCTTGCACAGGGGAATGCTGGCAGCTGTGCCAATAGAAAAGGGCTAGCTGGGGGCCAGGCATGTCCAACATGGATGCTCCATCTTCCCTTTCTTTGCTACCACATGTACAGGAACAAAGAAATGGGTAACATGGCATAGCTCAGGCAGAGAACCTGCCTGCATGATAAAAGATTAGGGTGGAGCCTACAAAAAATTCATCCCCTGTGCAAATGGCACACCTGGTCTAACCAGTTTTTTGCACCCTATGTAAATCAGACACTGCCTCCTCACCAGCTCATCTGTGAACCCCAATGCATTTCACCATAGATCCAGCAACCCACTTTTCTGGAACCCCTTTCTGCAGGAAAGAGCTATTCTCTTTCTTTCGCCTATTAAACTTCCACTCTCAATCTCACTTTTTGTGCGTCTGCATCCTTGTCATCTGTGAGACAGTAAATCTCAGTTGTTACTCCAGACAACAAGGCCGTTTCACCAGTGTCAGGGAAAGGCAGCTTCCCAATAAATAGCAAAAACCTGAAACTGGTGATCAGCAGCTTCCTGACAAGATCTTAGGAGCTGGCAGAGTGGGCTCAAAGATACACATTAAGAGGCAAAATGGCATTTTAACTGGCATAGGACCTTCTAGGGACATTGGGCTGGTAAGGGAAGAATGCCTCACATGCAGCACCTGCTCCCCTCCCAACTGCTGACAGGCCACTGCACATGTGGACAGCCCACCCCGAGGGAAGAATCATGGGGGAAGAGATGCAAGACCCTGAAAGGATGCCAACAACATATAAAACCCCAAGTCAAAAGATCAAGCCGTGCACGTGATCTCTCAAATTGCCCACTTGGCCAGCCTCCAAGTGTATTTCCTTTCATTCCCACTCTAAAGCTTTTTAATAAACTTTCACTCCTGCTGTAAAACTTGCCTTCGTCCCTCCTTCTGCCTTCTGCCCATCAGTTGAATTCTTTCTTCTGAGAAGGCAAGAATTGAGGTTGCTGCAGAACCGTATGGATTCACCACTGCTAACGAAAGTGCGTTGGTTCAGGACTTTCACCCCATGTGTCCCAGATCACTCTCAATTTCTAATTATTATTTATTAGACAAAGTGACATCACTAATGTAAACCAAAAAGAAAATTCTAAGCCCCCCAACCAACCAAATGGACCCCTCCTCCAAGCCAAGTGCATTCTAAAGTAAACCCAAAACACTAGTTCAGGCCATGATGGGAATGGGTGGTTGGACATGCTTCATTAAACCCTCCTCCTCCTCCCGTTGGAATTCAGGCACAGCTGACCAGCATTAACATTACAGTAGACGACTGACAAAGCTGACTATTTAGAGTAATAAAATACCAACATGACAGATAGCAGGCCCTGAAAGAAATTAAAGCATCTTACCCCAAAATATATTTATTTGACATAATTTGAAATGGCCACGCAAAGTTTTCTCTTATGGGGAAAATCTACATTCTGTAGAAAATCCCCTCCCCTTTCCAGGCCTTTTTCATGATCCAAGAGAGAATTAACTAAGAGTCTGGCACCTTTTAAAGCCTGATAAGAAACATTTACAATCTATTATTCGCTGTGAAGCCTGCGGCCTGGAAGCTTCACCTGCCTAATAAGAACCTTGGTCTCCACAACCTCTTACCTTAACCCAGGCACTCCCTTCTATTCATTCCAGGTCTTTAGATAAACTCTTTCAACCAATGCCAATCAGAAAATCTTTGAATCCACCTACCAACTGAAAGCCCACCCCCTAATCTCTTCAAGTTGTTCCACTTTTTTGGACTGAACCAATGGACTGAACAAACAAATGTATTGATTGATATCTTATGTCTCCATAAAATGTATAAAACCAAACTGTAGCCTGACCATCTTGGGCACATGTTCTCAGGGTCTCCTGGAGCTGTATCGAGGGCCGTAGGTTTCATATTTGATTCAGAATAAATCTCTTCAAATACTTGACAGAGTTTGACCCTTTTTGATGACACCAACTGCATTTTAAAGATCTCTTCTCAGCACTTTGAGAGCCTAAGGCAGAAGGATCACTTGAGCCCAGGAGCTTCAGGTTGCAGTGAGACATGATAGCACCACTGTACTCTAGTCTAGGTGACAGAGGGAGAACCTGTCTTAAAAAAAAAAAATCTCTTCCCAGCTTGACTTTAAACTTTCACAACATGTATACTCGCAAATTTCCTGTCAACCACAATCTCGAACAATGTGTTTCTCTTTGTAGCTCTTCAACCTTTTATTAATGAAGTGTTCAACAACACTGTGCTGGACCTTAGTTGCTTTTAAGTGTCTCCTTCAGTCTGTTAAATAATTTAGCAAATTAACTTTTATTACAACTACTGAGAGGCAGGGTAGTATAATGCTATTCTTATTACAAGCCCCTTACTATCTGCTGTGTGACCTTGGATAAGTTATTAATCTCTTTGCCTACAATTTCTTACCTATAGAGGTAACAATAATATACTTTGTATGGTTACTGTGAAGATTGAATAAATTAACATATGTACAAAATTTTAATAGTGCCTAGAGTGTGGTTCAGTAATAGCTATTTTTATTCCTACAATGACATTGTTCAGATCATTTTCATATCTGTACTGTGAGATATTTCCACCTTTCTCTATTTTATTAAAAAAAAAAAACAACTAAGGCTCAGAGAGCTTAAGTAATTTCCTCAAGTTCACAAAAGAGAGAGTTAGTTCTCTTAGATGCCAAGTCTGTGCCCTTGGCCATACCAAAATAACATTCCATTTTAAAGAATCCAGATAATTTCACTATCAAAGCATAAATTTATTAAATCAAACTGCCATCGAATAAACCTGAGTTAAATAAACTTTTGGCCATTGTCCTTCTTAAAGTATGTGCAATAGACATTCAAAGACAGGGAAATATCAGTGAGGTTGGTTGTCAGAGAAAGCTTCTGGTGGACTTGGGCAGGGTTTTGATATTTGATTTTTTTCTTGCATTGAGCCTCAGGTTCTACAATAACCTACCTCAAGGTCAACCCCAGTCTAGTTTTCAGCTGTAGTTTGGCTTGCAAATTTCTTCTCTCAGTATTTTTGGGGGCCCTTAGGCCAAACTGCTAAAGCACAGGCCATGACTCCCTTTTTAATAAACCCAATTACAACTCATAAATGGTGACATGTGTCAGCAGAACAACCCTCGGAGGGGTGTTTCGTTAACTTGATCAAGTCTGAGCCTGAGGGCATGTGCCTTGCATAGCTAGCTAGCTTTCTTAGCAGTAGCTGTGTCTGTTACCAAGTTAACAGGTGGCAGCTCAGTTTATTGCCTATATAATAAGCACACTAACCCAACCACCCATTTCTGTTGGAAGGTCTTCCCAGAATCATAGTAGGTTAGAAGGTTAGAAGAACTAGATGCTTTAACTTAGTTATTCAGTTATTTATCACTTGGAGAGATTTTTTAACATCCCAATTCTTATACCCAGACTCAGACCCATTAAACAGGAATCTTTACTCCTGGGGTTGAAGCATCAGTATGTTTTTTTTTTTTTTTTTTTTTTTTTTTGAGATGGAGTCTCACTCTGTCACTCAGGCTAGTGTGCAGCGGCATCATCTCGGCTCACTGCAACCTCCGCCTCCCGGGTTCCAGCGATTCCCCTGCCTCAGCCTCCTGAGTAGCTGAGACTACAGGCACGTGCCACCATCCCCGGCTAATTTTTTGTATTTTTAGTAGAGACGGGGTTTCACTGTGTTGTCCACGATGGTCTCCATCTCCTGACCTCGTGATTCGCCTGCCTTGGCCTCCCAAAGTCCTGGGATTACAGGTGTGAGCCACTGTGCCCAGCTCAGCATCAGTATTTTTGAAGCGGGAAGCAATTACAATGTGGGGGCAAGGTTGAGAGCCACTGCTTTGAGACATCAGCAAAAGTATTAGCAATTTGCTTTAAAAACAAGAAAACCACGAAAATTTCCTGAGATTGTCTTTAAAGAGATACTGATTATAATGCGCTATTGTTTATTCGTTCCTCTCAGCATGCCATTTGACCTATCTGAATTTGTTATTTCATTACTACTTTTTCTTCATGTGACAGCTCATTAGATTGGTAATGTTTGAGTTTTATGCTACTGAGTTTCCAAAATAAAATACTTGGGGGCAAAACATCATTTAGGGCACTTGGTAGAAATTAGGATAATCAAAATGCATTTCCATTAATGCTGTTCATGAAGAGGAAACGATACTTTGTCACCAAAAGTAAAGTTCATCAAAGTTCATCCAGCTCTTCGTGTATTTAAACAAACTTGGAACTTCCAAGTGACAACTGAGGGGAAGTAATTTAGGGCTGAGATATGATACACTTAGAAAAGGAAAGACACAGCCGGGCATGGTGGCTTATGCCTATAATCCCAGCACTTTGGGAGGCTGAAGCAGGTGGATCACGAGGTCAAGCGTTCAAGACCAGCCTGGCCAACACAGTGAAACCCTGTCTTTACTAAAAAGAAAGAGAAAAAATTAGCCGGGTGTGGTGGTGGGGCACCTGTAATCCCAGCTACTCAGGAGGCTGAGGCAAGAGAATCGCTTGAACCCGGGAGGCAGAGGTTGCAGTGAGCCGAGAGATCACACCACTGCACTCCAGCCCGGGCGACAGGGCAAGACTCTGCCTAAAAAAAAGAAAGAAAAGAAAAGAAAAAGAAAGACACTAGAGGGAAGTCAGTCACTGAAACAAGGTAGCTGCAAGGTAGCTGCAAGGTAGCTGTCTGATTTCACAGAGAAAAATACCTATAGTTATCCCTCAAGAACTGGCCCCTAAAAAATATCGGTGTCAAAAAGTCAATTTAAAAGCCCAGCAAGGCCAGGCATGGAGGCTTACACCTGTCATTCGAATACTTTGAGAGGCCGAGGTGTGCGGATTGCTTGAGACTGGGAATTCAAGACCAGCCTGGGCAACATGGCAAAACTCTATGTCTATGAAAAATACAAAAATTACCTGGATGTGGTGGCACACGCCTGTAGTCCCAGCTACTTGTGAGGCTGAACTGAGATGAAAGGATTGTTTGAGCCCAGGAGGTCCAGGCTACAGTGAGCCCTGATGGCACCACTGCACTCTGGCCTAGGCAACAGAGTGAGACCCTGTCTCAAAAAAGAAAAAGAAAAAAAAAAAAAAAGCCAAGCAAGATTTAACAAGGGAGAGATGAAATTATAAATTACCCTAAGCATCACATAAAGTTCCTGGGGCCCCAGAAATATGTTTTAGTATTTGCTTTTTTTTTTTTTTGAAATAGAGTTTTTAGCTCAATCCAAATATTACACTGTTACAACTGAGGAAAGTAACATAAAAATGTTAAGCCGTTTCTCTTTATTACTCCAGTCTCATTTCCTCTCCTTGATTTTTACTCAACTGTCACTCTTCCTCTTTCTTTTCACTCAACTAGCCACTGTCTTCCCTGTCATCATCTATGACTGCCTACATTTTCTTTCAAATATATATTTGAGAAAGAAAAAAGCATTTGTAAAGGACCACACTTTGAAAAGAGTGCTTATCTATGAGCAAGTTAAACTACAAAGAGCCAATAAATTGGGCGGCCCACTTTTAGGTGGTCACATGCACACTGATCCACATGATCATGTAGATTAAATTAAAACACACATATTTACCTGATGAATTACTTTTCAAATAAAAATTCACTCTATTAAAACAGTCAAATTCAAATAAACAATTGAGTGTAACATTGAAAAAAACTTTTATTGAAATCCCACTACATGCATGGACTATGGCTATTTATGGAATTTATTTATTTTATCATTATTATTATTATTATTATTTGAGACCAAGTGTCTGTCAACCAGGCTGGAGTGTAGGGGTGTGATCTCGGCTCACTGCAACCTCAACCTTCTGGGTTCAAGTGATTCTCGTGCATCAGCCTCCGGAGTAGCTGAGATTAAAAGCAGGCATCACTACAGCTAGCTAATTTTTGTATTTTTACCAGAGACAGGGTTTCACCATTTTGGCCAGGCTGCTCTTGAACTCCCTGACCTCAGGTGATCCTCCCACCTCGGCCTCCCAAAGTGCTGGGATTACAGGCATGAGTCACCATGCCCAGCCTGGAATTTAAAGATAAGTAAAGCACAATTGTATCTGGTGAATATCAAGTACTAAGAACTATTAATAAATAGAGAGGAATATGGTAAATACTAATTTAGGACTGTAACAATGGCCAATGGCCATCATTTGTTGAACATCTATTATGAGCCAAGCAATGTCTAAATATTATCTCCAATGCTTACAACCAGTGGTTTCTGAAAATTTTTTAGTGTTCCTACCAGTAAAATGTTTGCAAGCGTGCTCCCCGATATGTGCTAGTCTGTATAGATATAGTATACTGATACAATTGCAACAATACAGTGTTTTATATATAAAATGTTGAAATTAGAAATGATGAAAAACTATAAAGGCTAGCACTTGATGGATCTGCTTCAGCATCCCCTGGGCAGAAGCTTCCGACATTGAAGAATACTACTAACACGTTGTGTGGTAGAAACCGCTGCTTCTCCCCAATGTTCATTACCCTTTTCTCCCATAATAATGGGATCCCTCACTTTTATCTGAGCCCAGGGCATCTCAGAATAAAGGTTATATGGCTCAGTCTCCCTTTGCATCTAGGAATGGCTTTGTGCCTAATCTTTGAGGTATGAGGGAAAAATCATGTTTACAACTTTTCAGACATTGCTTTAAAGGGACGAACAATGTCCATCTCTGTACTTCTTTTAACCTGCTATTTAGCACGTCAGCATGGTGGTAGGCCTCTTGGACTACGTGTGCAAGGGCAACCCCCAAGGGTGGTAAAAAAGAAAATAAAAGGTACTTGGGTCCTTTTAAGACCTTGTGGAGCAGCATAGACATTCTAGCTCTGGACAGCTAACCTAGGGACTGTCATATATGAAAGAAATACATTCCTATCTTGCAAACACGTCATTATTTTGGTCTCTGTTATATGTAACTGAACCTGTCTCCTAAAGAATACATTATGCAAGGTAGTTTTTATTGTCTCTCCTTACAGCTGAGGGAAAAGGGTCAGAGAAGTTAATTTTTTTAGTTATCCAGCTGGTATATGGTTGAATCAAAAGAGCCCAGACTCCATTCTCTTTCTACTAAAATAACAATCTCCCATGATTGAAATACTATGGAATCAAGGAGGAAGGAGACATTAATATGACCTGGAGGGATTGATGGAGGCTTCCTGATGGTGGTGGCAGTTTATTGAGATCTAAAAGATGGGAATGGAGGAAAAGGCATTGTGGACTAATTGAACAGGGTGAACAAAGGTAAGGATATAGGAAAATGTAGAAAAGGCTAAAGAGGAGTTTGTGTCAGTTGTTCTTAGGTGATCACTATTAAGTCTTTGGCTTTATTCAAAATATATTTCAGGGCACCTACAATATAGCAGATAAAAATTAAGACCTAGAAATAGAGTGATAAAATCAGATGTCATAATTTCCTAAATATATGAGAAGATAATGCTACCAGCAATGCCTACATGTTAAAGTCCAAAGCCGATATCAAGCAAAAAAGGCCTTCACAATCAGACTCAACCCAACCTCATATTATGCTATTGCTCTGTGCTCCATATGGATGAAACTCAGGACATGTGAGTTGCCTGAACTCTGACCTTTGTACTTGCACTTCCCTCTTCTTGGAATGCCTTTTACCTACTTTGCCTAGAAATGTCTTTTTATTCTTTAAGAGCTAGACAAAATTCTCCCTTTCTCTGATTCCTTGAAATAGGATGGCTTATTATTGTAGTTTCTTCCCTTCCTGCCTGTCTGCCTGCCTTCCACCAGTCAGTAAAAATGTGCAGGGTTTTTGAGGTATAACTGTGGGAAAGATAAAGCAATATTTTCTTTGTGCTTCATGAAGTTTACATTCTAGAGAGAAAGATCAACTATTAATGAAATAGCTGCAATTCAGTGTGATAACTACTTTGAGAGGAAGAAGAGCCTTCGGGGAAGCTCCTAAGAGGAACTCTACCCTGAATCTCACTTTCCTAGAAGAAGCATTATTTAAGCTGAACCCTTTAGGATATGTAAGAATAAGCCAGGCAGAGATAAGCAAGGCGTGTTTAACAACATGTGCTTTTCACCATGCATTATCCATTTTCATTAACATGTCTATTCATTAGACTAGGAAACAATGTGTTTAAAGGTCCCAAGTGATTCAAAAGAAGAAAAAAAAAAAACCCACCAGGATTAAACACTCATTCAGATTCATGCTAAATGTCTTATCATTGTGCCTTAGATATGTTTATTTTGTCCTTCCTGTATGCAGTATTTCCTACTTTCACTTCCACTTCAGTTTAGCAACTAGAGCTGCTTAAGGTCTCCCACTAGCTTTTAAAAATCTCTTGTAAATTGTAGAGCAGCATCTCTCAAACTTCAGCAATCCTAAGAATCACCTGAGGTACTTTCAAGAACAAATTTTTTGGTTCCACTCTCAGAGATTCTGATTCTATAGCTTTGGGGAGGAGCTGGAGATCCCATGATTCTAACAACCTGACCTGTGAGACCTGACGCTGCCAGTTCACAGACTGCACCTTGAGCAGCTTTATGCTTGAGAAGCTACACAAATATTTTTCAGGATTATTTCCCCCTTGTTCTTAAAAGTGCTCTGCTAGGTTACACTTCTTGGAACAAGAGTGGTTTCTCTGTCCAGGTAGGTAAGGCTTTTAGGGGAACCCCTCTAAGAAAGACGGGCCAATATTGCTACTTTCACATAACAGTCACATTCTTCACTTGGACAACCGTTTTATTTTCCCGTTGGCTCTAAGTCCAAAATGACAAGCCTAAGTAAGGGCTTCCCAGTAAATGAGAAGCTATGAGTATAGTAGTCAACAAACTGCCCTCTGCAAGGGTAATGCAAGGCAAAAAAAGTGAATTAGTTTGTGAATGGTAAGTAGGTCAGGTCTTCTGTTGGTTTTTTGTTTTGTTTTTGTTTTTGTTTTGACTTGGCTTTTAAAAAATCATCCCAATCTAAATAGAACTTTTTTTTTTTTTTTTTTTTTTTTTTTGAAATGGAGTCTTGCTCTGTCACCCAGGCTGGAGTGCAATGGCATGATCTCGGCTCACTGCAACTGCTGCCTCCCAGGTTCAACTGATTCTCCTGCCTCAGCCTCCCAAGTAGCTGGGATTACAGGTGCCTGCCACTGTGCCTGGCTAATTTTTGTATTTTTATTAGAGATACGGTTTCACCATGTTGGCCAGGCTGGTCTCGAACTTCTAACCTCAGGTAATTTGCCCACCTCGGCCTCCCATAATGCTAGGATTACAGGCGTGAGCCACCGCGCCTGGCCAAAATAGGAATTTTATAATTTTACAATAAGAAAATGATGAATCACTGAACTTTTAAGAAAGCTTTCAGTAATTGCTGACATTTGCCTCCATGTGTATCATGTTTAAGAGTCTTCAAAGTTAAGCTTTTAAGAGCCATGAGAACAGGGATCATGTCTCCATGTGAGCATATCCCACAATTCCTGGAGAGTGCTGACTATTTAGAAGATTTGAAAATAGTCAACTTAAAAAAGGAGGAAATTAAACCAACACACAAAAATTGGAAGGATAGTTTTGATGATTAATTAGGTTCTCTCTCTCTCTCTCTCTATATATATATATATATACACTCTCACATATAAAGAACCTAGAGTATAATCATTTCTTGATAACAAATTAGCTCCCTTATCTCTTCTATTTCTTTCTTATTATGTATTGCCTACAACAGCTCTGTCTGATAGAACTTTCTGGAATAATGGACAATTCCATATCTGCATTGTTTAATACAATACCCATTAGCCCTACTGGCTACTAAGCACTTGAAATGTGGCTAGTGCAACTGAGGAAAGAATTTGTAATTTTGTATTATTTTATTTTAATTAAATTTAAATAACCATATGTGACTTATAACTACTTTTTTGGAAAGCACAGGTCTAGAAAGTAGGACAACATGGTAGTTGTTCATAGTGTGTTCAATTTGTTGAATTAAATAGAGCTCTTTCCTTATAGATGTGTATATGTTTAAAGTAAAAGAGTTAGAAAATGGTAGCTATCTCAACTGCAGGCCAAAACATGTAGTAAAGGAACAAAACAGAGATTGTGCAGTGGCACAATCTCAGCTCATTGCAACCTCCGCCTCCCGGGTTCAAGTGATTCTCTTGTCTCAGCCTCCCAAGCAGCTGGGATTACAGGTGCCCGCCACCACACCTGGGTAATTTTTTCTATTTTTAGTAGAGACAGGGTTTCGGCATGTCGGCCAGGCTAGTCTCAAACTCCTGACCTCAGGTGATCCACCCGCCTCGGCCTCCCAAAGTGCTGGGATTACAGGCGTGAGCCCACCTCTTGCTTATAAAGCAAAGCAACAAGCAGTTAAGAGTAGGGATTCTGCTGATTGTGGCAGCTGAGAAATGAATTTAGATTGGCTAGGTTTGACACCAGAGTAAATATTGATAGCTTTGCCTCTATTGCTAAATTCCTATTGCTTCATAGGAGTAGTTGAGACAAAATAAAGCTGTTTCCTGGTAAGTAAGGATTTTAAAATTTGGAACTGCATTCCCAATAGATGAAAACATTAACAATATAGTTTTAACAATGTCCATGGGAAAAACCACAAAAAGAAGAAAACATGTTTGTTGAAAGATAAATGTACTAAAATCAGCAAATTCTTCCAAAATATCATACCATTATTAATCACTGCCAGGATGGTTCAAAGGAACACACATATTTCTCCTTTCTTTCCCATCAGAGGCAATTATGGAAAATGGTCCAATCAAAAGTGAATCATAGCCTAAACCATAAGAATATGTTATTTACACTCAAATAAATTAATGTCTAAATGTACAGACCTACAACAAGTGCTTGGTCACCTCACTTCTGTAATATGGCAACTTCCTTCTCAGAGAGCTCTTGTCCTCAGCTTCCTGATGCTAGTATCAATCAGCAGTGCCATTTAAATGTTACTTAAAACATCTCTTAGACACAAACCCATTCTCTGGCTCCTGAATGAAGCTCATTGCTAATTCAATTGTGTCTCTATGTCGCTGAACCCATAGTATCCTTTTTCTTGTCACTGACACTCATGTGTTCAGCCTTTTTTGGTTCATTTTTTTCCCTTTAGTTCACTCTCTTGTCCTTGGCCCCAGAATCATAGTTTTGTTTGCATCCAATGGCCTTTTCACATTGAAAGCACTCTATAAAAATGTTTTTGATATTATATGATATTATAATTGTCCACAAATAACTTTTACATAAATAACTTTCTTGGCAGCCAAATCCAATGGGGGATATACTACTAAGGACCCACTCATATTCTTCATAACCTAACTCTTATTTATGTTCTCTTTTTCTTCTACTTTTCTCTCTCCCTTACTTTCCTACGAGGGTTTTCCAAGCAAGAGACCTGAAACTTCTCCCTTGTCTCCACTATTATTTCTACCTCTAGAAACAAAGTTTCAGCAACAAAGTGTCTTATAGGAAAGTAAAGGCATTGTACTGCCAATACTTGCTAGATGTTTCTTTTACTTCTCAGTGTTTGCCCTTAGACAACATACAATAATCTACACATTCACTCTCCCTATCAGTTGAACCAGGTCCCTCTGACACTTTGTTTAGTGCCATTGACCTACAATATAAAGTACAAGATTTTTTCTTTTATATCTGCTTTGTTTTTATTTTTTATTCTCATAAAGGGACATACACAGATTCTTAGCCCTTTATTTAAGGCCCTGATGTACTAGTTTATTGTTTAGCAAATACTCACTCTTCCCCTAATTCGAGCTTGGCAACATGACTTATTCTGGCCAATTGGGTGTTGGTGGAAGTAAGGTGAGCAGAAGCTTTAACTGTGTTTGTGTCACGGGCTTGATTTCTTGTCCATTGACTATCACAATATGAAAACATACCCTGGATAGCTACTGTCCCACCTCCTGGTCCCCAGAATGAAACTTCTGAAGCAGAGATGCCCCAGCCAACCTGGTACAATGGCACCCCACTCACCCACTTATTCATGGTTTCACATTCTGTAGTTTCAGTTATCTACAGTCAACCATTGTCTGAAAATATTAAATGGAGAATTCCAGAAATAAACAATTCATAAGTTGCAAATTGCTTTCTATTCTGAGTAGTATGATGAAATCTCTCACTGTCCCACTCCATCTCTTCCAGGATGTGAGTCATTTCTTTGTTTAGGGTATCTGTGCTGCAGATGTTACCTGCCCTTTATTCACTTAGTAGCTGTCTGGGTGATCAAATTGACTATCCTGGTATAGTAGTTTCTGTGTTCAAGTAACTCTTATTTTACTTAATAATGGCCCCAAAGCACAAGAATAGTGATGCTGACAATTCAGATATGCTTAAGAGAAGCCCTAAAGTGTTTCCTTTAAGGGAAAACATGAAAATTCCTGACTTAAGAAAAAAGAAAAGAGACAGCATTGTATGATGAAGTTGCTAAGATCTATAGTAAAAATGAATCTTTCATCCATGATATTGTGAAGAAGGAAAAATATAATCATGTTAGTTTTGCTGTGGCACCCCAAACTGCAAAAGTTATGGCCACAGTGCCTGATAGTTAAGATGGAAAATTCATGTATATAGGATTTGGCATTATCTGCAGCTTCAGGCATCCACCAGGAGATTTGGAATGTGTCATCCATGGATAAGGTGAGACTACTGTATTCTGCAGCCTGAAGCAGCTGTCCTAGCTAACTGATAGAGAAGAAAAAAATGCTTATTGCCGCTGATTTTTTTTTGGTTGTGGTTACACACCAAAAATTGGCAATTACATGAGGTAACAGTAAATGGTAGATCAAGCACTACCATTTACTAGTTGAGATAGAAAATCCATATCTTTAAAATGAAAGGTTTGTGTTCATTGAACTCCAAGTTATTTAACAAGATGGAAAACTCATGATTCTCAAGTATACCTCTCTCAACAGTGCATTTCTATCAAAGAGGTCAGAATATTACCAAAATATAAAAAGAATATTAGAGAAGGTTAGAGCAAAATAAAAAAGCATTCTAGAATCTCTCTAATTTTATTTTCTAAAGCATAAAGAATACTATTTGTTAGGGTGCTGTTCAATATTGAACTCTAAAGTGTCTGCTGAAAGGAGAGGAGAGCGCAATGTCAGTTGGTTGCAGAGTACCAGAGAGTAAAGCATTATTATTTGACTGAGTCAACCTTCAGGGAACTGGATTCACAAGCAGGCTCTAATCACTCTGAGCTCCCGAAGAACAAAGTACTTTCAGTACCTGGCATGAAACAATATTCAACATGTAATGGGGAAGAATAAAAATATTGAGCAAAAAATAGAAACTAGAGAGTATTGAAGTGGAAAAATATCTTTCCTTGTTTCTGCTTGGGTGATTTTAATTTTCATATAGGGATTCCTGCTTTGCATGAGAAGCTAGACTATGTCACATTTAAGGTCATACCCAACCCTAATATATCATGACCTCATATAAGACAGAGCTTACTTAAGGCATTTTCATGTAAGAACCTCAGTGACCCCTTCATTAATGCAAGCTCTAATGTCTCTTAACTTACCTTCCTTAATAAAAAGAAGTCTCTTTAAATACATTTTGTACTTTTGTTTGACACTTACATAAAAATTCCCTTTGGCCCTAGAAATTTCCTGTAGCTATTCAATTGTCATTTGCATTTGTGCCAAGGAACCATTTTCACAAGAACCATTTCTATCAAAAATCAAATTTGCTAATTAGCAAAATTAATACATTTACTTGCTATGAAATTATTTTTTAGAAAGACTTTAATATATGTTAAAGCTTGGCATTCTGATAATATCTTTAAGAAGGAAATGTTCTTACGCAACATGACTAAAATGCCCTAGGGAACTCTGAAATCGTTTTTTCATTAAATAGAGCTGAAATTATGTGAACAACTAGAACATGAGGAAGAAAAGAGGAAAACAAAGTATAGAACACTGGGGAATGAGAAAATAGACTGTGAAAGGAACAGTAATTTGTTCAAGGTTACCCAGTGAGTCAGGAACAAAGGGGAGAGCTGGGACTCTGCCAAGAACCAAAGCTTATCCACATTAATGAGTATGCGCTAAATCTGCCATTTTCAATACATAATGTATTCATGTTTTTTCTACATCAGGGAAGGTATTCATATTTACCATTCTCCTAGAATTTAGCATGTTTTACCTCATAAGTGTTTATTTTTTTTTCAAAAAAATGATAAATACTTTAGCTGCTATCAACCAGAAGCTAAGAAAATCTCTGAGGCAGGTATTATAAGTCCTCTCTTATAGGTTAATTTAGGTGCATAGAGATTAAATAAATTACTTAAGAACATACTACCATGATAATTGGGCCACTTTCATCATATCAAGCTCCTCACAAACCACTATAAAGATCCTTACCCTTAAGGAAGCACAAAGTGGGTTACATTAAGTATGAAAAAGTTGATTAGGCCAGGAATAGTGGCTTACACCCATAATCCCAGCACTTTGGGAGGCCGAGGTGGGCAGATCACTGATATCAGAAGTTCAAGATCAGCCTGGCCAACATGGCAAAAACTCGTCTCTACTAAAAAATACAAAAAACAAAAAAAAATTAGCCGGGCATGGTGGTGCACTCCTGTAGTCCCAGCTACTCGGGAGGCTGAGGCAAGAGAGTCACTTGAACCTGGGAGGCAGAGGTTGCAGTGAGCCAAGATCAGGCTCCAGCCATTTGTACTCCAGCCTGGGTGATAGAGCAAGACTCTGTCTCAACAGCAACAACAAAAAAGATGATTAAAAATAATTTTTGAAGGACTCAAAGTGAGATACAAACCTGGTATTTGGAAGAATGGGAAGAATTTTGATGAATTTGTTATTTGCGACTCATTTTACTAGCTAATCAATTGGGATACCAATTGAACATGTCTACAAAAGACCCTTAGATCTTACTGATAAATTATTTCTACATGAGGATATCTGGCAGTTACGCCACCAGAACCCTAATAGGAGGCTTTGAAATAATTTAGATCCACCACAAGAAAGTGGTCTTACTTACAAAATCAGCTCTCTGTGCTCCAGGCCTACTTCTTGAGAGCACTGCTTACATGCTTTGACAATGGCTATAGTGAAGAGATTTTTTGGGACATAGGATTCCTTCATATATAAATAGATCCCTGTCCTGAATATATTGAAGCTTCTGTGACAAGTTATCTCTCATCCAAATCTGCATGTATCAGGGGAGTAAGTAAGGAAACTATGTTCCCAAGCTGACAGGCAGAAAACAAGGAAGGGAAGAAAGAAACACAGGTAACAGCATGTTAGAAATTAAATAAGACTTCTAACTCTACAGCCAAGCTATCTGGATTGACTCTTGACTCTGCCTCTTACTGTGAGTCCTTGAACCAGTTACTTGACCTCTTTATGACTCATTTTTTCCCAAGTGTAAAAATAGAGAAATTAATAGTACCTACCTCATAGGATTGTTATGAGGATTAAATGAGTTAAAATTTGTTAAGTGCCTACAGCAGTGTTAGGCATACACTGTTACAGAAGTTTGGTAAGTAAAGAAAGGTAGGAAGAGTGAGAGAATAGTGGATGTAGGTACGTTTAAGACATTGCTTTGTTTGCTTCTACAGAGCCCTTTACTTTCCAGTGTTGGGGTCTCTTGGTTCCTTCCAGTAAGCCTAACCTTGTTTCCGGTCTGGTCCCAAACTATTCTTGTTCAGAAAGATTTAAGAAGCCCTAGTTCAGTAGTTCAGGTGATTCAGCATTAAGTCAAGCTTGCTGTTATTCTTGTCCTGACCCTGTGTCCCAGTTTTAATTCCTCATTCTTATAATCAAGTCCCAACCTTGTACTCCAGTTCTGACATTCTGCTCCCCTGTGGCTGAGTGCCAGATTGCAGAACCTGCTCAGGACCGCCAGTTCCTTTGAGGTATTTGAGGTAACATCTCTCAAAAGGCAGCCTATGGACTAGACATACTTTGTTTGGCAGACACAGTGTTTGCACTTTTGAAAATTAGTTGCCTGTATTTAGAAATTGCAAACATGTACAAAATTCCATCTATTTTGTAAAATGATCTGGCACCAGTGGATTCCAAGTGGCAGTTGCTCTCTTTAAATGGCCATGTGCTTTCTATTCCCCACAGGCCCCACTCTGACTGCTCCATTTGTTTCTGTGATTTGCTTGGTCATTGAAGGGATTTGAGGCTGTGGGCTAAAACTGAGAAGAGCCAGTACTTACCAAGCACTTACTTTGTGCTAGGTACTGTTCTAAGTGCTTTCTGTGTTTTACTCATTTAATCAAAGGCCAGGAATCTGTTTGTTGTTGTCCATTACCCTTGTAGCCCTTCTTCTCAGCTTCATACCCCCCGTCTAGCATGCATCTGTGGCTATCCCATCTTGTTTGATCACTATCCTCCACTCATCAGCTAGCGCCCACTCACAAAGCCTTGTTGGACCTCCATAATGTCAACCACTCACCCACATTGTAGCCTATAGCTGGTCTCCAATCTTCCCTGCCCAGCCAGACTCTATCTTCAAGAACTTTTGCCATCATAGTGGTTGTGTTACAGGTACAGAATCCTAGGCTTCATTGGTTTGCTTGATCCTATTATCTCATGCTCCATGCTTTTATAAAACCATAACTTTCATTATATATAGATAGGCTCTACCCTCACGAAACTTTTGTCCACTTCTTATTAGAAGCCCAATAAAATCCATAAAAATATTTATTGATTACTTACTTTAGGTTCCAGACTGTCACAGAAATTGACTTGAATATTCCTTTCATAAGAAACCCAAAGAAGTTTGCTAGTGTCTATGAGTAATTCAGTCTCTTTTCAGTGAGCCACTTAGCAAACTAACACTATTTAAACAGCGTTGTTTATTTTTGTTTCATAATGGGCCCTTGTGTTTTACAAAACATGAATGAAAGAGGGAAATATTTGATGACTAAGATAAGATTTAGAAATTATTAAAAGAAAATTTACAAAACTACATGTCATTCCATAAGATTATTTAGTTTGGGTGAAACTAAATGTGAATTGAATTTAAATTCAGCCAATTAAGTTCTACCACAGTTTTAAAAGAAGGTAGTAATGAAAAGGTTACTTACATAAGGAATTGTGTCCAAAGTATCTGTGTTGACAATTATAGGAGCAGGACTGGCCTGAAAAAAGAAATAGAAAAAAAAAATTAAATAATGAATAGTGTATTCTGAGACAGATTATTTCTGTTAACTTATTTAACAAAGAGCTCAACAGGCATTTCTTGAGGACCTCTACAGGCACCATGTCAAGTGTTAGTGGGGTAAATAAAATGACTAAGAGTTTCTGTACCTTCCCCCAACTCAAATATTTGTTACATTTACCACATAAAGAAATTAAGTAAGCATTCATATAATTTACATTCATTTTCTCTTACATTCTACAAAACAGTGCAGGAGGTGAGGATTTCTGCTACGTGTAAGGCAAGGATTTCTAATAAATTGGGTAAGAGTTAAAACTTGTATCTTTTCTTTTTTTTTTTTTTTTTTTTTTTTTTGTGAGACAAGAATCTCGCTCTGTCACCCAGGCTGGAGTGCAGTGGTGCAATCTTGGCTCACTCAGCCTCCGCCTCCTGGGTTCAGGCAATTCTCCTGCCTCAGCCTCCCAAGTAGCTACGACTACAGGCACACACTGCCACACCCGGCTAACTATTGTATTTTTAGTAGAGACGGGGTTTCCCATGTTGGCCAGGATGGTCTTGATCTCCTGACCTTGTGATCTACCCGCCTCGGACTCCCAAAGTGCTGGGATTATAGGCATGAGCTACCGCACTCGACCTGTATCATTTCTTTATGAAATGACTTTGCTAAAGGAATTTGATTTCTCTCTCAAGGAAGCAAAATTAAACCTAAACCAATATTCATAGTTATTCTCCTCAAACTGCCTTTTGAGAGTATGCTATATTCAATACAAAAAGGCTTCACTTATCAACATCTACGTTTATACATTATGCATGCTCTATCCTGTATTTTCTTTCTTTCTTTTTTTTTTTTTTTTTGAGATGAAGTGTTCCTCTGTCGCCCATGCTGGAGTGTGCAGTGGTGCAAACTCGGGTCACTGCAACCTCTGCCTCCCCAGTTCAAGCGATTCTTCTGTCTCATCCTCCCGAGTAGCTGGAACTACAGGCATGTGCCACCATGCCCAGCTAATTTTTGTATTTTTAGTACAGACGGGGTTTCACCATACTGACCAGGCTGGTCTCAACTCCTGACCTCGTGATTCGCCCGCCTCAGCCTCCCAATACAGGCGTGAACAAGCATGCCCTGCCATATTTTATTATTTATGCACCTCTAATCATAAACCTTAGAAATCCCTAGATAGAACATTGACAGTCAAATATGACAGAAAATCATATTGGATATGTTCAACTTTCTTTTTTTTAAAAAAATTGTACGATTTGCAGTAATTCTCTTTAAAGTTTAGCGGGAATCTGTGTAAAACTGATACAGGAGTGCTACAAGGCAAATCACTAGAAAATAAGAGATTGCAATCTCTACTTGCATCACCAGTCTAACTTCATGAATATTGAGTAGAGCTATCTTTACTTTTTAGTTTCTAGAATTTTCACAACAACTTTTGCTTTATCCTCCAAAGGATCTTTCATCTTTGTCTCAAATTACAGATTTCATTTAGATAAAGGACATACTTTCATCTTGATTAATAGAGTACTCTTCTATACGACATGGTGGTTTTGGAAAGTGCTCAAATTTTGGGGTATTTCATTAGCTGTGCCCTCTGGAGTTAACAGAGTTAACAGCTTTTTAATGTCAATCTATTCTGTGGAATCCTAATCAAATGATAAAACAAATAGCAATCCAGCAGGTTTTACAAAACAAAATTTCATGTCTTTACCAAAAACACTGGGCATGGAAAACATAACCTTGGCATACATATGTATATAATGGATCAACTAGTTAGTCATAATATTTTCATGATTCTCAATGGGACGTATCTTGCGGGTAAATAAAGACTCTGGAGAAAGACAGTTTTTACTGGATCTCATTAAAAAAAATAATAAGAGGCATGTAGAGAAGAGAAAAAGGTATGAGGTCTGCAGTCAGAAGACATGGGCTCAGGGTTGGTTTAGCAACTTTCTGATTGTATGATTTGGGGGCTCAGTGACTTCCTAGTGGTGTGATCTTAGGGCAAGTCCACTAACCCTCTCTGATTAATTTTCCTTCCGTGTAGAATGGGAATAGTAGTAACAACTTTCCAAAAAGGTTGAAGATCAAATGAGGTGATATAGTTGAGTGTGCTTGGTAAACAGTACATTTCAGAATTAATGTTAAATATTATTAGTAGTAAGTGTCTCTTAAGATAGACTACTGTAAAGATATATTATTGGATGGCTTGTAAACTGTGGTTTCTGAGGACGTCCCGCTGGACCACCGCGTTCATGCCCGCATCATTGTAAACTGTTTACACTGCAGAGATCTCATTGCTGTGTTCGTGGCTACAACTGCACTAATAAGAGGCCTGTTTAGATTGTGGTTCTAAAACAGCTCATGTCAAAGGCAATAATAACAATAATTACTGCTTATTAAGTATGTATTACCATTTATTAAATATATACATAAGCATATATATCCTCATTTAATCTCCACAAAACCATACTGATGAGGCATTATTATCACTATTTCTATGTTATATATGAGGAAAATGAGGCTCAGTGAAAATGAGATTTGACATTTGAATATTGTTTTTTCTGACCTCAAAATTCATTTTTCCCCACTAAGCTGCTTCATAATCCCAGTATCTAGGTGGTTCTATCACAAGAGTCTTGCAGTGATATGTCAGCCCTATACTAGAGTACCATACAAGAACTAGACAAAGCAAAGACCACCCTGAAGGCAAAAGATGCCTAAGGATATTGCAGGTTAGATGTTGAACACAGTCTGGTGAAGCCTCAGTATGTATTTTTAAAAAGGTTTTTAGTTTTGATGACATCTCTCCTATGCTTTCTGTTTGGTTTCCGTGACTCACAAAAGTGTGCCTCAAATCCAAGAATAGACTGAAAACTCTCTGAATATCACATGTAATTCTTGTATTTCCCCATATTTTCTAGTATAGCTTTGATTAATAAATAGGTATTAATTTTATTTGGGGCTTTCATCCCATCTTTGCTTTTTTTTCTTACAGATTATAATAATGTGTTATGGGAATAAATTTTATACATATGCCTATTTCCTATGTAATGCCATTTAAAACTTTTGTATGTTTATGTTGCTATTTTTCATTTTTTAATGTAAATTTAGTCTTTCCAAGAAGACTGTATGTCTAAAAATTGACAAGTATTGTATACTTTTCTAGAATTCTCCACAGCACTTGGGTATACAGAAGGAGCTCAAAGAATACTGAGAAATACTTAGAATTTATTGACTAGAGGTAGTGATAAAGAATAGAAGTAGGTATAAAGGAAAGTAATATATCTTTACGAGCTTTGTAAAGCACTTCTAAAGAACTGGAACCCCAAAATCTCATGATACCAAGACTGTGACTACTTTTCCAATATCCAGTATCACTTTCTTTCTTTGTTTAGTTACTATTACTTAACTAAATTCAGCTTTTATAAAATAATAATTAATAATTTCATAACTCTAGGATGTAGAGTCTGTGAATGGACTCCACTTGAAGTAGAGGGCAAGAATTTGAAGGATAAGATCTATGTTATGTGGAATCTATGTTATATGGAAAGTTTATTATTCCTTCTTGGTGCCAAAAGGATCCAGAAGCCACTGCTAACACCTACCTCTCTAAAAGTCATTAAAAATGCATGAACAAACAAGATTGTGTAAAAATAAACATATATCACATACACCTGACATTGGTAACGCCCTGGTGTGACTGCCAAAGAGATGCCACGGTAGGCTCTTCTGAATGACACACTACCCCACTGTGCTGCTACACCAGGCTCTCTGAAGACTCTCCCACTGCCCTGCTCCAGGACCCTCACAGCCCACCCCAGACTACATAGAGCATAGATGAATTCCAAGCATACCCAGGCTGACTGATTCAGGCATTCTTTGAGCAAGCCCCAAATAAACGGGTAATTGACTGATTAAAGACACATCGATGGTTGTGTAAGAGAGGAAGAACAAAATAGGAAGAACAAATATATTCTAGAATCATAGAACTTTTAAAGCTGAGATCTTAAGGAACATTTAATTACACTCTTACATTCTATAAATATGAAAATGAATACAAAGAATATGACATAACCCAGATCTCACAATTACATAGTATCAAAACTGAGGATAACAAGAATAACAATAATAAAGTATTAAGCATATATAAGGTGCTTATTATGTTTCAGTAATGCTATAAGTACTTTAAGATATATGAATGCATTTAATTTTTACAATGTTCTAAGGAAAACATTATTGTTCCCATTAAAAAGAAAGAAGGAAGGAATGAAAGAAAGAAAGGAGAGAAGAAAGGAAGAAAAGAAGATCCCAATTGAGCAAGTCACTTGCCTAAGGTCACAAATCTAAGAGGTGCCACAAGCAGTTTTTAAACCCATGTCTTTCTAACCCCAGAGTCCATAATGGTAACTCCAGCATTTGATTTTTTTTGCCTGAGTTTTTCTAGGCGACTAGACTGAAAATGCAATTATTTTCTGCCTGGAAACTTGTTAGTTTCTCTTTTACAGTCTAAAGAGAAATTTATCACCGTTCTGACTTAGATTCAATTCCCCAATTATCAGAGGTTTCTGGGTCCCTTAATGTCTTGCAAACCCCCACTTAAAAATGGGACAGTGCTATTTTCCAGCTAACCTATTTCTCAAGAATTTAGCTGAATAAAGAATGCATGTGTAGGCCAGGAACAGTGGATCATGACTGTAATCCCAGTGCTTTGGGATGCCAAGCCAGGAAGATCACTTGAAGTCAGGAGTTTGAGACCAGCCTGGCCAACATGGTGAAACCCTGTCTCTACTAAAGATACAAAAATTAGCCGGGCATGGGGGTGGGTGCCTGTAACCCAGCTACTTGGGAGGCTGAGGCAGGAGAATGGCTGGAACCCCTGGAGGTGGAGGTGGCGGTGAGCTGAGACTGTGCCACTGTACTCCAGCCTGGGGAGACTGTGTCTCAAAAAAAAAAAAAAAAAAAAAAAAAGGTTCTTAGGTTATTATACTTATTACTGAGATTATTTTTTTACTTTTTGCTTTCCCAGATTTTCTCCTTTTAAGTTCCTTCTCTACAAGACAACTAGGTGGGTGCAGTTCAATCCAGCCCAGCTCTAAGTCATCACTCCTAATATCATCCAGTGGCTTTGGCTTGTCACCTGCTTTGCCCCTGCTCTACAGAGACATAAGACCACTGGACTTATTGAGGCACGAACAGTGCTGAATAAACTATGTGAGTGCCTGAGGGCTTGGCTAGTTCATCCTGCAGACTGCGTCAGGATGTCTAAAGGAAACAACTTTGGAGGAAGCTAAGATTGTGGTCCCTTTCCCTAGCATTTAATAAAATGCCTGGATGGTTACCTACCTAGCTTAACACCAGCCTAGCTCAGAAAACAAGGTAGCAGGATGGAAGATTCATGTTTTGGCTTGAAATCAATTTGACTCTGCTTGCCTGAACTCTTAATAATAAAAATAATATTACCCTCACTTTCAGATAACAAAACTAATAACGTTAAGTAACTCGCCCAAGGTCATTCAGCTGGTAATAGCAGGACCAAGAGTCAGACAACGGTAGCCTGGCTCCAAAGTGGATAAATCCTAACCACTGCAATACATTTGCTTCTGCACCCAATTAAGATTTGATAAGTAAAATCTGTTCTAGTCAACACAATTTGTCTTACTTATCCTTGAAAACTCACCATTAGTATTTTTTATCCCCTTGGACTGGAGAGTTACCATCTCTGTTTGATCCTCCTTTAAAATACAAAATAGTAAAATATTTTGCAGGAAATAAATGAATATCCTATGAATATCCTAAAGACCTCAGATAGGCTGAGTTGGTCTTCCCTTTTTTTTCTAGTGCAGAAATGATGGAGCAGCCTGGAGAATGAAGCACAGAAAGTAGAGACCAGTAGATCCCACAAAAAAATTGAGTCATTAGCTCAAATCTCAAATGTGGTTTAGTCAATGTGCCCCATGCCAAACAGAATTTTCTTCACTTTATAAGTTTTTTCTAGAATCAATCCTATTTGGATGAAGAAATGGGGATTGCTTGAACTGTTAGTATGAAGATTCTTCAGATCTCCATCCTGCATGCTCGCCATATACGTACTTACACTTAGTATAAAAGGCTAAAATAAATTACTCACTAAAACTACATCTACAGATCAACACTGAAACTCAAATTGGCAATTATATCAACCACCAATGTCATGCTATATAAAGTATATCACACACATTCAATCATTTAATTTCCATAGTGAGAGGAAAGGGAACTAACATTGATTAACCAACTACCTACTGTGTGCCAAGCAAATAGGGTAAGCTTTTTACTTGTGTTTTATTGTTTACTCCTTACAGAACCCCAGAAGGATTGATGGAATTTTCCCTTGTCTATAGATAAGTAAACAGAGGCACAGAATGATTCTGTGAATTTCTCAAAATGTCAGATGGCTAGAAGGAAGCAAAACTGAGATTCAAACCCAGGTGTTCTGACTCTAAGCCCTTTGCTTTTCACCATTAGGCCATAATGCCTGAAACCCCACTGACTCACACCGAGCTTTTACAAATCTAACTGCTTTATTTATGCAAATGATTTCTGAAGATCCCACAAAAAATGGAGTCATTAGCTCAAATCTCAAATGTGGTTTAGTCAATGTGCCCCATGCCATAATAACCATACCTACTTAATTCACTGATTCACTCTATGTGGTGCTATTCCTGGAAAGATCCATGTGGATACCATCTGTTCCTTGTTGCTAAGCTACTAAAGAGCTATAATCTTAGCAGTACAGTTGTATTATCCAGATTTAGGTGCCAGAATTCGGAGCAAGCTGCCAATAACCTGGTTCTTTAGGTTAAGGTAGGGCTTATTTCTTCTGTAGTACATGGATAATGGTTTTATACATAATGTGGGATCACTAAATTATTGCTATTTAGTTTCCATCCTTCTTCTCTCTTTTCCTCCCACCAGGCAAGGATCCTTACTACTCCAAGCACATACCTTGCTCATGCCTACCACAATGTCTTTGTTTTCATTTCTTCCTTTTCCTACATCCTAAATCAGTTGCAGTCCTCAATCTTATCTCTCTAACCAAATTCTTTCCATCCTGCAAGGACAATCTAAAGTTCCAGATGCTTCATGATACTTTCCCCAACATCACTCCAGGACTCAATCTATATATCCTATTCCCCACATTTGAAAGCACTCATTATTTGTATTACTTCAGATCACACTGAATTTTAAATATTAAAGGAAATAAGTTATGTGAAAGCACTAAACCCTGACATTCTGAATGAATATTTCTTTATATTTTTATACATGTTGATAGCTAATTGTTTCATGTGTGATATTCATGTCTCCTTGCAGAAATTGTAATCATTTTGAAGTCAGGGTCCTCCTCTCTATTTCTTCAACAGCCACTCCACCTACACTCCTAACAGTGCTGGGCATACAACACACACTCAAACACTCAAACAGTAATTGTTAATTGAGTTTTAGACCTATTGGACTAGAGTCACAGCAATAGGAGTTACAATTCATGAGAAACTCTTGGGGCAACAGAATTAGATACAATGGGTAGAAAGGGGTAACTGCATGCTGCCCTCTGGTGATGAGTTCTTGTACCACACTGCTTGATGGTGTCCATGTGTGAGCATCTGGAGCCTGTCATGCACTCCAGACCATGCTATTCACTGCAGAGCATGAAAATTAAGGAAAATTATAAACAGAAAGACTCCTCTATGCTAATTATACACTGGTACTTTGTGCTTATTCTTCCCTATTCCTCACTGCAACCCTATGAAGTACATATTCCAATTATGATTATCTTATAGATAAGGAAAGTGAGGCATGGACCTGTAACACAACTTACCCAAGATCACCAGACTAATAATCAGATGGAGCCAAGGCTCACTCCTCTTGACTCCAAATCCATATTCTTGTCTTACCATTACCCTGCATGGAACAAGGATGGTAGCTGCTGGCAGTGTTACTTGTTCTAACTTATTATTCCACTGTACATTTCAGGAGAAGTTAGGTGGGAGGAAGTATGGGATTTGGAGAAAAAACTAAGAACTCAAAAATCACGACAAAGCAAAATGACATCTACAGCATTTCTCAAACTTTCCAGATAAAATATGAGAATATATCCCCAAAGATTTGCCCAAAACTAGACATTTATTCAAAGCCTCATGTCTTATAATAAAAATGAGTGCAATTTTCATCCTTTACTCCATAATCATCTTTTTTTTTCATAAGTTATTGGGGTACAGGTGGTATTTGGTTACACAAGTAAGTTCTTTAGTGGTGATTTGTGAGATTTTGGTGCACCCATCACTCGAGCAGTATACACTGCACCATATTTGTAGTCTTCTATCCCCTGACCCCCTTTCACTCTTCCCCTCAAATCCCCAAAGTCCACTGCAACATTCTTAGGCCTTTGCATCCTCAGAGCTTAGCTCCCACATATCAGTGAGAACGTACAATGTTTGGTTTTCCGTTTCTGAGTAGCTTCACATAGAATAATAGTCTCCAGTCTCATCCAGGTCACTGCAAATGCTGTTAATTCATTCCTTTTTATGGCTGCATAGTGTTCCTATTTTTAATAGAAACATAAAGTTTTGAGTCATTGATAATGGAATCAACCTGACAACCCAGCTGGTTCCTGCATGGCTATAAAAAATCAGGCACTCTGTCTCCCTGGAAATAACCACACTCCAGTCAAGGAATTATGTTCCTAATATAAAGATGGCAGAACTAGGGAGTCAGGAGATCTTAGTTTTAGACCCAGTAAGTTCAGTAATTCAGCAGTTTACTGAGTCTCCCCAGTTAGTTTTATTTTTTAAGGAATAAAGAGTGAAATGGCTTCTGAAAGTCCACTTCTCATCAAGGATCTGATTTTACTCTTGTAAAGTTCATCCTGCTAGGAAATACTGTAAAGAAAGCAAGGATGCTGTATAACTTTTCATTCTGGGAAATGATCTCTGTTTTTACCACTCAGACATAGAAAGCTAGGAGACAGGACATTAAGAAAAGCACGCAGAAATAAAAGACAAAAGTTAAATTTGATAAGGAACAATTATAGAAATTGGTTTCTAATGACTTGGCTGAAGGATAATGTCCTGTATGCCTTAGACAAGGCACCTCAAAAATCTATATATGGTCCTGTTGTTCTATGTTCATAGTTCATATTTTGTTTTTCTTGTAAACAGGTTAATTTTCTGGCCTAAGAACTATGTAATCAGCAGCAAGGAGTTCTCTTCTATATAAAGAGTAAAAAAGATTTGAAGTGGAGCTGAGAATTATTACCAAGCTCTTTCTTCCATTATTGCCTCTATCCATTTTCTATAACGTATAACTCCAGAAAAAAAATCCCTCTGCCTTCATTTTTCCCCTACTCACCATAATTTGACACTAGATCATACACTAAGATTTGAAACATAACAGGTGAAGCTATACAGAAAGTCTTAAAATATTTTATATCTAGAATGATTCTTTTGTGTGAGAAGAAATTTTAGGGAGAGAGGCAAAGATGAAGTATGAGTTTTAGTTTACTGTTATCCATCAGTAATCTGTAATGTGCTTATGTTTATGGTGGGCCTGGAGGATGTTCCAAGACTTGTTTCTAAACAATGGCACTTGGGCGCTCATTACAAGACGAACAGGGTACAGGATATTTTAGTTTCATTTTCCCTTATTTTAAATTCTCATAACATCTGTAAGTCTAAGAATCTCCCCTCAACCCATTTTTCTTCAAAATTAATGTTCAATTTGGAATCATTTCCAATGAGGAAAAACATGGAGAAAAATAACAGATAAAAAGGAGACATGAATGGGGACTAGAAACATAGAGGTTCACTAAATACTGCTGGCATTTGCTGATGCCAAAGAATATACTCTGCAGATGTGTTTGTATATTGTCATCAACTAGGCAATGAAGTCTTTGTTCTACAAGCCAAGAGCCTACAAATCTCTGGATCCAAAATGCCAACCAGTTCCTAGCCCCACAGCTGTTCTAGCTTCCCACAGTGGCAGTGTCTATGTTACTCTTGCTTTCTCAGTTTTCTGGTGGCTTTCTTACTTTAAATTATTCTATAAAGCAAGGATACTGCTTGTTCAATTTACCTCTTAGTAGGCCTGGCATAATGCTACAACTGTGTGTTTAACATAAAGAAGGAGGAATATTATCTGTTGCTGTGGGCTAGAGGAGAGATGGGGAAATAACAAGAGAAAAGAATGAAAGAGAAGGAGCACAGGGAGTAGGTTGTTTTCTGGTATGTGGGGACTCTGTCACAAGTTGGAGAGTGAAATGATGATTCGCAGGCTGGGACTCTCTCTTCTGTGCTCTCAGACTCCTTTTTCCATTGGAATTGTAATCTCAGGTACTCTGGAACCTTCATTTGTTTTATAAAGGTTTTTCCTAACCAACTAGAAAGGAGATGATAACTTCCTTATAAATATATTTGCAATCATCTCGTGACTGCTCCTCACCCACCGTTACTGGATAAGAACATTTGTATCTTAAGCTTTTATGTCATAGGATGAGCATCTTCCAGTCCTGTACTTGGATTTAGCAGACGAGGCTTCTAGGACTGGCTGTGGCCCTGTAGAACTTAGTCAAGTCACTTAACTCTCTGAAGTATTTCTAAGGTTATATACAACTATAATGAGAATCGTATGATTCCTGATTTTAATACTAGTCTAATTTTGAATATCATGAAAGTAGTAATAAAGGAGTTTAGAACTTGGATTATCTGTCTGGGATTTAAGATCTTTCTCCTCACTTCTACAATGGTCTTAGCTAATTAATTTAATCTCTCTGAAACTTTCTATTCATGTATAGATGTTAAAAGTTATTATTTCATCAATATCATGTGGTTCTTCAAGAAGCAAATGTAGCCATATATGAGGACATTATGCAATTTGTAAATGTATATATTTGGGATAACATTTAAAAATTTGCAGCAACAGTAATAACAACCTTTACCAGGCACACTTTTGGGTCAGGCACTGTGTTAAGAGTTTAATTCACATGATTTTGTTAGACTTCGAACAATGCTAAAAAGTTATATATAACATCTAATTTTACATTGGATGAAACTTAGGCTCAGAGAATTTGAGTAATTTACCCAAGATAGCAAATGGTGGAAGAAGGATCCTTCAAGTAGCTGAAATTCTGAATCAGAATAAAAACTGAACTCGGATTTTAGTCCTACTACATTATGTCTTACTGTTTAACCATTTCTGATCCTGGCCATTTCAACTTTCTAAGCTTTAATTTTCATAAAACTACTATGAAGATGATAAAACTCGTCTTGCCTAATTGTGAAAGTTGTAACGAGAAGTAATCTAGTTTATACTACTTTGAAAATTGTAACAAGATAAATAAATATAAGGAAGATAGGTAGTAGTAGTAGTAGTAGAGGTAGTCTTAGCAGCAGCAGAAGCAAGAGTAACAACATTGGTGTAATTTTTTCAACTCTACATGATGAAAATGAGAAATCCCATTGCTCCTAAGCATCTTCTCGCTAAATAAAAATATCTAAATGAAGCTTCAAAAACTATAGCATATCTAGTATTAGCTCATTAAAGCTTTTCAGATTTTAATGTGTATATATTTTTAAATTTTGGTTTGCTACATGGAAGAGGACTGCCATTATTAACTCTGAACAGCTGTCTATTTTTCTGTTCTGTAACAAATAAGCTTGGGATTCTATTTTTGCAATTTCTGGGATGGGTATGGAAAGTGGAAGTGGTAGAATGTAAGCTTTACTCTATTGTACAATAACTATATCAGTGCTAATACTCCATTTTAATGAGTCATCAAAACATTTTATAATGAGCAATACTGGAATACAAAGAAGGCATCCTGCACCTGGTGTTAGTTTTTCGTGGCCTCCAGATGTGTATGCACAGGCATCACAAGACTGGTAGTCAAAGAAAATGCAAACTTCACAAGTGAGGAAGATATAAAGATAGCAGGCTCTTGCTTTTTTGTTAAAAACCTAAAGTGACAATTTCATTCCACTTTACCAGCAATCTGCAAATGTTCTTGCAGTCCCAAGCTGTTGTAATTATCCAGGTCGCTTCTGGTGTAGTTCCCCTCTCTGCCTTAAATTGAACATCTCCATAGATTAAGTGTCATCTTTATTCCTATACTAATAGAAATTCCATTAATAGCCTTGTTCATATTCTTCAGAAGGAAATGGACTAAAAATTGGGGTATTACTAAACAGAAATGCAAAGCAAGGTTAAGAGGAAGGAAACAGGGAAATGAATCCAACATGATTGAGGATGATGAGTTAAGTACTATTTAGAATCCAGAAAGGACAAAACGCACTTGGAACACCATGAACTGGGACTGAAAGTCATCACTGAACAAATCCTATTTAGAGCTGACCTCAACATATGATGGTTCAAACTATACATCCAGGGACCACAGAGGCAGAGTTGGTGGATGTGATGCTGGAGCTCAGGAGACATAGTTTAAGAATTTATCTGAGGCAAGAAGGATCATTTCCTCATTATCATTTCATTGTTGCCTAAATTCTCCCTTCTTAAGTATTCACCATTCCATCTATGCAGATTTACTTAGGAAACATAATATTTAAGAAATCATACTTGGCACTGCAGAAAGTAGGAAGAGGAGAAGTGCATAGTCTTGCCCTGCAAGGAATTCATAATGTCATGTGGAGATAAAAGAAACCTCCCAAATGCTTATAATCCAAAGCAGAAAAAAGTGCACGAGAGAAATAGGGACAAAGTCCCATGACAGGCATGAAGAAAGGCAGGTGGGATTATGGTTGGAAGACCTAGGTTCTTTCCTGGTCTTACTGGCCACATGATTTTAAACAAGGTACTTAACCCCACTGATCCTCTGAAATGTAGATAATAACAGTGGTCCATTTCATGTTGGTATTGTGATGATTGCATACAAAAGTATAGATTAAAGTAGTTGGTAAGAAATTTCCCTACTCTTATTTTTCCTCAGGGGGATGTTAATCAGGGTTGAAGTAAGGAGGGAAAAGGCATGTCTTCTGGTTACTAGGCATAAGGGAAGGCTTGTGGAAGGGGATAGGAGTTAAGTCCTGAAGGATACAACCTTACTTTGAAGACCACTGTCCTCAGCTGATCTGTTTATCTTCTCTTCAACTCCGTCCTTCATCTTCTTTAGCACTGTATCCTATTCCTGTACCACTAGTCACTAACTGGCCCCTATCTTAAAGTTCTGTGGCTGTGGGTATAGAAACTCACTTGCACTGGCTTAAGCAAAATTTGGAACTTCTTGTCAGGCTAAAAGGACAAGAAGCACAGCAGGGTGGGCCGTCTGATAAACTGGAACTAAGAACTGGGAGTTTTGGGGGACCCAGAAAGTCACAGTCCAGCCTCTCTTAGTTCTTTTCAGCCTCATTTCTCTGTGTCTTTCTTTGAGACCACATAGTTTCTCATCTCCTTTTCTTTTTCTACATTTGTTTCATTCTTTTACATCTCTGCACAAACGTTCTCTGCTTCTCCATGGATATATCCTCAATTCTAGGCACCACTGTCAACCTGTAGGTCAGGCCACACATAGCAGGGACAATTAAGCCAGGTTTCTGAAAATAATCTCTTTCTTGAGGTTCTCTTCTGAGGCTCCAGTGCCTTTGTCTGTGGGCTTGAATTATTTAGTGTTGTTTTTATGATTTACCTGTATAATTCCTGACCTTAAATACAACCCAACTCTCATCCTGGTTGTTCTGACCTTGCTTCTGTAATGCTCAAAGTGTTAGATCACAAGTTGGAGAAAGTTAGTAACATACTCTTATTTCATACTGCTCTTTCTTGCCTTAGTGCCTTTGTTCCAGTTGTTTTTAACCTCTCACCTCCCTCATCTTGTAAACCCCTGTTTTAAAACTGTCTCAAGACTTTTCTCCTTTTTCTAGCCTTCGTTGGTTATCTTTCCTTTCCATCCCACGCAGATGGATCACTCTTCCCTTACTGCATTTAGCATGGTTTGTACATCTTTTAATTGCTGCTCCTAATCACACTGCAATATAGTTTTCTTGGTTTTAGTGTTTTCTTCTTACTCTAATGAGGTGGTTAAGAATAATGCTCTCTGAGGTTGGATCACTGAGTTCAAGGACCAGTCATTCCATTTATTAACTATGTGACTGTGGGAAAGGTACTTCACCTCTTTTTTTTTTTTTTTTTTTTTTTGAGACAGAGTCTCGCTCTGTCACCCAGGCTGGAGTGCAGTGGCGCGATCTCGGCTCACTGCAAGCTCCACCTCCCAGGTTCACGCCATTCTCCTGTCTCAGCCTCCCGAGTAGCTGGGACTACAGGCGCATGCCACCACGCCCGACTAATTTTTTGTATTTTTAGTAGAGATGGGGTTTCACTGAGTTAGCCATGATGGTCTTGATCTCCTGACCTCGTGATCCGCCCGCCTCAGCCTCCCAAAGTGCTGGGATTACAGGCGTGAGCCACCGCGCCCGGCCCATCTCTTTTTTACACTTTGTAAAATGGAGATGATAGTACCTACATCAGAAGTTGTTGACAGAATTGAGATAATACATGTAAAATGCTTGGAACAGTGCATGGCATAAAATTGGTACTCAGTAAATATTAACTATCACTTTTTGAACTGCCAGTACCTAGCCCAGGGTGTGGCAAGCAGGATGTGTTAATTGTTTGCTGGATAAATGAATTATATTTTAAAACTAAAGCATATTTGGGAGGATGTTTTATTTCTTTTGTTTTGTTTGTAGTGACTGAGAAAGTATCTACTGTTGCTACACTTTCTGATAATTGATGTTTATCTGTGTATGTATACATGTAATATTGAATTGCAATTGTGAGAAACACTGTAAACAACTTGCATAGGATAGTATTCAAGTGTGTAATAGAGATACATGTGTAACTGTTTATTTAATGTCTGTCCCCACCACTAGAAGGTAAATACCCCCAGGGCAAGGTTTGACTGTGCCCTATTTATTATTAGATGTTCCAGGCATATCGTAATTTCTGACACATAAAAGGTTTTTAATAAGCATTCATTGAATAGACGAACACATGGAAAAATAGACTGTGTTTACACAATTAACAAGTGCCTTTTCTGTTTCCTCCACTTGGAATGTCCTCTTCTTCCATCATTACTGAGTGTCAAAATTCTGTTTAACCTTCAAACCTAGCTGAGACAGCCTTCCATGAAGCTTGCCCCTTCTCTGAATTCTTGTGGTAATTCATAGACTCTTAGGATACTCTACATTTTGCATATGGTATTACAGTGATTTGCAAATCAATTTGAAAATTCTTGGGGGCAGAATTCCAATTAGGGGTTCTCCTGATTTATACATGTTTATATCTCTCCCAATGCTTAATAAGCCGCATAACCTTCACATTAGGGTCAGAATAAGTTTTTCTGAGATGAATGAACGAATGAATGAATAGTATTGCAACTTCTTTTTGACTGACAGAAGCCCCAAGTCTAGCAGCAAGATGAGCATAAGAAATGTACTTAGGACCCACTGATCCCCGTGTGAATGTTTTTATGAAATCCAGATATGATTGTTAGCAGTATAAGGAAAACCAAATTTGTACATTGCAGCAAGAGATATTAGGGCACCATTTGGTAATACTATCTCTCTTACAAAGTGATGATGTCACAAAGAAGTTTTAAGTTTACTTTTGGGCACTTGTCCTGTCTAGAATAGTGTCTGACACATAGTAGGGGCTCCAGAAAATGTGAGTGAGCTGATTGAACTAACAAACGAATAAAAACACAGGCCAGTCTCTATGAAAAGAACTACTAATTATGAGACTGTTTTTATAAGCATATCTACTCATTTGAATAAAATTGCAAAGCCTCTGATTTGCCTAATATCCAAAAATACTGACTGCCTAGAAGAATGCCCTTATGCCTCCAATGATGGAACCAATTTAAAATACTTCATGAGAACTTTTTATTATTCATGCATTTAATAAATATTTAGGAGCTTACATTCGCCAGACACTTAGGCTAAAAGATAAGAAAAGTTCTGTGTTGCTGTTTTGCACTTGTGGCTCTTGGATCAGCAGATGAACTTGCTTGAGACTCCAGATTTTATTTACATCTTATTAACTCTAGGGGAGGATCTAATATGTGAAATCAAATCCTGAAACTTTGAAGGACTTCATAGTTTGGTTTCCTTCTTCTCTGAAGACTGTTTTGAGCAGCACTATCCAGGTATCAGCCACTTTAAGGTTCCTTTCACCAATATGAATTTTATATGGGAGGTTCCCTGGGGGCAGATTATATCATGACTTGAGATTTTATGTCAGGTTTATTGTTAGTTCACAGAACTACATTGACTGAAAAACCAGTTGTGATTCATAGCTTATGGTGTGTGAGTGAGATGATCCAGACCATCTAGGTGGCTCCGCATTCTAACGATGTGTTAGGAATCCACACTCACAGTAGATGCACAGAAGAGCATTTACTTGCTTACGACCTTTTCAGGTCAATTCTCCTAAGATTAACGACATCAATATGTGACTATACTTTATAGACATTGTTCATTTTCAAGTATTTGATTTAAAAGAGAACAAGGTTTATTTTAAAGGAGGCAATTATTTGAGCCGTATATTTGTCACTGATTTAACATAATAGACTCAGCATGATAGGATATGTATACTTCAGGATTTATTACGATACTGCAAACAATGAAGTGTATCATTAGTACAAATTCCATACAAGTGAAAATACATGTGTGTACATGAAATATATATCATTGGGTTAAAAAGTGCATAAAGCAGGGAATACATAGAGTACCTTTTCTGCTGACAAAAAAATAAATTGAGGGTCAGTTTATAAAGAGTTATTCTTAACTGATAATATTTTAATAATGGCTATAATTTCTAAAAGAAGCTCTCATGAAATTGTGATGATATAATCATATGTTTAATAAAGACTTGGAAGATGCTTGAGATATATTGGCAAATTCCCAATATGTTCTGAAAAGATTTAGAGCAGTCAAAACTAAAGCAAACCTGAATGATAATTTGGGCATGATTTTATATATGTGTGAATTAAGGAAAACTGGAAACACACTGGAGTCAAAGACAGAGTAGCCCACGAATTATGAGAATTGAATCCAAGGTTAACTGGACACATAGGGGTCTATTCCATGTATTAACACATCCCTGCCCCTACCACTACATCACAATGCTATAGTCAAGGTTCTGAGTTTTCTCCAGATGGACTTTAATAGAAATAATTTTATGAGATCAGTAAAGACAAAGCTAATAATTAAAACTGTCAAGCATTAATTGGAAATTGGAGACACTTGTTGGTTGATTTAGTCATTCCTCACTTGCTCACCAAGCACTCTTTAAGTGCCAGGCACTGTGCTAGACACTGGGAATAGATGCACTTCTATATTTAAGGAGCTCAAGACAAGACAACAACAACACAAACAAATAAATGTTAGTTCCTTTCTCCAACTTACTTTCCTATTCACATTTACCCCAAAAGTAACAATATAATTAGAGAGACTGAGAGGAAACACTTAAGAATAAAATGTTAGGTGATAAATCAGAGATGCACACAAGAAATCAAGAAGGGGGAAGATAACCCTGCCTGGCAAGGGATGGCTCCGTGAACGAGGAAATACTTGAGGTCCACAAGGAATATCACACTTTGATAATAACAAAAAAAAAAAAAAAAAAAAGGAAGAGAAGTCTCATAAACATAGGAGAAGCAAACTATACTTTCTAGATTCTAGTTCAAAGCAGGATCCTTATAGCAAAATGATTTAGAGAGTTTCCCACCATTAGTTTTTTAGACTTCTTACAAAAATTATATAAGCTTTATGGCTTTAGTAGTCAAGATCAACTTACCGTGATCCAACTAAAATATAGTGGTTCAATTAGAAGAGCTTCAAATATAGCCCAGAGTTTGTGACATTTAAGTGATTTCGAAGTTACAGGGAAAAATATGATGGCATCTAACTTGAGTAACTTGAAAATAACATGAACTTCAAGGAAGATTTATTCCAACTGTTGAAAGAAGCATATCTCTTGAGTTTCTATGTCAGAAATAATGTTTTTCTTGAGAGGGTACCAAATAAATTTTAGCAGAGATTATTTTTTAAGACTCTTCTCTCATAGCTAATTGGTGATCTCAATTCTTCAAAGTAGATCTAATGAAAATAATCAAACATTTTAATATTCTTCTTGGTGGTCCTATTTACCTTATCTCGGCCTATCAAATGTTGCCAGCCTGATTCCTCTGGTTAAATAAATTATAAACACAAACATTATTTCTCCAAAATAAAACACAATGACAATGATTCACTAATTCACTTTATATAGCTATACACAACTTCTGTCAGAAATTTTTACAAAATCTAAATATTGCATCACTACTTTACTAAAGAAGCAATTATACTTTTCAAGATAACTTTTTTGATGGGTTTTACTTGGAGTAAAGAATAGCAATTTTGGTTTCTTGATCTATATAGCAAACCTAACTGCAAAAGATATTCAAGTAGCTCTGGGGGAACCAATGGGGAAATAAACATTGCAGTTTATTTCAAACATTAATATATGGAATATCAATATTGTTTCCTTTCTTTAGTACATGCCACTATTAGAAACTACTGTCTTCAGAGGGATGAGTTTGATTGGACCATTGTTTATTCTTTCTCACCGATTAATGCTTGGACATATTAAGAATTAGGAATTCATACAGAGAAAAACCATATATTTAGCCTGAATGAGAACTACAGAGAAAATAACCATGATCATCAAATGCACAGAATTTATACATTTCTCTATAGATATAACAGGAGAAAAAGGAAGAATAAATAAAAGAATCCCTAGGAAAATAAAAGAAAATTTTCCTTACCGGAATAAATGCATGTTGCATAGCTTGTTCACATTGTTTTAAGGAAGCAATAGTATCCCACAAAAGCTGATAATTCTCAGCCCGAGAAACACTTGGCCGTTGCATAGCGAAAGCTGGTAACACTCAAACTGAGCTCACAGAACCCAGTTGAAGAGGAAAAAAAAAAAAAAAAAAAAAAAACCCTGCAGATCTGTTACATAAACTTCTTAATTAGATCTGCTACACAAACTGCTATCTTAAGACTTAAAAAAAAAAGTTAATCAGAACATTTCTTTTGGGGGACAACTGGGCATGACTTGAACAGAGACAGATGTTTTCATCGGGAAGAATTTTCATTCCTACACTTGTGAAAAGCAATCCCATCAGTGCTCTCCTGTCTTCACACGGGTCTGGTGAAATGGCACATACCATAAGTGTGTAGGGGGAAAGAAGTAGGAAGAAGAGAGATGTGAAAAAATATTCCTACCAGAAGATTTGGGTGGCAGGTCATGGTGGTGGAATTTAAGTAGCTTGTGAAAAGTAGTAACATTGAAGGGAGTCGGTTATATACACACATATATGTACATATACAGATGTCAGCACTTGTCTGCTGTGTCAGAAATACAACTATATACATGCATACTCACAGTGTCATTTAATATGTCCAGCTCTCCTCTCAGTTTAGTTAAGAGCTAGATGTGACATATTCTTCACCTACAGAGTATTACTGTCTTAATGGCACTATGAGTTGTTTATCTGGGATTATCTCTAAAGACAAGCCAGAAGGCACCATAAAATGTAAGAGTAACTGGAAGAACTTTATGTTGCCTATGTATTGAAGAAAAGTCACTTTTATTCCTTATTCTAGATAAAATTTACATAGATAATACAAGGAGAATCGTGTCTTTAAATGTTCTCGGGAAATGAGAGTAGGCTGGAATGTGTTAATTCCAAAGAAATATGCATGTGCACTTCGACAACAAAAAAGACTCGTATAAGCATGAAATAAAATATGAACAGAATTTAGGGACATATTCTCAATTCCCTTCACCAAGGACAGTACCCACACAGGGAGGTGAGGCTCCACCAGTCCCTAATGTCTCTGTAGGATTGCTGAGCTAGAAGGTGCTAGGAGGTAAGGCATCTTGGAAGGTGATGCTCAGAGCACTTGGAAGTTCCAAAGGAATCCGTACTCTAAGGGCTGGTTGCACAGTCAACAACGGTGATATTTACTCAAGCACGTCAAGAGGTAAGAGGCAAAAGGAGAGAAATTCACAGCATAATAAATTATGCATTTAATTGACCTAGAAAATCCAAGGAAGACCAAACAAGGTACAAATTGTAGGAAACAGTTTGATAACATACACGAAATATTTTCCCTGTATTATTTTTGGAAGAGCAGCATGATTTGGGTTACCTAGTTTTCCTGCATTTGTACCCTGATGATGGTAGATTGGTTCATACTAATGCCCTTGTAGGGTTAAAGTCTCAAAGGCTGACACCAGGGAAGTTTTCCTCTTACCTTCATTTCTTTTCAATTTTGAACTGAAGGAATGAAAAGTAGAACTGATCTTTCAAAATCTTTACCTAATTTGTAAATTTTACCTAATTTGTAGGGAAATTGTTTTTCCTTAATACTTCATGAGCACACACCATAAGGCTATTGCCATTAGACAGTTTGTTTTTCAATATCAATTCAACCAACCTTCTCTTTTTCTCATTCATGGTGTTCTGTTCAGCTCACACCCACAGTCCCTCCTCTGCCTTCATTCCTGCCCTTATAGTCTCCCATCTGCCCCAGCCACATGCTTCTTCTCCATGCATTGTCGACCAGCCAGCCCACAACTTTCAGAAAATATTCCTTCACTAGTAAATGTTCTGAATTTCTCAGGAAACAACAGGAAAATAAAAAGCTGTCTTTTAAGTTACCTTCCAAAATCCCAGTCAATCCTCTCTGAAATTCTTAAGCAAATGCTTATCATTATTCCAGACCTCACTTGCTGGGTCTTGTGAGGCTTTTCCAACCTCCTGTTTATCAGGTTCCTTTATTCTTTCCTTTAAAGAGCATGTCCTAAAAATCCTCTTCTCTTTAGTTTTTGGGGGAAAAAAGGTAAAGAATTCATAGTCTTTGTGTATGGAAACAGTTTTAAAAACTGCCCTTTGAATCTTGCATTCATTCATTTATTCATTGATCCAACAAACATATCAAGCATCTCCCATGTGCTATAATTTTTTTTTTTTTTTCTTGAGACGGAGTCTCGCTCTGTCGCCCAGGCTGGAGTGCAGTGGCGCAATCTTGGCTTACCGCAAGCTCCACCTTTCAGGTTCACACCATTCTCCTGCCTTAGCCTCCTGAGTAGCTGGGACTACAGGCGCCTGCCACCATGCCCAGCTAATTGTTTTGTATTTGTAGTAGAGACCATGTTTCGCCATGTTAGCCAGGATGGTCTTGATCTCCTGACCTCGTGATCCACCTGCCTCGGCCTCCCAAAGTGCTGGAATTACAGGCATGAGCCACACACCCAGCCATGCTATAATTTTTGGTAGTACTTCGGACAAATGGATACATCAGATGTTGCCTCTACCTTTAAGGAGAATCTAACAGAAGGGATGGTAAATCAGCACAAATAACAAAAAGGCAAATTTAAAAACGTGTAAGTACCATAAAAGAGGTAGCATAAACTATTTAGAAAGCAATGAAAAAGAAGAGATTATATCCATGGTGGACATTAGGGCAGGCTCATGGAAGATTTAGCACTTTGCTAGAGTTTGTTGTTAGGGTAGTATTTAGTTATACAGATATAGGGGGAATTCTGAGAAAGGAAAGGTACAGCAAAGGCACAGGGTGAGAAAGGCTTCATTGATTATTGTTTTGGAAGAAATGTGACACCAAGAAAAAAATTGTAAATCAATGATTACACAGCTTAAAATTCAGATTTAGACCAAATTTGAGCTTATTCTTGATTGAAAACTAATAGCTTCCTATTCTTGATGCTAACCAATATTACCTTTAACCAACTCACAGATAATTCATGTTCATAAATTCAGTGAAAATCTTCTTAAACCTCTTGAGGTGATAAGTTCTATGTGTTTATTCCTCACTGTTTGAAATAGGCACATTGATATACATTTGGAGGCCCTAGGTGGCTCAATTATTTAGGTTATATTACTTATTATTTTTCATTAAGCAAATATTACATGTTTTGTATTCCTGCCTACTTTCATAAGTTCTAAACTTCCTACTTTCTAAGTTCAAGTGGGGTCCACTATAAATCCAATATTTACCTTATCAAATATTTGACTTAGTTCAATTTGACTCAGTTTAACAAACATTTATTGAGCTCTACTATGTGCCAAGAACTGTGCTAGAAATAGAGAACACAAAGATAAATGTAATATTATGTCAATCCTCTGTTTCTTTTCCACTATCACTCAGTGTGCAACTGTCTCTGCCCACAAGTGGAGCATATGTATTTTCTTCCTGTTAGCACGACGCTTGATAAGTAATTGCTACAATTTTTTTTCCATTAAACACGCAGTCACTAGGCTACATGTCTATCACATCTAAATATGTCACGATGCTCTAACTTAGACTGCAGACCTCAGAATACCTAACGGTACTTTTGTATGATGGGACTGCCATACGTTGAGTGCTTTCTGCTGGTGAATGGTTTAAATTTAACTTCATGACAATTGCACTTCCAGTAAAAATAGAGTAACAGGGCCTGGATTTGCATTCCCACCTAAAATAACCAAACAAAAGGACACAATGTAGGAAAGAATGGGTTTCAAGAATGCACATGAGACAAAAAACAATGAACACAGAGAGAAAAGAAACAAACAAGGTGGGCCCTGTGATTTCTAATTCTTATAGCCTTTAACTTCCAGGCCATATTCCAGAAAGGAGGAATCCAGTTGTGGCCAATGGACTTGTTGCGTTGAGAAGACAGAATTGGTTTGCTGGGAAGATCAAGGCAGCAAGTAGAAATAGATAAATCCACAATTATAATTGGAGATATCAACACCTTTAAATAATTAATAGAACAAATAGAAAATCTGTAAAGATAGAGAAGACTTCTATAAAACTAGGCACCAATTTGAGCTAATAAACCTTTATAGAATATTTTACTCCACAACAGCAAAATATACACATTTTTAAGTGCTCAAATAGTATTTGCCAAGATAGAACATATTTTTAACTTGAAATCAAATTTTCATAAATTTAAAAAGATTCACGTCACAGGAAATATAATCTCTGGCTATAATAGGATTAAGTTGAAAATCAATAACAGAACAATCTCTGGAAACTCTCAAAATATTAAGAAAATAAATGACACAATTCCAAATAGCTCACTGGCTAAAGAAAAAAATTAAAAATGAGAATATATTTTGAACTGAATGAACATAAACTACAATATATTGAATTTGCTGGATTCCCTTAAAGCAGTAATTAAGGAAACATACATATCACTACACGCTTATATTTGAAAAGAAGGTAGTGTCAAATCACTGACTTCAGCTTCCATCTTTCACGAGAAAAAAAATATAGCAAATTAAACCCAAAGTAGGCAAATGAAAGGAAATAAAAAATAACAGCACAGAAGATAGAGGAAAACCAATGAAAATGAAAGCTGGTTCTTTGAGAATATCAATAAAATTGATGACACTCTAGCAAGACTGATTAGGAGAAACAAATTATCAAAATCAAGATGGAGGAAGATGACATCCCTGCCAATCCTACAATCCTACAAACATGAGGAGCTAATAAGGAAATCTTTATGTATGTAGGTATATATTTATTTATTTATTCTTATAGACAGTCCAATGTTATGATCATGGCTCACTGAAGACTTGAAATCCTGGCTTCAGGCAGTCCTCTGGCCTCAGCCTCCTGAGTAGCTGGGACCACACGCCTGGCTACGTTTTTTTTTTTTTTTTTTTTTTTTGAGACAGGGTCTCACTTTGTTGCCCAGGCTGGTCCTGAACTCCTGGCTTCAAGCAATCCTCCAGCCTCAGTTTCTCAAAGTGCTAGGATTATAAAACATGAGCCACTGTACCTGGCTGAGAAAATCTTATAAACAACTTTTTCCCCCCAAAAATTAATACCTTAGATGAAATGGACAAATTCCTCGAAAGATGCAAACTAATCAAGAAGAAATAAGTACTTTACATAGTCACATCATAAGCTATTAAATATATTTGTAATTAAAATCATCCCACTAAGAGAACTCCAGGCCCAGATGGCTTCACTGATAAATTCCTCTAAATATTTTAAAGAAAGAATAACGATTCTATACAAAATTTTTCAGAGAACTCAAGAGGAACAAATACTTTCCAGATCATTTTTTTTTTGAGGCCAGCATTACCCTAATCCCAAACCAGATGAAGATATTACAAGAAAAGCTAATATCAATAAACCCTCATTAATATACAAGCAAAAATTCTAAAAAAATTTTTTAGCAAATTTAATCGAACAGTATATAAAAAGGATAATGCATCATGACCAAGTAGGCTTTATCCTGGGAATACGAAATTGGCTTAACATTTACAAATGAACCAATGAAATTTATTAAGTTTTATTGTCCTGAAAATTAAATAATGAATTTATTCATATGTTGAACACCTCAACGTTAACTATTTTCACAAATTGTAATTATGAAATAGTAAACATTATTTTATTTATTTCTTTATTTATTTATTATACTTTAAGTTCTGGGGTACATGTGCAGAACATGTAGGTTTGTTACACAGATATACATGTGCCATGGTGGATTGCTGAACCCATCAACTCGTCACAAAAACACCAAAAGCAATGGCAACAAAAGCCAAAATAGACAAATGGGATCTAACTAAAGAGCTTCTGCACAGCCAATGAAACTAGCATCAGAGTAAACAGGTAACCTACAGAATGGTAGAAAATTTTTGCAATCTGTCCATCTGACAAAGGGCTAATATCCAGAATCTACAAAGAACTTAAACAAATTTACAAGAAAAAAACAAACAACCCCATCAAAAAGTGGGTGAAGGGTATGAACATACACTTCTCAAAAGAAAACATTTATGTAGCCAAAAAACATATGAAAAAAGCTCATCATCACTGGTCATTAGAGAAATGCAAATCAAAACCACAATGAGATACCATCTCAAGACAGAATGGTCATCATTAAAAAGGAAACAACAGATGCTGGAGAGAATGTGGAGAAATAGGAACAATTTTACACTGTTGGTGGGAGTGTAAATTAATTCAACCATTGTGGAAGATAGTGTGGCGATTCCTCAAGGACCTAGAACTAGAAATACCATTTGACCCAGCAATCCCATTACTCGGCATATACCCAAAGGATTATAAGTCATTCTACTATAAGGACAAATGCACATGTATATTTATTGTGGCACTGTTCACAATAGCAAAGACTTAGAACTAATCCAAATGCCCATCAGTGATAGACTGGATAAAGAAAATGTGGCACATATACACCATGGAATACTATGCAGCCATATAAAAGGATGAGTTCACATCTTTTGCAGGGACATGGATGAAGATGGAAACCGTCATTCTCAGCAAACTAACACAAGAAGAGAAAACCAAACACCACATGTTCTCACTCATAAGTAGGAGTTGAACAATGAGAACAAATGGACACGGGGAGGGGAACATCACACACTGGGGCCTGTTGTGGCATGGGGGGGCTAAGGGAAGGATACAATTAGGAGCATTTATTAACTTTTTTTTAAAGAAACAAAACTAATTAACAACTTAACAATTATCTTAGTAGGCACAGAAACAACATTTTACAAAATCCAATATCTATTTCTGGTTTTAACAAAAAACTCTTAGGACAAGATAAGTATGTCCCTTCTCACCACTTATATTCAACATTGTCGGAGAGGTTCCAAACAGTGTAACAAGGCAAGTAAAATAAATACAGATTGGAAACAAAGAAATAAAGATGCTTTTATTACACATGACATAATTATCTGGGGAAAATCTCATGAATTCTAAAGAAATGCTAGTAGAACCTTTAGCAAATTTAACAAGGTTGTAGAACACAAGATTAATATCCAAAGATCAATTGTGTATCTATATACTAGCAATAAATTCATAGAAATTAAAATAAAAAATAATGCAATTTATGACAAATTTTTGAAATATTAACTACTTAGGGATAAACCTGATTTTTTTTTTTTTTGAGACAGAGTCACGCTCTATCACCCAAGCAACCCCTGTATCCCGGGTTCAAGCAATTCTCATGCCTCAGCCTCCCAAATAGCTGGGACTATAGGCGCACACCACCATGCCCAGCTAATTTTTGTATTTTTTGTAGTGACAGTGTTTTGCCATGTTGGCTAGGCTGGTCTCAAACTTCTGACCTCAGGTGATCTGCCTGCCTCTGACTCCCAAAGTGCTGGGATTATATAAAACTGATTTTTAAAGTGTGCAAGGCATGTACACTGAAAACTACAAAAAAAGAAAAAAGAGGATATAATATTAAGATTTCATGCTCTGAAAACTGATTTGTAGAGTCAATGCAATCCCAATCAGAATCCCAGTGGGTGTTTATTTATTTAGAGAAATTAACAAGCATATTCTAAAATCATATAGAAAATCAAAAAATATATAGTAGCCAAAATAACTTAAAAATGAAATTGAAAAAAAAATCTGATTTCTAGACTTATTATAAAGCTAATGTAGTCAAGACAGTGTGGCATTGGCATACAGATAGGCAAATAGATCAGAGGAACAGAATAGTGACTACAGGGGTTGAACCATACATCTATAGATAACTGTTTTTTGTTTTTTGTTTTTTTTGAGACGGAGTCTCACTCTGTCGCCCAGGCTGGAGTGCAGTGGCACGATCTCGGCTCACTGCAAGCTCCGCCTCCCTGGTTCACGCCATTCTCCTGCCTCAGCCTCCCGAGTAGTAGCTGGAACTAGAGGCGCCTGCCACCATGCCCAGCTAATTTTTTTTTTTTTTTTTTTTTGTATTTTTAGTAGAGACGGGGTTTTACTGTGTTAGCCAGGATGGTCTCGATTTCCTGACCTCGTGATCCGCCCGCCTCGGCCTCCCAAAGTGCTGGGGTTACAGGCGTGAGCCACCATGCCCGGCCTAGATAACTGATTTTTAATGAAGGTACAAAGGCAACTTAATAAAGGAAAGATAATATTTTCAATAAATGATGCACGGACAATTGGTTATCCATATGCAAAACAACAAACTTTGATTCACACCTCTTGTTACATGTTAACTCAACGTGGATTATATACTTAGATGTAAAACCTAAATAAAGCATCTAAAGAAAAACATGAGAGAAGATCTTTATGACCTTGGGTTAGGTAGAATACAAAAAGCAAAATCCATAAAAGAACAAACTGATAAATCAGACATCATTAAAATTAAAAATTCCTGTTCTTTAAAAAATATTGTTAAGAAAATAGAGAAGCCACAGAATGAAAAGAGATACTTACAAATCATACATCTCATAAAGGACTTGTTTCTAAAAAACAAATAACTCTTTTTTTTTGTCTTTTTAAAAAATTATTATTATACTTTAAGTTTTAGGGTACATGTGCACAATGTGCAGGTTAGTTACATATGTATACATGTGCCATGCTGGTGTGCTGCACCCATTAACTCATCATTTAGCATTAGGTAGATCTCCTAATGCTATCCCTCCCCCCTCCCCCCAGCCCACAACAGTCCCCAGAGTGTGATGTTCCCCTTCCTGTGTCCATGTGATAAAACAAATAACTCTTAAAATTCAATCAGAAAAAAAAAAACCCAAAAATGAGCCAAAGATTTAAACAGACACTTCACCAGTGAAGATATAGGTATCAAATAAGCATCTGAAAAGATAATCAACATCATGACTTGTTAGAGAAATGAAAATTAAAACCCCAGTAAGATACTACTACATACCTATTAGAATGGTTAATATTTAAAAAGACTGACCATATCAAGTGTTGGTGATGATGTGGAAGATTGGAACTCTCATACACTGCTGGTGAGAATATAAAAAATTGTACAACCCCTTTGGAAACAGGTATTTTTTTCTTAAGTTAAATATGTACCTACCCTGGGATTTAATGATTCTGCTCCTAGGCATTTACTGAGGATAAATAAAAGCACATGTCTATTCAAAGACTTTTATACAAATATTCATAGTAGCTTTATCTGTAATAGCCAAAAGCTTGAAATGACATCGAGATCACATGGACACAGGAAGGGGAATATCATACTCTGGGGACTGTGGTGGGGAGGGGGGAGGGGGGAGGGATAGCATTGGGAGATATACCTAATGCTAGATGACGAGTTAGTGGGTGCAGCGCACCAGCATGGCACATGTATACATATGTAACTAACCTGCACAATGTGCACATGTACCCTAAAACTTAAAGTATAATAAAAAAAAAAAAAAAAAAAAAAAAAAAAAAAAAAAAAAAAAAAAAAAAAGATGAATAGATTAAACAATTGTGGTATTTGCATGCAACAGAATAGTGTTCAGCAATAAAAAAGAATGAACTATTGACACATGCAAAAACATGGACTAATCTTTAAATAATCATGTTGAGTGAAAGAGGACAAACAAAAAGTACATACTATATGATCTCACTTATATAAAATTATAGAAAATGCAATTTAATGTATAAAGACAGAAAGGAGAGTAATAGTTGACTGGGAATGGGGAGGTAGAGCAGGTAGGATAAGGTAGTTGGAGGGAGGGATTACAAAAGTCTGGAGGGATTACAAAAAGGCATGAAGAAATTTGCAGAGGGGTGATGGATATGCTTAGTATCTTGAATTGATGGTTTCATATGTGAAAACTCATCAAACTGTACCTCATTGAAGCTATTTAAATTTTTTTAAGTTTCTAGAGAAACCATCAGGAAGTCTTATACTCCTGGGGCTTATCATAAGTGATAAGCACTCATCATTTAATGCTGTAATCTTGCAGTTCAATCTGTCTCCTTGAAGAGGGGTTGGGGAAGAAAAAAAAGCTTAGAAAGCAATGACCTTCCAGCAGGAAGGGAGGCAGAGGATATGGACAAGTTTAATCAGAGAAAAAGACCAAGACTTTAACATCCAGGACCTTACTTCTAGTTATGGTTCTTGCTCTAATTTAGCTGTAAGATCTTGGTTCCGTCATTTTGCTTTGACATGCTTCAATGACTCAATTTTAAAATGAAAGGATTAGATGCAACCAACTCTCAAGTTCTTTCAGAGCCATAACTCAATGATCTATAGATATATTTTAATCATCAACAATCCCATTTTCCTCACAACTCAGCACTTATAGGTATGGCCCTAAATTTAGCAGAACCACTTCATGTAATTTTGAAGTATGTACTATGTCATATATGCTGGTAATCTCTCTCCTGTGATAGAGTAAAGTCTCTGGAGGGTGAGGTCCCCTATCCTAAAATTTCTAGTTTCCCCATAGTATTTAAAGTTCAGAGCCTACATCATTGTAATATTGACTTTACAACTGACACTAAAATTATAACAATGCATAACTATCATTTTACTGCTTAAAAAGCTACTTTCCCACATGGCATCCCCATGAAGGTCTTATTCGTAATATACAGATAGAGAAATAGGTTCACAGAGGCTAAAGTAACTGACATCACCACTAACTAGCCTTGTGACCATGGCCAAGTTCCATAGTTTCTGTAAATAGAGCCTGTGAGATAATAGTACTTATCTCATAGGATTGTTGAGGATTAAATGAGTTAATATTGATAAAACTTTAGAGCAGAACCTGGCACATAGTAAGCACTATTATTAGTGCTTATGAAATTAATTTAACTTTATTGATTTATTTAACAAGTAAGAATTAAGTAATAGATCTAAGATTAAATTCACATCTTTTGGTTATTAGTCCAACATACATTTGACCAGTGATCAGTAATTATATAAGGTAATTGTAGATGCACCTTTCCTAACCACCATTACACCCTAGTCTAAAGGATGTAACCTCCTAGTTTTCTTCCTCCCTGAATCCTATTTGCTTCCTTTTCCTCCATAGTATTTACTTTTTAATTTTCTTCCTCCTCCACTAAACTGTAAGCTCAGAGAGCAGAAGCCAATGTATAGCCAGCTCCAGCACAGTACCTAGAATATAAGACTCTTTAAGGGTTTGCTTGACATTATTACTATTAATGGGGCCTAAATAGATAAAAGCTAATTACAATTTCAAAAATATATGTTAGTATATTTACCAGGATTTTCTGTATTAAAAAGATCTATGGTGAATTCAGCCATGACTCTTAAAAACAAAAAAACAAAAAACAAAAAAATGGTCCAGGCACGGTGGCTCATGCCTGTAATCTCAGCACTTTGGGAGGTAGAGGCAGGTGGATCACCTGAGGTCCAAAACCAGCCTGACCAACATGAAGAAACCTGGTCTCTACTAAAAATAACAAAATTAGCCAGGCGTGGTGGTGCATGCTTGTAATCCCAGCTACTCTGGAGGTTGAGGCAGGAGAATCACTGGAACCCAGGAGGCAGAGGTTGCGGTGAGCCGAGATCGCACCATTGCAATCCAGCCTGGGCAACAAGAGTGAAACTCTGTCTCAAAAAAAATCAAACCTGGCATCTGACCCATTTTTTCCTATTTGAGAGAGTGATACCTTGATGGGCAAGACTCACATGACTGTGCCATGGCAAAATGGCAAATGCCATATTTTATAAGAGGAATTATATGACCTGTGGTGTATTGAAGTCCATATAGTATAAAATTGTGCTACATATTCAATCATTCAGTCATGTTTCAAACCTGCTTAAGAGATGCGAGTCATCGTATTACAGTGATATCCTACACACACTGCAGAGTCTCTGGAATCATATGCCCAGTACTATAAGGGAAAGAAAACAAGAGACCTGAGAGAAGTTGACTGAAGTAGGTGGGACCCCAGGTCTTGTTTGCACATAGTTCTGCAGAATGCTAGATCACAGCATGTTAAACTTCAGACCAGAGTCAAGCCAGGGCTAACCTAGATAGAACCGTGAGGCAGATGAAGTGTGTCTTCACCATCTTCTTCCCCATCTAGAGCCCTCAGCCATTCTCCACTGGACTTTCTTGACAGAAGGAAAGCTACCTGAACTCAACTGTAGGGCAGTATTAAGAATTTAATATGCCTCTCCCCCTACTTGCTTTCTTGACGCTTTTCAAGGCCAGGTGTTAATCATATTTATCAGCTTGTTCTCAGCCTTTAGTGCATTGCCTGGCATATAACAAAGGGCACCAAAGGTTTCTTAAATAAATAGGTGGACGTAGAAAATGTTTTACTTGATGTTGATGATAGGAATTCTTTATATTTGCAGAGCATGTTTCGATTGACAAAACACTTTTATAACTAGGACTTCTCTGTTACTTTTCACCTTCTCCCTATTTACACATTTAAACATTATTATGTCAGTGGCTCCCTTGTTTATTTTTTTGGCTCAGATTTCTCTCCTAAATTGAATATCCTGTTGCTTGCTGGTCATCTCTGCTCAGATATCTCACAGACCTCTCAGATATAACAGCTCCAAAAGCTGAGCTTTCATCCTCCTTCTTCCCTCCTCAAATCTGCTTCTCTTTCAACTTCCTCATCCAGTAAATCCCAGCTCCGCCCACTCCATTTCTCAAGTTAAATCTCAGGAGCCTTCACAACCACTTCATCAAGACCCTCTGATGGAATAATTTGGACCTGTCTGTCACCAGGGTCAGCTTGGCCCATCTCCCCCTTCTCTGTGACCTAGCCCCACAGGCCCTCTTCCATTATTTAGGATATAATACATCCCATTCTCATGTTGGTTCCTATGCAAATGCCAGTTCTTCTGCCGCAAATCTTCTCCCACCTGTTCTCCAGAATGCTCTCCCACTTATCATTTAAATCTTAGCTTCACTGTGCATCGTAGGAGGCTTACCAGATCCCTGTCCTCTATTTGCGAGATGCCAGTAATCCTTCCTTCTCCCAGATGTGAAAATTAAATAGGTCTCCAGACATGACCTAATGCCCCCTAGGGAAACAAAAGTAGGCCCAGCTGAGCACCACTGCCCTATACCTGACTCACGACATCCTGTTATAGCTTTTCTTGGAAACCAGTTTGTAAACCTCTTTTGTGACTTTTCTGTGATGTTTACATTACATACCTGAATTACTTCATTATGGATAAAAACTAGTTCTTTTGCTTACAATGTATCATCTATATATAGATAGTGTCCAGCATGAGTAGGTACTCGATAAATATTTGTTGGATAAATGAATGAATTTCATTCTCATACAAACTCTATGGAATATGCACAGCCAGAATTAGCAACCCTATTTCTAAATTGAGGTAGAAGACACACTGAGTGGTTCAATGAGAGGCCCCTGAATCACATCATCAATAAACGGTAGACCTAGGAATCCATTAACCTAGGTTTTATCACTCTCAATTCCTCTTACGAGCATGTATCCTTTTACTGCCATTACCATGTTTTTAACCTTCTCAGATTACCTCATCTCCTTTCTCTTCCAAGTTCTTTATTACGTGTTGTCCTTGTAGTCCATGCACAGAAATATACACCTAGCTCTATATCAAGGGCTGAAAAGCTCAGACTTTACAGTGGCTTCCAGTGATGCTCCACTCTGCTGCTTTTAAAAACTCACAGCATATTAAATATAAGAGAGGTGGTTAGGGCTTCTCATGTAATAGGAGTGCAAGGGGGTAAAAAAAGTCAATAGCTCTCCTGAGTAAATTTGCTTTCATCATACACTTAGCTAGTCTTGTGGTCTACTCTAGTAAACAGTTAAGATACTCTAATCTTAAGGAAGCCATTGCAATATTGTTAACTAGAATATGGAATAACTTTTAAAGATGGCTGGCTAAAATTATCTTTTACTTTCATGCTGCTTAAGTATGGCCAAGCAGAAAAATCTCATTTGAAAATGAGAATTCTCTTAAATGGTACTTTTAGCATGCTAATGCACTTCCATGTTCCAAGGTTTTGAATAGCAAGATCTATATGGCACACTCAATTTTTTCCCTCAAATAAACTATTTTTCAATAGCCTAAGGGCCATAATGGTCAACAAGTGTCTGAGTGAGGACAGGGAATGCTGTTGAGAGGTAAATTTGACTCAGAGATGCCCCTGAGCCATGGAAAGGAGCTGTGCTGGTGGGCTTTGTAATGTTAGAATCCCTTTACTGTTACCAAAGGCTGGGGTTGACGCCTAAGCTTTCCCATCTCTCTGCAGAAGCAGAGAGGATAGTTAAGCGTACATGATCTGGAGGTCAACTTTCCAGATTAGAATCCTAACTTCGACGCTTTTTAAATGTCTGATCTTGACCAGATTACTCTACACTTTGGGCCTCAGTTTCCTCATATGTAAAGTGGGTTTGATAATGATGTTTATGTCATATAATTGTTGTGGGAGATTAAATGAGTTGATTCATGCATCCAGCATAAAATAAGTACCAAATAATAATTGTTACCTATTATCTGTCTTCTTTACATGTACATATTTCTATTTCTGTGTAAATAAAAGTATTTGGTGTTTTAGTAAGCTCTGCCCATATCCCAGATTTTATCATCTCACTAATTCACAAGCACCTTTAGGGCCTAACCTCCATTACATTTTCATCATCATAAAAGTATCACATTTGATTCTTACAACAATCCTAGGAGGTCGGGATGGTTATATCCATTTTACAGATATGAAACTGAGATCTAGGCTAGTTGGACTGTGCCTGTGATTATGCAATTAGATAGTGTTGGGGGGCCAGGGCTAAAGCTTTGGACTTCTTAGGAATACTCTTCTTTTCTTTTCAAACCATAGAATTTTCACAGACTCAAGTAAGACTTGTCTTAACACTTTTAGGATATTAAAATGACTTCAGAGTAAAGCTCCCTGGGAATCTGTTCTCCCTACTCCCTGCTCTAATCAATGTATCCTCACTGGGTAGCAGCTGCATGTTTTAGTCAGTGTTGCGTAAGTCTCTGTTTCTATCTCTCTCTCCTTCTTTACCGCTTCCTCCCTCCATCTCTCTTTCCTTTCTTCTCTCTTCCTTACTTCTACCTCTCTCCTTCTCTCCCTCCATATTTTTCTCTCTCTTAGACACACACACACACACACAAATACTTTATTCGTCTATTTCATATAGAAGGAGAAGGTGTCATTAATAATGACTTTGAGGTTTCCAACATCTGTAATGAGACAACTGTGATCAGGTGAGAGCCAATAGGTGAACTTGGATTACTAGTGCACGGAAAGGTCATGCATTAAATGAAAAAGCAAAGAAATGGAGTTTGGATTAAAAAAATAGTATGGAAACGGGAGAGAGGCAGTCCTTGATTCTAGTAAAGCTTGTAGGCAGTGGAACAATAATAATTAATTAAAAATATTTCTGAGGGAAGGTAGATGAGTCTGGGTAGCTAATCACTTCACTAAATTGATATCATATGATATTAAATAATTAACAATCCATTAATTATTTACAATGTATATTTGGAAAATTTAGTTAATATCACCAAGCTTTAGTTTTCTCTCTCATAAATTGTGAATAATAATTAATAATAATATTAATCTCCTAGGATTATTGTCAGGATTAAATGAATACTTACACTTAAATATTTCTTAGAGTATAAGAAAGTACTAAAGATTAATAAATAAATGTTAGCTATTGTCAACAGTATTATTATTTTATTAATGCTATCAGGAAGGGACAAGTATAGAAGGCCTCCAAGATGAGGGTGATAATAGATTTCTATTTGATACTTTAGGCAATAAGAAGCTATGAAGATAGAATACCTATGACTGAAAAGATATTTTGCAGTTATTTGTTAAAATAAGTATTTAGATTCAGGGAGTTCAGTTAGAATTTATTTGAAAGAACCAAGTACTTCTAAGATAGAATAAGATGTGTAACTAAATCTCAGAGTCATTAAAAGCATTGATCTCCAGGGCTCATGAGATCTAGGTCTATTCACCCCCAAATGAAATTGCATAGAGAATGCTAATGTATCAACAGAAAAACCCCTAAATGAAACGAAATAAAACATTTGAAATTATACTATGAAGTCAAGACAGTGATATGTAAACTCTTCCAAAGCACCATAGTCACAGACAATGGATTCCACCAAAATAGGCCTTGCAAACTTTGCTTCATTGAACTATGTTGACATAATTAAAAGTCAGTTAATGTAGGGATCACAAACATTTATAGTGGGGAGAAGCTTTTGTGATATTTACTTTTATAATGAACTGAGACTTAAATATTGCTCATGCACAGAAATATGTTTTGTGAACTTTGCAAGAATTCTTTTTTCATCAGTAATCTCTTCATTAAAAAGTCAAAAAGCAAGGCCCTTAATCATGTCATATTCTTTTGGAGTCCTTTACTCAGCAATAATTTCATTTAAAAACATTTCAGTGAACACTAATTGAACAGAAACTGTCAACTTCCTTTCATAATGAAAGGAAAACTGCCATGATGAAGAGTTTCTAATCATTATATCTAATTAAAAAGTTAATCCTTAAGTTTTTCATGTTTAAGTTCTTTCAAATGTAACAAAAGAATTTCTCTTTCAAAAATGGGAAACAAAGCACAGTCATTAACGAACAATGCTTCTGTGATAAAGCTACAAACTTGGAATTAAAAAATATTGGCCCAAGCTTTTATGAGGAAATTAGGAAAATTACAAGAATCAGCCAAACCTTGGCCTTCATTGACCTATTTTTTTAATACAGAAAAATTTCATTGTAGCACTGACAGTGAGGGATCAAAAAATAATTGGAATTTAAGCCTTTTGAAATACAGAGAGAAAAATGGCCTCTGCATCTCAGCTCATGGGGGAAATGAGACATGACTCACTCTCTCAGTATGAGTAAAGGTGATTCTTTTAGGTCTAGAGATAGAGTTAGAAGCAAGTTCTTCTAAATAAGTGAGGCTTTACCCCAAGATTCTGACTCACAGGAAAACCTTTAAAGCTACAGTCTAACCTCCTGAAGCCTAGTAGAGAAAGAGAGGATTCCTAGGCAAACATGGGAGATGATCCACCCAGGCATGACTGTCTCACTCTGTTCGTAAACAAGGCAGAAGTGGGAGAAATAGTTCTGAAAGACTAAATGCAAACTGCAAGATGATGAGCAGATTGCTTTGACTATCTCTACTTCCAGCCTATGCGTGCAAAGTATTTTAGGATACTGTGTGATGATCAGAGAAAGAAAACTTGTTTGAAAGTACCATTTTCTGGATGGTCAGGCCCCTCAAAGTAGTAACCAGATCCAGAATATAGTAATGCATTACATAAGGGGCTTGCAGATTTCATTAACAAAGACCAACAAGATCACTCCCAATAACTAAGTTTGCTCATTCTGGTATTACCCAATGTAGCCTCTAGCCTATTATAAAGCAGTCCTCGGTAAAGGCTGAGTATCTATAGCGCTGAAATAATATGATTAGATGTCAACTCAGATCATGGTCTTCACTGAGCAAAGGCAAAAATATTTCTAATGGAATATAACCTTATTTCATTCTATATTATTGCCTCTCAGGGACAGGAGGGATAGAAGATTGAGCAAAAGTTTTTGTAATATAATTTTTTCACATAGGCGCCTTTTAGATTTCATTGACATCCTCTGCTTTCTGCCTTCACTTTACATGTTTTTCCAGGAGGCATACATGCTATAATGAAAACAAGTGAGAAATGTGAAGTCTTTGCTCTGTTGCTTATGAGGTGTGTACGACCAAAAGAAAGCCTCTTGGTTTTTCTGAGCCTTTATTTGCTCTAATGAGAAACAGGGATAATAATCCCTGTTATCGCAGGGTTCTTCTGAGACTCAAATACAAAACGTGAAAACATTTTTGGAAACACAGAAATGAGTTTTTGTGTGTGAGGGAAAATGATTTAACATTGATTGAATATCCGCCAAGTACCAGGTACAGCACTAAATTCTTCATGTACTAGGTGTTTTCATAAAGTAACCCTGTGATATAGGCGTTGTACCCATCTAAGAGGTGAGAAAAGGAAGTGGTAGAGATATTGAGTAACATAACTAGGGTCTTAAAGCTTGCTATTTGTAGAGATAGAATTAAATTCAATTTTGTCTGTCTCCAAAGACAGTGATCAGCTCCCAGAAAGTAGAAATTGTTCTTTTGGTAGTACATTGTTTTAAAAAGCAAGGTTTTAATGTGAGTCATCCAAGGTTTGAATTCTAATGCTAAAATCACTCAGTGTTGCTATGAGTAAGTTGCTTAAACTCTCTCTGAAGTTTTATTGTCTCATCTAAAAATGGGGAAGAAAAGTAACTAACCCCTATATTTTTGTGAAGATGTCTAGAAAAAAAATGCACATCTAGCAATTAAAAGTGTTATTTGGCATACATTATACATTCAATACATGTTAGCTACTATTGTTTCAAAATTACTACTTTTTAAATTTGTTAGTAACCAATTCAGTAAATTATCTAGGAATCTCATAACTTTTTATAATTTACTCTGTGTATTCTAAAGATGAGGCAGTTTTTATTACATATAACTGACCATTGACCAAAAACAATTAAAGGCTAGCTAAGTTAGCTTAGATATATAAAAGAAATAAATCCAATCAGGTACAAGGTGAGAAGTTATGGTTAAAATAAAACAGAATTAATAAGGTTAGGTAGACAAAAAAGAATATTGCCAAGTTAGACTAAATGGGCAATGCGCAAATCCTAACTATCTCAACTGACAGTACGCTACCTTTTGAGTTATCATTAATGAGTAGTATAATTTACATTATGTATTATAAACAATATGGAGTATATATCCCCTCATTGAAAACATGAAAAAGTCAGTATTAAAGTCCTAATCTCTAAATTTATATTCTCCCTTAACTGTTTTATATAAGCTTATTAAATAAAGCAAAAACACATTAGAGCATGAGTTTTTCTCCTCATGCAATGACCTTTATCTCTGTTTGATTTATATGCAGAAAAACAAAAGTAATTCCAGCTGACAGATGACACAAAGATCAGAGAGGCACAAGGGTTCATGTAAAAACAAGTCAATTTGTTATTAAATATTGGTAGCACAAATAATTAGCTAATTAGGCAAAGTTTTTCTATAAACCTATTTCTTCATCTGTAAAATGGAACTAATATCTTCAGTCTCACACAGTTGTTGTGTAGGTTAGATAAGTTAATACGAATAAATTTCCAGCCTAGCTCCTGTCATTTAGTAGGGAATCATCAAAGTAGGTTATCTTCAATAGTTTCTTTTAAGTATTTTGGAAAACACCCCCTCTATTTATCAAATGCTTACAGGTTCTAAACTTTGTCTTAGGTATTGGTGACACATAATACTGCCCTGCCTTTAAGGATTTCACAGACTACAGTAGCTAATCATTTCACTAAATTGACATCATGATGGAATGACTATAGAGTGTGATGAAAAATAACATGGCCATATTGGTTGGAAGTCTAGGCGAGGTTGGGAAAAAGTAGACCAAGGAAAGCTACAGACAAAAAGAAATGTCACTGAAGCTGGATTTGCAGAGGCGGCAGGAATTTGGCAGAAAGACAAGAGAGGAAATGATTTTCCAGGCTCAGAGTAACGACATATGTGGTAAGTTATTCTCACCTCATGCCTATAGTTACTAGTGGAGAGACTTCTCCAGGCTAATTCTCTGGACCTCTTTCCCCATCCCCAAAAGATGGGAGTTTTATGCTAGGTAAGTTTGAAAAATGGGACTAGGAAAGCTCAGCTCACCCCTGCCTCTCGGGAGTCAGCCTGCCTGCTAGAGCCTAGCATTCCCTTTTCACTGTAAGATGAGGTTAGCTAGGACAAGCTATGCTTCTGCAAGAGAAATTGATAATTTGAAGGGTAAATTGAGTTCAGGGGTATGTTAGCAAGCCCTTTGGCTGCCTACCATAGCCAATTCTTCCAAGCTAGCTTTTTATCAGTAGTAGTTCTGATTTTTATAATCTATCAGAATCTGGCACCTATATCTTATCTGGGTTTGACCTTAACATAAAAAAGACTCTATTAAGCCTTGTCAAACTTGATAGAGAATGAAAGTTTAGATGCAAGAAATTACATACTATATCCAAAAGGTGGTACTTCTTATTTTTTCAGAAGAATAAAGTACTTCAGAAGTGGGAAGGGAGATAAATTAGATGTAAAGGCAGGGGGGTCCAATCCTTGGCTTCCCTGGGCCACATTGGAAGAAGAAGAATTATCTTGGGCCACACATAAAATACAATAAAACTAACAATAGCTAATGAGCTAAAAAACAAAAAAAATTGCAAAAAATCTCATAATATTTTAAGAAAGTTTACAAATATGTATTGGGCAGACAGGCTGTAGGTTGGACAAGCTTGATTTAAGGTTTAAAGTTGGTCATTGAGTAAGTTATAGGGGTTTCTCTGTCACACTAAGGAATTTGGACTGTATCTGAAAGCAGTGTGGAGCCAATGAAGGATCTTAAGCAGAATGACAAGGCAGTGTGTGTGTGTGTCGGGTGTGGGGGTGTGGGGCGGGTGGTGTGTGTTGGAAGTATTCTGGCAGCTTTAGGTGGATAGATTTTGTGGTGCATTGGAGGCAAAAAGCCAGTTAAAAGGCAGTTCTAATAGTCCAGGCAAGATCTTTGCAAGTAGATTTAGTCATTGATTCATTTTTTATCTCAACTTTTTTTTTTAGATTCCATGAAATATAAGACAAAAGGTCATCACACCCTACTTTTCAATCACAATTTAAAGATATCATAGGCTGGGCACGGTGGCTCACGCCTGTAATCCCAGCACTTTGGGAGGCCAAGGTGGATGGATCACCTAAGCTCAGGAGTTCAAGACCAGCCTAGCCAACATGGTGAAACCCCATCTCTACTAAAAATACAAAAATTAGCCGTGCATAGTGGCAGGCACCTGTAATATCAGCTACTCGGGAGGCTGAGGTAGGAGAATTGCTGGAACCTGGGATGCGGAGGTTGCAGTGGGCCAAGATCACACCATTGCACTCCAGCCTTGGTGAAAACAGTGAGACTCCGTCTCAAAAAATAAATGAATAAAAATAAAGATATCATAAAGGCTCAGATGGGTAAAAACTTCATATAATGAAAGTTCCAATAAGAATGATTCTCTTAAACTAAGCCATTGCTGAAGTGAAGAGATGATTATATGGACAATCTAGAACTCATCACAAATACTCATACCTAATTTAAAAAACATTGTCTAAAAGGCAAGCTAAATTTCCCCAATTATGCAATAACTAGATATTCTACAGAAAAAAACTAAATGGGGAGGACATGAACCTCCTGTCTAATGCCATCTTTCCTTCCCTCCCTGGACCACGCATCGCCACCACCAGAAAAAGAGTCTGCATGTAATAACAGCCATATAACAGACTAGGGTATAAAGGTTCATGAAAGATAATACAGTACACCATTCACCTTGTAACACTGTAACACAATAGGAGGTAAGTTCTAGAAGATACAGAGCAAGACCGGAAATTGCAGCTGTTGGCCTAACTCTCCATATTCTAACCTAGGTCCTTCTTGCTAAACAACCACTCTGTTTTTAATTTATTGAGTTGTATGAGTTTATTATCTTAAAGTTATTAAGTAATATCTTAAAGTTATTATGCATAAGTAAAAATGGGGAAATTGAGCTAGCTTTTTAAAGAACACCTCTTGGCCAGGTGCAGTGGCTCACACCTGTAATCCCAGCACTTTGGGAGGCCAAGGCGGTGGATCATCTGAGGTCAGGAGTTTGAGATCAGCCTGACCAACATGGTGAAACCCCGTCTCTACCAAAAATACAAAAATAAGAAGGGTGTGTTGGCGCATGCCTGTAATCCCAGCTATCCCAGAGGCTGAGACAGAAGAATCGCTTGAACCTGGGAGGTGAAGGTTGCAGTGAGCCGAGATCGCGGCACTGCATTCCAGCCTGGGTGACAGTCTGAGACTCTGTCTCAAAAAAATTAAATAAATGAAAATGAAGAACATCTCTTGCTCTCTATAAGAGACAAAATTTAGGAATATAACGCCATATTTTTTATTTAGCAATAATTTATTAAGGACTTAATGAACGTTATCTTCTGTGTTAGGTAGGTAACCAATCTGTCCTTTGGATAGAACTGCGGTAGCCACACTGGGCTCTGAGCTTGGGGTAAGGGTGGAGTATGCCTAAATTATATCTAGTTGTCTTCCAAATTTCAAAGGAGGTCAAAAATATTTTATTTATTTCAGAATTTGACACATTTACCCCAATAAAATATGATGAAGTCTCAAAAGGTAAAAGAAACGTTAAATAGAACTTTCAGAGGTGTAAGTGAATTATTTTGAAAACTATATTGTTTTTACTTCATCATTAAACATATTAAATTTCCAGAAAACCCATCAGCAATAATTAATTTCTGAGCTGTATAATTACCTAAATAAGTATAGTTCTCTGATCATTTTCATCAACGAATGCAGGCTTGCATAAAATTAGTATGAAAGCAGTGACTCTTTGGACTCAGAACCTGAGCTCTGATTACAAATCAGTTCCTTGGTCATGGTATAAATTAAGGTAAGTTACTTTGCTTCTAAAAGTCTACTTGTTCATCTATAAAATGAGGATAAGATGACCTATCTCCCTATGTTATTTTGGGGGTTATGTTAAAATAATATTAATAGTATATGAGAAATGCTTAATAGTTGGTAGTTGTTAGTATAATTATAATAGTAACATAAAGCCATCACATAAAGCACATGGCATTATCAAATGCCAGGGCTATAAAAGAAACTATGCATCCAGGCTGCCACTTTTTTCTTTCTTATTCATGGCTATACTAATTTTCACTGTATTCTCTTCTGGGGGGGTCTTGATGAAGTCTCATCATTCTTCTGAGCACCATAATCCAGACAATCACTAGGAATCAATCGGAGCTGACACAGTGAAACATGAATCATTTTTTTAATCTACTTGAACTTCCTCATTTTATAGTTGAGATGTAGACACTAAGATTCTGCGAGTTCACTAGGGTGATTCAGGGTCCAGAGTAGTACAGATACTAGAGTCCTGGTTTCTACTTCTGTGCCTTTCATTTCAACACACTCACTCATTTTCTTCTGAATTGTGAAATTCAAACATGAATTCACGTTGGGGGGGTCACATCACTTGATATAATCTGCCACTATAATATTTCTGCTGATCTTTGAATTAAACCACGACCCTTGAAATACACAGCTTACAGAACTGAAACAAGAATCTGTTCAGAAGACTATGCACTCTGTCAAGGCGACTATAATGGTATTCTATCATACAGTAATTTTAGTGATGTGATAATGGATATTATGCCAAGCTACTGCCACTCTGGATAAAGATATCTCATGATGACAGGACATTTTCAGATAATGACAAAATGTGATTTATCAATTTCTACATCAGTTTAGTCAATTGGTCTGGAAGGTGCAGAGGGAATATCTGTTCCCAGTGGCTGAAACGTAGTCCCGAAAACAAAACTTGTTTATTACTATCTTAAAATCGAACTGAAATTTAAAGGAGGAAAAAATTTTAGAGCAATGTTTGGCTTTTTTTTTTCAAAATTCCTCTTAGAATTTAATTAAAATAATCAATATCGACTCTTGAAATAAAATACTTAGAATGAACAACAGACACAGGCCTGTGATATGATTTTGTTACTTGAAACTTAATTGTGAGAAACAGACAGGATTCCACTGTAAATGTTCTCAATCTCTTACCCTGTTTCTCCTTCACGTTTGGAGGAGTTGTTAATGAACCCAATGGATGTTTTCCAGAGATGTACTTATGATTTTTTTTTCTCTTTGAGTTGGGGTCTTGCCTGTAACCTAAGCTGGGGTGCAGTGGTGGTGCAATCACGGCTCACTGCAGCCTCAAACTCCTGGGCTCAAGGGATGTGCCTGCCTCAGCCTCTGGAGGAGCTGGAACTACAGGTGTATACCACCGTGCCTGGCTATGTTATTTTACTTTTTGTAGAGATGGGGTCCCACTATGTTGCTCAGGCTGGTCTCCAACTACTGGCCTCAAGCAAGCCTCTCACCTTACCCTCCTGAGTCACTGGGATTACCATGCCCAGCTGTACTTATGATTTCATATTTCAACTTGAGAGAGAGAGAGAGGAAATAATATGCTCAAAAAAGCTAAAATATTTTTTCAGTAGGGTCAATTGATGATTTCCCTCTCAGCATTCCCCCCAAATTCTTTTTAGCAACTTTCCAAAGGAATCTGGGATATACATCATCCACTGTATTTAAATAAGATATTCCAAATATCTTTCATGAAAGTATTAGAGAAAGGGGTCAAGACCTAAAGAGGGGGGAAAGGGTCAATAGCAGATATTGGGTGGGGATGATCTACAGCCTGTGGTCAGTATCTGGGGGCTTTATTAAGATACTCTCCCAATTTCCAACTTAAAATGTGGTAAATTATAATTGACTTCATAAGATCAATACTCACCCATGTGAGGCAACCTCAAAGAATTGAAAAAAAAAAACACCTAGATGAGCATGATTGATTAATATATTAGCCTGTCTGAAGAAAAATTGAATCAATCAGAAGTTTGGGAGGAGGTTAAGGGTTAAGAATAAAAGAAAAGAACAAGGGTAGTGAGAGAGGCAAGTATTGTCTAGAAATCTAGGAACTTACTAGATGAGAAGGAGTGTGAACATTGGAGTTCAAACATGGCTGCAATTAAAATTTTCTGAAGATGTTTTGACTCCAGGAAGAGATATATAATACCTGGAAGTTATTTTTGGCTTCCTTTATTTTTCTTATCTTCTCACTGTCATATTCTGCCTCAGGAATCCACACTATTTAATCCATCCTTTTTGCTCTACATACAAAATATATCCTCAGTCTCTACAATAGATCCCCATCCCCATTGCTGCTACCTGAGTCCAGCCACCATTATCTCTCGGTTACAAGTACTGCAAAATATCATTCTAACTAGTCTCTCTCCTTCCATTCTTGCCCCTCCCCTCAAACTCATTCTCACTGTATACAATACATCATCTCATGCCTTTGTTTAAAGGAGTCCAATGGCTTTTTGTTGAACTTTGAGTAAAATGCCGACTTCCTTCCATGCCCCCAGTCTACCTGACCCAGCCTTACCTAACCCTCCAAACTCTATTCTCAGCCTTCTTCTTGACACTTTGTCTTGTCCACACTAGCCTTCTTCTATTACAATAACTTGTCAAACTTTTTCCAACCCTGAGGTCCTTGCGTATGCTAGTCTTTTATCTGTAACACCACCCAAGAATTGTCATAAGGTTGCCCCCTTTTCACCTTTCATCTCTCAAGTAGGAACTCAATTGCCTCCTCATTAATACTTTCCTTACTTTAATGTCTATCCAAAGAAGCATCTCTCCAACCTATCCTCCATATCACATTACCATAATTTAATTTTTAATAGCACACCCCTATCTGAAGTAATCTTATTTGTCTACTTGTTAACTTTCATATTTCTCTACTACAATGCCTGTTGTATTTATTGCTATGTTTTCAAGTTCCTAGAACAGGGATTCTTGGTTATACTATCTATTATCAATATATGTTTGCAAATGAATAAACAAATGAATTTTATGAACATGGGTGTTTCCATTCATGTGACAATCATATGTTTCATGCAAATCAATGACTTTTGCATACCTTGATATAAGGTATATTTTAACTAGTCTGAGTCAGTTTCTTGGCCTCAAATCTCCCTAGACACTTAGAATGATTGTCTGGGCTTTCAAAAGGACAGAATGTGAAGTTCAGAGACCTAATCACAGTATTACCTAAAGAAGTCCCTTGCGACCCTGCCTTGCCAAATATAACACTGTTCCACCTCTACCAATTTTTAAAGATACCACCCTTTCAATCACTCAGAAACATTTTCAGGTCCTATCCTGGCAACAAAGTTACAGAAATAAACAAGGTATACTTTGTTTTCTCACAAAGCTTCTAATATGATAGTTGAAACAGACCTGTAAGTAACTACAATGCTAAGTGTAAAGTGGGCATATTTTCCACATTTTGTGGGAGCACAGAGAAATGAAGCCCTCAAATAAGATAACATTAGAAATGATCCTTGAATGATGAGAAAGATTTTATCCAACACAGAAATAGAGTCATTACAGAGAGAGAGAGAGAAAAGCATGAGCAAAGATTTGGCTGGAGACTGCATGGTGGCTTCAGGGAATCAGAGAACAGTGAATAGTTGGGTGTGACCAGAACACAATAGTAGTGGTTGGAGATGGAGCGGGAAATACAGATTGGGGCCAAATTGAAGACAACCTTGAATGCTTTGCTAGGGAATCCAGTTTTATTTTGTAAACTAGTGGTTGGCAATCTGTTTTCTATGAGATGTTCATAAATAAACGTTCATGAAAAAGGGATTTCATTATCACACACATTTAAGAAACGTTCCACATATTTTACCAGTCTCTTGGAGATATAAGCCCCCAAGAGCTTTGAAAAATCCTAGGATAAAAAATAGAGAACTGCTTAAAACATGTTTAATCCAACATAGACCACTCATTAACACTTCCATAGATACGTAAGTGTAAGTCAGATTACACTTAAAGTGAAGCCTTCTTTAAATGATTTGAAGTTGTTAAATCATTTAAATCAGTAAGTGATACAAATAGAACTGAGTGTTAAGATAAATTTGGCAGCAATATTCATAATGGATTGAAGAGATCTAGGAGGCTACAGGTTATTGCAAACAGTTTATGGGAATGATAACACACCAAAACTCAAGCACGGAGAGCAGAAATGTAAAAAGGGAAAATATTTGAAACACTCTGGATATAATTCTATATCAATTAGTGATCGATTAATTCATGAGGGCCCTAGGAATAGAAATGTAATGGATCTGGTGATGACTTCCTGATTTCTGACTTGGCACACTAAGTGAATTGTAAAACAGGTTTGAGTGCAATGAAGAGCAAGAAAGAAGAAGAATGATGAAAATAGACTGAAGGCTCTGAGTGAACTGCAAAGAGTGGTAGGGATCTTAAAGTCAATTGTTATACTTGCGTTTGATTTAGTTATTGGAAAAACGAGTCCATAGGGAACTCCCAATTATGTTGGGTTGTTTTGTAAACTCAAAAGAATCTCTTTCCTCAACGTAGTTACAGTCTTCAACCTATTTAACTGTTATCATTCCATTCAGTCCTTTGAAAATAATGTTTCTTCTACTAGAAACCAGACTGCTGTCATGCTGCAGGTATGTTGTTTTCACTTTTCCTTGGAACAACCAGAAGGTGCCCAGCTTTGATAGAAGAGTCAAGAGAGTTGTTGCATCTGTAAGTTTTATTCTAAATATTAGAATCAGCAGTATAAGAATAACGTGTTTGTAACAGATAAAATGTTATACAATCAAAACCATATAATGGTTTTGATTTTGGGTGGAGGCTGCCTACATTTTAAGACATGTAGACTCAAACTTATCTTTAAATGTCTATATTCAAATTTCATAAAATTCCTATCCCTATGTAAACATACTAAAATAGGAAATTTCCAGGATATTTCCCTTTCCCATCTGATCAGTCACATTGTTTTTCCTCTTCAAGCTCTCTTACTGTCAATTTAATGTCCATATTGCACTCTTCAGCAAACTGTCTACAGATAGAGGCAGATAGCCTGTCTACTTCTGTCTGTTGCATGAATTATTTTTTCATATGTGACTCAATTCAATCTTGCTCACTTATATCAGGGTGAAAAAAAAAGAACATTCAGCTCTTTTCCTTCCAGAGAACAGACACAAGGAAAGGGGTTTCAGTGACAAGAAAGACAGGTGCATAGATCACTCATGACGATGGTTAAGAAGACCCTGCTATATTTAGGATAGGTGGAAATTTATCTTACTAGGAATTTTAAATGGGAACTACTTTCCTATTTGTATTTATTTCCTTAATTCCTTCCTACTTTCCTTCCTTCCTTCCTTCATTCCTTCCTTCCAGTCAAAAAATTAAGCATGTTTTAAATTGCCAACCGGGCATAGTAATCTATTGTGGTAGGTATTATAGAAGACATCATAAGAGCTTCGTAATAGAATACAATCATAGGAAAGGTACTCATTTTAATTACCAAATAAAAGCAAATTACTATAGCAATATTCTTCAATTTTTAACCTATCAAATTAATAAAGGATTTTACAAAGATAAAAACATCAAGAGTGCAGGCAGAAAGACATGTTCATACACTCTTCAAATGGGGGAATCATAAATTGGTAAAGCAAATAGTTTTAGAAGCAATTTGGCAATTAACTCTAAGCTCCATGGGCCAATAATCAGTCTCTCTTATTTTCCAGTATATCCCCATTTATTAACCTAGTGTTTTGTCTTGTGTTAACTGTTTAATAATGAATTGCTGAATGAGTATTGACTGAATGACTATGTAAATATTATGAACCTTAAAAAATTCACACCCTTTGACTCAATAATTGGTCTTTTTCTAAAAATATATCTTCACGAGAAGTGTAGTCAAAAGTTCTAGTACACCAAGGTTTACTTCACTATTGTTTATATTAACTTAAAGAAAGGTAACCTACATGCCCAACATCATGCGTTTTGGTAGAAAAAGAATATTTGGCAGTCATTAAAAAAGATGTCAACAAGCAGCCAACAAACATGAAAAAAGCTCATCATCACTGGTCATTAGAGAAGTGCAAATCAAAACCACAATGAGATACCATCTCATGCCAGATAGAATGGCGATCATTAAAAATTCAGGAAACAAGCCAGTGCGGTGGCTCACGCCTGTAATCCCAGCACTTTGGGAGGCCGAGGTGGGTGGATCACGAAGTCAGGAGATCAAGACCATCCTGGCTAACATGGTGAAGCCCCGTCTCTACTAAAAATACAAAAAAAAATTAGCCGGGCCTGGTGGCGGCGCCTGTAGTCCCAGCTACTCAGGAGGCTGAGGCAGGAGAAGGGTGTGAACCCAGGAGGTGGAGCTTGCAGTGAGCCGAGATCACGCCACTGAACTCCAGCCTGGGTGACAGGCAAGACTCAAAAAAAAAAAAAAAAAAAGTCAAGAAACAACAGATGCTGGAGAGGATGTGGAGAAATAGGAACACTTTTACACCGTTTTACACTGTTGGTGGGAATGAAAATTAGTACAACCATTTTGGAAGACAGCATGGCAATTCCTCAAGGATCTAGAACCAGAAATACCATTTGACCCAGCAATCCCATTACTGGGTATATACCCAAAGGATTATAGATCATTTTACTATAAAGATACATGCACACATATGTTTATTACAACACTATTCACAGTAGCAAAGACTTGGAACCAACCCAAATGCCCATCAATAATAGACTGGATAAAGAAAATGTGGCACGCATACACCAGGGAATACTATGCAGCCATAAAAAAGGATGAGTTCACATCCTTTGCAGGGACATGGATGAAGCTGGAAACCATCACTCTCAGCAAACTAACACAGGAACAGAAAACCAAACGCCACATGCTCTCACTCATAAGTGGGAGTTGAACAATGAGAACACATGGACACAGGGAGGGGAACATCACACACTGAGGCCTGCTGGGGTTGAGGGGCTAGGGGAGGGATAGCATTAAGAGAAATACCTAATGTAGATGATGGGTTGATGGGTGCAGCAAACCACCATGGCACGCGTATACCTATGTAACAAACCTGCATGTTCTGCACATGTATCCCAGAAGTATAATTTTAAAAAATGATGTCAACAAGAAAAATATTTTTCTAACTTAGAAAAATGTTCACAGTATGATGTTAATTTTTAAAAAACATTGCAACATGATGCTAATTTTTAAAAAGAAGTTATATTCTTAACTTCTCACTTAACAGACATATATAAATGAGACTCAAGTTTAGCTAGATATGTGAGCACGTGTCAATAAAAGTTTGTATCTTTCACTGAAGATACATACACAGAGACAGATAAAAGGACTAAAAAGTTGTTACTACATTAACAGTAGTTAACTCCAGGTGGAATTACAGGTGACTTTTAATTTTTAAAAATTATTTAATTCATACTATTTTTTACCATAAGCTTGTATTATATTTAAACTAAATAATACAAATTGTTTTTTAAGTAGCTAAAATATTCAGTTTTAAACTAAAAGGATTTATGATTAACTACTAGTTTTTATTTTATTAAAAAATAAAACTTGGGCCAGGCATGGTGGCTCATGCTTGAAATCTCAGCACTTTGGGAGACCGAGGAAGGTGGATCACTTGAGGTCAGGAGTTCTAAACCAGCTTGGCCAACATGGTCAAAACGTGTCTCTACTCCAAAAACAAAAAAAAAATACACACACAGACACACACACACACACACACACACACACACACACACAAGCCTGCCATGGTGGCGTGTGCCTGTAGTTCCAGGTACTCACAAGGCTGAGGCAGGAGAAATGCTTGAACCTGGGAGGGCAGAGCTGAGATTGCACCACTGCACTCCAGCCTGGGTGACAGAGTGAGACTCTGTCTCAAAAAATAAAATAAAATAAAACAAAACTTGAAGTTGGAAACATAATTTTAAAAATTGTAATTAAGTATGATAACAGGTATTATAGAGATTGAGTAAAAGAGATTAGAGAAATGAAAAATCAGTGTGTAAACATAATCAACTTTAGAGCTAGTATATAAACTGAGCTTTGGACAATGAATGTCATGGATAACTAACTATAATAACCATAACTGTAACAGTCAATGTTGACTGCTAACTGAATAGTGCAGCCTGTCAGAATAAAATGCAAATGTGTTCAATCATAGATTTTTTATGCAATGGTGGTAACTACTGTACTCCAAGCACTTATATTTAATGATGAAAATGATGAAGAAAAAGGTCATGTCGTCTACAACAGAGTATACAGAAACTAATTATAAAATGTATTTCGTGACATTATTTCAACCTTACAGAGAACAACTGACTCCTAAGTTAAACTATGATACTGTGTAAGATCAAAATTTTTGTCCGATTTCCTCCCAAACTATAGTACTCTACCTTTCATCACTGAAATAGTATGACCCACTTGAATATGGAATCTAATTTCTAACCAATGATTCCAATATTTCAATAGCACCACAGAATTGAATAAGAATCTGAGTTAAACTAAAAACAAAACAAATAAACAAAGGAAACAAAACAGTAAATCTGTGTAAACTTAAAATAATATGCTTGTTATTAAGTTGAGCTACTGTGGGAATAGAAGGTGTCATTCTTGATCTTAAGACACCTGCATAATCAGTAACAATAATAAATTCAAACTGATTGAGTGCCTTTATATGCAAGGCCCTGTATTAATATACATTCAGAAATCAAGAACACTTTATTAACTTACTGTTACGTGCTAAGCACTAGGGAAACAGGTAAATAAGACAGGTCATGCTCTAAGGAAATTCAGGTTAATGGCACAGAAACATATTGAAAAGTATCAATACTTATCCATACTATGGTAAAAAGTGATAAATTGTGCAGGTTATCCTGCAAGACATACAGGCATTGAACACATAGTTCCTCTTCTCTACAGCCATAAATGCAGATAAGTCTTGGCCCCAAATCATAATTTAATAATGATGCTACATGAATTGTCATAAAGAGGCCACAAGATTGAACAGCTATGCTACTGTGAGTTAGGCTCCATTCTGGGAATACGAGGAATCTCACACTCTCTAATCAGGGAGACTGAGAAGGAAACTAACCGCGATGTAAGGCAATACTCTAATTTTGCAGGATCCCATGTTAAATAGCAACTTTGAGAGCTCAAATGAAAGGATTAAAGAGGAAGATGCGCTTAATCCAGACTTTTTAAAAAATGGATAGGCTTTGTTGGGCAGAAAGGGACATTCCATCAGGTGGGAAATGGAAAGCCGATAACCTAGCACAGAGGTCAGCAAACTTGTTTCTTTAACGGGTTGGATAATAAATATTTTTCTGACTTTCTAGCCTTACAGTTTCTATCAGAACTATTCAACTCTGCCATTGCAGCACAAAAACAGCTACAGACAATATGTAAAAAAATAAGCATGGCTGTGTTCTAATAAAATTTATTTATAGATAGCATAATTGGAATTACTCATGATTTTCATGTCTGAAATATTATTCTTTTGATTTTCTTCAATATTAAAAATAATTCTTAGCTCTGGAGCTACACAAAACGAAGTATCAGGCTGGATTTGGCCTGTAGCTGTAGTTTGGTGACTCCTGGACTAGTTGGAAGGCAAGCTAACCACACAGATATAATGGTATACAAAACAATATTGAATATCTCAACAAATGGTTCCATTCTATCAGATTCAACCTTTCCATTTGATAATGTTTTGTAATGTCCTCCTTTTTTCATCTGAAATAAAATTCATAGATGATACAACTGACTACACATATTTTTTAAAATGTAGTGCCTTTACCAAAGTAAAAGAAGAAATAAAAAAAAAGTAGTTTATATTAAAATAGTGTGTTGAAAACATAGTGCAGGTTATCCTGCAAGACATATAGGCATTGAACACATAGTTCCTGTTCTCCACAGCCATAATGCAGATAAGTCTTGGCACAAAAACATAATTTAATAATGATGCTACAAAAATGAAAATATGGCAGTCTGTGAGTCCTACTATGCCAGACAATGTAATGATGTAGTGAAATGCCTGCATATATTTATAAAGAATAAATTTGGATTTAAATGGAATAAAAAGACCAGATACCATATTTTACAAAGGGTACAGGAAAATAAAACAGCAGATATATAATAAATTCTAGGTTAAAAATTAGTGTTAGAAAAAGTAATAGCAGACCATTTGTATTTGATAAAACGTCAGAGGAAATAACTTTAGTAGCTGAAATACAGATAATTTAACAAGGAAAATTGCAGATGGTAGGAGTAAGTTAAAAATGTGTCATTCTTGCAGATAAACTGGGTCTTACTGATATGTTTAATGTCAAAATAGGGCATGCCAGTAAGAGAGTCATCTAGCTAGTTATCTGTCTATCTATCTATTTATCTACCTACCTACCTACCTATTCCTGTTTGGAATTCCTTCTCATGAGAAGGCATATATTTGATTTCTAGCACTCTAAAATTCTATCCTTTGATAGGTAATGAGGAATGATAGATATAAACTCTGAAACCTAAGGGCTTATGGGGAAGTGGAGTTTTGATACAAGTTGAGTTTGAGATTTGACACAATATCAGAGTAATATTGAAAAAACAGAAAACTCTAAAACAGAGTTTTATTATCTGACTTGATGACGTCAAGTAATTTGCACAAACAGATTTCTTATTATGCTTTAAAGTGCTTTAAAGATTAATGTATGGTATGGCAATCAAATAAAATATTTTAAAAACAACTTTATTAATGAAATTTGGTGAGATCCCTGTATTTTATGTTTCTATCAAGTTAAAATATTTGAGTCTAGATCTTTTGACCAACATCACTCCTTTTCTGTTCACTAGGGACTAAGGTTAATGATAATGTTTTGTATATTTTAAAGTAGTTAAAATAATAGATTTCACACGTTTTTTTACATGACCACAAAGAAATAATAGATGTTGGAGATGACTGACATGTTAACTACTCTGATTTAATCATTTCACAATGTATACATGCATTGAAACATCACATAGGGCCCCATAAATATATAAATTATTATTTGTCAATTAAAAATAAAATAAAACTTGAACCAAAAAATTAAAATATTTGGTTCCAAATATATTCAAAGGAGTCTCAAATCTCTTTACTTGCATATTTGCAGATGAAATCTATACACATAGATTGATGCAAGAGAGGTGTGTCAATACTAAAATCAGCATTATGTTTTAAGGATGTGGTCTTCCAAAATGGGGAACTGACAAAATTGCTAACAGAACAAAGTGTAATGGTCCCTTGATTTTCGCGGAGTTATAGTCCTAGAAAATGTAATAATCATTGAATCCTTGCAAAAATACTTGTTTGTAAAATTGAGTTTGATTTTAGGCTTAGATAATAATAAACTTTTTTCGTTAATATTCATGACTGTCTAGTGGAACGCTAAAAATTGTGCAGTACATGGGGCAATTATTTGTGGGGCAAGACCACTCTGCACAGAGTGTCTACCATCCCTGACCCTCTTCCCCTAAATCTCAGTATCACTTCCAATCTTTAACAACACTTAAGTACCTCTCTGCTCTTCTAAAGTGCTTTCTCACCAGTCAGAATGGCTATTGAAAAGCCAAAAAATAACAGATGTTGGCGAGCTTGTTGAGAAAAAGGAATGTTTATACACTTTAGTGAGAGTGCAAATTAGTTCAGCCACTTTGGAAAACAGATTGGAAATTTCTCAAAGAACTTAAAAAAGAACTACCATTCAACCCAACAAACCCATTACTGAGTATATACCCGAAGGAATATAAATTATTCTACTATAAACACACATGCACGTGTATGTTCTTTGCAGCACTTTTCACAATAGCAAAGACATGGAATCAACCTAGGTGTCCACCAACGGTAGAATGGATAAAGAAAATGTGTACATTGATAACATGGAACACTATGCAGCCATAAAACAGAATGAAATTATGTCCTTTGCAGCAACATAGATGCAGCTGGAGGTCATTCTCCTAAGCAAATTAACACAGGAACAGAAAATGAAATGTCGCACGTCGTCACTTATAAATGGGAGCTAAATATTGAGTACTCATGAACACAAAGGGGAACAATAGACACCAGGACTTACTTGAGGGTGGATGGTGAGAAGAAGGTGAGGATTGAAAAACCACCTATTGAATATTATATTACTGTGTCCGGAATTGGTGTGTTCTTGGTCTCACTGACTTCAAGAATGAAGCTGCAGGCCGAGGCGGGTGGATCACGAAGTCAGGAGATCCAGACCATCCTGGCTAACACGGTGAAACCCTGTCTCTACTAAAACTACAAAAAATTAGCCGGGCGCAGTGGAGGGCGCCTGTAGTCCCAGCTACTCAGGGCCCTGAGGCAGGAGAATGGCGTGAACCCAGGAAGCGGACCTTGCAGTGAGCCGAGATCGCGCCACTGCAGTCCGGCCTGGGTGAAAGAGCGAGACGCAGTCTCAAAAAAAAAAAAAAAAAGAAAGAAAGAAAGAAGCCGCGGACCCTCGCGGTGAGTGTTACAGTTCTTAAAGGCGGCGTGTCTGGAGTTTGTTCCTTCTGATGTTCAGATGTGTTTGGAGTTTCTTCCTTCTGGTGGGGTTCGTGGTCTCCCTGACTCAGGAGTGAAGCTGCGGACCTTCGCGGTGAGTGTTACAGCTCTTAAGGCGGCGCGTCTGGAGTTGTTCCTTCCTCCCGGTGGATTCGTGGTCTCACTGGCTTCAGGAGTGAAGTTGCAGACTTCTGCGGTGAGTGTTACAGCTCACAAAGGCAGTGTGGACCCAAAGAGTGAGCAGCAGCAAGATTTATTGCAAAGAGCGAAAGAACAAAGCCCCCACAGTGCAGAAGTAGACCCCAGCGGGTTGCCACTGCTGGCTCGCGGAGCAGCCTGCTTTTATTCTCTTATCTGGCCCCACCCACATCCTGCTGATTGGTTCATTTTACAGAGAGCCGAGTGGTCTGTTTTGACAGGCGGCTGATTGGTGCGTTTACAATCCCTGAGCTAGACACAAAGGTTCTCCAGGTCCCCACTAGATTAGCTAGATACAGAGTGTGGACACAAAGGTTCTCCAAGTCCCCACCAGAGTAGCTAGATACAGAGTGTCGATTGGTGCATTCACAATCCCTGAGCTAGACACAGGGTGCTGACTGGTGTTTACAAAGTTTGAGCTAGATACATAGTGCCCATTGGTGTATTTACAATCCCTTAGCTAGACATAAAGGTTCTCCAAGTCCCCACCAGAGTCAGGAGCCCAGCTGGCTTCACCCAGTGGATCCCGCACGGGGGCCACAGGTGGAGCTGCCTGCCAGTCCCGCGCCGTGCGCCCGCACTCCTCAGCCCTTGCGCGGTCAATGGGACTGGGTGCCGTGGAGCAGGGGGCGGTGCTGGTAGGGGAGGCTCCGGCAGCACAGGAGCTCACGGAGTGGGGGAGGCTCAGGCATGGTCCCGAGCCCTGCCCCACGGGGAGGCAGCTAAGGCCCGTGAGAAATCGAGCCCAGCGCCGGTGGGCCGGCACTGCTGGGGGACCCAGTACACCCTCCGCAGTCGCTGGCCCGGGTGCTAAGCCCGTCATTGCCCGGGGCCGGCAGGGCCGGCCGGCCACTCCGAGTGCTGGGCCTGCAGAGCCCACGCTCACCCGGAACTCACGCTGGCCCACAAGCATGGCGCGCAGCCCCAGTTCCCGCCCGCGCCTCTCCCTCCACACCTCTCTGCAAGCTGAGGGAGCCGGCTCCGGCCTTGGCCAGCCCAGAAAGCGGCTCCCACAGTGCAGCGGCGGGCTGAAGGGCTCCTCAAGTGCCGCCAAAGTGGGTGCCCAGGCAGAGGAGGCACCGAGAGCGAGCGAGGGCTGTGAGGACTGCCAGCACGCTGTCACCTCTCAATACTACCAGGTTAATGAAGTAATTTGTACACCAAACCCCAGGAACATACAATTTACTCATGTAACAAACCTGCACATGCACCCCCCGAGCCTAAAATGAAAGTTGGAAGAAAAACATTAAAAAATAATTTCTAGGGGCTCTCCTCTCTCCGTCTGTCCTTGGGAATCACTGGTCTAAATTCTGAGTTAAAAAATAGGTTTATGTAACTTTTTGTATAATGTCCAACAGTTAATTATCAATAAATTGCATGCCTCATAATTATCTGACAATAATGACTCTACATATGAGCACAGAAGGGCTAGGAGAGGGAGGGCAACTTATAACAATAAAAGGAAAACTTAATTCCGAGTTTAAGGACATGGACCAATTCTGCCACAAACTGAAATGACCCTGAGCAATTACCTTAACTTTTCTAGGGTACAGTTTCTCTTTTGGAAAATGTACTAGGTGACTACTAAGATTCCATACAGTTCTGATATAATTACAAAACATCTAGATGCCTTTAGGAAACCAAAAGAGTGGAACAAAGTAGAGAATGAATGAGAATAAAACCAGGTGAGGCTACACTTGTAAGAGATCAAATAATATCAGAAAAAGAGGATGGACAATGAAGAAGGTGGTATCAAACAGAGATTTGATTCTTGGCATGATGGATACATAGGGAGATAGAACGTTTGTATGAGATTCACACTCAGCAATGTGAGATGATGCTCTTGTACTAAAGACAGTGTCTCTCCGCACTTTTATTTTGTATTTATATTAAATTTACAATAGGTGGTTCCCAAATACCACAAATGTTGCAAACTTGAATTCAATTTACAAGTTACACAGCAAGTATCTTATTCTGGTGTTAAGTGCTGTGGGAATCAACTCCAGCTGCTTCAGATCTACATAGTTCTTAACCATAATGAAGGAGGGAAGCGATCTTCAGAGACCCAACTCATTCAGGGTTCCTGAGACCAGAAAATAAAGTAGGCTAAGGGAATCCAGGATTCTGCAGGGGAATGCCAGTACTCCCAACCATGTAGAACATCCCAATGCATTAAGGAATTTCTGTTAAATTAGAGATTTACAGAGGTCTCCTTAGGGTATTTTACCTCCCAGCATACTTCAAAAGGTCTTATTTTTGCAAGACGCGGTGGAGAGAATAAGGAAGTCATACACACCTGCATGTGAAATGCATGCTACCCTTATCAGTGGTGTGATCATAAGCATTACTCTTAGGTTCCATTTACATCTTCAAAATGGAGATAACAACATCACTCTGTTAGTGTTATTGGGAAAACTGAAGGAAATGACCAATGTCATTTCCTAGCACAGTGTCTCACACATTGTGAGCATGGTGAGTATGCAATAAATATTGTCATTTTTGTTCTTTTCTTTCCCATTCTGTGTGCTTGGCCTCTCCTTGCCCTATCCCAGAGAGAATGCTCTGCTTATGTCAGCATCCAGCAATAAGAGTGCTAGGAGTGTTGACCAAATGGCTTCACATCCGCCACAGGAATACTTACAGTTTTAATTCCTTCTGTGTTATCACTTGCTCTCTTCTGTTTCCCTTACCTGGGGGACAGCTGCTATTTCCCAGAGACAAGAAAGTCTTATTCTTCCTTGGTAAGGGGCTGCCTTTCTAAGAGGAGTAAGTCGAAGCAGGTGCTGAGTTAAAACAAGCTGTCAGATCATTCTGGCTGAGCATAAACTGAGCCTAAGATTTCATCCTAGGGCAACCCTACTTCTTGGACTAAAAAGTCCTCCGCACTCAAATTGCTGCAAACTGCTGGTTCTGGAGTTGCTGCAAAGGAACTATGAGGGGAGATTTACAGAGCTTGGCTAAATATTTTGAACACAGTTGTTCTTGCAGAATTTTGCTGAGGAAATCTTTCAGCATTTCCTTACCTCTAAATACAAGCTTATGGGAATGCTACTTCATCAACACAATTCTATTTTACATGATTTTTTTTTCTAGCATGCACAGTTGTAAACTGCTGAGAACCTTGAAGGACATAATGTCACCTCAGTATCAGCATCATGTGGTACTATGCCAAAAGTTTCTGGACAGTTGCCTAGCCTAGCCTTTATCATTATAAGGAAGACATCAAAAAATTCAGTGGAAAATCCATAAATTCTAATGAAAGAGCACAATATGAATGATGAATTTGCTGGACAGTAAGTTCTTCAGGATAAAAAACATACTTTAGATATCATTAACAATAATAAATACGATTTACTGAGTAATTGTGTTCTAAGTGCCATACTGGGGTTTTTATATACCGTATTTTCAATTCTTATAACATTTCCCTGCAACATGAATGTATTATCCCAAGTTTTGCAGAGGAGAAAAATGAGGCTTAGAGAGGTTAAGCAAATAACGTCACACAGAGCTAGTAAATTCAAATTTGAGATTGTCTGGCTTTTAAGCATAAAACATTTCCAAAGTGCTTCCCAATAATTAATAAGTATCAGTTGACACAGTCACATACTATTAGTACTGGATGAGATTTGGGTGTTCATCTAGAAAACCAGCTGTCTTACAAACAGAGAAACTGAGGCTCAAAGGGTTAACTGATGATGAAGCATAACACATAGAGAGTGGCAGAGCAGGCACTCAAACTTCATGAAGTCCTCATCAAGGCCCACCCGGCTCTCTCTGACCAGGCCCCACCCTCCTCTCCAGGCATCTCTTTTAATGACCCTGCTCTCACAGGGCTCAATGTTCCGGGCAAATAGAACTGTGTGCACAGGCACCAAGGTGTTACATGCTTTTCTGTATTTTTCATTTCTGCTCAAAAATTTATCTCTTTTTATCTGCTTAACAAACACGTACAACATTTTTAATTCAATTTAATGCCATCAAAGTATCACTACCTCTATGAAGCCCTCACTGATCCATTTCTCTTCTCTTCCCAATCAAAAAATGTATTAAGAAATAGATTAGTAATAGCCAATGTTTACTCATTCATTTATTACTTAAATATTAATTGAGCCTCTACCATATGAAAGCACTATGCTAACATTTTGTTAATCATTCATCACCACAACTCTCTGAGGTAGTTGTTATTTATATCCTCATTTTATAAAACAGAAAATCTTGGCTGGGCGCAGTGGCTCACACTTGTAATCCCAACATTTTGGGAGGCTGAGGCAGGCAGATCACAGTGGGTCAGGAGTTTGAGACCAGACTGGCCAATATGGTGAAACCCCATCTCTAATAAAAATACAAAAAAAAAGAAAGTAGCCAGGCGTGGTGGCGCGTGCCTGTAGTCCCAACTACTCAGGAGACCGAGGCAGGAGAATTGCTTGAACGTGGACGGCAGAGGTTGAAGTGAAATGAGGTGGCACCACGGTATTCCAGGACCAGTGCGAGACTGCATCTCAAAACACACAAACAAACAAACAAAACAAAAAAACCCATAAAATCTTAAAAGTTTAAAGAGATGCAGTATTTTTTTCCAAGTATTTCAATTTTTTTACTTCTCTGTGGTTCCTCTGTATTCTGAATATGCATTCATTGTGGTATCTGCAGCAATCTCTGAAATTTTGCTTCGCTTCTAAGTTGTGACTTACGATGATATAATTATTTGTATATCATGGTATACATGGTATATCATTTGCTAAATTTTATAGGCCATTATAGGCTGTAAGCTCCACAGTAGTAGGAGAGATATCTACTTTCTTTACAATTTTATTTTTTATTTTTTATTATTATTAGTAGTAGTAGTATTTTCAAGATGGAGTCTTGCTCTGTCACCAGGCTGAAGTGCAATGGTGCAATCTCGGCTCACTGTAACCTCCACCTCCTGGGTTCAAGCGATTCTCCTGCCTCAGCCTCCCCAGTAGCTGGGACTACAGGTGCCCGCCACCACGCCCGGCCAATTTTTTTGTATTTTTAGTAGAGACAGGGCTTCACCATGTTGGCCAAGATGGTCTCGATCTCTTGACCTCCTGATCCACCCACCTCGGCTCCCAAAGTGCTGGGATTACAGGTGTGAGTCACTGCACCCGGCCAATTTTTTTCTTTTTTCTTTTTTTTTTTTTGAGACCAAGTCTCACTCTGTAGCTCAGACTGGAGTGCAGTGTCACCACCTTGACTCACTGCAACCTCCACCTCCTGAGTTCAAGCAATTCTCGTGCCTCAGCCTCCTGAGTAGCTGGGACTATGGTGTGCACCACCACGCCGGGCTAATTTTTGTATTTTTAGTAGGGACAGGGTTTCACTATGTTGACCAGACTGGTCTTGAACTTCTGGCCTCTAGTGATCCACCTGCCTCTGCCTCCCAAGTGCTGGGATTACAGGCGTGAGTCACCACACCCAGCCTGTTCACTATAATATTATACACACAAGGCCTGACAGAATAGTACATAGTAGGCATTCAGTACATGATAGTCAAAGAAAGAAAGAGAGAGGGAGGAAGAAAGGAAGGAAGGGAGGGAGGGAGGGAGGGAGGGGAGAGAGAGAGAGAAAGGATGGAAGGAAGGAGGGAAGGAAGGAAGGAAAAAGGAAAAGAAAGGAAAGAGAAAGAAAAAGAAAGAAAGAAAGAAAAAGAAAGAAAGGGGATACGAAAGGAAAAGAAAGGAAGAAAGAAAGACAAATGCACAAAACTCTGGTCTCTGAGTCTCCACTGTTCTGTGCTGCTTCCCTAGATTAGTCTGCATTAGGAAGAAATGCCACATAAACAATGATGGACATGTTTCTTCCCAAGGCTGACACTAACATCCTAGATGTACATTTTGGAACGCACTTTTGGGCACTATAATTTTCTATTTCCTTACCTATGATTATGGTTATATTAATTCTACAGATCCAAATGGAATGAAAACTTATTTGAGAGGGACAGAAGCTGATTTTCAGACCTGCTGAGGAACAACATAATGACAGAGTCCTGTTAGTACACAGTACCCCAAATAACAGGAGTTTGGAAAAGAGCCTTAGGAGGAACTCAAGTCATTACTATGGCCCTCTGTTATAGCAGCTGGAAATCACACTGCTGATTTCCACGTAATACTGCAAATATCTCCGAGGGCAAGATCCAAGCTCCCAGATGCTTAACAACCCTCAGGCACGTTCTGTACCACATGTGAGTCCCTGAACTATTTTAAAACATGCACTATTCTTCTTTATGCTTTATCAAGGATTCTAATGTTTAGTATCATTAGCCTCCAGCTTTAGGTTTTACAATATTTCACAGGATATTCCCAGTTAATTTAAGGGGTAAAAAGTAGTATCATGAAATTCTCAAAACAGCCTTAGTTTTAGTGGACACATGAATACATATAGGTACACACATGCTCTTATTTTTGTGATAATATACGTAAGTGTATAGTACTTACACATCTCTATATAATTTAGATATTAGATGTATGCTATGGATGCATATATAAATGGAAACAGATCTATAAATATAAATATATCAGTAGTTTTGAGGACCTACTAGAAGTAAAGGAAATAAAATTTACATGAAAAAATACTTTATATGGATAGAATGCAGCATTCTTTGGAAGAACAAGCTGATATACTCTAGGACAGAAAAATTGAAATAATATAGAACTCTAATTTTTATATGTGTGCATATATATGCATATATATACTTACATATACATAAAATATGTTAATATAAATAAGTAGGTATAGTGAGACATTTGAATACATAAAGTCTGTGTGTATGTATGTGTAGAGACAATTGAAATTATTTAACATAATGTATTTGAAAGTTTTCAAGCATTGGTGAAGATGGATTAATCAATTTAGCATAGCACTTTTATAGGACTGAAATGGTAAAGGGTGGAAGGGTCTGGTAAGTGAAGTGTGTTAAAACATTGAAAATCCTAAAAGATATGGTTTCATAGCTCCAGTATTTGTGGATCACTATTAGTCCCAGCCAATAATACAGTACATGTGAATGGGAGGGAAAATGTATAGAAATGCTTATGCAAAAGAATAAGGAGAGATGGTGGCTACCTCAATTTGTTGCCTTCTTATATGTCACTGGATCTCTAATTATCAGTATACGGTCTATTTCAATTCTTGAAAGCATTACATGGCTGTAAGTTTCAGACAAGTAGGAGGCATTGTTAAAAACTAAGGAAATAAAAGTTTCCCTCAGTTGATGAAAAAATATGAATATTTTTAGAGTTTGCTTATTATAACCTAGTATTAGAGATTTGGGTTTGGGAAATTACCATTTATGAAATAAAAAGTATGTTACATCTTGGATTAAAATAATTGCAACAATAAAGCAAGTTTGCTTCCTCTGCTCTGTGCAACAACCATAAGCTAGATGCTATTAAGTAGGCTTGCTTCCTAGCCTATGTGAGCCTTGAGAATTTAATGTAATCAATACAGAGATATAAGCTAAAGACATTTAAATGAATGTATTTGTTAAAGAGTATACACAGTGTTCACAACTGTTAAGACTTTTTATTCAGTTTGGAATTCATGTTAACTTTAAATAATAACTGCATTTCTAAATGTCAACCTCCATTTTAAGCCAAACCAGTTTAATAATAAAATGATAATATATTTTTTATTTAAATCAGGAGGCTGAGATGCTCTATCTCTCTAAGCAAAGCTTATAATTCCATGCAAATCAATCAAAAGCCATATATATGGCTATGCATATGTAACTATATTATTAAGACCAGTGATAAATGACCTTCTTGGAAGTACTTTTTAAAAACTATTATTAAAATTAAAATATTCTCTGCACCTGTCACCATAACATTTTATTCATGATCAATATCTACTTCTCCACTATGCTAAAAATCATATTAAAATTGAGATTGAATTTTTCTGCAAATACAGCTTTTCTTCTTTTCAATACATATTAAAGAACAGTCATTGTTCTGTATGACAGTGACTACAGGTGTATTTTATTTATATTTTACAGCATTTGCAGGAAGTTATTTTCTCTCCTTTAAATGAAGAGAGAAAAAAATGAGCCAATTTTATTTCTGATAAAATGATAGTAGTCTGGGGGCTAGAATAACCTAGGAATCAAATTAAAGGTATCTGCACATCTGCTTTAGAAATGCGTTACAGAAGAAAGAGAGCTATAGATGTTGATATAAACTTATTGCTTCTCCACGAATAAATTAAGTGCTTAATTCTTTTATTCTGAGTTTAACTATCCTCTATTTTGCTCATAATTATTCCTTTTCTTTGTAAAATTAATTTAGTGTAAATAATTGTTCTTCTCCATAACTGAAAAGGCATACAGTATTATAAGAGTAAAATTAGAATAGCATACTTCAAATCACTGTTTTCTATAGCTAAAGAAACAAATGTTCTTTTGCCTTTAAAGAGATGGAAAGTTTAGTTAAAATTTATTTTTCTCTGCTCTTTAAAAAAATAATAATAAATAGGCAGGATAGAACAAAAGTTAAAAATGATTAGAAGTAAAAGGGCTGCTAAAAGACTATGATAAAAAATAATATAACCTGAGGACTAGAGAAGTTGAACTTGATGAAAAGTCAGTGAAATAAACTGAGCACGGCATCCCTAGACTTTCACAGGCCACCAGAGGTATGAGCCCACAAACATGTGTGAAAATGACAGGTTTTTCTTGGCCTAATATTTTACATACAGGCATACCCATGGTACTCTGCAAAGTTTCCAAGCCATTCTAACCTTAAACAACTTGCTCTCACTTTCTTCAGACACTCAAGGGAAAGTCATAAGGAAAAGGCTCACCTGTGCTGGGCTGAACCAACCATGTGGGCAGGTACAATGCTCCCCACAAGTCCCTTTGCCCTTGGTGCTCGTCTTGTGGGGGCTTTTCCGCACACTGTCCCACAAGGTCCTGTGGAAGCTGGACCCCCCGGTCCTGTTTGAAGCTGGGCCCCCTGGTCCTGAGGAGGGCATGGTCTGAGAACTGTACCCGAGCCCCTGACAGTTCCTCTGCCAGCCACAAGCGCAGTGGGCATCCCTGATCAGGGTGGGCGCACTCCTGCCGGCATCCATCCCATCGGACCCCCGGCTGCAGCTGTGTTGCTTGGTGAGGTATGCATTCATACTGCACTGATGCCTACTCTTTCCTTTGGTCAGCTCTGCACAGAAATGTCTCCTCCCTCACACCCCTTTCTTCCAGCCAGTTGCAAAAGTCTTTTTTCCACCGTGGATCCCTCAGTATCTTTGACAGCTGCTATAAGCAGTGCATCGTGGGAGCAGTGGGAGCAGCGAGAGCAGCTCCGCACAGCATTATCTGCGGGCTGGTAGCTCTTTGTCAATAGATGACTCAACTCACAGAGCAACTTGACAGTATCCCTGCTCTAGGCAGAAGCAATCAATGCTCCACACAGCTGGGCTACAAGACTGTACACTGTGTTACAAACCCTTTTTGGATGGAGCCCTACAGTAAAGAATAACTCTTTGCTGTTTGGCATTCCGGCTTTTCCCTTTCCTTGCCGATCCCCACACAAAATACAAACCTTAGGAAAGAGAACTTATTATGAGATTCTTATGAGATTAGTAGGACCCTTCTTTCCAGAAAGGATGCATCTAGGCTTAAACTTTATAGCATAAGCAATAAAAAATGATGGGAAAGTTAACCTGTAAAGGAATTTTCAACATTTATAAGAATCACTTATCTAGAGAGAGATTTGCCAAGACACAGACCCAGTCATGAAGTAACTATATAAGATCATCAATATTAACTCTGAAGAACATAAATTCATTTGGAAAAATCATTGAGGTCACACCATTATACTAGAGTCTCTTAAAATTTGGAAGTTTGTTTTAAATCACGATTATGCATTTTAATCCAAACATATATTCTTTATGCTATACACGATTATTAATTCTTTCTTATTCAAAGCAAGGCAGTTTTCAAGGTTTAAAACTGATGGGTTGGGCTTATTTTAAAACAGTATTTTTCCTTACCCCAAATTATTCTGAGGGTTTCCTTTCAAATACTTTACCACAACAAATACATTCACCACAAAGAGAGTCTGCGTTTTAAAGTGAAAGATGCATCCAACTCTGCCATACAGTATTTTGGTTTCCAAAGACAGAATTTTCAAATTCTTTCACTGAAAAATGAGCTAATTTTTTCTAACTTAAAGCAATTGCCTTCCAAAGAGGATTTTTGTGTTAAATTTTAGCATGCTTGCTGAATCCATACATAGTATTTTCAGTGAAGTGAAAGGCTAATTGCCACAACATTAATAATTTTTATTCTGTTTGAAACTTTCCACATCCATTTCCAAAATGTCTATCCTTATCACACATTACTGAGGAAATAATTTTGGTTTAAGTGTGCAGCCAGTTACCATCCATGCAGTACCTAACAAAGATTATATAATCCTATGAAATAATTACTTTATCTGTAGACCATCAGATGCCATCAAATCTACCTTCTCAGTGGATTGACCAGGTGCTGGGGCAGTATAGGCCTGATTTTTGCCTGAGCTGGCAAGGTGCTTATTGCAAGGGCTGAGATCATAGCAAGTTCTACATTTGAACACTAAGACTCCCTGGATAAATCACTGTTAGACTTAAAAATCTTGAAAGTAAGGAGTAGGATCTTCTTTTTCCATGTATCTCCATATAAGGGTACTTTTCCAAATTCTGCACAAGGGGCTGATATTAGCATTGTGCCCATCACAGAAGGTATTCAAAACACGTTTGTTCAATAATAATGGCCAGATATGTAAGTTTAGAGGGCAGGTTCTGGTCTATGTTAATGGCCATTTTTCTCTAAGCACCTTTCACACCGTCCACCACAAAACAGGCAGTAAATACATACATATGTTTGATGGATGAATGGATGGTTGGGTGGAAGTATAAATGGAAGGGAAAAATAGAGAAATGAAGGAGTTGATACACATTTTTAAAATAATAATATTTAATTCAGCAATGTTCTAGAAACATAAACTATTCCTTTAAAGTTAAATTTAGTTCTGGTGTTGAGGTATTCTTGTTAAGGAAATTTGTCAAAAATATATGAAACTTGAACTGTTGGGCAGAAATAACAAAGGCATTAATAGTTTTTGCCTTCTTAAAGAAGATCAAGAAGTTAAAATCAATACCTGAAGACAGTGATGAAAAGGGAGAAAATTATTTCTCTCTCTCTCTCTTTCCCTCCCTCCCCCATTTTTATTTTAGATCAATAGATTATACCTGAAAGAACTGTTGGGTCGAAGAAAACCCTAGAGAACTTTAGGCTTTTCTGGTATAACCATGATGCATGGCTGTACAGTAGGATTTGATGCAATATGCCAATGCCATCACTCTCAAATGAGAATGTCGGAAAGTGATAAGTTTGGCTGTCTCCAATCTTATCTAACCATAGATGCTTCTCTAGTTTTTTAGGCAGATATCATTGCACAAAGGCCCATTGGCATCTTCAGGGAACACATGTCCGGTTCTCATTCATTTGCCTCTCAAGTATAAGAATCAATCTACATAGACATAAGTCAGTGTGCATCCATCACAATTTTGTAATGGTGTGTGCAGCTTGCAGCAAGGCAGAAACAATTTTCTGGCTTGACACTACTCAAGATATTACAAATCTTCACAGGGACTTAAATCTGTTATGAATGGGTTGTTCAGAATGCGCAATTTCTTCCCATCACAAGGGCCACAGAATTTCTATTTTAATAACTTAGCATGCCATTTCTTTATAGTTAAATAAATAGCATCCATTGTATAACTAATGTTATTTTGCTTAAAAGATCTTTAAGGCTAAAGCAAACTTTTATTAAGCTTACTAAAAGACTATATTGAAATCACTCCTTCAGTTTAGTACATGTAAAGTAATTCCATACTCCTATCTTTCCCTCCCCACAAACAAGACTTTTCTTTTCAAACATGACATTTGGCTTTCTGAGGACAGCCCACTTAAACAGATAAATATGTTCAACTAGCCCTCTGTACTATAAGACAGACTCACTAATTAATGGTAATCCAATTTGATCAACTATAATTGGACAATTGTAATGACCATGAGATGACATGAAATTCTGGCCAAACAAGAATTAGCGATGCACAAGTACACATCCCACTTATCACTGTGATTTAACATGGGCAGATGGTGCACAGGGCAATGCCTAGATGAGATATAACTTATTGAACTCTCTTTGACCTGGCACTGACTTCATAGAACAATCACTAGTTTCAAAGCAAGGGTTTAAGACTAATATCCTAGCTTGATTTAATAAAAAATAGCAAAAATGGATAAATATATTGTACTGCACTAAAACATGATACAGAATCTTTTTCCAGATAAAATTATGCATATGGGAAATGAAAATATTAATAATAAAAGGAGAGCTAAGTGCTTGCTAAAGAGTGACTGGTGACAGACATCCTTATCAGCCACAAGTAATACACCAAATAATCATAAAATGCTTTGAAAAGTGTGTACAGTCTATTCCTATGATTGCAAAAACTAGAGATTTATAAATGCTAAGAAATCCGCATTCTTTTACATCTAATAACTTTGGCCTAGATAATCTCCAGATCCAAGCACATTTCCTTCAAAATAAGAAAGCCAGGAATACGTAAAGTATTTTAGACTCTAAAATTATTTCCAAAATATTTAAACTAATTTAGTCATAACTTTTGTAAGACAAAAACAAGCAGGAATTTAGTGTGGAAGAAAACATGCTTAATTTATGCAAAGATTTAACCAAAACAGACGATTTAATAGAAGGTAGAAAAAAACTTTTAAAATGTCCCGAATTGTAACTAGCATAGTTGGATTTGGGTGAGTGTTGATGGGGAAGGGGTTAATCTGAATTAATTACAAGTCTAAATTATAAAATTGTATTCAGGAAATGTAAATTTATTATATTCTAATGTACTTAGTATCACAAATACAGAAATCAGAACATTAATTATGTAATATTTCTTAAAGATTCTGAAAGAAACACTAGTAAAAAGGTAATAATCACTTAAAATTTGCATATTTTTGCAATTGAATCTAAGTGCTAAACTATACTTCTACCAGAAATTTGTTCTCATCCTTCAAGATTAAACTAATGTCACTTCTGTAAGCTTTTCAGATCCCCTTGGCAAATTAAGTCATGCTCTACAGTATTTGTATACTTGTCTGTGTAAATATCTTTAACATTTATCTATTTCTTTCAATCACCATGATGACCACTGTGATGTCTAACCCAGCATCATTTCTGTGTAGAACTGGTGAAACAGCTTTCTAACTGGTCTCTCGCATACACCCTTGCTCTAATTCTCTCTCACACAGCACCCAGAGTAATTCCTAAAATGCAATTATGATCAGGTCCTTTATGCTTGATACCTGTCAGTTAAATGTCATTTTCTGGGACTCTTTATCCTCATTGATAGTATAATCTTTAAAGTAGTTTGGATGGTCTTTAATCATGCCCCATGTGATCTGGCCTCTGTGGCTTTTTACCAGTCTTGTCTGTGCCTCACACTCTTGCTCTGTCCTCCAACCATACAGGCCTTGAATACTTGCGCTCAATCCTACCTTGTGGCCATGGAGGATGTTCTTTTCCCCACTTCATACTTTCACATAATTAATTCCTACTCACCTTTCTGTAGGCTGCATCAAGAGGCAACTCCCCCAAAGCCACCCTAAATAAACATACAGTATAATCTAAAAAGAAGTGGGATTACTATGCAACACAGCTCCAAAATAAAGCTTCTAGTCTTTACTTCCAACCAGATTGCCATCCAGATCTCTTTTACTCAGAAATTCTGGTGTCTTTCCTGTCCTTTGGAGTTCAACTTGCATATCATCACCTCCTCAAGAAAGCATTCCCTGAATACTGGGTCACCTTCTAAGATAGCTCATGTCATCTTTCCATTAAACACTCATTTAGCACCTGTGCTTCTCTATTACAACACTTAACAAAATTGTATTTAAAACAAGAATTACACTATAACTTAGTTTGTACCCTTTTCCCCAAACAGAAAGTAAGTGGTTGCTAGTAGGGCAATGAAAGAGCTCTCTTATTTGCAACTGCCTCCTTTGAACTCAGCACAAAGTGTTTAACCCTAATTGAAATAAATCAAACATGGAAGAAGACAAAAGTATCTTTCAATGATCACATCAATATAGGTATTCTGGTCTGTGTTCTACTTCTCAGTGTAAAATCAATAAATAAGCATTTTGATTTTAAAAACAAAATGGCAATGTGTTCCTACAGTCAGCACTTTGGTGGAACATTTAGTATGGGTTAGTGGCATAAGTGTATGAACTCATTTTTCAAAGAAATTTCCTAGTGGTCTTAGCACTGAAGCTGAAGCAGCTTCTGTTTATTTTAGCAAGATATTAATTCATAAAAGCTGCACTTCCTGGCAGCTGTGCATTTCTCTCAAGCTTTTTCAAGAGTTCTCCCTTTATAGCTAGATAGTACAAAAGAGGGAGCAGTTCCCTAAGTCAAAAGCCAGTTAGTGGTAAAACATGAAGAGAATCCTAAACTCCAAAGTCATATTAATTTAAAATAATATAAGCCAAAAGTCATAATAATTTCACAAGAATTTTTTTTTTTTTTGAGACAGTCTTATTCTGTTGCCCAGGCTGGAGTACAGTGGCAAAATCTCAGCTCACTGCAACCTCCACATCCCAGGTTCTGGCAATTCTCTTGCCTCAGCATCCCGAGTAGCTGGAATTACAGGCATGCAACACTACACCCAGCTAATTTGTGTATTTGTAGCAGAGACAGGGTTTCACCATGTTGGCCAGGCTGGTCTCGAACTCCTGATCTCAAGTGATCTACCTGTCTTGGCCTCCCAAAGTGCTGAGATTACAGGAGTGAGCCACCACGCCCAGCCGATAATTTCAGAAGATAATAAAAGTGTGCTTCAAAGAATATAAAGGCATGTAAATATCTCCTCTAATTCCCTCCCAATCAAGTCACAAATTTAAAAAATATTAAACAGAATTATTATCCATAGCAAGTATTTTCTTTAGTTTTTTTTTTTAAGTTGTGGTAAAAAACACAAAACATAAGATCTACTCTCTTAAATTTTTAAGTGTCCAGTATAGTGCTTTTAACTATAAGCACAAGGTTGTAAAGCAGATCTCTACCACTTTTTCACCATGCATGATTAAAAGTCTACACCCATTGAACAACAAAACCCCATTTCCTCCTCCCCCAGCCCCTAACAACCACCATTCCACTTTCTATTTCTTTGAGTTTGACTAGTTCAGATACTTCTTATAAGCAGCATAATACCATATTTGTCCTTCTATAGACTATTCCACTTAGCATATTGTCTTTAGGATTCACCCTTGTTGTAGCATATGATAGGATTTCCTTCTTTTTTATGGTTGAATAATATTCTGTTGTATGTATATAGCATATTTTGTTTATCCATTCATTCATCAATGGACATTTAGGTTGTTTCTACCTCTTGGCTATTGTGAATAATGCTCAATGAACATGAGAGTACAAATCTATATTTCAGATCTTGATTTCAATTCTTTTGAATAAACACTCAAAAGTGGTATTGTTGAATTATATGGTAGCTCTATTTTTCATTTTTTGGGAACCTGCATACTGTTTCCCATAGCAACTGTACCATTTTACATTCCCCAAAACAATGCACAGGACTTCCAATTTCTCCACATCCTCAACAACATTTTTTTTGCTTTCTTTTTTCCTTTTTTTTTTTTTTTTTTGATAATGGCCATTCTAACAGGTGTGAGGTGATACCTCATTGTGATTTAAATTCACGTTTCCAAGACGATTAGTGAGGTTGAGCATTTTTTCATATACCAAATGGCTATTTGTGTATCTTCTTTGGAAAAATAACATGCAGGTCCTTTCCCATTTTTAATCAGATTATTTGTTTTTTGGCTATTGAGTTGTAGGAGTACCTTATCTATTTTGGATATTAAGCCCTTATCAAGTATATACTTCGCAAATATTTTATCCCATTGTGTAGGTTACCTTTTCACTCTCTTTATCGTTTCTTTTGCTCTGTAGAAGTGTTTTAGTCTGAGGTAGTACCACTTGTCTATTTTTGTTTCTGTTTCCTGTGCTTTTGTTGTCATATCCAAGAAATCGCAGTAAAGACCAGTGTTGTATAGGCTTTTCTTTATATTTTTATCCAGGAGTTTTATAGTTTTAGGTCTTATCTTCAGGTCTTTAGTTTATTTTGAGTTGATTTTTGTGGGTGGTATAAGATAATTTAATTCTTTTGCATATGATTATTCTGTTTCCCAACATTATTTGTTAAAAGAGACTCTTCTTTCCCCATGTGTAGTCTTGGCACCTCTGTAAAAGATCATTTGATTTTTATCTGTGTGGGTTTATTTCTGGGCTCTCTATTCTGTTTCATTAATTTGTATGTCCAGCTTAGTGCCATACTGTCTTGATTACTGTAGCTTTGTAATATATTTTTAAATCAGGAGGTATCAAGTTTTCAGATTTACTCTTCTTTCTCATTATTGTTTTGGCTATTTGGGGTCCTTTGTGGTTCCATATGATTTTTTAAAAATTTTCCTATAACAAATACCATCGAGATTTTGATAGTGGTTACACTGAATGTGTAACTTACTTTGAGTAATATGGACATTTTAACAATATTATCTTTCAATCCATGCACATTTACATTTATTTGTGTCTTTAATTCCTTTCAGCAATATTTGGTAGTTTTAGTGAACAAATCTTTCTTCTGTTAAGTGTGTTGCTCAATATTTATTCTTTTTGATAGTATTATAAATGGGATTGCTTTCTTAATTTCTTTTCAGATATTTTACTGTTAGTGTATAGAAACACAACTAATTTTTGTATATTGATTTTGTATCCTATAATTTTGTTGAATTTTTAAATTAAGTTCCAGATTTTTTGTGTGTGCAATCTTCAGAATTTTCTACCTATAAGATCATATTATCTGTGAACAGATATAATTTTACTTCTTCCTTTCCAATTTAGGTTTCTTTTCTTTTTCTTGCCTACCTACTCTGGCTATTACTTCCAGTACTATGTTGAATAGAATGGTGAGAGTGAACATCCTTGTTCCTAATTTTAGAGGAAAAACTTTCTGTTTTTCACCATTGAGTATGGTGTTTAGCTTAGGACTTTTCATATCTGATTTTTATATTGTAAGGTAATTTTCTTCTATTCCTAATTTGTTGAGGTTTTTTTAAAATTTAATTATTATACTTTAAGTTCTAGGGCACATGTGCACAACGTGAAGGTTTTTTACATAGGTATACGTGTGCCATGTTGGTTTGCTGCACCCATCAACTCGTCATTTACATTAGGTATTTCTCTAATGCTATCCCTCCCCTAACCCCCCCACCCTCCAATAGGCCCTGGTATGTGATGTTTCCCTTTCTGTGTCCATGTGTTCTCTTTGTTCAACTCCCACTTATTTTTTTTAATGAAATAAATGTGTCAATTTTGTCAACTACTTTTTCTGCATCTATTGATATAATTGCATTATTTTTATATTTCATTCTTTTAATGTGATTTATCCAATTGATTAAATTTCGTATGTTGAACCATTCTTGCATCTCAGAAATAAATTCCATTTGGCCATGGTATATGATCTTTTCAATGTGCTGTTAAATTTCATTTGCTATTACTTTGTTGAGAATTTTTGCATCTATATTCATTGACGATATTGGTGTGCAGTAGTATTTCTGTGATTTTTTTTCTAGCTTTAGCATCAGGGTAATGCTAGCCTTATAAAATGAGTTTTGAATTGTTCCTTCCTCTTCAATATTTTGGAAGAGTTTGAGAAAGATTGCCATTAATTATTCTTTAAGTGTTTGGTAGAATTTACCAGTGAAGCAATCTGGTCCTAGGCTTTCCTTTGTGGGGAAGCTTTTGATTACTAATTTAATCTGCTTATTGTTTATAGGTCTATATAAATTTTTTATTTATGATTCAGTTTTGGAAGGTTATATGTTTCTAGGAATTTGTTCATTTCATCTAGGTTGCCTAACTTTTCATACAAGTGTTCCCAGTATTCTTATAGTCCTTTTTATTTCCATATAACCAGTAGTAACATAACTTCTTTCATTTTAAAAAATTTTAGCTATTTGAGCCTTCTCTTTTTTTATTGGTTAATCTAGCTAAAGCTTTACCAATTTTGTTGATGTTTTAAAATATGTAACTCTTAGTTTCAATGATTTTTTTCTTTTAATTTTATTCTTTATTTTTTTCTCTAATTATTTTCTTCCTTCTGCTAACTTTGTCTTAGTTTGTCTTCCTTTTTCCAGTTTCTTGAAATGTAGAATTAGGTTGTTTATTTGAGATCTTTCTTCCTTTTAAATGGAAGTGTATATTAATACAAACTTTACTTTTAGTACTGTTTTTATGGTATCCCATAAGTTTTGGTATGCTGTGCTTTTATTTTCATTTGTCTCAAGACATTTTCTAATTTCCATTTTGATTTCTTCTTTGACCTATTGGTTAAGAGTGAGTTGTTTAATTTCCTCATGTGTAAATTTTCCAATTTCTCTTTAGCCATTAATTTCTAGTTTTATTTCATTGTAGTTGGAAAATATATTTGGCATGATTCCATCTTCTTAAATTGGTTAAGAGTTGTTTTGAGACCTAATATGTCATCTATCCTGGAAAATGTTCCATGTGCGCTTCAGAATAATGCATATTCTCCTGCTGTTAGCTGGCATGTTCTGTATATGTTAGGTCCTTTTCATCTATAATGTCATTCAAGTCCTCTGTTTCCTTATCAATCCTCTGTCTGGATACTCTGTCCATTATTGAAAGAAGAGTATTACAATCCCCTAATAATATTGACTTGCTCTGTATTTTTCTTTAATTCTATCAATGTCTGTTTTATATATTTGGGTGCTCTGATGTTAGGTGAATATATATTTAACACTGTTACATTTTCCTGAATTGACCCTTCTATCATTATATAATATCCTTCTTTATATTTTTTGACATTTTTTACCTATAGTTTATTACCATTTTCCTGGATTATATTTTTCTATCCTTTCACTTTCAGACTTTCAGCCAATGTATGTCACTAAGTTAATGTAAGTCTTATAGACAACATATAATGAGAATCTTCTTTTTTTTTTTTTGAGATGGAGTCTCTCTCTGTCACCCAGACTGGAGTGCGGTGGTGCAATCTCGGCTCACTTCAACCTCTGCCTCCTGGTAGCAGGGATTACAGGCACACACCACCATGCCCGGCTAATTTTTGTATTTTAAGTAGAGACAGGTTTCACCATGTTGGCCAGGCAGGTCTCGAACTCCTGACTTCATGTGATCCACCCGCCTTGGCCTCCCAAAGTGCTGGGATTGCAGTTGTGAGACACCGTGCCCAGCTGAGAATCTTATTTTTAAAATCCACTTAGCTATTCTATCTTTTGATTGTAAAGTTTAATCCATTTACATTTAAAGTAATTATATATTGATAAGGAAGGACTTATTATAGCCATTTTGTTAATAGTTTTCTGTTTTGTATCTTTTTTGTCCCTGTTTTTCTCTCTTGTTGCTTTTGATTTCTTTCTCATTTTCTTTTGCATATCTTCTATAGCTATAGTTTTGTGGTTACCATGGAGCTTACATAAGACATCTTGCAGTTATAATAATCTATTTTAAGCTGATAATAACTTAACTTCAATTGCATACAAATACTCTACTCTTTTACTCTTCCCCCCACATAAAAACTTTATGTTTTTGATTTTACAAATTACATCTTTTTATATTATGTGTCCCTTAACATATTTTTTATTTATGGTTATTTTTATACTTTTGTCTTTTAAGTTCTTTAGTTCTTAACACAGTAACTGTAGTACTAAACCCTGAGCTTTGTGAATGAGGCATAAATATGCTCTTGTCCAAAGCCTGCATCATCTTGAAAGTTAATTTATTCAATTGTATTGATTTAAATGATAGGATGGCTTTTGATTAGACTTTTGGGAGACTAATACATGTAACATCCTGGGTGTGTTGTTTCCAAGTGTCTCTTCCCCCAACTCTTCCCGTTCTAGATCCTCTACTGACTCTTTCCTGGTTGTCAAAAGCAGAAAAGGTAGTGTAGGAGAGTGTGGAGGCCCTAGAAAGGGCATAGCATGTGCTATCCCTTGCCCACTGCACTAAGTTTTATGAGGGAGAAAATGTATGAATAATGATATGGGTAAAAATAACATTATGGTAATGAGTCATAACTGAAAAAAGCAAGGGGGGAAGTGAAGAGGAAAAAAAGGAGGAAGGAAGGAAGTTGGAAGGAAGTTAGAAGAAAGGAAGGAAGGAAGGGTGGGCAAGAAGAAGAAAGGAAAGGAAGGAGGGAATGGTCACAAACTGAGGAAATAAATCTCTTTAAAAAGATAATTAAAACACATAGTAGGGTTTAATACACAAAACCAAAATGAAGTAAATATAAATGGACATTTCTTTTACTCCGGGACAGTCTTGGACACACCACTGAGGCCTCCTTGAAGTAGAGTGCCTGGCTTTTGGAGCTGTCATACCCAGAATTTGTAATGCAATCATAAAATGGAATCAGTTTTTCTTCAGTTTAAATTTTGCAAGTTCTTATTTTTCAAATGAATAACTTGTAATAGATATTTTCTAAATTTATCAAACGGTTAAAAAAAAAGTCTGGGTTAAAAATAAACCAGAGTCTGACTTGCCAGTGTAATTCATCTACAAATTGGCCTAAAGGCAGGGTATGGATTAATATAAATTACAGGTCCTCTTTCATCTAAATGATCTCTTTTCCTTAGAGACCTAACATTTTGGTAAAGTTTATCCTAGCTGGCTGTGCTTTAGCCAGTACATTTCCAATTCACATTTAATTAACCATCTTCTCCTCTGGGCTTATATCATTTTGCTTTTGTATTTATGCATTTTATTCAATATATGTTTACTGAGTGCCTAGTTTCTATCAGGAGCTATGCTAAGGATGATGTAGTGAACTTAAGACCAGGTAGAATTCTTGCAGGGCAGAAAGACTTTGAATAAACAAGTGTGCTCAGTGATTAAATTGAGATGTACAGAAACAACATGCAGGATATCCCTTGCTATTGAACTTGTCCCATTAAGGTGAGTTATATAATTACATGTGGGCACAACTGTCCTTCTTATTACTAGATCGTAAGCTCTTCAAAGGCAAGAACTATCCTTTATTTGTAAACTCACTCTTTCTTTCCCATTATTTCACAATATAATTATTATTTCTCAGTAAATACTTGAATTGAACTTGGAAAATGTGGGACTTTGGTTTAGGAAACATGCTGATATGGTTTGGCTATGTCTCCACCAAATCTCATCTCGAATTGTAGTTCCCATAATCCTCACATGTCGTGGGAGGGACCTGGTGGGAGGTAACTGAATCATGGGGGCAGCTACTTTCATACTGTCCCTGTGATAGTGTGTGAGTTCTCATGAGATCTGATAGTTTTATAAAGGAGTTTCCCACTTTGCTTAGCATTCCTCTCTCCTGCTGCCATGTGAAGAAGGGAATGCTTGCTTCCTCTTCTGCCATGATTATCAGTTTACTGAGGCCTCCCCAGCCATACAGAACTGTGAGTCAATTAAGCTTGTTTCCTTTATAAATTACTCAGTCTTAGGCAGTTCTTTATAGCAATATGAGAACAGACTAAGATACATGCTCTAGTTTGAACTCTTCCATTGACAAGTTATCTCACTTTGGACAAGTCACAAGTGCTCATTTAAGGGCTGAGAACATTTTCATTGTTGCATAAATATTTGAAGGCCAATGGCCTTTGCTTCTCTTCTGAAACACTGTTTTCTATGTTTGTGTATAATATGATAAAGCTTTGTATAACATTTACGCACCTCATTTTTCCTGGTCATAATGGACAAGGTATGAACTTCAGAGTAAAACTTCTGGGTTCCCACCCCAACTCTGACCATTATTAGCTATGAACTTGGGCAAGTCACTTAACCTCTCTGTGCCTCTGTTTCCTCATTTATAAAATAAGCTTTCACACTAATCTCATAGAATTGTTGTGAAAATAACATAAGCTCATTTCTGTAAAGTACTTAGCACATTACCTGGCACATAATTATGCTCAATAATATCTATTTATGCATTTACCTGTCTGTCTATTTTCATCCCTCTCCCTATTTCCATTGTAATTTCCAGAGGCTGACATTTAAAAATTCTGTAGTGCTTATGAACAGAGACTCAATAAAGGTCAGTTTATTTCAACTGAATGTCAGGATTCCATATTGGTCCTAAACTTATTTTCTCAAATTATATTTTGGGCAAGGCTTTCTGCTTCTGGGCTAGTTGCTAAATAAGATCACCACCATCACCAACATATCTACACTATATTGACTACTTACAAAATGTCTCAAGCATATGTACTCATTTTATCCCAGTAACCATATATAGTAAACATTGAGGTGACAATTTAAGATATAGAAATAGGTTTAGAAAGATTCTGTAGTTTTCCCATGGTCACAGCATTAGCAGGAGTGACACCAGGAATAAATTAAGGTCCATATAACATTGGAGCCATACAGGAAAACCTGTGCAAAATGACATCTCATTTTTGTGTAAGACTTTGGTTTTTGGAAAATACTGTTATATCCTTCATTTCTCTACATCTTCACAATAGCCCCATGTGGTAGGCAGAGCAGGGGAAAAAACTAAGGTCCATTACCATGAAACAATGTGTCTAAGGTCAAACAGCTGGTAAGTGATATTGTTGAAACCAGAATTCAAACCTCAGTGTTCAGTCCCAGATTTTTGCACTATTTCATCCTGCTTTCCTGCTCAGTACATTCCTCTTATTTCATTTCTAGGTATGAATATATGACATCTTGTCACTCTCTTTGCCATCAAAAACTGGGCAAAAGTTGAGGTGCATTTAGTGAACCTAGAACATAGGTTTTTAAGTTTGGTGTCAGCACAAAATTTGCATTTGCCTTCTCTGTTCTTATTTACAGATCCTAAGGAAAGGACTGATCAGGATTTTGAGAGGTCTGATGGAAACGGTTTTCTAAACTTGAAAGGCTTAAATGAAAATAAAATTTTTGCCTTAATTATATTTTCTCATACAAGTCCAGAAGCATCTGCAGTTTCTTGCAGCCACAAGCAAGAGGTTTGAATTTATGTATACTCCATTTCTTCTGGCTGTAGAACAGCTTCAATCATAGCAGCTGGAGCTACCATTTATTGATCATCTACTATTAATGTGCCAAGAAACTTACAGAATTAGAAGTAATTTTTGTAATAGTCCTGAAAGTCCCAATGTTATTATTCCCATTTCTGGGGTAAAGAAATTGAGGTTCAGAGAAACTAAGTAATTGCTCAAGGTCATGCAGCTATTAAATACCAAAGTTGCAATTCAAATTTAGGTCAGTCAGATTCCAAATCCTGATGCTTCCCACTTCACCATGTTACTTATCTCAAAAAAATAAAAAAACAAAAAAATAAAAAAAAAAGTAATACAAATGAAACTTCTACCTTTCTTTTGGTGATGTAAGTACTTTAAATATTAATCTCTGAGTCAAACTTGATGGAGGAGGTGGGGCGGCAGGGGAGGTGGGCAGTGGGAGAGGTGGGGTGGCCGGGTGGGTGGTGGTGGGAAACAAATTCTAATTTTATAAAATCCCCATGTTGGTGAGAAGGCCAAGCAGAAATGCAGTTGTCAATTACATTGGGGTGGAGTTTTTCATCATCTGATAGTAAGTATTCATTTAGGCCTGCTGGGCTAAATGAAATGTGGTATTATACACTCAAGTGCCAAAGTGCCTTCGTGAGACCTTTCAAAGAAATCTTCTTTATTTTAGATCTCACGCATAAGCCAATAAAGCATAAATTGCAAACTACCTGTGAATTGGTTTCTGAAAAATTGGTGTTGGGCCCGAGACATCCCAGTCGGAGCCCAGGAACTGACACTGAAAAACACATCTGAGAGGATTCACCTGGTGCAAATTTATTAGGACACAACCAACAATAAAATATTTTCTTTTCTGCAGAAAGGTCATTTATTTCGTCCTCAGAATATGTTCCTTTGGTGTAATTTGTACAGCAAAGGGTATGCATCACTTTATGTGCAATTTCCTAAACAATCATCCGTTAGTAAAGAAAAGCTGAAAATCAATTATCTGATATTTTTTCCTCTCTTGTCTACAACTTCCAATTGAAGACAACCGCTTTGCTTGTCCCTTTTTTTTTTTTTTCTCTCTGAGACAGAGTCTCGCTCTATCGCCCAGGCTGGAATGCAGTGGCGCGCTCTTGGCTCACTGCAAGCTCCGCCTCCCGGGTTCACGCCATTCTCCTGCCTCAGCCTCTGGAGTAGCTGGGACTACAGGCACCCGCCACCACGCCCGGCTAATTTTTCTACTTTTAGTAGAGACGGGGTTTCACCGTGTTAGCCAGGATGGTCTCCATCTCCTGACCTCGTGATCCAACCGCCTCAGCCTCCCAAAGTGCTAGGATTACAGGTGTGAGCCACCGCGCCTGGCTTTTTTTTTTTTTTTTTTTTTTTTTTTGAGACAGTCTCGCTCCGTCGCCCAGGCTGGAGTGCAGTGGCACAATCTCGGCTCACTGTAACCCCGGCATCCCAAAGTGCTGGGATTAAAGGCGTGAGCCACCGCGCCTGGCCGCTTGTCCTTCTTTAAACAGCTAATGTGTAGGAAGTCTATAGGGCAATGGGAAAACTTACTGCCTATTTGCATCCAATCTATTAGGTGGTCTTTGTCTATTAGGTAGGCAGCACATCAGAAACAGCACCTCGTTCCACTTGGAACAAATTAAAGTCAACACAACCTAAAGAGGACCTTGATGCAATGCCCATATCCTTCTCCACTGGTATGGTTACTGTGCCATGGCAGGCAGCCCCCCTTTCAGTTCCAGAAAGCACCCAGGCCATTCAAGAGGGAGTATTCAATAAGTCTCAATTACACAGCTACAATACAGACTCTTGTTGAGACCCAGTAGAATTCAGTTGAGTGGATGAGTAGGAGCTTTATACACCTGGATGTCATTTATACCTACCACTCATGTTCTAGCCCACTTTTCAGACATCCTCATGACTTTCCCTATCCATTGCCTTTTTGCTGTTCACATGCAAAGTCCCTGTTGCTTTATAAAGAGTGCTATAAGGATAAATTGAAAGGACTGATAATCCTCTGCTGCCTTGGTCCAATGAAAGGTCTTTTGGAAATTGCATTGCTAAATTTTGATGGCACCAAACAAAGAGAAATGTTTCTGAAAATGAAATTGTGCTGTTAAACATCTGCATTCCAAATAGCTCCCTAACAAGTAAAAATACAACTGCTTTTGCTTTAAATTAGGTTCTGACTAAAATATGTGCTCTTACGATCTAGGACCACGTCAACCATTGGGTTTGGTCCATGACTGATTTGGCATTCAATCCACAGTTTCTTTTTTGTTACATTACTGATCTCTGCTGTATGCTTCTACTGGATCAGAAAAGAGCTGGCCCCTTTTCAAAAGCAATCTAAAGCAATCACTTCTAGTCCCCAATAACTTTTGAAGCTGCCAGGTACATTCAAATTACAGAAAATTTAAAAAGCTGTTTACACTTTTTTCTTAAAGCCAAGCTCCTTAACTGCGAATGAAGAAATCCACAGAAGAACAGTATTCACAATAAAATAGCTTTGTCTCTGGCCAAAAAAAGGATAGCCATAGTGATGATAAAATCTATGTTCAGTTTTACATTTCAGTTCTCTGAAAATCAGTTCTATGACTCCAAAGTGTTCAGATCTCCTTTAATCCTAGTATCACTCATACTGGGAATTAATTTATTCTAAGGATATAAGGTCTTAGACAAATTATTTAATGCTTACAAGTGCCTGAGAATATTATTGTCACAAATACAATGACACTTTTTGAAAAAATGGTAGGGTTTGAAGAAATGAAACTAAGTTGAATACGTGAGTGTCATGTGTCAGAGGTGGTAGGCCAGAGGGTGAGGTATCTGCTACCAAACTATAGGGTCTGCCTGTAGATGGGAGAGACACTTCTACATATGCTGTAGGCTGGGCACATCCTCATAATAAGCAATTATTAAGCAGAATTTATCAGAGCAACAAACTCTAAGACCTTCATTAAATCAATATTCAAAACGAGAATTATTCTCAAAAACCTTCTTTTATAAGAGTACGCCAATCTTACGTTTCAGTCTCCTGCAATCAAATGCAGTCAGGATAAAGGAAAGCTATTGTCAAAATGTTGAAATATTTGAGTTTTATGTAACTAATGCTCATCTTTTTCCAGAAATACATCCCAGAACTTCTGAGGTCTGGCCTGTATGAGGGACCATGCAAGTTTGGAGGTTTTAGGGGACACTCCTGTGCATTTTGCTAATTCTTTCAAGTTACTTAATTGCCATCCTTACCCACTAGCAGATATAGAGGTGTTTGTTTAACCACTTTTCTGAGTTTCAAGTGACATATTACATAGTTTTCTCAGGGTCTCCATTAGCTTTGAAGGGTAATGTCACTTTTTGGCATTTTCAATTCTCAAAGGTAGCAAACTATGCAAAGTTGAAACCTATCTGTTCATAAAGCTAAGAACTAAATATAGGAAAACAATTTGGGTGTATTCATTTGTTCAACAAATATTAATTGCATACCTACTATAATCCAGTGCTTTGCCTTCAAAAGGCCTCAGTTTACAGCATTGTATCAGCTAGATATTGCCCCTGCCCTGATGGTGATTTCAGACTAATGGGAACGACCTTGAATAAATAACCTCAGAGATAATAATTTAACTACAACTTTGATAGCATGAATAAAAGGAAGTTTTAGAGGCTATGGGGGTATATAAGAGAGGTTTTAGGGATGGGTTCCTTGTTTTGCCTTCAAAAGGCCTCAGTTTACAGCATTGTATCAGCTAGATATTGTCCCTGCCCTGATGGTGATTTCAGACTAATGGGAACGACCTTGAATAAATAACCTCAGAGATAATAATTTAACTGCAACTTTGACAGCATGAATAAAAGGAAGTTTTAGAGGCTATGGGGGTATATAAGAGAGGTTTTAGGGATGGGTTCCTTGAGAAAGTGACATTTCAGCTGAGAAAGCTGATGTCTATGAAAGTAAAATCTGTTCCACTCTAGATCAACTTGGCAAATAAAATCAGAATATGTTAAATTAATTTACAACCTGTAATATATACAGCTCTACAGGAAGAAATACATTCCAAAATGCAAATAGCTAAAATTTGCAGCCTCAAAAATATATGATTTAATACTATTTAAAAACTGATGCCACCCAGAACTAAGTCAAATCCTTATATTTTAAATAAAGTCCTTTACTACAAAAAAGAATAAAGCAAGAAAGCAAGCAATAAAGAAAGCAAAAAAAAAAAAAAAAAGGAAGGAAGGAAGGGGAAGGGAAGGGAAAGGAAAGGAATGAAGGAAGGGAAGGAATGAAGGAACAGAGGAAGGAAGGGAGGGAGGGAGGGAGGAAAAGGTAGACAACCATTTTAACATGGCTTCAGAAGTAATACAAAGAAGTTTATACCATTGCTGGCACTGGTAGCAACATTGTGCTGGAGGATAATCTTAAAAACAAAACAGAACTCTCTGATTTTGATAGTAAGGTCATGCCCCAAGTGGGAACTGCTAAAATATTTGAGCAAGTAGGTTGACAATACTGATTGATCTCCAAGGAATTCTGGATCAGACATCAAAACTGAGGTGACCCTTGTAAAGTAATATAGGTATGCTGATGATTTACGTTTTCCAACAGTTTACGGGTGTTTTATGTCATTACTACCTACACTGCTAGTAATATGACCTTTTTCACTCATGGAGTACACAAAAGCTCTGAGGAAGGAGAAATTGATTTGCATCTCAGTTGCATCATCAGTCAGCTGTGGGACCTCAGGCAAGTCACTTAACCTCTTTCAGCCTCATCTAACTTCATCTGTGATATGAAGATAATGATGTTTACCTCTTAGGATAGTTGTAAGAATTAAATTAGGTAATGGTTGTCATGAACTTGGCACCATGCCTATCTAGTACATTGCAAGGGCTCAAATTTTAGGGTAATATCGATGATGATTATGATGAAAATGACTTTCAGTCTATGGTATTTACAGGGCTGGATTAAGAAATTTAATCACCTCAACCCCTGAAAAGATACTAGCCCCGCCAATATAATTCAACATAAATTTTTATTATTTTAATTCACAGCATAACATGCATATTCATATTCATGTAGCAATTCAAATAGATTCTTTCAAGATTTTTCTGATTGTGAAATTTTGATGTATTTACCAATAGGAACTTTTCTCATTTTGGGGGGGCCCATGATTTGCCACTTCTCTGAGTGCACCCTTAGTTTGCCTAATGGGTAATTCAAATTCCCCAACATAAATTAGGAGATGTTAAAAAGTAAAACCAGAGAAAATAAATAATCTGGTTAAATGCTATCACAACTGGAGGATAGCTGTTATAGCTTCCTAGTGGATAACTATTTAATTTCTCTAGCTTCATCTCTCCCTGTTCCCCAATCTTCTACTGCAAGCCCAGTGTCTTTTGGACTTGATTTAATTCTGTTCCTCCCAACCATTTTCAACCCTCACAGAACTTCATGTTTGCTTGTCATGCCATAAAAGAGCACCAACTCAGGGAATGACTATTGACTCATAAAGTATTCCTCCCTTACTTCCAACTGACAGTTTGGCCTCACTTAGAGATTCCCTTTACCAAGACCACAGAGTCTCATGCTAGTCACATGGATTAACTTCCTTTCCTGGCTTCCTATGTTTGACCCATTTTCTTGGCTCTCACAAGCTCTCTTCCTCAGGTGGGCCATCATCTCTAGTACTAAGCCACAAGTCAGCAACCACATTAAATGGCCAGCATGGCTCCCCGGGAGCCAAGTCTAGGAAAACAGCCAGTCTTCCCACTCTAAAGTAGGTCTGTGGCTATGTACCTCTTCTGGGTTCAAGGGATGCAGAACATGGCTGACTATAGCAAAAACAGAGGAGAAAAAGATAAGCTTGATGAATTTGCTGAGTGGAATCTCTACAAATTGAGTATTCTTGCTCTTATCCTCATACCTATCAATTTCTAAACTCAATCCAAGGGGATGCCTTCTCTCCCTCTTCCCTCACTCCTATATACACACTACACAAATATATGCATATATGTATGTATAATCTTGACAGAATTTCATTTGTGAGATTTTATTGTAATTAACATGATTGAGTCTGACATTCTTTATCAGGATAACTTTCACTTTTATTATGTGTTTTATATGTGCACATTCTATGTGAACATGGGTAAGTTTATTCAACTCTACAAGCTTCAGTTTTTTAATGTATAAAATTACATTATGGGCTACGGGTAGATGCAGTATCTACCCCATAGGATGTTGTGAGGTCATACATGTGAGGTATCTGGCCTACTTCTTAACACAGCTAATAAAAGAGAACCCAGGATCCAAGTTCACGTGGTTCAACCCCAGAGCAGAGCCTATGTACTTAGCTCACTAGTGTACACTCAATAAGAGTTGGATGTCATTACTAGGATTGTTGTAATTATCATATTCATTGTAGAAAAGTTAGAAAATTCACATAAGCAAAGAGAAAAATTACTCATAGCTCCATTGTTAGAGATGACAATTTTTAAAGTTTTTTATTGTCTTCCTAGACTTTTTCTATGTGTATATATTTTTTCTGCAAAAAGTACTATCAGATTCTACTTCTTATTTTTAATCTGCTTTCACATTTAATATATTGTTCAGATTTTTTTCACATAATAAATACTCTTCTCAGTAGAATTTGTAGAAAAAAATAGTCTAAATGACTATATAATTTGGTACCTCTGACTAGGTCTCCCATCTCTGATAGTGGTCTTAAACTTACATATTCCTTGTATCTTCTTATCCTTGCTAACAGCCTCTGAGGCTTGGGGGCAATTACCCTGGTTCACTGACTTAAATAAGAATTTATTAGGCAGAATCCACAACAGAAGTAAGATCCTAGAAATGAAGGAAATTTTCTCTCCAACATACCACTATTAAGGAAGAAACAGTGCTTTACAAAATATCATTCTAGCACAGTGACTATGGATTTCACTGAGAGCTGGCAATTTAACAAAACCAATATGGCAGCTTGTCATGGATGGAAGACAGAAGGATCAAACAAAAAGAGAAGTAAACTTTATTAAGACACTTGGAAATATGAAAATATAAAACTCATTGAAAGTATAGGTCTAGTGAAGTATCACAATGCTTAGCATACAACTTGGTACCGAAAAAAAATAAGGGAGATATTTATTCGTTAATTCACAAATCATTATTTGGAAGCACAGTTTGAGACAGGTATCAAATCTGTACAGTTCGAAGCCAGCACCCACATGAATCTAACTCCACCTTCGTGCAATTGTCCACAGACGTTTACCCAACTAACATGCTCTTTCTTTTCTTTAACATCTACCGAGATTCCAACCCCAAGCCTATTTCCTTGATGAACTCTATTCTTAGAAGGCAACTTGTTCACTCTCTTCTCTGAAAATGTTTATACCTAACTGGGTCTAAAACTTAGCTTAATATTTTATAACTTATTTTTTTTTCTGGGACATAAAAAAGAGGAGTTTCCAATAAATTAATTTTCCAAATAGTTTAAAATTGTCCTAGCTAATCCCTTTGTAACCTTAAAAAGTTCCTTAACAACTATGAGCCTCCGTTTCTTCACATATAAAGTGGTGATATTAGTCCGGGCACGGCGGCCCACGCCTGTAATCCCAGCACTTTGGGAGGCCAAGGCGGGAGTATCACGAAGTCAGGAGATCAAGACCAACCTGGCTAACATGCTGAAATACAAAAAAATTAGTTGTCGTGGTGGCAGTCACCTGTAATCCCAGCTACACGGGAGGCTGAGGCAGGAGAATCGCTTGAGTCCAGGAGGCGGAGGTTGCAGTGAGCCAAGATGGCGCCACTGCACTCCAGCCTGGGCGACAGAGCGAGACTCCGTCTCAAAAAAAAAAAAAAAAAAAAAAAAAGCAAAAGTAATAGGATGAAGGGGGCCTACACTTATGAAGCATTAATGTGCCGGCAACTATTATAACCATTATTTCATCATATCCTCAACATAACATTTTGAAGTAGACCTTGTTCATCATTTCCATCTTATAGTTAAAGCTGAGATCTAGAAAGGTTAATTACTTGCAACTTTTTATTCTTATAGTTGATGCAGTGGATATTCAACAAATGCTTATTGGTATTTGTTCATCTATTTTTTCTCTTTATTTTTAAGAAAATCCTAGAGCAGAGAATTTTAAGACGGTGATCTCTCCTGCTTTCAGTTCCATTTTGGCACAAGTCTTATGTCAACATCTCACCTCCCTTTGATGCAATGATATACACTTTTTCCAATTTAAGAATGAGTCTGGACTCTGTGGTGTCCTTTCCTTGGTCTATCAAGATCATCCCTTAGGAAGCAGAGCTGAATTCTGGAACCTGGAATTCCAGCATCTCCTCAGGGAAGTAGCCCTCATTAAAATAATCCCCTTTAGAAAAGAGTCTTATTTTTACTCATACAGCATTGTTGCTACATGTACTTCTTAGACCTGAAGATTACAAGCTAGATTTTAGCAACATGTGAATAGTTTTGCTTTTTTGCTCTCCTGAAAATAAACTACAGAAAAATAATCATGACGACTTTAATTTCTTCAGTATCAGTAAATCACCTGGCCATACGTTCATCTAAGAGCCACACTGGTTACTTAGAGATTAGGCTTGTGTGTGCATGGGGACTAGTATGTTTGCTGAACTGTTTGAACCCAATTACAGAAAGTCACCCAGTAAGTAAACACAGCCAGAAATATGGTCACAGAGAAAACGCAGAGAAAAAGTAATAAAGTATTTTGCAGGAGAGTCTGGTTTATTTGCTAATTGGTAGTATCTAAAGAAGGCAATATTGAAGAATGCAGGCACACCAGGAGTATTTCTCAGCCAATAATCTAAAATTGCTTTTAACACAAAACCCCACCAGTTGCCTTAATCTCTGAGTTCTACTGTCCACACTGCCCCAGTCTTTTACTGGACAGACACATAATGCCTAGGTCTGCATGCACTGTATTTTTTTTTAAATTGAATTCAAAGCTCCTCTAGGGAAATAAGTGATCACTAGACAAATGTCAGTGGTGATGCAACATCTTAGTAGCAATCATTGTGCTGGTTAAGTATAACTTCTCATACAGAGATGTAAGAGGTCAGAAAGAGAGAAAAAAGATACTACATACTTACCTAGAGTCTATAAATCAGGCCATATGCCAGAAAACTTAATGCATATATCTCCAGAAAAGTAGGTATTCTGATCCATTTTACAGATCAGTTTTACCAGTAAGGGCACAGGCTCAAAGATCTCGAGTAATATCTCAAGGACACCTGGCCAGTAAACAGTAGAATCAGGACTGAAACAGGTATCTCCTGACTCTAATGTCTGCACTCTTCTTGCTTCATGCAGGGAAACAAAATCACTGATGCTTGACCATGACATAACTTCAGGGTAATTAGCATACGTTAGGAGGTAGGTGCAAAACTGAAAGATACCGAAATAAAATCAAAAGTATGGGGCTAGTGTTAAAGGGGCCACTTTTGGAATCAAGTAGAAAGCATTATGGCTCCATGAGAGAGATGGGAAATAGGGAATGGTTGAGGATATAAGCAGTGGGATCAGCATGATTGAAGGAGAGCTACGTGGAGGAACAGTACATTCTATCCAGATGAATAAAAAATTGAAGAGTATCTTCAAATATTTCTGAGTAGTTTAAGGCTGAGGGAAATCCAACAACTTCTAAGCTAGGTCCCCAACCTCAAAGGAACCTATAAATGCTAAGGACCGTAAGTGGGGGATTCAGGCTTTGAGGTCTCTATTCCATTGCACAGTAGCTGTGAGATCATTACTTCTCTGAGTTTCAATTTCCTCATTATTGGGGGTTCTCATAATAGTATTCTTGAAGTGTTGTTCTCTCTTAAGATATATATTAATACCTAGTTGCATCACTGGAGCCTAATATATAATAGTGGTGGTGGTGGTAGCTGTGGTTGTGAAATTCAGATTGGTGGTGGTAGTAGTTGTGGTTGTGAAATTCATATTGCCTTAACTAATAAAAGAAAAAAATGGTGGAAATGGCAAGGTAATAGACTGAAATAAATAGGCATGCCTATTTTTGTTGGCATTAAGTTTACATAAACCAGTTCCTGTCAGACAGGTGGGTCTTAACCTTGGCTGTACATGAGAATCTGTTTAAAAACATAAAAAATGGCACTCCCCCCCCCAGAGATTATGATTTAATTATTCTAGAGATATACCCAGGTTATCTGTAGTTCTGAAAATTCCCCACTAAGTCCCATATGCAACAAGGGTTGAGAATCACTGCATAACAAGACAACGCTGCCCAAGGGTGACTTTACCTTAAGGCTTCTCAGCCCTATATAAACCTACTGCTAGAGGTAAGGAATAAAGTAAAAAACAATTTTTGAATGGCCTTGTGTTTTGCCTTTGAGCATTGGTAGTGAAGTATCAATCAGGCAGAATCTGGAGGCACAGAGCCACAGAATTTCTGTACCCCTTTTTAATAATGTCTAGTGACTGCCTTACTAACCTGTGTGTAGATGCACTAGGACAAAGCACAATTTCAAATTAGCAGTTTTTACAAATAACATGCCATAACTCTGAATGAATAACAGTTTTAGTGGAGGAGATATGAAATTTGGCATCAAAAGAAAAGGATTCACATTCTTTAATTCAGTTACTTAGTTCATATCCATTCTACCAAATTCTAACATATACAATGTCCTAACATGGACTTTTCTTTTTTTTTTTTAATTTTATTTAGGGTACTTTTCTATAAGCACCCTTGGGCCAGAGGCCTGGTGCGTTTGTGATGGGTCAGCTGGCTGTTCTGTTATTTGAAGCTCACCCAGGAGACTGCTCACTCTGGAGGCAGCACCCTGAAGAGCTCTGAGTATCACTAATAATCAGACTCTAGATCCCAACTGGGGAGAAATGTGAATTCCACCCACTTGTTTCTCCAATTTACCAGCACCAGAAAGGAATGCCCACCTACATTTAAAAAGTAAGTACTAATACAGCAGGGGTGTAATCTAGGGCCCCTGTTGGAAGGAGCTATGGTTCAAAGCTGAGCTTATTTTTTAAACTATTGCCATTTATTTCCCCTCTTTTGACAGAATATGGGTGTTATATTTTTAATAATTTGTGAATCAGAGGTGGAGTGGAGAGTACAGTAAATACCAAATAAACTGTCTTTTGGGTATCTGTTGAAATGGCACAATAATAATTTGGTCCAAGGTAAAGCCTTTACTGCCTTGGGGTCAATATTATAATATCTACCTATTAGGTTTATTATGAAGACTAAATGTGGACATGTATATAAAGCATTTAGCACAATACATTACCCCAAACCATAGCTATTATGATTAGCTTATTATAACTACTTTTTCAGTAAACACCTTTTAAACTCAACACATATATAGGCAACAGGCTCAGGGAAAAGAAAGAGTTTGGGAACACCAACACCAAATATATTTATTGGGTCTAAAATAGTGAAATAGGACTTGGCGCCAACACCGATAATATCAACATGCTAATAATAAAGCCACACAAAAAGCTCAATCAGGTAATCCTGTGAATTTGGAATGTGTGCTCATTCCAGCTGAATTTGATGCTTCAGATCCCTTCCTGATAATACATGCAGCGTGCCAGGCACCAGGGATGACACGATGCCCTGCCCTGTAGGATCTTTTCAGTCTAGTGAAGAAGGCAGTCTTACCAAAAAATAATGACAATACAGTGCAACAAAAACAATGAGAAAGTTTAGTGGCAAGTAATGTGGGAACATGGGTACAGAGGAAATAACTGTCTGGAGAAGAGAAAGCTTTGCAGAGATGATAACCCATTTAGGGATTTGATGAATCGATAGACATTCACCAGGAAGAGAAGAGAGAACTGGGGCAAAAGTTAGAATGAACAAATGCTTATCACACTGAATTCTTGCCCAGGGCCAACATGTAAAGGTTTCAAGCTTAATTATTTATGATTGCTATTATAATTAGATATTACAAAGTTATATTTATTACAAAGTTTATAATATATCCCCCCAACCTAAGGGAAAAGCCCTGAATTATGCTGTCAGCTGTTTTCATCAAAGCCAAGTCACTAGCCTTCTCTTGTTATTCACTGGTTGAACGTATTTGTTAAATATTTGCTATTTGTCAAGAACTCTGCCAGAAACTAGGGATGTAGCTGAAGAAAGGAGAAGCATTCCTTGTCTTTGAGGAGCTTGAAATCTAGTGGAAACATCAGATGTTTAACACACACGGAGCATTTGGAGAAGTGTTCAACAGGGGACGGGCAGGAAATGCTTTTATACCTGATTTTGTGCTTCAAAAAATGGCAATAGTAATAATTTTGTTACCTAATTTCCAGGGTGATTGGTATAGGTTATGACAATACTTTAAAGCATGGTAAAATATAGAAAAATTTAAGGTGAAGGTATTATTGTTGTCACTCTTCTTACATCCACCTAATTGAATTTATTTAAAATAGCCTAAAATTTACATTTTTTTCCTAATATAGACATTCATCAGTAAAAAATTGTCTTGAAATATTATTTCTTCCACATGAAGTACTGAATACCAACTATTTATATTTTCATGAGAAATCAGCATAATTATTCTTCCTGTCTAGTTATCTAGTTATGTCCTTTTGAAGAAAGAAAATGATGCCACCTGTTGAGTGATGTGCCCAGATTCATGCAGAGTGAGGACAGAATTGAAAGATCCCTACTTTATGTTCCAAAGAATATAGCCTATCAAATATTTATTTAAAGTCAGAGAAGAATGAAGAAATAAAGACAACATCAATATCAGTTTGGGAAACAAATACCAACACAGAGTCCAGTTTGAAGCCTCTTTGAAAAGGGAGGAGGTAAAGTGACCGAGCCAACAGATGCTGGAACCAGACTGAGTCCACAACTTGCCTCCACTGTTTACTAACTATATGACCTTGTGTGTAAAATGTCTGTACTAATTTTTCTGATATCTAACATTGGGGTGATAATAGTTCCTACTATGAGGGCTTTTGGAAAGGTTCAATAAATTCATAGAGGTAAAGGTTTTAGAGTAGTGTACTCAGGGCTCACTACATACTATCTACTATTATTGTTGTTAACTCTCATGACTACCCTTAAACCTACACCTCTTCTAATGGAAGAAAACTGGAGAAAGTAGAACCAACTCAGAGCTCTCATATCTACTTCTTGATGGAGATGGTTGACAGCTCAGTGAAGTGCAACCAGACATTGAGAAACTTGTCTTTTCCACCTATTAAAGGCAACAGATTTGTCAATTTCAAACTCTCTTCTATCTGAAAACAAAAGACTTCATCTAACTTAATCACAGTAACTTATCTGTCCGAAGTCCTCCCTAGCTATCCCCCAGTGACTCTTTTCCAACTAACGTTCCCTGTCTGAAGAATATAGATATCCAGGTTATTACTCAAGTTACCAAAATTTCAGAGCTAAAAATTACTTGATAGCTGAACCCTCATCAGAAAGGCAATTTCACATTTTTACTGCATTTTGCATTTCCATCATTATTTCTTCTACTGTATGGAAGGCCAGGTTGGGGACAATTTGGATTATAGAGGGTAAAACACATGATATTTCTTTTGTACATTTAATAAAAGCTGAAGTGAAAAAAAAGAGAGATTGAAGCCTTATTATATTACTTTTTAATCCTTTGCAATGCAATACTAATGCTATGTATGTAATATTTGAGATCCCTAACCAGAGCTCACTTTGGCTGAGGGTCCAATCGCATTAGAAATTACCTTGAGAGAAGTACTGCAAATGCAAACTCATGAAAATAAAAGAAAGAAAAGAAATGTCAGCCAGATCATTTGTTTTCCCATAGATCATCTTTCCAAATGTGGGCCAGCAGGAACAAATTTTATGCTGACCTTGGAAAATTACTGCAGCAATTTGTATGTGAAACATGGATTTGGAAATTTTGAAACCGGTATATTTGCAGAATGTGAAAGTAACATTTTGGAATAAAGCAAAAGTCCTGTACATGAGTAAATACTAAGCCCTTAACAAAGCATATTCAAGGCTGATTTTTAAGTTATGATATTTAAGCTTTTTACGATATTGACCCGACTTCTAAACTCCCAAACTACTAATAATTTTCTACCCTATTAGATTTTGCAACAGGTTACAGAATTATAATAAAAACCTTCTTTATTTTTAACTGGACTGATAGTGGTGGTGTAATATCCCAAGAGAAAGAGTCACATGAAGATTCTTATCTCCTACAGTGAGAATCAAATATTGAAGTGAAGATGGTGTCACAATCTATGTTTCTTTTCTTTTCTTTTCTTTTCTTTTAACCTGAGGTTTCAAAATCCTTCTCTGGTACTTTGTAATGACAGAGTTGGATTACCTGTGAGGCTTCATGGTATAGAGCAAGTGTTAGCAAATTGCAACTTGTAGGCCAAATCCTTCTCACTTCCTGTTTTTGCAAATAAAGATTTATTGGAACACGGCCAGGTCATTTGTTTATTTATTGCTGATAATTGCTTTTCTGCTACATCAGCAGACTTGAATAGTAGTATCCGAGACTGTCTGGCCTACAAAGCCAAAAATATTTACAATTTGACCCTTTGTTTAAAAAGTTTGCTACCCTTTGGTATAAAGGGAAAGGCAGAGGGTTAACAAGAAGTAAAGAAAAGAGTATTTCTGAAGGTGTTTTCTCTTCTATTTATCAAAGCAGTCATCAGAAACCTGTAGTATTTTATTTTTATAAATAAAAACTACTATGTGTTTACATATTATTTCGTAGCTTTGAAATTTTTTCTGAAACTAATTACCAAGGTGAATTCCAACACTCTTTCCTTCAAGGCTCTCAGTTAAGTCATATAGTGCAAAGTATTCTTTGATACTCTCAAATGGATCTGACCATTCCTTTCTATGGCTAACTCGCATTTATTCCTGTATTAGAGAGTATTTCATTTGTTTATTTATTTATAGGTCTTCCCTTCACTCTAGCCTATAAGCGCCTCCAAACTTAGCATAGTGTCTTAATTAATTTTGCATCTTGAATCTTATATATGCCTGGTATACAGCAGGTATCAGTACATGTTTATGAAATTTAGCTGGGTAAAAAAGTGGTAAGCGTAAATCTTGAGAAATTAACTTGCTGAAGGTCACTCAGCTAGCATGTGATTAAGCTGGGATTTGAACCTAGATCTGAAACTAATTCAAGTATTCAAGTGCTCTTTCCATTTATCTTACTGACTGTAATCTGGAGACTGCAGTTTTCTTTTTTGTTTTGAAATGGAGTCTTGCTGTGTCGGCAGGCTGCAGTGCAGTGGCACGATCTTGGCTCCCTGCAACCTTCGCCTCCCTGGTTCAAGCAATTCTCCTGCCTCAGCCTCCCGAGTAGCTGGGATTACAGGCACATGCCACCACACCCAGCTAATTTTTGTATTTTTAGCAGAGGCGGGGTTTCACCATGTTGGCCAGGATGGTCTCAATCTCCTGACCTCGTGATCCACTGTCCTTGGCCTCCCAAGAGACTGCAGTTTTCATTTTGATTCTACTATTGAAAATTTGGGTTTCACTGTCTTTATCTGTAAAGTAAGTATGTTGCATTATGAAATGCCTTTCAAGACCTCTTTCCCTAATGTTCAATGTATCTAGGATAGTCGTTTCACTAAATAATTGCAGATAATATTAAAAAAATAATTATGGCTATTTTGTAGTTCATCTCAGGGCTAAAAAGGTCACATACGGCCATCTAATAAAAACACCATCTCAGTGTGGGGGCCAATCACTTCTCTGGTAGATGGCTGTTAATGAGTTTTGAATGATATGGAAAGTGTCACCCAGCTGTGCACAGACAGAAGCTTGGCAGTAATTGGTTAGGGTGCTGCTGAATAAATAAATGCATTGGGATGGGGGTGAAGGCTAGAGCAAATGACTTCTTAGATGTGTGACCCCTTGAGAATATTAACATATGTAATACATTCTATATCGAGATTTCTATCTTGCCCACAACGTAAGCCATTTACTTGGATTTTCCATTGCTGACCAGTTCTACTTATAATTTTTGTTAAGCCAGTAGTTTCCTCCTGGTTAATTCTGCCCATTGATGTTTGGTTTACCCTCTAGAGGGAAATGAAATCAATCTCAACCCTCTCCCTTGACTATCTCCACTATAGGTTCTGGAAAAGCAGAATGTTTTTGATTTCTAGTCTTTCTTGCAGCAATGTGTGGTCATATGTTTGAATTCTGGCCAATGAACTAAAAGCAGAATTCTGTGACATGGAGGAAAAATCTGGAAAAGCTTCTGTGGTCATGACAAATAAAACAGACATTATTGATGCCTTCCCACAACCCACTCCTAGCACCCTATGCTGAAATAGTACATGATGTTCAGAGATGCAGAGCCCATTTTGTGACAATGAAATGGCCAAGAGGTTTACAGAGATGTCAGCCCTGATATAATGGCAGTTTACCTCCAAAGTTCATAATATGTGAGAAAAATAATGTTTATTTGTCACTCTTAGGCACATTGCTGCTTGTAGCCTAGATCATCACTATCTGATACAGATTGCATAAGGGTTTATGAGTCTTTACAGCCAAAAATATCTGGGTTTAAATCCCCATTCTGACAATTTGTGATCTTTGGTGAGTAATTATATCTCTAAGATGAGGTATGTTAATCTAAAATTTGGAACAACAATAACATTCACAAGCTTGTTATGAGGATTAAAACAGATAACACAGGTGAGAGTACTATGGAAAGCATGTGACACATAGTAAATGCTCAACAAATATCATATAGTGTCACTCTTATTATTACTTATCATTCTTATCATTACTTATAATATTTGAGCCATGTGCCAAGCCCTGTACCTAAGGTAAATAATTTATTTAGCATAGATAAATTATTTTCTTTTCTAGTACTATTTAACAAACTTATTAAGTAGAAATAATTACATTCATTTACTAAAGAAGAAAAATAAAGCTCAAGGACGTTAAGTAATTTGCCAAAGGTCAGGCTGTTAGGAAATGATAGAATTCAAATTTTATTCTAGATCTCACTCTAAATTCTACACATTTGCTTTCAAGTCTATGTTTTTCTTCTATCCAAGAAGAAAGATATTCCATGGGATGTTTATAGGTATGCTAGGAAGAGTAATATTCAGGGATCTCTGGAATAAATAACTTAGGTTTGTTAGCTGCAGAATTTCTCAAACCCTTAATATGCTAATGCATGTAGGTAAGCTATGACAGGGAATTCTAATAATGAATGTTTTCCATTTTTATGGCACACATGGTGTATGGGTTGAATTAGGTCCCCCAAAATGATATATTGAAGTCCTACCTCCTAGTACCTGTTGTGACTGTGACCTTACTTAGAAATAGAGTCTTTGTAAATGTAGTCAATTTTAAGAGGTCATTAGAGTGAGCCCTAATCCAAAATAACTGCTGTCCTTAAAAGAAGGGAAAATTTGTACACACACAGGGATATCACCATATGAAGACAAAGAAACAGAGATTAAGATGATGTATCTACAAGCCAAGGAATGCCAAGGATTGCAAGCAAACCACCAAAAGTTAGGAGAGAAGCATGGAACAGAGCTTCCTCATAGTCCTCAGAAGAAACCAACCTTGCCAACCCACCTTAATGTTGAACTTCTAGCCTCTAAAACTGTGAGACAAAACATTACCATTGCTTAAGCCACCAATTTGGGGTACTTTGTTTTAGAAGCCTAACAAAGTAATACACATGGAAAAACACTTTTTGGAAAAGTTTTTCAATTAGCTTACCTCCCGGTTTTAACTTTTTGACAATCTCAAGTTGTTTTAGCCATTCCTCGTGTGGCGGGCTAAGTGCATGATCTCAATATTGACCCAAATTATTATAAATATGATTTTCATCTTATTAGTAAAGCCAGAAGTAGGGGTGCTGGGGACAGAATATTGATGGGTCAGAAAATATTTCCCAAAGGCATGGTGTCTAAAGCAGGATGTACTATGGCCACCCCCTGCCCCCACCTTCTTTTTTGAGTTTTGACTTGAACTTTAGTAACCAGATAAAGTTCTGCAACTTTGTAAGGTCTGGGGTTTGAAAATGGCATCCTTTCTTTTATATTTTATTTCAACCCTTTGGAAAAAGGGTCTGAATAATCAGATTTTATTAGTAAAAAAATCACTGCTTAAAAGCTGTCATGAGAAATATACAAAGCTATGATATCTACATTGTGAATGACACACCCTTGGATGTGAAACTTCTATGCTTTGCACGGTCATGTACAGTAGGTCTAACATGACCCATGTGCTATAGTGACTATAAATATAGGCATCCTTCACAGGTAGTTGACATACTTTTATCTTCATAAATTCTGAACAGTCTTAACTAACAAAAGGCCCTACTAATTGTTGTAGAAGAAGAAATACTTATCAACAAATATACACCAATGTGGTCACTTTTGGCAGAGAGGATTGTTTGAGACCAGGAGTTTAAGACCAGCCTGGGCAACACAGTGAGACTCTGCCTCTAAAAAAAAAATATATATATATATATATATATATCGCCAAGATGAATCTTTATTCTGGCTTTAAAAAAATCCAGGCTAGGCCGGGCGCGGTGGCTCACGCCTGTAATCCCAGCACTTTGGGAGGCCGAGACGGGCAGATCACGAGGTCAGGAGATGGAGACCATCCTAGCTAACACGGTGAAACCCCGTCTCTACTAAAAATACAAAAAAATTAGCGGGGCGTGGTGGTGGGCGCCTGTATTCCCAGCTACTCGGGAGGCTGAGGCAGGAGAATGGCGTGAACCCGGGAGGTGGAGCTTGCAGTGAGCCGAGATCGCGCCAAGGCACTCCAGCCTGGGCAACAGAGAGAGACTCCGTCCCCCCCCCCCCAAAAAAAAAAAAATCCAGGCTAAAATGACAAGGACCATACGTTTCAACAGGTTTTTAACCTGAAGAGGTTAACAGGAATGTCCCAGGGGCTTCATGAACCACTTGAAATTACATTTAAAATGTTTGTGTTCATTTGCATTTTTCCAGAAATAGGCTCCACATATTTTATCACATATGCAAAGGAGTAAGTATCACAAAATGTATTTAAAACCACTGTTCTACAGCATAGAGCTTTGAAGCCTTACTCATCCACATCTATGTAAGAGAATATACCTAGGAGGACATATTGAGAACCTACACCTGACCACAGATGTTCCTTCAGCTAACCACCATGAAGACACGGAGTGGTCTTCCATTCATGCCATCGTCAATACTGGGTTATTGAACCCTCCTAAGAAACTGGAGAGAATGGAATGAGATGATACATTTAGCATATAGTTATACAGTTAGCATATAGTAATCATTCAATAAATGTTTCCTAATGTTGTTATCCCTCATTGGGGTGATTCCTAATGAATATGGCTCTACTTATAACCTGCCATGTTTTGCACTGCAGGTATAATCTATTATTCCTTTTCACTTTTCATACTTATTAAAATTTGGCTGAACAAATGGTATTAATGGAATATTTGCTAAATAATTTGTTCTTCATCTAGGCTTCTAGATACTCTAAAATCTGTCTTTGAATTAATCTAGGCCATCAGAAAGCAATCTATCAGACCAAATCAATGTTTTCCTATTCCTATCCCTCCCCTTTTCAATGTAAAAAAATGCTTTTTAGAGAGTCATGGTTTGGCATCAGCCTATCTACCTGTATTAAAGGATTTTATTTTTTGGAGAGCACTGTACAGTCTATTATATAGAACTTTAGATGTGAGGACAAACAGGAAATATTTTTCTGTACTTTAAATTCCAGGAAAAATATGTTTCTCCAGATGAAAAAAAAAAGTTTATTTCAAATCTTACAGGAATTGTAAATAATAACACTTATCATGGTTTCTTTTTTCATTTGATTCTAAAATTAACCCAGAATTAAAGTTTTAATTGACTTTTAGTAAATACAGGGGATCTCTGTGGCATATATTATATAAAAGGTGCTCCCCTGACTTCATCTGTTTTTCAGCCCAGGTCCTCTCATATTTCTGACTATTTCCCCTAATTTTATTCTTATTTTTCTTCATGCATTATATTCATATTTATAAAACAAATTAAAATCCTCCTCAAATAAGAGGCAAATATGCATACATACTCACATAAACTTTATATAAATAAATAATGCTCGGAACCTAACTACCTTGGCAAGTTAATTAATCTCTCTGAATTTTATGTCTTTTACCTTAAAAAATATTAATGGTACATTCTTCATGGGTCTGTGACATATATAACAGCATTTGATTTATTGATATATAGTATTTTAACTGAGCGTCTGGAACATAGTGGATACTCCATAAGTCTGGTCCCTTTATTGTCCTTTTAGAGAACTTGTAATTTTGACAAATTTGTAGTCAGCAGAAATATTAATTTGCCAGTAATCTTAGGAAAGTGGTGATTCCAATTCTTGGCATGAGGTGAAGACTTAAAAGGACCTTGCTTCAGCAGATTTAGGTTGAAACACTAATTAGAACAGACTGTAACAATGGAGGAGAAGTAGAATGGACGCACTATGCCCCATATATAAATCCATATGGTAATTAAAATACAGTCATAGCTCTCAAGAATGACAGCTCTTGGCCAACAAGATTCCTGGGCTGAAATATTAGGATTGCTAGATTCAGATGGGATCTTAAACAAATTTCTTGAGGTAAATAGTATCCATCTTTGTGCCTAAACCACATGATATTTTCTCATAGTCCTTGCCTTTGGAAAGGTTTATTGATTCATAGAACCTTTTTAAACAAATGAGGCAATGCAGTCTAAGGAAAAAGGAAGATGGGTTCCCACCAACCAAAAGAAGACCTTCTCCCGCTCTTGCTTCACAGCATGGCATGAAGTAGATGTGTTTTTCTCCTACTAGCTGAAAAAGTGCCAAACTAGAAGTCCTAAAACCTTGATTTCCATTATAGCTCTACCACATTCTGGCTCATGAACCTTGGGAAAGACAAGGAGTTTCCTTATAAATAGGGGTAATAATACACACACCACAAGGTTGCTGTGGAGATTAAATGAAGTATTATGTATGAAGCCCTTGACACACTATTAAGTGACTCTATGTGTGAAGAGGGGAACGATAGAAAGAATAAAATGCATAGTGAAACCAAGTGAAATGATGAAGTTGTTTTTGTAATTTTGTAATATATCAACTTGGCTAGGCTGAACTACATTTCCCAGAATTTTGTTTCCTGTATGTTTCCAGCTAGGGTGAGCCACAAAAAAAGATTCCTGCGGGAGATTTGTGGGTGTAAGTGAAGGAGCTGCCATTTTGTAATATACACATTGTTGCTTATCTGCTGGCTCAATTCATTGGCGCAAGTAGTGGCTAGGCCAAGGCACTAAGATATTTTTAATGTCTTAAAATAACTTTGTGGTAATATTCCCCGAAATTCTGGGAAGGGGTAATATGCCACCTGGCAACTGTTTATTAAAACAGACTATGTGGAACTTTATGAAAGAGAAAAGCAGGACTTGTAAAAATGAATGGCAGACAGTGGGTGCTCACAAATTATCTTTATTTTTGTCTTAAGTTTCTAAATCTCAGGGACGGCTAAAGAGAACACATAGAAGAGTTTTACTTCTTTCTTCTGTTCTCTGGATCCTACTCTCTTCCTTATAACACATATTACTCTTCTGTCTTCAGAATTTTCAAGTTCTCCCATTACACTAGATATTTTTTCATGGGCACTTAAATGTGTTCAAATATCTGTTCCACTTTCAATATATTTTCTCTCCAGATATCACTGTGTCTCCCTCCTATTTGCAAACAAACCTCTCAAAAAGAGTTTTCTCTACTCTCTCCATTTTATCACCTCTCACTTGCTTCTCAACTTACTGCCAACTGTTTTTTACCACTTGCCTTAAGGCTACCAAAGATCTCTACAATACCTAAATCCAATAGACAGTTTTAGGATTTGTTTAGCAAGACAATTTGAAAGACTTAGAGACGCATCATACTTCAAATACCCCAAACTGAACTCACTTTCCTCCACCTAAACTTGGACTCTTCCTGCAGTGTTCCCTCCCTTGGTGAATGACACTGCCATTCACTCAGCTGCACAAACTATACATCTGAAAGTCATTCTTGACATTCCTCTCCCTCATCTCCACACATGCATCAGTCACCAAGTCCTGTTGTGTCTATCTCCAAAACATTTTTTTAATTCACCCACACCTCCACGTCTCTAATGAGATCACCTTAAATCAAGTTACAGTTATGGCTTTTTAACTATTGTCTCCTTTTATTCAACAGCCATAGTATTCTAAAATATAAATCTGCTCAATAACTTTGAAATGGTGATCATTGCTATTTAAATATCATTTCAGATTCTTAATGTTATCCTCAAGGTCATGTTTGGTATGTTTTTGTCATCATTTTTATCTTGTCTTCTTGGCTCTGTGTTCTTCTGTCACCCTGACTGTGTTCTGTCTTCTCTCAGAATGCAAAGCCTGATTCCTCTGTTTGTAACAGCGTTTTCCCACAACTTCATCATTTATTTTACCTAACCAACTTCTACTAATCATTAACATTCTCACTCAGGTTTAATTTATGTTAGATCTTCCTCAACCTCCCTGATTGGTCAGATAGCTGATATAAGATCCCCCCACTCTCATTCCTCTCCTCCATAGCACTTATCAAAATCATAACCAAATAATTAAATGCTCAAATAACCTCTAGGAGGACAGAGGGTGTGCCTGGTTTGTTTCTTACTTCATTAGCACCTAACACAATGTAAGTTCTCAAAAAATCTGAATTAATGAAGGTGTTGATTTAATCATTATTCCAATTCCACAATACAGTATTTTTAAGTAAATATTTCCTTCTTTGGCATCTGAGTAAAATATCATAACATCAAAAATAATCCAATGTATAAAAATGTACCAAAGTGGAAGATTTCAGTAGTCAACTCCGCGTTAAACTACTCAATGCATTATAAGTATTGAGTAGACATTTGTTAATTGTGTGAATTATAAAGGTGTATTAGACTGCTTACATATAATGTTTTAGCAATAAATTTGCATTAGTAAATTTAAACTAAAAAATTCTACTTGCCTGCATATCGTCTCCTTTTCTCCTACTATGTTCAGCTTTAATTTCCCAATTTTGAGAAGGAAATTGCACCTTTTTTTCTCAAAACATTTTCCTCCTGGCAGAATAACTTTGTTTTCAGGGATGAGAAAAATGCTATTTGCTAAAAATATGAATATTTCTTATTAAAGTAGATAAACTGTAGAAAATTGCTCTCACTGACTCCTTAGAAGTGTTGCCTTTAGAAGTACAGAAGCAGAGAATTAAACTCTAGACCTTAGAACCATCTGTCAAACCCTAGATCTACCACTTTACATCACACCAGCCACCTCTGCAACCCAGAGTCAGCTCCCTAAAGAGTTGTGAAGCTGGTTATTGTACAATTAGGCTCACTACATCAATTTGAGTCAAATGCGGTTTGACTAGGTTGTCAATACTTCATGTGAAAAGTTCATACCATTTCCAAAGAGAAGTATTAAGGGAGTATTGAAGACCTGAAAGTAGAGACAAAACAGAAAGATGGAGAAGTTTCCCAACATCAGAGGGTATGGGACATTTAAAAAAGGACATTACCTTCTTTGCCTCCTTTTAATAACCAATTTTTGGACATTTACTATATAGCAAGCATGACTTCTCTCCTGAACAAGGTAATGTCTTATGGGAATGAGTGGTAAATGCATAAGCCCTACTTTAGTTCACAGTGTATTGTTCTCCTACCCCAGAAAATAGGATCATATAAGATGATACAAGCATGAGTAGGATGTTCTGGCAACAGAGAACCTGTGAATGCTTCTTAGAGGTGTTGCTACTTGTGCTAGGATTTGAAGGACAAGTAGATGAGCCAAGTGATGAAGAGACGACAGGATCACAGGAAGGGAGGAAAGAGATTATATGAAGGCAAAACGGACATCCGCTATTGCTGTAGATGTAATATTTGTATCCCTGCAAAATTTATATGTTGAAATCCTAACCACCAAGATGATGATATTAGGAAGTGGGACCTTTGGGAGGTGATTGGATCATGAGGGTAGAGCTCTCATGAATGGAATTAGTGCCATTATAAAAGAGGCCCCAGAGAAGTGCCTTTCCCCTTCTGCCAAGTGAAGACACAGCAAGAAGGTGCTCAAGGCAGACCTTCACCTGATGCCAAATCAGCTGGTAGCTTGATCTTGGATTCCCCAGCCTCCAGAACTGTGAGAGATAAACTTTTGTTGTTATAAGCTTCTTAGTTTATGATATTTTATTATGGCAGCCCAAAACTAAGAACTATGGTTATAGCTTTAGAGAGTCATTAGTACAATTAGACCATGAGAAGAGGTAAGATGAAGAATCAGAAATTTTAAAAAAAAGATCACAAAGGACCTTCCTCTCAAAGCCACTAAAGATTTGAAGTAAATGAGACATTGTATAAAAATTGTGCCAAAAGATAGATTAGAAGGGTTAGGGTATCCTGAAGGGACAGAACATGACTTGCACCTGATTTTCCCAGCATCTTGCATAGTGTCCAAATGTGTCACTGTTCAATAAATATTTACTGAATGTTATACCTGAGTTAGATCAAACAGAATCCTGTTGAATTATCACTAAGTGAAAACTAGATTGTCAATACTTCATGTAAAAATTTCACATTATTTCCAAATAGAAGGATTAAGGGAGCACTGAGAACCTGAAAGTAGAAGCAAAAGCAGAAAGATAGAGAAGTTTCACAACATCAAAGGGTATGGGACATGAAAAGAAAAGGGTTAAAGCACCTAAGATAAATGCTTGAGACTCAGTTTTTGTTTGTTTTTGTTTTTGGTGGGGAAAGCAGTCCACTTTATCCATTTCTATAGCAGGAAATTGTGATTACCACAAATGTACATAATAAAGACCAGCTTTTTCTAGGCACTGAACAACATGCTTTGATGCACTACTATTCATTCACAAACATTTACTGAGTATCCACCATATGTGAGGCATTGTTCTAAGCCCTGTGGATACAATCTGAATCACGAAGCTTATATGCTAGCAAGAAAACTGAGAACAAACAAACAACCTGTATAAGACAATCCCAAGCTAAGAGGCAGCAAAACATAGTTGTTAAGAGCATGGCATTTGGAAACAAGACTATCTGGCCTTAAATGCTTACATGATGACTTGCTAGCTGTGTGACTTTGGGTAAGTTACATAATGGCTCTGTGCCTTATTCTCTTACCTGTAAAATGAGATCAATAGTAATTATCTATCTGATTTATAATAATGATTAAATGAGTTAAAATATATAAAGAGCGTAGAGAAGAGTCTGGAAAGTAGTAAATATTATTAATAAATAGTACTATTGATGTTTTCTTAATCTAATTATTATTATCAATAACTTCTATAAAGAACGCTCAAAGGAGGATCAAGGGAAAGAGGATCAGATAATGCCAGGGTAGAGAATGAACATAGAAAGAGGAAATTTAGATAGAGGGACCTGGAAAAGTATTTTTAAAAAGATGACATTTCAGCAAGTGACATAAATGAAGTGCAAGAATGAGTCATGTGAATATTTGGAGGGGACTATTCCAGAGAGAGAAGAGAAATTGCCAGAAAGTTCAAGGGCTATTGGGTGGAAATCAGCTTGGTTTGATGTGATCAAGAATGAGTAAGAGAGTTGCACGATGAGAAATGAGTGAGCAAAGAATGTAGGTGGAGTAAGAGGCGAGGTAGGAGAGGTGAACAAAAAGTAATTGATTTGGAGCCTCATGAGGAATCAGATTTTACCTGAGACTGAGAGAAAGCCACCAAAGGGCTATGAGCCGAGACAGCACAGTCTGGATGTCTTCTTAAAAAGATAGCTCTGGCTGCCTGTAGACAGCAAACTACAGAGGGATAAAAGACATAGGAGGCAATTCCTGTTGTCTCATTTAATCCACACATCAACATGTGAGATATACATTACTGTTCCTATTTTACAGAAAACACCATGAGCCTTGGAAATATAATGTATCAAAAGGCACGTAGATGTTTTGACTCCAAGTCCATGTATGTCTTCCTCTCCTCAGGAAAGCCTTCAGGAACCTCGCTGACCAGGTCATACCATCCTATTACATGTTTTCACCGCAGCATTTTCCTCTCCTTCATAGAACCTATCACAGTTTAATTATATATGGTTGGGTAATTATGTATTTTATGTTTAAGAGCAATGGCAGTGCTTGTGTCCCCAAGGCACATAAAGCAGGTGCTCAGGATTACTTGTTGAATGAACAAATAAATTGTACTGCTAAAAGTAGAGGGGGCAGAATGAGAGGTCTGTGAACAAATATGGTAATAACATGAGTAAATTAAAAACTGAATTTCACACAGTAACAACAAAGACCCACTATTCTTGACTACCTGTTGTTTCTTTTCTAAATATAAGTATTATTTTTCAAATTATTACTAGTGAAAGTAAGAAAAATATTTATTTTCCAAGGCAAATAAAAACAAATTATTTTTAAATCTTTTTTTAATGAAGGCATTAAATGAAACATGTAGTAGGTAAGAGTCTCAAATTTCTTAATGTACAGGAGGGTTATTGTAATAATTTTCTAGAAGTTGGCCACATCTAGAATTAAAACATTGGTATATATACCTACCTGGAAACAGACAAAAATGAAATAAAAGATTTCTACATATACTTTTATAGTACTATTATAATACTAGCAATGACAATTACCCATATTTTAATTGTGCTTTCCAATCTACAAAAATCTGCTCCATATAGTATCTCATTGCTCATTCAGAAGGTACTCAACATTTCAGCCATTATTTAAACACATACATGTGTGCAGGCACACACACATACTCATGCACACTTTCTAAATCATTTCTGCAGCTATCTCCTTCAGAGTGGCCTTGATAAAAGCTGAGTGTGGCATTTTATTAAATGCAGCCCTCATTAAGACTTGGCATTGTTTGAAGCCACTATCAGATGATGCTGAGCTCAGTAAGGGCACCTGTTCTTATAACTTATGTCTTCATCAAACAGCAAGTCCCAGTATTTTTTTTTTTTTTTTTTTTTTAGAGCTGAGACTAAAAGCAAACCTACTTTCATTGGTATATGAAACCGATTTCCATGCCTTCATTTTCTTTTTTTGTGCCAGGTAATAAGTAGATGAAAATGATTCTCTGTTTTCAACTCTAACACCTCTGAAATTAAGCCCTGGGGAAGCTAGTGATAACTCTGAGGTGGTAACTTCTCTCTAGGTTATTTGGAAAAATAACTCTATTAACCATCCAGGAACAAAGACTTGGCTATTATCACACACACATATTAAATGGCTGCTGGGACACAGTGAAGAGGTGAGACATAGTGTCAGGAAATGTTCTGTTCCAGCTCCCACAAATAGGACATACTCAGTTTTATAACTGAATGACTTATGTGTAATACCATTAGAACAAAAAGGTAATAATCATTTTGCTGTATAATAACTAATTAAATCCAACAGCAACCTATCAGATGTTATTATCCTCCAAATCCCATTTCTACATACATAAAGAAATTGAGGGACATATGAATTAAGCAACTTATCCAAGGCCATGCAACTAGAAAATAAAAAAAGCTGAGATTTCAACCCAGATCATTTCTCTTACATTGTTCTTTATGGCTTGTCAGTTTTATGGGGGAGAGATACAGCATGTCAGGTTGTGTGGAGACATGAGCATAGGAGTATATATAACAACAGGTAGAAGAATTAGAACTTAAACCCAGGTGTATCTGACCCCAAAATTTGACCTCCATGGCCAAGAAAATGATTCCATTTTCAATACAATAATATGCTTCCCTAGACTGAATAAGCCTTTAAACATATTCTTTTTCTGGAGTATTACAAATTTTCTCCAAGTTGGATTGAGGAACAAATATATTCCAAAGAAATGGTAAAACTGAGAAATGAATCAATATGCTGTTGTTCTAATCTGTAACTCCCTGGTTGTGCTGTATTTCTTAACAAATCTCATGGAAGCAGATTTACCTTTAATCTTAACACCCCATCTCTGCTAGATGAATTAACTCTTTTGGTTCACTGCAGAATTACTGAGGAATTGGTTGACTTAAAATTCATTAATGTTGCCCTGAAAATATAAAAGAGTTAATACATTTCCCGAAATATTTGCTGTTATTAGCAAAGGTTACGTGGCCTGAAAATTATTGTCTAGGGTGTCTGGAATTTAGTTTTTCCAAGTGAAAAAAAGTTCAACGACTTTCAGAGAGTTTATGAAACTAAGGAGAAACAATTCTCATATTTTAGGAAATCCCCAAGCTTCCTTACAAATGATTCTTCCTAAAGAGATGTCAAAAACAGTGCTTATTACACTTTGGGCTTCTACTCTAATTTATTTAGCCCTTCCTATCAATGAGTGAGGGATAAAATGTCATCTTTTCTTCTTAAGCATATTAGAGCTTCCTATGGCTCCCTACACTAAGATAATAGATCATCCTACTATTAATCTATTAAGATAACAGATTATCCTATTATGCTTTCTCCACAGTAATACACTTGGTTCTAAATCTTGGCAATTCAGTTCATCGAACTCTGATAATTTACATTTTACAGTAAATTTCCTGATATATTTGATGAGTTAATTCTTAAGACTAGAGAAAAAAATAGCTTCTAAAACTCTTACACAAAGAAAATGCAATTGGTAGCTTAGTAATGCAATCTATTCTAGTTTCTAAATGTGTAATTTTACCCCATCACCCCAAAACTATTAATGGGATGCAATCAATGGTGCAGGTGAACAGGTATCTTTTCAATGAAAGGAAATGAAATAAATACGCCTCTGAAGGGACAAATACTAGGAAAATATGAGACGATGAGAGAGAAAATGCCTTATAGCCACATTATCTCAATTTTTTTTAAAGAAATCCAATTCTAAAAAAAATGTGATTATATGGGTAGAAGGCTTGAAAAGTAAAGGTTTGAAGAAGACAATCAAGGGAATAGAAAAGAAAACTGGCTAAATTCAAATAAATTATTAAATCAGATTTGAGGACCAAATTCCTACTTATACTTCCAAGGCTCAAATAAAATGTCACATCCTCCCGAATTAGCTACTAGGGAAATTGCCCACCAACTATAAATAACTGGAAAACAAGAAAAAATATATGATTCAACAATTTTCAGTCATTTGATGTCCCTATCATCCATGAGAGAAAGGAAATAAATAAGGTGAGCTCCACAATTGCCCCAGCTTACTGCCTGGAGGCAGTTTTCAGGAAAGAGAAAGAAATACGGGACTCAAACAGAGTCTAGTTTCTCCAATGCATTGAAGACAGAAATTGTTTTGGGTAGCCATGGCAGGTAGAATTTGTGGTCAGAATACCAGGGTTGAAGGATAAGAAGGAATATCATGAACAGACAGAGAGTCAGAGAGGTACAAGTGTGGATTATGTAATCAGTTCCTGATTATCACCCATAATTAGGAAAAAAATGAATTAATAGAGAAATGACAGAGATAATAAAATAGGTAAGAATGTTTAAGAAGCTAATTTTAAAAATGTGCTTTACATATGTAAAAATGTATACAAAAACATAAACAGGGTGAAGAGTATGAGAGAAATGGAAGATTTTTAATGAACCAAATGAAACATATAAAGATAAAAAAAGATACCCAAAATGAAAAATACACTAGATGAGATCAACCACAGATTAAGATGCTGCAAAAGAAGAAACCAGTTAACTCGAAGAAATAGTGACGGAAACTGTTTAAAACACAGAGATTTTAAAAGACTGGAACAAAATGAACAGAGTGCCAGTGATATGCTGAATGATACCAAGTACAGTCCTAGAAAGTGGGAGGGAAAATAAAAACACTATTTAAAGAAATAATGACCAATAGTTTTCCACATTTGATAACTATAAATTCACAGATCTAAGAAGCTCAAAAGCCCCAGTCAGAATGAACATAAAGAAAACCATACATCATGATCAAATTGCTGAAAAGCAAAGACAAAGTGAAAAATTTCAAAAGCAGCCAGAAAAGAAAAAGCTTACTTTCCATAAAGAACAAAGGATGACAGCAACTCCTCCTCATAAATAACTATTCAGATCATAAGCAGTAGATGAAGTGACATCTTTAAAGTCCTGAAAGAAAAGGACTGTCAATCTAGAAATCTATAATCTGCAAAAATATCATTTAAAAAGGACAAAATCTTATAATATTCATTGCCAGCAAATCTGTACCACAATAAAGGTCAAAGGAAGATTTGTGGGCAAAGAAAAATAACGACAGAGGAAACGTATATCTATACACAGAATTTATAGCTACAACAAAGAGATGAAGAACATCAGAAATGATCAATATCCAGGTACTTATATTTTTGTTGCATTTTTAATCTCTTTAAGATATAAATGTCTATTTAAAGCAAAAATGATAGTAATCTATTATATGACTTACATAGAGAAATAAAATTGTGCACAAGAGGTATGTGCAGAGTTAAAAGTATATTATTGTGAGTTTCTCACATTATATGTGAAGTGGTATAATATTATTTAAAGATAGACTGTGATAAATTGTATAAACCCTAGTGAAACCACATAAAATTAAAAGAAATACAGGTAATAAGCCAATAGTTGATCTAAAATGGAATCACAAAAAGGCTCAACTCAAAAGCAATCAGGGAAAATGGGAGAAAAGAACAAAGGTTAGCAGTAGAAAGCAAATAGCAAGAAAACATATTTAAATTTTAGCATATTAATAATTATATCAAATGTAAGTAGTCTAAACTCTTCAATTAAAAGGTAGAGATTGATGGATTGAATAAAAAAGCAAACTAGAAACCAAACTTAAATATAAAGATACAGTATAAACACCACAACAGTTGAAATTCTTCAAGGATATAGGCTTTATCTGATTCAACTTGTATTTCTCACGCCCAGTTCAGTACTAGTACTCAGAATCTACTAAAAGTTACCCCTTGAAAGAGTAAATGCCTTCATAAAGCAGTCTAATGGTAACTCTAAGAAATCCCTGGTGAATTAATCACTTCCTTCAAATTAATAGGTTCATAAGAAGAGTTGTTATAACAGCTGCTTTTTTAAAAATCAGGGTTTTAATTCAGAAGACTTCACATGTCTGGCAAGTGTTTGTTCTATGGGTAATTTATCTACCTCACCTGAAAACCAGAATTCAAATAATCCTCTTTTTTTTTTAATAATTTTTTTTTTATTATTATACTTCAAGTTTTAGGGCACATGTGCACAATGTGCAGGTTAGTTACACATGTATACATGTGACATGCTGGTGCGCTGCACCCACTAACTCGTCATCTAGCATTAGGTATATCTCCCAATGCTATCCCTCCCCCCTCCCCCCACCTCACAACAGTCCCCAGAGTGTGATGTTCCCCTTCCTGTGTCCATGTGTTCTCATTGTTCAATTCCCACCTATGAGTGAGAATGTGCGGTGTTTGGTTTTTTGTTCTTGTGATAGTTTACTGAGAATGATGATTTCCAATTTCATCCATGCCCCTACAAAGGACATGAACTCATCATTTTTGATGGCTGCATAGTATTCCATGGTGTATATGTGCCATATTTTCTTAATCCAATCTATCATTGTTGGACATTTGGGTTGGTTCCAAGTCTTTGCTATTGTGAATAGTGCTGCAATAAACATACGTGTGCATGTGTCTTTATAGCAGCATGATTTATAGTCCTTTGGGTATATACCCAGTAATGGGATGGCTGGGTCAAATGGTATTTCTAGTTCTAGATCCCTGAGGAATCGCCACACTGACTTCCACAAGGGTTGAACTAGTTTACACTCCCACCAACAGTGTAAAAGTGTTCCTATTTCTCCACATCCTCTCCAGCACCTGTTGTTTCCTGACTTTTTAATGATCGCCATTCTAACTGGTGTGATATGATATCTCATTGTGGTTTTGATTTGCATTTCTCTAATGGCCAGTGATGGTGAGGATTTTTTCATGTGTTTTTTGGCTGCATAAATGTCTTCTTTTGAGAAGTGTCTGTTCATGTCCTTCGCCCACTTTTTGATGGGGTTGTTGGTTTTTTACTTGTAAATTTGTTTGAGTTCATTGTAGATTCTGGATATTAGCCCTTTGTCAGATGAGTAGGTTGTGAAAATTTTCTCCCATTTTGTGGGTTGCCTGTTCACTCTGATGGTAGTTTCTTTTGCTGTGCAGAAGCTCTTTAGTTTAATTAGATCCCATTTGTCAATTTTGGCTTTTGTTGCCATTGCTTTTGGTGTTTTAGACATGAAGTCCTTGCCCATGCCTATGTCCTGAATGGTAATGCCTAGGTTTTCTTCTAGGGTTTTTATGGTTTTAGGTCTAACGTTTAAGTCTTTAATCCATCTTGAACTGATTTTTGTATAAGGTGTAAGGAAGGGATCCAGTTTCAGCTTTCTACATATGGCTAGCCAGTTTTCCCAGCACCATTTATTAAATAGGGAATCCTTTCCCCATTGCTTGTTTTTCTCAGGGTTGTCAAAGATCAGATAGTTGTAGATATGCGGTGTTATTTCTGAGGGCTCTGTTCTGTTCCATGATCTATATCTCTGTTTTGGTACCAGTACCATGCTGTTTTGGTTACTGTAGCCTTGTAGTATAGTTTGAAGTCAGGTAGCGTGATGCCTCCAGCTTTGTTCTTTAGGCTTAGGATTGACTTGGTGATGAGGGCTCTTTTTTGGTTCCATATGAACTTTAAAGTAGTTTTTTCCAATTCTGTGAAGAAAGTCATTGGTAGCTTGATGGGGATGGCATTGAATCTATAAATTACCTTGGGCAGTATGGCAATTTTCATGATATTGATTCTTCCTACCCATGAGCATGGAATGTTCTTCCATTTCTTTGTATCCTCTTTTATTTCATTGAGCAGTGGTTTGTAGTTCTCCTTGAAGACGTCCTTCACATCCCTTGTAAGTTGGATTCCTAGGTATTTTATCCTCTTTGAAGCAATTGTGAATGGGAGTTCACTCATGATTTGGCTCTCTGTTTGTCTGTTATTGGTGTATAAGAATGCTTGTGATTTTTGTACATTGATTTTGTATCCTGAGACTTTGCTGAAGTTGCTTATCAGCTTAAGGAGATTTTGGGCTGAGACGATGGGGTTTCCTAGATATACAATCATGTCATCTGCAAACAGGGACAATTTGACTTCCTCTTTTCCTAATTGAATACCCTTTATTTCCTTCTCCTGCCTAATTGCCCTGGCCAGAACTTCCAACACTATGTCGAATAGGAGTGGTGAGAGAGGACATCCCTGTCTTGTGCCAGTTTTCAAAGGGAATGCTTCCAGTTTTTGCCCATTCAGTATGATATTAGCTGTGGGTTTGTCATAGATAGCTCTTATTATTTTGAGATACGTCCCATCAATACCGAATTTATTGAGAGTTTTTAGCATGAAGGGTTGTTGAATTTTGTCAAAGGCCTTTTCTGCATCTATTGAGATAATCATGTGGTTTTTGTCTTTGGTTCTGTTTATATGCTGGATTACATTAATTGATTTGCGTATATTGAACCAGCCTTGCATCCCAGGGATGAAGCTCACTTGATCATGGTGGATAAGCTTTTTGATGGTGCTGCTGGATTCGGTTTGCCAGTATTTTATTGAGGATTTTTGCATCAATGTTCATCAAGGATATTGGTCTAAAATTCTCTTTTTTGGTTGTGTCTCTGCCTGGCTTTGGTATCAGGATGATGCTGGCCTCATAAAATGAGTTAGGGAGGATTCCCTCTTTTTCTATTGATTGGAATAGTTTCAGAAGGAATGGTACCAGTTCCTCCTTGTACCTCTGGTAGAATTTGGCTGTGAATCCATCTGGTCCTGGACTCTTTTTGGTTGGTAAGCTATTGATTATTGCCACAATTTCAGATCCTTTTATTGGTCTATTCAGAGATTCAACTTCTTCCTGGTTTAGTCTTGGGAGAGTGTATGTGTCAAGGAATTTATCCATTTCTTCTAGATTTTCTAGTTTATTTGCGTAGAGGTGTTTGTAGTATTCTCTGATGGTAGTTTGTATTTCTGTGGGATCGGTGGTGATATCCCCTTTATTATTTTTTATTGCATCTATTTGATTCTTCTCTCTCTTTTTTTAATTAGTCTTGCTAGCGGTCTATCAATTTTGTTGATCTTTTCAAAAAACCAGCTCCTGGATTCATTAATTTTTTGAAGGGTTTTTTATGTCTCTATTTCCTTCAGCTCTGCTCTGATTTTAGTTATTTCTTGCCTTCTGCTAGCTTTTGAATGTGTTTGCTCTTGCTTTTCTAGTTCTTTTAATTGTGATGTTGGGGTGTCAATTTTCGATCTTTCCTGCTTTCTCTTGTGGGCATTTAGTGCTATAAATTTCCCTCTACACACTGCTTTGAATGTGTCCCAGAGATTCTGGTATGTTGTGTCTTTGTTCTCGTTGGTTTCAAAGAACATCTTTATTTCTGCCTTCATTTCGTTATGTACCCAGTAGTCATTCAGGATCAGGTTGTTCAGTTTCCATGTAGTTGAAAAGACCAAATCTACGTCTGATTGGTGTACTTGAAAGTGACGGGGAGAATGGAACCAAGTTGGAAAACACTCTGCAGGATATTATCCAGGAGAACTTCCCCAATCTAGCAAGGCAGGCCAACATTCAGATTCAGGAAATACAGAGAACGCCACAAAGATACTCCTCGAGAAGAGCAACTCCAAGACACATAATTGTCAGATTCAGCAAAGTTGAAATGAAGGAAAAAATGTGAAGGGCAGCCAGAGAGAAAGGTTGGGTTATCCACAAGGGGAAGCCCATCAGACTAACAGCGGATCTGTGGGCAGAAACTCTACAAGCCAGAAGATAGTGGGGGCCAATATTCAACATTCTTAAAGAAAAGAATTTTCAACCCAGAATTTCATATCCAGCCAAACTAAGCTTCATAAGTGAAGGAGAAATAAAATACTTTATGGACAAGCAAATGCTGAGAGATTTTGTCACCACCAGGCCTGCCCTACAAGAGCTCCTGAAGGAAGCACTAAACATGGAAAGGAACAACTGGTACCAGCCGCTGCAAAATCATGCCAAAATGTAAAGACCATCAAGACTAGGAAGAAACTGCATCAACTAACGAGCAAAATAACCAGCTAACATCATAATGACAGGTTGAAATTCACACATAACATATTAACTTTAAATGCAAATGGACTAAATGCTCCAATTAAAAGACACAGACTGGCAAATTGGATAGAGTCAAGACCCATCAGTGTGTTGTATTCAGGAAACCCATCTCACGTGCAGAGACACACATAGGCTCAAAATAAAAGGATGGAGGAAGATCTACCAAGCAAATGGAAAACAAAAAAAGGCAGAGGTTGCAATCCTAGTCTCTGATAAAACAGACTTTAAACCAACAAAGATCAAAAGAGATAAAGAAGGCCATTACATAATGGTAAAGGGATCAATTCAACAAGAAGAGCTAACTATCCTAAATATATATGCACCCAATACAGGAGCAACCAGATTCATAAAGCAAGTCCTGAGCGACCTACAAAGAGACTTAGACTCCCACACATTAATAATGGGAGACTTTAACACCCCACTGTCAACATTAGACAGATCAACGAGACAGAAAGTCAACAAGGATACCCAGGAATTGAACTCATCTCTGCACCAAGCGGACCTAATAGGCATCTCTACAGAACTCTCCACCCCAGATCAACAGAATATACATTTTTTTCAGCACCACACCACACCTATTCCAAAATTGACCACATAGTTGGAAGTAAAGCTCTCCTCAGCAAATGTAAAAGAATAGAAATTATAACAAACTATCTCTCAGACCACAGTGCAATCAAACTAGAACTCAGGATTAAGAAACTCACTCAAAACTGCTCAACTACATGGAAACTGAACAACCTGCTCAAATAATCTTCTAAGTCGAGGACCAGCAAAGTTTTTCAACAGAGGAGGACAAAATAGTAAATATTTCAGGCTTTGCAAGCCATGTGATCTTTGTAGTAACTACTCAATTCTGCCACTGTAGCACGAAAGCAGCCACAGATGATACAGAAATGAATGGCATGGCTGCGTTCCAATGAAACTTTATTTACAAAAACCAGCACTGGGACAGACTTGGCCCATGAACTATAGTTGTCAAGTCCCATTCAAGCAGGATGATTGTTTGAAGTCTCGACGGCTGTGTGCTAGGGTTTGAATGTTTGTTTCATCTGAAATTCATATTGGAACTTAATCCCTAATATAACAATATTAAGAGCTGAGGCCTTTGAGAGATGATTGGATCATACATAGATTCATGGATTAATGGGTTAGTGAAGTAATGGGTTATCATGGGAATGGATTATTTATCGCAAGAAGAGTCTGTTAAAAAAGTGAGTTTGGCTCTCAGTGTACCCCTCTTGCCATGTGATGCCTTCCTCTATGCTATGACACAGCAAGTGGACCTCACCAGAAGCTGACCAGATGCAGCCACCTGATGTTGGATTTCTCATCCTCCAGGACCTTAACGAATAAATTTATTTTCTTTATAAATTATCCAGTCTCAGATATTCAGTTATAGTGACAGAAAATGGACTAAGACACTGTACTATCTATTCCATAAATGATACATTTATCACCACTCTAGAAAGCTTTGATCAGAGCCCGTAATAGATGCACACATCTCTTTATTTATACTTACCCTGTACCTACATTTTCTAGTTAATGCAAATAGAACAGGCAAGATCTCAGACACTGACAGGTAATTTACTTTCTATATCTAAGATCTCCAATGCTGTTTTGTGCTTTTATTGTATTGTCACAGTCTATGCAGCCAGTGACTTTGAAAACAATTCTAAACTATAAAAGTGCCTGATGTTACCACTATCAGCTCTTCTCATTTTTCAGTGGGACAGAAGGTTTGGTCAATTGTATTTATTCACAACATGTAATATATGTTCTTTTAATATGCTCAATCTACTTTTTCAAAATATCTTATTTTAGCTTTTTTTTCCCAGCATATCACAACTTTCTACCTCACAGTCTTATAATTCTCTCATCTTCTTAAAATTACTAATAAAAACAATGTATTCTATGTTTGCCTATTCTTCATGGCTTTCTATATAAATATTCTTCCAAGGTAAGGATTTGAGATTTCAAGATAAACGGTCACTAAAAATAGCATGTGCTCAAACCATCTACTAGATCAAGTACACATGTCCTCTATTTAAAGCAAATTGCTCATTCAGAGAAAAGGGTACAATTATAAAGGAAGATCATGTATTTGGTGTTAACATGTGGTCTAAGTTAGATATTAGGAGTTCAGGCTTTAGATGCATCCTGGTTGTATTTATTAGTGGCAATGTAACACTAAGTGAGTTATTTATCTTTTATGATTCTGTCTTATTATCTATTAAATGTGAACACAAGGTATACCTCATTAAAGATGATGTGAGATCAAATGAGATAATGCATGAAAGTTTAGTAGAGTTCTGCTTTATAATAAGTACTCAATAAATATTGTGTTAATTTTTAATTTTATGTGTTTGAAACCCAATAAATATTCATCAAGTAACAGACAGAAAAAGTATATTTGTATATAGTCTAGAACTAGTGTCTTACCAATTATTTTTATTTCCAGAGTCCAATATACTGCTTAATAACTAGTAGCTACTCAAAATATTTTTTTTGAAATTGAAGTTAATTACTTCTCCACATGAGGTAACGTATTCACAATGTAATGGCTTTGCCTTGTTAAATCATGTATCCATCCCATTAGCCAAGAGTATAATTGGAAATTTTCAATTTGATTGCTCCAAAATTTACATTTTTATACTGCAATATGGCCGTGTTTTATACATTACCTTATATAACTTAGATAAGTTTATTTAAATACACAAATCTGTGAGTTTAGGTATTATTAACTTAGAAATGAAAAAAAAATAGAGAGCTCCAGACTCCTTATCCCAGCCACCACAGTTGGTTTGGAACTTAGGTTTGTTATGCTTTGGAACTCATTTTTTTAAACCACTGTGCTACTCTGTCTCTTCAAAAAAAAGTATAAGCTCCTGTAAGTTATTCATGACTTCAACAAGAATGGGAAGAAAATGTTAATATTTCTCATGCATTAAAATACTTAATTTATTAGATCTCATGACAACAGTTTGAGACAGATGTGATCATTTCTACTTTTCAGATGAGGCAACTGAGGCTTAGAGAGGCTAACTTGTTCAATGTCATACAAAGCTTTTCTTGGGGGGAGATGGGGCGGGCAGACATACACACAAGAAATAGCTTCATTTACTTTAACTGTTTTGTTGAAAGTTGGCCCCTGAAGTAACTTGGCACTTGGCTCTCTATTCAATAAAAGGCTTCATGCCACAGACATGGTTGGAGCATTAAAAATATGCCCTTCTGAAATTTTGTAATGTGACATAAAGATTGCTGGTTGGAACTGCTGTATAAAACCCTTTACTGAGAAACCCCAGGGTCAGATACGCTAACAGGGAACACAGTTTGAGGATCATAAGAAAGGATATGAAATATGTATTGAGTGCTGACCATGTGCCAGGAGCATACAGATACATTTGATATTCACAACAACATATGGGGTAAACCTTATCCCTTCACCTTACTAATAGGGAAACTGACATTCACAGAAGCTATTTCACTTGTTCTAGGTCCCTCTGCTGCTAAACAATAAAACCAGCCTTTGAATCTGTTTCCACTAAAACACCACAAATGAACAACATAAATAATTATAATGCTGAAGAGAGAGGGTATTTACCTCTTCTTCCTGAGATGAGAATGTTATATCTTACAAGGAAGAGGATATCCCCTCTTTCTTGGCAATAATGCACTTCCTCATATGCATATTACAACTGTTTGACATATACAATCCATTCATAGACTCGAATATATAACCGTTTCACAGATCTGAGCTGCCTCTCACCTAAAAGTGGTATAGGGGGAAGTTGTATTTTTTTTTTCAACTTTATTAGGTACTTAAAATCCTTATGAAAATTTGAAATATTATTCATTTAAAAGTGGAAAAATAAACTATGTAATTACACCTTTAAAATCCACCCTTTCCAAGGAATCTCCTAGTTTTCCCCAATTTGAAATAAAGGAAGTGGCATGGTAATAGTAGGAAGTTTGGGGTCAGACAGATAGGTAGACTAGGTCTAAGTTCTAGCACACTAGCAACTAATTAAATGATTTTAGAAATCACTTATCCACATAGGATTTTGGGGAGAGTTGACTGTGATGCTGAAAGTGAGGTGCCTACCACAGTGTGTGGTGTACAGTAGGGCCTCAGAAAGCATCAAATCCTTTTTACCACTATGAGAAACACAAGACAGGTTTCTTCTTTTATTAGCATTAATAACATATGTGTGTATTCTCTCCCACAAGAGTACTATTTCTGGAAAGCAGTGTCTGACTCTTTACCACCTATTAGGTCTCTGCATTATAGGTTCGTTATAGGCGTTCAAGAAATTATTGGTGAATTGAAAGTATAGGGAGTAGGTTCCTGAGCCAGACTGAAAGGAACCAAAGTTCAAAGCAAAATACTGAATGCTGATAGTTAGCACATGCTAATAAAGACCACTACAATCGTACGTGTGGGGGCAGGTGGTGGGAGGAGGGCATCTAGGGGTCTATTTTATCAAAGGTTATATGTTGGAGAAATGTGCCCACCACATTCTCAGTCACTCTTCACACTTTCCATTCTGGCTTCTTTATAAATCCAGTTGCCTACTTATGTCCAAAGGACCAAAGTCTTTTTGTCGCTTTAGATCTAAAGAGGTCAGTGAGATGTGAATAATCAGTTTCTACTGGTTCTTTTTCAGCCTTTGGTTTACTTTACTAAAAAGAAAAAACAAGTTGCGATTTTAATATGGCACTATTTCACTATTTATAAATAAGAAGTCAGATAACACAAATCTCTTTATAAACCAAAGGAAAAAAAATACATGTAGTATACAAAATCTTTTTTTTTTTTTTTGATAGCCTCTGTCACCCAGGCTAGGGTACAACAGTGGCACAACCATGGTTTACTGCAGCCTCAACCACCCAGGCTCAGGGGATCCTCCTCCCACCTCAACCTCCCAAGTAGCTGAAGTTACAGGTGTGCACCACCAAGCCTGGCTAATTTTTTGTAGAGACGGGGTTTTGCCCTTTTGCCCAGGCTGGTCTCAAACTCCTGGGCTCAAAAGATCTACTCACTTCAGCCTCCCAAACTGCTGGAATTACAGCTGTGAGCCACCACGCCTGGCCACAAAATCTTTTCTACCAGCATAGCAAACTTGCGTATTCTATTGGTCAGAATCGACATACTACTAAGATCAATTAACATTTTAAAATGTAAGATTAAACATGGCCTACCAAACCTCTTCCCTCCCAAAAAAGATTAAACATTATTCCTATACTTCTCATGGTGAGCTCAACTGGTTAGTTAACAAAAAAGTCCTGATATAATCTATGAAAATTTTCTACTTTTAGAAAACTTTTGTAAACGTACTTTAAATTTCTATGAGAAAATAATATCTCCTGCATGGTATATAAGGAAGATTTATTTCATTTCCTCTCAGCTAGTCTCTAATTTTACTTTATTAAAAAGATAACCCACTTCATGGAAAAGGGCAGTCATTTTGAAAAATCATAATATTCTGAAATGGCTGTATTTTAGTATGTGATTTTTAAAAATTGCATGTTCAGATCTTCTTGTTAGGTGTCAGACCTTTGGCGTTTACTTTCAAGGATTTTAAGCGGTAATTTGTGTAAAGTATATTTACATTTAAATTAATCTGAAAAATGCAAATGAAGACATACCAAACAGTATAAAACTTACAACTTACATTTAGATTCATATTGTACATAGGTGCATTAAAGTATTGTTTGGTAATGATGGAATCCAATCCAATTAGAATTTTTAAAATTCAGAAAGCATCTGAAGTGTGTTAATAAATTCACAGCTTTATAATATTAACATCACAATTTCAGTGTTGCTTTTTATTTCACAAAATAATTATGCTGGACGGCATATGCAGATTCTAATTATACACAACAAAGAAAGACTTAAATTGGACCTCCTGAAAAGGCCCATTTGCTTATAAAAAGCTGTGATGATTTGCTATCACACGAAATTTGTATTTAATAAATAAAGACAGAATGTGTAAATTAGCTTTCAGTGTTTTTGCCCTACAGCAAATCCAAAATTATGGAAATCTAAAAATTATAGCTTTAACTTCCCATGAACTATCTGTGCATTGCTTCAATTTGTGGTTGCTTAGAAACATTACAGGCAAAGGAATTGATTCTTTCCAGATGCTACTAGTCAAACCACATTTTCTGTTTTTGATTTAAGGCTATTCTGTTTAATAGTGTTATAAATATACATTTCTCTAAAAAGTCACAAATGACAAATCAAGTTCTGTTAGTAGTGCATCTCGGGAATCTATTCCTTCTTAACATGGAAAAAGTATTTTCTGTGTTCAGCTTCCATTAGCTTAACTAAAGGTAAACAATGTTGAATGTTATTACTGTCATTTATTCCCAAGATTTAGTCCACTAGTTCCCATCTAAGTTTGTGATTCAGTAGCTTGGTAGCACTGAGACATTCACATTAATTTATCAAATGCTCTTTGAGAGAGACAATCACCTTACCAAATACCCAAAAATATAGCAAGAGATGAAACCACGAGAGTTACTGGCATATGTGAATAATGAACTTAACTAATAACTACAGACTGTACTTGGGTGGATACTTTAGAAAAATAACTGAAGGAAAGAGAGACAGAGAGAGGCAAGAGAAGAGAGGAATGAGATGGAAGCAACTGAGTCCTAAATGTGAACTTTTTTCAGTTTGTGGAGGAAACAAATGCAAGGCCAACGTTCAAACTCCAGACGACTATTTGGATGATCTCAACAATGTTACTTAATTTTTCTAAACTTTGTTTTTTCCAATTAAGAAACAGTCAAAAAAAAAAAAAAAAAAAAAACACCAGGCCCGGCACGGTGGCTCACGCCTGTAATCCCAGCACTTTGGGAGGCCAAGGCAGGTAGATCACCTAAGCTCAGGAGTTCGAGACCAGCCTGGCCAACAAGATGAAACCCCGTCTCTACTAAAAATAGAAAAATTAGCCGGGCATGATGGCACGTGACTGGAATCCCAGCTACTCAGGAGGCTGAGGCAGGAGAATCGCTTGAACCTGGGAAGCAGAGGTTGCAGTGAGCCAACATTGTGCCATTGCACTCCAGCCTGGGTGACAGAGCAAGACTCTGTCTAAAAAGAAAAAAAAAAGAAAAGAAATACCAGTTAGGGTGCTTGTGGGGAAAAACTGAAATAATGACTAGTGAAGGAGGAAACTTGCTTATCAAATACTGTCAGAAAGTAAATAATCGTTGAATTATCACATTGTTGAAACATCAAAGATCCTTATTTTTAACTTTTAGTTTCTAGGAGTTGTTGATTATTTTTAAGATGTTCTTAAAATCCCCCAAATTCCTTTCAACTTCTGTTTTTCTCTAAAGTTTGAACAAAATATGTATACTTTCACTAAATTTCTAATAATGAAGATCAAAGGTAACCCTGGATCTAATCTCACAAAATAGATCTAAAATATAAACATAAGGATGATAATTTTCTCATTTCTGCTTTGTAAAAATGTATATGAAAAGTTATTTTGAGCTTCCTGATACTTTACCTGAACACATTTGCTCTGCGTTGAGAGGTTCCTCCTGCTTTTTTCACAGGCAGAAAAATTATTTGCTTTAATGAAAACCCACCAAACTGAGTCAAATCCCAAATAGCTTGCTTGATATGTTCCTTCCAAAATTATTTGTTTCATGGGGAAAAGGATATCTCTAGGACCCATTCCTTATAGTCCTTCCTGGGTTTTAAGCCTCCACATGCCTGAAATCAAGCTCAGGGAACTTTTTCCCCAAACCAGTTTCTCCAACTATTCTCCTAACTCAATGCCACAGTAATCCACCCAATTTGAACACTTCAGGATAATTATTGATTATTTCTCACCATAACCCATAATGTTCAACTGTCTCTCTGCTTTAACTGATTTTATGTTCTAAAGCAAGCTTGTTCAACTCGCAGCCCACAGGCTGCATGCAGTCCAGGATGGCTTTGAATGCAGTCCAACATGAATTTGTAAACTTTCTTAAAATATAATGAGATTTTTTTATCTGTGATTTTTTTTAGCCCATCAGCTGTCATTAATGTTAGTGTATTTTATGTGTGGCCCAAGACAATTCTTCTTCTTCCAATGTGGCCCAGGGAGACCAAAAGATTGGACACCCTTGTTCTAAAGAATACCTGAAATTGTCACCTTGTTGGGCATTCTTACTACCACTAGCTTGATTCATATCTCATCAACTCTGGCAACACCTTCCAAACTTATCTCTCTGCCTACAGTCCCTTCCCAGCTTCATTTTTCCCCCTCAAACTAAGTAACTTGTAACTACATACAACTATATCAAAACCTTTGCTGGACACATAAACACTAGAGTCTAAAAGCCCAAGCTTCTTCTCATGACACTTAGTCTTTCCCATCTTCACCAAACATCATATGGATTCTCATCCACTGTCCTCTCTCATGCACCCCCTACTCCAATCACAGAGAACTGTGTATTACCCCCTAAATACAATATGTATTTTATAATTTCCTGTCTCTACAAATGTGCTTGAGTCTCAGATTTTAATGGACTATTGCCCAATTTCTCCAGCTGGTAGACTTATATTCAACACCCAAATTTAAAGTTACTACCTCGAGAAACTCGGTCTTTAAAAAGCTGTCTCCAAAGCAAGAATACCCATTATTTTCAAATTACCCACAGCACATCTTCCATATTCTTATTATAACACTTTTCATAGTGGACTGTTATTAACTGATTATGTGAATAATTCTCCAAAGAGACTGAGTTCTTTAAAAGAAGGGTTTTTGTCTTATTAATCTTTGTTTAATTAGTGCTTGGAACTATATCTAGCACATGATACAAGACATATGATTTCTGAGTGAATGAATGCATGAATTAACTGCTATAATTATTGCGCTGTTTTTGTTCACCAACTGGTTCTTTGAAAACAATATATATAAAACTTACCAACTGACAATGCTGCTGAGTCTGATGACATGACACACCATGTTAATGTCATTTTATAATACAGACTTTACATTTAGTTTTTTATACCTTAATTTATCTTCTATAAATGTGCAATAAAACTTATTTAATAAAACATTAAAAATCAGGGTTTTTAAAATGTGGATATCTATCTTTTTGTCTACAGATAGACTGAATATTAAAATTTTGATCATCTGACTTTATCCTTTTTAGTATTAACCTACAGGTTGCCTTTGGAAGAGCAACTGGAGTATTTTTTTTTTTAATTACAGAGTTAGCTGGCCATATTTTAATACTGATTGTTATTGAGGCTAGATCCTTGCTACCTAAAACAACATCTCTACCTCTGCTTTGTCATTTATACATTTGCTTTTCCATTATGTTACACACATTTATCTTAGATTATCATGCATACTTTGTAAGCAGCATATGCCTTCTTTGGTTGTTGAACACATTATTGCAGAGCCTTTCTTTTGTATAACTTATTAATTAAATCCTGTTCAATGACTTGTTTGTGATTATTTTCATAATTGCCATTTCATACAAACTTGACCCATTTGCCTCTTAAATAAGCTTATTGTACCATGTTGATGTCTTCATTTTTTTCCACATAATAAGATATTGATAAAATATAAGGTCAGGAAGAGAAATAGCCATGTTAATGTGTTCACAAAGTATTCATTCTAAGTTTGCTTAAATTATCATCAATCTTTTCTTTGGCAGCTAAGAAATTCACTTCCATAGAGCTTTAATTATCTCTCTCTCTTTTTAATTCTTAATTTTTATTATTAGCATGACTTAAAAACACAAATCACTATTTGACAAATGTCTTATTACCCATATTAGTTTTTGCTATGTAAAGGAGATTGAGGATAGGCTTGTTATTTATCCCAACTCAGATTCTATGGGTGAAGGCAGGGAGGTGAAGGGATGAAATATTAAAAATAAATTTTAGGAAAATCATTCTAGAAATGTAGGATCACGTTGACCTTAAAGGATAAACAGGAACTTAAAAATAATGACATCGCTAAAGATAGACTAGGGTTTAAAGGACTGAGAAATTCAATTTTGAATCCTTACTAAATTAAGATCTACTCTTGTGTCCATATGGAAGGTACTTATATTCTAGAAAAAGCCAAGTCTAAAAACTTTTCATGAACCCAAGAAATACTAAACCCAAGTATAGTGATGTGGTTAGTATTCTTGATTTTTATTTTTGATTTATAATCCTTCTCTTTATAAAAACACCTTGAAGCTTCACATTATAAAAGCCAAAAACCTAATGGAAAATTAAAAAAAAAAAAAACTCATTTCAGCACAGGAGGTAGCTAGAGTGGCAACCATTTACTATGAAAATTGGCAATTAAAAAGAATTAAACATCTTCTCCTACACAAACTAAGCATCAGAGTCATCTAAAATCTTTGTCTGTGAGGAAAATTTTTTCAAAATTTTCATCTGATAAATGTAGATTAATGACAGAATTAGAAAATCACCAAATGGCAAATTATGTTGAAAAAATGTTAAAAGGCAACAATCATCAATAGATTGTAAAAGATATTATGTGAAAAGACTAATGGGGAAATTTGTAATGTAAGGGTCAGGCTGACAAAACCTGTACCAATGATAAATTTCAACATCACTAAAATTATGATTACCAGATATACATATTTTCTGATTTAATGTAATACAAATTACATGCACCATCTGTGAAGTATCCATGCTAAAGAAGTTGAATCCAAATATAATCCAGGCTTTATACTTATTTTTTAGTTTATAGAAAATATGAAGAATAGAAAAACATTTTATACACCAAAAGAAAACAATTCTATAAGGCAACTGTCTTAGTTTTCAAGAGTCATTGGTATCATTAAATTTTAAAAAAAGGAAGGACCTATTCTAGATTAAAGGGAATTTAAATGAAAGCACCATCACCATGAAAGGCAAAATGTTGACCCTGTTTGGGCCCAAATTTAAACAAACCAACCATAAAATGACATTTTTGAAATAATAAGGGGAATTTGACTTATATTCAAATGTATTAGATAATAGTAAAGACAAATCGGTAACTTTCGAGGTGATTATATAGAAAATATCTATTTGTACGGTTATATACATTAGTATTATAAAATGTAGTAGTTGATATTAGAACTCTAAAATATTAAAATAAAAACATAAAAAGAAAGAAAAAGAACAAGTTTAAGCAAGTTTGACAAAATGATGATTATAGAATCTGAGGGTACATTACATCGTATCTACTATTGTATTGACTTCTGTATCACAAAAGTCTGAGAATGTTTATGATAAAAAGGTTCAAAATACAAGGTGAAATATTTAAAACATATATATTTTAATGTTTAACTAATTTGAACAGAAAGTATGGGAAATCTTGTGAAGCCAAAAATAAATCCAGAGGTGGAACTAAATACTGAAGCCACCAGCTTCACTGGGGACATCTGCCATTCACAATCACCTAAACAGTTAATCTAAATGACCTTATAGGAACAAGAGACTTAGCCTGGGGCTCACACAAGTTGAAGAGTCAAAATAAAGATTCCTGCAGAGAGCTGAAAGCCCAAATCCTCATTCTATCACTGAAAGGGCCTACTAGGAAAATACCTATTCCACTGCTATAGACTGAATGTTTATGTTCTTCTGCCTCCAAATTCATATATTGAAGCCGTAACACTGACTGTGGCTGTATTTGGAGATGGGGCCCCTAAGAAAGTAATTAGGATTAAATGAGGTCATAAGGGTAGGGCTGTGATTTATTAGGATTAGTGTCCCTAAAAGAAGAGACATCAGGGGGCTGGTTTGCTCTTTCTCTTGCTCTCTGTCTTTCCTTCTCTGGATGCACTGCATACACACATCAAGGAAAGGTCATATGAGGACACAGTGAGAAGGCAGCCATATACAAGCCAGGAAAAGGTTCCTCACCAGCAACCTAATTTGCTGGCACCTTGATCTTGAATTTCCCATTCTCCAGAATTGTGAGAAAATAAATTTCTATTATTTAAGCCATTCAGTCTGTAATATTTAGTCATAGCAGCCTGAGCAGACTAATATAACCAGAAAAAAGATGATGAGGATATTTATCAATCTTGGGTCTGACACTCAATGGGGGGAATAATCTCGCCTGAGAATTTGTAATCACAACTTGGCCCTTTTTTAAGATTTGGAACTCAAATTCACACTGTGTGTTCTAAAAACCACCAATATAAGAGTTCAGGCCAGGCGCAGTGGCTCACACCTGTAATCCCAGCAGTTTGGGTGGCTGAGGTGGGCGGATTACGAGGTCAAGAGATCAAGACCATCCTGCCCAACATGGTGAAACCCTGTCTGTACTAAAAATACAAAAAATACAAAAAAAAAAAAATTAGTTGGGCGTGGTGGCGCACACTGGTATTCACAGATACTCAGGAGGCTGAGGAAGAAAAATCGTTTGAACCCGAGAGACGGAAGTTGCAGTGAACCAAGATCGCGCCACTTCACTCCAGCCTGGCAACAGAGGAAGACTCCATCTCAAAAACATCTCAAAAACAAAAACAAAAACAAACATAAACAAACAATAACAAAAAAAAAAGAGTGTAAAGTTGTCCCCAGGTGTCTGGAAGAAACAAATACACATTATTTCTTTCGAAACTCACCTTCAACCCGAGTCTCAAAGAATTCCCATAGATAAATACCCAGAAGACATAAACTCTAAATAAATGGGGAAAAAATAAATCCAGCCACAAAATTTTCAAGAAAGTGAATCATCATGATTGAGAATCAGCAAAAGAAAATAACAAAGTAAAATGCTCAAACAATTCAAAGTATAGGATAAATAATATACAATATGTTCTAATATGTTCAAGACATAAAGGAGAAAATGAAAGGCATAATTAAGGACAAAAGACTACTAAAAACAGAGAGCTGATGTGAACAAAGAACCAAATAAAATTTCCAGAAATTAAAAAAAAAGTAGCTATTGAAAATAGCCTTTAAGGAATTAAACAGCAGGTTAGACACACCTGAATAGAGCACCAGGGAGTGAAAACTAGATCTCAGGAAATTTCTCTGGAAGACACCACAGAGGATAAGAAGATGAGAAATGAGATGAAGTTCAGAAAAGTGGAGGATGGAACAAAGTGATTCAAGATGTAGAACCATAGGTAGCTCAAAAAAATACTTTTGAGATAATTAGAAAAGAAATGGTATTATTAAACAAATGCACATAGAGACAAGACAATATGGTCTGAGGCTCAGGCACTATTTCCCTCTTCATCTGAGTATAAACCGTAACATTATTGAAAGTATCTTGCCAGTACACTTTTAATGAGAGTTTCAGTAATGGAAAATAGGAAAAGAGGTATTACTGAAAAAAAAAAAAACAAGTTTGCTAAGAATTTTCTATAACTTAAATATACAAGTCCATTGATTTAGGTAGCACAATAAGCCCCAACAGCATTTATCATAAGAAATCAAACCTAGACTTACTATAGTAAAGCTGCAGAACACCAAACATACAGAACAGACTTTAAAATCAACCCAAAAGGAAAGGTAGATTACCTAAAGTAACACAACTAAATATGGAGTAAGATGGAATCTATAAGAGAGTAGAGTTACATTTTCAAGGAACACCAAAAAAACAAAACTAGAATTTTTTTGCCATGAAAAAATAAGTATTTTTTCAGAAAAAAAGAATAAAACAAAAACATTTTTGGACAAACAATGCACATTTTATGACCGTTACTGAAATTTCAAAATACATGCTCATGGAAACCTGTAAGTAATAAAAGAGGAAAGGTTGGAGATACTAGAAGAAACAGAAAGTACAATTTTGAGTAGCGTAAGTGGGAGTCTTGATCTAATTGACATAAATCCCTACTAATCAGCTAGAGAATGCACTTTCTTTTCAAATATACATGGAACATTTACAAAAATTTACCCTATACTAGGCCATAGTTCAAGCCTCAACAAATGTCAAAGAGTCTATGCCATAGAAACAATGTTGTTGACCACAAAATAATGAGAAATCAGGAATAAAGAAATAGCTTTGAAAACATATATATTTTTAAATTTTAAAAGTCCATTTCTAAATAACACAGGAGTTAAAGAAGAAAACTAAACAGCAATAATACTGAATATTACAATATGTGGAATGCTGCTAAAATGATTGAAAGAAGAAAACTTATAGCCTTAAGTATTTACATTAGAAAAGGAAAAAAAAAGTATGAAAACCAATAAGCAAAGTCTCCAAAGTAAGATGTTAGGGGAAAAAAAATAAAAGAAAGTTGGGAAGAAGACTGTAAAAAACAGAACAAATATTTCAAAAGTAGAAAATAAATACAATAGAGAAAATCAGCAAGGCCCAATTTAGGGTTTTCATAACAAATAAAATTTTAAAAATTCTGGAAAGATCTCTCAAGAAAAAGAAGAGTACCAGGAACATCATTTTGCATAATTCCAAGAGCTACATTTCATATCATATGCTACATAAATGGTGTATTTATGAATATATTAATGGACTGTGATCCATGGAATCTGATTCTTATAGAATAATACATTGTTAACAGTGTCCCTTAAAGTTATATGAAAGGAAGGAATTGGGGAATGTAAAAATAATATTAGGAATGAAAAGGGAGACATATCAAGATAGGTAACAGAAAATTTGAAACGATAATAAGATAATACTTTACAAAGCTTTTCTCTATCAAATTTGAAAATTTAAAAAAATGACAAATTTCCTGACAATCATAACTTATTAAACTTTGCTCAAGAATAAAGAGAAAACCTGAATAATCATATAAATATTAAAACAGTGAATAAAAAGTTTTAAAATATTCTTACAAGGAAATACTAGACCCAGATAGTTTTACAGATAAGTTCTTTCATTTAACCAAGAGGTGAAAATTTTCACACTTAAACATTTCCGTAGAATGAGGAAAAGAGGTACACTCACCAGTTCAATTTCAGAATAGTATAATGTCAATACTAAAATTAGGCAATCTCATTGTACTCATAGATGCAAAAACACTTACTAAATTTTACCATACTAAATCTAGCTATATACATGTTCTTCATTTTATAATATAAATTCATCACATCAAGTTGACTTTATTTCAGAATGTAAACTGGGTTTAATATTAGAAAATGTATTAATAACTCAGTTCATTAATAGGAAGACAAATTTATACTTTGTTTCAATTTAGTACTGATAAAATATGAAAAACATCTAACTGAATGAGAGCTGATAGAAGTTCAATAAACTATTTCCTCCTCCCTCCTAAAATGCTAATGAACCAGTGTATCATTTTCTGTGGTTATAAACAACGAACTCTGATTAACTAAATCAGAAAGAGTCTTTATCAGAAGGAATGTGGGAAAGCTTTAGATAAAATAACCAGATATGGAAAAAGCAGCTGCTGCTAGAATGATTAAACTCCAACTGAACTTAGATTGTCTATCTGCCTTCTGTAAGGGGGAAGCATCTGCCTGAAGGCATAGGTTTCAGCCTCTGGGATTCCTTCAGCTTCTGGAGCATGGGGACACCTGTCTGGATTTACAGTCATATCAAAATTACCATCAGTGGGAGACAAGTGATTCCCAAGAGGAAAATGGAGTACAATGAGGAAAAGAAAAATGAATGTTGGGCAGACAGAAAGACAATAAATATCCACCCTAACATGTTTGGCTAGAAGCAGTCCTGACATGGAAGGAAATAAACAAGCTCCCACAAATCAGCTTTCCTGCTAGAAATCAGTTTAACCCTCCCTAATCTAGTTCTTCGTCACTGGATTAATGTCTACAGTGGTGCCAGTTCTTTCTCCTCAAACCAGTTTTTTTTCTCAGTGTTTAGAGAAATAGGTAAAACCACCAGACAGCTCTCATCAAACTAGTACCTTCTTTGTACAGATGATCAAATAGGTATCAGGCCAGTTTCTGCTAATGGGAACACCTTTCCAACTACCTCCCCAGTCTTATTCCAGCATAAAATCTTTACTTATTGCTGATGAAAAAAATTACCCAAGATTATACTATCATTTTAAAATTGGACTGAAGTAGAAAACAATCAAGAGGCTCCTGTCGAATGAGACGTTAAATGATAAAATATGTTGGGGCTCCTAGCCTTTGTCTACTCATTCAAGGTAGGGATCAGTTATCCATTGCAAGCCTATGCCAGGCTGTAGATGAGAGTATTTGTCTCAGAAGTTTTGTTTTATCATAACCATTTGTCCTTAAATACCAATTTGGCTTTCTATAAGGAATTTAGCACATTTACAGAAATCTCAGTGCTCTTTAGTTATGGCATCATTAAAAATTAAAACTCATATATCACCTGAAAGAAGTCTACTGGCTTTAAATACACAAAAAATACTCAATCTCTCTCCTACCACTAATGCTATATAATTGATACCATATTAGTTGCACCTCCTCTCCAGTCTAGGCGACAGAGCGAGACTCTGTCACAAAAAAAAAAAAAGTTCCCATATCCAGATGCTACTCTACTGCTTGAATTCAGTCTTCCATATGACTCTAGGACTATAGATAGCATCTTATTTATTTCCCTTCCTCTCATCTTAACCTCCTTCCATCTGTCCTCCACATTGCTGCCAGAATAGCATTTGTACCATGAAACTCTGACCATGGTGCTTCCTGCCTGGTATTCATCCATTTTTCCCTTGGCTTTTGGCATACTCCTTAATTCACAAAAGAAGGCCCTTTGTGATCTGACCCCGACTTACCTTCTCAATACTCTTTCACTTGTCTACATTTCAGCAAAGCTGTTGTCTTAGCATGGTTCATTTTCCTATTATCTACTCATAAATATCATGTGTTAGCACGGCGTCCATTCCCCCGAGACGATTTTCTGGATTATATGGTTAGGTTTTCTTCAGCTCTGACACACCCCAAGCTAAGATGACGCCTAATATTTATTTCTCTGTTCCCTGCTGTCCATGCATTTACCTAGTACCTTCTCCTTGAGTTGAAGTGGTGATTGGCATCTAAATAATATAATATAGCAAAGGTGATGGGATGTCACCCTCTTTATTAGGTTACATTAAATGGCAAAAAAGATGGGATATCATGCCCATGATTACCTTACATTATATAAGACACACTTCTTAGAAGATTGGAGACAGACTCTCATGTTGGCCTTAAAGAAGCAACAGCCATGTTGTGAACTGCCTATGGAGAGGGCTGCATGGCAGGGTACTGTGGGCAGACTCTAGTAGCTAAGGCATCTTCCAGCCAACAGCCAATAAGAAGCTGAGGCTCTCAGCCATACCCCCACAAGGAAATATATTCTGTTAACAATCCAAGTAAGCTGGAATTAGATCTGTCCTTGGTTTAGCCTCTTGTAAGACTGCAGCCCTGGATTCCAGCCAGTGAGACAATGAAGCAGAGAGTCCTGCTATGCTGTGCTTGGGCTTGACCAAAGGAAACTGTGAAATAATAAACATGTTTTGTTTCAAGGGACTGTTCGTGGAAATGTGTTACATAGAAAATGAATGCATTAACAGCCCAAGATGCTTTTCATTGGGCTCCTACTGCACTTTTCACATACCTCCATCAAGCAGCTGAAACTTTTATACTCAAATAAATTGTTTCCCAACAGATAAAAAATTTCAAGAGCAGTTACTGTGTCTTTTTTTCTATCTCTAGCATCTAGTATAGGAAGCTCTCAATGACGCTTTTTTTTTTTGCAATGAGAAAATAATTTTTAAAAATAACAAAAGTAAATGTGGAAAGCTGGAAGTGTATTTATTGAAAGCATTTTGTCATTGAACATAGAGCTATTTCGACGTTAATAATCTATAAGCTTACATCTTAAAAATTTAAATACAGGAAAACCAAACAGGGCTATTATTTAATGAGGGCCTATTATATACTTGGTGCTGAACTAATAAATATGGAAAATGCAACTTTAAAAGACTCTTACATAATTTCTCATGGTTCATATGGAAAAATTTGAGCTTTATCCAAGCAACATTAGTTAAATGTATAAATCTTCAAATAAATGTTGTCGAAGATAGTTGGGATAGTAAGCTTTGCAAAATTAAGCTGCCCTAGAGATGTTTAAGCTCACACTTCAGTCCCTCCTATTAGAATGATAATAAAAGGAATTCAAATACTGAACTGTGTAACCTTTGAGATCCCTTTTAGTTCAAAGATTTCATAATCCTTAAAACTGCAATTTGGAAAACATTATTTTGTGGCAGGCTAATGAATTACAGCCAATGACATGATAACTATATGAAATATATATATATTAGAAAGATAACTCCGAAATGCATTCTCATGAACCCTACATATTCCTTTAAACAAAGTATCTGCCCAAAAAACCTAAGACATGTTGTTCCAGTAAAACTGGAACTGGGTGCTGATTTTCCTCTATATGTGCTGTAATGACTCCAGAAGCCACAAGGTGGCAGAGTGTTGGTACTGTGTTTCTAATTCACAAGACTTCACAACAGGAGTTCATGATACATTCAAAGGCAACTTTAATTGAGATTTTGAATTCTTCCATCTGTTTCCATGTGCCAGGTGCAGGGGTTGGATGGAGAAACTGAGATGTATATTTGGAGGCTCTTGAAAAAGGAGATGACAAGATATAAAATCATGTGTATTTAAAGAAAAACTCTTTGTTGGCATAACTCCCAATTTGCCTCTGACCTCAAAATTATCACAGCTCAACCTGATCACTGACTTCTCCAATCATTTCTGTAACATTTACCCTTCCACACTTAAACTGGTACAAATTCGCGAATCTAACACTCCCATTTAGATCTCTAAATCATCTAAAGCAGTAAAAATTTTTTAATCTCTTTAAAGAGTTTTAAAAAAAATCAAAGAGGCATACTCTTGTCTTTATTTCCATACATTGCTACAAGTCACAGCCCCAAATGAATATTATTTCAGTTCTATGAACAGGGTAAAGAACTTGTTCTCATGCTTTGACCTCAGGCTTTAGAGATTTCTAATATGTAACATACTTCCATTAAACTCATTCATCTTCCTCTGAAATGTAGTTTTCTCCAGAGCTCATGATCTCTTTGATAGTATTTGAATTGAAACATACTACAAGGTTATTTTTCTTTCCACAGATATTTAGAGTACTGTCACATCATAATCAGCCAAATAAATAGTATGCATAAGGTGGTGCCTCCTTTGGGGAATTATTAATAGTAGACTCCAATTCTAGAGAACCAGGACCCTGTTGTAGTAAACATCGTATCTCCAGGGCCTGGAATAGTGCCTGGCTCATAATAGACATTTGGGTGATACTGATCAAATAACCAACCTAACCTGCCTACTTATTAAACTGAAAAGATTGTATATACCTTGAGTCCAATGAGAGCCTACAATTAAGACTTGCAAATAGTAATTGCTCAATAAATCTTAAATGAACAATAAAGAGACCTGTATGCACGCATAATTTTGTGTTTCCTATTTAGAAGGGAAATTGCTATAGAAGCTCAATCAATCAAGACACAGTTATTTGTTATTACTGAATAACATTTTAATTCTGTAAGTTACCTCAAAGGTAACCAATGCATACCCCTAAGGAGTTAACTGTGGAGGAGACAAATCACAAGAGGTAATAAGCGAAGGACTCAGAATAGCACGTTTCTTTAACCAATTTAGGGATTTTTTACATCTATTTTTATTACTTTTAAAGTAATGCATGTGAATATATGTATTTGTATTTCCATGCAAGCTGTCTAGAAAAGCTTAGACTCTCCCAGCCCAGCCAATTTTTTTAACTCTTAACACTCCTCTGGGAATTGTCCCTACTTTATTTTTTAGGGTATCTCTTTACCCTTATATGAGTATACCTCTAATTTTTGATTTGTCAGCTTTAGTATCTATTGATTTCTATACATGAAAAATGAAGATTTAGTTACTCACACTACTCTCCTACTATTTTCTTTTGGTATGTTTGATATTTATAATATTATTTGAGTCCTGTTAACTCTGTAACTAATTTCTTAAAAATCTCTCTCTTATTTCAGTATTTGACAGTCTTCCTCAACTCCACAATCTGTAAAATGTCAATATTAGTCATCATTCTTCCTTCCACATTCCCTCTTCTGTCAGCTAAATATTTACTTCTATAATTTTAAGATTGTTGATATTTATATTTTGTCATACAACCATAACAATATTTTCTACATTTTGTTACACAATATTGCTAAAAGTTGAAAATCAATAAATGGCCATCATATTATAATTGTTTTGTAAATACTGTTAGTGCCAGGTCAGGTAATATGTTGATGCATTTTTTTCTTTGCAAATCCAATGTCACGAACCTTGGATCACTCATGAGAGAATGTTTCTCACATCGAGATCAAATAGATTTTTTTCCTTCACAAACCATGCATTTTAAAATGCATCAAAATTTGTTTTATATTTGTATCGTCTTGCATAGTTTGCTTTGTAGGCCTGAAAAATATAGTACTTCACCAGCCTTCCTAGAGTTTTTCCTACGCTATTTGCCTTTATTGCCTTTATTGTCATATTTTTAGTTATTTACAGACTCTTGATTATATCATTTATTCTGTGAAGTCACTGCTTTTGTAAGCTTCCTTTAGAAGATTCTGAACCTCTTTTATTTAAATTGATTACTCTCCAGGCCATTTGTACTCATGTCGTTTTGGAACTCCCCACCACCTCTTCCTTGCTCTTCTGAGTAAGAAGTGGTGGAAGCAGTTGAGTCCCAGGTCATCCCCCATCACCACACTGGGGCAGCGTCCCCAGGCTTCCAGTAGCTCCCAGGTGGGCCCTAGAGTCCATGCATTTACCTAGTACCTCCCCCTTGAGTTGAAGTGGTGATTGACATCTAAATAATATAATATAGCAAAGGTGATGGATGTCACCCTTTTTATTAGGTTATATTAAAGTTGTACATAAATTACCTCTCTCCTGGAATAGTTCTCATTTGTGCCCAAAAGTATAAAATTTTTAAGAAATTGGTTATATAGAATTTATAATTATAATCATTATAATTATTAAGAAATTAGTTATACAGAAAAATATTACAATCTCCTCACAAAAAAATAAATAGCCAACTATGGTCAGTGTTCAGCTCTGTTGCCTAGCCCCTGAGGCATCTTTAATATAGAAACATATCTAAACATAACTGCTCAATAGTAGGCCTTTTGCTAGGTGTGGTTGGGCATGCAAAAGCTAAATGAAAGACAATACTCCTGTTCCAAGAAGTGTACAGTACCCAAATGCCACAAAGATCAAATGTTAGAATTACATTTATCAATCTAACTTTATCAACATAATTTGTATGTTAGATTATGGCTTTATATCTATAATATCCCTTTGCCTTACGTATACTTCAAGTATCTTTTCAGGTTTACTCAGAAGACCACAGGATATGGATTACCTGAAAGTAAATAAAGCTACAAAAACAGTTCTTCAGATTTTTCTACTTCTACATTCTGATGAAGTGTCAATGTTATGAGAAGGGCTGGCTAATATGTATGACTGGAACCTTGTTGCCTTGTCAAAGACCATGCACATACTCTCCAAAGCCAATTGTAGGGAGGGAAAACTTTAGTGTGGAGATGATTTCTTCCAGCAAAAATGTCTCATGTGTTTCTTAGAGTTAATGCTCCCCCTTTTCTATCAGTTTTCTATCTTGTTGTTGTTCTACACTGCACCATTATAGGTGCAACCATACACTGGGGACGTATAATAACAAACAGCCTCACTGACAAACATATATTCGACTTATCCTACAGATACACAGAATTCCAATAATAACAGCAGAGAAGTTATTACTGGAGGGAAGTACCATAAGTAGAGGGCGGATGGCCGTATCATTAATTAACAAGAGGCTACAGATCCTATTGCGTGATCTAAACTAAATCTTTCATATTGTCAATCTCAAAGAATCTATCCAAAAAAAACCCCACATCTATTCCATCTCTAATAATTTTCCAAATTGCCTACAGGGGGAAAATTAAAAGGGTGGTCTAATAACAAGAACCTCCCACTAGTCTTTGGTTTGCCATTTTTTATTGTGTATGTTTTGTGATGATGTAATGAGGTGGGCTGGATGGGCTGTTTTCTGGAATTGCGTAGTAGAAAAGAGGGCAGCTATTTCATTTTAATTTATAGATTCCTAATTTACTCAAATTTCACAAATTTAAACATTTTAGATTACAATTATTTCAGTACCCTGTGTTTCTAGAAATGTCATGTTTTAGAGAAGCCCATCTCTGGCTACGAGATGAAGCAGCAAATGGGAGAAAACCTCAAAAGAGAGGAGCATGTGATAAATGTGATAAAAAAGGAAATGAGGAAGAAGAGAATAAAGAAGAAAAAGTGGATGTCAGGAATTGGAAGTAGAAACATGCAGAAGCCATTTATCTCTGCTACTAAAGAAATAATTATTTATAATCATAAAAAATCATGTAACTCTTGCTCTGCTTAGATTTGTATTCCTTTGTTCACTGACTACATTGAAATTCTTGGATGTCACTCTGAGACTCTCAGAGTATCCAGTTTTCTCCCTGAATATTTAGCTTAGAGATTGAGTTTGCTTTCCTCCACTAAAGATATACTTTAATTTGCAGGCTTTCATATAGACTGGGTTGTTGCTTCTAAAAGCCTTTATGTCAACTCCCTGCATTTTATTTTCTGCAAAGTATTAGAGAGCACCATATCTATAGCTAATCTCTACAGCTAATGTTGCTAGGAGGATTAGTTTGAAAAGAACTCGCTAACATTTCTGAGGTTTCCTCAGCAAAGCCCAATATAAAGGGTATTTCATTGTATTTATTATGTTGTTGTATTACTTAAAGTTTGTAACCAGAGTAAATGAGATTTCCAGACTTGGGTACTTTGCACAGCCTTGTAAAGTACATATAAATGTGAAAATACTAGTGATCAAGGGAAGAGGGGGAGGACTCTAATGTTTTTAAACTTCTGTTCTTCAGTTAAAACTCCATAAAAACCTGTCCCAAGTCAATACCAAAATGCTGAATTCAGATATTTTTGTACCTGTAATATAAATAAAAATATATTACATGGTATATATTGTTTTGTATTAATTGTATGCTTAATTTTCTTTTTGGGCCTTAATAATAATTTTGTTTACACTGGAATAAAATTGAAATAAATTTAGAGTTGATTTATATTCATAGCCTTTGCATTTGAAGCATGACAATATCTTGTTTTCATTTTATTGCTTCAAAGTTTCCAAGACAACTGGATTTATCCTCTAGAATAATTTCACACTTTTTTATTTAAATCAATTAAATCAATGTGAAACATAACCAAGATTATATTAATATTTGTCTCTTTTGAACTGGTAAGCATCTAGCCTTTGTCAACAGAAATAAAATTCTATTTCATAATTCCTACAGTAAGAAATGCAGCTAGCTCTGGCAGGAACATCAAACTCAACTCATGAACATTTTTAAACACTTCAGATTATCTATGGGCTTACTTCAAATTCATGAGGTAACAATATGCAAATAATTATCTCTTGGAATGCGATGGTTCAAAAATGCTAAAAACAGTTATTCCAACTTGATTATGACTTAGCAGTATCATTTAGGTATATATGTTCAATATGAATATTCAGTTTGATACACTGTTTTTAATATTGCCTTAAGTGGTATAATCATCTTTGGATGCCATATGTACTATTGCATAATCCATCCCAGTTACAAAGGAATGCTTCCCTAAACGTTTTACCAAAAATTTTATGAGCTACTTTTCTACAGCCTTTACATCCAATTCTCTAATTAATCAACACTCTAAGAAGATTAAACCTTAAAACTAAGCTGTGAAACAAAAATATCAAGGAATACTACGGTAACATAACTTAGTGAATTATGAGTTCCCCTGATAATAGAGTCCACTGGTAATTATTTATGAAATGTCAACTGCACAAAAGGCACTATTTTGTTGTAGGAAGGGGCTATAAAATGTAATGACTACCACCATTTGTTGAGTACCGACTCCATGCCAGACACTTTACTGTACTATCTTCTTTTATATGTTAGTGTGGTTAGGCTTGAATGCCAGGTTAGAAAAATCTAGAGTTAATCCTCTAAACTGTTGGCAACCTTTAAAGGGTTTGTAGGGGAGAGGTCAGGAAAAACTGTATGAGTTTTGAATGGCAAGGAGACCGCAGGTGGTAAACAGGAATGACCTAAACCCGAGCAGCATCTATGGAATGTGAAGCCTGGGCCCAAATGGGGAGCACTTGGATAAATTATAGAGTCTGGTGATCACCTGGTCTTAGAGGCTGTGAGAAAGAGAAGTTAAAGCTAAAATTCCACTGTGGGGAATTTATTTCATAAATACATTTGTGCACCTATGAAGTAGTGGGTTTGTATTAGTCAGAAAACAATAGGTGATACCATGGTAACCATAAAATCTCAGCGGCTTACCATGTGGACAGTTTATCTGTCACTCATAGAAGTCAGATGCTGGTGCGGCAGCAGGGCAGCAGAGCTCCTTCCTCTTGTAATGATACCATCTGAAAGGTGATTTCTAAGGGGTCTGGCAGGTGGAGAGAATGTTGGAGAGTTGCAGACAACAGTTTTAAGAGTCAGGCCTGAAACTGCTTATGCTAATTCTCTTCCTATCTCATTGATTAACTGAGACACGTGTCCCCATCCTACCTACACACAAGGTTGAAAGTTGAGGGATACACCTATATTCAGTGAATGTTAATGTCACTAGGTTTAGTTGTAAGAGGACATTATTAGAAACCCAAATACTCATCAGTAGGAAACTACCTAATAAGTTATGCTACATTCATACAGGGAAAGCTCTAAAAACAAGTGCTGATATGGGAAGATCTTGACGATATATTATTAAGTGACAAAAAATTAAAATGCAGACAAGTATGTACGTTATCTTTTATATAAAAATATGAAATATTTGATTGGATGATAAAGAATGTCTGAAAGGATACATAAGAAACCAATGACAATGTTTACTCATTTGGGGAAGAGGTTGGATGAGGTAGACCATCCTTTGAGACAGCTTAGTTCTATTTTTACCAATAACCCAACCCAAACAAATGGTTTTGATATTTCATCTTTCCAACAACCAGTCTTTATATTACATTTCAATATCAAGTATCAAACAATCGATATTTTACCATAACCTAATGAACAATGAATTCAAGCATAACTGAAAGTTAATGAACTCCAAGACAAGCCAAGGGTGGAATGCTAGTAGAGATGTGAATTTGTCTGAACACTTCCTGAGCATTTAATAGTATCACTACAGCTGATTGTATTCTGAGACTTCTTAATGGAAAGCAAACAAAACTAGATGCTGATTATTTTCCCTTGAATTGTTTCTTCCTAAAAACCAAATTTAAATTTAACTTGGGATTTTCTGTTAATGTTAAAAAAAAAAAAAGCCAAAGCAGCTGTTTGCAGTTTAGTATGCTAGAATTTGGCTCACAGTGGATTTTAAATTTTGCCAGCTAAGGGGGTACAAAGAGAACCATAAGTGCCACCAGCGTTAGTTTTCCATTCCATGGGAATCTGAGTGGGTCACTGGAAATGAAGAAACAGCTTCACTTATCCAGTCATCCTCTCTGAATCTCAGCTTTCTTATCTATACAATAGGGATTTGGTATCTACCTAATGGAGTCTTTGTGAAGAATCAATTATGACATAATGTATCTGTCAGAGATTTGTACACTAGTAAGTGCTAAATATGACTTTTTCCAGGGAAGCTTTCCTTTACACCTTAAATGAGATCTGGATCTCCTGTTCTTTTGCTCCCATTGTGCCCCTGTACTTCTTCTTCCAATACTTGGTTGTTCGCTTTTTGTTTTCCCCGCTAGCGTGCAGAGCCTCGCACACTACTATGTTCTAAATGCCTACTACAAAGCCAGAGACGTAGTGCAATATTTCAGTTTTGAATTAAACTGATGATTGCAAACATTCTCCATCCCTCTCTTTGATTCATACTCTATTCACAAGGTCAGCATTAAATACTAGAACCCCTCAAAGCAAAAATGACATCCATGACATTCATATGCCAATGGTCTTAGAGGTGTAGGTTAGTATTTGTCTTGTAGGTTGGCCATATTATATTTTACTGATCATACTTACGATGTTCAAGGAATGTGATTTTCACTGAGGTCAAATCCATTTTGGTCTATTCTTGTAATAATAAAGTATTTGCAAGCATGTATTGAACACTTACTATGTATCAGACGTTGTTTTTGGCAGTTTACATGTAATTCTTGCAACAACTCCATTGGGTAGATTCTATTATTGTCCTCATTTTACAGAGAAGAAAATAGAGACAGGTAAAATATCTTAGGTAAAACATCTTGTCCAAGTTTTTGTAGTTACACCTTTGAAATTATAATGTTTACTTATCAAATTCTAAACTTAGTTACTATAGACAGAGCTAGGATTCTAATTTGGGCAGTTTGGGTTCAGGAGCCATGTTCTTCACCCTTCGGCTGGGCTTCTTTGTAATGATAAACTTTTTTAACATAGCATAAATATAGTTGAAAATATATAATAGAATTGCCTATTAAATTTACTTCAAAATGAACATTTTACAAAAAGTATGGATGCAAATAAAAAGACATTGGTACTCATGCATTTCTGGTGGCATAAGGTGACATTAAATTTTTGGTAAATAACTTAATAATGTGTGAGCTATAATGTGTATTCACTAAGAAAATGGCCTAGAAATCAGACGGGATCGCCTTTGAATCACTGTAGTTAAGGAGGCTAAATATATAAATATCTTTCACCATTGATCTCCATTCTGAGCATTTACTTTAAAGAAATAACACAAAACATGAAGAAAAACTTGTATAGCAAAGATGCATATGGTATCATTTATTTATATATAAACTTATCTTTTGGAAACATTCTTATTAGAAGATATATGTATATAAAACATATATAGAAGAGTATATAAAATATGTGCAGTTTAAAGAGTAATTATGAAGTATCACTCTAAATCCTTTCTGTCTGTCTACGGCTAAGCACTACTCTAACTTTTGTAATAGTTATGTTCTTGCTTTTCTTTATAGATTTTACCATCCTTCATTCTTTGACAATATAGTACAGTTTACCTATTTTGAACTATATAGAAACAGAATCACACAAAATGTGACTTGCCTATTTCTCTTACCATTACATTGTGAGATTCAGCTATCTAGTTTTGTGTAGCAGTAGTTTCAATAATGTTTAATACAAGAAGCTACATATTTGGCTTTCTAGCTACCTTATTTTTGCTCTTAATTTGCCCAAACTGTTTTGTGTTTATTTTTTTCTTTCTTTTAGATGACTTTTTAAAATTATATAATTTATTTTTGTTTCCCTTTTTAAAAGTGGTCACCCTTGAAATTATAACGTTTACTTATCAAATTCTAAACTTAGTCAATTTTACTCTCCTACTTCTTATTAATGTATACACATCATTAATACATTATTGTCATCATATTTTTACTCTGTTCAATTTTTTTTGTTGTTTGTTTAGACAGAGTCTCACTTTGTCACTCAGGCTGGAGTGCAGAGGGGTGATCTTGGCTAACTGCAACCTCCACCTCCTGGGTTCAAGCAATTCTCCTGCCTCAGCCTCCCGAGTAGCTGTGATTACAGGCATGCATCAACACGCCCAGCTATTTTTAGTAGAGACAGGGTTTCACTATGTTGGCCAGGCTGGTCTCGAACTCCTGATCTCAAGCGATCCACCCGCTTCAGCCTCCCAAAGCGCTGGGATTATAGGCATGAGCCACTGCACCTGGCCTCAATTTTTTAACCACACAAAGCAATGTTATTCTTTTATAAAATATATGTTCATTTAGATTAATTCAGATACATGGCACTCTAGGATCACTTTCCTTCTGTCTATGGGGCATTTTTTTAGAACATTCTTTAGAGAAGTTCTGCTGGTGCCAAAGTCTTTCAGTTTTTTTTTTTCCCCTGAAAATATCTTTATTTAGCCTTCATTTTTAAAGACAAAAGTTATAGCATGAGAATTATTTTCTCAATATATATTGAGATATACACTACCCTCTCTGCATCCCTCCCTCTCAGCCACCTTACCACTCTTCTATTAAGATGGCTCTTTCTCATTTTCACCATGCTATGTCTGGGTGCAGACTTTTTAAAAAATCTGTTTAGAATTCATGTTTCTCCTTGAATCTCTGTATTTGTGCATTTTATCAATTCTAGAAACCTCTTGCCTACTTACTTTTTCTTTTTTTTATTTTCTTGAGATGGAGTCTTGCTCTGTCACCCAGGCTGGAGTGCAATGGCGTGATCTCAGCTTACCTCTGCCTCCTGGGTTCAAGCGATTCTCCTGCCTCAGCCTCCTAAGTAGCTGGGATTACAGGTGTGCACCAGCACGCCCAGCTAATTTTTGTATTTTCAGTAGAGATGGGGTTTCACCCAGTTGGTTAGGCTGGTCTCAAACTCCTGACCTCGTGATCCATCCACTTTGGCCTCCCAAAGTGCTGAGATTACAGGCGTGAGTCACAGCACCTAGTCCTTCCCTTTTCAAATGTTGCCTCTGCCACATGCTGTTTGTCCCCTCCTTCTGTAATGCCTGTTGGATACTCACCAGTCCTCACCTAGCTCAATGTCCCCTCACTTCTCATATTTCCCATCTTTTTGCCTCTCTGAATTCTGGATAAATTTTCTGGACTAGCTGATTCATTGTTTCTTCAGCTTTGACTAATTTGCTGTTACACTTCTCAACTTGTTTTTAATTTCAATTTGTTTATTTTATTAAAGTTCTCTTTATTTTTTTTTTCAAGTCAGCTGGGCAGTTTTTACAATTTCCTGTACTGTTTATTCAAGTTCGTCTTTAATTATTCTAAACAATAAGTATTTTATAATCCATATCCCACAATTCCAATATGAAGTCTTTGTGGGTTGATTTCAAAGCTTAAATTCATTTGGTTGCAAATGCTGTCAGGGCAGAAGGGGCCTTAGTGCAACACCAACCCTCTGGAATCCTGTCTTCACTTAGGTTTCTTTCTTCTTTTGCTTTTTTCCTTTTTGGAGACAGGGTCTCATTCTGTCACCCAGGCTGGAGTGCAGTGTTGTGATCTCGGCTCACTGCAGTCTTGACTTCCAAAGCTTAAACAATCCTCCCACCTCCAGCCTCTTGAGTAGCTGGGACTACAGATGCACACCACCACACCTTTCTAATTTTTGTATGTTTTCTAAAGGCAGGGTTTTGCCATGTTGCCCAGGCTAGAGGTTTCTGCCTGACAATGCTTAACTATCTTGTTAGTTGTCTGGTACTTTGAAGGAATTAATTTTTTAGTTAACTAGATTTAATCATTCCACAGTGTGTATGTACCTCAAAATACCATGTTGTACATGATAAAAGCATACAATGTTGTCAATTTCACATAAATAAATAAAAGTTTTGTTTGTTTAAAAATATATTGTATCCAACATTTGTCGTTGTAGTCAAAGGGATGGTTGGTCCAAGAAACATAGTCCACTATTTGTCAGAAACAGAAGTCCTTGTTTTGAAAGGTTTAATGATTCAGCTGCCCAAGGGCAATGGGCTAAACTAATCTTTCACATATTTTCCCCTATTATGTTTATAGAAACATTACGAGGCATCAAACAATAAGAAGTCTAATAAAAGGTAGCCTGCTCTTAGATTTTGACCTGGAAATTAGGAGTTTTGAGTGTTCTTTTAGGCCACTGACATTCTACTATGTGATGTTAGAACTTATTTACTTATTGCTTTTCCCATTTGTAATTTAAAATTTTAAAAAATCCTTTACTTATAGCTCCACTTTTCCCATAAATCAAATCTCAGCTAAATGAAGAGTTTCCAGGAAGGACTTTGAAGCTACTCTATATATTCAAAGTACTGTACTAGGTTTATACGGGCTACATAGCTTTATAGTTAATTTTCATTGCAAAAATGAGAGACGTTACCAGCAAAAGTCCTTAACCATATCTTCAGAGGAAGTTTTCATAAAAGATACTTTAAAAAAATATATATGGTGCAATTGTTTTTGTTTTTGTTTTTCCATAAGAAACATCATGTACCGGACAGCACAACATAATTTTCTTTTTTTTTCATGCATGGGCACTGAATGAGAACCCTTCTACTCAATTGTGACAAATTCATTCAAGCCCAAGCCTCAATCTTTTAGATGTTTTGCAAGTGTCTGTGATTTATGTGCATACGTCAAAGAGAAAGCACACTTCACAGAAATTAGGGACAGAAAAACTTCACTAAGCTCTCCTGCCTAAGAGGTACAACTAGGCCTCTTTCCTGGTGCAGATGAGATGAGAGACTTGGTGAAAACAAGCTTTCTTGTGAGTCATCCTTAATACCATTGGGAAAATAGGCATCGCATTCCAGTGGACTGGGCAGCTAACAACCCTCACCCCCACAAAATGGAAAATCTGTAAAGTTCTTTTGATTCCCACAACCAGAGATATTCCTCTTCTCATTCAACTCTTTTATTTTGTGACGGTGCAACATCTTTTCTGAGAATAGCTTAAGGTTTGGGACCCAAAGGTCCTAAATTTAAGGGGGTGGAAAAGGTTTAATAGTAAATGTCACGTGCATGAATGTCCTTTATCCTGTATTTATTCATAAAATAATAATAGTTATCATTTATTGAATACTTCCTATGCAGTATGCATTATCTCACTTCTATCATTACAGTGTCTTTCCTGTTAAGCACCTTGATTCTTAACTAATGAATGAAAAAATTTAAAGATAAGGAAAACAGGAAAAAGACCTCAAGGAGGATAAATGGCTAGCAAGAGTAAAGGGAAATTTGAACTAAGACTGATATGACTACAAAGCCCTTGCTTCCAAGTATTATACACTCTGCCTCTCTTTAAACTTCTTGAGGGAGAAATTTTTTAAAAATCAGAAAAAGGAAATGGGAATTATACTGACTAATACAATTATCACTTCATTCTAAATTATAAACTTCTATCTGAGACAATGCTATGTGCTCACCAAATTGTTTTATTGTTTTCCTGGACCCACAAATGATGAATTCTCTTAGCCTTGTTTGCAGTTATTTTGGCACCATTCATTGCGTTCCGGCCAATGGAATGCCAGTAGAGATGACGCGGGCCATGTCCAGGCCTCCTCATGAAACCACTTGTGCAATTCTCCATGCTCTCTCTCTATTTTTTGGCAATCTTAGAAGTCAATTGATGAAAGTGGTAGTGACAAAAATGGAAGGAGCAGAGGTTTCTGCATGACTATGTGGTCAACAGCCCTATCGCCAACTCAGTTGAACATTGACGTGAGAGCTATAAGTCCTTATTGCACTGTCACTGATGTTTGTTCTGTTACCGTAGTTAGCTTGCATCGCCTCACACACTGCTTTTTAACCATGAGAAAGTACATTCATAAAAGCCACTAATGTCATGCTGACATTTCCAGTTTCTTCTCTACTTTTAAGGATTCAAGCTTATACCTAGATTGTGTAAGTTGTAATAACTACTGGTCTAGTTTAGGAGAAAAGGCTTTTGTCAGTCTGTGGAAATTAACAATATTTTCATCAGGAACACATGAACCACAATTTGTTTTGATACAAAAATCAATTATACATGAACTCTTTCTTCATAATGCTTTATTTTTATAACAGTGGATTCTGTCTAAGGACAGATTGGACTGTGGGAATCTAAGTGATACTGTTATTTAAAGCAACTTAGATCTGAAAGGTTTCCTTGTACTTTTGCTACAATTCTTTTAACCAGTTGATATACAGCGCTTTGGCAACATATAACAATAATTGAAAAACAAATATGATTGTGACAAGATGACTGTAATGGATTCATCAGATCACCTGCAGAGGGAGTGCTGGCCAAGTGTTATGTCTGAAAGCTCTTAAAAAAGGGAGTGTGTGGACAGCATCAGAGGTAGTGTAAGAACAAGGAGGAAACCAGAAAGCAAAATTGTCAAGAAACAGGAGAAAGAGAAGGCGATATTAGTAGTACTATAAAGAATAGAGTAGAGCTCATACTGGTATCTAAGGTTTTGGAAGTAATCATCAAAATTAATGGTGACCAGGAAGGCAGAAAGGACTACTGTTCTTCATCCACTTGTACCCTGAAAACTGGGTACCTTCTAAGAATGAGTATTTTTTAAGACCCACACCTCAGCCTTAATATAGGATTTGCAATAAATGCATTTGCAATATTCATTTCCTTATTAAAACCTCTGTTCATGTTAAGAAGGTGTTAAACAATCCAGTAGTGTAGGTGATATCCCCAAGTATTTTAGATGGACAGCAAAGGTAAATAAAACAAAATAAACCACACACTCCAGTGTAAAACAAAATAAACCATTCAGTGAAAAAAAGAGTTGGTGATGGGTTTACACAATTCTTACTGTGTAAAATGAACTATCATATGATCTGTGTTGTAACATCAGTTGCAGTATTCTGGCTCAGCCCAATTTATGAAGCACAATATGTATTCTATACCCGGAATTACTGTGGACTCAAAACACTCTCAGTAAAGGAGCAGCTTAAAGAGCAGATTTTAATTTTCTATTTGGGCTTCTACTGTGAATTCATTTTCAGAACTCTATGACACTTTCTCAGTTATAGCTTTATATTTTCACTTTTTAGTATGCATAGTATATATAAGAAAAATTTAGGGTTGGTGTTCAAAAAATGAAGGAATCATTAACAATTAATTATCTTAATTGTGTCTTTCATGAGGTACACACATCTCTTAGTCTAAACAAATATCAGAACCTTCTTAAGACAGATCATCATACAAAAATAGGGACTGAAAATGCCGGGAATGCCTTTCCCTCTGTATCCTCTTCACTACCCTGCTAGTGTTCTTTCTTCTATATGTCACCTTTACCCCTCCTGAGAAGCTATCTCTGGCCTCTTCAGGGGGCTCCTTTTTAATCTCATAGCCCTTTGTAGACACTTTCATTCACAGTGTCTCAAATTGCATTATATGCTTGTTTCTCTCCTCCTCCACTAAATGGTGGACTCCTACAGGATAGGAGCCATGATGGCACTAAAAAATATTTATTTATTCATTTATTTATGTGAGAAAGAGTCTCGCTCTGTCACCCAGGCTGGAGTGCAGTGGTGTGATCTTGGCTCACTGCAACCTCTGCCTCCTGAGTTCAAGCGATTATCCTGCCTCAGCCTCACGAGTAGCTGGGACTACCACCACATCTGGCTAATTTTTGTATTTTTTAGTAGAGATGGGGTTTCACTGGGTTGGCCAGGCTAGTCTCAAACCCCTTACCTCAGGTTATCCACCCATCTCAGCCTCCCAAAGCATTGGGATTACAGGTGTGAGCCACTGTGCCTGACCCATGATAGCATTTTGACACTCATTAAAAGTTTGCTCCATGAACATAAGACATTGGACTATTTTTGTTTGTTTGTTTTTTGGTTCTACAAAAATCCAAGGGGCTTGCCTATGCTTGAATTTGGGTCTGATCGATAAACCCAAAACCTTTGTTCAGCACGTCTGGCCCACTACGTTTGGCTGTACGTATGTCTACTGATGCTACCTAACCTGTTTGTCAATATATCGACTGCTAGAAATATTTTGTTCCTTGCCTGTGAAGGCAAGTCTGATTTCTTCAACTATGGTAGATCCTCAACAGCTCAGTTAATACATGTTTGAAAATTCTGCTGTGTTTACCTACTGGGGGGACACTAAAACAAATATGGCATCTTTCCCACACTCAAGGAGCTTATAAATGGCTTGGGAAGGCAGGAAATTTAAATGTAAAAATATAAGCCCCCAGTTACGAGAGTAAGATTATGACCAATAATTTTAGGTTTGTCTAGTGCTTTATAATTTCAAAAGAGCATTCATATGTATATTCTCATTCAGTATTAACTATCCCTTGATATATTACATCTACCCAAAGTAGGCATATTTCATAAAGTAAACATGTTATTTATCGGCTAAATAAGTTAGTTGTCATTCCTATCTTGCAAAAGAAGCAGCAGAGGTGCATTAAGATTAACTAGACCATATAGCTCACTGGTGAAGTAAACCTAAGACTGGAAGTAAAGACTGTTGGCTCAAATCTAGTTATCTTTTCACTTTGTCAATTTCCTGCTCATTTTAGGGCTTCAATGCTAATTTGTTTGTTTCTCCAACACGTCTTCTTAGGCTCCTATGCCCACTCTAACAGGAAAACCCTCCTTACCAAATTCTTTATTGACAGCTATCCAAACGCTTAAATATCACAATTGCTTTATCACCAAAAGTGCAGACCAGAATTGGAAACTAAGTTTCTTTTTCTCAAATGATACCTCACCCTTTCCCTTTCTTGTTCAAATTATTGGTTTCCATTAGCACACAGTAAAAAAAAATACAGACTAGACAGCAGATTTAGACATTGCTTTTTTTGTATGTTTAAGGATTTTTCCCTAATATTTTGATTATAGTTGTGTGTGTATTTTTTTCTAAATAACAGATATTAGTCTGAGTATCAAGACTATAGAATTCTCATTCTGAATTACTAACTTTCCCTCTACCCTGTCTACTACAATAACATCAGCAGCATCATCGTCATCATCACCATCACCAACTTCCTCCTCCTCCTCCTCCTCCCCCTTTCTGCCAACATAGTTAACATTCATTGAGCACATAACATGTATCAAACACATGGTTGATTCCTTCATTTAATCTTCATAATAGCCCTATCGGGTTAGTATTTCTGTTTCATTTTATGGTTGAGAAAACTGAACTCTGGAGAGATTAAACAGCTTTCCTAGTGTCAGACAGCAGGCAAGTTATTTATCAGGTAAAACTGCAAAGACCTACATAGACCAGCTTCCCCCATAGAAGATGCATAGTATATTAAAGAAGACTGTAAGTTCTTCAAGGGCAGAACCTTGCAGACTCTCTTACCACATGCCCTCAAAACCCCCTGTACTTTTCCTGCATGGAAAAGTATTATTATACACTTTTCACAACTTATTATACTTATTTTTGTAATCATTTGTTTAATGTCTTCCCTCCACCCCCAACCCCTGGAATGTTTCTTCAATGCGGACAAGGGCTGTTTCTATATTGCTTACTTCTGTTTGCCCAGGGGTTAGCAGAGTGCCTAACGTGGTAGGCACTCTATAAATACCCATTAAATAAATAACTCTCCTTTGGCCCTATTGTCAAAGCAGCTTCATTGAGGATTTCTTTAGTACATTTAATTAATATTTTAGTAGTCAATGTAAATATCTATGGAGCTCACTTCTGGCAGAAGACAAAAGTACACTGGACCCAGCAAAAGAGTTATTCTGGTTGGTGACCCTAAATAACTTTACTACACTCTAGCTACAGATACACTTTTGAAGAGAACTGAGTCATCTTTTTAGCAGTGATGTCATCTTGGCTCACCGAAAGCTCCGCCTCCTGGCTTCATGCCATTCTCTTGCCTCAGCCTCCCGCGTAGCTGGGACTACAGGCGCCTGCCACCACACCAGGCTAATTGTATTTTTAGTAGAGACAGGGTTTCACGTCACTTTTTAGCATATTTTATTTGCACGTTTGACATGTTTGAAGCAGATGAACTTTCATAAAGTATAGAAACTGATATGAATTTCAAGAACATAAATTGTACTTTTCTAAGGAGTGACCTATACATTTTGAAAATTATGTTTTTAATGTCAAAAATGAAATGTAGCCTTGTTTTTTCTCAGTTCATTGGAGTTTTCAGATAAGCCATGCCTCTCTCTAATCCAATGGCTTAATCAAAAATTAAATACCTGAAAATGTTTTCCATCAAGAGAAATTTTGAAACTGTGGGAAAGAAGGAATAATGAAAGAAAAGCTTTATGTAGGCAGAAGAACTAAGAGGCATTATGTTAGCCTAACAAGTAGGCTAGTATTTTAAGAGGAATAAAATTTATCTATATTATTTATCCCTCTCAATCCTCTACCACAGTGAGGGCAGTTATTGTTAAAGAACAAGTTCAAGGTCATTGAATGGTTAAGATCTGGAGTCAAGATTTGTCTCTAGGTTTGATGGGAAATTTAAGGCTGAGAGATATTAAGTGGCAACATAGATTATATTGCTGATAAATAACAGAGATAAATTCAAATTTTGCTCTTTGTGGTACAAATCCAGGGCTTTTTCCACTACTGGCACTGCCTTTCCATTCACATCATTTCATGATTAGTCCTTCATGTCAAAAAAAAAAATGTAAAAAGGTTGGCAATAAAAAAAAAATTAACTCGGCCAGGTGCGGGGCTCACGCCTGTAATCCCAGCACTTTGAGAGGCCGAGGCGGGTGGACCACGAGCTCAGGAGATAAAGACCACCCCGGCTTACACGGTGAAACCCCGTCTCTACTAAAAATACAAGAAATTAGCCCAGTGTGGTGGCGGGCGCCTGTAGTCTCAGCTACTCGGGAGGCTGAGGCAGGAGAATGGCGTGAAGCCGGGAGGCGGAGCTTGCAGTGAGCCAAGGTCGTGCCACTGCACTCCAGCCTGGGCGACAGAGCAAAACTCCGTCTCAAAAAAAAAAAAAAAAAAAAAATTAACTCAGAATTCATTATGTATCTTACATGTTGTATTAATAGCATAAGCTTTATATAACAGAAAAGGAAGAATTCCATTCCCCCACTCCAATTCTCTCTCTCTCTCTCTCTGGCTAGAGGATGGAGTGGTATAAAGTGTTCTCAGACTGTGTTTTTTTTTAATATCTGATATTTCACCATTCTCAAGTTCATTTCCAGAAGATATCCTCTATCAGTAGGAACAGATGGTTCAGTTGATTGCTAATAGAACATGGAGATAATTGTTAGTAGGTTAACATTTAAAATACAGTCCATTTGGGAGTCACTCAAAAACTGCTGTGGTAGTGACAAAGCTATTCATGGCATGTAGGCAAGATATCATGTGGTTATCACTCTGTATTCCAGAGCACCAAATTCATACCCTGCCTCAAAGATTTGTGCCAAAGACCAAATAAAATGAAGTATTGACAATGCTGTGAAGTCTTTAAACGGTCCCCAGTTTCCCTGACAGCCAATCAATTGCCATTACTGTTTATTTTATCTCCATGTCTTTTGTATCCTTTACATTCCCACTGCCACCACCCTCATTCAAGCCATGATTGGCTCCAGCCAAATCTTTTGTGCTAGACTACCAACTGTTCTCATTCCCTCCAACCTCTATTATTTTCTATCACTGTTATATGTTCCTTCCTGATTAACCTCCCTAAAAAAACAGCTATAAGCATGCACTTGTGGGCTCAAAATCCTTCAATGACGCCTACTAGCTTACCCAATAAAATTCACATAGTTAAATGTCCAAACTCTTCAACTTTAACTTCTACTCTTCAATCTATTTCTCACTCATTTGATTCGGGTGTCTGTCCCATACTTTAGCCAGAATTATTGACTTGCTGTTTCCCATACATCACCTTTGCTTTCACATCTCCCTGACCTCCTAAATATTGGTCTTCTGTTGAAAATAACCTTGATAACTCACAGTTCCTACTCCTTCATACTGGAATCCTACCTTCTTTTCAAAGCCAAGTCCAAAGCCACCTCTTCCATTCATCCTTTTCCAACATTTTTAACAGAAGATAATCCCTCTTCTGCATTTTTATCTAATATTTTTATATCACTCTTATCCTTTCTTTTTTCACTCCATCTACTTTTGCCATACTCCAATCCAGTCTCCAAATTTCAAATTGTATTATTGCTTTACCGTGTTTATAAGCCTTATTGACTTCCCACTGCTCTGAGGAAGAGCAAAAACCTTGAAGTCTATCCTTGCTGGCCTATAATATTCTATATGATATATCTTTGTATGCCGCTCTCGTCTAACATTCTCCTTGCTGCTCTCATCTTCTCATGCATTCATCTTTTAATAAGACATGTCCTTTTTTGTCTTAGGGCCTTTATACATGCTGTTTCCTCTGTCCAGACACCTCCTTCCCATCTCCACCTTTTCCTACCTAGTTCATTTCTACTCAGCCTTCAAAACTCGACTCAAATACTACCTCTTTGAGAAGGCTTTCCTCAATCCCTAGACAAAGTTAGCACCCTCACCTACCTTTTCATTGCAGTACGTGCCACAGTCATATGTTTGTTTTCTCAACTAGTATGGAAGGATGGAAACTCTGTTTGTCTTATTTCCTATTGGACCCACATTGCCTAACACAGTGCCTACACCTATAGTAGCTATTAGGTAAATACGTGTCTAGTAATTTAAATATAAGTAGAATATATACTAGATATCTATGTACAGGATGATTGAAAGTTTTGTGTTTGTCTTATTTCCTATCTTTCTCACCATGCTGTAAACTCCCTGATTTACTTTTGTAACTGAAACAACTCAACCAGCTATAATTAATATGTGCAAAGGAAATATGTGTTGAACAACAGAAAAATGAAGGAAGGAAAGAATGTAGAAATAAATAGACTAGTAAAACGCAAGGTAATAGTCTAACTTTTCCTATAATTTCCAAATCCTCATGCCTTTTAGGATATTTTAACATTTCTAGATATGAAAAATAACCTAATGTCACTTACTTTTTATAGACCAATAGCCTAGTGTTTATTGACTGTTGATGTTTATTGAGGGACAAAGGAAGGAAGGAAACAAACACTATTATAATAGGGAAAAGGGACAATGTTGATATGTAACACCCAGGTTCAAAGGAAATGAATATCCTCTTTATTCTTGTAATAAGGAAGAGGGGGGAGAATAATTCATAAATAGGGACAGGCAAAGGACAAAATGAATGAAAACAGTCCTTGCAGGAAAAAAGAAACAATTGTTTCATTATCTTTCAATTACAAAAAGGGATCAAAATATTTATCTGTTTTATGTTAGCAATTTTCATTTAGTAATACAAGGACTGCCTTGCAGCTGTAGTATTCTTTCCACCGCCAACCTTAGTATCTCCATCCTTATTTCCTTTCCTCAATGTCAATGAGCCCCTGGAAGACCAAGCACCATACATTCACATACTCTTTACTTCCTATTATCTCTGCCTGACATGCTCTATGTGTGACCTTGGGCAAGTCACTTCCGTCTTCCGTACCATGAAGGAGACATAGTCTTGTCTCTACAATTCCTTTCATATAGAATATTGTATGATTGGAAGTCTTGCCTTCCTATAAGTTTTGGTCCATGACTGCTGGTGCTTTGATTTCATACATTCCATATTTAATATCTAACCTATTGAAAGCCAGAAATGTTCAAAGTGCAAGGCATTAAAGGATAAAACAATGATCTTAAAAGACAAAATCTTTGCCCCTCGGAGGTACATTCTAGTGGAAAGAGACAGACAATAAAAAGATGAATGAAATATGTGAAATAATAGAGACTAGAAAGTACTAAGGGAAAAAAAAAAGCTAAAGAAGGGGACTAGGAATGTGGTGGGAATGTTACTGAACAAGTACACAGGAAGGCCTCACTAAGAAGGTGATATATAAAAACTCAATTCACAATTTTCTAGTTGTCTGCCCTTGTCTCCTGTGAATTGCTTGTAACTTAGTTCAGTTACATATTTGAGGATCCCTTGCTTCTTTGCCTTAAATCTAACTGTCCCTGCTCATCTCTATTGCCATAACCTTGGTTCCATCTCTGCCATCTCTTACCAAGACCATGAGCAATAGCCCCCTTCTTGGTCACACTTTTGTTATTCACTCTATACTCCCATCTTCCCTTCTTTTCTGCCAAGAGTCATTTTCTTTACAAGCAACTCTAGTGCTACCTGAAGTCTGAAAACTCCCCATTTATTTTGTCCATTGATCTCTGAAAACTCCCCCTACTGCCCTAGCTGTCACCACACTTAACCCCTGATTACCTGAATATGCCCATTCCTTAACTCCATACCTACCCACAAACACAGGTCTCTCTTCTCTGTCTGTCCTTGCCCTGCCTATCTATCTAGCAAACTACTACCTGACCTTTTTTTGTTGTTGTTTTTCTTGTTTTTGTTTGTTTGTTCATTTGTTTGAGACTGGGTCTCCCTCTGTTGGCCAGGCTGGAGTGCAGTGGCATAAACAGGGCTCACTGCAGCCTTGACCTCCTGGGCTCAAATGGTCCTCCTGCATCAGCCTGCCAAGTAGCTGCAAGTACAGGTGTACACCACCATACAATGTTAATTTTTGTATTTTGTATATTTTATTTCACTTTGTTTGTAGAGATGGGGTTTCACCATATTGGCCAGGCTGGTTTTGAACTCTTGGGCTAAAGGAATCCACTCACCTTTGCTTCCCAAAGTGCTGGGATTACAGGCATGAGCCACCACATCCAACCTACCTTCCTTTTAAGGCTGTTCAAAGAATTCCTCTTGGCCTGCCTTTTTCAATTCTGGAGGGAGCAGAATTCTTGCTCCTCCATTCTCTCTGTATTTTTCACATACCTCTCTGCCACATTTATTCCATTGTATTGTGATTATCAATTTCCCTGGTTTTCAATGTCCTTCCAGAGTACATTCCTTATTCATTCATACTTTGAACTTGGTAAACCCTCAATGAAATTGGCAGGAACAGAGAGAAAGAGAAGAGGTGGAAGGTGAGAGAGGGAAAAGGAGACTGTCAGTCAGTTTTCGAAGATGGGCAGCTCACAGATAGGAGAAATCATTGCTTCCTAAAAGCTGTGAATTAGAAGAAACCTTAAAGTGGCCCAAATTCTAAAACTTCAGGCCTCATCATTAACCTATTATTCAAGCCCTGACCTTTTGTCCCAGTTATCATAACTGGGCTTCCGCACCTCAGTCCCCACCTGGTGCCCCAGTTCTGATAACTCACCTTCTGTCTTGCTCTTCTCTGCCTGAGTCTCTCTTTTGGAGACATGCCTAATATGTCAGGCTCCCCAAACCTGGAAGTCTATCTCGCTTTTGTTTCCCCCACCCCTCCCATTTCTCCCTTTTTAATCTCTGCCCCACCTATGAACCCAGGCAGGTGGCCAGGGCCCTGCTAATCCCTGACAGACTTCCATGATTCTGACTTCTGAGCATTACACGCTCCTGGATTCTTTTGTTGCCTTTCACGGCCTTCCTACTGTGGCCACTATCTCTCCCATCCTCCATGCCATCTGACTGTTTGGATGACCACCTGCTCTCTAAGGCCATACCTTTTGGATTTCATTCTTTGCCTGTTCCCCTGGCCTGCTTCCCCAAAACCTCTGGACCTAGGTCAGGTTATGTTGTTGTTACTGTTTCTTTCTATTTTTAGATCCTAGACCTACCTTCCTTCCAACCCTGCTCTGATAGGACCGGTGACACTTTAATGAAAAAAAGAGGGCCTTGACAAATCACTGGATTTGTCCAGTTGACTTTAACATATCTTATAGCATTTGGATACATGGGATATTTATTTGCAGTGCTAGTCTAACACTCTGATTTCACAGATAAGGCACTGAAACTCAAAAGGTAAAGTGACTTTTTCAAGGTGGCACAGATAGCCTGTGGTAGAATGACATCTAGAGCCCAGGCTTCCTGTGTCACAGTCAAGAACTGTCCTTTCCCCATATTCAATCATCACTGTAGACCTACTTTTTACAAATTAGAGTGTATTGCAAAACAAGGATCATAGAATCACTTGTAGCTATCTTGAAGAAATGAGGGTATTAACCTATAGCCAGCACCTTTACAAGTTAAACAGATCCTACTAGATTATCCTTTTTCAAGGACCTAGATGTATGTGAAGAACTAGGAGGAGACAACAGCTTTAATTTATCCCAGATAGAACAATATTTTAAAATTTTTATTCAGGGTGCCAATGAGCTCGGAAAAGATGACCTGGAGATTCAGAGAAATTAACCAATTAAAAGAAGGAAATAAATCAGACATTAGTTATTAATGAATCAACCAACGGGGGCAGAAGTGGTATTCCAAAGGAGACATAACTGAGACCAATGTCTTTATAAAAAATAATGTAATCTGTGGCCAAGAAGAAGAAATGAAATATATGCCCAATATTTTTGTCTAGTGAAATGACAACTTGCACATGTTATATATATATTATTATACTTTAAGTTCTAGGGTACATGTGCACAACGTGCAGGTTTGTTACATATGTATACATGTGCCATGTTGGTGTGCTGCACCCATTAACTCATCATTGCACATGTTATTTAAGACAATTAACCAGCCCCTTGCTTGGGACTCAGGGTTGCATTAAACAACATCTTCATCTTGATGAGCTTAAAGTCAATCGGGGGTTATGGCTATGTGCACAAATAATTATAATTCAAGGTAGAAATTATATAGATAAAAATGCAATGAAATTATTGCAGAAGTGACTTCTTCCTACCAAGTTGGACTAGCAAGAGCTTCATGGAAGCAAGCACATCTGTGATTGCACAGGTAGCCCTGACCTAATGAGCCATGATAAAATCTTGAGGGTCGCCCTGTAGGCCACTGCTCTTTGACCACTTATATCCAGGCAGTCACCATTTCAATTTCAAGACCTAAAACATTTTACAACTCAGCATTTTCCCTTGTGCTGCTGTCTTAGTTCAGGGCCGCCTCTTTCTCTGTAGATGTCTACAGCAAGGCCCTTGCTCATCTTGCATCTACAGTCTCACCTTCCTTCCATTCATCCTCCACACTGCTGACAGAACGATCCTGCTGCTAATCTGATCACATCACTCTAAAGTTTAAAATCCTCCGATGACTCACCATTTACAAAGGCCTTCAATGATCTGACCACTGTTTACTGCTCAAGTCTCATCTCCTGCTCTTCCTTTCCTTGCACATTATGTTCTAGCAATATTGAATTCCTTGCACTTCCCCCCAAGAAAGCGCTCCTCTTTTATATCACCATGATTCTGCTCTGAGTGCTTCTCTATTCTGCTCTGCAAACCAGAGTACTAAGCAGAGTGCATGATTAACAGACCAGCCATTTAGCAATTAGGATGGATCACATGCACTTCAGGACTTAGAAGGGCCCTTTATACCAGAGGTTCTCTCTCCTCCACAGGATCTCCTACCAACAGCATGCAACCCTAATCAGCAGCAAGAGTGGAATCCTAAACTTTTGTGTGGCTCTTTGTTTGAAGGCTTTTGTCAAGTAGGAGTGGTATTGTCAGCAGGGAAATGATGAAAGCCAGTTATAGGGAAGGTAACATGATAATAAAAAAGAAAATTAACATTCCTTAAATACATACAACATGTTGCACACATTAAATACAATACTTTCTACATGTACCACACTTAATACTTACAACAAGTTAAAAATCTTTGTTCCATTTTAAAGATAAAGACAATAAGCTTTATGTAAACTGATTGCTTCTCCATTACTTAGTTAGTGAGTAGGGAGGAAAGGATCTCATTCTAAGTTTTTTTTTCTTCCTACCACCTTATCAGTGTAAGCATTGTAACCATGTCTCCAAATTTCTTTCTGAATCATTCCAGATCAATATGTTTAATTTAGTTTTAGTGCAATTATCTATTTTTTTCTGATTATCTGAAAATAGTTCATTTGTATGTTATAAACGTAGTACAATTCCTCCCTCCCTTCACCAGGAAGGCCAGAGAGGCAAAGACAGAGCACAGACCATACAAGCAGCTTCTAATCTCTCCCTTCTTGATATGGAGATTAGAATTGTGACTTTTAGAACTCATATTGACTCAAGAGGCTATTCAATGTAATGTCATCCTTTTAGAGAAAAAATAAATAGAAATATCATACAGTACATGAATGACAAAGCTAGGACTGGAAGGTAACTCCTAGGCAAGAAGAGCTAATTACTGACTGAACCCTGATGGCTGAGCATTCTCGTATGTTGCTTCTGGTAATCTTAACAACGAACATGTGAAGTGGGTATTGTTATCTCTACATTACAATGGAGAAAGTGAGGCTCAGAGCGGTTAAATGAGTCATGCCAAGTGGCTCAGAGTGATTAAATGACACTCCAAGTCACATACCTGGTTGGGCATGATAGATCAAGGATTAAAACTCAGGACTCACACTGTCAAGCTGATGGCTTCAACCCCACTCCCCATGAGCATTTCAATCTTCATTTTCAAATATCCACAGATATTTGAAATATAGCACAATTCCTTCCAGGACCAATAGAGGGGCTTGTATGAGAAGTGAAGGCCTTGTGACTGGAAAGTCGTCAGTCAATTTAGACAGCTTCTTTGGTGGCTTATTCCAAAAACAGAAAAAGTGTATAGAAAACACCTATCAATGACTCTACTATATAAACAATCATTTTTTAAAAACCACATAAACTTTTTTTTTTTTTTGAGATGAAGTTTCGCTTTTGTCACCCAGCTGGAGTGCAATGGTGTGATCTCAGCTCACTGCAACCTCTGCCTCCTAGGTTCAAGCGATTCTTCTACTTCAGCCTCCCGAGTAGCTGGAATTACAGGTGCCCACCACCATGCCCGGCTAATTTTTGTATTTTTAGTAGAGATGGGCTTTCACCATGTTGGCCAGCCTGGTCTTGATCTGCTGATCTCAGGTGATCCACCTGCTTCAGCCTCCCAAACTGCTGGAATTACAGGCATGAGCCACCGCACCCAGCCAAGTTAAAAAATTTTTAAGAGCTTATGGATCTTATGTTAATGTTCTTAAAATATTGTTACTTATTGTCTTTTATGTAGAATAACATTTTCCTGTTCATTGTGCTTTAAAAACAGTGACTGCTAATTTCTAAAAATAAAATCAAATAAAAACCACATACCCTGCTCCATACATCTAAACAAACCAGAGCTATGCAGTGAAAAGGCAGAACACAGCTTTTCAGTAAACAGAGGTAGAATTTCACCATGTGGAAAAACATACACCCTGCTAAAGACTGCAGAATTTTACTTCTATCATTTAGAAGACTCCAAGGGCAAGAAAAATACATGAAATGCTGATTCCAAAAATCCTTGACAAAACAGCAGTCTAGAAATTAATATTTACCACATTTTCAGTGTTCCTGACACAACAGCTCCTTATATGCTGATGTTTATGAATACAAATTTGCTGGCACTGTGGACGTATATTATCTTTTCAGAAAATAAGAAGGTAGGCAGGTGCCTTCCTACTTGTGGTTACTAGAGCTAAAAAACTACCACAAATGGGCAGCAACATTTATGACAAGTAAAATTGAAATCAATGGACCACATAAATCTTAGTTGTACACTGATTTAATTAAGTATAATGAGAAAGTGGGCAATGACTCTGTTACTATTTAAGACTATTTAGAAGACATCTGTGGTACTTTTTTTTGCCTCAATTCACACTTGGATTAACGTAGGAGAAATAAATAAGAGGTGGATGGTAGTAAGCTAGGGTTCAATTGTTAATAGAATGAAACACATTTTCATTTTGTAAGGTGCAGAGAACATAAGATCATGTCCAGTAGTCCTAAACAAAGCGACTATAGTATCATAGTATTACACAACACATAGTATTGCATTTCAAGTATCATTATCATGCCACAGTTATTGCTTACTATTTCCTTTACTTAAGCTTACAAATCCTAGAAAATAAAAATGAACAAACCATAGACTGACTTTATTTCTTGCTATAGATTTTGGGGACATTCTAGATTTATTTTCTAGCTGAGTTATTCTTTTGTTCAACATACCCTGATTGTGCCAAATACTATGTACTGGATTTTACAGTCTGACAGAGGAGTGCAAGTTCTACACTATTGACATATAGATGGAAATGCCATAATGGAGGAGTGTGCGAACCCAAGCTCCTACATCTGCAATCTTTAGCACCCTATAGCAGGGCTTAGCTAAAGTCTGCCCCATAACAGATGGTAATACTGATAATGGCAATAGTGATGGTGATGATGATTATGAGAATGTGATGATGATATTAGCAAAAATTGAAACTCTACTATGCATGTTATAGTTCATAAAAATGTTCATAAAAATGAACAAACTGTAGACTGACTTTATTTCTTGCTATAGATTTTGGGGACATTTTAGATTTATTTTCTAGCTGAGTTATTCTTTTGTTCAAGATACCCTGATTGTGCCAAATACTATGTACTTGATTTTACAGTGTGACAGAGGAGTGCAAGTTCTACCCTATTGACATATAGATGGAAATGCCATAATGGAGGAGTGTGCGAACCCAAGTTAAATGTTTGTTCACTTACTCAGAACAACCTGAAGAAGCAATTAATATTAATCTCCATTTTAGATAAAGCAACCTAGGCTTGGTAAGGTTAAGAGATTTGCCCAAAGTAACACAACTACTAAGTGACAGAGTTAGGGTACAAAAAGATAGATCCAACCAATATGGACATAAGACAAACAGTATTGTAAACTGCCACATGCCCTAGGTGAGGGAGCTGAGCACCAGCCACCCTTCCTTACTGGCTGTTCCCAGTTTGCTCTGGTGCCAAGCTAAGCACCTGCCTTAAGGCTCCACGGTTTTGAGCTTTAAGTTTTCCTCATTCTGCTACATTCCAGTTCCCAGAATAGAGTTTTGCCTTGGCTGACTCTAGTGGCCTCTGTTCTAAGGACTGCAGGCCCAGCATCTGGGATTTACCGGAAACCTCCAAGATAACTTCCTGGAATTTACACTTCTCTAAGATTCCTCCAGTTATTATCTGAAAACCCAATGGAAAATTCTTTTATTCATCTTGGTAACAATGATACCTATTATTATCTGAATTATAATATATTTCTTAGTATGCATGCCTTCTGGTACAGACAATTTGAAAGCTAGAAATAAGTCTTTCAATCCTACTGACACAATGCCTGACACTGAATAATGATGAATGAATGACCTAGTTAGGCTCATAGACTCAGAAGTCACTGTCTCATTCACTGGATCTATTTCTTGCTGTCAGATGTCTCAGCCTGGATCCATTCTCACATCCAGAGCCCACCTAGGTCTATTCCAGTCCTCTATCTCTCCTTATCTATATATCTCATGATAAAACCATCATGTCTCCACCTGAATCTGCTGATATGAAAGAACAGCAGAAAGCACGGAGTAAAATGAACTACTAGTTTAGAAGTGGTATTTCAATTGGGTTTTAAGAAATAATTAATGATCTTCCCAAGGAAAGAGGAGGCATAAACAAAGGCAGAAGATATTTGAGTTGCTGTTACATTTGAAGAATGCCAGGCAGCCTTGAGAGGTTAAAATACAGAGACAACAGTTTTGTGGTAGCACAAGGGTAGATACCAAAGAGATCCAGAAATGTGATGTGTCCTCACTGTAAACTCACCTGCAAGACACATGAAGCATTCATGGGAATATGAAATAAATACAGTCAAATCTCCAACCTACCTGTTCCCAGACTGCTTTTTGTTTTGAGGGCCTTTCATACTTAGTAAAATCCCTGCAGGGTTCAGTCACAGGTTCTCAGAACACACTCAATCACCTGCTGACATCAGCTATCAAATGGGACATTACTTGAAAATAAGGAATATGATTATCCCTGATGAGGGCAGCTCAGTGAACCTTTCCTCGCACTTATCCATCCTTCTCCCTGACAGATATGGTAATGCAGATTTTTTTTTCTTCAGTATAATTATCAATTCAGACATTCTGACTCCTCCAGGAGGAAACTAGCTGAGAGCTGGCTGGGAACCTTCAATTTCATTCAAGGGTATAGAACATCTATTATGTGCTGAGTTCTTTTTATCATAATAGCAACACAAACTTCAAAGGCAAAACCCAAGCCAATTCGACAAAACACCCATCTCTTATATATGCAGAAAACAATTATATGCAATTCGTACTACGTTCTTCAATTTTTCATCTTTTAATCTATAAGATAGATCATGCTATTGTATACATTCTAGGTCACTTAACTGTTCAGTTTCCTCGTCTGTAACACAAGAATAACAATATTAACCTTTTAGGACTATTGTGAAGATTAAATAAGTGAGCATATCTAAATTAATTAACATAGTATCTGGCAAATGTTTACTGTTATCATTTTATTATAATCATTATTATTAATAAAGTATTCAGGATAGTCTGACTACACTGAACTGTGATAAACTACTTGCTTGTCATAGAAGACAAGATATACAGGCAGGTAGGTGAATCTGAACTTTCTTTTTTACTGTTGCTGCATAACCATAAAAGAAATGGCTTATCTCCTATTTTTGTGCTGTAGGGATTCAATCCACAAACTGCCTGAGGGACGAACTTGGACCATCTTAATAATATACATAGTAAATTCCATTCCGGTTTGTTTTGAAATGGGTATTATATTTGGACTGAACATCTTCCTCCCTAGATTTTATCTGAACGGCTCACATGGGTATCCTTTGGTCACTCTGTTTAAAGCACATATTCAAATGCAGTATATAATCAAGACTGATCTATCTAATGACACTTGGAGAAAATAAAACAGATATAAAAGCAGTCCTAATATTATGCGACTATTTACAATCTCCCAACTCAGGATGCTGCTGCAAAGTAGCTTCTTGCCACTTCCAGGTTTTAATGCCTTAATTAATTATGGAATGATGTTTAATTATGTATTTTATTATGCATAGCAAATATAAATTACATACCTGATTGTTCACAATTGTATTAAAAATATGTATCCTTTATCCTTGAAAGTGAAAGACCTTTTTCAAGATGGATAAAGCTGTTTGGGGAACAGAGTATGGGTGGAATTAATTGTCCCCACATTAATCATTTATTTTATAAAAATGTGAAGGTCGTTCTCCACTTTAAGACACTTCCTGAATTCCTCTAGCAAGGTCTGGCAGCCAAATTTCAATATGCAAAGCAGAGGATTATGCAATGTGCACTATTATTCCCCTAAAGGCAAACAGCTTTTATTTAATAAAGATGTTATTCTAAGAAGATTTACTGTGGTATTGTCACATATCAGAACTTGTTCTGGAAATGTGATTCTTATTAGTAATAACAGATGACCTTTCTCTATGGGTAGAACTATGGATGTCATTGCATGCACCTGCTAATTTTCCTAGAATCACAGGGTGATAAGAATCACAATGCAAAATCCATAGACACCATTTATTAAGCATTCTTTCTGGGAACAAACTATTGCATTAAACACATGATATTATTATCATATTGCGTGAACCATTATGAACATTATGTACAAAGCACTAATATAAAAGTTTTCTATTCATCTTATATAATCTTCATTTTTCCCCAATTTTATAGAAGTATGCCTCAGTAAAGCATTTTTCTGAAGATTATGCCGCTAGATGAAACAACTGCCAGACTACAAAGACCAAGTTTTTTCATTATCAATGAATGCATATTGTCATAATTCTAAGAATTAGGATTCATGATTCCAAAGTGGAGATTTGTCATAGGTGTGGCCAGTGCCAGTGAAACACATGGGGCTTCTTCCCAGACCCTCAGGTTTGACTCACTTTTTTGATAGTCAAGATGGTAATCAGTGGGCAAAACACTTGGGCCAGACAGAAATGGACTTCTGGCTCCACTGGTTGTGTGACCTTTTACAGGTCATTTTGTTGCTCCAAAACTCACTTTCTCATCTATACAGCACTGATAATAGTACCTACTTCATATATGCATTGAGAAGATTAAATAAGTTAATCACATGTTGAGTGCTTTGCCTAGGGTGCCACGTATCATAAGCCATCAATAAATATTAGCTGTTATTGCTGTTATTTTTTTTCCTCCTTCTCTAATAATTTTAATTACTATTTTGGGTTTTTGCAAACTAATCATTGGCTTCTTTCCAGTTCTTTCTCCTTTCATCTTAATCTCAAATTCTAAATGTGTAGAACCTAAAACATCAAAAAATTAATAAAACTCCCTTCTCCATTTTGTGCTCCAGCCTTGATACCAATATCCTTTCATGACCCTATATTCATAATTTTTTGTTCTATTTAGTTTCTTCACAAGATCTGTCAAAAATAAAGTCCACAACATTACTTCTGAGTAACTTAGAGAGAGAGAAAGAGACTAACATTCAATGCTTCTTAAGAACTTCCCCAACCAAAAAGAAACTGAATGTCACATTTTCCGTCCAAGAAAAATCAGTGTTTCCGGAGATGTGTGCTGAGATGTCTATGGATGTACAGCAAAACTGATTTTTTTTCCTTGTTTCCCACTTAAGCAAAATGAAACTGTCTTCTTCAAGCACAGTCATTTAAAACAACAGTAACCAACTCCAAAGAGCATGAATTAGAATGAAAGTTCACTGGGAGCAAGGATGCTCTGAATAACTGACTACTCTGACAAAATAACATATTCTGCTAGATAAGAAGGCAATATCACCTAACGATTAAAAACATGTGGTTTGGGATAAGACATTTTGAGATTTAAGATCCTGGTCTATCACTTATCTGTGTGATCTTAGCAAAGTCATTGAAGCTCCTGAAGCTTGAGTTTCCATATACATAAAACAGTCAAATTGTTCCAACTCATGGACTTCTGCTAAAGATTAAATGAGATAATATAAAGCATTACATTAACACAAGATCTCACACAGTATATGTGCTCAATTAAAAGATTGTTATTATCAACATTATTATACCAATATCATCTTCATAACCATTACAGTAAATAACAGAAATAATGGAATGAAACTAATAAAATAATGCCAAACATTGAATTTTGTGTTTTCTTGGGGAATTGAAAAGAATGGATTGCAATTAGTTTATAATTATTGAAATATGAATTTGGATTCGACGAATACTGATAAAGTAGCCACACAAAAGCCTATTTAATATTTGAGAAAACAGTCACAGAAATGCAGATTCCATGATTAGGCAGCTAGTTGGTGAACAGCAAGAATGTGAAGACAGCAACATAGTGTCCAGCACACAGTAAGGGCTCTGTGATTAGTTACTGAATAAATGGATGGATGGAGATATGCTGTGGTTTAGTGGAAACACTGAATTTAGACTTTCTGATTGTGAATACTTTGCTTGGATTTCTTAATTCACACTTACTATATGATCTATGAAAGTCATTTTAAATGAAATTCAATTTCCCCTCCTATAAAACAGTGATAATAGTATCTGTCCACAGAATTAATGTGAGGTTGAAATGAGACAAGACATGGAAAGTATCTAGCATTATGCCTGGTACATATTAAGAGCTCAATACATGCGAACTTCCTTCCCTTTTCTCCTTGTACTAAAGTCCATCTCTTTCCCAAACTATCACAGCCTTCTTTAAATCATACATAGTCCCTCATCGGTACTTTCCTTTCTCCCCAGTACAATCATCTATTTGCCTTCCAGGTCAGTTTGAAAATCCAAGGCTCTTGATAACTTCCTCTGAGTCTACAGCCATTTGCTAGGGTGCCACAAACACATACCCCACCCTGACCCATGCCCATCTTCTCTGCCCACTTTGCCCCTTTAGTTCTTTAAGATGTCATCTCACAGCCTATCCTCAGCTCTTCATTTCTCACTGGATGCCTCTGCCTTCTTCAAAACAATGACAGAATTCATGAAGACGTGTTTTTTTTCCCCACCATTTTATGTATTATTTTCCTGGCTTTTAAACAGCATTAGAATCTCACTTTATTCAGGAAGCCTTTCTGGATGAAACTTATAAAATTGAACTTCTTTTTGTACACTGTAACACCTGGGAATGGACTTCCTATCTCCCTATCCCTTAACCCAATTATACTCTTACAGTATCTCTCAACCCTAAATTATATACTTTACATGTAATATAAATAAATTCCTTGCTGTCTATTAACATACTGAGTTAAGAGCCAAACTCAATGTCCAAGTTTCTTATAACTAATCTTAAGATAATATGAGTTTGTTCTTTGACCATAACCATTTAGAGTGTAGTGATTGGTTCATATTTCAAAAGCACTTTAAAAGGAGTTTGCATATGGTGCTACCATACGGCAGCACAATTCCTTATTTGTATGTTGGGCTCTTATTCATCTCTGTGTTGCTAATACTTTCCATACATCCTGGCACATAGTAAGACTTACAAGATCCAGAATACAACGTTATTTTCTAGTTTAGTTCTATGAACACATAGGGGCTGAAAAGTCCCAATGTGAAGTGACAGTGGAAAAGATGATAAAAAGAAGAGCAACAATACTAGTCCAGAATAATAGTTGGATGATATATGAAGGACTTTATATACACCATTTAATTTTGTCCTTATAACAAAACCATGAAGGAGGTATCATTATTTTTAGAGATGAAAGAAATGAAGTACAGAGTCATGAAATAACTTACTCAAAATTAAATAATAAACAAAGTCCTGAGTTTGAAATCCTGGTGGAGTCCATGCTTTTAACCATTATTGCACTGTATTTTCTTGTCCAAATGGTTTTTGAATTAGTTATACCATGTCTACCTTCTGTTCATGCAATTAGGTGCTGCTACCTCCTTACTACAGCATGCAAGGCTTTCCCCAATCTGGTCCTATCCTTCCTTCCCAGATGCAACTGTTAGTTCCCTCCTCTATACCCTATTCTCCACCTAGAATAAATATGCTTAGGTTCCCTAAAATGCTCTTATCCCGTTGCTTTCCCTGTTTTCTCACCCTGGAATGCTGTCCTACCCTCTTCTGCCTATCAAAATCCTTTTTCTTCTTTATAATCAGTTAATTTTCCATATTTTCCTTGGAATATTCTCTATTTTTAGACTGGAATGATGTATTCCCTCTTTAGTATATGCAAAACTTTTGGTTTGACTTGGAGACACAAATTGCTTGCCTGCCTCTTATATTAAAATGTAAACTCCTTAAGGGCAAATGTTCTCTCTTATCTGTCCTGGTATACTTAATGCTCTACACATTGCTTGGTAGGCACAACTCAAAGTTTTGTGAATATATGAAAAAATACAGAAAAGAGAAGGCGAGAGGGAGAAAAAAGAGGGGAGGAATAGGGAGACAGGCAGAGAGAGAGAGAGAGAGATTATATATTACTCAATTTGGTGGGCTCGTGTAAGATCACTGGTGCTTAATTAACTCAAACTTGTGCTTACTTTGAAATTAAAATCCATTTAAAGTTCTATACATGTTTTCAAAACACGTTTTGTATTCAATAATATCTCCCCAGTATCTATCCTTATGCCTGGGAGAAATTACACAAACTAATATAATAGCATTTTACCTTCATAAACATTTATGAGCTGCAATATTAGGCAATCACACCAAGTGCTTACAGAAGTAAAATCTATTTATTCTGGACATCATTTAGAACATCCTGAACATACTGTCTGATACACAAAACAACCCTGAAAAGCCCTTCCATTAAAAACACGTTTGAGAAATGCCAATAATTTTATGATCATTTCTCTTTCAAGACAGACACACAGAAAGAAGGGAAAAAAGTCCTCCGAACTAGACAATAAATTATATCTTCAAAACATCCCTCTATAAGATCCCCACCCCCAGACCAGTGCAGATTTGCAGGGAAGGCTCTGTGCCCCTTTAGTGTGAGTACCATCTCAAGTGTGAGGTAATCCCATTATATTCATCACAATTAGCCTGTGTCCTGAGCCTCCTGCTGACAAAAGGCTACCCATTTTGCTCCTAATTAAGAGCACAAAATTCTTCCCAAACTACCTTCATTATTACACACTGCGTGCTTGGCTCTATCAGGCAATACCTTCACATTCTGGAAGAATCAACTACATCTTTTTAAATTGGAGATAACCACACCAGTGTTAATTATGTCAATTAAAACCTTTTCCTACACTCAGCAGATGAAACCCATTTCACTAGAACAACACTGGGGCTACAGGAAAGAGAAACCTTCGTTACAATGAAAGGTAATTAGAGAGATCATGTTTGCCTTAAAAACAAACACACAGAATAAACAGAAACAGGAGAAAAATCTTGTTCAACCAAAAGAAAATTATCACGTAAACCTTCTTAGTAAAGTATACGGTTACTTTAAAAATAAAAAATCTGAAATGGTGAAACAAGTAAAACTCAGCCAGGTTCTCCTTTGACCATAATATAGCGAAAACGGAGGAAATATGCAAGACTGCAAGAGCCGCACTTTATGTTAGACAGCAATCTGCTTAGATAACCAACTCTGTGAAGAGACAAGTCCCTTTCTTCCCCCACTCTGAATGGAAAACAGTGGAATTTGAAATACGATATTCCTAAGGATATTTACTGCATTAACAGTCACTGAGAACCATAGGTCACTTTTACTCACTCTGACCCTAGTAGAAAACAGCTGGTTCACTTTATTTCACCCAACACCCACCAGCATCATCAAATGCCTAAGGCATTGTGTTATTCAAGCAAAATTTCAGGAGGAAAAAATGTATCACGAGGGTGCTTCCAATCAATCAGGCCTTTAGAATGAGATTTAATTTGCCGCTAGTATTTCACTGCCTCAGCACAGTGACCAATGCTTGTTTTCTGATACTCATCCGTAGAAACCTAATCCTCAATGCAGTGGTATTAGGAGGTGGAGCTCTTGAAGTCCTTAGGGTGGAGCCTCATGAATGGGATTGGTACTCTTATAAGTTAGTTCCCAGAACACTCCCTTCCCCTTCAACCTTGTAAGGTTATAGTGAGAAGACAGCTGTCTATGAACCAGGAAGTGAGCTCTCACCAGATATGGAATCTGCTTGTACCTTGATCTCAGACTTTCCAGTTTCTAGAATTGTGAAGAAATAAATATTGTTGAAGCTACCCAGTTTATGGTATTTTGTTACAGCAGCCCAAACTGATTAAGACAGGCTTTTATGGTATATTTATGTCTGCAATTGTCAAAACAGGATCCCAGAGCAGCAGCGGGGCCAGTAAACTTGTTAAGAATGCAAATTCTTCCCCATTGCAGACCTTCTGAATTTGAAACTCTCTGGGTAGAGTGCAATAACGTGTGTTTTATCAAGACTTCCAGGTGATTTCCATGCACACCAAAGTTTGAGAATACTGTAAACGTCTCCTAAAGCGTCTCCTTGTCTGTACTCTTGCTCATTTCTAATACACTCTCCACATTCTGCTACCAGATAAGTTTTTCTAAAATCTGAATCTGATCTTATCAACCTCTCTCTCACCTTAAAACCCATCAGTGACACTGTTATTCCATCCTCCATCAAATAATTCATACTATTTAGATAACAAACCAAACCTTTTACCATCTGGCCCCAGCTGACCTAAGCAAAGTCACATCTTCCCATTCCCTTGTGTACCTGCTCTGCTCAGGCCAAGATGAATTTCCTGCAGCTTCATGAAAAAGCCATGCTCTTTGAGGAATCTGTGCTTTGCTCTTTTTCTCTGCTCGGAATGAATCCCTCACCGCATCTGCCTGTCAAACTTCTTATGTTAAGTATTTTCGAGCATCATCCCCTCTCCGAGGCCTCCTGTGGCTCCACTCCTTTCTGTCTACTTCTCCTGTTGTGCCTACAAATTGTGTTGAGTCTAGAGACCTCTATAACGCACAACTTTGAAAAATACACTTGAATTGTCATGCTATATGGTCGTCCACTCAAACATATCTCTCCCTCACTAGGCGCTTGAACTCTTCAGAGTTGAGGAAGGTACTTGGGCAAATTATGTCTCTTTTATTTTTAGATACTTAAACGAGAATACATTATACATCTATCATTCATTCTAATTACTACTTATTATAGTGAATGAATAAATGAATTGACTCTGGAGCACTTACTGTATGCAGCACTGTTATGCTCGTGATTTACCTCTAGTATCCCTATTTTACAGATTAGAAAAAGAACAATAGCAACAAAACTGAGCCTCAGAGATCTTAATTATGATGTTTTAATAGCCTACCGCAGTTCTGGGCACATTGGTCATGCTCTTTAAAATTTATTTGATTGTAAGCTATAGCAATGGTGTCAATCCTCTTGAAAAATTTTCTGTCTGAATAAGGGTATGAAGTTGACCATAAAGTCTCTCTCCTTAATGCATATTTAATTCTGGTTTAGATTTGCCAATCAACATTTATAAAGACAGTTGGAAACTAACTTTTTATCTTTATAACTCATTACGCACATTCAATTTTCCCAATTTTATTCATGATTTGGCACAGCTAAATCATTACAGCAGTTATCATAGTTAAAGTTGTTTTAGTTTAGACCCTCAAATTAATAAATACTAAGGAAGAATTTAATTCGCTGAAACCTAAATTGTCATTATTAATTTACTAGTTATATTACAATACCTTGTAAAACATTTATGTTTCAGTAAATGGAGTACCTACTTTCCAGTGACCACATGGCATAGCTAATTTAGTATACAACTAAATATTTAATTACTAATCTTAGTAAAGCTAAAGGTACTTAGTTGAAATTAAATTGTATTACTTGCAACAAAATGCTTAACATCATGACTCTAGACCTACCCAAAGTCACTTCTCCTGCTTTCTTGTTACAAAATCTTATCAAAGTAATAATGGAAGTTGAAAGATTTATAAGTATTTCTGAAACATTCTCAGAATAACTGTAAAGGGTAGATGGAACTATTGTAAATTAGTCAGCACATTTTATGGCAAGGTCAAATGGGGAAGGTCTGAACATTTTTTCATTAATGTTAATATTCAGAAGGGTACAGAGTTTTCATTTGGTATGACGAAAATTCTAGAAATGGATAGTGGTGATGGTTGTACAACATTGCAAATGTATTTAATGCCCATAATTCTTCACTTAAACATGATTAAAATGGCAAATTTTATATTATGTTTATATTTTATCACAATAAAAATAATACATTCAGGTTTGATAACTAAATGATATTTTGTCTCACTTAGTACACTAAGATATTTAATAGTTCGACTTAAATTCAACTGTGTCCATGTCATGCCTGGCACTTTTCTACTGTAACTGATGGGTTAAAAAATAAAATCCCAACCAACCTACTTTATCTTTTTATCATCTAAGATGGACTACTTCACAGACTTATGAAGTATTTACTCAATCAATAACGGAAATGTATAAAATCCCTAAACACATCATATTCATCACACTATGTTGCAATTGCTCCTTTATTGTTGTCTTCCTCATACACTGTTGAATGTTGAGTACTGAATAGGCCATGTTCACCATCACATCCCAGCTTCTCAGCATACTGTGAGGTAGCTCTTAAATGAATTCATTTATAGATTGTCTAGATTATCTTTTAATTACTCAAAGTTAGTGTCCAGTTTCTTAAAAAAAATAGTTCAGAAAGACATGTTCTTTGCTCAACCAGTGATTAAATTACATAAATTATAAATAGGTGTGACATGAAAACATACATAGGCAATACACATTCAAGAACATACAATGTTAATCATAAATGCAACAGTAAGCCATCTTCTGCTATTTGAATGTACTTACCTCCATTAAACATTAAACAGTCCACAAATGCAGAAAAACACATTGAAGTATCTATATAATTGAGCAACAAATAGTGATGCTGGACACTGACTTATTTTCAAAAGCAGAACTGGTGCTTTAGGAAGACAGAAGTCTATTATACTAATTAGAGGCCATTGCCCTACCTCCACAGATGATGCTCTCTTGGGTAGATATCAAAGCAGACACTCTTGAATAGATGCTTTTCAAGTTAATGACTCAACAATCAAATGACAGTAATCCTAGTATCTCTGGTAAGATCAACTGCTTAAATCAGAGTCACCTTCCAAAAGTACTGCTCAGTGACAGTGAAACTCAAGGTTGCTATATTAGGGCAGAAATGTGCTTGCCCATCCATGCTGATATTGTGGAGCATGTGATTACAAAGTTGTTCAAAATAGTCCTACTACAGGTCAAAATCAGAGGCAGTGAATGACATGAAAGAGTTGGCCAATTAGCTGAGAAGCTCCAAAGAATTGTATGCACCCCATAATGTCTTTCTGAATGACTTGTCACATTATATTCATTTAAAAAAAAACTTAGGTAATACCTGTTATTCAAAAATATTTACTCAATTCTTATAATAGTGCCTATGAGACAGGCACTATTATTCTCATTTTATAGATGAGGAAGCACACGAGGTTTAAGTAACTTGCTCAAAGTTCCACAGCTAGTAAATGGCAGTGCTGGGATTTGAAACAAGGAAACCTGGATCTAGAAACCATGTTCTTAAACACTCTACTTTTATGTATCAATATATTTTAATACAAGTATTAAAAATAAGAACAGTTCCTTTAAGGCATTTTTTGGGGTGGGTAGAAGGACATTATGGACATTCACATGTGCTTCCTAAGAATGTAATCAAAGCACGTGTGTTTTATTCTAATCTTGGAGAACAGGGCTCAGTGAATGAATGATATACCAGGTGGTGTGCAATCAGGCACGATCACAGAGCTCAAGAATGTTAAGATTCAGCAAATAAGCAAAGAGGGTCTGGGCAAGACAGAATAAATAAGAGGGAAAAACTGGCATATTGTTTACACTGTTTAAGCAGTATAGAGTTTGCTAAGTGTTTGCCTTAATTGTGTATGCTTCTTTTTAGATTTTTCCAATCTATACCTAAACTTCCCTAGGATAGGGACCATAGCTGGATCATTTCTGTATCCATGCATCATTGTAAGTCCCAGCACAGTATTATTAATATTACTGTGCAAATAAGTATTTTTTAATACCAAGGGGCAAATGAGTATTTGTTGAATTGTTAATTGACTTCAAAGGCTGCAGATGATTTATTTACCTGAATTTTATTTTCCTGGGGTCAGTCTACAGTCAACCTGGAAAGATAGAGAAGATATGACTTTCAAATTGTTCAGGACAACTAGATAGGTGATTTTAAGAAACTGGAGAATGGAAAGCATTATTTAATCTGGATTGTATTGGAATTTGCTTTCTAAAAGGCATAGTGTAGCTGATAACTGCTAACAAGCATTATTCATCATACTACATTTTATCCTGCTTTTTTCAAAACACTCACTAAAGAAATGACTAATGCTAAAGGAAATTCTTACTTGTGTATTACAAAAGCCATTTTCACAAAGCCTCTTTAAATTCTACATATACATAAAGAAAAACATCAACTTTAATAAAATAATGGATATTTGAACTAAACATGATATTCAAAATGTTATACTTGGGAAGTTAACGGAATGCTATATGCTGAGATAACAAGAGACAAAATCATCCTACAACATCCCCTATCCTTCATAAATTAAATCTGAGAACATTAAAAACAGTCATAATAATGAAAAGGATTACTTATGGAAAGAAAACAGAAAAGAGAAAGTGGTTAGTGAAGATATTTGCCCCTGAAGATCTCAAAACTGTGCATCCTAGAGCAGAGGTAATAAAAATTGTTATTTCTAAGAAATAGATCCAAAGTGACTCCATTCAATTCACAGCAGGAACATTCAAAGTAGCAATTAATGCAACCACTGGTGTGGAATTGTTTTCCAAATGCCATCCTGTTGGGTGACTTTTTTGTTGTTGTTGTTGTTTTTTAATGGAAGCAGGGCACTGAAGACATGGTAAAGTCACATCAATTATATAACTGAAAATTTCATGAAAGATTATCAATACCACCACTCAAAAATATGAATATAACCAATAATACTTTTGGTTAAATGAAAGAGGAACTTAGCAGGTACTGTTTACCAAAGACATTAATGGTAGTGCTTGAAACCCCTCAATATTTGATCATGAGAAATAAATGTAGGGGCGTACATCTTAGTGGCGCATGAAGCCAATGAGGCCGAAGTTTGGAATTGCGAATATCTAGGTTCAAATCCCCAAAACTTGGCCATCAATGTTGGGGAGATATTGGACACAAAAAATTCCCAAACCTCATATTACCTGGGGACTCAGCTTACTCATTTGAAAGGCATGAGAAGTTACTGTAGCATCACGGTTAAGAATTTGGACTCAGGTCCAGATAGCTTGGGTTGAAATCCTGGCATTAGGACAGGCTAACTGTGCATCTTTGGACATATTAATTGACCTTTCTTTGCCTCATCTGTAAAAATGTGGATATAATAGTACTTTGCATATAGGGCCATTGTGAATATTGCTAAATTAGAACACGTAAAATCATAGAGTAGTGACTGGCCCATAGTAAAGACACAATAAATGTTCATTAATGTTACTATTATTATCTACGAAAGGAAGGTCCTTTCTAGTTTTGAACTTCAATGTAACATTGCATGGGACTCTTTTCTCTTTTTTCCCAAGACTTGAAATAAAGCAACAAACATCAAGTGATACATTTATCAGCTGGAAGATAAGCATCTTGAGTCATTCAGCACATAAAACTTCCTTTCAAAGGAGAAGTGATATGTCTTAATTGGCACTCACGAAACAGGGAATCCCTTTCTTAAAAGTTGGGTGGTATATTTTGAAAGAGAGAATGTATGGGAAAGGCTGGGAGCAGGGGGACAATATTTTATAAGGAGGATCTAGAAAATTATTTAAAAGGAAATAAAAACCTAGAACTCTCTCAGAGTCATTATACTAACAATTCCAACTAGTTAAAGAAAGATGTTCTTCTTAGTCATTTTCTGCCTCTAGCCAAAGACAGAGATATAATTACACACCTCCTCATTTTATAAAACCAGGGTGACAGAGAAAGTTCATTCTGAAGCCCAGGGGGATAGTAGAGTAAGAGGCATCATTGGTGAAGAGGTAAAGCAGAACTATTTTTCATTCTTTCTAGAACTAGGCAGAATATTTAAATGAATGGTAGGAAGAAAGGAAAAAAGGAATGAAGGGAGGAAAGAAAGGAGGTAGGGAAGAAAAAGTTTTTACAATAGGTAGATTCTTCACATGCAGTTTTAATTGAATCGAAAACCCATGAAAAGGTGGTTATCACCATTTTTAATACATGAGAGCACTAATAATCAAAGAGGTGCAGTCATTTGCTCAAGGTCACCCAACCAGTCTTGAAGCCAGGTCTACAGTCTTTCACTGCCTTACTGTTCTTGAGTGGTGTGCCAATAAGAGGATTCACAAAATGGGTAAAGGACAGAAGTCAACGAAGATGACAAAGAACTTTTACAGGAATCTTGGGGAAAAAAATATATAGGAAAGTCAGTCCTATGCCAGGATAATGTCCAAATAGGAAAGGAACAAGAAAAAGACTTATTTTTCTCAATCTTCTTAAACTTTCCCAAGCACTATCCCTCCTTCAACTCCCCTAACCCCAATATACTTTTTTTCCTTCCCACAGAAAATACATTTTTACCCCTCCCATGCTAGGGAATCACCAAAATGTCTGTCAAATCACATAGATCTGCACTGCTAACAAGCACAGGAATACCACGGACCTCAATACCTCTAACAGTACTTGTTTTGTCATTTCTTGCTGCAAACCCTGGTGAAAAGTTACCAGCCCTTCTGATAGTAGAAACTTTCTCCAAGACTAGCTTGTGAGGAACAGTGGATGGTATGATAGGGAAAATCAATCAATTGTTTGTAAATCAGTGTGACCTAATGTAACAAGTAGGTGTGGAAGAGAAGAAAAGTATTTTGTGAGTTAAATGTATTTTTTGTTTTATCAAGTTTGTTGGGTGAATAGTTTGCATTCATTTTGCCTCCTCTGTAGGTTAGACAACTATAAAGACAACCAAAGCTATCCTCCAAAAGCATTTCATTCATTCCCCTTACCCTCTACTTCTCCTTTTTAAAAAATATATTACCATTTTAAATAACCTCTCATAGCTCCTTCAAAAGATTGAGTGGTGTTAACTCTGCTGAATCCATGTGTTTATCAGAACTTACATATTTTGAATAAAAAAGAACACTATTTCTACCCGGTGTTGATAGGCTGGCCTTGGGCACTAAAAACCACCCCTTATTAGACATCATCATATATATCTACAATGGTGGGAGGTGGTATAACAAGCCCTTAGCTTGGGCTGCCATAACAAAATACCAGATATTAGGTGGCTTAAACAAAAGAGATTCATTTTATCACAGTTCTGGAGACTGGGAAGTTTAAGATCAAGGTTCTATCAGGGTATGGTTTCCAGTGAGCTCTCTTTCCCTGGTTTGCAGACAGCTGTCTTTTCTGTGTGTCCTCACACAGTGGAGACAAAGATGAAGAAATCTGTCTCTTCCGTTTCTTACAATGCCACCAAGCCTATCAGATTAAGACCCCACCATTATGGCCTCATTTAACCTTAATTACCACCTAGAAGTCCTATCTCCAAATACAGTCACACTGAGGACAAGAGCTTCAACATATGAATTTGGGGAGGTCACAATTCAGTCTGTAGCAGGTGGGATGGAGATTCTCTAAATAACTGGAATTTTAGGATTGAGAGTGTTCAAACAATAAACATTTCATCCTCAACTATAAGCTTGTAATGATGTGGCATGTGGGACAAGGCAGCTGGAAAATTTTAGTTTGATGTCATTGTTGGTGGCTGAAGAAGACTCTGGCTTTATGCTAGTTACTGTTTGTTTTACTTCAGTGTTAGTGGCATGGAGGGTGAGAAAGGAAGAGAACCAAAGCCTCAAACGCAATGCTATAAAATGCCTCATAATTCCTCTTTCTGCAAAGAAAAAAGGCATTTGAAAAAGAAGAGCCCCTGAGCATTTTTCATCTTGCTCTCACTTTGAAGGTGGACAGAGTCTCCATTATATTCTTCTTACTAATGGTCAAGGAAGTTCCCGACCTTTTGTGTATAGTCATTTGGCATAAATGTTCTGTTTCATCTAGTGCTAGGCATTTTGCTAGGTGCTGAGAATACAAAGACAAATGAGTACAAATCTTTCCCTTTAAGGATTCTGCAGTCTTATAGAAAATCAGAATTAGAATCAAAAAATGTTTGAGTTGGGAGGAATCTGCTTGCAGATGAACTCAGGCCCATGAAAGCTTGGACACTTAACCAAGGTGGCACAGGTTGTGGGGCAGAGCCAGTTAACACCCAGGCCTACTGACCTCTAATCTGGTCTTAATTCCTATACTTAATACAGCTGAGAGTGTCCCATCCAAGTGAATCATCCAACCAGGGTTCATTTAGGACCTTATAGATGCTAGGTGTCCAGACCAAATAGGACAGAATTTATAATGGTTTAATAATTAAAGATTTAATAAGATATTTGAGGAAATAAGACTACCTCAGATATAAGCAAATACTACGAGGCATTTTTTAAAGCGGGATGGCTTCTCTAATAGCCTAATTCCTGCAAAACACGTGCAAATAAAACATGCAGACTATCTGATTATCAAATTTATCTTTACAATGATAATCATGCTTAAATTAATCTTGCTGTGTTGGAGAATGTCTCCTTTCATCTTCATTTTCCAACGTAATATCACTCAACAATATCAGGTAGAGGAATATCATTCTAAAGTTATATTAAGAAAAAAATGCAATTAAAGTTTTGTAAACTAGACTGAAACAAGGCTATCTGGATACCTGGTTTCTGAAGGACCATAACCGAGAAGTCAGGTCTCATTTCCAGCTTATCTCTTCTCCATATCAGAGGTCCATCCAACTCAAGGTAGGTTTAAAGAAGAACATAAAATATGAGTTGGGGCTAGGGTCACAGGCTGTAGATTCAGTAAACCTGTTCCTGAATGCTGGCTCCACCACTTGTGACCTATGGCAAAATCCCATAACATCTTATACCTTAGTTCATCTATGAAATGCAGCTAATAGCCAGGCACAGTGGTTCACACCTGTAATCCCAGTACTTTGGGAGTCCAAGGCAGGTAGATCACAAGGTCAGGAGATCGAGACCATCCTGGCCAACATGGTGAAACCCCATCTCTACTAAAAATACAAAAAAATTAGCTGAGCTTGGTGGCGGGTGCCTGTAATCCCAGCTACTCAGGAGGCTGAGGCAGGAGAATTGCTTGAACCAGGGAGTCGGAGGTTGTAGTGAGCCGAGATCGTGCCACTTCACTCCAGCCTGGCAACAGAGGGAGACTCCATCTCAAAAAAAAAAAGAAAAGAAAAAAAAAAAAGAGAAGGAAATGCAGCCAATAAGAGTACCTCAGAAGGCTGTAGTAAGAATTAAATGAGATGGTATGTGTAAAATACATGTAATAATGCTCGAGTAAACTGTTTAATAGTCATTCCTACAACTAGCCACAATTTTACAGTGGTTTTGTGACCAACTATCTTGCCCTCCAGCCTACTCCTGCCTTCCTTAACTTTGGCCATTTCTCTGATCCTGCCCTTTGTCTACTTTCCCTGACCTTATAACGGTTGTGCTTTTTGCTCTGCCAGGGTGGGCAGCAGTTCTGGGACCTCAGAACAGGTGCTACTGTCCATTTTGCTGCTTGATTCACCTTCCAGGTGACAGAGGAGAACTGCAGCAGGGCTGCGTTCAGCATGGACAAACACCTGTCCTCTCTGTCACCACAGCTAGGCAGACACTGGCGCTGAGTCATGCTGCTGCTCACAACTGAGGAGCTTTGAGAGACTCACAAGCCTCTAAGAAAGGGATCTAAGAGGACAATCTGTTCATCCTTCTCTCCAGGTCAGACCACTCTTCAATCTACTATGAGGCAAAAATAGAAATAAAATGATCACTGAGGACTGGTGAATCTTCAATATCAGGACACTTCTTATGCCTGAGATAAACTTCAGATTTTGCATTTGATTTTTAAAATTTATTTTTCACAGGAAAAATAAACTTAGTATCTAACTCATCATAAACCTACATGATTTTATAAATATAGTATAATATGTATTACACATAACATATATATACACACACAATATATAGTGTATGCAAACATACAGAAGCAGAGTATTATCTACCAGTGAGGAGATCAAGGTCTAGAATCATACAGGGTGTCTAATCATAGTCACCTACTGGTGATATGTTTTCTCTCTAAAAACTAGTAGTAATAATCTCACTGGGTCTTTATATTCACAGTTCTCAGCTCATAGAACAAATTCAATAAATATTAACCATTGTTGTTTAGACATATAAATATATAGTGGGAGTCTGGAAGGCTTCTTAAGTTTTCTCTCCTGCAATCTAAATGGTTCCAGTTTGATTATATCTTTTAATTCATTTCATAACGTTAATTTTCATTTTTTTCCTTTATCATTTACCTTCCTAAATTCAGAATAGGACACATAATATTTGTTGAGTCTGACTGGCACAAGTCAAAATATATGATATATCTCAGTGTTCCATATAATACTTCTGTATGAAAACTATTATTAATATTACCAGATAAATAAAAATAATCTGATAGCAAGTATAATATTTTAAACACTTTATTTATATTAACTCATTTTATCCTCAAAGTAAATCATTCATTCTTCACCATTATGTCATATATTATTAATTCTAAGAATAAATATTTTTCACATTTTAACACCTGTGAAATCAAGATGCATCTTGCAATTCATGATGTGTTATGGTTTCATTGGCAATCTTTTTTTTAGTAATAGATGAAATAATGATACATCTCAAAATTGATGACAACCTCAAATCAATTAAATATCATATGAAAGACAACTATGTGTCAAGCATTCTTTTAGACCCTAGAAATATGTTGAATAAGATTGAGAAATCATTCATTTCAAATCTACTGAGGATTGTAGAAAAATGAAGATAATTACAACAAATGCACAAGTTGCTGTGGGAGCTGATGATAGATCCATCCTGGGCTTGTAGAGGCCAAGAAAAGTTTCCTAGTGATGGTGATGTCACCTAAGGCTAGAGTGGAATAAGTGATGGATACAGCCAGGCTGTGATTAGCTGGTTAGCCAAACAGATTAAGCAAAATCCTGGAAACTAGAGAGAGCATGGGCCATTTAGGGATTTGAAAGTAGTTCAGAATTCTGGATTTAAAGTGCTGATAGAAGAGGTACAAGGTATGATGACAGAGAGGAAAGCAGAGGCCATATCATGATGGGTTTTGTAGATTATATTAATGGTTTGAACACTATCTTGAGGACATTGGAGATCTACTGAAGCATAAATGTTACTTCTATTTGACAGATGAGAAAACTGAGGCCAGAGAAACCAAGTGACTGACTTCAGGCTGGATAGCAAAGAGCAAGGCTAATTTAATCCCCTCCCTCTAAATCCTTGCCTGAAACCTGGTGCCCTTTATATTCTACTAAGATCACCAGGACATAATTCTCTTTCCTTGGTCCTACTGCCAGCAAATGTATTACTAGTTTATCCTTCATTTTAGTTTTTGTTGAATTAATGTGTTTGGTTTAGACAAGGGGGAGAGTAGAACTAGTGTGCTGGTTTTTAAAAAGTTTTCCAAGGTGGGCCAGGCATGGGGGCTCACACCTATAATCCCAGCACTATGGGAGGCTGAGATGGATTGCTTGAGTCCAGGAGTTCGAGACCAGCCTGGGCAACATGGTGAAAGCCCATCTCTACTAAAAACGCAAAAAATTAGTCAGCTGTGGTGGCACATGCCTGCAGTCCCAGCTACTCGGGAAGCTGAGACACGAGAATTGCTTGAACCCAAGAGGCAGAGGTTTCAGTGAGCTGAGATCACATCACTGTACTCTAGTCTGGGCCACAGAGTGAGGCCCTGTCAAAAAAATTCAAAAAAAGTTTTCCAAGGTGAGTATGGCCTAATGTCAGGATATGTGGGCTCGGTTACATCACTCATAGGTTATAAACTGCCAAGCTCAACTACAGGTGTGTCTGTTAGATTATGAATATTGATACTAGTCTTTCCTAAATGCATCATGAAAGTACTTTTCATAATGTGCACTAAAAAGATAAATATAAAAATTAAAACAAAACAAATGAAATAAGCAATATATTGCTGACGGGGAAGTGAAGGTTCACAAGTTTTGGTATTTTAATACTCTTGTATATTACTACGTAACCAGAAATTGCACTTTCGATTTATCTTAAAGATTCTTCAACTGGCCTTTTAGAGTAAGACAATCTGGAGATTGCCTAATTAAGAGATTTAAGTTGAAACGTGACAACAGGCATACAAGTAAGATACTAACTTCTGAATTACTTACACAGGGTCAAAACAAAGAAGAAAGGAATAATTATTTGAATGGAGGTATTCTATCCCAGCCAGGCAATCTGGATTTCACATTATCACTTTTAAAATAATTTTATTCAGAGAATTTGTTGGTACAAATGAACTTTTAAATGAAAGAATAACAAAGAATCTCTTATGTAGCTTATTTAGAAAAATGTCAATGTGAATCACCTAACATCTTTGACTTTTTTCAAAAAGAGAGCACATGTACAATTGCCAAGCATTTAGGTCCTTTTTGATTAAAGACATTTTTGGATTCTATAGGAATAAGCAATGAGTACAAATGCCAACGTTAAGGTTATAATGATATGACAATTAAAAGCTATTCAAATAGAATAATAGGTGTCCCAGCATGGTGGCTCATGCCTGTAATCCCAGCACTTTGGGAGGCCAAGGTGGGCAGATCACTTGAGCTCAGGAGTTCGAGACCACTTTGGGGAACATGGGGAAACCTCATCTCTACAAAAAAATACAAAAATTAGCCGGGCATATTGACACACACATGTGTTCCCAGCTACTCGGAAGGCTGTGGTGGGAGGATCACCTGAGTCTGGAGAGGTTGAGACTGCAGTTTAAGCAGTGATTGTGCCACTGTACTCCAGTCTGAGCTACAGTGAGACTGCATCTCAAAAAAAAAAAAAAAAAAAGAATAATAGGTGACAAAACAAGTTTGCTACAGTTAACCAATGATAGAGGACAAAGAATGTAAAATCTTTAACAACATGAAAGAAAACTGTTTATTCAATATAGTTTATGTATAGTCTTATCTGAAATAAAGAGGTTGAGTTACACAATCAGTAACTTTGATTCTGTAAACATTATCACTTTGAAATTCTAATATAAAAGAGAGGGACAAGATAAGAAAAGATGAGTAACCTTATTCAGACAAGACAGATTAGTGGATCTAGAAGAATGATGAGTGGAAGGAAGAAAGCACTAGAGACACAAGGAGTCAGTTTTGGAATACCTTGGGCTGACTTGGTGCAAATCCCAACACTGAGACTTACCACTAATCCTGTGACCTTGGGCTAGCTACTCTTCTCTCTAGGATTCAGGAAAAATAATTTCTATTTAATAGGGCTGTTGTGATAATTAGATTAAATTTTATGTATAAAGAAGCTAATGTATAAGCTGTATGGAGATTACTATCATTAATATTATTATTGTTGTGAGCATTATGATGGTCATTTTGTGATGCTACTGAGTTCTAGTGACATTAGCTGAGGCAAAACAGTAGACAAGACAACTAGTAATAAGTCACACTGAGTGTTTAGGATGGCATTTAGTCTTGCATGTTCCTGATTATTAAGAGCTTTTCAATTAACCCCAACCTTGAGGAAAATACTTTTCAGTGTTAAAATAGAAGTGAAGGGCTATGGTGAGTTCAGGTTGTTTTATTAGAGTGTGAAGAAATAAACTGTCACCTACTGAAAAAAAAAAAAAAAAAGAAAGAAAAGCCCAAAATTTATAGAGGGTACTAAAAATCACAATCATTGTCCATTATAAAGATATATCTCCCCAAATGCTAAAATATGATCTTTCACAATTAAGTATACTGGTCATTTTGTAAACAAAATTCAATAATAATCTTATTTTATACATCTTCTTCCATTTGTTGATAAACCATGGCAACATATCGTTAGTAGCACTTTACATGCCCCACTGTTTTGCAACTATATGATCTCTGATGTTATAGGAATACATTATGTAAATTAATTCAGCTTGTTGTATTATTTGTTAACTGTCTTCTCAGCTAAAGTACATACTGAACCCTTAGAAAAAAATTAATTTAAAATTATAGTTTTAAATAAGCTATGTTATAAAATTAGGTATACAAAATAAATGAACTATTTCCATTCACCAGGCATCGACTGAGTGCCTACATTTTTTGAGGCAACACACCTTTTAATTTATTTCAGGAACTCTGTGAATACAAATTCCATTAAAAATACCAAGATGTTATTTCATGTTGCTTATCATGACCTAATGTTCAAAATTAACTCCTCCTAGCTCTCTTGCTAGCACAAAGGCAGTAGAGTTGATATTTCCTTTGGTCTTTGTCACTCAGAGAGCAAACCTTCAGTTCTCTAATGTAGATTTCCTGATGTAAATGTATCTTACTCTCTGAGTAAGGTAATTAAATAATTTGAACCCTTAAAATCAAACTTGGTTTCTTCTGGCTTGTTTTAAACATTAGCCATCACAGAAATGGATGGGACAGATTGAAAGCCCCTTACTAGCTTCTTAAGAAGCAGAAGCTCAGATTACTTTGTTGTATCAATGTCTTTTTAGGTTCTATACACTGAATTTTATAGAGCTGCTATTTCCTACATTTGGGTCCAGGCTTGAAATAAGTGCTTCTGGGAGATTCAACTTTCTTTGCATACTAATTTGGCATAAGACATTATCTCCCAGTGGCTGTCAGAGCCATTTATGGTCTCTGACAGTTCTCTCATCCATACAACTTATAATTTTTATAGGAAGAAAGGACTTTTCTAAAACATTTGTTCCAATAAAAGACCCACTTACAAGTCTCTTTCCTGCAAAATTACTTGAAAGTCAAAACAAAACACAACCTCAAAAGCCAACTGTTCAATATATATGATACTAGTTGACACATAATAGTTAGGCTTGTAATCTTTTTATCTGGGCTATATAGAATGGAGAAGAGACCAATTCCAGCCCAATCCTCCCCTCCCTCATCCACCAAAAGTGTTATTAAATAACAAGTCAGTCACGTTCTAAAATTGTCAGATCTGGACATTCTAAGAGGCTCTAAAGTCAGAACCCCAGTGATATTTTCTCTTCTAAAGCTAAAAAAATTCTTATCTTGGTTCATCACTGGATTCTTGTTCATTTTATCATTTCCACTCTGAAGGAATGAATAGCAAGTTATAGTGAAGGCATCTTTCTAGGTGAGAGAAAACACTGTGCCACAGGCCAGGAGAGCCATCTCTGGGTCAATCTCATGAGTTTACATAAAGCAGTAAAGATACTGGGCTGAAGATCATATCCACAGAGGAATATGAAAAATCTGTTTCACAAGATTTTGTTACCTTTGGAAGTTTCCCCAATGCCTATCGCATTGGATATTGATTCCCTAAATATGACAGTTTGGACAGTGCCCCAGAAAGCACTGGAGAATTAGAGATGTAAGCTATCATCTTCTGTTATCTCCAAGCATGTAATATACCTTAGGACTTACAGGCCATTTTAATTTCTCAGGGAAATATAACTAATTAGGTAAGTCTACACAGAGATTCTCTGGAAATGACTGGTCATGCTGAATACAAGAAATGCAAATCTATTCTTTAAATGGCCACAACTACCTGATTATAAATATAATTCTTGCTCATTGTGAACACTTTTGAAACGATGGCTTAGTGATAAGATACCAAGCACCCCTGTAGAGTCTGGTCAACGTTACTGAGAGTCCCAGATATATGTTCCTAGGACACACACTGTAACACATGTACTAGAGAAAGGCTCAGGTATTTATAACGCCCACTTCAGAACCAAAGATCACAATAATAAAAATAATGCAGTACAGCAACAAGTTTACTAGAGAGCTCTCTGAACAAGCATAAATTGCAGCTGCTCAATTGCTTTCATCCTATGTAATTTAAAGGAATCTTAAGTCTCTGTGAAGACACTGTATCAATTGATGATTTCACCATGCATTTTGAATAGCCAATGATCTTGCTTAACCCTTAATGCTCCCCTCCCAAGCAAGCTAGGCTCTAAGTGTTACCCCTTTTCATAGTGGCAAGGACCACATTCACAGTGAGAGGCAGGTTCTCACTCCAAGCAAATAAAGACTGCGTCTGTACTCAGACCAACGGTCCAGAGTAGGCAGTTGGCAAACCGGAAAGGTAATTTTCAACCCCACTCATTCCATACCTTCTCTGATTTCGCCTTCCTGGCATTGTGCACGAACCTGCGACCCAGCTTCTTAGCATACCAGATAGAGGCAAACATAGCGATGCCAATGGAAGGAATTCACAACGAAGCTGCCGCACAATCAACTTCCCACCTCGGCTCAGAGACGAACAGAATCAGGCTGGAGCTGTCACTTGCAGGCTGTTGCTTTCTCAGTTCCTCTCATCCTGGTTAGCTGAGGGAGAGGGTAGGAGGAGGGAGGGGTTGGGGGAGAAAAGGCAGTCCTGTTTGGCCAGTCTGCAGGTATATTTACATCCTGCCAGCAGGAGGTCCGGGTGAGGCAGGCGCTGCCTTTGTAGCCAGCTCACACGCATCCAGTTGGCTAAGTATTTGTCTGCAGTTCTTCGGCACCGGCACCGTCGCCACCAAACTCCATGTGTGTCAGGAGGAAGGGAAGCTGCAGTCAAGTCCGGAGGCAGCTCACCTCCCTCTCTAGGCTTGGGCAGTTACAATCCTCGCTTTGGCTTCCCTCTATCTTGACAGTACGTGCTGGCGGCAGTGGCCACATAAAGACAGATCCACATACAGCCTCGCAGGTAAATCAGCCAATACAGGAATTGCCAGGCATGGGGAAGAGAGCTGCCAGGCAAGGGGAGAGGCAGAACCACCATGAATCTGCCCCTGCAGGCACAAACAGGTGTCCCTGGAACCCAATCCCACTCATATCCTCCAAGAGGACTAAGAGGACTATCAGGGCTGTTAGGGTGACTGGAAACACAAGCATCCTTCTCTTTTCTCCTCCCCAGCTCCATTTGGTCCAAAGAATATCACTTCTCTGCCCACCAGCCAGCCTTATCCACAACTTACAAGGTAAACACTTTATTTCTTTAGAGAATGGCCTGGGACCAAGGGCAAAGTGAGCAGGATGAAGTCTCCTCCCAAATGCCTGAGTGAAGGTCCATAGTTTTAGAAGTCATTAGTTGTACCTGTAAAAGAACTGAGGCCTCTATTACAGGACGACTTTTTGACATAGTTACTGGAGGATGGACAGGGGTTCAAATCGAGTGTTAAACTAAAGAGAGCAAACTACTCTTTTTAAAAAAAATAAAAAATAAAAAATAAAAAAACCCAGGTTTTCTTGTAGTGACATCCAGTGTTCAGTGGATGACTGAAATATCACCTTTGGGGAGGTAGATTTATGGCAGCTTTTAAATCATGCTCCTTTGAAGAATTTTCACATTTGATTCTAACATTAACTACTTCCATTATCTTATTAGAGTTTAGACTATTATGTGAGGCACCTTTAAGATAAGGTCAATGCTAAGAGACAACTGTTTCTTCCAATGAGAGATAAGGTTTTAGCCCTTTGCCAGTCCTACCAGAGGACAAAAATAAACTGCTCATGATGGCAAAGAAAGCCTGCCTTCCAGTGGCACACAAACTAGACTCAATATAGTAAATGTTTTCCAGCTGATCTGACAGAAGTGCCCTATGAGCAATGAAGAATCAAAGAATGTCAACACACTTGCAGACACTTGGAAAAGAACTTCCTTCTCTTAACAAAGTCACTTGAGGTCTATCCCTTAAGAGAGTTTCATCTGTGGAATCAACAACAACAACAACAACAAAAGTATATTGTAAAGGATGTTGAATACCCTCATAGGCAATTGGAGGTAGAACAAGACAATGTAAGACAGGACATTGGTAGTCAGAACCCATGTTCATGTTACTCACACTAAGGTAACTCCTGTGCCTAGAACAGTGCTTAGCACAACACATTTAATCTACGTTTATTCAAGGAATGAATGATCTTGTTTCTGACCCTGACTTTGCTTCTAATTTATTTATTTGTTTTCTCTGGGTTCGATGTGCCTCATCTGTAAATTAAGAGAATTGGGCAGATATTTTTTAAGTTCCTTTCCTGCCCTATGAGTCTATGATCATTATTGTGGGTCTTCAAATGATATTGAACAGAAATCTCGAGTGCTCACCAGATACATAGGCTGTGGTGAAATGATTCAGTGTCCTAAAAAGTCAACAGTGGTACCCCTGGGGTAGCCCAGCTTCTTCTACCTCCTTTGACATGCCTTGCTGCCAACCAGGGTTTGGTTTTTCCATTAGCTATTTCTTTTGCTCTATGCTCCTACAAGCACTCCTTTCCTTTAATTTCCTTTTGACACTCTAAGGCAACCCCTGTGCAAATTTATCCATATTATACCCTGTACTCTCTGGAGGAAAAGTGCCACAGAAATCCAACGAATAAATATACATGGTAACTCCTGCTTAGTTTTCAAAGAGCTACTCAGCAGGACCATAGCTTACTCTAATATTGCTGTGATGTAAAGGTATTTATTATTTCTGCACACAAGTTGTTCCAAGCCATGTTGTAGTTAAAAGTGTATTCAACTAAAAGACTAAAGTAGATAAAAAGAACGGGGATAAACAATCATCCCTAAGTTAATGATTAGAAAATTTTGTTTTTAACACCTTAGACAGAATCAGACAATAAAGAGGTGAGACAAAATGCCTTGAACTTTCAAACCACTGATATCATAGAGAGAATCAAAGGATGTTAATTTACTCTGATGGGACTGACATTATAATTTTTTATATCTTTCTATAATTTTTGCACTCTCTTCATGAGTTAAAACTTCATGGATCACTAAAACTAAGGCTTGGAGAGATCTTTGATGTTTGATCAATTTGTTTACTGGTTTTGCCTTTATGTTGAACCTTTAATGACCTTTTTTCACACACCTGACCAAGAGGCTTTATAAATTTTTTTATAGAACAAGATCCTTATAAAATAAATTGGCCCTGCCAGCTAAGATTTAACTTATGACAATAATAACTATTGTTTCTTAAATAGGCAGTTGGAGGTAGAAAACACAGTGCAGTTAGGACTCATGTTCATGTTATGCAAATACTCAGTAAACAGTAGATACTCAAAATATATTTGTCAAATGCATCTATGACAAAATAGAAAAATTCACAAACTGAAAAAGACCGGAAGACTCAATAGAAGAATGGCCATAAAATTCTCAGAAGCAAAAGTTGCTTGAAAGATGGATATAATGTCAACTGAATGAAGTCATTGCCATATTTATATAACCATCTTCCCTGGCTCTCTGTGGGCAGATGTGTCTGCTGTAAAGGTGGCAGCTTCCTACAGTTAATCCTACTAGTCTCTAACCATTGCTCTGCTGATTGAGATAAATAACATTTGCAGCTCTGCTGTATAAGTAAAACAAATTTTTCAGACATTTTCCATCTGTATATAATCAGTACCTGGACAGACCTTTTCCTTTATAATTTTATTTTTAAAGCCTCTCCTATGACGGAAACCTACCAGTGCAGCTGAGTTTGAGATGCAACGTTAATCCATTTAAGCAGCTTTGGGTTCATGCCTCAACACACACACTATGTGAGCCTCCTCTGAATTCTCAAGGTAAATACAATGTTTAAATCAAGCCATTAACTATCATACATTTTCTGCCTAGCACATGAATGATTTTTGTTTAAAAATAATCTATTTATATCAGAGATAATTATTTTTAAAAACAGAGCCAAAATTCAATCCAAGGAATTAATATCTGGTGGCCTGAAAAGCTGTGTAGTTTCAGTCTTGAATATAGACCAAACAAAATAACTATTGAGACATAAGTAAGTTAATGTAAAAAATTAATTGTACAAAGATTTTGATTGGTTTGTTTGCATATTTGATATGTATATTTGATAGTCCTTTGGCTAATGTCTGATGTTAGTAAATTATTATTATTATTATTATTATTACTATTTTGAGACAAGACCTTGTTCTGTCACCCAGGCTGGAGTGCAGTGTTATGATCATAGCTCACTGCAGCCTTGAACTCCTGGGCTCAAGTAATCTTCCTCCCTCAGCCTCCAGGGTAGGTAGGACAGTAGGCACATACCATCATGCTTGGCTAATTTTTAAATTATTTCTCTTTCTAGAGATGAGGTCTTGCTATATTGCCCAGGCTGGTCTTGAACTCCTGGCCTCAAGTGATCCTCATACCTTGGGTTCTCCAAGAGATTAGCTGATTATTAAACAAAAGGGTGGAATATATAGTACGTAGAATATTTTGGTAAAGAATATGTACATAATATTTAACTTCAATTCAGAGGAATGCCAAGATCTTGATATTAGTTACTTCTATACAAACTAGTAGAAAGGGGAAGATTAAAACAGTTATATTTTGCTCTAAGTATATATGTATCATGTGACTCATCTACATAACATATTCTCATTAGTACTTGTGTGACTGAAAATGTAAACAATGCTTTTCCACAAAAATGTATTGAGTATTACTACATGTCAAACCTTAAGGGCCTATAAATGAATAAAGTACAATCTTTTTCTCAAAGAGCCCTATATAGCTGGGGACACATATGTATCAATAAATAAATCTCAGGTGTAAGAAAGGGGTCCAGTTTCAGTTTTCTGTGTATGGCTAGCCAGTTTTCCCAACACCATTTATTAAATACGGGATCCTTTCCCCATTGCTTGTTTTTGTCAGGTTTGTCAAAGATCAGAAGGTTGTAGATGTGTGGTGTTATTTCTGAGGCCTGTGTTCTGTCCCATTGGTCTATATATCTGTTTTGGTACCAGTACCATGCTGTTTTGGTTACTGTAGTCTTACAGTATAGTTTGAAATCAGGTAATGTGATGCCTCCAGCTTTGTTCTTTTTGGCTGGGATTTTCTCGGCTATACAGGCTCTTTTTTCATTCTATATGAAATTTAAAGTAGTTTTTTTCTGATTCTGTGAAGAAAGTCAATGATAGCTTGATGGGGATAGCATTGAATCTATAAATTACTTTGGGCAGTATGGCCATTTTCACGATATTGATTCTTCCTGTCCATGACCATGGAATGTTTTTCCATTTGTTTGTGTTCTCTCGTATTTCCTTGAGCAGTGGTTTGTTTTTCTCCTTGAAGGGGTCCTTTATACACCATAGAATACTATACATCCATAAAAAGGATGAATTCATGCAGGGACATGGATGAAGGTGGAAACCATCATTCTTAGCAAAGTAACACAGGAACAGAAAACCAAATACCACATGTTCTCACTCATAAGTGGGAGTTGAACAATGAGAACACATGGACCCAGGGAGGGGAACATCACACTGAGGCCTGTCAGTGGGTGCGGGAGGCTAGGGGAGGGATAGCATTAGGAAAAATACCTAATGTAGATGACAAGTTGATGGGTGCAGCAAACCACCATGGCACATGTATACCTATCTAACAAACTTGCACATTCTGCACGTGTATCCCAGAACTTAAGTATAATTAAAAAAAAAAGAAAGAAAGAAAGAAAGAAATTTCAGTGAAGAATGGCCTTGTTACAAATGTATGATGCTCAGGGATAAAATTACTGATTTTCGGTATTTATATGATATAAACTCACTAATAAATATTAGCTGGAAAAAGTGCAATAATTAGTGCTAATGTATATTAAAAAGCAAAGCAAAGGAATAGCTAAATCTCTTTGCATGTTTTATCACTATGGACAATAGGAAAAAATTGTCACTATGAATTTATATGTATATCACAGTCAATGCTACAAACTGGCCAGGCTGCAGATGGATATATTTCTGCACTGAAGAAATACCCAGTTATAGATAAGTGTGAAAAAAAGATTCCAAATAATAAACCCACTAACTCTAATTATAAATGAACAAAGCCTATATCTTTTCCTCCTCTTAAAATCATCAAAACTCATTCTTCAACAGTTGAATGTATAATGTGCCTCTTCTTTCATATGTTTAATCATAACATACTTGGCATCAGAAATGTAAAGAACCTAATGTAACATTTACCTACCATCCAGATTTAATAAATGTTAATATTTTGTCATATTTGATTCAGATTAATTTTTTAAGAAATAAGTTCTTCATAATATAGGTAAAATCTCCACCCTACCTCCTCAAATTCATTTCAAAATAATTTTCAATAAACACTCTTGTAGCTCTCTCTTTAAGTACATACAAGTTTCTTTAGAGCAGGTCCTTCAAAATGTAATTGGTGGATCACAGAATATGTCCAGCTTTAATGCTATTCATTACAAATTGTTCTCCAGTTGCCATTATTAGTAATTTAAATGAGTAGTATATATTAGCAGTTTATAAGAGATCAGTATTCTATATAACACAGTGTAATCAGACATTCATGTTTCCGAAACATAATATATAATGTTAACTCTTTGTAGTCTTGATATGCATTTTCTTGATTACTGGTGAGACTTAAGATGTTTTCATACATTTATTGGTTATTTGAACTTCCTTCTGTTCATACCCCTTGCCCATTTTTAAATAGGGTTATATTTTTCTTATTGACTTGTGAAGTACTTGATGTATACTGAACACTAATCTTTTATTATGGGTTTTGAAAATATCTGTTTCCAATCTCTGACTTGTCTTAGTTTTATTCATGTTTTGTCATACAGAGCCTTCATAAAAATTAAAAGGACTGAAGTTTTTCAGTGTTTTATGTTTACATTTTTATCAATTTTTTTCTCTCTTCTAAGTTTATAAATATTTTATTTTCTTTCTAAGCAATTTAAATGTTGTGCTTTTCATCAATAAGTCTCCAAAGTTTTTTTTTTTTTAATTTACAGTGAAAGGAACAAGATCATGTCCTTTTCAGGGACATGAATGGAGCTGAAAGCCTTTATCATCAGCCAATTAATGCAGGATCAGAAAACCCAACACTGCATGTTCTCACTTATAAGTGGGAGCTGAACGATGAGAACACATGGACACATGGTTGGGGCAGGGTGAACAACATACACTGGGGCCTATCGGGTGTGGGCAGGGAAAGGGGGAGCATCAGGAAGAACAGCTCATTGGTGCTGGGCTTATATCTAGGTGATGGGTTGGTGATCTGTGCAGCAAAACACCATGGCTCATGTTTCCCTATGTAACAAACCTGCACATCCTGCACATGTACCCAATAACTTAAAAAGTGATAAAATAAAATATTAAAATAACAATTAAAAATAGTAATTTATGGTGGAAGGTAGGAATCTATGTTTTTCCCATATGTATGGCCAGTTTTATTTATTTATTTACTTATTTATTTACTTGCTTACTTCATTAGCTGATATATAATAATGCTTTTCCTTTTCCTTACTGATTTCTAATGTCCCTGAGTTATATATCTAGATAATATGTATGTGCATATAATTGTTTAATGGCTTTTTAACAATTATCCTATTTTTATTTACCTGTGCCAGTACTACATTATGTATGCTTTATAGTAAATACTGTTATTTGAAGGGTGATTCATCCTTTTCACTTGATCTAACTTTTCAAGTTAATTTTTATAAATTTGTACAATAGAGCACTTTTATAGTACCTGCAAAATGTCATGTTATTATCGTATACTTTTTTTTTTTTTTTTGAGACAGAGTTTCACTCTTGTCGTCCAGATTGGAATGCAATGGCAATCTCGGCTCACTGCAACCTCCGCTTCCCAGGTTGAAGCGATTCTCCTGCCTCAGCCTCCCAAATAGCTGGGATTACAGGCACCTGCCACCACGCCGAGCTAATTTTTGTATTTTTAGTAGAGACAGGGTTCCATTATGTTGGCCAGGCTGATCTCAAACTCCTGACCTCAGGCAGACCAGGTAATCCGCCTGCCTCGGCCTCCCAAAGTACTGGGATTACAGGCGTGAGCCACTGCACTTAGCCTATTGTATGCTATTTTAATTTTATCTTGCTATAGTAGTTACATTCCCCACCAAATCAGTCATTATTATTATCACCATTATCATTTTTTGTTATAGTTTACTCACAATAACTATCAGTTAACTTCTTTATTTTTAGAATCCTAACCCCTCTTTCTGGATTAAATTTTCTTCTTACAGATAAATACATTTTAATAGTCTTTCTGCAAAAATCAATGATGTTTAAACATACCCAATCATTTATATTTTCCCTGAACTGAATGATAGTAGACTAGACTTTGAATGAGAGTATAGAAACAGATTTGTAAATCGACAATGATTTTCCCTCAGAGCTTTGAAGATATTAACCTGCACTATCTTCTGTCATCAATTTTTATAATAAGATGACTGCTATCAATCTAATTGCTGCCTGTTACAAGAAATATGTCTTTCTTAATATGGTTTGCATAAATACTTTTTTTTGCCTTTCTTGAACTTCGGTTTTACTATAATATTTTCTTTTTTAAAAAATGTACATGGAACTCATTCTGTTTCTTTAATCTGATTATTTATAAAATAAGTCTCAGTCATGGCCGGGCACGGCGGCTCACGCCTGTAATCCCAGCACTTTGGGAGGCCGAGGCGGGTGGATCACTAGCTCAGGAGATCGAGACCATCCTGGCTAACACGGTGAAACCCCGTCTCTACTAAAAATACAAAAAATTAGCCGGGTGTGGTAGCGGGCGCCTGTAGTCCCAGCTGCTCGGGAGGCTGAGGCAGGAGAATGGCGTGAACCCGGGAGGCGGAACTTGCAGTGAGCCAAGATGGTGCCACTGCACTCCAGGCTGGGCGACAGAGCAAGACTTCGCCTCAAAAAAAAAAAAAAAAAAAAACGTCTCAGTCATTAACTCTTCAAATATTTATTTTCCCTCACTCTCATTATTCTCTTAAATTCTGTTATGTTTTTTCTGGACCATTTTATTCTACCCGTACTATTGCTTCATAGAGCTCATATTTTTTTCACCTTCCTCCTCTGTGCTGCTTTCAGGGTATATCCTCAGATCTAATTACTATTTTCTAATTTCTATTTTTACCTTAAATTTCAATTTATTGTTTTTTACCTACCTACAGAGTATCCATTTTTAATCAATTGTTTATACCTTTTTTATTTTTAGACATTCTATATATATTTTTAAATCTATCATGTTCTGTTTTTATTATGATTTTTCTTCCTTTATCATGATTTTAATTTAACACATACTTAGTTTGTAGTCTTTATCTGATATTTTTATTCCCTAATTTTCCTGAACGTCTAATCTCACTGGTTTCACTCATGGTGAGTATTTTCTGCATCGTATTGTACATTTTTATTCTGAGATTATCTTTAGAAAGATTATAGTTTCTGTGGGAGTCCCTGCGACCTTCAGTTGTGCAACTGTTGCTACAGAATAATTTTGCACATCCCTCTTCTAGTTGTCCAGAGATTTCACTAGCCCAAGAGCAGTTTCATATCAATTTTTTTTTTTTTTGACTTGGAGCTATACTCTAACCACAAAATAGGGTTGGGTTTAAATTTACTCTTTTTTTTTTCTTTTTCCACTCCTAATAGAAACATGCTTCCTTGTTGCTACCCTGGGCTGGTGAATAAAGTTTTTTAAAAGTCCTTTCACAAATGAGAATCCTTTTATGTTTTCAGTTTTATGCAACAGTCTCAGTTTCATTTCCCTTCCTTTGGTGATCCTAACGTCAAGTGTCCTGCCCTGAATGTCCATCAAAACCCTACACTCTCACCCTAAATGCCCTTATTGAGTCCCATACACCCCTGGGATACCATAGTCAGTTCAGGATCTCACTGCTGTGGCCATCATTATACACAAACACAAACAAGTCCACGTGGCATCCCTCTAAATTAACCCAAAATCAAACTAGATCATTTAACTAGCCTGCAAATGAGGCTTTAGAGTTTAATAAGTATGTGTGGTAACAACATGTATAAGATTTATTGTTAAGTGTTTCCTGCAAGAGATTTGGGGAAATCAACTAATTAAAATGTTAGTCAAAAGTCACCATATTATAATAGTTAATTAGCTAAACTACGCTGTAAGACAGACCACCACCATCATTATTGTGACCTTGGAAAAGTTATGCTAACTTTATAAAATGGGGGTAATAACGGAAACTATGTAACAGTATTGATAATAGGAGCAAATGAGATAATACATATACACTATTTGGAGTAGTTCTGGCACATAGTATGAGTGCAATAAAAATACAGCTTTTATTTTTATTCATATTCCAATCTTTAAGGAAGACAAAATCACAATAGTCTAGACAGACAGTACATGCTCAATATTATGAAAAGAAGCCGAAAAGAATGATTTCTAAAAGCTCTTTATAATTCTGTTTAATCATCCTGTGAGGAAAGTCTACCTTCTTTCTGCTTCAGTGTTTTCTCCCCTTTTATGCCATTAGCAAAGAAAACAAATCAGTTGCAAACTTGTAAAAATATTTCATAAATTTAAAGTCTTCCAGGTTCCCATGTGTCTCTTTTCTGAGACAAATAAATATCTTCTTGAGCCTTATGAGTAGTTTTTTCTTTCTTTTTCTTTTCTAAGTTTTATTTATTTATTTATTTAGAGAATCTTTCCAGAGCCTCAAAAGAAGGCTTGCAGGACCTCTTGTAAGAAGAAAAACTCAAATGGGTCCTAAAGTTATATAGTAGATCTGAATTAATATGCTGTGATTTACCACCCATGTGTTCATGTGTTCAAAATTAAATTTTCTTACAGCAGAAAAATAGACTGATAATGGCAGTAACTATCAAAAGGAACGTAGAGCTGGGAAGACATAGGTGAGGAGCAATGTAGAAAAATATCAAGCCAGCAGTCAAGAAGGAATATCTCATGGAACATTAGAACTTTGACTTGTGAGCACAAACAACAATGCATAAATAAGGCCATTTTTTTGAAACAGCTACACAGTGCTAAAGATGCCTAATTTAATAATTTAGTAACTGAGAATGCAATTCAGTATCTTTAAATTCACATGCTCTTCCAAAGCATGCATAAAACACAGACATTTAAACACCACTCACCTAACCTGACTGCTTTGGAATGGGAACTTTCTTTTAAGTAAAATTCAGTTAGCCTGGTATTCTAGCTATCTCAACAACAGAATTATTTTCATAATTCATGGAGGTGAAGTGCTAGTTTTGGAAGCAATAGTCTTAGTTTTAATTTCATTTCCATCAGTTGTCACATCTCTGGGTATTGAACTACATAATCAATTCCTTATGAGCTCAAATAATGTATTAGTCCATGACATTTATGAGCAATAATTAATCAGTAATACAATAATCTCTTAAATCCGGTGGCCATTTTTGATGAAGTTGTATTCTTGCCATACCATCACTTTGGATCTTCACAAAATTATTTTCTGTTTCCCCAACGTGCTCTATAAATTTGTACCTTTGAACATGCTGTTTCTGCTGTCTGCAGCCCTACCTATCCACCTTACTTTCTGCTCCTTGTCATTTTATATGTGACAAATCTTGACAAATTTTCTGAGATGTGGCTAAATAAATGTCTATGAAAATTTTTCCAGATAACCACCAGACAGAGCCAGTAACTCTCTTCTATGTCCCTTATTGTACTTTGTACATAACTCAGATTTAGTTCTTATTATATTTACTTGTAATTACTTTGAGCTTATGTTTCCCTCCGAATGCCTATGAAACACTCAAGAAAAGTAACATACCTTATTTATTTTCATATCCTCGGAGACCTACATAGTCCTCCACACATGGTAGGTAATAATAACTATCTTTTGAATAATTTAATAGTTGTTTGCTTAATGAATGAACAAATGAATGAAGCATATCACTTGAATACAACAGCTTCACACTCCTATGAGAAGAAAGGAAGGCACTATACAGAGACCTATCTAGCATTTGTTATTACCCTCTATTTGCATTTTTACCTTATACTCATCTTCATACCATAAGAGACAAGTCATTGTAACAAGTGTTCAAAGTGCTTCAGAAAACACCATTTCTAAAGGTAAATCACTGACACTTATTGATACATGGACCTATAAGCTGTCACATTTTTTTACTTTGTAATTCCTACTCTTTCACAGTGACAAGTGATCTTTTGCAAAATACAATAAATAAAACCAATTTATACAGTAATAAATAAAATCCCTTTTTATTTCCTTAAAAATGAGATCCACTAATGAAAACATACAAATCATTTCATTTTCCATCCTGCCACCTACATAAAACAGAAACAGCAGCTGCTGAAATCTTCAATGCCAATATCAATTACAGATAGTGTCCTGAAAATATTCCTGATATTAACTGCAACCTCTCTCCAGCTTAAAAAATATATAAAGTTTTAAAAAAGGTGTAATAGCATCATCTTGTTATATACTTCATGGCTAACTAGATAGAAAAGGGGAGAATGATTTGCTAGTTGTATTCTATATGTCAGCTATTTTTATGTTAAGCATCTTTATATGAAGTTAAAAGTGCCTTGACTTTAAGATGCACAAAGTATTTTGTCCACTAAAGTACTTCACATGCATTTCCTTAGTATTGGTCTAACATCAGCCATTTTTAAAATGTTTACATACTATCTTTATTGTTGTTTACTTATGTTATTTTAAAATTTAATTTGACTCACTTTTTATTTAAATAAATTTATTTTAAAAGGGAACTTATTGCCATCTGAATAAACACAAGGGTCTGTTTTCATAAATAAATAACCATATAAATAACACAATAAAAATAAAATATTAATCACATTAAGAAGCAAAATGAAAACAAGTAATTTTAAAGTCTAATTGAAAAGATGATGGTTGATACTGAAGTTACAATTTTTAAGTAATTACATTAAAATTAAAGTATAAGTATGTTTTTAAAGATGTTTGCCATCTACCATCTTATGTATATCATACTTCAAGAAATACTCTCAACTAATTTAATCCTCACAAAAAATACCTGAGTCAGATAATATCAAATTCCTTTCACAAATTTAGGAAACTAAATTTCAGAGGAATTGATTAACTTATTCAAGGTCATTTGCCTAGAGGAATTAAGCTTTCAATCCTGGTTTGCTTCTCACTTGCTTCCAGATTTTCAAACCCTGTCTGACTCTCAACGTCCTTATCTTTAAGCCATGGCGTAACAGTACAAGAAATGTCATGTGGTAGCTTATGATAAAAAAAAAATTAAAAGCAGCAAGTTCTATGAGCTCAGATAACATTAGCCCATGAGTTGGATTGGTGAAGACAGGCTTACTGTGAGAAAGAAAATTTGAGTTAGTACTTAGAAAACACATCAGAACAAGAAGTACTTTTTTTTTTTTTTTTCCAGAAGAAACAGCAGGAGCAAAAGCAAGAAGGTTGGAAAACATGAGATGTGTTTGAGGAGAAAAATAAGGCAGAAAACACTGTACCCATAATTAGACAATGTCAATAAATGTTTAATCATGACAAACATGGTCAGAGTTAGAGATCAGGGAGAATGATGAAGGTGGTAGAAATAATGGGGGCCTTAATTAGGGGGATGATGGTAGAAATAAAGGCAAAGACCAATAAAAGAAACATTATTTCTTAATGTCCTAGACTGAGTTCAAATCCCTGGCCCATTCTCTTAGTAAAATACACTCCTTTTCACAATGTTTATCATGTTGACAATAATCTATTTAATACATCTATTTTTCATGCTTTCCTTGTAGGGCATTCCATGAAAGCAGAGGCCATGCCTGTTTATTCATCATTGTAGCCTCCGTGCCTAACAACATGCCTGGTGCATAATAAGTGTTCCAAAAAAAAAAAAAAAAGATGAAATAACAGAGGGAACAGAATGTGTATAACTGATCTGTAATCCAAACCTCAGCATCACGCAATATACCCATGTAACAAACCTGCACATGTACCCTTTAATCTAAATAAAATTTGAAATTATTTTTTAAAAATCTGTAAAATTTGACTGCTGCTTTATAGGCTGAGAAAAAAAAGAGTCAAGCGGCTAAAGAGTTGAGCCCAGGGGACTTCAAGGTATCTGTAAGACGAAGGAAAAATTTTCATTTGCATGGCCTCTTCTTTCATTACAAATGTTTGTATTTCTTCTCTTGTCTCTTCAATCCTTTTACCTTCTAATATTATAGGCTCCATCTAAACTTTCGTTAAATTAATGTCTTAGAAATTTAATTATCTCATTAAATTTCTCATGGTCCACAATTTCCATTTAAGGCTTCTATATTTTCTTTGTAAACTCTTCTAAAGCAGATAATTATTTTTTCTTGTTTTTGAAATGGAGAAGTGTTGTCAATTATTTTATTGTTTCTAATTCATTGTTTGCCCTTGGGAGCTTATGTTGTGCCTAGGGGGACATCCACATTCATGTAAAAAATGAAAGAGTTCATGATATGCTAAGTTTTAGATATATTCAGATTTTAATGCCCCTGGAAAACTCGGGAGTATATATGTCTAATAAGAAATGTGATAAAGTAATCCCTCCTGCACTTATTTATTTATTCAACAAATATTAATTTGAGTGTTACGATGCACCAGCCTGTTTATAAGCAATGGGGCCGTAACAATGAACAAAACAGACAACAATCCCTAACTCATGGAGCTTACATTGTATTGTAGAAAAGAGATAGTACAAAAGATAAATAGAAAAATGTAGTCTATTCAATAGTGATACAAGCTAAAGAGAAAAATAAAGCAGATAAATGGAATAAAAGGTGTTGGGAATGGTTAAATTTTTCTGATAAGTTGATTAAGGTAAAGCTCAGTAAGATTAAGGAAGTGACAGCAAGCCAGAAAGATATCTGGGGAAAGAATATGTGAAGGCCTTAAGAAGGGACTGTTTGAACTCACAGAGCTATCACATTCTAGATATGGTTTTTTGAAAAAGTAGATGAATCTAGATGAATGAATAGAGGTATATTCATGTGAAATATGGTGAATGGTCATTTTCATCTTCAAGTAAAATTGTAATTGTTCCTGTATTAAAAAAACGGAAAGGTTAACAAAAAAAAAGAAGGAAGAAGGAGGACGAGGAGATGAGGAAGAGGAGGAGGAGAAAAGGAAGAGGAAGAGGAGGAGGAGGAGGACGATGAAGACTAGGGCTGCCATTTGACAGCAGTAAGGAGAACAGCATGGCTAAAACAGAATGAGGAGGAAAATGGTACAAAATAAGATTGGAGAGCTAGACAGGTAGGTGAAGGAGGAAGTGTGGAAAGCAGATCTTGTGAGCCTCATAAGCTACTCTGGGCAATTTGGCTTTTGCTATGAATGAGACAGGAAGCAACCTAAGAGTAATACCATGATATGACTATGTTTTAATAGGATTACTCCTGCTGTCTTAAAAATTTTGACTCTAGGGGATCAAGGCTTGGAGCAGGGAGAACAGTTAAGAATTATTACAGTTATCAAATTCAAAAGGAATAGTAACTTGGAAAAACTAATCAATATGAAAATTTTTAAAAAGCGGTTGGGTTCTGGACATAGTTTGAAGGTAGATCCAACAGATTGTATGCTACACTGAATGTAGCCTGTGAGAAAAAGAGGAGTGGCACAGATGACTCCAAACATTTTGACCTGATAAACCAGAAAGGTCATCTCCTCACCAGCTCAAAGGAAAGCTGTGGATGGAGCAGGTTTTGTAAGAAACATAAGAAGCTAGGTTCTGACAACCTGGTATGGTGGTGTGCACCTGTAATTCCAGCTACTCAGGTTGGGGCATGAGCTCAGGAGTCTGAGTTCAGCCTCTGCAATGCAGCAAGACCCCATCTCCAAATAAATAAATAAAAGTTTAAAAAAGAATTACAAATGGATCATATACTCAGAAAAATATATTTAGAAAATACAGAAAAGATAAATATTTAAGATTATAGGTTTTCCAATCACCCTGATTTGATTATATGAACGTATCAAATTATCACACGTACCCCAAAAATATATATATCTACTATGTATAAATTTTCAAAAAAAATAAATTTAAAAAAAGAAGTTAGGTTCTGGACATGTTAACTTGGAGATATCTTTTAGACATCTGACTGAAGACATCAAGTAAGCGGCTGGATATATAAGTCCAGAGTTTGAGGAAGATATCAAAATAGAAATGGTATGTAAAGCCTTGATCACTAGCTAAAGTAGAGAAAAAGCTTAAAGATCAAGTCCTTGAGCATTTCATTGTTTACAATTATCTATTTAATACATGATTTTCATACTGAACTGTAAATCCTGTGAAATCAATATACTGAAAGAGGGATAAGAAAGTTGAGGTTCTATGTAATGGAACTGGTTATAAAGAATTTTCATAGAGTTTAAGCTTGATAGAAAAGGTAGTAAGGCTAGAAGAGAAATGGGAACCAGATAAAAGATGATAGGATCAATAATTATAAGACAGGTAAGGCCCAAAAGTTTGTTGGAGTTAAGGTTCCAACAAGTATTTCAGGTTTATATTGTAGATATTTTGCTTCATGTGGTTAAGATGACTACCAAATCTAACATTTATCAAGTTTTAAAATATGAATCAAGTACTTAACTACTTATCTTATTTAATTTTCAAAGAATTCAGTGTGGTAACTCCTATTTTTGTTCCCATTTTGCATGTAAGTAAACTAAAAGAAATGAAGTACCTTGTTGGGGGTTGACACTCAACCAACAATGGCACATTCTGCATGCAAGCCAAAATCTAACTCAGAATCTCTGCTCTTAACCACAAGTAGGGGCAGGATGCCTATCATATGGTCTCTGTTTTCCTTGGAGGAGGGTCTGTAGCCTCTGTGAACCTGCTAGCTATGTTGAGGATCAGAAGCCGTTCTTCTTATTTTCTGTATTCATTTCCCTTGTTGTTTTCTTTGGTATTTGGTGCAGTCTTTGCAAAATTCTATTCTGCCACAGAGGAGTTGAAGAAAGTCAAATAAACGTTTTATTCATGACAGGCTAGACCATATAAGGAGATAGTTCTACCTGAGGTTGCCTCAGGGAAAAAATAATTCAGGAGGACTGAGTTAGGGTACTTTTATCCAGTGTCCCATCTGCATAGTCTCATAAAAAGATGACTAAAGAAGATAATTAGCTAATTAGCAGTATGAATTGAAAAGCTGAATCTCCAGAGGAAGATGATAAGGTACAAAGGAAGGAGGAAGAAGAAGGCAAAAATTTAGGAGCTATTCTCATGGAAGGAATGACTGTCCTCTGAGAAGAAATGGATATATTCTTACTACCCATGGAACTCAGGAAATTGTCTAGCCTCTGATACTTTTCAAAAATGTAAATGTAGAATAGAACAATCACTTTGGGAATGTTAAATACTGCAACCACTTCGGAAATGTTTGGGAGTTTCTAAAAAAGCTAAACATATGCCTAAAATATGAGCCAGCAAGTCCACTCCAAAGCATTTAAGCAAGAGAAATAAAAGCATATGTTCATTCAAAATTATACCCAAATTTTATAATAGCTGTATTTTCAATATCCCAAAACTGGAATAAAAAACCAATGTTCATTAACAGGGAATAAATATATTGTATTGTATTTATAAAATGAAATACTACTCAGCAATAAAAAGAACCATATTATTTACATGAGCAAAAGCATGGACAAATCTCCAAATAATCCAGCTGAGAAAATAAGCCAAATAAAAAAGCACATTTTGCATGATTCCATTTATATAAAGTACTGGAAGATGCAAACAAATTTATAGTGACAGAAAGCTTATAAGTGGTTGATCAATGATAGGATGAGAGAAGGAAGGCTTTACACAAGAGCAAAAGGGAACTTTAGGGGATGATGGATGTATTCATTCTCTTGTTTGTGGTGATGATTTTACAGGTGTAGATATATGTCAAGATCTATCAGATTGCACTTGAAATATGTGCAATTTTATGCCAATTATTCTTCAATAAGGACACTTAGCATCTAAAACTTGAAAACGTTTTGCTTTCTTAAAAAGGTGGAATAAAAAATGACTTCATAATAAAGAAATATAAAATAATAAAGAAAACAGGGGGAAACTAGAATAATTTATCAAACATTTCTATTTCCTTTTTTATTCTATTTCAGCCTAACTTCTGTTCTTCTATTCCTCACCTACAGCAATTTTCCTAATGAAATTTCACACCTGTCCATTTCTGACACCATTTAACGTTTAGTAATAATGCAAGTGTTAACAATGTATTTTGGGTATATGTTTCTGTGTGGCCTGCATTGCAAGTAGATTCATAAAGAATTTCAGAAATCCCAATTCTATTTTTCTTTTCCATTTTATTCAGTTTGGTTTTGGTGTAGAAAAAGACTTAAGCAGTGTACTTTATTTTAATTTCCAAAATTGATTTTCTACTCTATTTTCTGCTGCTTGCTTAGGAAACAAAATTTACCAAGTCTATCTCCTAAATGATTAACCTCAGCAACCTTTGGCAAGCAAACTATTCTAAGAGACCCTGGGACTGTGTTATGCTCCCTCTCTTTGCCCAAATGCATTTTTAAAAAAAGTTAGAAATTAAAGGAAAAATGTGGAAGTGAAAAAGAAGCCAAGTGGTTAAAAAAAATAGAAAGAAAGTATCACTAAGGATCATACATACAACACATACTAGACTTTTATTCTACTTTTCATTGGGCATTTTAAAAGGCATAGCTGCTATTTGAAAATATATTCAAGGGCTTAACAGCAAATCCAAATTAGGACTCCACATCCAGGAACATTTGGGAATTCAACTGTATCATGTAAGAAAGTCTTTTCTGATGGGGAAGGGCTGCTTCAGATTCAGGAATACAGGCCAAAAAGATCAATTTGTTTCCTGTCGGCACAGCTCAAATTGCATTCTTGACTTCACAGCACTGAGATCTTTCCGGCACATCCATTAAAGGAATTTGGCTCACATTAAGGTTGTGTGTAAGACCTAACATCTATGAAAATGAGCATAACCCTCATCAAGCAAGTATGGAACACTGGGTTCTGAGCAGGAGGGCCTTCATGTCGCTTTGCATGAAAAGCCTGTTGACAATCTTATGGTGAATATATTCAGGCATTTTGATAAGGCAACTTACATTCCCTCAGCTCATTCACTGAAGCTGCATGGACCAAATTTTTAATAAATGTATTTAGAAGCCTGGATAAGTAGTTACCCATGATATGAATCATGACAAGTAGCTATGCAAGGAAGTAATGCATTAGAATCAGATACGTTTGGCCCAGACATATGGTGGAAGAATGCCCTAGTTTTCACCCTAAATAGACTTGTGTTTCTTTTTCTACAAATGTTCTAGGAGCCTATCTCATATAATTCCCATAATGATGATAAATAACATTAATTAATTATTTGATATGTGCAAGGCATTGTGCTAAGTGCTTTACAGGAAGTTCATACCTCATCACAACTTTGTGAAGTCATGAACTAACTTTATCCTTTTGCTACAGATCTCCTAACTGGTCACTGCTTTGGTCCTTGGGCTTTAAAAACACCACATACATTATCTTCTCAGGTCTCATTCTTTGCTCTAACCTATTCCTGAAATTCTCTTTCCCAAATATTCATATGGTCACTCCTTCAAGTCTTCACTAAAGTGACACATTTTCAATGAATCTGTTCCTTTGGATGTGCTCTTATTTTTAAACATTGCACTTATCAGCTTCTAACAGCGTATTTCACTTATTTATTTTGTTTCTTCTCTTCCCATCCTCACTAGAATGCAAATTCTATGAAGGGAGAAATTTTAGCCTTTTTTGCTCATTAGATAGAAGGATGCCTGATGTATTGTAGATGCTCATCAAATATTTGGAAGTGGTAAAAGGAAGTGATGTGGTTTTAAGTAACAACCACTTGTTATAAGTTAGTATTTAAAAAAAGGAACAGCAACATTTTAAAATAAATTATTGTTTTTAGTTTAAGGTTAGCCAAGAGTTATGCTAATAAGCCATATTCAGACAATTTTATCCAAACTTACTTTGCAAAACAACAGGTTAAGCAATTTAACTAAGTGGGCAATAATTCTGAGTTTATTAACAGGTATTAGGTACAAAAACCATATGTGACCTCCTAAAGCTTCTAATCTTGTTGAGAACAGAAAACATAAAACCTGAAATAATTCAAAGACAATATATCAAATAGTTATCATTTATTCATTCATATAAAAAGTACTATCTCCATATGCAAGGAATTCTGGGCTAGATGCAGGAGGTGTAGAAATGAATAAGACATAGTTCCTGACTTCAGGGAGTTGACAGTCTGGTAAGAGATTGGATATACTACAAAATAAAACTTGTTTAGTGGAATAACAACTCGATAAATGGAATAAAATGTGCTAAAATTCAGTAAAAATACAAAATGTTTTGAGAATTCATAGAGGGAGAAATTACAAAGACAGTATATTACAAAGTGCTAAACTAAATATAATCAAATGCCAAACTGTATGGCAGAGACACTAAAATGCTATTGCCTGTTACTCCTGCAATTGAAATACACCAGGGATTTTAGTAAGCTTTCATGCAGAAAATAACATATGCCAAGACTCATATTTCTCTTATTTCCCTGTGAAAAGGCATTGAACATTAAACAGAGTGCGACCCTGAATGATGTTTCCAGCTGTTCCTGAGAGCAATTTCATAACCTCAGTTTTATTCTTCTCTCTCAAGTTTTTTCAAACAAACTAAAGAGAAAGCCTATTGTTAATTTTCCAAAGTTATATTTATAATTAAATTCGTGCAAAATTGATTAAATACAACAAATCTCATAAATACCAATTTTTACATTGCATGTAAACTATTATCTTCTAAAAATGAAGCAATACATAGAATACATCTATATTTTAATATTTGTCTTATTTTTTCTAATTTTTTAACTGTTGCTGATTATCATAGAAAATCTGAACATATACAACATAAAAATAAAATTCATCTGCAAGCCTGTTATCTACGTAAATGATAGTAAATTGGTATATTGCTTTCTGTATACAGGTACAGATATAGATGCAGATGTAGATATAAATGTAGAGACTGGCATAGCTACTAATTATAATTTTCCTAATCTATTAGTGTAAGAAATTGTACACCATCTAATGTGCTTCAGAGATATGATTTCCTGTGGCTGAATAATATTCCATCTCATGAATGTGTCAACTATTACAAACAATACTGTGATAAAATAAGTATACAAAATGCTGATTTGGTTTCCTGATTATTATTCCTGGAATAAGAATTAATGACTAAAATGGTAAAAATATTTTTGAGACTTCTGCTAAGTGTTGCCAAATTGCCTTCCAAAACATTAAAATGAAGTAAATCCTGTTCAGAAGTATCCAAGTGATCATTGTCCTCCAGTCTTGTCACCTGGAATATTGTCATATTCTTTTCCTAATCTTTGCCAAATTGACAGCTTAAAATCAGTACCCATTGGTATTTTATTTATGTTATCTTAAATGCTGCTAGAATATGTTATTAATTTATTTGAATTTGTTGTAATTTTTGTGAATTGTTTAGGATGTTGGTGATTTTTGAATTGATCTGTTAAGAGCTTTTAGAGTTTAAATATAATAACTTTTTTATTTGTGGCTTTTCTACTTTTTCTATTTTAAACATAGTATTTTGAAGTTCTTATGTAGTCAAATCTATTCATTCTTTGTGAATTCTTCTGTTGCATTTACGATTAGAATGTCCTTCAAAGCCAAGATCAGTTAAGTATGAACTTTTCATGATTTTATTTTTACATTAGCCTATCAATATCTCTGTAATTAAGTTGGTATTTAATTATAAAAATTACTGGTAATATTTACTGAGTGAATACTTTGTCAAGCAGTACACGAAATTCTCTACATGAATTATCTCCTACTTAGTCCTCATAAACACCTTATGAGGTAATAACAATCCCCATTTTTCATGTGAGGAAACTGAAGTTCAGAGAGACAGAATTACATATCCAAGCTTATACACCTAGTAAATGATGGAGCCAGAGTTTGAACTCCAGCAGTCCCTAAGCCTGCACTCTTAACTACTCTTTTTTTGCTAATATGACATGGATCTAACAATTTTTCAGCACATTGTCAATTTTATGAACACTATGTTTTGAATAATCTATCAGTTTCCTCTTTGATTCGCATTTCTTCCTTCATGATATATGACATTACCATACATACTAAGCTCTATTCCACACGTAGCCATTCTATTGGTCTGTCAGCCAGTTCTTGCACCAGCAGTATACCATTTTAATTGTTGTATCTTTGTAATGTTAATTAATATATAATAGGACAAATAGCCCACTTACTGTTATACCTTTTGACAAATAATATCACTTCTCTATTTATTATCCCAAGTAAACATTATAATCCTTTCATTAGTTAAAATAATTTATTATTTGGCCATCAATAAATTGTATTAAGTATTAGAAATTTTTAGGTGTATGTACTTATGGGGTACATGATAGGTTGTTTCTGAAAAAATTAATACTAGAAAATTTAACTTTTTTTCAATTTTTATATTTTATATTCTGGAATATGGGCTGCCCCATAATTTTGCCATTAAGTTGAACGACATTTGACAAGAATTGGTAAGATTTTGTAGTTTTATTCATCTATATCCTGCATAGCTATATTAGAGTTATTTCTAGGTAGGTTGTGTTTTCTGTTAGTGTTATAAATCTAATTTAAAATTATATTTTCCATTTTTTGAAGTAGTTAGAAGTATACATTTTTTAATACTTCTATTTGGCCCACATCTTGAGTTTTTGACAAAAATACAGCAATTTAACCTTCTCTCTGACATGTACCTTATTCTATTTCATGTTATAATTAAGTTGCCAGAAATTTCAAATAATGTTAAAGCATAATAGGTATGACAACTGTCCTTACTTTTTCCAACTTCAATGGAGATTCTTTTAGTCTTTCAACAATAAGTATGACAGAGATTGTTAGCTTGGAATAGCTTTTCTACACTATGTCAAATAGTGTCCTTCTATTTTAGGTTTTCTGAGAAATTTTGTCAGGAATGAGTTTTAAATTTTATCAAATAGGATTAATATGTTTTAGAATGATACTTTTTTATTTTTTTGATCTTCAGATTCTATGTTTTATGGTAATAGATTTCTAATTAAAACATCTTTGCCTTCCAGGGAGTAAACTCTATTTATTCTAATAGATGATTCATCAATTGACTATTGGGTTGTGTAGGATGCATTTTATTTAGGATCTATTCATCTTTATGAATGAGGGTAGGCCATAGAATTATTTTTGTTCTTGTCATTTTTGACATCTGGGTAATATTACTTCATCAAGTGAAGTTAATATTGCTTCATCAAGCAAACAAATGAACAAAGAACCAATCATATTTGGAGGATGTTCTAGATACAGCATTCCAAGAATGAAGATCTAAAATTTGTACTATACACAGAGTTAGCTCAGGTATCACACATCTCTCTCATGCTCAAATTCACTTTCTTGGTGGTGCCCTGTTCTTAGCTTTTCTATTAGAAAAATTATCATTATAATCAGTTGATTAATACATCCATGAATTACAACCTTTTTAACACTATTACTTCAAACATTAATAAATGAATTTGGGTCAGTCAATTATTAAATATGAGTGCATGTGCATGCATGTGTGTGGTAATTTTATTTAAGTCTCAGAGTAGCCTAATTCACTTATTCAATAAATTTTATGAAGTATATATTATATGCTAACCATTTCTCTAGTGCTGATGAGGAATAAGACAGGTGAGGTTCTTGCCCTTGTGGAGCTCTTTCTTAGCCCATATAAATAAAAAATGTGAAGCTGATCAAGTAAAGCAGTTTGCCTAAATCCACATTCTAAGTGAAGACATTACTGCACTGCACTACCCTATAAGAGACTCATTGAAACATTTTTTAAGAAGCAGCTTTTGCATATGGGTAACATACTTTAATCAGTTCGACCTAAGGGCAGGAAAATACATGAAATGGCCCCTGAAAATTTCTTCAGCTATATTTCTGGTAGTTCACAAACTCTCTTAATTTAGTGAAACTGCATTAGGAAGACTATGAAAAAAATAACAAAATTATAACAATATGAATTTTAATCCCTAAAGGTTAAGTAGGAGTTATTGCTATTACTTGTCAAGCTCACCTTCTTCCAAGCCTATACCATGTGCCACATATGCACTATCTCATTTTAGCATTGTACAAACTTTTCAAGAAAGATATTATCACTATTTTATACATAAGAAAATGGAGGCTTAGAATTTAAGATAAGATGGCCAATGCCACACATGGAACAATTAACACAGAACACAAATCCAGGTTAGTCTGTTTCCATAGGTATTATTTTTGCCTCTCTGCTATGTCTTTTCTATATGCATGTCTTATGATTAGATTAGTTGTAAGAGTGTAGTGTGAAAAATATGTTCTTTTTAAAAATTTATTTTAAATTATGCTTTCAGATAATTTTAAATAAATGACCAGAAATAGGGAAAAGTTAATTAACCTGTCAATCAATCATGTATAGGCAGTAATATAAAAATGTTTTTAAAAATTGATATAAAATAATTGGATCAATATTTTCAGGACTTCATTGAAGACTTGATAAATGTTCAGGATAGGCTTTGGGTAAAAATTTAGAAGTCATATAAAGAGTGAAGAACACAAAATTAAAAGTTAACTGGCAGGGCTTCAGCACAACTGTATTGAATCAATGTATACTGAATTTTTTTTTTCAGAATGGAGAAAGGTGCCAGTTTATAGTTTTTTTCCTGTGGTAGATAGAGCAATTAGTTCTGGGAGGGCAGCAACTACATTTTATGTATTGTGTTTCTAACACCTGGCACAACACTTGCCACATAGTAGCCATTCAGTAAATGCCTGGATAAATGAATGGGTGAATGAGTCTCTGTAGTCCAAAAAAAAAATCAGTTCAGATGATAGGAAAAGTCATCAGAAAGACAGGAGATCAAGATCCTTGGCGAAATGTCATCAACGTTAAGTAGATTCTTAACTTCTCTATGACTCAGTTTTCTCATCTGTGAAATGAAAAGACTGAACTAAACGATCCCACGAGTCCTTATTAAGTCTATAACTATTATAATTCTATAACTTATAATTAATAATTTCAGTTTCTTACTAAGCCTTCTTACCCATCAAAGAGGAAAAGGTCCCATTTATCAAAATGGTTCCCAAGCAGTCAGGGACTTTAACCACAAATTAAACAATTTACAATCTTCCTGGAAGTTCATGCAAGAGGTCCTATATCTCTTTTATCCTTAGACATTCTATTTGATGACTATATATACTAACATTTTTTTAAAAACCTTTTTTCAACAACTACCTAATAATGCAAATAAACATATAAAATAACTGAAATTAATTGATAAACACAGCGACCACTGTGCTTTTAAGCATGTACATAAATCTAGTTTTCTTGGTAGAAGAAACATTGCTCAGCCTCTACTACTAAAATACTTGTCCAACAACTAAGAAATGAACCTATGTTAAGAAACAAACCCTTCATGTTTCACAGGGCTGTAAAGTCACAATTTATCACATTTTCACACTCAGAGTAAAATATAAGTGTTAAGAGGGATGCCAGTTTAGTTCCAAAGAAATGAAAAGAAAATTAGGAGTGGCTTATTACTCTCTCTGTTTTTTAATGGTGAACAGGAAATGACTACATCATCACTCATGAGGGTTGAAAATACAAAAATTCAATAACATGTCTAACTTCAGTTAGACTTCAGCTGAGCAAAACTATTAGTGGCCAACTTAACAACTGGTCCCAGTCTTTTAAGGAAAGGTTTCAGAACCTACAAAGAGTTTAATAGGCCACTACAAATATCACACACTGATCTTTTTGCAATGAAGAATGATTTTTGAGTTTTACCAAATTTTTAACAACGTAAGAGCTAGCTTTCAGAAGTGTCAAGTGCATAAATGGGAGTAGGTATTTATTAGATAAAATCCAATTCTATTTGCTACAAGGCAGTCTTCAAAGAGATGCAATATTAGAGCAGAAAAGAAATCTCTGAGCCAGCACCTTTGACTTAGGGAAAAAAACAATCTGGATCTGAGAGAGGTTCAGCCCCTTGCTCAATGTCACACCAAGGAGTAGAGCCAGTTCACAGAATTTGCTTTCCTACTTTCCAGTGCTTAATTCTTTTCTGTTACCAGGCAGTGTCTTTTCCTCAGACAGAGGCTTGTTTACTACAGTATTCCTCATGGGATGTATCCTCTGCGAACCCAGCTGCTCTGAATAAAAATAAGTCAGAAATGAGAGGGTCAGAGTAGGGCCCATCCTCCTCAGGAATATCAGAGAAGTTTGAAGAGTAGGAGAAAGGAGAAGAGAGAAAGTGATGCTATCTCAAGAAAAGGCCTCTTGTAGGTTGGTCATATCTGAGCCCTCTGTGCTAAGGACTGCACTCCTAATACTCTTGTTGTCTGGAAACCACAACTGGCAGACAGTGCCTGAGCTCAACACCGCTTGAGACAAGAGGAGGGGAGGATGAGGGAGTATTGATGGACTATTATTTCTTTGTAGATGAAACTGCCCCCACTATCTAGGTGCATTGTACTTTAATTACCTGATTATGATACCCAAATTAACTATGCATTCACTGAGGGAAGGGACTATGCCCAAATCATCTCTGTATCCTCAGGGTCTATCATGTTTGATGTACAATGAATGCTGGATGAAACAAGGAATGTGTGAATGATGCATGTTGTACCTGGAAGAAAATCCCTAATCTTGAACACACCCATGGGTTTTCAATATTATCTGTGTCCCTGAAAATAAGAGGCATACAATACCAGACTTGATCGACCTATTATACTCTTTTCTTTAGTAGACTAAGAGAGAAAGGGAGAAGGGGGAATGTAATCCATGTCCTCTTGCCCTCCACTTCGGGCATAAACTGAAGTTCACCTTTAGTGAATGAATTAGCAGTTATGTATACAGCAACATACATCAAATACGCAAAATTTCAATCTAATTTTACTCTAAAATATTCAAAAATGTTTACCCTTGCAATGAGTAGGTGGTACAGAGATAATTTGTATTGGGAACTAAATTCACTGATTCGACAGACATTATTGAGAAGCTACTATGTATTAAGGGCTGTGCTCTGTGCTCTGGGAGCATATATGAATAGTACAAGATCCTAGTCTCAAGTTTTGCATATTGGCATCAGGTACACAAGCATGTCAACAGAGAATAATATGTATAATGGCAGCTGCTACAACAGAGGTATGAACAAACAACTACAGGAATAAAGAGGAGGCAACAAATGATGCTGGGTACATTCAGCTTCAGACTTAAGCTTCTTGCCTAGTTACTAATGACTTCTCAGTGTCGTGGTTTGCCAGATAGTAAACATGAGTACTAACCCTAGCTTTGTAAGAATCTAGTTATGTGATAGAGCACAGAGAATTAATATCCCTGTATCTCAATCTCTTCAGAGTTTGGACTTTGGCATCACATTTAAGACCTGGCTTAAATGGTTCTATGATTAAACTATCTGTTTTGACTTTAGGTAATTTTTTTCAGTAGTGTAGAGTTTAGCTTTTTTATCTTTTCAGAGCAAAAATTATGAGTTTGCCTGCATCAAGAGGTGAAATGTACTGATCATAGTTCTTAGCACATAATAATTGCTCAATAAATGTTAACTATAATTATTAATATTAAATTAAGATAAAAAGCTTATAGTGGACTTCAATAAGCTTCTTCTGAATGAAATTCAACATAAATAGATATGAATAGGAGAAAAATGTACACACGTATATAGATATACACATATCTAAATACAAATATATAGTAATTAATGTTATGTTGGGAATACTTTCTCCCAACTCTTAAGCAAAAATCTCAAGACAATGCATAGAAAAGGGACCTCAGAGTCACATGAATGACCCTAAATATAAACAAAAAAAATCCGTTATAGGTCATGACATATTTATGATTCATTGCCAAAACTGACAGAACATTCCAGGTTGAACACTGTTGGCCCTTGGAAAGTCATAGTATGTAGAACATTAAGTCATACTATGTAGACTATCACAGTAAATTTAATTCAAATAATAAACCGTCACACACTTGATTCAGTTCCATTATCATGGCTCCACAGCAGGACATGCTGCCTGCTTTGGTAACTCAGAGTTCTTTTGTACAACGAACTGTGATTACTTCATAAAGGTCAATTCTCCTAAATCCCTGGAAACCATGGCATGCCAACCCACCAAGATCACAGAAGCAATTAAAAGTGTTTAACCGGGAAAGTTGCCAGGACCAGATGGCTTCTGCCAGTGGGTTTTTGTTTTTATTTTAAACTGCTTAACATTAGGCAAGTGGCATTTATTTGCCTCATATCTACTTACTAGTGGATCTTCTTCATATTTGTAAAAGAATGCACATTCATCATAGAGATTCATGTGCACCATGAGAGACAATGAGAGTGGGCCATAGAGACAATGATAGAGACTTTCCCCATCCCCAAGCTTCATTATGGCTTAAATCAGTTTAAAGTTTGCCATTTATACTCTAATAATATGTATGCATGTGAAATCCCGCTTCTGTAAAGGGTTATTCAAGAGTTTTTGGAATTATAGTACATAGGAAAATTCATGTATTAGGAAATAACACTTTTAACAAAATAATCATTTTTATGCTACAAAACTACTCTGTGTTCTTAATATTTATAGTTTAAGCTACCCGAAACCACCACTTATTCAGAGTACCTCTCTGACATAAATAGCAGATAGACTTATTTGACTGAGATAAATATTTTGCCTAAATGTATACTTAAATCCTACCAAGACAGGGTGGCCATAGATCAAATCCTAGCTCTGATATTTTATTAATAAATTGAGTTTTAGCAAACCATTTATCTCATTAAGCTTTTGACTCTTCACTTTTTTAAGGGGAGGCTATTATTATCTACAATTAAAATAATTTGATGTTGCCACATTACTCAGATTGAATACAGAAATAAGGTTGAGAAAAAGACCCAGATATATATGGAATTTAGTGTATGATAAAGTTGACATCTCAAATCAGTTATAAAAAGAGGAATTTTTAAATAAATAGAGACAACTGTATAGCTATTTCAAAAAAGACAAAACTAGATCAGTACCTCACACCATACCCTAAAATAATCTCCAAATGCATCATAGAATTGGATGTTAAATAAAGGAAAATGTACAAGTATTAGAAGAAAAGAGGAAAACATGATTATGACTAATTTTCTAATAACCTAAGAGAAAAGAAAGCTTTTGTAACTGTGATGCAAACATATCTGCTCAATATTAAAAAAGGACATTTTTCCCCTAAAGATGAATAACAAACTAAAATGTATTTGCAGCTTATATCACAAAGACAAAGATCTGATCACTTTAATATAGAAAGAGCCTCCAGAAGTCTGCAAGAAAACCACTAAAAGCACAAGAGAACAATGAGCAGAAGACACAAACGACTACATATAGAAAAACAGAAAGACAAATGGCTCCCAAACACATGAAAAGATGTTCGGCATCACTGATAAGAGAAACAAAATTCCACTGAGATACTCTTTCATGCTACAGGTTGGTAAAAATTCTAATTTGATAACATGCTCTGTTGGCAAGAAGCAGCAGGAATTCTCACATATTTCTAGTGGGGGTACTAAGTATTAGAATCCCTATGAGAGTACTTTTAGCAATATCTAACAAAAGCACATATGAGTGTTTCCTATAATTCAGAAATCCCGTTTATAGGATTCTACTCTATAGCCATACCTCTGTAAATACAAAACAGCGTATCCACAATGTTATTTGTGACAGTATTTGTTAGGATAAAGTGAATAAGTAAAACTACTAAGAAAACAAAAATTTTAGTGTAACAGAAAGGAGTCACAAATATAAAAGCAAGAAATTTTAAGGGAACATTATGCAATATTAGATTTGAATTGGAAATATCAATATCTACTCGTGACTTTTAAAATATATATAAATTTCCTATCTCTGCTCACTAAAAGGCCTAGGAATCAGTGATACCCCAATAGCAATGAGCATATCTAGCACAAAGATCTTGGTGTCTATTTATCATTTTCTACTAAAAGGAGCTAGGACATCTTGTGAAATGGCTGACTCTGTATCTTGGGCAGCAAAAGTTCCAGAACAAGAAAGTCAATTTGAAGGGATTCCCCTAGGAAAATCTGATAACAATTTGAGTATCAAAAAGAATGATAATGCTTTTTTAAAAATTGAGAATCATTTGTCATTATTAGAATTGATTTTTACACCAACTTCTTATTCTAAAAGTTGCTAATTAAGAGGAAAGCAGTAAGTCAAAGAAATAACATTTTAAGATAATGAAAGAAAACTTATTTATAGAAAAAATGCCATGTAGAAGAAATGACAGAATGAGAAGAAGCAAGCTAGAGAGAGTAAACGTGGCAAAACGCTAATAATTGGTGAATAAGGTGAATCGTGTAAAGGGATTTGTTTACTTTTTTTTAAACTTTTCTATACGTTTTTAATTATTCAAAATAAAAGTTGGGAGAAAAGCCCAGTGGCATGGGAGAAAGTTGGGGAGACCCTTTTACATTAAAACACATCAAACAAATAAGAACCAAATGAATGCATGAACCATAATTGAATTTTGCTTTATGAAAAAAATTGGGATAAATAATTTGGGTGAATAGTAGGGGAATTTGAATAGGGACTAGCTATTAAATAACGTTAGAAAGTAACTGTTAATCATCTCTTGTGTGGTAACACCATTATAGTTTTATAGAAGATGAGTATTAAAATTACTATGTCTGCAACTTACTTTCAAATTGTTCTGTGAAGATAATCTGGCTATCTACTTAGGGAAAGATACATCAAAAGACTGATAATTCAATAGGTAGATAGATAACACATATTTGGCATACTGCTAACAATTATTGAATCCAGGAAATATGAACATTTATTGTATTATTCTTTCAACATTCCATTCAGTTTGAAAAGTACCATAATAAATTGCTGGAAAAATACAAATTAAAAACAATACCTACTTTGCAGTTTTGTAATGGAATTAAACATGAATAACCTAAAAAACAAAGAGCACAATACCTGATGGTGAGCAGATTCTCCATAAATGTTATTTTACTCTTTTCATCTTTCATACTACATTTTATAACACAGAAATCAATTAATATAAGGAGGAGATTGGGGATGCCTTATTGGGTTGAGTGGACAACTTTGGGTTTAGTGCACATGTGATTAAGTATGTTGGATTACCATAAAATTGTCCCTTGACTTCCATGTGTGTTAATTGGATCTTGTTGGCTAGTTCTGAATTTCCCAGAGGAAGAAAGGAATGCATATTTTCCCACTCTCAGTTCTAGTCCTTCCATTCAAACTCAGCCAAGTGAGAAACAACAATAATCCTCCCTGTGCATGTTCCCTCCACACACCAAACCTCCCACATGTATACCCATGCTGCAATGATTTAACACACCAATTGAGGACTCCAAATACCACATTCTTCTATCTTTGCCTTTAACTCCCTTACTCCCCTGCAGCCAGAACTGCTGTCAGTGTTTGAGATGAGTGCCTTTTAACACTTTCAATTTTGTCCATAACTGGGTCCTTATCATGGGATTTAACCAAGACATGCTTTAGATCTTAGCTCTTTCTTTAAAGCACCATGTTTCCCAAATTTACTTAGGTAAAAAAAATCAAATTTACCAAGTAGGTACTAGAATATTTGTAAAATATACAAAATTTTAGAGTTTAATATACAAACTAAGTTCCAGTTTCTCCTTTGTTATTCCATTTTGCTTTAAACATTTTAATCCTTGCTATTTAGCCTTTCATAACTATTCCATTTTGCTCTAGAGCAGGGAGACTCATTGACTAATGTAAGGAATTAGTAGGAAATTAGAATCAGGTAGTAAATTCCTAGTTCACCTCCAAGCACCAAGTGAAGTGACATTTCCTTTGTGAATCTTCCCAAACACTCAGACAGGGACCAAACCAGTCTATCCCAGTACTTAGCATATTACTAGACAACAGTCAAGGACTCATTAAATAATGACTAATCTCTAATAATATTTATCATATCATGGTATAACTATTTCTAATATCAGTCTATCTTCAATGGACCTAAAATTGGAAGGTTTTATTCTGGTATAGTTAAATGATGAATAGGTTTAGGAAGATTAATCTGGCAAGGATTAGGAAGAGGAATGAATTTGAGGAAGAACACACTGAAGGAATAGAGAAAGTTGACTATAAGTCACTATATGAAATGCCACAGAAAATTCCTTTAGACCTAGGGACCAAATCAAAGATCAGAAACAATCTATTCCTATCCATAAAACATTAGGCTGATGGCACAGGAAAGCCCAGAGTCTTATTTGTATGGCCTTGGAATTAAAGTTAAAATTCAGGAAATCATTTAAACCTTTAAAGCCTCAGCAAAAAGTAAGACACGATAGGAGAGCTATTTCAGTAGCAACAAATCCTTGCAGTAGATATTTGCATCACATAATGGTGGCAACTTCTTTGTTCTCATTCTGTATATTGTAGAAAATCAACATTACTATCATTAAATATTTATCCAGTACTTCTGCTAGATTGCTGTAGCAAAATGATTTTCTAACTTCTCTTCCTATCTAATTATAGACAAAATAGACAATATGAATATAAAGAGGCATAAACACACAACAAATAACATTCATATTGAAATATTTGCAGCTTTATTAAATAGTCACATGGCTAGAACTCTATGGAAAGACAAAAAATATAGGAAATACAGCCTCATAAAAATAAAATGAAATAGAGTCATGGGTTGCTAAACAACAGAGATACATTCTAAGAAATGTGTGTTGGGTGATTTCGGTGTTGTACGAACATCGGAATGTAATTACATAAACCTAGATGGTATAGCCCAATACACATTGAGACTATGTAATATAGCCTATAGTTTCTAGGCTGTAAACCTGTACAGCATGTTACTGTACTGAATACTGTAGGCAATTATAACACAATGGTAAGTATTTGTGCGTCTAAACATATCTAAACATAGACAAGGTATAGTCAAAGTGTGATATAATCTTATAGGACAATTGTCATATATGTGATCAATCATTGTTGACTGAAATGTTTTTATGTGGTACATGACTGTATAAAGCACAAGTGTTGGTAGACATAGTTGAATCTAAATCAGCAAAGATAAGAGGAAAATGGAAATACTAGAAAAGAAGGTGATAGAATTGGTGAGGATAAGCCAAGATGGATTTCAAAGAAGAGGTGAGGATAGAATGGATTTCATTTAAGTTGCTTTCATCTGCTCATTTAATTTACCAGATGTTCATAAGAACTTTTTCCTATTTCAGCCATGTTAGGTACTAAAGATCTAGAAACAAATAAGTCATTGTTCCTGTTGTCTAGGGGTTCGTAGTATAATGGGGAAGAATGGCATGTCAACTAACAATTGTCATTTACTGAGATAAGTGCTTGGGAAGGAGTTTGCAGTCAGGGAAGACTTCAATAAATATATATTTGAGGCTGAGTTAAAGTTGGAAAGCAAGAAATCAAAGAACATCATTCCAGTAAAAGTAAGTATGCAACGTACCTATGTAAGAGATACAATTGCATAAATGGTAAAGACCATTCTCCCTGGCAGAGGTAAATATATGCACAAATAAATGCTTGCAGACTGAATGATAAAGGAAGTTTGAGATGGCTCGAGTGTGCACAAAGAAGTGATAAAAAAGGTAGATGAGTAACTTTATGGAGGGCAAATTGGAAAGAACATTTTGTGGTATGTTGGTGATTTTGTATTTTATTCTGTAAGTACTGGGCAAAGTTTCTAAGAACAGACAATTAGACAAACAATGTAGAATTTATTAATATATGTATTTTCAGGACAAAGATGGGCATTCCTGGCACTAAGACAGACAGAGAAATCAGGACAGGGAGCCCTCCCTATTTTTCTTATACACTGTGCTGACTTATACACTGTGTTTCCCTTTTTGCTTGAGCTAAAATCCCCAATAAACTGCCTTTCTCAAGACCATCTCAAACTCTTGGTCTATTTCTCTTCACTGAGGGCCAAGAACCCATCAGCTAGTAACATTCTGGCAACCCAGATGGAACTGGGGTTCCCAGACCCCTGACTTAATGGACAATTCTCCATAGTAGTAGACAAGAAGCCCCCTGAGCACTTTCTGTGGTGTCTCTGCTACCTAGAGTGAGTTCTCTGACAGCTCAGAGATTACAAGGGCACCCCTTGAGCAATGCTGTTCACCCCTTCCCTTTCCTCCTTATTTGTAATTGCTGCTCTGATATCTCCTTACTCTACTTTTCCCCTTTTCCTTTCCTTCTCCTGTAGCCCCCTCTGTCCTTCTCCAACAACCCTTTCTCTTTTACTTTCTACTTATTTGGCTGAAATTTAATAGCCATTGGCTCCTGGGTTCTTTCTGTTCTGGTCTGGTCAGTTATGGCTGAAATCTGACAGCCTTTAGCTCTGGAATACTCTCCTATTTGGAGAGCAAGAGTTGTTTGAGGAAAGGAAAAGGGGAAAAGGAGTGAAAGGGGATTCCGTAGCAGCAATTTTAAATGAGGAGGAAAGGGAAGGGGTGAACAGCCAATTTGAAATCTGAGCTCTCAATTAGGTTGTCACAGTAAGGAATTCCTTCATCTGCTGATGACTTTGTTTTGGAAATTGGTTTCTTTTTGTTCTGGTCTGTCCTCCCTCAACTCCCTCACTCTTTCTATCCTTACCCCCTACTTTCTTGTAAAACTCTCTATCTTCCTCCTTTCTCCTCCTGCTTTGAATCTGCTGTTACCAAGCTACTGGTGTTAAGATAAAACTCACTGTTCCAAAGTTACTTAAAAGATTTTGTTTTTCTTATACAGTTCAGCCAGTTCTGGCTAAAATAGTAGCATTAGAAACTGATTTAAAATTAAGAAAAAAAAAAGAAAGATAAAAGAGGTTTTAAAAATCACAACTGTCATGAAAATGACATTACCCAAATTCCGGTCCCCAAATTTCCTTGAATTACCTATTGGAGCAAATCAAGTGTAGCCATGTGAAAAGGTCCCAGTTTCGTCAGAAATATTTAGAATAAGCTATCTTTCCTAAAATGGTTAGTTCGTATTGCTATCTTATGGCTATAATCCCAACATAAAAGCGATTGGATCTTAGTGTGCCTGTATACATGTTTAAATATGTTTATGTGTATATACATATAATATGTATTGTGTCTAGCATGCTACCTATTGGCTTATACATAAATGAGCACTCAAAAATTAAGTCAAAATGCTTTTCAAGTTCACACGAATCTTTAGGATATAAAACTGGTTTTAAAAATCTTTGGTGAGATAAATATTAAAATGTCTTCAGAAATATCAGCATACACTTGTGTCTCGATAAGTTTAATATTTGCCTCTGCTAAATGTTTAATATGTCAGATTTTGGCACAGACTTTATAAGACTATAAACCCAGCCAAAACAGGGTAATTTTTGTTTGTGCAATCCTTTTAACAAATAAGACTAATTTAAAATTTGTAGTTCAATAAAAACAACTAAATCTGAATTATTGGCAAAATGTATTTAACTTCAAGGATCTTATTTAGATGTTCACCTAATGTTCATACTTAAGCCCATCTCAAACTCTTGGTCTACTTCTATTTATTGAGGGTCAAAAACTAGGTGTTGACAACATATTTGGGGTATACTTAATCAAGGGCAGGTTGTGAGAATATGACCATACCAGCAACTGAAAATATATTTCTGATAAATATTTATAGATATATATACTTCTGATAAATATTTATCCTCAAATCTTGCTAATTCGAGAGATTATCACTTAATTTTTTCACAAATAAAATATTTATCATTATAGTTACACAATGAATTATCACTAAACCTCATTCTTGCAACACAAGAATAAACGTTACAACATGTAAAATACTTCAAGTAAGCCAGAAAAATTGCCCAACATAGAGTGGCAGTAATGCCGAAGCTAGAAGGAACTTAGAGTGTGTCTAGTCTAATCTCCTTAATTTACAAATGGGAGATAGATATGGAGAGTTGTCATATGACTTGTCTAAAGTTCATTCACCTCATATTTGGTAGTACCAAAGCTTTAAATTTTCTTTTCTGACTCCTGATTCAATGCTTGTTCTGCAACAGTTGACTGACACCCTTCAATGAAGGGGGGTTTTCTCTAAGAATGTGGCTCTGGTGAATCTTTGTCCACTAGGATTGCATTGCAGTGCCCTCATTTTGAGGCCACTAAAGCCTAGCTCTCACACAAATTGCCTAGGTGAATCTAACAGCATTTTTACCTCCTGATACAAAAAGATGGTTCTGCAGAATGACATGAAGCTTCTTGGAGGGAAGTGTGCAGGTGTCTCTTCTTAAGACATTGTTCCTGGAGAAGGCAGATTATCCTAACAGAGACTAAGTGTATGCTCTAAACTACTATCTTGATGTCATTGACAGAAACTATACAATAAATGGGTATTGCATGGAAGAATGACATCACTCTTACTTGGTAATGTCATGTGAGCAGAAAATAGTAAGAATTAGCTCTATTAGAAGTATTCTAAAGCCATTTTCTCCAGAGGTAATTGAAAAAAAATCTAGCTAGCTAGCATATCCAGCCAGATTTGCTTTTGAAAACACTTTCAAAAGAAACTCTCTGAAAAGTAAGTGATTTCCCTGTTTCCTTTATATGTTGTAGAAATGGCACTAAATACTTTAAGTCAGAGTAAAAGAAGGAATCTGCTGATACCTGGAAACATGGAATTAACATAAGTTGTTTTTTTTTTGTTTTTTTTTTTTTTTTTTTGAGACGGAGTCTCGCTCTGTCGCCCAGGCTGGAGTGCAGTGGCGCGATCTCGGCTCACTGCAAGCTCCGCCTCCCGGGTTCACGCCATTCTCCTGCCTCAGCCTCCCGAGTAGCTGGGACTACAGGCGCCCGCTACCACGCCCGGCTAATTTTTTTGTATTTTTAGTAGAGACGGGGTTTCACCGTGTTAGCCAGGATGGTCTCGATCTCCTGACCTCGTGATCCGCCCGCCTCGGCCTCCCAAAGTGCTGGGATTACAGGCGTGAGCCACCGCGCCCGGCCAACATAAGTTTTTAAATTGATTGTTATTCTAAGCATCCTCAATATTTATGCCTTAAAAGCAATTATTTCTCCAAAGGTTAATCAGAGTATTAATCTTTATATCTAGGTAAAACTCATTTATGTTATTCACTATTGGTGAGCTATGGATTTTCAGCTGTGTTTCTCAGAGAGGTGGTAAAAGTAGTTCATTCTCATATTTATGTCATCCTGCCACAATGAGCATGCAGTTGTTCAATTCATACCTTCCATGTGGGGTATGACTCTGAAAACCTCCTCTTTCATACTTATTTGTTTCTCTCAACATCACCTTTCTCACAATCCCATTTCTGATCCCTTGTATCAAGTGGGATCTCCTCTGACTCTGAATATCCACAGCCCTTTCCTTATTATAAAGAGTGCCAGGATGGGGAAGAAAGGGACAAACATGTATGTGTTCCTTCATTGCTGCAAGCAGTGTGTGACCCAGTTTACAGATGCACCCAACAAAAGATTAATTTTCATTAAATAATTTTAATGCTATCTAATTTAATCCTCACAACAATGATTTGATGATATTATTAAAAACTGTACATACTATGACACTTTGCATTTCTCTGGAAGCCTTTCTGTTTTATTATTGTGACTCCTCTAAGGATGATTTGTGTGTAAGGGGAATTAAGAGGCCCCAGGGCTGTTTTCTGGCACTTGCTTGAATTTCACTTTTTGCCAATGAGTGTGTTGAAGCCAGCTCCTATAAACAATATATTCTCTTTATCATGTGAGATAGGATTCCCATTCTATACATGAGGCAACAGGCTCAGATAAATAAATTTGTCCAAATTAACACAGCCAATTGGTAGCAGATTCTGAATACAAATATGGGTTTTCTCTTAGTTGCTGTTACTGCTGCTACTACTACCAGTAGTAGTAGCACTATTATTTTACCACTATGATCTTATGCCACAGTAAATTGTTTAAGTCCAATTTTTAAATCATAATCTTCTTGAAGAGTGGGGCCATGGCCTTTTTATATTTGTCAAATTCAAGTGAATATAATAGAATCAAAGGGAGGTCATACTAACTTCTAACCAAACACTTGCCCTTATTGAAAAATGCTTTTGTCTAACTCTTATCTCCTTTGTGATAAGATACAGACTATCAAAACCAAAACTGAAGTGAAATGAAAAACAATCCATCAGCCAGGTCTCTTGTTATAACTCACTCTTCATTTCTGTAATTTTAAAATGACATTTGCTATGACCATAAAATCTGCTAGATGTTACCAAAAATATAGAAGCATGAGCTGATAGCACATGTTGAGCTCCAACGAGTTGTAACCAATAGGTTATTTTGTTCTTGGCTGGCACAGCCTGGCTTCTGTGTCCAAGATAAGACATGTGACGTCTGTCTTTCCTTCTCCAAAACCATGTTGTAGCAGTGTATCTCATTAAAAAAAATATTACAACACATTTTTCTTTTCTGATATGTGATGTTCTAAAATGTTTCTGTCTTCCAAAAGGTATCAATAAGCATTTGGGGAGAAATACTAACATTTTTTGCGGTCAAATAGACATAGTTTAGAAAGAAAAAAAGCAAATTACCTACTGTGACACTGGCCATATCTCTGGAAGGCTTTCTATTTTATCATGGGGACTCCTCTAAGGGTGATTTGTGTCTCAGGGGAATAAAGTGGTCCCAGGGCTGTTTTCTGGCACTTGTTCAAATTTTACTCTTTGCCAGTGGGTGTGTTGAAGCAGTCTCCTATAGACAAGTGAGAGACAATTGTTTCGCGATCTAGTTGTTAACATGTTGGTAGCTTGTGGGAGTATTCACACCATAGATATCATGCTACAAATCAGAGACCCCCAATTTTTTGAGAGCCTGTTTAGAGAGCATCACTGCATTTAACTCTGGTAAATTTTATACAAACAACTAGTGTAAAATTATAAAGAGATAGGAATGCACTGGGGCACAATGTCTGGTTGTGCAAGCTGTTGTGTGCCCAAAGAAACCCACCTGGGGATAAGTGAAAACAGAAATGCAATTCACACTCTGGTGCCCAAGCTGTGTGCTGTGGCATGGTACTGTGACCTCCTAGGGGAGGTTATATTTTTCCATTTTGCAAAAATGTGCCTTGTGAGTTATCGATGATTCTGTTTAAGTCCGATTGTATACATCCCTACACTGATGCTCCCCAGGCCACCATCTGCAGTGTAACAACTGCTGATTACATGAGGTATATAATTCTTTATGCACCCTGTACTTCAAATAACAAGAAATAATAAGATAATAAAATTCTAGTTATTATCTAATCTCTAAGAACATATGTATTTATTTTATACATGAGTACCCTGTTGTTCAGAGAAGTTAGGAAACTTGTTCAAAATCACATAACTAATAAAAGAGCAGCAGTTCAACTCACATCTATCTGACTCTAACATCTCCCCAAATGGCTTGTGTGCTGACCTTCACTTGACATGACTGGAAATTAATTCTTTAGAGTACAAGTTACAGGAAAAGGTTTTAAATCTATAATAAACAAACAAATACTTACAAAATAGACTGCATTTTTTCAAAACAAATATTTCATAATTTTCCTCTTTTAATCATTTCAACTGCATTCTTTACTTATTTATGGAGAATAAAATCCAAGCTCAGAAAAATTAGAGATTAAGAAATCCAAGCTCAGAACATTAGAGTTCATTAATACTGAAAAGCTATGACATTCAACCAATCAAACACCAATAACAAGCAACACTTGTGCAGAATTTTACAGTTTACAAATGTTAATTGTTCAAGAAAAAATAAAGCAAGAGTGATGCTATGTGATTTCTGAAGCTAGGTCATAAGATGGATATGAATTCTGTTTGGCTGTCTCCCAGAAGGCTTGCCTTTGGAATTCAACCTTTATGTTGTGAGAAGTCCAGGCCACATGGAGAAGCCATGTGTAGCTGTTCCAGACTATAGTCCTAGTAAAGAAATCAGCAGAGAGCCAGCACCAACTGCCAAACATTTGAATGAATGAACCAGCAGATGATTCCAGCCTCTTTGTGTCTTCCCACTGAGGGCTGAGACATTCAGAGCGCAGACACATCATCCCTGCTGTGTCTTATCTGAATGCTTGGCCACAGAAGCATGAGAGATAATAAATGTTTGTTTTAATACACTAAGATTTGGGGAAATACACTAATACACCATGCAGAATAGATAACAAATACAGTAATCTTTAGACAGACCGCAGGAAACACTAGCAGACACACTAAAATCGTGCCTGAAATATAGTGGACACTGAACAAATATTTGTTGAATGAATAAAAGAAGCCCAATATAAAAATAATGTAGGCTTCTATAGTCTGAGTAGAACCACAACTTTTACTGACCAATATCTCTTTTTGTCTTTTCCTTTTAAATAATGGCAACTTTGGGCTGGAGGGAGTGACTCGTGCCTGTAATCCCAGCTCTTTGGGAGGCTGAAGTGGGTGGATAACCTGAGGCCTGGAGTTCGAGACCAGCCTGGACAACATGGAAAAGCCCTGTCTCTACTAAAAATACAAAAATTGGCCAGGCATGGTGGTACATGCCTGTAATCCCAGCTACTCAGGAGGCTGAGGCAGGAGAATTGCTTGAACCCAGGAGGCAGAGGTTGCAGTGAGCCAATATTGTGCCATTGTACTCCAACCTGGGCAACCAGAGAGAAAATCTGTCTCAAGAAAAGTAAATAAATAAGTAATGATGGCAACTTCCTCTCCAAAACCATTAAGAAAACAATCCCAGAATGAGAAAGCCCTGCAAATAACTCAGAGTAAAGTACTGAAAAATCTCCAGGGATTAGAGTGCAAATACATACGCCTATTTTGTTTTGCTTGTTTTATTCCACATGAGAGCCTATTCAAATAATATTTTCTAACCCTTCAGTGAAGAGAACTTAAAAGTGAATTAACTCATTTGTAATCTTGGGAGAATATGAACATTGTCATGTTAAATAGAGACATACGAGAATCAGAGGATAGATGAGAGTATGTGCTGAAGTTAAACAAGTTTCACATTCTGATTCTATCCCTTTTTAGCCAGGTGGCAGTATTACTGGCAGTTAACATTAAAAAATATATTTTATCATGTTTCAGGTACAATTTTATGTGTACTACATGTATTCACCACTTTAGTTCTCACAGAAATTATATAAACTATTATTAGCCCTATATTGTAAATGAGGAATCCGAGGCACAGAGAGGTCAAGAAACTCCAAAGTCACACAGCTAGTAAATGCAAAGATAAGACAAGAGCTCATGCTCTTAGCCTCTCTAAACCTCTATGTACTTAATAAAAGAGGTTAATAGATGCACACTGTTAACAGTGCATTGTTCATTATTACAAATTTCTTAGGAGGCAGCATGTCACAGTGGCTCAATTTGTTTAATATAAAAAAGCTTAATAGCAATGCCTGTTAGAGTCTTATATAAATGAGATGATACTTATAATGTGTTTACAGTAGTGTTTGAAACGCAGTACACAATAAACAATTATTTTTCTATCCACATTGCTCAAATATAGTTTTAAAAAATAAAATCATACTATACATTTTCTTTGTAGCCTTCTTTTATGCCCTACGATAATCCATGTTAATTAAAATGTATCCATCAATTTCATTGGCAGCATATAATTCTAATGCATGATTATACTATAATTAAACCGATCCCTATTTGTAGGGATGCAGGTTGTTTACATTTTTTCTAGTGTAAATAATACTACATATGAACATCCTTATGCATAAATCTCTTCATAGTTTACCTTTGGATAAATCCCTGAGAATAGAACTTCTGGATGAGAAGATAATAATCTAATTTTGATAACAGAAGGAAACCCTGTAGAGTAAATGATCTATTCAAAATCTTACAGAACCAGAGTTAATGCCAGGACTAGAAAGAATGGTCTTTAAAACACAGTTATATAACTATGTATATTTTTTTCAACACAAAGTGTCAAAACAGATTAAGGCCTGTCAGCTAGTAAAAATCTAGGCTTAAGCTGAACCCGGATTTCCTGAATCCCAAAACTAGAATCTTTGACATATAAAAGATGATTTGTGTAAGGCATCTTCTTTGCATAACAATAAAATCAGAATAACTGGCTTAGGTGCTTTGCCACATAAATGAAGAGTTTTAATAGGCATAGGTGTTACATTATTTGTGACCTGGTAAAATACTACTCCTTTAGTCTATTATAATTCTAAGAAATAAGAACCATGGTACATAAAATGACAATCTTGCTGGAAAATCTTCACTGTACTGTTTGCTTATAAGAGAGGAAAAGTGGGCCGGGCGCGGTGGCTTACGCCTGTAATCCCAGCACTTTGGGAGGCCGAGGCGGGCGGATCACGAGGTCAGGAGATCGAGACCATCCTGGCTAACACGGTGAAACCCCGTCTCTACTAAAAATACAAAAAATTAGCCGGGCGCGGTAGCGGGCGCCTGTAGTCCCAGCTACTCGGGAGGCTGAGGCAGGAGAATGGCGTGAACCCGGGAGGCGGAGCTTGCAGTGAGCCGAGATCGCGCCGCTGCACTCCAGCCTGGGCGACAGAGCGAGACTCCGTCTCAAAAAAAAAAAAAAAAAAAAGAGAGGAAAAGTGACTTCTTTAATGATGACATATATTTCTAAGCCTCACACATCATTTAAACACCCATTACTCTTTGCCCTTCATCAATATTTTAGGAACACTATAAAACTTGGATTGTTCTTGGAAATAATTCTTTCATTTTTGCAGTAATTTGTTTCACTACCAGTAAAATTAGATAAATACCCTTAACTGGTACAAACTATTTCTCTTAGGTTTGAGTCAAGAGAAGCCAAAATGAGTCCTCAGACGGTGACGTGAAGGCTCTGTCTAATATACCTTTCCTGAGTTGGATTTCTTCTTTCCTTTATTCCATCTTACTCTTGTTCAGATATAATTCAATAAAATCATATTATTTCTAATCAATTAATTTCCTTATTCCTCTAATATATATTCTGAGGGCCTACCAAGGCCTAAAAATAAAACTTTAATACAATATGTTTCCTTCCTGCAAGAAATTCTTAATCCAACAGATGATGTGTCCTTAAATTATTTTTGAAATATAATCCCTTACAAATTTAAACTAGGCTTAAGTAGATAGCCATATATTATAATGGAAAAGTAGAACACATGCAAAAGGAACAGTAGGAACATATGTTAACCAAAGACAGGCATTAGAAAAATATATATTTTTAATTGATGCCATGAAAAATTTAAAATTTACAATTATTTGGAGCTTCAGTATAATAGGTAGGAAGACTTAGTTTAAAGGAAACTACATTATGACCATTCAACCTACTAAAAAATATAATAAACTGAAATGTTGTTCCATAATTGCCATAAAGAGAAGCAATTATTTATCTCAGGGAGAAGCAAGATATTGGCACTTAAGGGACAAAAATAGCAAACATTAGTTTGCTGTTAAAATGTATCCTCCTTTTCTCATTCCTTTACTAGTATCTTAGAACTTTATTTCCCTTGTTTCTTAAATATGTATATTTCATAAAAACTCAGACTCTTAAGAAATGTTTTGCTTACATTCTTCTCGTCATACTATTTCATGGTCATGCTGTGCAGAATGACAGTGATTTTAAATAGACCTTCATTACACTCCTTAGCAACCTGAAAACAATATGGAAATCTATTATTTTAATTTCTTTTAATCTTGAGAACCCCAAAATCTTTAAGTTGTTTCCTTTACCCATGAGTCGTTAGCCATCATTATACTGTTTTGCCTTATCTAAAAAGGCAAACGAGTGAGTGACTTTCTGAGGCTCATGAGAGGTGTCAGTATGTATGGAGCTGCAGTAATCCCCCACGTTTTAGGGATAAGACTGTTTAATCCTTGAGAGTTGCATCAGTGAAACAGGCAGTGAATGAGATTAGCCATCTTTATGTAGAAGAAAATATACTTCCCAAATCAGATAAGAAGAGCTGGCCCTGTAGATAATTCCTTCACAGAATATGGAATCTAGTTTCAGAAAGATATAACTAAAACATAAGTTTTACAAAAAAGAAAAAAAGAAAGAAAAAAATGGTATACACTGTGCTAATCCCATTATTGGTATGAAGAAATGCCTGGGTTTTGGAGTCAGAATTTCTGGGCTCAAAATCCAGCTCTTCTTCTTACTGTGAGACTGAAATATTTATCTAGTCTCTTTGGCCCATCAGTATTCGTTTTTTGTTTGTTTGTTTGTTTGTTTGTTTGCTTGTTTGGTTTTTGTTTCTTGGGGGTTTTCTTTTTTCTTTTTTTTTTTTTGAGATGGGGTCTCACTCTGCTGCTCAGGCTGGAGTGCAATCGCATGATCTCACCTCCCGGGTTCAAGCGATTCTCCTGTCTCAGCCTCCTGAGTAGCTGGGACTACAGGCATATGCCACTATGCCTGGTTGATTTTTGTATTTTTAGTAGAGACAGGATTTCACGATGTTGGCCAGGCTGATCTGGAACTCCTTACCTCTGGTGGTCTGCCCACCTCGGCCTCCCAAAGTGCTGGGATTACAGGTGTGAGCCACTGTGCCTGGCCCAGTAATCTCATTTATAAATAAGGATAATATAACTCCCTCTAGAATTGAGACTCAAAAGAGATAATATAGGAAAATACATAGAACAAGGCCTAGGATACTGTTAGCGCTCAATGAACAGTACCTGCTATTATTAATATTTTGTCTATCATATGGATGTTTACTATTCCTGTGGTTTCTAGTTGTCTTTTTTTATTTGGTATTTTATTCCTTAACAGATTATTTTCAAACACCATATCATGTTTATCTTGCCCTATTTTTTGCTTTATCCCTGATTATCTTTCAACTCTGCATCATTAGATCTCTTCTGCTGAGTCTTCTTTTACCCAGAGGCCTCTTGCCCAGAGTTCTATCAGAGGCTACCTGAGGTAAATGTTACTATTTCCTCTCTTGTCTTGCTTGGCCTTATCACCTGTAAAATGAGAAAATAGTAGTACTTATCTCACAGAATACTGAAGAGAATTATATGAGGTAATTCATGTGAAGGGCCATACGTAGTATCACACATATAATTACCCAGTGGATGGTAGTCAACATCATTTTTACCCACAATGTCTTCAGAAGTGGCTTCTACTAAAAAGCCTTCTCTCATTTTTCTCCAAACTATCCCTAAACCTCAGTCCACCCTTCCAACTCTGGCTTTGTTTCTAGCTCTGTGCCCTCTGCTCCCAAAACACCCAATAAGTCAAATATAGCATTTTCTGCATTCTATCAAAATTGCTTATATTTCTCTTTCCCCCATGAAACTGCAACAACTTTGAGAGCCAGTAAAATGTCATACTGCAACTTCCTTGCCTCAGTGTGTAGTAACATGAATGCTCCACCCAAATGCACTGAATTGTTTCTACAAAACTCAGGATCAGACAGGGACTTCAACAAACTCATCTAGGTCTGTCCCCAAAGTTTTATGTGCATATTCAGCAGTCCCTTTCTCCGATATCTTTACTTCAGCAAACTTTTCTATTACATTGCATTAAATTATCTATTTTTCTTTACCTTTATTTATTAAAGATATCTATTTCCAGCATACTTCTAATATTTTCTCTTTAAGCTGAGCAACAAAATATAGATAAATACATTTCTGCAGGTAATACAAGCTATCTATTCTCCTGAAAAGAGAATTGCAACAAAACAAAACAAAACAAGAATCTTCTTTTTTAAAAGCTAAATAAACAAAAAAGAATAAATGCATAGGTAACCCAGATAAGAATTCTTTAAAGCAGCTGCTTGCCAAGCAAACATTGGTTCTTTATTTCTATAATATAGCCTCATGGAAGTAATCTTTCACCAAGAATGTCTTGGTATTCTCATAACTTGTTAGTGTCAAAGGATCCAGGCAAAACAACTAGTTAGAAATCCATGATCAAAAATGTTGCAGGTGCAGGACTTAAAAAGGGCCTATAGTATGAGAACATTTTTGAAAACATTGATTATGTCAGTTAATAATAATAAAACCTTGAGCAAGCTCCGTAACTTTGTATTGCCTCATCTGTAAAAGGGTGGTAACACGATCTCCCACAGAACTGTTGAGAGGTTACACAAGATCATTAATGAGAAAGTACTTTGTAAATGTTGAAGAATAAATCTAATATAATGCCTAAGCATGGTAAAACCCTGAATTTTGGTAGTTCCAAACAACAGCACACTGCTTCATATTATTTGGGCCCATGTCTTTCTATTTTTCCCCAAAGATGAAGTCCTTTGAGAGCAGAAATATTATCTTATTCCTAGTTTGCTTCCCAAAGTTTATGACTTAGTAAGTGAAAATAATAGGTGTTTTAAGACTGCTGAATGTCTGAATAAATGAAGATGAATGGAATGAATGAACAATGGGTAACAAAAAATTAAATGAGTAAATTCCTTTTCTGATTTGGGGAAAATATTTGCCAAAATATTTTAGTGGAGGAGAAAAATGTTGACTATGGTTGTCAAATAGAGAACTGTTCAAACATTAGGCCAGAGAATATATAATAAACTTATAGAGACAAAAGCATTCAATGTAAAACTCACTCAATTTTTTGGACTCATATAACCTGGAAACAAATGGTCATTATTCATTAAGGAATACATAAAGAAGGACATCTGCATGTGGTGATTAAATTACAATTAAACTGCCTGGGCGCGGTGGCTCACACCTGTAATCCCAGCACTTTGGGAGGCCGAGGCGGGCTCATCACCTGAGGTCAGGAGTTCAAGACCAGCCTGGCCAACCTAGTGAAACCCCGTCTCTACAAAAATACAAAAATTAGGCAGGCACGATGGCAGGTGCCTGTAATCCCAGCTACTTGGGAGGCTAAGGCAGAAGAATCTCTTGAGCCCGGGAGATGGGGTTGCAGTGAGCCTGGATCATGCCATTGCACTCCAGCCTGTGCAACAGAGCCAGACTCCGCCTCAAAAAAAAAAAAAAAAAAATTAAACCCTGCTTACAATTAGTCTCTGTAAGCAGAAAGAAACTTAATGCTGGACAAATGAGGAAGCTGAAACTACTTTTTGCACTGTCGTTCTGATACAATTAATAGCATAAAAAACCACACATTAAGTAAGAAGAGGACCTGAGCTCCTCCAAACACTCTTAATTGAAATAAGGTATCGTTACGAGTTTATCCAAAAACCTTTTTAAATCTGTAGGAAGAGGGTGGATGGAGGGGAGGAAAAGCAGTTAGGTACTTTTGAATTGCAAAATGAAGAAAATAATATTACCTTCAGAATTATGTAAATCATCTGAAAGAGGTAGAAGGGTTTCCAGGTCAACAAGACCTGAATGCCGCCTAATTGAGTTCATTAATGGATCTAAGGAAAGAATATACCTATGCAATGGAGAGTTCGTTGGCCAGTGAGGCAACCAACTCTTGCCAGAGGCAAGGAGTCTCTGAGACAGTGTCTGGCAGTGCATGTCATAGCTCTATTCCCTCTATTCTATTGGCCTTACCAGTAGATCTTTATGAGAGTATAGGCATCTGGCAATTACATTCTTTATGTTGCTAGAGGGACAGCAGGAGTCAGACCATGAGGTCATTAGACTTCAGACCAAGTATGGTCACCAGGTATATTCACCAATATCCACTTCCTCTCTACTGTGGGGTACAAGAGATGGTTGCACCTCACCTCCTTAAACTTAGGTATAGCAATTTAGGTATAGCAAGTAAATAGATATTTACTTTAGCCAATGAATGTGAGTTTAAGCAACATATGTCACTTCTTGGTGGATGATTGTAAAAGCTAGTGTAAGATCCTTCATTATTCCTTTCCCCTTGCTGAAACAATTTCATGAAGTACACCCTCTATCATCTTGAGCTCCTAAGTGAAGATATCTTAGAGCCAGATACTCACCACTCACTGTGGACACAACGTTTAAGAGATAAATCCATCTTAGAATTTAAGGATACTGAGATTTTGTGGTTATCTGAACTGGATTAAGCTAGCCTACTCAGACACAGGTAAGCTGAGGGTTATCATTTGGCTCCCTTTATAATTTCTGTACTAAGGGATAAAGAACTGGTTAGAGTATATGGACATTTAGTCAGCTTAGAAACTTTTTTGCATTAAAATTAATAAACTCTAGTAAGTATCTATTCATCTCCAGCAGTATCTTGTAAGCTTTACTATTATGAAGCAATATCCCCAATTTCGATTGGCTCTGGGATGTTGGCAAATTAAGAGTTTTTGAACTTGCAAAATAAAAAGCTTGATCCTGGAGCTTGATAAGTTCACAAAGGAAACTCTCCCATTTGAATAATCTTTCAAGTCATGTGGCTCTTTCTGACCACATCTAACCCATGTCCACATCTGTTTATTAGAAGAGTTAACAGTAGTCACTGATGTTTTAAATTTGAATAACCTACTGGGGTCTTAATATTCTATGCATTTTAAATGGCAAACTGAGTCTCTAACACTTTATTGTACATCTACTATACACCAGACCACAAATGCTTTTATACAAATACAACTTCATAATTTTCATAAAAGCCATGTAAGGTAAATTTAATCCATCCTCAATTTAGAGATGATACACCTGTGGCTTGCTTAAGTAATTGACTGCACAGCTAACACGGAGCCAGAATTTCAATTCAGGTATTCTAGGTCCAGAGGTCTTTACACAGTAAAGAATTTAATTGGATGTTCCTAAATCAGCTAAAAGAGCCTCCTGTATGCAATGATTTGGTAAAAATGTCCCTATTTACCCCTTCTCTATGGTACTTAATTTGATATACTTTGAATATATATTTCTATTTTTGATTTTATTCATTAGCAATAACAAACAATACCCAATAATGAGACTAAATAACATAATTCCTACAGAGCCAAAGTGAGTCATGTGTAACAATTTATAAGAAACCCCCAAATAACTCTAAAGGATGATAATTGAATAAGCATTTGACACAAATTTGCTGAACTCATTCCAAAATGGTTTTCCCTGACTCTGTGGTCATTGAACTAATCAATATAATCTTGCTTAAATAAGTAGTCAATATGTATGGCTCTCAGAAGACAGGTCTATAATATTTCTGCTTTAAGACAGATATGGCACTACAGAAGAGACAGGATCAAACAATTGTGAATATAGATTCCACATCATTTGCCTGTGTTTTTCGGTGCCATCTGGTTCCTCCAAACTTGATAAAGGTTTTGTGAGAAGTAAATACATCAACAGCAGAAACAGCAGACCATATGAAGGTCCTACTGTAGTGTAGGCATATAATTGGGTACTCATTAAATGTTAATTCTCTTCCTGTTTCTTTTATTATTTTGTGTTAATCTGGTTAGGTTAGGTTTGTTGTAAGAATGCAGTAAACCTGAAATCTCAGTAGCTTAATAATACAAAGGCTAGTTCCCACTCATTGCAGGTTAGGGCACTCTGATCTATATAGTCATTCAAGGATCTAGACTAACACACCACATTTTGTAGCTATACCATCTAAAACATGAGGTCTCCTTGATCCCTGTGTCAGGAAAGAGAATGGTAGAGGAAAGGCAACCTGACATTTCTGTGCTTTGATCTGGGAGAGACACATATGCCTTTTTCCACAATCTATTGGCCAGAACTAATTATATACCCCTGTCACCTATAAGGGGACCTAGTAATGTGGAGTGGCAGACGGGGATAGCCTCATTGTCTTTGTCATGCCTTCCCTATCTCTATAAATGAGGTAGATCTCAATAAAGGGTTGAGTGATAAAAGTATTATCTGTGAGTAGGCCCTCTAAGAGACCTTTAGCAAGGCTCAAGCACCTTAAATTTTTGAAGATTATGATCCATAAGTTCATCTGTCCCAGACAGATTTAACACAGAGTGGGTTAGGTTTTGGTTAGACTTGGTTGGAATAAATCATCATTTTTCTCCTCTGATTAAATTATCCAAAGTTGGAGCCCTCTTTGAGCTGACCACCTAGGCCAAATGAACTTACTGATTCTGCTTTCTGTTTAGGTTCTTCCTAGTAGTACAAGTTTAAGTCCCAAAGTTGCAGGGTGATGTGAACCACATATTAATTATTTACATGTTTATGCGAGTGACAAGATGATTTCCTTCTATTGGAAATAGGTGTGAAAATCTGCCTCAAATGACACTTTTTACTCTCAGAAACAGAAAAGAAGGTGAAAAGTCTTTCGAGCAAATGCAGGAAAAAGTCCTATGAATGTTCTTGGAGTAATGTATGTATCAGCCACTAATAAATTTCCTCATCATTGGCTTAAAAAATCAGCTACCCCAAGACAAGGGAGTGAAATATCTTTCTAATTATACATGCATTCAATAGCTCAATAGTTATTTGATACTCCTGTGTCAAACATTGAACATATAAAGATATTCAAGACCCTGGCTCTGAGTATGTTGCTAGCAAAAAAAAATGTGCCTCTTGATAAATTGAAGATATAATGCATGTATAAGACATTCTAGAAGGAGGATATAGATTCTTCTTACTCCGACCTGAGAAGGCCAACAAAAATAATGGTAAGACATCTACTACCCAAAATTGGAAGTGAGTGTAATAGGAAAACTTACATAGAAACTTTGTTTTCAGAAGAAATGTCTAGCGGTCATAGTTAACTTATTTTACCTAGTTGCTTAGGCAACCAAAAACCAAAAGAAAAACTATGGGAAAAGGTACAGAATGATTAATCAACAATTATTAGTCTTTTTTTCAGAGTCCGTGTTTATCTGAAAGTTATAATTTGTTTACTTGGTTCTAAATATATGAGTACCGATGACAAACTCATCTTGTAATTCAAGATAAACCATAAACTCAGTGTTTATAAAATTATCATTAACGTAAAAATACTTAACACAGTGCCTAGCTTAAATAAAATGCTTGATAAAATTTAGCCACTATAAATATTGTTTCATAAGAATTAATATTTATTGGCATAAAAATCTCAAAAAGAATAGAGTAACAGAAAATCTCTCTGGCTATACAGCTGATGGTCATCAAGGGGAAAGAGTCAGATGTATTTTTATTGCCAAAGTTCTAAAATAATATAAAGTTTACTCACTTCAGAATGTCCTAATAACTTAGGTATTTTATGAAAACTTTTTAATTCAATCCTTTCTAAATAAAGGTATTGTGAAAGATACTGTAAGTTCTGTAAGATACAGTAACATACTACTCCAGCCTTTAGGATGCTCAAAAGCTAGTAAGAATGTTAAGAGAAATACAGAGATAACTATACTGAGGTTCAGCCAGAGGATAATTAAGAAAAACCATGGGGATTGTGTAAAGGACACAGCTGGGAAAAATGAGGAAGGCTTCACCAAGGAAGTACCACTAAAATGGCATTGAAAAACAGGAGGATTTCAACAGGTGAAGAAAAAGGTGAAGAACCAGTTGGGGCTAAAGTGGGAGTACATTCCATGTGAACAAATACGGAAGGAAAAAGCACCTAATGTATTTCAGGAAGATAATCCCATTTTATTGGAGACAAAGTATTCATGGATCAGAGATAGAATTGGATCAAATTAGAGATAAATTTGAATGACAGAGTAAAAAATAATTGTAAAGCTCAAGACATACTATCTTTAATCTTTGTGTTCTCTTTCTCTCACTTTACTGAAAGAAACTTCCAGCATTGCCACTCAGAATCCTGCTTTAGGTGTTGATAACAACCAAAGGAAACTCAAATTGGGAGAAAGAGGCAGTTTAGTTTTTAGAATTAGAAAACAACCTGTTGAAAGTCAAAGAGAAGATCAGAGAAAAAAGAGTTGTATCATACCAATAGACGTGGAAAGACAATAGAGAAAGAGGAGGCCCCAAGTGCCCAGTGACTTCACTGGAAAAGAATCCTGGGAGGTGGTAGGAGAATAAAGTTCGGGAAAGGATGGTAAGATGACCTCCAGATCTTGTTGGAATTGGGGAAGGCCTTAGTTGATGGCCATGGTCAAAGTCATCTTGCTGCATGGGAGCTTTGCCAACTGAGCCAAGTTAGCCTCTTTGCTGTTGGGTATAGGTTTTCCAAGCTGTGACTCATCCAACAGAAGGATCCCCTTCCTTAGCCCTGAGATTTGTATGTATTCCTATTTAAACTGCTCTCTTATGTGTGACCAGCACCCTGCATTTTCCATAGTTAAGGACACTTGCAAGACAGCTTACTCTGCTTCCCCATCACCACCTCACTGCTTCTGAGCCAGAAAGTGGGCTAGAATCCAAAGGAGTGGTGGCTATGTAAAAGATGCCTTTCACACCAAGTAAGCTTAAAGGGACTAGATTCCTATATGAGGTGAAGAAAGATGACTGCAGATTTTCAAAAGACCTGGTAAAACTAATAAATACTGTAGTTTATGTGTAACTTTTAAAGGTCTGTGACTGTACACCTAAATAAATGTTAAATATTTGTAGAATTGATCCAATAAACTAAATGTCAGCTGGGGCATAAAGATGTGCTGCCTCTCTTCAAGAGTATTCAGGTAAGGTATATTCACTGGAATATTCAAAGATGAGATCTAACTCACCACAACTGCTCAAGTGTTCATAATAGTATCAGTGCTTAAGGCTCAGAAATACTGAATAATTTCACATAATATTGTAAACCTAATAGATTATAGAGAGGACTCAAATTAGTTGTTCTGTCTCTCTTTTTTTTCTTTCTATAATACAGATTCATCCCCTGCATGGCTTTATGTTTGGGACTTAAGGGATAAAGTCACTTCAAAGTTTATGATAGTATAAAACAAAAGGCACTGCAATATTTTTCCTTTTATTAGGTATTATCTGTCTTTAGTCTCAGCACTGATTATTTATGTTCCAAAGGATAATGGTGGTTCATCTTTCTTCTACATTTTAGTATAGGCAACTTTATTTGTACACTAACTGCTTTTTGACCATTATCACTTATTTTTCTTCCTAAACCACCTACTATTCCTATTTAAAAATGTGTTTCTGAAATATATCCCACTAAACACTCCATTCCCTGCTTCCAGTGAAAGGAACACACAGTCCCTTAGGACTCAAAAATATTCTATAGCTCTCCATAGTCTACAAAGTAAAGGTTATACCCTTCCCATTGATATACCATGTTCTCCTCAACCTGTCCCCATTTTATTAGACAAACCTAGCTCCTAATAATTTATGTCAGTTGGCTTTCATTTCAACCAAAGCAAAACGCTGGCTCTAGGATCTCACATTATATGCCAGTATGATGCTTGTATTCGTATTATTCCTTCTTTCTAGATTGATTTACATGGACTTTTCCATGCATCCAAATGCAACATGACCTTTAATGTTCACCTCAAAATTTAATTCCTCCATGAAACCCTTCCTAATCATCCATATTCAAAGTATCTTTTCTATATAAAATTTCATATATTCTATCATGTCTTGGAATTATTTTTGCCGGAGGACTATAAGAAAGAAGATGATATGGTAGAGGAGAAATAGGGAAGAAAAAGGAGAAAAAAGAGGCAGAAAAAGTTAAAAAGAGAGGAAAAGGAGGAAGAGGAAGTACCAAAAGAAAAATAGAATAAAAGAAGATATTTTCAGAAGTGTTTGAATGAATGCTATTAAGAATGATTATTTAAAAGGTAATCATTAACAAATATCGAGAAATCAGGACATTCAGTGGTTAACAAGAACACAAGCTCATTCCCAGCTCTATGATTTAACAGATCTTTGATTCTGGGAAAGGAAAGTTCCTTAGCCCTCAGCTTTCTCATCTGTAAAATGGAAATAATAGCAGCTATCTTACAGCACTGTTGTGAGGATTAAGTAAGATTGTATTACTAAAGTGCCTAAAACATCTGGTTAATAGTTTCAAGTTCCATAAATGGAAATGCTTTTATACAGTTGGAGGTATGGTTTTACAAGTTCCTTTAAACCAGAAAGGTTTTAGCTTGGATTCAGTAGAAAAGATGAAATTCCCAGCTTCTAAATTCCATTATTGTAAAAGTACCAAGGTCTGGACAGCTGGCAGGGCTGATTGAACAATATCCTTATGTGAAAAGCTCAGGAAAACTAAGCCCTGGTTTAATAACTTACTGGCATCTGTTTAATCATAGGTATTGATGACTCTCAGTGGAGATTTAATTTTTGGTCCCTGGAAATAGGCTATTGATGTCTTGACAGAAACAAGCAGAATAACAACTAGCTGTTGGTCAACAGGAATACACACACACACATATATGAGCAAAAAAAAAAAAAAACCGACAGATTTAATAATTAGATCTAAATGTGTTTTGGTAAAAGCAATGAGAATTGCCTGAGAAGGATAAGAAACATATGAACCTATGAGTACATCAAAACCCAATGGAACCAAATGGTGCCTAGTTTTCTTGTTTTGACATCCTCTATTTTCTAGAGTCCTGGAGAGTAGGAATAATGACAACTAAAAAATCCCATTCTAACAGATCTGAATGGTTGCGTGTGTGTGTGTGTGTGTGTGTGTGTGCACGCATATGTGTGTTACCATACTTAATTCTCACTAGCTCTCCAGTGCATTATCTTCATATGGGATATTGTGAAATTGAGGATAAAGAGATTAAGACATTTACCTAGGTCATCTCAGAGTTAGTGGTAGAGCTAGAGTATGAAATCAAGAAGGATGCCAGAACCACTCCCCAACATAAAATCTAAATAATAGGAAGAGGTAGAATGTCAGAGCACATTGCCAAAGTCAGGGGAAATCGGAAGCCAGGTATGGTGATATGGTTTGGCTGTGTCCCCACCCAAATTTCATCTTGAATTCCCACGTATTGTGGGACGGACCTGGTGGGAGATAAGTGAATCAGGGGCAGGTCTTTCTCGTGCTGTTCTCTTGACAGTGAGTAAGTCTCATAAGATCTGATGCTTATTATAAGGGGGAGTTTTCCTGCACAAACTCTATTTGCCTGCCGCCATCCACGTAAGATGTGACTTGCCCCTCCTTGCCTTCTGCCATGATTGTGGGGCCTCGCCAGCCAGGTAGAACTGTAAGTCAAATTAAACCTCTTCCTTTTGTAAATTGCCCAGTCTTGGGTATGTCTTTATCAGCAGCGTGCAAACAGACTAATACATATAGTTACCAAGATGGACGCATTGTCTAGGACAGAGAAGGAAGATAATTGTATGACCACATCCTTGTTTGTTCTAACTGGGTTTCTAATATGGTGAACACAGCTGCCATTAAGAAACCAATTTTAAGAAGTATTCTATAGACCATTTTAGATGGTCAAAGCAAGTGGCAGTTTTGCTCATAGCTGACAGTGCCTACCTCAAAGTTATAAACACATTTCCAACTTCCACTTGCAGTCAAGTTCCATGGTTTTTAAAAATTACAGAAATCTTTTTTCTTGCTACATTCCTCTCTAAAATGCTCACACTGTGAATGTTAAACATGTGTTTTACCTAATACACTTTCCCTGGTGGTGTGGCCTGGTCATTGATTAAGCTCCTTTCCCAAGATCCACATTCACATTTCAATCTTTTGACTTTATCTCCTATAAAAGGAAAGTGTGTTACTTTCCCATTGCATTGTAGAGATTGTTGCTAAAAATAACAAGGATTGTTACATTCTAGAGGCTTTTAAAAAGACATTTTAAGTAAACATGAGGTAAAAAATTATGACCGAACAGAATTTATAAAATAGAGTGTTGATTTAATTTTATACACGAGAGATATAAATTTAAGACTTTTCAGGCTGAAATATGTTACACTTAAGAAGAGAGGCACCAACTGTTCTAGTATGAATAAAAGGGTTTTTAAAATTATTTTACCCCATAGAATCTATGTTCTGAAGAATTTTTCTGCCAAGCTAACTGCATATAATCAGTGATGATTTGATTTTTTTAACTATGTTCAAGTATATGTGGAATAATCAAGACAAGCTTCTAATCAGTCCAAGCAAATCATTGTCAGTAGAGTGGGTGATATAACTCCATCTTTCTTTCTTTAGAATGCACAGGCTTTTGTAGAGCCAATGTTCTACTGGATTAGGCTTTCTGATATATTTAAAGTAGCACAAGTAAGGACTGAGGCTTTGTAGCAGGTAAATTAGAGTTTGAATACTGATTCTATCATCTAATGTCTGTGAGACCTTACACAATATATTTAGCTTCTCTAAACCTCAGGTTCCTCAGCTGTATAATAAAGAAAATAATCACATATAACTCACAGAAGTAATGTGAAGAGTAGAATAATGAATGTAAAATGCGTAGTGCAACACCTAGCATATTTAGTAAGTGTTAGTTGCTGTTTTTGTCATCCTCATCATCATCCTAACCACAATCACCATCATTATTATTATGTCATCTTTATGATTACTGGATTCAAGAAGTGTAGCAGGCTTGGAAACTTTAGGTTGAGAAGTACTGTTTTAAATGGAGTGTCTTGTGATTTTACACTTAAGTTCCAATAGACAGTTTTAACCATCAGACCAAAGGAATTATATATAATTCCCAGGGGATACCAACTTTTTAAAGGCATGCTTATATAATAATATTTCTAATGGTCAGGTTCCTGATGTTTTGATAAAAGGAACAGTTTTTCTATGATCTTAAAATGAAATGGCCATTGGGTATGGGAAAGAAGAGTGTAGAATAATGGTGGACAATATGAGATAAGATGGGATGACAAGACATGATTTACAGTCACATTTCCTTTTCTACCTGAAGTGTCCATCAGCTTGGGGACATGGTGTATGTCCATCAGCTTGGGGACATGGTGTGATGGTGGATTTATCAGGTCAGATTCAAATATCATCCAGCTGATTACTACGGACTCATTGGGGAGTTTTACTTTTGGCAGAGGCTCAGATTCTTGATAAATTTTACCACCTGCTTGAAAATAATTTGCCATCACCAAGCAGTGAAATTAGTTTTGCTAAGCAGAACAAAGACAATGATCAGTCTCTGCTTATCTAAATATAAGTAGTGGTGGGTTTTGTAATTGGTGTGTTTGGCAACTCTCCTCCTAGTCACCCATAAACTCTCTCCTCCCATTCCACCCCCTTCCCATCCTCTCCAGCCAGCCCCTGCCTGAATCATAATAATAGCTCCTATTTTGGGAGCATTTTTATGCATCACACATTGCTCAGGTCCTTGGATACTGTAGTAGTCAGAAAAATGACCCCTCAAGGTGTTCATCTCTACATAAACAGTGAGCAGGCACTGGAGTCACTCAAACTTGATTCAAATCCCAACTCCACCACTCACATAGCTCTGAGATGGCCTGGTGAGCAAGATTACACAGGCTCATTTAGGATGTGATGGGGCTTTCAACTGTAAAATGAGGATAATAATCTCTACTTTTATAGGTCCCTGATAATGTATACAAAGTGCTTAGAACAATGGCTGGCATATAATAGGCACTCAAAAAAAGGATGTTAAAAAACTAGTGATATTTCACATCTCTTCAATAATTTTATCAGGAACATGCCATCTGAAAGGTTCATTTTTGCTGAGGTAAGTATCTTGGCCCCAGATAGAATTAATGAGGAATTTTTAAGAGCTTTGTCATAGTGTAACATAGATAGATCCATGAATGGATTCAGTTGACGTAAGTGAGGTGGTTTAAAAGCAGACAGGGTAGGCAGTAGGGACAAGCGTCATGGCACATAAAAGACAGAGAAGACGTATATGCTCAAAATTATCTGCCTCTTATATGTTTCAATACCCATCATTAAAGACTGACGACTTATCTGTATATTCTCCCTTCAATCTCTTTGCAGGATCCCTTTACAAAAGGCAAACATTTCTTGTGTGTGGTCAAGAAAAAGCAAAGATAATACATATGCTTCTTAGCTCTTAATCGGAAAGAATATGCTGCCCATGCCTTTGGCTTGAACCACTGTGCACCTGCTGACTGGGGGAAGAGAAAGAAAGGAGGTGAAAAGTGCTCTCAACATGAGGGTGAAAAGAAATACTACCTTTGTCTAGGACATACTTTTTACCTGAAAGTGGAATGCTAAAATCTAAGACTTTCTTCCCCTGAGAGTAGCTGCTTAGAGACTGGCCAGAGACCCAGGGCCTTGGGCCACTCCCAGCAGAGTGGAGCATGTTCATGAAAACTGACCCAGGCAGATGGAGAAGATAGAGTCAGGACTATGTCAGGTAGTGGGCTGTAGCCTGGGCTGGTGATCTGTGTGAGCAAAATTCCAAGGGGTCAGGAAGTAGTAATGACTGATAGATACAACATGGTTTCAGGAAAGAGGACCAGAGCAAAGCATTTATTATAGCCAGGGGTGAGCTTCAGCTGTACTAGGCAGTGAGTAGCAGACCCTAAAGCATGACTAGAAGAAGCAAGAGCTATGCAAAGCCACAGGATCTAAGTGTTGGATGAGGTGTACAGAGGAATCCCTGAAAATACCTGGAAGCCAAGTTGACTAGCTGCAACATCTTCCAAAAGGAGCCTCCCTGCCCCAATTTTACCAATTTTCAGTTTCTCGTTTTAAAACCCATCAGTGACTGTGCATTGTCCCGAGAATCATTCTCAAATTATTTAGCTTTTCACATTTTTCTCTTATCACTTTCCTGTGCTTCAAACACCATGGGAAATGACATAGAGACAGAAGCATACACACATGCTCACACCTACACACAGGCTCACCCACATACACACACCCATTTAAACATAAACCAGTTGTGTCACTCATTTGCTCAAAATTTCTAACATTTTTCATTTGAATTACCATCGTACTTATATAATCTGTCCCTAAAACCATCTGTGACCTCATTTCCTACTACTTGCTCTCATCTTGGTCATTCTTGCTGTTTCTCTGACACAGGAACTACTACTGCCTCAAAGTCCTTGTGCTTTGGGGTTCCTGTGCCTAGATATTTGATTAACCTGCTCTCTCATTTTCCTCAAGTCTCAGCTCAACATATCACCTAAGAGTTAGGGAAGCATGATCTGACTGCTCTGACATAAATGTGTCATACTATTCAGAGCACAAGTATAAACCATCATTTCCCTTTTTTTGCCTTATTTTCCTTCAAGACATTCAAAACTACCTTCAAATTTATAACATTTTACATGTATGTCTCCTCTTCATAAGAAAAAGGACTGGGTCTTATTCATTTTATCACCAGGTCATTAGTTACCTGAACAGCCACTGCTATGCCTTCAATAAATATTTGTTGAATAAACAAAAGAATAAATGATGTCACCTCAGTTATCATCTATTTTGGGAAAACTCTGGTTGCCCTCAAACTGTATATCATTCTCTTCTCTGTGCTTCCATAATATCTTATGCTTATCCCTGCATTAACACTAACCGTATGAACACTGGGCAGAAATGACCTCTAATTATGTGGCCTCCCTACTATTCTCCAAGCTCTGTGAAGTCATGGATTCAGCTTTGCTCACTGAAGCAAATGTGGTACACAGTAGGTGATCCACGTATGTTTGAAGAATAAATGAAGGGCAGTAAACGGGCACAATGTCAGAGGAACATGTTGATTCCACCGAACCACAGAATGAATGCTTCTCAATTTCTCCCCACTTGTGGTGGCTTTCAGGTCCAGAGCAGGGCTGAGTTTCCACGTGGGATTCAGGTAAAAGATGGGACCAAGAAGGTCATTATATCCTGTCTTCTTGAGTACCACCAGGCATCTAAGCTGGAGTGAGCTAAGCTGAACTGAGCAGCTCTGTGTAGGTGGAGAGAATATTCTGGTCCATCATAGGAAATAAGTTCACTAAAAGTTCCTGGGTGGATGAAGGCAACAAAGTTCAGAATGTACCAACATCGTGAACCTCAAAGTTAATTATCTTTTCATCCAGTTTCATGTTTACTTAATTGCCAGGAAAGAACCCTGCTTTGAATGAGGTTCAGAACTCGCTGATGAACAATGACTACTGCATTCTGAGAAATGTGTTATCATATAGCTTGGGGTGAGCTCTGTGTGTTTTCAGAGAGACAAAGCATCTGAGTTAGAGTGCTTAGTTCCCAACCACTGCTACTGGTTGTTATATTTTGTGCCTGCTACATGAATGGACTACAGATAGATGGCTTTAACCTTAGAAATCAATGATCATAACTTTTATGGTGTGCATATGTCATGCCAGGCACTGTACTAAATTCCTTAGAATCTGATTAATGGAGGCAAGATTGTTGAACTGATTGTTGCTTTTTCCAACATGAACATTTTTATTCAGCAACTGCATTATTGTAATATAAGGGGAAAGTAAAAGACTTTTTACTGAAAAATGTCCAAAGCCAATCCAGGGGAAAACTTTTATATATATAAAAAATAATCCTTAAAATTTATTTAGTATTACATGATTTCCAAAGCATTTTTATTTATGTTATCTTATTTTGTTTCTTCACGGTTCACAGTTCACTGGAATAAAAAGGAAGCCCCATGTGAAATGTGACTTTAATTAGCCTCATACTGTATTTTAAATTTTCAGAGCAGTATCTGGACATGGTAAAAAACTGACAATTTTTGAATGAAGGAATATACTTCATTCTATTTACTTAATATGAAGTAGGAAGTGAAATATGCCACAATCAGGAAATTACAGAGAATAATAGGTTAAGAGGTAGCCAGGAATTTAGGTTTGCCTTTTCCCTTCATTATCTGACCAATTCTCTGGTGTCGCATAAGAACTTAAACTCTGACTCCCACTGGCCTCACTAATTAAACAAATAGATAATGGCGTTTAACTCTGTCATGTAGATTAAATAACAAACATGGAAAATGTTTAGCACAAGGTTTGCACATATAAGATGTTCAATTAATATTAGTGTCCCTTCCTCCCTCTTCCCATAGGAGAGATACAAATAAATTGTTATGGGATTTCAGAGGAATTTAGATATTCAATTTTATTATATGAAATCTGAGGTTGTTAAGACATTAAATAATTTGCCTGAAGTCACTTAGCTAAGTAAGTAGGAGAGCTGGAGCTTCTTCTGAGCTCTCCCAATATTAGATTATTGCTACTACAACTGTACCCTATGGAACCCATAGTCCCAGAGTTGGGACTCTACTTGAAGCATCCTAAATGTGAGTATATATCCCACTATCCAATCAGAAAGACAATCTTTTTTCTAAGAGAGATAGGGGATGAGGATTAGAGATTCATAAGGCCATTAGACTCTCCTGGGAACATACTGTTACCTCCAAAGGAGATCCCTGCGGAAACCTCTGAAATATTAATTCAAGCAAAATTATAAGCTTATTTGTCCTCTGCATGGCTCACATAATACAAATTAGAATTCTCATGTCATGAGTTTGGGAACCATGGAATTCATATAAAACATGTTTATTATTTTGCATAATGAAGTGTGTCAACCTCCATGGAAATTAAAATAACTAATCATCTCTTATCAATGACATTCACATGCCGTTATACCTCCACTGAATGTCAGTTCTTTTCATGCCTGGCACAGATCCGCATTACCTTGATCTGACAGTAGGCAGCCACATAGGTTTCAAGGAAGGAGACATTAAAAGGTATCCACTGATTGAGCTATGGCTTGTAACCAACTGGCAATCAAGATACACGATACACTAGAGGACAGAACCCAGGCACTCATGGTAAGAAAGCAAATGACTACCAAGTACACATGAAAGGGCAATAATTTTCTACATGACAGCTTTCCACAGATTGTTTCCAAAGGTAGACTTGCTCATTGGAGTGGAAACTGGGATAGTCACCGCCTATCTATCCATGTAGTGTGTTTTCTGGCACAAAAACGAAAAGAGATAACTAGTGATAGGCAACAATGAGTAGTTTATAAAGTATTTTGGCATGATAGTCAACATTTCCTAGGTTTGGGCTAAATTCTCAGAAATGCCTACATTGTGTTTCTATTTTAATCCATGATGAGTAAGAAACTGAGATGCAAAGACACTATGTAATAGGTACTTACTTATTCAGTCAATCCAATGACAGGGAGCTGACTGGATGCCAGGCGAGGCATGTGGGTTCAGGGGAAGCAGATGAATAAGTCACAATCACCGTCCTAATGGAACCCATCTTCTAACTGAGATACCACCACCACCCCCACCACCAACAACAAAATTCCTACCACATTCTAAGGTTCTCTTAAGAAAACAGCCACAGATACAAATATCACCAATTATAATCACCTAAATAATATGCTAAAACTACAACTCAAAACCAAAAAATAAAAACAAAACAAAAACACTGGGTGTAAATAGAAGTTTTGGCTGAAACAGAAAAGCAGTAATCTTGTGCCAAAAGAAACCCTACTTTAAAAAAATGATATCTATGAAGTGCTGAGGCAGCCATTGCCTACAAATCTTACTTCCTAGCATTCTTAGAGCATTACAGAGTTTTCAAAACACTCTCTTATATATTATCTTTCTTAATCCCCACGTCAGGTATTATTTTCTTTACAATATCAAAAAACTTATTTGTAACAAAATCAATTACAAATAAACTGATTTGTACAAGGTAACAGAGAAAGTAAATACTGAGACTGGGGTTGGATGCAGGTATGTGAGGTGTGAGGGCCAGGTACAGTGCTTCTGTCCAATACACTGAAGGATGAGTTGCTTAGACACATAGGGTCAAAGCTGCACCTAGAACCTACAGTTTACGCTTCTTAGCCCCAGGCTGCTGGATTCTTACCTGTTGTTTAATTCTTAGTAACTTGTTTAAACATAAATGATGTTCTTTTGCAATAATTTTAACATCTTCCAAACATAATTAAGTGGTTAAGAGCTGAAGTAGGGAATATCAAATCTGATGTGAAATTCCAGCTCTGAGACACTACCTAGATAATTTACTTAAACTTTTTGAAACTCACTTTTCTCCTCTATAAAACTGAATTGTAATGTCTGCTTCATAGGGCTGTTACAAGGATTAGATGAGATATTAAGTGCCTAACATAATCCCTGATAATGGCAGATTTCAGATTGAAGAGCTATTTAATAAACAACATGGTAGTAACAATTTAGTAGCTCAAATTTGCACAGGACTCAGAAACTTCACACTTTTTACAACCCTATCCCATGACCTTTACTCTAAAGAGGTGCTAACACATAAGTATTGTGCTATATATATTACAAGTGGGAAGCTCTGCATAATCTACAGATTCATAACAATGCCAAAACTGCTATACTAAACTAAAAGATACGTGCCATCTTAATGGCTATCTTGGATGAAAATGCTTTACTGGCTCAAATATAATGCAAAGATTAACAGTTTTTACTTTACTTAAAAGCCTTAGCTTGACACTAAATATAAATATTTGCCAGGTTAGCAGATCAAAGCAGATACGTTCATTTTTTTCACTGTTCTCTCTTTCTGTCTCTCTCTGTTTCTCTCTCTATATATTCCTTCCTCTCTCTCTCTCTCACATGCACACACATGCATACATGCTCACACATAGATTAAGCACTTAATTTTAAATTATATCTGCTTGTCTGGCATAGAGGTAAGATTGTAGACACTAGAGTCAGGTTACTTCTGTCTAAATCCATTCTATGCCCCTGAGAAGTTGTCTGATCATGGGCAAGATTATCCATTCACTCATTCATTTATCTATTCATTTATTTAAAATAATTACAATGATCTACATGTCAAGAATTGTAATATTTTTCTGGAGATACGGAGATGAAAAAAATAGACCAGATCCCTGCTCTCAAGGAGGATACATTCAGGAAGGAAAGACACAAGTAAAAATAAACAAACAAAGCAATATCAGGTTGTGATAAAGAAAATAAAATAAACATGGTCGTATGATAGAGCGAGTTGGAAAGGTACCATTAGACAGGGTGGTTATAAAAAACATGTTGGAGGAAGAACATTCTCCTCTGAGCTCAATTCTCTCCTGATTAGATAGCTGGAAGGGATAAATGACAGTTGTCACCCAGGCATGCTATAGACTCTATTCACACACAGATGATGTCTCAGCCAAGGTTATTTGGTTGCAAGAAAAAAAAAAAAGCAAACAACAAATGGCTTTGACTAAATTAAGGAAAAAATTAATCTACTGCTGGAGAATTTGATAGCTTAAAGAATCAATGAAAACATTATGAAACTAGGTTCAACCACAGGCAAGTAAAGCACCTGGGGTCTTGATAGAAGAAACTGCCTAACATCTATTTATTCAGAGCATTTTCTCATCCTTGCGTTCTCTATAATCTGGCTAGGAAGTGTAATCTAGCTTTGGTCACCTAAATTCACTTTGCCTAAGGCAGGATAGGACACCTGCATTTCAGAGCTCCAGAGCATCTAGGAAGTGTCCCTGTTTTGAATTGGAGACAAAAAAGCAGAAGATATGTGAAGGCATCAATGCCCTCAAATCTCAAGGTCCAAGGTACACTGGGATCAGAAACCAGACAGATAATTTAAAAAGTAATGGATCCCAACACAATGTAGTAGAAATATTGAGATCATGTCTCATGCTAACCAATTTTTCTAGGCAGAGAGAAACTCACCCTAAAACAGTTCAAAAATTCTATTTCCTTATCCAGGTGATATTTTATATAGCAATTCACAAATATATTCTCAAGGACCCTACAATAATTCTCACTTATATGAAAAAAAGTTGATTATCTGTTGAATTTGGCTCACCTGACTTTAGACAATATGGTTTTTGACAAGTGCACATACCCCAACCCCTGAACTCAGTTTCCTTTGTTGTTTGACTCATAATAGGTTGTCAAACAGAAGGTAGTAATAGAAGGATGTGGATTTTTCTACTCTTATACTTCTTCCCACCCAACTACTCCAATATGGGGAATATAAGCTCCCAAACATAAAACTTATATTTTAAGCATTTAATTATGAAGAACTTCAAATTATACAAACGGTCACTTATTTCCTAAGTAGATTCTGAAATGTTTACATAAGAAATAGTAGGCCAGGCTCAGTGGCTCATGCCTGTAATCCCAGCACTTTGGGAGGCCAAGGCAGGTGGATCACCTGAGGTCAGTAGTTCGAGACCAGCCTGGCCAACATGGCGAAAACCCGTCTTGACTAAAAATACAAACATTAGCCAGGCATAGTGGTGCATGCCTGTAGTCCTAGATACTCCAGAGGCTGAGGCAGGAAAATCGCTTGAACCCGGGAAGATGGACGGTGGAGTGAGCTGAGATCGTGCTAATGCACTCCAGCCTGGGTGACAGAGCCGAGACTCCGTCTAAAAAAAAGAAGAAAAAATTTATTACCCATTATGGAATTAGAATACAAATACTTTGCTTACATCGTTGAGATTTTGTGAGAAACAGTCAGTTATATACAGCTTATTGTAAACTTTCCAGTACAATGCAAATATAAAGAAGATTATTCTCTATAATGAAAAAAAATGGATTAATGTTCTCTAAATTACATTTTAGTTCCAAAATTATCTTCAATGGTATGATATAATTATCTGATCAAGCCACCAAAACAGTAATTTGTTAAAGGAAAATAAATGATATAGTAGAAAAACCATGTGAATAAGGGTAGAGGATTTTTTTTTTTAAGCTTTAAATATACTGATGCCCAGAAGACTTCTAGTTTCACATCCTGCTTTTTCCCCCAAGCAATGCTGTGAACCTTGGGCTGTACACCTCACTTTGCAGTTTCATCTGTAAAATGAGGATATACAATTACTCCATTTCAGATTCCTTTTCTTTGCTTTTCTTTTCTTTTTTTTCTTTTCTTTGCTTTTCTTTTCTCCTTCCTTCCTTTCTTTTCTTTCTTTCTTTCTTTCTCTCTCTCTCTCTCTCTCTCTCTCTCTCTTTCTTTCTTTCTTTCTTTCTTTCTTTCTTTCTTTCGACACAGAGTCTCATGCTGTCACCCAGGCTAAGTGCAGTGGCTCAATCTCAGCTCACTGCAGGCTCCATCTCCCAGGTACAAGCGATTCTCATTATTCAGCTTCCCAAGTAGCTGGGACTACAGGGTCCTGCCACCATACCTGGCTAATTTTTTGTATTTTTTAGTAGAGATGGTGTTTCACCATGTTGACCAGGCTAATTTCGAACTCCTGGCCTGACATGATCCACCTGCCTCAGCCTCCCAAAGTGCTGGGATTACAGGAGAGAACCATTTCGCGACAGCCCAGGTTATTTTCTTAAAATTTTCTGAACACTTTCTAGTGAGTGTTTACTTATTTCACTATGTAGGTCTACAGATTATCCAGCCCTTTAAGGATCTTACTTTTAAAAATGGAAGGCATAGAAGTAGGCAAATATGCAAGGGGAGAAAAAGAAAACAAAAATCAAAACTAATAAAAATCTGGACAATAAAGTAAATGCATCATCACTCATATTTCCAGAGGAAATTCTCCATGGAGAAGAAGGCCAGGGATAAGTGCCTAATTAGAATAGACAGAAAGGAAAAAAAAATAGAGAACTAACAAAAACTGACTATGCTAAGTGGGACTGAAGAGATTCTCTTGTAATATATTCTAAAAATCTTCCTGGAAGTGGTGTTTCTAATAATGATTTGAAGGATAGCAGTAAATGTTAGTGGTATAGAACAGAGGTGTAATCTGTTGGAAAAGTGAGAGCAAGAGGTAATACAATTTCTTATGTAATAAACCTTTGCACTGGTCTCTTTTGGTAGACTAAGAAAACGCTCGAAGATAAGAAAACTGCTTTATTCATGTCTGAATACCCAATACTATTTCATAGGGTTGTCTGGGGGTCAAATTAGTTACTATGTGTAAAAGACCTAATAGTGAGCTTGGCAAAGTAGACACATAATAAATGTCCCTAGATTACATTTTGGGGAAAGGTTGATGCATAAAGATCAGAACAAATGAGTGAAGATGATTTGAAGCTGGTGAATTCAATGTCAAAATTAAACTGTTTCTAACACAGCCTGCTAACCAGGACCCCTCAGTCCTCCAGTGGAAGGGTAGTCTGCTGCATGTTTCTTAGGACCAAGCTTCTTGGCTTTCCATAGAGTGTGCCACAGACATTTTCATAGGAACAGGTGAGTTGAGAGACCTTTGTGGCCAAGCTACCCTCATTTCCAACAAGGCAATCTGTTCTTGCCACATGTTCCAGCTCCAGGGCTAGATTGCCTGGTAAGTTAAAATGATAGATGGTCCTTAAGAAAAGTCTGAGTCAGCAAGTTCAACAGTATATGCATTTGTCTTAGAATTTTAATAAAAACCCAGACCTACTCAAAAATTAGACATCAGTGAAGAAAGTGAAATATTACCCTGTAAGCATCACTGCATCATTCTTAACTTCATAACAGATTTGAATGATGACTTCACATTTTGTGGCTTCTCAATGTTTATTCCTTCTTAGCTTCACAAGCACTGTGTACAGAGATTGCTATGTTCTTTTCCCTACACTGCACTCTGATGAACTGGAGTGTGACTTTGAAAATCTGTCATGTCCATCACTGAAATACGGATGTAGATATTTTTCCCAACACAGCTTTAATATTATTGTTGAAAATAATAATAAAAATAGCTGTTAACATTTGCTGAGCAATTACTATAGACCAAACTGTACATGTGTTATCTCATTTAGGAACTATGAAGAAGTAATATTACTCAAATTTTACACCTAAGAAAACTAAAGCTCAGAGATGTACATGAAAGCCCAAGTTTTAAACTCATTTTTTTTGACATTTAAGCCCCTGTCTTTCTACTATCCTCTTCTACAAAGGGGTGAAATGTTTCAACAACTTACTTAAACATTAACTTCCATCAGATAAATCACATACATGATTATTTGTATTAATAATGCCAAATCCTACCTAACTACTAAGTGTTTGGCTTATTAGAACCCATTCTGGGTATTACTAATTCTCAATTATTAATGGCATCCCTTTTATTATCAAACGCTGTTACCACTAGATATTTTAGTTCAGCATGTAAAACCTTATTACTTATTTATCAAAGATACAATTTAAGCCCTACTTCAAAGATAAAACCTGAGATTGTGCTGACCTAATTGCCAACATTCTTTTTCATCTTCAGAGATTTTTCCCTAAAACCTAAAGTTGATTAATAAGTAAAGTAAGAAATTGTGTAATTTTTTTTCTAGGCATTTAAACTAACCTTCTTAAAAAGCCATTTTTAACATTGAAACCTTCATGTGGCACCAGTGCTTGTTAGAAATACAAGTAATGACCCAGAGGATTATATATAGATAATGGAAGCTGACAGTTTGACCTTTACCTGATAAAAAGTCAATGTGTTGACTCCATGTTTTAGCAGCAACATCTATATATTGACTCTAAAACTTGATGGCTCTTTGACTGAATCATCTATTTGCAAATAAGTTCAAATATACCCTTCCCCCAACAGAAACTTGCATACAACTATATATAACACAAACATTTGCTCTTATTGCTATGTAATATTATGAATAGTGTGTTTTCCATTCACTCTTTCATATTCTTTTATGTCAAATTAGTTCAAATTGCCAATGGATAGGAGCATTGGACTTGGATTCATGAGAACTAGCTTCGCTGGTGCCTTTCTAAATGATACTTAATCTTTCTATACCTCAGTTATGACCCTGGTGATATAGTAGTATTAAAATGTATCCTATTTATTTCAAACAATCAGTAGTTCTGTAGCAATGCAACAATGGTAGGTGACCCTTCCCACAAATTTGGTATAAGGTATCATAATATAATAAGTGAAATGTAAATTTTAGCTTTTAAATTAAAAGTAGCATTCTATGAGCATATACTGTATACTAGCTATTGCATCAAGTACTTACATATATTATATGTAACATCTCATTTGTCTTCACAACAATCCTAAGAGATAAGTGCTTTCTCCATTTTTGTAGTTAGGCAATCTGAGACTTAACAAGGTTAAGTAATATATTTGGGACTACAGACCTAGTAAAAATCACTGCAAGTATTGAATGAGAGACACTTAATTTTAATTCCAGTTCTATAATTTACTAGTTAAATGGCTTTGAGCAAGTGTTTAAATGTCTCTCAACAACATCAGGTTCCTAATTTGCAAAATAAGGATGCCAACATCTGCCTTATAGAATTATTGAAGGAATTAAATGTGATAAGATGTTTCTAGGCTAGAATTAATATGTTCAGCAATAAAAATGGTAATCATTATTACCATTATTTAATAGTAGCAATAGTAAAAAGAAATGTGACATCTTCATACACCTTAGAATACAGCTTGCATTTATCAAGGACATATGGGGAACAAGAAATCTCTTGGGTATATTTTCAAGATTAGAATGAAAAACAAAAAAATGTAAGATGTATTTTATAGTTCAATCTCATACATCTTAGCTTAACTTTCTGGGTTGTAGCAGGCCGAAGAAAGTTCCCCTAAAAATGTCCACATTCCTGAAGCTTATAAATTCCTGAAACCTGTAACTATGTTACCTTATATGACAGAAGTGGCTTTGCAGATGTGATTAAATTAAGGACCTTGAGATGGCGAGTTTACGCTGGGTTATACAGTTTGGTCTAATGTTATGACAGAGGCTCAGTTCTTAAAAGAGTCAGTAAAAGATATGTGAGGACGGAAGCACAGTCGGAGAGAAATTTAAGGATGCTATGCTTCAGAGAGAAATTTAAAGATGCTATGCTTCTGGTTTTAAAGATGGACAAAGAGGCCATAAGCCAAGGGACATTCTAGAAACTTCATCTAAAAGCTGGAAAAGGCAAGGAAACTGATTCTTCCCTCAAGGCTTCAGAACATAGCCCTTCAGATACCTTGATTTTAGTCCAGTAAGGGCCATTTTGGACTGTGACGTCCCAAACTGTAAGATAATAAATTTGTGTTGCTTTATACCATGAAGCTTGTGGTAACTTTTTAAAGTAACAATACAAAACCAATAAAAGAGTGGTGGGTATTATAGAGCGAATAATATTTATATGTGTAGTATCTGAAAAAAAGAAGAGGAAAATGTAAGAATTTGTTGGAACCTCAAGAACTGCCCAGAAGAAATGATAAGTCAGCAGACTACTGGCAATGACTCTGCTTCCTCAGCCAGTCTATCTTCAGTGGAGACAGACAACCATGGGGCAACCATGGCTTAAAGGTATTAGTTGGCTAAGGTCATTCTACTTCCCTTGCTCTAATTTTCTGCTCATTGTATAATCCTTTTATTATAGCTTAGTTTCCGAAGTAGACATTTCTACTGAAAAGATAAACTGATTTGCCAATAAAATTTTCTTCCGGCTTAGCACCTCTATTTCTCACTGCAGATTAATTAGTTGGCATCAAGTTTCTATATACTCATTCACTCATATCGTCAATGAATATTCACAGAGCCTCTCTTACGTGTCAGGTACAGTGCTATTACAGATATAGAAATAAATCAAATATAATTCCTACCTTCAAGGAGTTCACAGTTTAAGGGAGAAACAGTTAAAAGAGTCATAAATAAGCAGTCACAGTTCAGCATGGTAAATGCTAAAATATAAATAAATAATGTGTGACCAAAGTGCCAGGAGAGTAGCTAATTAATATTTGTGGGAATCTGGGAAGGCTTTGAAGAGAAGTGATGAGATTTACTGAGATTTAAAATCTTATTAAACAGTTTAACATGAAGTGGTACTTTAAACATGATGACTTCTGGATATACAGATAAAATTGAGCCCTTGCTTTTGTAAAACTGAGTACTAGATGCTGATAAATAAAAACTGGGCATCCTTGTCTTGTTCCAATTCACAAGGGGAATGCTTTCAGCTTTTGCCCATTCAGTATGATGTTGGCTGCAGGTTTATCATATATGAACCTTATTATTTTGAGTTATATTCCTTTGACGCCTAGTCCATTGAGAGTTTTTCATCACGAAGGGATGCTGGATTTTATTCAAAGCTTTTTCTATGTCTATTGAGATGATCATAAGCTTTTTGCATTTAATTCCGTTTATGTGGTGAATACATTTATTGGCTTGCATATGTTGAACCAGCCTTGAATCCCAGGAATAAAGCTTGCTTTATCACGGTGTATTAACTTCTTGATGTGCTGCTGGATTCAGTTTGCTAGTTTGTTGAGGATTGTTGCATCCTTTAAAATAATCTCAGATCTAAAAATGTGAAACTTTATTAAGTGATTCTTTTTCTGCTCTAGTTTATGCTTAGCAAACAAGTTGACAATATTTGATTTCTTTGATAGAGACACAGTGTACTTTTTATATAGCAGTCAAAATAATCCTTTTCAAAATATAAATCACATCATTTTCCTCCCCTGATCAAAGTTTTCCACTGGGTTCTCATCTCATTCTGAATGAAACCACCAGTTCTTACTTTGTCTTATGATACACACATGTGCTGCCTGCTCTACCTATTTTAACTTCCACAGTACCTTTATAACCTCACTTCCTACTACTTTGTCTTCTTCATATGCCACACAGATCTTTTTTGCTGTTTCTTGAACATAATAAGCTTAGTTTGGCCTCAAGGCGTTTTTACTACCTGTTGTCTTTCATTGGTATATTCTCTCTCCAATATATTGTGCTGATTAGCACATTTTTAGGCCTTTGCTCAAATGCTATCTTTTCTTTCTTTACCTTTTTTTTTTTTTTTCTCTTTTTTAGACAGAGTCTCGCTGTTGCCAGGCTGGAGTGCAGTGGCGCAATCTCAGCTCACTGCAACCTCCGTCTCCCGGGTTCAAGCGATTCTCCTGCCTCAGCCTCCCAAGTAGCTGGGACTACAGGTGCCCCCCACCATGCCTGGCTAATTTTTGTATTAGTAGAGACAGGGTTTCACCATGTTGGCCAGGCTGGTCTCGGACTCCTGACCTCAGGTGATCCGCTCGCCTCGGCCTCCCAAAGTGCTGGGATTACAAGCATGAGACAACGCGCCTGGCCATTATACTGCTTTTTTATTTATTTATTTATTTAATAGCACTTACCATCACCTGACATTTATATTATTTCTTTATTTATTTATTGTCTGTCTACTCTCACTTGAATGTAAACTTTGTTAAGACAGGAAGTTGTTCTGTTTTATTCATCATTGTACCTTCAGTACCTTTATGAAGTAGACGCTTAGTAAATGGTTATTGTTGACTGAACACAGGAATATGGACTATATGGACTTCTATAAATGACTGACCCTCTTACTACCAATGTATAAAAATTAGGCACAAAATGTGGAAGTAAATATTTTAAATACATAGCTGAGCTCAAACACAAGAATTGGAAATCTCTGGGTGAAAGAAATGTAGCAGACACCTGAAGCCAGATCAATCAACTTATAAGCTAGTGCTAATATATATGAACTATATAAACCATAATAACTCAAAACTGGAGTTTTAATGCTCACCTGAGGATAAGAGATATATCATACATTTGAAACTGTGACCTTGCATAAAGTCTGAATTCTGGAAAATGTCTCCTTTAGATAAAGGGAATTAGAAAACCTGTGACCTTGTCCTAAGAAGCAACAAATAAGATGGCCTCTACTTTAAATTTAAAAAGTCTTTCAAGGAAATTTCAATCCTCAAGCAAATTTCTCCTGTGAATATGTATTCCAAGCTTACTGTTCCCATTTAGTATGAGATCTCTTCTATTGATAAATTAATGTAAAAAACTACTTTTCTGGACAAGTGAAACCTTTGGAATGTTCAGCTGAAGCAATTATGCAATTATTCCCTAGTGATATTTCTCCAACCCATGGCAAGTGAAATTACCACTGATAAAACAGTTTCTATCAAAGTTGAACTCACAATAAGAAGTCCTAAACTACATGATAAAGTGCTCCACCAGGAGGAAGAGTCAGCCCACCCAACAAATAGAAAGACTAAATTACAAAGAATTTGAAAATAAAAATGGAATAATTTGACAGTAAGTACAAAATCTATATGTTTAAAATGACAAAATAGTGGGTGAATTGAGAAGCAATTTTTTTCACATCTGAAAGAGAATTGGTAAATTAAAAATTGTGCAGAATACAAAATACAAACAAAATATGATCTAATATATGAAAAATATTGTGATATCCAAGACAGAATAAGAAGCCCAATTTATATCTAATCAGAAGGAGATAATTGAGAAAGGGAAAGAGATATTATTAAAAACTTCAATGGTTGAAAAATTTAAAAATTAAGAAAATAAATTAAACCTTATATATGAAGAAGCACTCCAAATTCAAAGCAACAAAAACAAAAATAAATTCACTCCTAGGTGCCTTTTAGCTAAACTGCAGACAGCCAAAAATAAAAATGAAATCTTAAAAACAATCAGAAAGTAGTAAGAGTTCACTTATTATTATTATTATTATTATGTTAATCAGAAAATAATTAAAAACAGTAAATTAGAATAAGGTAAAGTTGCCATTCTGGAAGTCAAAAGAAGTATTAGTTATTATATTATCAAAATTGGAAAGGAAAATATAACATTTGATGAGTAACTATGTGCCAGTTACTGAGCTAGATGATTTTAAATTTTTATTCCTAACATATGTCATTTATTACCCAAGAATTCTCAAGATCATATTCACCACATTTTATACAAGTAAAAGTGAGTTTAGAAACAATAATCTTGCCCAATCATGCTATCAATAAATGAAAGTGCCAGAAATTCCTAAGGGTTTGGCTCCAAATTACACTAAATAGATATAAGAACTCAAAACAAGACAGAACAGAACAACATAGTTGTACTACTAACCTTGTATGATTTTAAATAAGTAATATAGTTTATTTTTTTCATTTGTAAAATGAGAATAACAATAGTACTAACCTCATAGAATTGTTGTGAGGAATAGTATCCAAATGTATGTAATATATAATACAACTTGGAACATATTTAGTATTTTTTAAATGCTAACTGGTTGTGTTATTTACAATTAATTATGATATTTAACAGTCATTCGTCGAAGGAAGACAATGTTTTATTCATCTTTTATTCTCTATGGCCTTACATAATGGGAATTGTATTGAGTAAATTATTATTAAGTTACCAGGATAACTGTTTTTTGTTTGTTTGTTTGTTTGTTTTAGGAGTGGAGGAGCAGAGAGTTTAATAGGCTCAAACAAAGGGAGAAGGGAGAAGGAAGAAACCCCCCCATACAGGGACAGAGGGAGGAGGGCTCCAAAGCCGAAAGAGGAGACCCCTACCAGGATAACTTCTTACATGGAACATATCCTTCCCTAATGTTTGGAATTTTAGGGATAAGGAAATATCAACTAGACTCCAGAAGGAGAAAATATATCTGTTCCTGAGAAGGTTTCCTCTGGATGAGAAAAATAGATAATAATAATATATAAAATGAGTTTGATGAGAGTGCTGGGAAAATGATAATGCATAAAGAGAGGATTATAGTGCTCAGCTTACATCAAGTTTCTTGACACCAAGTGTGGAATTTTTTTTTCTAATTTTGTCTTTCGTAATATTTTATTCTTAAGCTACAGTAAAATGTTATTCTATTCTTACTTCAATTTAATATAGGACTAATCAAATATGAATGCATGTATGAATAATAAAAATGAACACAATCTTTGATAACCCTACTTACTCTTAATTCAGTTGAAATGGCAACTTTTCTTTGGACCACAAATTGAATGAATATCTTCTTCAGGCACTACTGAAAATTAATGATAATATTTATACTTCAGGTTATATCAGAGTTCATATGCATTTTGACTCTTCTACAGCATCTGAAATAATGCCTATACTTAGGTTCCACAAAAATTTCCATTAAGTGATTCAACTTAATATATTAATAACCACTTAAGTGCTGAGTACTATACTAATTGTCAATAATATTAGGGCCTAAATAATCCACTGCTTATTTGAATGCTAACATCAAAAACAATCTTAAATGATAAAGTAACCACTGAGGAGTCTAATGGTGCTCCTGAGTGCTGGATAACTGGCTGGTTCTTTATATACTCTGCCTCAGTGCTTTCAAGACTTGCTTGATGATAAAACTCATTTGGCATATATGTTAAAATGCTGGTTCTCAGGGCCCTGCTTGGAGCTCCTGATTCAATACAACTAAAAGGGCCTTAGAATGTAGATTTAAAACAATATATCTGATTTGGTAAAATTTGGTACAAACTGTATTAATCCTCACAACAACCCTTTGAGGTAGGGTGAATTTGTTGAGAGTAAGAACAATTAGGTAACACGCTCGAGGTCACATACCTAGCAAACAACAGAGCTGGGACTTAAACTTAGTTTTGAATTCCTCAAAGCCTACAAGTCTACTACCCTATTTTGTTTTTGCTCAGCCAAGGCGAGCAAAGTTTAGGATTATTTCTCCTCCTTTTTACATATAAGCAACAGACCACATGGCATTTCCAAAAGCAATAGGCATTTCTCAGTAAAGCCATGAAAATATAACAACTTGTCCCCTCCCAATAAGGACACCTGAGCACCTTTTGTGGCATGCTGAGCTTTCTTCAGCTTTTCTGCATGCAAGTCTCTGCCTGTCCACAGATTTCTGAGTAAACAATGCAAATATTTACCAAGAACTTCTAGGAACATAGAGAGCACTTCAGGCAAAATAGAACTGACAGTACCTTTAAAAAAATCAGATTTGAAAGAATCTGAGGAAATTAAAGGCTACTATAACTCTGTCTTGTGTGTTTCCACTTTTCTTATCTTATTTATTTGTATTTATTCTCCAACTGACTTGAAGCTCCTTTTGAACAAGAGTTGTTTCTCAACCATCTTTGGATTTCTAGGACTTTGAAAAATTCAAATGACTACCACAAGATATATTATAATCAAACTATAAAACATAAAAAAGACAGGATCCTGAAAGCAAAAGAGAAAATACACAAATAACATATAAAGGAGTTTCAATACAGCTAGCAGCAGACTTCTTAGTAGACACTTTATAGGCCAAGAGAAAATCAGATAATATAGCAAAGTGCTGAGTAAAAAAAAAAGACAACCAAGAATAATGGGTAAAGAAAATGTGGCATGTATACACCACGGAATACTACACAGCCATAAAAAAGAATGAGATCATGTCCTTTGCAGGGACATGGATAAAGCTGGAAGCCATCATTCTCAGCAAACTGACACAGGAACAGAAAACCAAACACCTCATGTTCCTACTCATAAGTGGGAGTTGAACGATCAGAACACATGGACACAGGGAGGGGAACAATACACACTGGGGCCTGTTGGGGTTGGGGGGCTAGGGGAGGGAGAGGATTAGGACAAATACCTAACTCATGCGGGGCTTAAAACCTAGATTACAGGTTAATAGGTACAGCAAATCACCATGGCACATGTATACCTGCACAAACCTGCACATTCTGCACATGTATCCCAGAACTTAAAGTAAAATAATAATAAAATAAATTAATTAAAAGAAATTGAAGAGGACACAAAAGATGAAAAATATTCCATGTGTATGGATTAGAAGAACCAATATTGTTAAAATGTCCATACTACCCAAAGCAATCTACAAATTCAGTGAAATTCCTATAAAAATACAAATGACATTCTTCACAGAAATAGAAAAAAGACAATCCTAAAGTTTAAACAGAATCACAAAAGACCCAGAATAGCCAAAACTATCCTGAGTATAAAGAAAAAAAAACTGGAGGAATCACATTACCCGACTTCAAATTATACTACAGGGCTATTGTAACCAAAAAAGCATGGTATTGGCATAAAAACAGAGAAATAGACCAATGGAACAGTACAGAGAACCCAGAAACAAATCCACACATATACAGTAACTCATTTTTGACAAAGGTGCCAAGAACATACATTGAGGAAAAGGATTTCTTCAATAAAGGTATTGGGAAAACTGGATATCCATATGCAGAAGAATGAAACTTGACCCATCTCTTGCTTCATACAAAAATCAAATGAAAATGAACTAAAGACTTAAATCTAAGACCTCATACTATGAAAGCATCACAAGAAAACATTGAAAAAACCATCCAGGACATTGGTCCAGGCCCCCCCCAAAAAAATCTTGAATAATACCCCGCAAGCACAAGCAACCAAAGCAAAAATGCACAAATGGGAATCACATCTAGTTAAAAAGCAACACAGCAAAGGAAACAATCAAAAAAGTGAAGAGATAAACCACAAAATGGGAGAAATCATTTGACAGTTACCTGTCTGACAAGGGATTTATAGCCATAATATATAGGGAGCTCAAACAACTCTATAGGAAAAAAATCTAATAATCTTATTTAAAAATTGGCAAAATATACGAATAGACATTTCTCAAAAGAAGCCATGCACATGACAAACAGGCCTATGGAAACGTGCTCAACATCACTGATCATCAGAGAAATGCAAGTCAAAACTACAAAGAGATATTATCTCACTCAAGTTAAAATGGCTTTTATCCAAAAGTCAGGTAATAACGAATGCTGGTGGGGATGTGTAGAAAAGGAAACTGTTGTAAACTGCTGTTGGGAATGTAAATTAGTACAACCACTATGGAGAGCAGTTTGGAAGTTCCTTTAAAAACTGAAAATACAGCTACCACACGATCTAGCAATCCCACCCCTGGGTATATACCTAAAAGAAAGGAAATCAGTATATCAAAGAAACATCTGCACTCCCATATTGTTGCAGCACTGTTTACAATAGCTAAGATTTGGAAGCAACCTAAGTGTCCATCAACACATGGATGGATAAAGAAAATGTAGTACTTATATACAATAGAGGTCATTCTGGAACTGGAGGTCATTATGTTAACTGAAATCTCAAGCCAGGCACAGAAAGATAAACATCACATGTTCTCACTTATTTTGGGATCTAAAAATCATAACAATTGAACTCATGGATTTAGGGAGTAGAAGAATGATTACCAAAGCCTGAGAAAGGTAGTTGGGGCAGGGGTGGGGGTGAGGAGGAGAGGTGGGGATGTTTAAAGTATGCGAAAGTTGTATAGTTAGAGTGAATAAGAATACTCTTTGACAGCACATCAGGGGTACTAGAATTAACGATCATTTAATTGTACATTTCTAAATAACAAAAAGAGCTTAACTATTTGTAACACAAAGGATAAATCCTTGAAGGGATGAATACTGAATTTTCCATGATGTGATTATTACACATTGCATGCCTGTACCAAAATATCTCATGTACCTTATAAATATATACACCTACTGTGTACCCAGAAAAACTAAAAATAAAAAAATTAATTAAAGATCTGTTATAACTGTAACATTTTAAAATAAGTCCCATGGTAATTAGAAAGCAAAAACATGATAGACACACAAAAAAATTAAAAAATAAGGAATCAAAACATACCACTAGCAGAAATCACTTAGCCACAAAGCAAGACAACGAGAGAGGAAGAAAGGAACCAAATACCTACAAAACAACAAGAAAATAATTCATACAATGGCAGTGAGGAGTCCTTATCTACCAGTTATTACTTAAATATAAATAGATTAAATTATCCAACCAAATTACGTAGATTGGCTGAATGAACTTAAATACACACACACACACACCCCAAATATATGCAGCCTACAAAACCCCACTTTAAGTAATTGTAAGAACACACATAGACTAAAAGTGAAGGAATGGAAAAAGATATTTTATGCATATGAAAATCAAAAGAAAGGAAGAATTACACATATATCAGATAAAATAGACTTTAAGTAAAAAAATCATAAAAAGAGATAAAGGTTATTATATAATGATAAGGGGTTCAATTCAGCAAGAACATACAACAATTATAAATACATATTCATCTGACATCCAAGCACCTAAACATATAACATAAATATGAATAGATCTGAATGGAGAGCCAGACTAAAATTAATAATAGTAGGAGACTTTACCACCCCACTTTTAACAATGGAGAGATTATTCAGACAGAAAATCAGCACGGGAACATTGAACTCAAACTATACTCTAGATCAAATGGACCTAACAGACATATACAGAATATTTTCTCTGACAGCTGCAGGATATACATCTTTTTTAAGTGCACATAGAGCATTTTCCAAAATAGATCATGTGTGAGGGTACAGAACAAATCATAAAAGATTTTAAAAGACTAAAATCATATCAAGTGTCTTTTCCAACAACAATGGAATGAAACTAGAAATCAATAATGGGAGAAACTTTGGAAAATTCACAAATAAACATGAAAATTAAACAAACGTGTTCTTGAACAGACAATGAGTTAATTAAAAAATTAAAATTAAAATTAAAATATCTGTTGAGACAAATGAAAATGAGAGCACAATATACAAAAACCAACAGAATACTGCAAAATTGGTTTTAAGAGGCAAGTTTATAGCAATAAATGTCTACATCAAAAAAAAAATCTCAAATAAATAACCTAATACACCTCAATGAACAAGAAAAGAAGAAAAAACTAAGCCCAAAGTTAATAAAAGGACGGAAATAGAAAGATTAGAGTAGAAATAAATAAAATAGAGTCTAGAGAAACACTGGAAATGAGCAGTAAAACTAAGTTGTTTTTTGAAAAAAAATATATAAAATTGACAAACTTTTAGCTAGACTAAGTATAATAAAAACACAGAAGACTCAGATAAAGTCAAACATGAAAAAGAAGATATTATAACTGATACAATATAAATACAAAGGATCATAGGAGACTATTATGAACTATTATATATGGACAAATTGGATAACCTAGAAGGAATGGATAAATTCTTACCTACATACAACCTACCAAGACTAAACCATGAAGAAAGAGAAAACCTGAATAGATCAAAAACAAGGAGATTGAATCAGTATAAAGTCTTCCATTAAAGAAAGCCCAGAATCTGATGCCTTTACTGTCTAATTCTATTACATATTTATTGAAGAATTAATACCAATTCTTCTCAAACACTTCCAAAAAATTGAAGAGGAGATAATACTTCCAAATTCATTTCATGAGGACAGCATCACCCTGATACCAAAGCCAAACAAGAACACGATATATAAAAAAAAGAAAAAAAGAAACTACAGAACAATATTCCTGATGAACGTAGATGCAATAATCCTCAACATAATATTAGCAATGTAAATTCAGCAGTACATTAAAAAGTTTATTTGCCATGATCAGCTGGTCTTGATCATGTACTTATTACTGTGATCATGACTTAAAACTATGAAACTACTAGAAGAAAACCTAGGGGAAAAGATTCACAACATTGGTTTGAGCAATAATTTGGGGATATGGCCCTAAAAGCACAGGAAAAAAAAGCAAAAATAGAAAAATGGGACTGCATCAAACTAAAAAGCTTCAGCACAGCAAAGGAAATAATCAAGGAAGAGGCAACCTACATGAATGAGAGAAAATATTTTCAAACTATATATCTGTTAAGGAATTAATATTCAAAATATATAAGAAACTCAAATAACTCAACGGAAAGAAAACCACCAAATTAAAAAATGGGCAGAGGATCTGAACAGACATTTCTGAAGAGAAGACATACAAATGGCCAAGAAGAATATGAAAATATTTTCAATATCACTAATCATCAGGGAAATGCAAGTAAAAAAACAATGAGATATCATCTCACACTTATTAGAATGGCTATCATCAAAAAGACAAAGATAATAAACGCTGGCAAGGATGTGGAAAAAAGGGAGCACTTACACACTGTTGATGGGAATATAAATTAATGCAACCATTATGAAAAAGAGTATATAGAGCTTCTTCAAAAAACTGAAAATAGAACTATATCATATAATTCAGTAATTCAACTATTGGGTATATAGCCAGAGTAAATAAAGTCAGTATGTTGAAGATATATCTGCACTCCCATGTATGTTGCAGCCTTATTCAAAATAGCCAAAATATGGAATCAACCTAAATGTTCATCAATGGATGAATCGATAAAGAAAATGTGGTATATGTACATAATGAAATGCTATTTAGCCACAAAGAAAAAGGAAATACTGTCATTTGCCACAATATGGATGAACCTGAAAGACATTTGGTTAAGTGAAATAAGCCAGTCACAGAAAGACAAATATAGCATGATCTTACTCCTATGTGAAATCTAAAAATTTGATCTCATAGAAGTAGAGAGTAGAAAGGTGTTTACCAGGAGGTGGGGTGGTTGGTGGGAGGAGGAGTTGTGGAGATGTTGTCAAAGGATACAAAATTTTACTCAGAATAAATAATTTCAAGAGATCTATTATACATCATATTAACAATATGTTGATCCTTGAAAAATGCTAAGAGAGTGGATGAATATTCTCACCACAAAAATAACTACACGAAGTAATGCATACATTAATTAGCTAGAAAACAAATTTGTTTTCTAAATAAATTCAGTCAGTTCATAATTTTTATATACTTCAATATGTTGCACATGGTAAATACATAACATTTTATCTGTCAAAAAAGAGAGAAAAATAATGTGCAAGACAGAGCTGGGATTGACAGAGAAACTAAAAAAGAGAAGAGGGAAGAAGAAAACACATAGAAAATAATTTAGCTAATGAGTGTTCATAGACAGTTAATATAAAGAAAATGCTGAATGATATACCTAGACACAAAATATATTTACATCCAAAATGTTCTCTTCAATATAAACATTCCCCAGGGCCCCAATATATTCACCTTAAGAAAACAAAAAGCAAACAAACTTCCTCATCAATTCCTCTAACAGATATCACAACTGAAGTATGATGAGTGCCTCGGAAGCTCTCAAAACTGTCAGCATCTGCTTTGCTGAGGCCCATTTCATTTGATCATTTATCTGACAGAGGAATAGCTCCAGTTTTGCAGTTTTCCTTAAATTGCTGAGATTTTTCCCCCCAATTAAATCACCCAGTGACAGCAGCAATTTTATTAGGCTACTTTTTAAACTTGGTCAGAAGGCAGAAAGATAACAAGGTAAGGCGTGCAACAATATAAATCATGTTAAGAACCATCACTCAGTAGCTCTGGATCCAAATCAAAGCTATGAAATACAGAATGACATTGGATGCTGAAGTGAAAAATACCAACCACATTTCTCTGAGGTTCAGACATTAATACTCAGACACATTTTATATAACAGTCTGCTCAGTAGATTAGTAAAACAGAGACCGTAAAGCCTGGAAATCCTCCTACCCACATTAAGCTAATTGAGTTGGAGACATCCAATTCATCATATTTGCAGGCTGATTTATAAGCAACTCACCCTGCCCTGGAGCAGAAAGTGAAATGTTATGAGTTAGCTATTCTTAAAATTTCAAACCCAGCAATTCTGAACCTGTCAATACCTTAATGGTACAGAGACAAGAAGAAGAATTCAGTTCAGGTGCATTTCTGTGACCCTGATGAAAAAATAAATACCCAGTGCATATTTTATGACTGATATTTCTATGAAGAGTCTAGCCACATATTGGAAACTCCCTGTGATAGAATTCTATGGAAAGTGTATCATCATTTTAGCAAGTTGATGGGGCAATTTGAAATCAGTTCTTTGCTAGAATGCAACTTCCATCAAGCATAAAGAAAACAGCCTTATGACAGTTAAAACCCAAATTCAAAGAGACAAGATATTATTGCTCTTGGCTTGAATAGATGGTAAAAGCTTATGGCACTAACTAATAAACAGAAAACTGCCTTGTAAGAATACATCAAAAATACTGAGGAGAATGGAATCAGAAGCAGTTCTGCATTTAGAGAACCCTCCTGAAGCAAATGTACCCTAAAATCCCTCTCATCTAGGGGAACCTGTTGATCTTTCCTGCCGAGGGCTGCTGTGGAATTGGGCAGGCCTCACAGACACAATAGATTGGGAGGCCTCCTCCTATTTTTTCCAAAATTTACAAAAGATTTATTCTCAAGGACAAGCATTCCTTAACCAGCCAGTAACTGTGGGACAGAAAAATAGGAATCATAGTTTCTCAGAAATGAAAGAAAACTTGAAATTCATTCCATCCAGAAATTCCTAACCTTAAGTCTATGTTCCATAGGAAGTCCATAGATGCCCTTCAAGTAATTCATATCATTTCTGAAGTTTTATGCAATATTTTTGTGGGTATAGTTTTTATCTAGGGAAAGGGGTCATAGTTTTTCAAATCAATTTCTCAAAGCAATTTATGTGTGGAAAAAGGTTGAAAATACTATTCAACATTCTCTTTCCTGAATCATCTCTACAATATCTCATTGAAGATTTTCTACCTTTTGCTTGAATACCTCCAATGACAGGAAGCTCACTACCTTATGAGGCAGGTCATTCTCTCTTTGGACCAAGTTATTTAAAACAAAAATTTTTTAACTTACATAAACTCTGTTTTTCTTTCATTGTTTACTCTAAAGGTCTTGATGTCTACAAAAATTGTATGGACAAGTTCTTTGTTTTAAACAATTTAAAGATGAACTACCATGTCATTGTGAGCTGAGTCTATTCTCCAAGGACCACATCACTCATAGCCTTTGATGTTCCCATTTGACATGGTTTTAATAGCCTTGCCAGCCTATTTACCCCTCTCTGGAAGCACCCCAATCTGCTGCCATTCTCTCTGAAATATGGTCCTCAGATCCTAATGATACATTCTAGCATAGTGTAGAATTGTCATCTCTTTGTTCTTGGCATGCAACTCCATTAATGTAGCCTAAAATTACATTGGTTCTTTGGAAGTCCCACACACTGACAACTCCTTGAACTAACTGTATGCTGACATTCCCCTCTGCGCCCCCACCCACCACCCAACCCTCACTGCCCAGCTCCTTTTTCTTTATCATGTGTTTCTCTTACTTTTCCATTGACCATTCTAGAAAGTGGGAATGAGAAAAAGAGGGTGGAATGGAAAATAGGGACTAGAGAAATAGAAGTTGAGGTGGAGGTAGCCACACAGGAATTTGAGTGTGGAAGAAGGGGTCCTTTAAGCGTAGATGGTAAAATTCAAGCCAACAAATGATAACCTCCTTAATCTTAATTACTTCCCACAATGTGCTTCTATTATCATCAGTATATAAATGTGGAAATTAGGTTTAGGAGCATTCAGGGAATTCTCAAATGGCACATTTCTGATGCCATGCCTAGCTCTTATCCCACACACTGCCCTGCAGCTCTGGGAAAGCATCCCATAGAGAAATAATAGCATTGCTACGATGTACATTAGTCTTTGAGATGTAAATCATTTACATTTTCTTTTTACAAAACTATCTCATCAGAATTTACACAAGTACACAAATGGACAGAAGAGTTAAATAATCATGAGACTTATTTTTACTGAATCAATCTGATGCACACAGTTTAGTTGGAGAGATTTGGGATGAAGAGAGAGGTTGGTCTAGCATCAACAACCTAGATTTGGCCCTTTACTAAAGCTGAAAATTGGCATAAACAAATAATAACTCAGTGATAACAATTTTCAATAATATCCCCTAGAAATTGAAATAAGTGAACCTCTGTGATCTGCTGAGTTGAGAACACCTGTTGTTTACTTTTCTTGGGAAACAGAGACATAAACTCAGGTCTAGGAATCCAAGACCCGGATTCCTGTCTCAGCTATAGTGTTAGCTAGGTGGCTGCCTTGGGAAAGTCTCATAACAGCTGTGATTCTTAGTTTCTTTATTTGTAAAATTAAGTAATTACAATATGTTATTCCTAATGCCTCTGCTGAGATGTAAGTCTAGTGATTCTATGAGGCTTCCTATTGGATATTGCGTTATCTGATTATTTAAGGAATTTATTGCTGAACTTAAAAGCCTCTTGCCTGGGTCTGTGCAGCACATTATCTAAACTAAAGCAAGGTATCATCTTGTTTGAGAAGGGGCTCCATTTTCTAATTCACATAAATATGTTGAATGAGTAGCGGCAGCTCGGCTTTAATTGTTCATAAGAGAAGTAAAATCTATTTTTGGAAATGATATTTCAAATAGTTTTATATTGCTTGTTTATAATTAAAAGCAGGTAGTATGTCTTATAGTCCACTGAGAAAATAAACTACCATCAGAAACAAGTTTTTAAATTAAATTTCTTTGGGCTGGGCATGGTGGCTCAAGCCTGCAATCCCAGCACTTTGGGAGGCCAAGGTGGGCAGATCACCTGAGGTCAGGAGTTCAAGACCAGCCTGGCCAACATGATGAAACCCCGTCTCTAGTCTCTACTAAAAATACAAAAATGAGTTGGGCGTGGTGGCACACGCCTGTAGTCCCAGCTACTTGGGAAGCTGAAGCAGGCGAATCACTTGAATCCAGGAGGCAGAGACTGCAGTGAGCAGAGATCATGCCACTGCACTCCAGCCTGGGTGACAGAGCGAGACTCTGTCTCAAAAACGAACAAACAAAAAAAAAAAAAAAGAAAAGAAAAAATTTATTCACATGTAATATGAAGCAGTGAAACTAGAAAATCTCTAAAGCACCAGTCCTGAAACCAGAAAATCTCTGGAACACCAGTCTAGAGTAACTTCAATTACTGTAATTTCAAGTTAACTTTGTCTCATTACTTCTGTATGTGCCCTATTGCTTAATGGGCCTTAAGGTCAAGGTGGGAGGTGGGGAGTTGTTCTGTTCTATGTAAAGGAACTTCAGTAACTGTCTCTTGAATGCATTTTAAATGAACTTACCTGTGACCCAAAATTGGCCACAAACTCTAACATACTCAATGTTCTGCCAATTCAGAAGGAACAAATCATCTGCCTTCAGAGTGACTTTGGTGAGTCAGCTGGACTGGAAGAATGTATCCTGGGAGCTGCATTAGGATTAAATCTGATTGCTAGACACTGGCAATTCCTCTCTGAGTTGGAGAAAATCAATTCAACCTTCTCTACCATGTTTTCTTGTACAACATTCTGTCTTATATAAGATTACATAAGTTTCCTTTGTATATACCAATAGAGGCATTTAAAAATTGCCTTCTGGACTATTTTTATACTTATTAAACAAGATGAAATAAGTGTTTTGCTGTATAGCTTCTGTCCACTAAATCATCCTTGCACATCCTGATTATCTTTAAAGGTTATGCATATGTTCCAATATCTTCCATCACTAGCCTCAAAAGAAAGCCATTTCTTTATGCTTTAGTAAATTCTTGTTTGGACCACTCAAAATGTCCCCAACTCATTTGCTACAATTTGAGCTAACCAACATGACATTCACTTTTGCAGAAGAGATAATAATTTGAATAACACGCCCTTACTTAGCTGAGATAGGAATGTTCTACAGTGTAAAACTATTCTCTGAAGGACATCAAGGATGAGGATATAACAATTTCCAATCAATACTGAGAAGAGTTAACTAATCTTAAATTTAGATTTGTTCTTAAATACATACACACTTTCTATTTTTTTAATGTGAAATAATTACCGCCTTCTATTAAGACCTACCTCCCAAGGAGGAGCCAAGATGGCCGAATAGGAACAGCTCCGGTCTACAGCTCCCAGCGTGAGCGACGCAGAAGACGGGTGATTTCTGCATTTCCATCTGAGGTACTGGGTTCATCTCACTAGGGAGTGCCAGACAGTGGGCTCAGGCCAGTGGGTGCGCGCACCGTGCGCGAGCCGAAGCAGGGCGAGGCATTGCCTCACCTGGGAAGCGCAAGGGGTCAGGGAGTTCCCTTTCCGAGTCAAAGAAAGGGGTGACGGACGCACCTGGAAAATCGGGTCACTCCCACCTGAATATTGCGCTTTTCAGACCGGCTTAAAAAAACGGCGCACCACGAGACTATATCCCACACCTGGCTTGGAGGGTCCTACGCCCAGGGAATCTCGCTGATTGCTAGCACAGCAGTCTGAGATCAAACTGCAAGGCGGCAGCGAGGCTGGGGGAGGGGCGCCCGCCATTGCCCAGGCTTGCTTAGGTAAACAAAGCAGCCGGGAAGCTCGAACTGGGTGGAGCCCACCACAGCTCAAGGAGGCCTGCCTGCCTCTGTAGGCTCCACCTCTGGGGGCAGGGCACAGACAAACAAAAAGACAGCAGTAACCTCTGCAGACTTAAATGTCCCTGTATGACAGCTTTGAAGAGAGCAGTGGTTCTCCCAGCACGCAGCTGGAGATCTGAGAACGGGCAGACTGCCTCCTCAAGTGGGTCCCTGACCCCTGACCCCCGAGCAGCCTAACTGGGAGGCACCCCCCAGCAGGGGCACACTGACACCTCACACGGCAGGGTATTCCAACAGACCTGCAGCTGAGGGTCCTGTCTGTTAGAAGGAAAACTAACAAACAGAAAGGACATCCACACCGAAAACCCATCTGTACATCACCATCATCAAAGACCAAAAGTAGATAAAACCACAAAGATGGGGAAAAAACAGAACAGAAAAACTGGAAACTCTAAAAAGCAGAGCGCCTCTCCTCCTCCAAAGGAACGCAGTTCCTCACCAGCAACGGAACAAAGCTGGATGGAGAATGATTTTGACGAGCTGAGAGAAGAAGGCTTCAGACGATCAAATTACTCTGAGCTACGGGAGGATATTCAAACCAAAGGCAAAGAAGTTGAAAACTTTGAAAAAAATTTAGACGAATGTATAACTAGAATAACCAATACAGAGAAGTGCTTAAAGGAGCTGATGGAGCTGAAAACCAAGGCTCGAGAATTACGTGAAGAATGCAGAAGCCTCAGGAGCCGATGCGATCAACTGGAAGAAAGGGTATCAGCAATGGAAGATGAAATGGATGAAATGAAGCGAGAAGGGAAGTTTAGAGAAAAAAGAATAAAAAGAAATGAGCAAAGCCTCCAAGAAATATGGGACTATGTGAAAAGACCAAATCTACGTCTGATTGGTGTACCTGAAAGTGATGCGGAGAATGGAACCAAGTTGGAAAACACTCTGCAGGATATTATCCAGGAGAACTTCCCCAATCTAGCAAGGCAGGCCAACGTTCAGATTCAGGAAATACAGAGAACGCCACAAAGATACTCCTCGAGAAGAGCAACTCCAAGACACATAATTGTCAGATTCACCAAAGTTGAAATGAAGGAAAAAATGTTAAGGGCAGCCAGAGAGAAAGGTCGGGTTACCCTCAAAGGGAAGCCCATCAGACTAACAGCGGATCTCTCGGCAGAAACCCTACAAGCCAGAAGAGAGTGGGGGCCAATATTCAACATTCTTAAGGAAAAGAATTTTCAACCCAGAATTTCATATCCAGCCAAACTAAGCTTCATAAGTGAAGGAGAAATAAAATACTTTACAGACAAGCAAATGCTGAGATATTTTGTCAGCACCAGGCCCGCTCTAAAAGAGCTCCTGAAGGAAGCACTAAACATGGAAAGGAACAACCGGTACCAGCCACTGCAAAATCATGCCAAATTGTAAAGATCATCGAGGCTAGGAAGAAACTGCATCAACTAACGAGCAAAATAACCAGCTAACATCATAATGACAGAATCAAATTCACACATAACAATATTAACCTTAAATGTAAATGGACTAAATGCTCCAATTAAAGGACACAGACTGGCAAATTGGATAAAGAGTCAAGACCCATCAGTGTGCTGTATTCAGGAAACCCATCTCACGTGCAGAGACACACATAGGCTCAAAATAAAAGGATGGAGGAAGATCTACCAAGCAAAAGGAAAACAAAAAAAGGCAGGGTTTGCAATCCTAGTCTCTGATAAAACAGACTTTAAACCAACAAAGATCAAAAGAGACAAAGAAGGCCATTACATAATGGTAAAGGGATCAATTCAACAAGAGGAGCTAACTATCCTAAATATATATGCACCCAATACAGGAGCACCCAGATTCATAAAGCAAGTCCTGAGTGACCTACAAAGAGACTTAGACTCCCACACATTAATAATGGGAGACTTTAATACCCCACTGTCAACATTAGACAGATCAATGAGACAGAAAGTCAACAAGGATACCCAGGAATTGAACTCAGCTCTGCACCAAGCAGACCTAATAGACATCTACAGAACTCTCCACCCCAAATCAACAGAATATACATTTTTTTCAGCACCACACCACACCTATTCCAAAATTGACCACATACATGGAAGTAAAGCTCTCCTCAGCAAATGTAAAAGAACAGAAATTATAACAAACTATCTCTCAGACCACAGTGCAATCAAACTAGAACTCAGGATTAAGAATCTCACTCAAAGCCGCTCAACTACATGGAAACTGAACAACCTGCTCCTGAATGACTACTGGGTACATAACGAAATGAAGGCAGAAATAAAGATGTTCTTTGAAACCAACGAGAACAAAGACACAACATACCAGAATCTCTGGGACGCATTCAAAGCAGTGTGTAGAGGGAAATTTATAGCACTAAATGCCCACAAGAGAAAGCAGGAAAGATCCAAAATTGACACCCTAACATCACAATTAAAAGAACTAGAAAAGCAAGAGCAAACACATTCAAAAGCTAGCAGAAGGCAAGAAATAACTAAAATCCGAGCAGAACTGAAGGAAATAGAGACACAAAAAACCCTTCAAAAAATCAATGAATCCAGGAGCTGGTTTTTTGAAAGGATCAACAAAATTGATAGACCGCTAGCAAGACTAATAAAGAAAAAAAGAGAGAAGAATCAAATAGACACAATAAAAAATGATAAAGGGGATATCACCACCGATCCCACAGAAATACAAACTACCATCAGAGAATACTACAAACACCTCTACGCAAATAAACTAGAAAATCTAGAAGAAATGGATACATTCCTCGACACATACACTCTCCCAAGACTAAACCAGGAAGAAGTTGAATCTCTGAATAGACCAATAACAGGAGCTGAAATTGTGGCAATAATCAATAGTTTACCAACCAAAAAGAGTCCAGGACCAGATGGATTCACAGCCGAATTCTACCAGAGGTACAAGGAGGAACTGGTACCATTCCTTCTGAAACTATTCCAATCAATAGAAAAAGAGGGAATCCTCCCTAACTCATTTTATGAGGCCAGCATCATTCTGATACCAAAGCCTGGCAGAGACACAACCAAAAAAGAGTATTTTAGACCAATATCCTTGATGAACATTGATGCAAAAATCCTCAATAAAATACTGGCAAACCGAATCCAGCAGCACATCAAAAAACTTATCCACCATGATCAAGTGGGCTTCATCCCTGGGATGCAAGGCTGGTTCAATATACGCAAATCAATAAATGTAATCCAGCATATAAACAGAGCCAAAGACAAAAACCACATGATTATCTCAATAGATGCAGAAAAAGCCTTTGACAAAATTCAACAACCCTTCATGCTAAAAACTCTCAATAAATTAGGTATTGATGGGACGTATTTCAAAATAATAAGAGCTATCTATGACAAACCCACAGCCAATATCATACTGAATGGGCAAAAACTGGAAGCATTCCCTTTGAAAACTGGCACAAGACAGGGATGCCCTCTCTCACCGCTCCTATTCAACATAGTGTTGGAAGTTCTGGCCAGGGCAATCAGGCAGGAGAAGGAAATAAAGGGTATTCAATTAGGAAAAGAGGAAGTCAAATTGTCCCTGTTTGCAGACGACATGATTGTTTATCTAGAAAACCCCATCGTCTCAGCCCAAAATCTCCTTAAGCTGATAAGCAACTTCAGCAAAGTCTCAGGATACAAAATCAATGTACAAAAATCACAAGCATTCCTATACACCAACAACAGACAAACAGAGAGCCAAATCATGAGTGAACTCCCATTCACAATTGCTTCAAAGAGAATAAAATACCTAGGAATCCAACTTACAAGGGATGTGAAGGACCTCTTCAAGGAGAACTACAAACCACTGCTCAAGGAAATAAAAGAGGATACAAACAAATGGAAGAACATTCCATGCTCCTGGGTAGGAAGAATCAATATCATGAAAATGGCCATACTGCCCAAGGTAATTTACAGATTCAATGCCATCCCCATCAAGCTACCAATGACTTTCTTCACAGAATTGGAAAAAACTACTTTAAAGTTCATATGGAACCAAAAAAGAGCCCGCATCGCCAAGTCAATCCTAAGCCAAAAGAACAAAGCTGGAGGCATCACACTACCTGACTTCAAACTATACTACAAGGCTACAGTAACCAAAACAGCATGGTACTGGTACCAAAACAGAGATATAGATCAATGGAACAGAACAGAGCCCTCAGAAATAACGCCACTTACCTACAACTATCTGATCTTTGACAAACCTGAGAAAAACAAGCAATGGGGAAAGGATTCCCTATTTAATAAATGGTGCTGGGAAAACTGGCTAGCCATATGTAGAAAGCTGAAACTGGATCCCTTCCTTACACCTTATACAAAAATCAATTCAAGATGGATTAAAGATTTAAACGTTAGACCTAAAACCATAAAAACCCTAGAAGAAAACCTAGGCATTACCATTCAGGACATAGGCGTGGGCAAGGACTTCATGTCCAAAACACCAAAAGCAATGGCAACAAAAGCCAAAATTGACAAATGGGATCTAATTAAACTAAAGAGCTTCTGCACAGCAAAAGAAACTACCATCAGAGTGAACAGGCAACCTACAACATGGGAGAAAATTTTCGTAACCTACTCATCTGACAAAGGGCTAATATCCAGAATCTACAATGAACTCAAACAAATTTACAAGAAAAAAACAAACAACCCCATCAAAAAGTGGGCGAGGGACATGAACAGACACTTCTCAAAAGAAGACATTTATGCAGCCAAAAAACACATGAAAAAATGTTCATCATCACTGGCCATCAGAGAAATGCAAATCAAAACCACAATGAGATACCATCTCACACCAGTTAGAATGGCGATCATTAAAAAGTCAGGAAACAACAGGTGCTGGAGAGGATGTGGAGAAATAGGAACACTTTTACACTGTTGGTGGGACTGTAAACTAGTTCAACCATTGTGGAAGTCAGTGTGGCGATTCCTCAGGGATCTAGAACTAGAAATACCATTTGACCCAGCCATCCCATTACTGGGTATATACCCAAATGACTATAAATCATGCTGCTATAAAGACACATGCACACGTATGTTTATTGCGGCATTATTCACAATAGCAAAGACTTGGAACCAACCCAAATGTCCAACAATGATAGACTGGATTAAGAAAATGTGGCACATATACACCATGGAATACTATGCAGCCATAAAAAATGATGAGTTCTTGTCCTTTGTAGGGACATGGATGAAATTGGAAATCATCATTCTCAGTAAACTATCGCAAGAACAAAAAACCAAACACCGCATATTCTCACTCATAGGTGGGAATTGAACAATGAGATCACATGGACACAGGAAGGGGAATATCACACTCTGGGGACTGTGGTGGGGAGGGGGGAGGAGGGAGGGATAGCATTGGGAGATATACCTAATGCTAGATGACGAGTTAGTGGGTGCAGCGCACCAGCATGGCACATGTATACATATGTAACTAACCTGCACAATGTGCACATGTACCCTAAAACTTAAAGTATAATAATAAAAAAAAAAAGACCTACCTCCCAAAAAAAATAAATAAATAAATAAATAAATAAAAAGAAATAATTACCATTTACTGAGCAACTACTAGGCGCCAAGTACTACAGACTTTCCACGTATTATCTCAAGTAATCTTTACAGCATGGAATGTGAATTCCATACTATTATTTCCAAGAGGTTAGAAGTTAATAGATTTACTAATAGACACAGCTAGAAAGCAACTAAGCTACATTGTAAACACAAGTAAGTCTGATTCTAAAGCCCATCTGCTTTCCACTATATGCTATTACTTTTCTGGATTAGCTGGGAAAGAGTTAAAAATTCAACAGCACTAACAGTCTCAGAATTAATTTTTGCAGAGTTTGGAAAAATTTCCGATTATCTTTGCTAAGAAAAAAGAATTGAAAACATGCTCACCAAAAGGTTACAATTCCAGACTGTTTAGAAATATGGGAGGGATGTAGAAGTTACGTATCATTTTAGGGTACCACTAACAATATCATCTTTAACCACAGTAACAATAAGTGCCTTATATTGATGAGCAGCCTCTGTGAGTGTTAGTACATTAATTCTAATTGTTACAGAAAGTTTTGGCAATAGTGAAATCTTAGTTTTGAGAAAAATTTCTGTGTAACTGGGTTAACTCTAGAAATATCTGCAGCTACATATAATCACTATTAACACTTATCTAGAATTTTATATAAACACTTATTTTTAAAACTTATGATTTTAATAACCTAATATTTTTTAGAAAAAATTCATTATCATTATTGTTATTAATACTATGTACATAAAAGAAGTAGAAAATTTGAATTTCATCACACAAACTCATCTTTCAAAACCCATAGAGAGAACCCCTTCCATGGGTGTCCAGTCTTTTGGCTTCCTTGGGCCACATTGGAAGAAGAAGAATTGTCTTGGGCCACACACAAAATACACTAACTATAATGATAGCTGAGGAGCTTAAAAAAAAACTGCAAAAAATATCATAATGTTTTAAGAAAGTTTACGAATCTGTGCTGGGTCCATTCAAAGCTGTCCTGAGTCACAGGTGGCCCATCACTGCAGGTTACACAAGCTTGCCTTAACCCTTGATGACTTTGGTTCTAAAAAGAATTCTTATATTTTGAGATGCTGGTTCAGTCCTATGCCTAACATTCCTTTCTTCCCGCTTTTCAATATCTGGCCTAAATAGCCAGAATTATTGGGGGTATGCTGTTTGTTCCCCTTCCAGTTAAAGATACTTGAGGAAAGGAATGCTTTATTTGCATGGAATTTCGATCAGGAGATTTTGTGCCTACATTCAGAATGTGTCTGTCAAGGCCATATTTCAACCATTTCCTCTCACCAGGGACTAGTCCTGGAACACAATGCGCTGTGCACAAGTCACAAATCTCTGCCAAACCCTTATGTTTTTATTAACTAAGAGCTTCTAATTTAGCTTCACAAATCTGTTTCTTCCTCAAGACTAGATGCTTCCAGGATGATCATCTCAGCTACTTCCACCATCTAGTGGCAAGAGATAGAAATGAAAGGATTTTACACTTTTAAAGATTATTGCCTAAAATATCAAGAATCAGAATAGTTTTCTAATCAGTGGTATTATTAAAAACATTATGTCTAGAAAGGAAAAATAAACACATTATTTTCAGTTGCTGGTCAGGGCCTCATGACTGTTGGGGTCAAATGTAACTCATAAGGTATTTCTTTTTTCTTTTTTTTTTTTTAATTAATCAAATACGTATTTTAAAACATCTGCTATTTGGTCAACACCATCTTAGGCATTGTAGAGGAGCTACAAATTTCTGTATTTAAAAGACATGACTCCCTTTTAGTAGAAGTTCATAACTTAGTTATGAAAATAGAAGCTCCAAGCTACTAAGGGCTAAATGTTGTGGTAAATTTCTCACTGCTTCATGTTATCCTCGGTAGGTACCTCTTTCTCCCCAAAGCCCATATATGGTGGTGGTGGACCTGTGTTTCAGTCCTCTGTGTTCTTCTCCCCTCTCCTGAGCAATCCCATCCATTTTCACAACTCCAACTACACTGAAAACATCAAAGTTTCCACTTTCTAGATCAGATCTTTATTTCAAAGTGACTGTTAAACACTTGTACCTGGGTATAACATAAATACTTCAAAATCAGTTACTCCAACATATACTCAGAAATTATCCCACTCCCTCCCCTGCCATTCTAAAATCTGCTCTTCCTCTGGCATTCTTGGTTTCATTTCATGATACATCCTCTACTCTGGGGTCAAATTTTAAAAATTGTAAATTATCTTCTATTTCTCTCTCTTTTCTACCTTCTATATGTAATAGGTCTCAATGTCCTGATGATATCTCTTTTTAAATAAGCCTTCTAATCTATCCTTCCCTTCAACCCCAATACCTGTGCTTTACATCAAAGCTTATCTATCTTTTACATTTCACCTGATGCTCTTGAATCTGATGTCGTACCTTTCCAATTATTCCTTCCACTGTACCACATGACATGAATAATGGTCTAATTTGCATATCAGGTCATGTCATTCTCCTTTTTAAAAATTCTGTTGTCACCCCTCATTACCTACAAGGTGAAGTCCAGTCTCTACATAAGGTCCTTCATTACCTGTTCATGCCCATCTCTCTTGCTTTATGGGATGTTTGGGCCCACTCTATGCCCCTTTCCTTAATTCTTACATTATGCATCAGTATCCTAGCCAACTACTTGGCAATTCTCAGAACTTTTCCATACTGTTACACAACTGCTAGAGTATAGGGCAACCTTGACTTTTCTCCCTTATTTCATACTTCCTTCAAGTAAAAAATGATCTTGTGTATAATTTTTTTTCTCTGACAACACCCATCCTAACCTCTCCAGCTCCAAAAAATTAAACAGTTTTTCTACGTCTTGAGAGACCTCTTCTTTCACACTTTCTTTGTTGTACACTCCAAAAGTATATGTGCCCAACCAAAATATAATTTTATATTAAAGAAATAATTCTATGACAAAATATGTTTGGGAAATACTTTGTACTAATCATATTTCCATCTTAGATGTTTATATTTCATATTATTATAGTAAAGGCTCTGAGAAATCCTTCAATAAGTTAATGGATTTAACTCCTCAAATGTGTTTAAGCATTCATTCATACCTTTATTTTAATAATGCTGACAAAATTCCACCAAACATACTTTGGGAGATGCTAGTCTAGTTTCATTTTAGATTCCAATAAGGGAGTAAAATGAAAAGCAAAACAAAACAAAAATAAGATGCAGTCCAGGTCTTGGGAGCTTACACATTTACTAAGAGCAAGAAAAACAGCAAAACTAGAGGAAAGAACATTATATAGCAGTCCTTCCTGATCTTAGGTTGCACTTTTCATGCAGTTTCAGCTACCAGAGGTCAACTATGACCTGAAAACAGGTGAGTACACTACAAGATATTTTGAGAGAGAGAGAGAGAGAGCACATTCACATAACTTTTATTAAAGTATATTGTTATAATTATATTTTGTTAGTTATTGTGGTTAATCCCTTACTGAGCCTAATTTATAAATTTAATTATGTGATAACATACGTATGAAAACATAGGAAAAAACATAATATAAATAGGATTTGGTACTATCTGCAGTTTCATGCATCCACTGGGGGTCTTTTTTTTGAGATGGAGTCTCGCTCTGTCGCCCAGGCTGGAGTGCAGTGGCGCAATCTCGGCTCACTGCAAGCTCCGCCTCCCGGGTTCACGCCATTCTCCTGCCTCAGCCTCCCGAGTAGCTGGGACTACAGGCATCCGCCACCACGCCCGGCTAATTTTTTGTATTTTTAGTAGAGACGGGGTTTCACCGTGTTAGCTGGGATGATCTCGATCTCCTGACCTCATGATCCACCCACCTCGGCCTCCCAAAGTGCTGGGATTACAGGCGTGAGCCACCGCGCCCGGCCCCACTGGGGGTCTTAAAATGCATCCCCCACAGATAAGTGGGGACTACTGTATAGTTCAACTAATAATTTTTAGAACAATAGAATAAGGCATATTTTAAAATGATGACTATGTGGGATGCACTAACTCCTTGTGCCATAGGATCTTATGACCAGTCGGGGTTGGCCAAGAGTTAATAGAAAAGGCTTTATGTAGGAAGAGGGTTTTTATTGTACTTTTGGCTAAAACATAATTTCCTATGATTGTGCTCTGGCAACTCTAGTAAGAAAATAGTATAAAAAATACACATTGTTATCCTTTGTCTATAGTTTTTTTATTGGCTTCTTCATGCTTCAGCTCTCCTCCTATAAGTTCTCAAATGTGCATTGCCTACAGATTCTCAAATGTCTTCTATATATACTCAACAAGTGCCCAGTTGTCTCAGGGTATTGAAGTTTACCCAAACCTCACATACTCCTAATTTCCAGCAAAGCTTCCCAGAACTGTTTATTCCAGTCCCTGTGAAAATTCGAAGACACACAATAATATTTATCTGATTAAAGTAATTCACACCAATTTATAAAAAGAGGCTTTAATCTTCCTTGTAATTAGTTACTGAACCTAAGAATCTAAGCCGGTTTTGACTGCAAGACACATTTCTTTTTTAATACACCCTAGGAAATACTGCCAATTTTAACTGCAAGATGCCATTGATTTTAAGACACATCCAGATTTCAGATATGTTAATATGTGATAAAATATGAAGTTTAGAATTTATGAAATTTTGTATAAGTGATGATTAGGTAAGGAAGAAGAGGACAGCAGTTAACTCCCCCCCTTTCTCTCTCTCTCTCTCTCTCTCTCTCTCTCTCTCTCTCGCTAATAAATACTCCTACAGGGCACTCTGGTAGGTGCTTGGGCCCCATAGTTTTAAGTTTGAGGAGTTCAAATTTCAGTTTTGGAATAATCATAAGTAACAAATAATTAATTATGAATCAAGAGAATAATCTAGGTACTGAAAATCGTTTCACTGCTCTTTGTTTCCCCATTACTTAGTGCTATAGTAGGCACTCAGTTAATATTTATTGAACTGACCTAAAGTGAGAAGACCTAAACTGAAAAGAAAATTCTTGTGGTTTATTATAGGCCGATTTCTTTTATGAAAGATTCTAGGTAGCATCTGAAGAGAATGCATCCCCACCTTGAGGAAAGGAAAACAAATTCCCTTGAATTCACCACTAAATTGCATTTCTTTTTCCAATCCCACACTTCACACTGGCCAAAGCACTCTAATGAAAACAGGCTAAGAAAGCCCATCCTATCACTTAGGCAGCTGGTGTGCACTAAAGACAGATGAATCTTAGAACCAAGGCTTCAAGTAATACACGACGATGGAGAAAATGATACTCAAACCTGTGACAGTGAGATTATTCAGCTAATGATTCAGAGCCCACTCAATGTGACATTTAAACTGTTATCCAGCAATCTCACACTCTGTTTAGGCATGCCATATGTAAATTCTCCATTAATACTAGAGAGTCACATTGTTTTCTCAGTAGGATTCTGGGGGAAGCATCTGATTATGTGTTTTGCCTCCTTTTCTTCCTTTTAGTGTTTGACCCAAGAATACTAGACAGATAAAAGAAGGCAAAGAAGTTGAAAATATGACAGTTCTAATGGAGACCTTGTACCTTTTTAGCAGTTCCCTGATTCTAACAGGCTTCCTTTATGAGAAAATAACCCATTAGATTTTAATCATTGCAACTTTTTCAACAGTTGAACTGTGATAATAACAACTTGATTAGGAAATGTATCCTATTGCTATAAAAATGCTAGTGCTTGAATCTGATATCACAGTGCTGTGCTGGAGCTCACTCATACTAGCTCATGAGAGCCTCATGTGCCTCCATTTCCACATATTTAAAAAGTAGCTTTAGGTTGGTAGCCTGAGATCAGCCATGCTGGGAATATTTACATCACAAAATTGGCCAACCTTAAAACGGACTTTTTTTTTCCCCTAGAAAAATGGTACACATTTATTCCTATTACTATTGGTGTTGAAGGAGAGATACACAGAGTGTCTTTACTAAGACAATCTAAAAGCATATCTTGAGCTATAAAACCCCAGATCATACTGAATGGACAAAAGTTGGAAGCATTCCCCTTGAAAACCAGAATAAGACAAGGATGCCCTCTATCACCATTCCTTTTCAACACAGTCCTGGAAATCCTAGACAAAGCAATCAGGCAAGAGAAAGAGGTAAAAGGCATCCAAATAGGAAGAGAAGAGATCAAACTATTCCTGTTTGCAGATGATATGATGCTATACCTAGAAAACCCCTTAGTCTCTACCCAAAAGCTCCATGATCTGATAAACAACTTCAGCAAAGTTTCAGGATACAAAACCAGTGTACAAAAATCAGAAGTATTCCTATCTACCAACAACATCCAAGCTGAGAGCAAAATCGAGAACTCAATCTCATTTACAATAGCCACAAAAAGAATAAAATACCTATGAATACAGCTAACCATGGAGGTAAAAGATCTCTACAACACGGATGACAAAAAAATTGCTCAAGGAAATCCAAGATGATTCAAACAAATTGAAAACATTCTGTGCTCATGGATAGGAAGAATCAACATTGTTAAAATGGCCATACTCCCTAAAGCAATTTACACAGTCAGTGCTATTCCTATCAAACTGCCAATGACATTCTTCAAAGAATTAGAGAAGAACTATTAAAATTCACATAGAACCAAAACAGAGCCCAAAGAGCCAAGGCAATCCTAAGCAAAAGTATCAAAGCTGTGAGTATCACATTCTTGGACTTCAAACTGTACTACAGGGCTATAGTAACCAAAACAGGATAATACTGGTAGAAAAACAGACACATAGACCAAGGGAACAGAATAGAGAGCCCAGCAATAATGCTGCACACCGACAATTATCTGATCTTCAATAAAGTGGACAAAAACCGGCAATGGGGAAAGGACTCCCTAGTCAATAAATGGTGCTGGGACAACTGGCTAGTCACATACAGAAGATTGAAACTGAACCCCTTCCTTATACCACATACAAAAAAATCAACTCAAGATGGATTAAAGACTTAAATACAAAACCTAAAACTATAAACACCCAGAAAGATAACTTAGGAAATACTATTCTGGAAAGAACCTGGTGAAGATTTCATGACGAAGATGTCAAAAACAATTCTGACAAAAACAAAATTTGACAAACGGGACCTAATTAAACTTAAGAGCTTCTACACAACAAAAGAAACTATCAACAGAGTAAATAGACAACCTACAGAATTGGAGAAAATTTTTGCAAACTATGCATCCAATAAGGGTCTAATATTCAGAATCCATTAACAAGCCAAAAAACAATCTTTTAAAAAAAGTGGGAAAAGGACATGAGCAGACACTTTTCAAAAGAAGATATATATGCAGCCAAGAAGCATATGAAAAAATGTTCAACATCACTAATCATTTGAGTAATGCAAATCAAAACCACAAAGAGATACCGTCTTACACCAGTTAGAATGGCTTTTATAAAACGTCAAAAAATAATAGATGTTGGTGAGGTTGCAGTGAAAAGGGAATGCTTATACAGTGCTGGTAGGAATACCATTATTTCAGCTATTGTGGAAAGCAGTTTGACAATTTCTCAAAGAACTTAAAACAGAATTGTCATTCGACCAAGCAATCTCATTATTGGATATATACTCAAAGGAATATAAATTGTTCTGCCATTAAGACACACGCAAAGGTATGTTCCTTGCAGCACTATTCACAATAGCAAAGGCAAGGAATCAACCTAAATGCCCATCAACAGTAGCTGGGTTCAGGAAAATGTGGTACATATACACTACAAAATACTGCACAGCCATAAAAACTTCGGGAGGCCAAGGCGGGAGGATCACGAGGTCAGGAGATCTGTAGTCCCAGCTACTCAGGAGGCTGAGGCAGGAGAATCACTTGAACCTGGGAGGTAGAGGTTGCAGGGAGCCAAGATTGTGCCACTGCACTCCAGCCTGGGTGACAGAGGGAAACTTCGTTTCAAAAAAGAAAAGAAAAAAAAGAAAGTAAAGGAAAAAGAATGAGATCATATTCTTTCCAGTAACATAGATGGAGCTGAAGGCCATTATCCTAAGCATACTAACACAGGAACAGAAAACCAAATACTGCATATTCTCACTTACAAGTGGGACCTAAACAATGAGTACATATGGATACAAACAAGGGAACAACAGACACTGAGACCTACTTGAAAATGATGGGTGGAAGGAGGGTGAGGATTGAAAAACTACCTATTTGATACTATGCTTATTACCTAGTGATGAAGTAATCTGCACACCAAACCTCCATGATACGCAGTTTACCTATATAACAAACCTGCACATGTACCACTGTACCTATAATACAAGTTTAAGATAAATAAATAAATAAATAGAAACTCAAACACATCTTGTTTAGCATAAACAACACCTCGAGAAGGTCATGATGAAAAAAATCCTGGTCCCAAAATAGCTACCTCACAGCCCCAGTGTAGAAATCCTTGATGAGCCTCCCTTTCCCTCCTCTTCACAATACCTTGGGGCCATACCACAGAACTGGTGGTTCCAAAAAGGAGAAAAATCTATTAGGACCATGGTGTTTTATCCCAGGGGCCTGCTATTCATAGTTGGCTGTTCTTAAAACTGACATGAGGTGCCCTCAATAAAAGGCTAGGAAATTAGTTAGAAGTGACATAAATATAACAGAAAATCTAGGCTAAGAGAAACCCATTGAAGTTGAATACAGTTAATTGTAAGATTCCTGGAAGGCAAAGGATAAAGGAAAAATAGGAAAAATTCCTTTGTTTATATGAGATCTGAGCTTTAGAAAAAGCATACTTTCCCCTCAACTCTGATATACGTTTTCCAAATGAGACAGTGAGTAGCATAATAAATGATAGTGCAATCACCAAAACAGCAGATGTTCAGATAATTATATTATCACGTATATGCTGAAGACTTAATATACAAAACAAAGCTCCCATGGTGCTTTCATTGTTCTGTTCATTTTTTTTTTTTTTTTTTTTTTTTTTTTTACTGTAACCAGGCTAGCATCCCTCATAATTATAATAGCACTAATTATAAAATTTGGACTCTCCCTATTCCATTTTTGAATCCCAGAAGTAACACAAGGAATTTCACTACTTTCAGGCATGATCCTACTCATAAGACAAAAGATGCACTTATTTCAAATATTTCATCTATCATTATTAGTTGACTTAAATATAATACTAATAATCACCATATTATCAATTCTAGTAGAAGGATATAAAATGCTAGACTTGATTATCCTACCTACTTTGCCTAAAGTTCTTTGGGAGATATGCTCTAGAGTTGATTAAGGAGGAAAGGTTGGGAAGGGAGAAAGGTGGCGAATTTTATGTATCTGTGTGTTGGGGATTGTGGCATGGACAGGGTCTCACTTCGTTGCCCAGGCTGTAGTGCAGTGGCGTGATCATGGCTTACTCCAGCCTCAACTTCCTGGGCTCAAATGATCCTCTCACCTCAGACTCCTGCATACCTGCAACTACACTTGCATGCCACCTCGCTTGGCTAATTTGTTAAATTTTTTGCAGAGACAAGGTCTTGCCTTGTTACCCAGGCTGGTCTTGAAGTCCTGGGATCAGCGGTCCTCCCACCTCAGCTTCCCAAAATGCTGAGACTACAGGTGCGGGCCACTGTGCTTGATCTATGGAGGTTCTTATAGGGAGTTTTTCAACCAGTTTGAAAGAATAAAACTGAAATGTAAGTACCTTCAATGCAGTTCAGTCTCTCGGCCCTGCCCTTTCTCAATTTTCAGTGGTTTGTAAACAGAGTAAGGATCAGCGATTGTTAGAAAATATTAAAGAGTACTGTCTAACTCTAGGAATCAGCAAGATTCTATACTGAACACAGAATTCTGATTCCTAAACAGGACCTTAAAGACAATTTTGTTTACCCTTCTGGGGAAGAAGGAGTCTTTTCTACAAAACCTCTGACGAGTCATTATCCATTGCTGAAAGATTTCTAGGGATAGGGAACTTCTGTCTCATGAAGTAGTCTATAATTTTTCTGAGTAGCTATAAATGTCAGGAGCTGTGGTGTTAAAATGTTCCCAAATATAATATACATTCCTGTCAGTTATGCACAGTGGATCTGCTTCTGCCTTCCGCATGACATCGATGTCGTGTTTTTCAGATGACAGCTCTTGAGGTAAAAAAGGTTTAGTCCCATGTCCCCCAATTCTTAATATTTTCTTCTCCAGGTTAAACATACTCATTTCCACCAGTCATCCAAATACTTGCAAAGAAATTGCAGAGATTTGCACAATGAATCCCAGAAGCATAATATTAATATTTACATATTTTTACTTACTATATAATATTTACTGGAATTTGATAATTGGTCTAATATTTTTATGTATTGGTAGTAGCTATAGCTAATTTATTTGATAATACATTTTTAGCATACCAATATGTTTGAAATGTTCCAAAATTTGAAACGTAAGGTTAAGCATAAGTTAACCTCTCTTAGATGTTTTTGCAGGTATAATAAGATCCAGAGAACACAGGAGACACTTTTATGTCTTTATTTTTTATTGTAGCACAGCTATGTAGAAGTGCTGGCAAAATGAATGTTCTAGGTGATGAAAGAAATTTTTGTTTAGCAATAATTACTAAGGAGTTAATTGGTAGGTGCTTTTATTTTTTCCATTTCAATTCTGTTATTTCAGCCATATTCTGATTTTTTTCTTTTTAAACTTTAATCAACCTTTATAAGCTTTTTATCCCAAACACAAAATCCAGTAGCACCAGTTCAGCCAAAAAAAAAAAAAAAAAAGCAGAGTAATTTGCACAGCCAAGGGGCATAGAAAAGTATTTTTCTCATTTAATTATACCTTCTTCTTGTCAAAATATAATTTATCAAGCAATTGTTTAAAATTAAATTTTAAAAAGTAGAAAGTGTTGGGAAAAGTATGACACCGAATTGAAATAAATCTAGTAAACAATTTTCTCTAGGATAAAATAGAGGAATTGATTAGACAACTCACACATTTTCCTTTATAGTTTAGACAGTAAGGCAATCATTAGATGTGATCATGTTATATTTGCTCCCTTTGTCGGACCACGAGTACTGACAAACAGAGAGCATCTGAGCAAAACCCTGATGTACTTGGGGTTTAAAAATATGTGGTTAGCTTATTTTCCCTTTCAGTGTTTCACTCTTGGCGCTTTCTTTACTCCATTCTCAGCAACTAAAATGATTTTTCCAGATATTCAAACAATTGCAATAAAAATATGTCCCAAAAATACAAGGTGGGCCTCCAATGCACAAGAAAGACCCTTTGGCAACCCGTGTCGTCTATCATGTTTTAAAAGAGCCTCATTTAATCGGGCCAGCAAACATCTCCATTAGCAATTAAGACCAACTACTGTCACCAACTATAAAGTCGGAAGAGCAATATAACTGACCTTCAGAGGAGAAATATGAGACTGCAAGACGTATCCATGGACATTTTCTATTTGAGAGAGGTTCTTTTCTGATACATGCACGAGTTCTGGGCCTCTTACTTCATGGGTTAGTCGAGGTAAGGAATGATCATGTGGAGCGTCCTCATCTTGATATCGATACTTCTAGGAGAAAAGAAAAGAAAGGACAAGTATGTATATATCAGTGTTTGTAAAGGATATAGACTGAACTTCATATTCTAACTTCATCAATAGGACACAGTGTGCACCTACTGTTGACTTCACCAAATGGGCTTTGCTGCAGACTTTTCTGGCGGTCACCATAGACCAGGTCAAATGCAAGCAGAACTGAGTTAACCACGAATATTGACCAATGTCCAGACTTGTTTCTGCCTGATAATATACTCTCTTTGTTTATGAGCTACAGAAAGGCGATAACAAATGAGACAGAACATTTACTTTATTCAAGTAAGTGAGGAGGTAACCCTCCTGACCAGAGTAGCTAAGTATGTGTTAAAAATTCTAGGTTATGGATGGAGAAGAAAAAAAGTACTGAGCAAGAAGAAAACAGAATTCCAATATATCTCATTTAGAAAACTTAATTTTCTTTCAGAATGTGTGAGTGATTTAAGTTCCTTTTGAAATGAGGAAAAAATTCTGTCACCCACATTATTTGTATTAGACTCAAAGAGAAGACAAGCTTATCTTTCTTTACTTCACCCCCTAGGAGAAGGAGTATTGATTTGGGTTAGTCAGATTCCAGGACAAAAGATCACAATTTTTAGAAGCAGAGCTAGCTCTTTTAAAGAACTTTAAAAATCAAGGCAAGTTATCTGCCTATATTGTATGGCTCCCTGAGGGGACAGAGGTAAATACTTCTTCTCTCTTGTTCCCTTTTCCTCTTTTCTTAACCATCTTGCTTACACATGACTGTACCAGTAAAGATTATTGTTTGAGTCTTCCAAACAGATATAAGGAAGTTGGCAGAGAAAAAAAAAGGTTCAGGGTTAGGAATGCTCTGAGGGAACTCAGCCCTCTTCTTGGGGTCCATCTCCATTTTTGGCCTCAGCCTGGGTCTCCATCCTATTTCTGTGTCTTTTTCTAGTTTGTACCCCTTTTCCCTTGGATCTGTCCCTTTAGAGTTCCATTGTTCAAGGCTGTTGTCCTACCTGGGAAAGATGAAAGGGAACCCTCTACATCTGACCTCTTAATCAGATAATAAAGTGTTAGTTTGCTTTACTTTGCCTATGTTCCTTGTGCATAACACAGGGATATTGGGAACAGGGATCTAAACATTGTCATAACACCATCACAGGCTTAATTGTGATGTCTAACTTCTTCCCAGTGTCCCATTATTGTTATCATCAATGGTTAATTTTTTCATATATATATATATATATATATATATATATATATATATATAAGATTTCTAGGACATCAGCTCTCAGACTGACTCATAGTGGAAAAGTAACAAGAACCACTCCAGGGATGGTAATTCAATCTGTTGTTCACTCTTCCTCAGAAGCAGATTATCAATACTTACACTTATACTTTCTGGGGCAGGGTAGGCTTTCTTCAATGTCCCAAGTAATATCTCTCTCAACAAAAATAACAATGCCATAACTGCAGTTTCCAAAGAACTCTCACATACTTGTTCCATTGCAATCATTCTTGGCCATTTTACCTATGAGAAAACTAACACTCCGAGAAGTTAAGGTACTTGTCAAGAGTCACCTTAACTGACAGGCATAAGCGCCAAGACCCTATCCAGATCATTGCAATCTGAATCCTCTTTCAGTTAACATCAGCCTCTCCTCTACCCCATAAAGAGATGAAGTCCAAGTCTGAAAACTGAATTGGCTGCTTAGTAGAAAAAAAAAATCACAGAGAATACACGACACAATGAGGTTAGAACATTTCTGTGAACTGCAAATACCATGCTTTTGTTTATCTAACCTTATGAATAATTTGGGAATGTAATCTGCCTCAGAAACATAGATCAAATTTAACATTCACTTTTGATCAGTTACGCCCATTATGAGTGGAATAATGTCACACTTGCGCCCATTTTAGTTTCTCTGGCTTTCAACCCATTAACTCCCACGTCTGCTCCACATTTTTGATTCTCTCATAAAGGCACTACCATCTATGTTGTCATCTGAGCCAGAAAAGTAGGAGTCAATCAGACTCCATCCTGTCTTTTGCCTGCTGCCATCTGCCAATTTAATAAGTTGATGAGTCTGCTTGATTTATATCCTAAATAATACTTGAATCCACACTCTCCTTATTCTTCCCATACCCCCACCAACACTGTCCATGTTCAGGATCCCATAAGTTCTCAGCTGGGCTATAGAAACAGCCTCTGAGCTGGCTAGCCTGTCTGTGGGGTTGCCCGTTTCCCATAAATTCTCTACACTGATCCAGGGGACTTTGTGAATCACATGCTGATAAAGTCCTCCTTGAAAACTTCCAATGGCTCACACTGCCCACAGGACAGAATACAAGCTTTCTTACACTGCCATAACCCTACTATATATGCTGAACCCCCATTACTTCTGAATTACTTTTTTTTTATGAGACGGACTCCAGCTCTTGTCACCCCAGGCTGGAGTGCAGTGGGACGATCTCAGCTCACTGCAACCTCTGCTTCCCGAGTTCGAGCAATTCTCCTGCCTCAGCCTCCCGAGTAGCTGGGACTACAGGTGGGCACCACCACGCCTGGCTATTTCTTTTTATTTTTAGTAGAGCCGGGGTTTCACCATCTTAGCCAGGCTGGTCTCGAATTCCTACCACAGGTGATCCGTCCACCTCAGCCTCCCAAAGTGCTAGGATTACAGGCGTGAGCCACCGCACCCAGCCCTGAATTACTTTTGTTCTCAACATTCTCACTCCAATAATTATAAAATAAATATAAACAAACTATTGAGTCTCATTTTTAAGCTTCTTTTAAAATTTGTGGTAAAATACACATAAAATTTTGACCATTTTAACCATTTTTAAGTATACGGTTCAGTAGTGTTACTTATATTCACTTTGTTGTGCAACAGATCTCCAGAACTTCTTCATGTGCATGTTCCCATAACTCCCTATAGTCTCCAATTACAACTCTTGTCATGCTATATGGTTGTGTATTTTCTGTGTTTTTCCATGGAACTGTAAAATCTTGTAAGGACTGGGACCACATTGGTATTGTTTATTCTCACATCTCCAGTCTTTAGTCAAATGCACAACACATATGCTCAATAAGTGTTTGTTGAATATAGCCATGAGCTACCATTACACAAATGGATGAAATAGATATCACTTGCTTTAGCCACAATATTATTTTGGCTACTGGATGAAAACTTTTTCACTATAAAATGCTGTGAACTCAGGTTCAAGTAAAAAGGACAATCACATCATTTGCTTGACACAATCTAAAAGGACATCAGACTATTAAGTACTATATATCTTTCTCCTCATCATTCATTTCAGTATATGCTAAGAATATGAACTGAAAAGAACAACTCTTGACCTCAAGAAGACCATAAATTACTGAGTTATACTTGTGCACAGATAAGCTACCATACCTCGTGATAAACTCAGTTCTGTGGGAGCAGAAATGGGTAAGCATTTGTGGCTGGCTGGCTGCAGCTTCTCAGTTTGAAACAGGGTCTGGAATACCATAAAGAGGTAAAAGATATTCCAGCCAAAGGCACAACATGTGAAGAGACATGTGGTAAGAGGGGATGATGTTTGAGGGAACAGTGAGGTCTTAAAGTGGATTGTAGCAGATGCTATTGTGTCCCCATCCAAATTCATGGAAATCTTTTTTACCCATTGAAGGCTCATATCTGCATACTTTTCAGGAACATTACCCTTAGGTGATTGAAGCCTCCTCTCTTGGATGTCCACAGGAGTCATATTTGAACCCCAACTCTCATACCTCACGGTGAGACAAATCCCGTGATGTGAATTACACTACAAAGTATCCAGCGAGATTAGCTTAAATTTAGACTGTACCTGAACCTATATTTCTGCACAGTTCCTTTGTGCTTCCCTTACTCCCTATGTTTTTTTTTTTTTCTTGGAACTGCCCTCCATAAATCATGCACACATGAAATCTCATCTTAGGTCTGCTTCTAGTGAGCTGATGTAAGACTTGGATGAAGCTTGAGATGTAAGGTACAGTGTGGCAGGAGGAGACTGGAAGGCAGATTGGTGTCCACTGTAGACAATAGGGAGTCATCCAAGAGACCGTGGACCTAAATAATACTCTGCCCAGTGCCAACCAGACATTCCCGTGTTTTTTTTTCTTTGAGTCTTCAGCCTATGACTAAGCAAGAAATGACAAGAACTGATGAGAAAGTCACATCTTTAACTCAAACTCAAGCTTCCAAAGGAATCACCCTGATATGATATAGCAGAATTTCTCTGCTTGTATTCAAATCTTTATTTCCTTTGGCTGAACAAAGGTACTGATTTATAACACTAGGATTAATATTAACACCATCATTAATGCTAATCCTAACACTAATGCAATATTACAACCAATAATAATACCAGCTACAGTTAATGTACCTGGAGCCATATTAAATGCTTTATATCCATCATCACCATATGAGACATAGGTGTTATTCTCTTTATCTTAGACTCAGATAATTAGGTATTTTTCTAAACTTACATACCTGGAAAGTGGCAAACCAGGTTTCAAATACATGTTAATTTCACTCTAGAGAAAGAGCACTTAGTCTTCTAAGTTAGTTAGGACTCAAAGGTCTTCAGAGGACAACTTTATCTTCAGGAAATAAAATTTTTAGGAAATATTCTTACACCCTGACTAAGAATCAACCCTAACATTCTGGGTAATTCTGAGTCAAACTTTTCATTCCAAGGCTTGTCTGGTAGGTACTAATGTCATTCTGGGCACCTTTGAGGATTTCTCTATTGCCTACAAAATGAGGTCCATTGGCTGCAGGCCTCTGTATTGCAGTCTGTGGTTTCTTCTTTTTCTCTCCTCAGCTTGGTCTGTTGAAGGGGACTTGAGTAAAAGAAACTTTGTAATTCTGTGAGGAAAGTCATCGGTAGCTTGATGGGGATGGCATTGAATCTATAAATTACCTTGGGCAGTATGGCCATTTTCACGATATTGATTCTTCCTAACCATGAGCATGGAAGGTACGTTAAAGTTCATTTGGAACCAAAGAGGAGCCCACATTGCCAAGAAAATCCTAAGCCAAAAGAACAAAGCTGGAGGCATCATGCTACCTGACTTCAAACTATACTACAAGGCTACAGTAACCAAAACAGCATGGTAGGTATAGACCAATGGAACAGAACAGAGCCCTCAGAAATAATACCACACATCTACAACCATCTGATCTTTGACAAACCTGACAAAAACAAGAAATGGGGAAAGGATTCCCTATTTAATAAATGGTGCTGGGAAAACTGGCTAGCCATATATAGAAAGCTGAAACGGGAATCCTTCCTTACATCTTATACAAAAATTAATTCAAGATGGATTAAAGACTTAAATGTTAGACCTAAAACCATAAAAACCCTAGAAGAAAACTTAGGCAATACCACTCAGGACATAGGCATGGGCAAGAACTTCATGTCTAAAACACCATAAGCAATGGCAACAAAAGCCAAAATTGACAAATGGGATCTAATTAAACTAAACAGCTCCTGCACAGCAAAAGAAACTACCATCAGAGTGAACAGGCAACCTACAGAATGGGAGAAAATTTTTACAATCTACCCATCTGACAAAGGGCTAATATCCAGAATCCACAAAGAACTTAAACAAATTTACAAGAAAAAAAAAACAACCCCATCAAAAAGTGGGCAAAGGATATGAACAGACACTTCTCAAAAGAAGACATTTATGCAGCCAACAGACACATGAAAAAATGCTCATCATCACTGGCCATCAGAGAAATGCAAATCAGAACCACAATGAGATACCATCTCACTCAGTTAGAATGGCGATCATTAAAAGTCAGGAAACAACAGGTGCTGGAGACGATGTGGAGAAATAGGAACACTTTTACACTGTTGGTGGGACCGTAAACTACTTCCACCATTGTGGAAGACAGTGTGGTGATTCCTCAAGGATCTAGAACTAGAAATACCATTTGACCCAGCCATCCCATTACTGGGTACATACCCAAAGGATTATAAATCATGCTGCTATAAAGACACATGCACACGTATGTTTATTGAGCCACTATTCACAATACCAAAGACTTGGAACCAACCCAAACATCCATCAATGATAGACTGGATTAAGAAAATGTGGCACATATACACCATGGAATACTATGCAGCCATATAAAACGATAAGTTCATGTCCTTTTTAGGGACATGGATGAAGCTGGAAACCATTATTCTGAGCAAACTATCACAAGGACAGAAAACCAAACACTGCATGTTCTCACTCATAGGTGGGAATTGAACAATGAGAACACTTGGACACAGGGTGGGGAACATCACACACCGGGACCTGTCATGTGGTGGAGGGAGAGGGGAGGGATAGCATTAGGAGATATACCTAATGTAAATGACGAGTTAATGGGTGTAGCACAGCAACATGGCACATGTATACATATGTAACAAACCTGCATGTTGTGCACATGTACCCTAGAACTTGAAGTATAATAATAATAATAATAAAGAAACTTTGTAAACAGATTATATTTCCTGTTTCAGCTCTAAGGGGAGTAGAGGCAGGATAGGTGCTCAAGACAGGGATGCCTGGTATACTACTTATGTCTCCCTATCTTAGTTCATTTTGCCCCTGACTTCTGGAATTCTATCCCCGTCCCCGTTCTGAAGCTTAACCCTGCCCCCACCCCAGATTCCTTCATCAAGCAAACTTTTTTAGGTCCTTGATTATCAGATTTAGTGTTGCCTCCTCAGAAGCATTCTCTGACTTCAAAGGTTGGAAATCTGTATCTCCTTTATGCTCCCATAGTGTTCTGCACAGGATTTTGTCAATGAATAAGAACTTTATACTGTAATGACCTCACCATGTGCCTATCTCCCCTAGTAGCCCACAAATGCCTCAAGAGCAGAGGTAGAGTCATGTTCATCTCTGAATCTCCAATGCCCAACCGACAAATGACACATAAAAAGAGATCAGTAAATGTAAGTTTAACTGAATTAAACTGTAATTATCTGAGCAATAACATGATCCGCATAATCAGAAAGCCCTCCCAGCTGAGCTTGCACGCAGTTATACTCATACTCATTTCTACCACAGTCCCCCCTACACAGACAGAAAAAGGCTAAGGAAGTCTGACCAGGCTCTGCTCAGTACATTCTGCTGATGCTTGTGTGAGTCAGAACAAACCATCCTGAGTTTCCCAGAATTTAAAAACGGAATCTTACATGTGCCTGATCTGTCACTGGAGGTTCTCTGGTGCAATTTGGAAGATGGCATTTTGCTGGCACAGTGCATGATAACTGATCCAGAAATTGGAAATATTTCAAGGTTTCATAAATAAAAATCTGAGTTTACCTCTGTTGCTTCATAAAAAGTGCTCTACTTCCCCCTTGTAGCAGGAGTTGGCACAGTACTGATGAGAGAGAGAGAGAGAGAGAGAAAGAGAGAGAGGGGGAAGGAACAAATCAAAAGCTGGAGAGCTAGAACATGTTTGTGTGCACATGAATAGGTGGCATATTATCATACCTAATAGTGAATACTATCCATGAACGCTTTGCTAAGAATGTCACAGAAATTATCCCACTTAAGGCTGATAGTAGCATTATGAAGCAGGTATAAAATTAAGTAATAATTACAGTTCCTTACACAAAGCCTGACATTAAAAAACTTGTTAGTTTCACTGTCTCTGTTAACTATACTGACAAACCATGTTCTCTGTGTCAAGTTTTATCTGTCCCTCTGTAATCCAAGTTCTTTGAGGGTAAGAACCCTGACATGTATCTTTGTATCCTGCAGAGTGGTCAGGCTAGAATGCTACATACATAGTGTGTGTCCAATAGGCCTGTATTGACTGATTGAGTGCTGCTTCTGGAAGAAAGCCTCTTAATTTAAAAAATGTGCTTGGGCTGAAAGGAAGCACATATTCTAGAAGCAAGAAGTTGGTAAAAACAAAATAATAATAATAACAGAATTTCAAAGGGATCCCTAAGGAAGAGGTAAATGAATCTCAGAAAAAAACAGAAAACCAAAAGGACAAAGAAAACGAGCTCAATGATGAACCACGTGAAAACAAAAGATTTCCATTTCGTCTCAAGGCTGTAGAAATTTAAGTTCCATAATTGAGTATTCCCATCTAGGCCCTGCCAGCCACCTTCTTATTTTGAGAACAATGATTTGTTTAAACACTTTGATATTTACTTTTAGGGATTTCCTTTAATAAGATTTCTGCAGTCTGTACCCAGCAAATCCTTTTCTCCAGCTTCTTCCTTTTTCCATGATGCCTCAGCCTATCTATGACCTGTGTCTCATCACTTTTATATACCTACTGCATCCTCACTCCTACTCACTGCCTTCCTCTCTGGAGGGAAAACATGGGTAAAAAAGAAAACAAGAGAAGATAAAGGAATGTTCAGTGCAATGATCAGATCAATATTTATATTCATTTCTTTAATTTGAAATGAATTCTCTGAATGATATCCTGACTGGAGCACAGTTTTATTTCTGTTATTCCAATCCATTCTTTCAGAATGGTTACATATAGGTTGCAAATCTGGGGGTGGAGGTAGGTAGTTTCAGATAGGAGAAAAATGGGAGGAGGAAAGGCAAGAGAGACTACATAATTTTCCCCTTCACTTCCTCAAGGTGACCTCCTGACTTCCCAGATTAGGAAGTTCTCTCCCTGCCTCTGCACACCGCACACTGCTCCCTGCTTCATAGGCTTTCAGGGCACCCTGTCCTTATTCTTCATAAACCTTGGCACATTTTTATTTTACATTTATTTCTGTGATGATTCGCTGGATGTTTGTCTCCTCCACTGAACTAACCGTCCCCGCCCCTCTCCCCATGGGGTCAAGGGCCCCACCTGCTTGGTTTACTGCTGACCTCTAGTGCCTGCCACATAGGAGGTACTTGATAAATGTTTGTTGAATAAGTAAGTACTTTGCAGCCAGATCTATCTTCAAAATAATCACCCTTTAAAAAAACAATGACCCACAATTAGCAATATGGCTTTCCCAAAGAACCCTTGAAAGAGGAATTTTTCCAGTTTGGAGAAGAATGTAAGTAACAGCACTGATGGGAGAAATAAAAAGCTCTCCCAGGTGCTCCATTTGAATTTTTTTTAAACAAAACTCAAAAGTGAAAGGAAATACTTTCCTGCTTTTTTTCCACAAAGAACAGGACAAGCCAGGATGTTAATTAAATTACAAATCAGCTGTCTGCTTGCAGCTGACAGAGCTTTGTGTGCTTCCAAGCAACGTCAGATATTTTAAACTCTATGTAATTACCTACTATGGACTAGCTGCCAGGAAGGATGCTTCATGAATATTTAATGAATTCTAAGATCCTTTTTAAGGAACTGATGATTTAAATAACTATGGGAGAACTTACTCTAGCTCAGTGCCACCCTCCATCTGTTAACTGAAGATATTGGAAATGTAGCCTGGTAGAAATGCCATTTCTCCCCTAAAATGAGCTAGGCTCAGGATCTAGGGAAGGCTAGACTCACACAGGAGAGGTAACTGTAATTCTAAAGTTAACTGTTTAATTCTAAACAGACCTCAAGCTCTCTAAGTCAGAATGGAACCACAGACCTATGAACTGGGAAAATAACGAGTATGGAATTGCAAAATGAAATTTTGTAAGATGCCACACATTGAGGATGCTCTTTATAATTTACAAAGCACTTTCAGCAACACTGTCTTGAGTAATTCTCTCAAGAATTGGATAGATTAAACAGGTATCATCATTCTCATTTCCAAATGAGAAAACAGAGGGTCAGAGGGTTTCTAAAGTGCTAAATAAATAGTAAAGCTGTGTTTCAAACCAAAATAGTCCTCTGGTTCCAAGAGGCAGCCTCACATAGTGGAAAGTGCATGAATTCTGGCATTAGAAACATGATCTCAAATCTTGGTTATACTACTTGCTATCTGGGAGACATCTATCACATTGCTGGATACAACTGAGCTTTGGTTGACTGAAGTCATGAACCAGGAATTACAATATATATCTCATAGAAATACAAAGATTGAATGAGATGCTGTACTCCTGGCATACAGTGGCTGCTTGGCAAATGTAATGCTCCCTTTGGCTTGGAGTCTCAAGAACTTGGTACTCTGCAGATTTGTCGTAACAACAACAGCAACAACCAAAAAAAGTGGTCGCTAAAAGTGAATTTTTCACACAGCAAAAAGTCTTTGGTGGAATGCTCTTCACTTCCACAGAACAGAAACAATAATAACCTGTTATACAATTAGTCACAAATACAGTCCTTGAATTTTTTGTCCATACACATGAGTATTGTCTAAAACATGTTTTCTTTGTAGCAGCTAGGTGCTGCCACCACTGTGCATGGCTGAGTTCACAAATCTGTTGTAACCTGTAGCTTCCCTGTCACTTCTCTCTCTCACGCTAAGCTTTGTTCCTTTGCAGTAATTAGAATTTTTGCCACTGCCATGGCTAATGCTGCTACTGGAACCACGAGAGCCTCCTTGGTTTCATGGTTTGGCAAAGGATTGTCCTTCATCACCAGAGGGGCTGGAGCTTCTGCCTCCTAAGGTTTCTGTCCTCATGGGTCCAAAATTTGAAGACTGATTGTTGTAGCTGCCAAAATCACTGTAGCTTCCTTCACCTCTAAAACTGCTTCCATCATTTACAAATCCATTATAGCCATCACACTGCCACCATATCCACAACCACCACAGCTGCCACCAAAGCTACTACGACCACTGAAGATTCCTCCCCAATCATAGTTCATACCAAAACCACCTCCACAAACACACCAAAGCATCCAGAACTACTTTGGCTTCTTTGGCTCAATGAAGCACTAGCCTTCTCTTGCTTTGACAGGGATGAATTTACTGAACACTCTTTGAAGTTTCCTAACTTCACAGTTGTGGCCATTCACAATATGGTACTTCAATCTTATTCATAGAGTCATGGTCCTTAAGATTTACAAAGGCAAAATCCCTTTGCTTGCCACTGCCTCGGTCATTCATGATTTCAGTCACTTCAATTTTCCCACATTCTTCAAAGTAATGTCTTAGGTGATGTTCTTTTTTTTTTTTTTTTTTTTTTTTTTTTGAGAAGGAGTCTTGCTCTGTAGCCGAGGCTGGAGTGCAGTGGTGCAATCTCTGCTCACTGCAACCTCTGCCTCCTGAGTTTAAGTGATTCTTCCACCTCAGCCCCCTAAGTAGCTGGGATTACAGGTGCCCACCACCAAGCTCATATAATTTTCTTATTTTTAGTAGAGATGGGGTTTCGCCATGTTGGCCAGGCTGGTCTTGAACTTCTGATCTCAAGTGATCCATCCGCCTCGGCCTCCCGAAGTGCTGGGATTGTGAGAGTGACCCACCATGCCTGGCTCTTAGGTGATGTTCTTCAGTGTCTTCTTTAGTGCCACTCATATGGTTTGGATCTGTGTTCCCACCCAAATCTCAAGTTGAAATGTACTCCCTACTGCTGGAGGTGGGGCCTGGTGGGAGGTGATTGGATCATGGAGGTGGTTTCTAATGGTTTAGCATCATCTCCCTGGTGCTGTCTCATGACAGAGTTCTCACGAGATCTGATTGTTTGGAAGTGTGAAGCATCTCCCCTGCCCTCTCTCTTCCTCCTGCTCTGGCCATGTCAGTCTGCTTCCTGTTTGCCTTCTGCCATGATTGAAAGTTTCCTGAGGCCTCCCCAGAAGCCCAACAGAGGCCAGCATCATGCTTCTGGCACAGACTGAAAGAACCATGAGCCAATTAAACCTCTTTTCCTCTTTTCCTTATAAATTACCCAGTCTTGGGTATTTCTTGATAGCAGTGCAACCATGAGCTGATACAGCCATCAACAAATATCTTTTTCACAGTTAAGTAGGCAACTAGTCTTTGAGAATCTCCTCTTGAGACAACTGTCTTTGGTTCCACGACTCTCTCATACCTTATGTAGCATGGCATTTAGGGCTGCATCCACCTCCTCCACAGTGGCATATGTGACAAACCCAAAGGCCCTGGAGCAATTGGTGTTTGGATATCTCATTACCACACAGTCCATGAGTGCTCCCAATTGCTCACAATGGCTCTTCAGACTCTCATGGGTTGTTTCAAACCTCAACCCTCCAATGAAGACTTTCCAGTTATTCGGGCTCTTTCAGAGACTCCGACTTAGACATGATGGCAGTAGGAAGATAGACTTTAGTGATGATTCCTCTGTGGCATCCCAGGGCCAAAAGGAGTAAGGTGACAAATGTATCTCAGTAGAATAACTTTCTAGAACCTCAGTTTCAGAACAGTGCCTAAAAGCGCAGATTCTGGAGAGACGGCCTGCATCAATTCCTACTTTGATAACCACATGACCTTGGGCAACTTATTAAACCCTCTGAGACATGGTAGTCTTATCTGCAAAACTGGAATAGTAACTACCTCACAAGATTTTTTAGAAAGCCAAGTGAGATGATGCATGGAAGGCACTTAGAAGAGTGAGTGTCTGTGATCTAGTAAGTAGTCACTTAGTATAAGTTATGATTGTTTTACTGGAACATTAGATATGTTATTTGAATATAAAAAATCGGAAGAATAGAAAAAACTAAAGGAAAAATTTTTGCCTTTTACTGTTTTGAATTTTTCAAATTCTCTAACTGCAACTTCTCCCACTACTCCAAAACACATAGACAGTTTATCAAATCTCACAGCCCTCCTAGTCTCACAAAGTACACTTCAGCCTTTCTTTACGCCACCTTAAATGCTTGAAAACCTTCTCTTTGCACTTTTGTATGCAAAAAGAATTTACTGAGCACCAATTCTATGCCAGATATTGTACCATGTGCTAGAGATGTAATAGTGAATAAAGAAGATACAGCTCATCCTTGCCCTTTGCTCTTGATGTCTTCTCTACCTCTCATAACTTTCCCAACTCTTTTTCACATACTGCTCAACCTTCAAAACTTAGTTGATAAATGATATCTTTCCAGATGCTTTCCCTAGACATCCAAATTTGGCTAAGCATTCTTATTCTGTGCTCCCATGTCTGACTCCCTGAGAATCCCTCTTTTTTCTCAAAGCATGTATGTCTCTGCCATTCTCACTGGAATGGGAAGAGTTCACAATTCATTATTGTACCAGGGGCAAATATTCTGCTTGGGACCCAGTAGGTGCTTAATAAATGCTACTAAATGGAACTACCCCTGGTAGAGATGTAAGCTCCTTAGACTCCTCTGTACTCCACCATGACTAGCACATCCTAGAAGTAGTGCATAGTCAAGAAGCCTGTCACTATTCTACAGTAGAGCTGGTTATTGAACAGTAGTACCCTGTAAGATTTTCAACAATAAAATCAAAAATTGGTTTATGTTGTGTAGCACAGGTAATAAAGTGAGTTCCTTTGAAAGTTTTCATTTAGCAGGGAGAATTGTTCCGGCTTTGGGTATGACATCCCTGACAAAGAGTATTAGCTGGTGGCTTCCTGGAGTAAAAGAGTTGACAGAAAGAAAAACAGTAACATGCAGAGAAGAACTGAGTTCCCTTCTTCCTTCTCCACTGCCAGCACTGAGTCAGAGCAGCTACGGAAGCATAACACACAAATGAGACAACGCTAAGTATTCTTTTTTTTTTTAATTTTTATTTTTATTATACTTTAAGTTTTAGGGTACATGTGCACAACGTGCAGGTTTGTTACATATATGCATGTGCCATGTTGGTGTGCTGCACCCAGTAACTCATCATTTAACGTTAGGTATATCTCCCAATGCTATCCCTCCCCACCCGCCCCCCACCCCACAACAGGCCCCGGTGTGTGATGTTCCCCTTCCTGTGTCCATGTGTTCTCAATGATCAATTCCCACCTATGAGTAAGAACATGCGGTGTTTGGTTTTTCGTCCTTGCGATAGTTTGCTGAGAATGATGGTTTCCAGCTTCATCCATGTCCCTACAAAGGACATGAACTCATCATTTTTATGGCTGCATAGTATTCCATGGTGTATATGTGCCACATTTTCTTAATCCCGTCTATCATTATTGGACATTTGGGTTGGTTCCAAGTCTTTGCTATTGTGAATAGTGCCGCAATAAACATACGGAGACCACACTAAGTATTCTTACACGAGCCCATCTAAACCCCAGGTCAGCAGCTTGACTCACATTTGAGTGTACCAACCTCAAATAAGCCCAGTAAAATAGATTAAAGTGTATGCAAGGCAGGGAAGAGGTCTGGAAGAATATACTAATATGTTGACCATGGTTATTTCTGGATGACTATTAATTTCATTTTTTGGAGCTACATATATTTCTTTGAGGAATAAAAAGAATTAGAATATGTAAAACATGATCAAGTATTTGCTTTGTTGTACTGGAGAAGGTTCAGTGTGGTATAAGTTTTGTGATAAGGAAAAATTCTCTAGTCCTGGAAAGGGTTTATCCATGTTCAGTTGAGTTAATTTTGAGAACTGGCTGAAGGATGCAAAGGAAGGGGTTTCCAGCTGACAAATGAAAGAGGGATGTGCCGGGAATAAATTTGCTGGAGAGGACCAGGCTTTAAGTCAAATTGCTTTGGTACCAAGAAATCAAAGCAATGATTTGGGAGCAAACTCAACAGTAGTTCATCCATTTGAAGCAAAACTTCAAACATGGTCTGAGTAATTTTCCAGGGATAACTGCCACTGGATTCTATTGAGCACTGTACGATCTTGTGGGCAGTCCCTGTCTGACTAATCCACCAGCTGTGCAACTGCTACAGCATCTGTGAGTGAGAATCATTCACTACTAAAAGCTAGAAACATGTTTTGCTCAGTGCACCTGGTGCCCAGAAAAGAGGAAATGTTCATTTCAGCAAAATGCTTCCTCAAGCGATGCAAATTCCCTGCAGCTCAGTTCCTGGGTTTAAATCCTGTTCCTGCACCAACCAGCAGTGCGACTTTAGGGAAGTATGAAGGCTCTCTGAAACTCAGACTCCTCATTTTAAAATTGGACTAATAATGTATGACAGTGTCACTACAGGAAATTGATGAGATAATATGCCCAAACGCTTTGGGCCAGGACCCGCCTCCTAACAGGTGCTTAGGAAATATAAGATTCTTCCTATTTCTCTTTTTTTGTTTGTTTGTTTTTGAGATGGAGTCTCGCTCTGTCACCCAGGCTGGAGTGCAGTGGCGCAATCTCAGCTCACTGCAACCTCCGCCTCCTGGGCTCACGAGATTCTCCCACCTCAGACTCCTAAGTAGCTGGGATTACAGGCTTGCACTACCACGCCTGGATAATTTTTTGTATTTTTAAGTAGAGACAGTGTTTCTCCATGTAGGCCAGGCTGGCCTCGAACTCCTGGCCTCAAGTGATCTGTCTGCTTCAAATTCCCAAAGTGCTGGGATTACAAGCATGAGTCACCACACCCAGCATTCCTATTTCTCTACCAGTGTCATGCAGTCATCTTTCCAAGTATTGTAAAACGAGCCTACACACACACACACACACACACACACACACACACACACACATACACACACAGGCATGTATATGCTCAATTCAGCCTTATCACCATTACAGGGAACAGGCTTCCACCATGCTATTACCAGTATTGTAGCATCCCTACAGAACAGCACAAACTTTCTGAAGGAGGTAAAATGAGCTGCTAAGGCCTTGCTGCCACTTCTCTTGATCCAGTGCCTTTTCTGTATGTGAGGCCATCTTACCCATTCTACTCACACCTCTAGCTAGGTCAACACTCCTACTCTTGGTATCTTCTACTTATGATGATCATCTCTGTCCAGTAGGCAGAGAAAAAAAAAGTCTCAGACACAGGTGCTGAAATTGCCTTCACTGCTCATTCAAGCTACTCTTCCTAACCATGTGAGTTTTTGGACTTCAGAACCTACCTGTGAAATTGGCACTTGCCTAGCCTTCCCATTATATTTGACTTCCAAGGATGAGATCAGTTACCCACCTGAACCTAGAATATCTCCTGGATGATCTCCAGCAGACTTTGTTCCTGGTCCTGGGACTTCCTGGGTGGTCGATTGGCATGTACATCCTCTGTGACACTATAAAGACCAAAGTTCCTTCCTAGTGGGAAGCACCATTATTCATTCATCCAACAGAATGTTTATCTAGCATGTTATATGCTAATCACTAAATTTTAAGTGCTAGAAATATAGTAGTTTAAAAAAAGCAAAAATTTGTGACTCTGTCGAAATTAAATTCTAGTTGCGTTAGATAATCCAGCTCTTTGAGCTCCCTTTTTCCTCAACATACTTCCTGTACCAAGAAGCAGTTATGAACAGCTGTCCTTTCTATGGGAAGACACTCAGTGGTCCAGGTAGGCAACCACTGTGAATTGTCTCTGGTGGTGGTGCAAATGGGCTTGATCTATCCAGCTGCCCTTGTTTTAGAGCACCTCATAATGAGCTGGTGTCAATGGCATTGGAACATGGGAAAGTTGAAAAATAAGGCAGAAAGTGTGGCCCTATTACTAGTGTGTTCCAATCAAAGAGGTTTATTTCACAATCAGACACTTTAATAAAAATATTAATGTTTCCTCAAATAAGGTTGCTTTATAATCCATGCTTGCTTATGGTGGTTTAAATATTCTCCAAATACAATAGTGTCTAATAAAATGCCTTTTGGAAATAATAAAAGCATATTTATACTTGATCTAGATGCTTAATATGCAACTTAATGTGCAATTGTAGAATGTTATTTTTTGCTTACTATACTCGTAAGATGTAAGCCCCAAATCAAGAAAACCCAGAAAGTTTTCTAATTTTCTTGTCCTGCTGCCCTGCTGGGAACTGACAGTGTCATCTTTCAGATTACTGCCTATGACATGATGTGCATATGTATTAATGCTTTACAAGCCTTAATTTATTTAATCCTTAAACAAACTTATGGAGTAGTTACTGTTTTATTTCCCTCATTTAACAGATGAGAAAATACAGGGAGAAAGAAATTAAATAAGTAACTTGTTCACACAACTAGTGGATAGAATGAGATTTATACCTCATTATCCTTGTAATTCCACCTTTAATTCACACACTATATTGTCTCTCAAGTATTATGCATTTCTTACTCTCTGACTCAGATGTTTCTTCTGAGTATGGTAGATACTTTGGTCCTTTGGTTTAAAAGCTAAGGTCTGTAAGCTTCCCTTTATCCTTGCTGGGCCATAGAATGCAATTGGGAGAAAGTATAAATAGAAATAACCTAGTTAATGACACTGCCATTTCTCTGGTCACCCAAATACAAAATTACACAGATGAAGATGATCCCTCAGCATCTTTCCTCTCTCATGTCTTCCAGAGTGGGGTCCATCTAACTAAATTGCCAGAACATGACTCCTAATATCAGAGTGAAGGCCAAGATGGTTTACATTAGACTGAGAGCTCCCTGATGAAAGCAGTGATACTACAGCTGTAGCTATCTCAGTAACCCCCTGGCACATAGAAGAGGTTTAGTACATTTTACCAAGTGAATGGATCTAATACAAGTTTAATGGACTCTAAATCAGCAGATATATTTGTTTTTGTTTATCTCCATTGTCCACTCCCCCATCACACCCTTGTTTCTTCTCCCTAGAATATTCCACTTGCCTTCAATTTCTCTTTCCAAGCATATCTCTTGCTTCTTTCTACCCCAACACACCAACTTTCCTTTCTCTGCTTCTTCATCTTTTCCCACCACATTCCCCAAAATCTAGAATTTCACCAATCTGAATTATTTGCAACTCAGAGTAAGAGGAATGGATCACCTCCAATATTTTGCACTTGTTACCTTCCACATGCCTTTTGCCATGTCTTTAACATCAAAGTTCAGTTAAGATGACAATCTTTCCAGGAGCCTCCATAATTTATTCACTGCCTCCATCAGTCATCTACACCTCACCCCCAGACTGAGGTCAGAACTCATAGTTACCTGTGCACCCACAGGACATTTACTTAATCTATCATTTTTGTCTGTTTATTTGTTTACTTTTTATACACTATAAGATCTTTGAATGCAAGGATTGAGTCTTGTTTATGGCTGTAGGACCTGTGCCAGGTATTCAATGGGTCCTAATAAATGTTTGTTAAGTGAATATTAGCCACCTAGTAACTGGTTTCCTTATCTATATACTCTCCATCAACCAATTCTTTTAACTAATCACCCTCAGATATATCTTCCTTAAACACAAGTTTGGCTATATCACTCACCCCTTTAAAACCCTTCAGGAGTTTCCTCCTGCTCCAGAATAAAACGTAGGCACTTTGATGTGAAATTCAGAACATTCTCAATCTCTTGCTAAAGTGCTACCTCTTACTGATTTTTTTCACTCATTTGCATTCCTTTCAAACTAGCTCAGCAGCTCTTTTCTGGAGCCATTTTATCTTTCTAATCTTTTCTCACCTTCCTGTCTCATGCTTTTCCTTCTGTCTTGAAATGATGCTTCCCAAATCACAGGTGAGAAATACCTTGCTCTTTTTAAGATTCTTTTCATGTCACCTTTTCCACAGTCTCTCCTAATCTATCTTATTCCCCCCAAAATGTGGTTTACCTTTGTCACTTTGTATTGTTCTTACAATAAAATTGTCCTTGAGTTTGTAATCTTTTTATTCATCCCTCATTTCACTGAGCACTTAAAATGAGTCACTGATGCACTGTAATAGACCCTGGTAATATTTAGAGAAAACACAATGACCAGTGAGCTCTGTTTTCAGTAGATAAGACTGATAAATATTATCAATCTAAAATGTCATAGTTAAGATGCATGCTGATTTCAGAGATACAAATATTTAAAAAGTGCATGTTAGAATCAATACAATATCAAATAAAACATCATATACACATGCTCCCCCAGAAGTCATTTAACCTAGCTTTGGCTGTATAAAGGAGCAGTTTCTTGGAGAATAAGATATCACAGTCTACTCTTAAAGAACGGAAAGGTATGAATCCAAGAGACAGCAACAATACCGTCAAAGGAACAGCAGACTAGAACTCACGGAGGAGGAACCATAAAGGTTAACTTCCTCTCTTGAGATTTAAGATGCTTAAAGGCAGTTTCTTACAATTCTTTCCTTGAGAAGGTTGGTACAGTCTTAAACAGTTGTGTTAGATTAAAATTAAAATGTATTGTGGACCATTCACATGTTACAATATAGATAAGTTTGATAATTTCTTCTTAAAATTGGCAACATGAAACTAAGGTGTCAGGAAACCTTGAAGAATGAGTGCTTGGGGGGAATATTCAATTAAAATTTGAAATATAAATGATAAAGTATCATCCATGAGGATATGATTTGAATGACTGCACTGCCATAAAGTTTAGACTTTCACTTCTAGAGACTTGGCCAGGCTGATAAAGAACAGTTAGTGCACATTCTCTATTCATCACAGAAAGTCCAATTCTAAATTGAATTCAATTCAAATTCTCTAAAACCCATGAGCAACTTCTAGTCTCTGCTTGGGCATATCATCGTCCATTCAGTTCACGGCTTCATTTGTAGTTCTGTGTGTTTTATTTTCTTCTTCATCCTTGTATCAATTCATCCTTGTATCTAAACTATTAGGTTTTACCTGGATATGCAAAATTAACAATCACAGTGAAGCTTCCCAAATGGGGCAGTTTTTAACCCTAAAATCATTACTCTTTCCTTAATGTGGATAGGACTTGCTCAATCTTGAGGGCAGAACGACTACCAGTTTTATTAGGTGCACTAGCTGTAGGGATTCAACAGTGTACAAGCAAGATAGACAGTATTATTTCTCTTGTGGAGCTTTCCTTCTAGTGGTGGTGACTAACATAATTTAAAAATAAAGAAAATGGGCCAGATGCGGTAGCTCATGCCTGTAATCCCAGCACTTTGGGAGGCCAAGGTGGGCAGATCACCTGAGGTCGGGAGTTCGAGACCAGCCTGACCAACATGGAGAAACCCCGTCTCTTCTAAATATACAAAATTAGCCGGGCATGGTGGCGCATGCCTGTAATCTCAGCCACTCGGGAAGCTGAGGCAGGAGAATCACTTGAACACAGGATGAGGAGGTTGCGGTGAGCTGAGACTGAGTCACTGCACTCCAGCCTGGGCAACGAGAGGGAAACTCTGTCTCAATAATAATAATAATAATGAAGGAAATAAAGTCAAGGAAATAAGATGCTCCAAGAGAGCACAAGAAGGAACCATATTCATTAGAGAATGTCAAGGATGCTTTCTGAAACAATGACATATTAACTGAAGTCAGAGGAATGAGCATATCTCCCATGTGAAGAGGTGGGTAAGCTGTCTTTCAAATGAAAGGAAGAACAACCATGAGAATCTTTGTGTTGGAAAAGAGTGTGGTAGGTTCAAGGAATTGACACGGCTTTCTGAAGAGGGGTGAGTGAAGCAAACATGAGGAAGGAGAGGTAACCGGAATAAGATTACATAGGGCCTTGTTAGCCTTGGGAAGGATTTGGGTCCCCATCCTAAGAAAAATGGGAAGTCAACAAAGAATTTCAGCAGGAGAGTGATATGACCTGATATATATTTTCAAAAGCTCACTCTTGAGCTCTTAGTGAGCCTGTAAGAGGATGTACCTGCAATAAAAAGCAGTATGGAGGTTCTTCAAAAATATGAAAATAGAACTACAGTATTATCTAGCAAACCCACTTCTGGGTATATATCCCAAAGAATTGAAAGCAAGGTCTTGAAAAGATATTTACACACCCATGTTCATAGTAGTACTATTCATGATAGCTAAGAGGTAGAAGCAACCCAAATGTTTGTTGATGAATAAATAAACAAAATGTGGTTAGAAATATCCATATATACACACACACACGTGTGTGTGTGTGTATATATATGTGTATACACACACACATATACATACACACACACACAATAAAATGTTATTCAGCTTTAAAAAAGAGAGGACATTTTGTCACAAGCTACAATATGGACAAATCTTAAGGACATTATGCTAAGTGAAATAGGTTGGCAATAAAAAGACAAATGGTGTATGATCCCATTTATATGAAGTGCCTACAGTGGTGATATTCACAGAAACAGAAAGTAAAATGGTAGTTATCAGGGACTAGAGAGAGGGAGAAACAGGGAGTTGTTTAAAGGATATAAAGTTTCAGATTTACAAGAGGAAGAAGTTCGGGAGATCTGTTGTACAACAAAGTGAACATAATTAACACTACTGAACTGTACAGTTTAAAATGGTTAACATAGAGTAAAATTTTATGAATTTTTTACTACAATTTTTTAAAAGCTTACTCTAGCTGCCAAAGGAGAATGGATTCAAAGGGAGAGGGCAAAAGTTGGGGAGACCAGTTGGGAGGCATTTAGAGAACCTGTGCCGGTGCCTGAGACAGGCAAGTGGCAGAGTCTGCAGGCCAATGAGCTCGGCCCCTGCCCATCTGCATTTCCTACAGTAGGAAGCATCTAAGGGCCACAAATTCCAAGTTTTCTTTTGCCCACCCACACAACATTCCAAATGTCCGTGTCTTTTATTCTTTCAACCCTCCAACATCTTTTCTCAGAGGAGATAAGAAGTAACAAAAAAATGAATTTTATAACACTTGGTGACTAAGTTCACTCCCATCTGGGCCCATCTTTTGCCTAATAGGAGACAGGACATGGTCAGGTAGCAGGTGGACATTAAGCAACCATATCCAGCTTTGAGATTGGGGCCTAGTGGACAGTGGGTATAAGATACTGTGTGTTAGCCTCTCATCAAAAATGCACCCCCAGTTATTTTTTGTAAACTTGAGCATCTGACCTAACACTGTGTTTAGTCTTTCTTCCTGACTCATATTTCTGTTTTGGCTCATAGCAACAACCCTAAATGGTTAGAGCAAGAGTATCCAGTCTCCGATCTTTTGGCTTCCCTAGGCCACAATGGGAGAAGAATTGTCTTGGGCCACACATAAAACACACTGATAGCTGATGAGCTAAAAATAAATAAATAAATTGCAAAACAGTCCCACGATGTTATTAAAATGTTTTTGCATTTGTGTTGGCCCACATTCGAAGCTGTCCTGGGCCACATGTGACCCACAGGCCACAGGTTGGACAAGCTGGGTTAGAGGGTGAAGAGCCTCTGTTCCCCAGATTACACATGTAGTACTCTCACACTCTTACCAATTATTTTATATTGTGATTAAAAATTATATTTCAAACTCATTATGGAATCATTCATGTGTTCTTATCATTTAGCTCCCACTTATAATTGAGAACATATAGTATTGCGTTTTCTGTTCCTATGTTAGTTTGCTAAGGATAATGGCCCTACATAACAAAGTAATTTACATCAGCTATACAATCTATAAAGAATAATGTAACAAACTTCCTCATAACTGCCATCCATCTTTAGAAAGTATTACCAGCAGAATGGAGGCCCCTGGGTATCCATCCCAGGTCATATCTGTCTGCCTCTCCCCTGAGGTAATTGTGGAATTTTATCTGTATAATTCCCTGTTTTCCCCAATAGTCTTACTACATAGACAGGTAATTGTAATGGTTAGTTTTATGTGTCAACTTGGCTAAATTATAGCATTCAATTATTTAATTTAGGTGTTGCTATGAAGGAATTTTGTAGTTGTGGTTAACACCTACAATCAGTTGACTTTAAGTAAAGGAAATTATCATTGATATTCTGGGTGGGCCTCATCTGACCATTTGAAAGGTCTTAGAAGCAAAACTAGGGTTTCCATGAGAAAGAATAGATTTCATCTGTGGATTTCTTGCTTAGTGCCTATTGAAGAGTTTCCACCCTGCTGCCCTGCCCTATTGATTTTAGCTCCCACAATGACAAAAGCAAATTCCTTAAAATAAATTTGTTTATATACACATATTAATATATATACACATACTGGTTCCATTTCTCTGATATGATCTTTACTGATACAGTATTCCTTAAAAACAATTAGTTTATATCTATTTTGGAACTTTATGTAAGCAGTATCATATTGTGGCTATTTTTCTACAACATTTCATTGAGAAATTTATTTATGTTGATGTGTGCAAAACTAGATAATTTCTTTTTAATTTTTTACAGTATGTTATTATTAGTATATCACAATGTACCATTTTTTTTTTCTGAGAGAGATATTTGGGCTTTTTCTATTATTTTCCTTTCTGGAATAACAAAACTAACAATGCTGCTAAAAAATCCTTGCATGTGTTTTTTGGTGTACATATGTAAAACTTCTGTTAGAACATATACACCTAGGAGAGTAGAGGAGTTCTGGGTCTTAGACTATATGCATCTTCAATTTTTCTAGATATCTGTTCCGTGCTTTCTCCAATGATCTTACTACAAAGTAGTTGTATTTTTGTCAGAAATATACCAATTTACAAACTATCAGCAACATATGAGAACTATGATTTTTCCAGACTCTCAGTAAAACCTGGAATTATCAAGAAAAACACTTATAACGTGACTATATATCAGATTTGGAAAATCTCATCAACAGGATTTACAGATACATTATATGTAAGGGGTGAGAAAGATAAAGGAGTCAAGGATCATTCCAAGATTTTTAACTCTAGTATTCATTAATATTTATTCTAAGTGTTATTCTTCTTATTATTATCTCTAACGCTTGTGATGAACTTGAACAAATAAAAAAACTTCACTAAGTGGTTTGGAGTTGGTTTATTTCCCAGATTACATCCCTTGTGTGCAGCATTCACTGTCAGCCACAAGGTGGCAAGCTAAGCATCCTTAAATCTAAAGCTCAACTCTGGTCTGGGTGAACTTGACTATTCTTAGAAAGTTTATAAAGCAAGAACTTATTCCCCAGTAGTGAATTCTTATGGATATAGCACACATGCTTTTTTCCTAAAAATTGTAGCATCTTTGCAATATATTTCTCCTTGTATAAGGAAACAAGCAGAAACCTTTTTTTCTTAAATAAAACTCTAAACCTATCAGGGCTCTGCTAGCATCCTTTTGGCTCCCTTTAATCACAGCACACATTCTAGACTCCTAATCCTGCCATCCAAGACCCTCTACAAACTGCCTTAAATCTTCGCTTCTAACTTCACCTTCCTTTACTTTCTTTATGCTTCAAATACCTACCGCTCCCCAACTCCCTATACACACACCACTTTTTCTTCCTCTGCCTAAACATTCCGGCTCTCAGGGCATAGTCCAACTATGCCAAATTCCGTTCAGATGTGTATAACTCATAGTTCACATTTCCATGACTTGGTGAAGGCTGTTGATTCCTTATCTTCTTTATTTTTTTGCACCTATTCAATTGAAATGCAAATTTGAGTCTCAGCTTCAAGAGTACTCTTCCAAAGACTTCAGGGTCTCCTCCAGCAGTTAGCTATGATTCTCCTAAGCCCCTCAAAACATTTTTTATACCATCATTAGAGCTGTCACATTTTATTATAACATTTTTATCTTTTTTCTCCCCAAAAGCTTGTTACCAACAGAGAGTCATGACAGATTTTTCTTTGACTCTGTCAGTGACCGTTCCACGCCTGGCAGTTCAATGGATGTTGAGTAGCTTGCTGAATAAATGAATGAATAAATAGATATTGTATGAAGGCAAATATTTAATTTTGAGTGATGTATGTTTCCTATCAGTATGTAGAGTACCCAACAAAGTACTTATATTGCCTGAACTTTTATCTATTATTACTGTTGTCATTATAACAAAAATCATTTAAAAGTAAACAAACACTGAGTTGGTTGTTAACCAGACACAGAAGATACAGCTTCTGCCATGAAGAGGTAAGCCAAGGGGACCTAGGGAGATGGCATAACTTAGGGAACAATTAGAGACACAGACAATGTGTGCATATGTAAATTAGTATAATATACTGATATAATAAAGTAATTCACTTAATGTAATTAAATAAATCATTAGGTTTCACTGTTGGCACGAGAAGTTTCCATAATTCAGTTGACACATAAAATTTTTTTTCAGCAAACATATTATTGACTTTCCACAAAGCTTATAATATAATAAGCATATAATATTGATTTTTTTTAAAAGCTCTCCATCCAGAGCTATGAGAATCTCAGTGGAATTGTAATCCCTTCTAATTAAAAGCTTCAACATGCAAATATGTGCTATTAGGCATTAGGCACCATATGCTGCACTATAATCTGAACTTGCTAACTGTGTCTCTTCGGTCCTCTGAATATAACTATTTCCTGATCAATACATTTTTTGCATTTTATCTTCTTGGGTTTAGATCTAAAAGGTTTCCTAAGTTATTTTATGCTAGATCTTAATTCTATTTTAATTTTAAATTGATTAAATCAATAGTTACTGAGTGACTATCAGATACAAGAAAATGGGCTATGCTCTAACATATGGCACATGACATGTTATCCCATTTGTTTTTAGCTATTATTTTGATGAAGACCTACTCTGTGCCAGATATTCCTCTAGGAGGAAGAATCTAAGGCTCAAAAATGTATATAGGTATGCTGGAGTATCTTGTGTACTTGTTGGGAAATCACAGGAAGAAATTCAGCCTAACAGGTTTTGCATAATCTTTTTAGATTCTTTTAGATAATACTAGCTACAGGACTGTATATAGTCTGGATACCAAATTTGGGAATCTGATCTTCCCTTTAAGTCAAATTTAGTAGGAAAGCCACATTATATTGATTTTAGCCAATGTTCTCAAATGAAGCAACTTAAGTCAGCTTAAAAATTGCTGTTGACTATTATTGAATACCTACAGTGTGCTAGGCACTATCAATTCAGCTGAAACTCATTAATTCAAGTGAATAACTCAGTCCCCATTAGGAGGGCTCACATTTTACAAATGACCAAGCAAGAGAAAAACACCCAGCTGAAAGGCAACAGAACTGGCAGGCACTTTTATCATCTGCTGTTAATTGGAAGTAGAAGAACTTAATTTTATTCAGAATAATGCTTCATCATGGCTTTGGAAAGCAATGAATTCTCAGGGGATCTGAATGTGCGCCTCTAATAAACTTTCTTTAAGACATGGCAGATTTGTTGAGAGAGGAGAGGGGTCTTCTTATAAAATATTCTGGGCTGTGGAAAGGTAAAATAAAACAAATGTACATTTTGGGTTAAAATCAACAGAAAATCATAAAATTATTTTATCTGGCCATCCATAGACTACTATGAGCTTTTAAGTTAATTTATGTATGAGCATAATGGAGAGTTGAGGCAAGAAAATGAGGGGTATGCTGAAGATGGAGTAGGTATTACTTCAAGAGGTCTGAGTGCCACCCTTTGCCATGAAGGAAAACTAATAAATTGATATTTTGGAGTTAGAGTACTCATGCTTTTACAATGTGACTTGATATTGCATTTTTAAATAACTCCTTCAACATAGATTTATTGGGCATCTGTCATCAGCTAGGCACTTTGGTAGATACTAGGAATACAATAATCAATGAAATAATTTCATTCCCTTTTCTCATGGTGTTTGGTCTGGTATGGGGAGGCAAATGTTAAATGCATAAGTGACTACAGACTACTTAATTATAGCCATAATATTAGCTGTGAAACAGTATATTGGGCATTTGGAGTATGTGCAGTGACATATAGTTCAATAGGTTTCGGTGATAATGCAAATGATAGATGTGCTTTCCTGAGCATCTATATTCTTCTGGTCATTATGCTAACTCTTTTGCATTATTTCCAATTTTTATAATTATCCTATAAAAATAAAATACACTTCTGTCACAGATGAGAACTCCTGATCCTATAGATTTCATGATGGCAGATGCCATCAAGCCATAGCCTAAGTTACACCATTTTGCCATCTCATCTTCTAAGACTCAGATTAAATGTTACCTCTCTTTTAAGACTCATATTAAATGTTACCTTTCTGTGAAACCTCCCTTCTAGCAGCCAGTGTTCTCTCTTCTGTGCTTTCCAAAGCTCTTGCTTTAAACTCTAATATTTAGAAGTGTAATTAATCTACTTGTAAGTCTGACTTGCCCACCAGACAGTCATCTTCTTAAGGAGGAGACTATGTTTTAATTGTATTTCATTTACTTTCATACCTCCTGTATCCAGCAAGCTCAGTGCTTGACATTTATAATTCCTCAATAAATATTTATTAAATCATTGTTGAGTGAAAGAAATTTGTTCTTATAATCTATAGCAAGAATGCAACACAAATGGGAAAATAAGGATAGCATTTCATTTGAAATGCTAAGAAAATATTTGAAAGGCAAATTGTTAGTTAATAAGTATCTAGAATAGACCATGAACCTTGTACACAATACATATTAATTTGAAGATTTAAAATTGACTTCTTTTTTTAACTTGCTAAGTACTGATGAACACTACATATGTCAAACGAAATTGCAACTGGGTTTCAACCAAACAGAATTCACCTAGATAATTTAGCCTTGCACTGCTTTCTCAATCTTGATTTATACTTATCAAAATGTGACAAAATTTCATGTAATCCATAAATATATACCCCTTATGTACCCATAAGAATTTTTAAAAGTTAAAAAAAAGTAATGTGACAGAATATACTTTTATAAAGTTACATGTTTACAATATTAAGCAATGTATAATAGAATCAATGACCCTTGATCTAGAAGGAACTCCAAGATATCCTTTGGTTCAGTCCCCTGTCTATGAGAAATACTATTCAGAACTGATGGCTGTCATAGACTAAATAATGACTACCATTTAAGTTACTAACTCCCAGGATAAAGGCAGCATTTTCTATGACTGCCTATGTCTCTACCCAATACTAGCTTCTAAGATAATATAAAATGTAAAATTTTTTTAAAAAGAAAAAAAATTGGGAGCACTCATTTCCTTCTTTGCATGTAGATTCAAAGGAGGAGTCCAATTCAAATTTCCAGCCCCTACATGAAGCCTTCTGGGTTTGCCTCATCTGCAAGTGCTCTCTCCCTTGACATTTTATCTCTAAATGCTTATAATAGCTAGCTTGAAAATTATACCCTGTATTTTGGAATTGTTTGTGTCATTTGTTTAAATAACAGTCTATGAGATCTATGAGTCCCTTCTTAAAACTAAATTTTTAACAGCAGTTTCATCTTATATTTTCTGATTCCTCCAAGCAACTGCTATAGTAGATGTGTCTTGTGTTACAGTAACAATGCAAAAAATCTTTAAAATATATTTCTTAGAATAAATAAATATCCAACTCTTTACCTCTTTTTCTTTCTTTCTTTCTTTTTTTTTTTTTTTTCTTTTGAGACAGGTTCTTGCTCTGTCGCCCAGGCTGGAGTGCAGTGGTACAAACATGGCTCCCTGCTGCAGCCTCAACCAACTGTGCTCAAGTGACCCTCCTGCATCAACCTCCAAAATAGTTGGGACTACAGGCATATGCCACTGTACCCGGCTAATTTTTTATTTTTCGTAGACATGGGGTCTTGGCATGTTGTTCAGGCTGTTCTCAAACTGCTGGGCTCAAGTGATCCTCTCGCCTCAGCCTCCCAAAATGCTGTGATTACCAACTTTTATAAAACCACATTTCAACTCCATTTATGTAAGTTTATCTTGAGTAACGTTTCTACTAAAATCCATTCATATTGGGCTGCATTCCTTGTGCCTAGCACTGTCGCTAGCATATAATAGGCTATAAATACATATATGTTGAATATAAAAATGAAGGAAGAATCCAGTTGGCACCTGTGGACTTTTCAACCACGTCCGATATTGAGCTATCTCAAAACGTGATGGTGAGTAAATGAATGAGTGATGCTACACCCACAACACATCCACATTTGCAAGGAACACTATGCATAGTACTATTGTGATTTATGTTTTTCATGTTTACCATAAATGTTGATATTTCTTTTTTTCAAAAACCCTGACATTTTTGAGGCCTCCTTCTAACATAATTAGTGAGAAGTAATGACTGGGTGACCTTTTGACAACAATCCCCAGGGCTGGAAGGAATCATGCTTTTTTTCAGAACCTGGCATTTTGGCTGCAAGCAGCAGCACTGGGAGCTCACTGAAAGAGCCAAAATGTGTCAGAGCACAGGGCAAAATGGCACAGCTGCCAGGTGAGGTTCAGACACTATCTGTGTTTTAGGTTGAAGCAGTGAAAAGGCAGACTCTAAAATCGGTCTTGTTCTTACACTCATGCATAGCTGGCTTTGAGTTCAAGAAAGTTTAAGTAAAGCAGTTAAATGTACACCAGAATCATTACAATAACACTCAGATCTTGGTCCTGGCTCTGTGAGGCTCTGAAGTAGCTGTGTGACATCTTAGCAGCTATGTGACATCTTATTAGCTATGTGACCTCCTCTGGTAGACAAATTTCTCATCTGAAACGTGTTTAGAGAACTAGGCTAGAAAAGTGGCTCTCTTTTGTGCTGTGGAGACACACTGAAAGGTCATGTTCATCGTGAAAATCATTTCAGATACTGATATTAATTATATAGTGATTGGAAATCATTTACTTAAAAAAATAAAGGATAACAGATTTAAAAGGAGACAACTCCAGTCTCACTCGCTTATATTCTGTATGTTTGCTTTAGAGGAAAAGAAAGAAGTCAGATGTCAGTTAATGCAACTTCAATAAAGCACAGCCTATTTTATCCAGGGTAGGCCTATTGCAAGTGACCCTAACTGAAGCTGTGACAATAACAGGTGGTTGCAAAGGTTCTTCTAGGCAGTATTATTGGGGGTTTTTATAAAAGCTTGGGTATGCTTATAGGCATGAGTTGCCTCTTCTGCCTGTTACAGAGGAAAAAATACTGAGAAGAGTGAGCAAGAAGCTGTCTAAAGTCCCTGTCAGCACTGAACTGTGGAGATGTGGATCAGAGTCAACCTCAGGGAATTGACTTTACAGTATCCTTGGAGACACTACACATATCCCTGAAGCAAGGCTTTAAACCCTTGAAAGAACCCATCCGAGAATGTACTATTCCTTTATTGGGTGAGACTGCAAGGCAGGGGGGTCGCTTGGGAAAGAATAATAAGAAAGATAACTCTTGAATAAGCATAAAATATTGCTTGTTTTTAAATACTGCCCAAAATAGCACCTCCATTTCTTTTTTATTCTGCATATAATGTCGTCTAACTAATATTTATATCTGGTTTTTCTTTAACAAAAAGCTATTCTTACAGAACTATGCTGAATCATGGCTCTGGGTCTCAAGTTGCCATAACTGTAAAATGGTTTGGGTTCAATATTACCTAAGGTGTCTCCTAAGAGTATGATTCAGTGATTTTCTCAAAAAGATGTGAGTGCCTGGCTGCTGCCACCTGGTGTCAGCTACCTGAACTACAGTTACCAAAGAAAATTCTTTCCTGTGTTTGCACATTCTGTCCAATTTAGTGACAATATGACAGTGCAACATGATGACTTTATAAGGTGAAATGGTCTCAACAGATAATCTAGTCTATATGACTGTGTGAGACATAAAAATTACGTTCTACTTTTAAAGACACCTACAGGTAGATTCTCTAACTTCTTTTGTCACCATTTCTGTGTATCACTACATTTTAAATTCTTCCTGATATTACTCCTTCCTGATATATTCATCATTATACTACAAAGCATTCCCTTCAAACTCAAAAATAAAACTAAAATATTTTCATTTATATTTTAGTGGAATTAAAAGAACATGTAAGTGACCAGCTTGTCCACATACACAGGTGTAAATAGAGGCTTCTGACAAAGAAAATAGGTCTCAGTCAGTACTGTGCACTCGAATTACCTTTAAAATGTCTCTATTAGCTGGAAGCATGGGCTGTCAAAAGTAGTAGAATAGGGCATCATGACTATAGGGATTTGGGTCTAAATATGTCAGTTATTTGCTGTATAACACTGTAAAGATTACTTAATTTTACTGAGTCAGTTTCCATTTGCACATAGGTACAACAATTTCCACCTCATGGAACTTTCAAAATTAAAGTAACTAGAACATATTAGTGTCTAATAAATGTTAGAAAACTCTGTGAGTCATACAGAGCACTATAGATGCCCCTGAATGAAGGTTTCCAACCCTTAGAAAAACAGCACAATACCTAGAACATAGTATGTGCTCAATACATAATTGTTGATAAATGACTGATTATTACTCATGTTCAAATGTCAGATTATAAGGCTTCCCGGACAGGCTTTGATGCTCTACCTCAAATTTATACTGGAGATGGGTCTGATAACAAAATGGGTGCTTATGAGAATAGGACCCAGATCATGTAACACATTGCTATGGATTATATTTAGTTGTATTCATGTGAGCTTCCCCTACCAGCCTATTAAATCCTTGAAGGCAGGAGCTATATTTTAAATATCTCTATATCTCTAGTGATTTGATGATCACTAGAATGATCATCAAACATGACATATGCAATAAATATATCATTGGATAAAGTATTATTGACACCAACATAACTACCATTTCCATGTTAAATTTCATATGATGAAGTAATTTTTTTTTTTGAGACGGAGTCTTGCTCTGTTGCCCAGGCTATAGTGCAGTGGCATTATCTCTGCTCACTGCAACCTCCGCCTCCTGGGTCAAAGAAATTCTCCTGCCTCAGCCTCTGGAGTAGCTGGGACTAAAGCAGCACTCAACCACGCCCAGCTAATTTTTTTTTGTATTTTTACTAGAGATGGGGTTTCACCATGTTGGCCAGGCTGGTTTTGAACTCCTGACCTCAATTGATCCACCCTCCTCGGCATCCCAAAGTGCTGAGATTACAGGCATGAGACACCGTGCCTGGTCTGAAGTAATTATTTTTATCTTATGTCTTAGAAAAATGAAACTCTAGTCAAGTAGAGTCAGAAGCTCTTTCCCAGATACATACTATTGGTTTTCACTTTTAGTAAAATCAAATAGCAGAAACTCATTCACAAGTATCTACATAAATCAGGGTAAAAAAAGTTTGCATTTCCTTAGAAGAGTGGATAATGCCCAGTGAATACAAATGTCCCTCTCTCTCATCTATCTACCTGGTGACTTGCAACACAGCTTTGTTTGTCTAACTGTATGGGCAGGACCTATAGGTAAAAAGTTGAATATATAGAAGATTTAAGCACTAAGGTTAAAAGGCTCCCTGACTTCCCAAGATTTGAGTTACTGTAAAAAATATCAGAGGAAATCCTCTGTCACAATGTGACTAACTGAATTGATAACTGATTATATAAGAGAAGTGTGTTTAAACTGGACTGTGTGGTTTCAGAAAAGCACAGCTGTTTGTAGTCAAGAGGAAGGCCATCATACAGCCACAGTTCCTCTAACCTTGTTCCACTTTGAAGTGGAATGCAGGATAAATTTTTAAAAAACTGTACTATAAAAAACCCTGATGCAGTCCTTTCTCGGGTCTGCAGAATGAAGAGGGTCAGCTTTCCTTAAGTGATTGGCTTCCTGTTTTTCTTAATTATACAAAATGAGGACAATGCAAAACACAGCTGGTGGAAACTCAGATGTTGCTCAAAGCTTGAAACACATAACGACTTTGTGATGAAAAACATAGAAAATACTTGCTGGTGAGGGGAGAGCAGCAGTGACACATTTCCAGTGGTATGCTTACTACAGCTGAAAAACCAACTTCACCTCGAAAAATAAACAGGGTGAAAGTCTTGCTATGGGGTATAAATGCTAGCCTTTAACTTAGCCACACAAGCGTTATTGAAAGAATAGAAAGGAAGAATGGAAAAAATGCATAAAAGGAAGGTATTGGATGTCTGGTTTATGGATGGTTATTATTATAATGCCTAAAGGGTGACAAAGGATTTCTTCTGTATATCTGAAAATTCAAATTACTGTAGGCAGTAAGAAAGCAAGCTGAAAAGTATGCTACTGGATGACGAATCAATTGTGTCTAGGGAAGAAGAAGTTATATTGCTTAACCAGAATTTGGAACAAATATTAAGTTCTGTGTGACAATAAAGAAATTACTCACATATTTGATGATCCCTTGATGGATCCTCAATCATCTTTTCAGGCTGAGTTCAAGTATAACATGCTCTTTAATACCTTTTCCAACAATTAGGCTGAAATAACACATCTTCTTTTCACTTCCTCAGCATTGAATAGCACTTGACAAACTATTAAAATTAGTTGTATGCATATCTGCCATACTGTTAAAGTACAAACTCTTTGAAAGTAGCGGCTGTTACTTAATCATTTTTTAATTCCCCAACAATTGGTATCACACAGGTCCTTAGGAAAAGGTCAATAATTATATCAGAAAGATGCCAGAATAGGAAGTTTTAGGCTCTATTCCTCCTTACGGAAAGTTCAACAAGCAACTATCCACAGACAAGAACATCCTTTTGAAAACCCCAATACATGAAAACAAGCCTGAAACACCTGTGTGGCTCTACACAACTGAATGAAAATCTAAAAAGGGTAAGAAGACTGGCCTTAATCTAACTGTGCTGCTCCTCCCACTCCCCCAAGTCAGCACAAATTCAGAGTGAGAATGTCTTCCTGGGCCCAGTTTCCACATGGGCAAAAGAGAACCGGAGGAAGTCATATAGCATCCCTAGCATTCCAAGATGCTTCTCAGGAAGCCCACTTTGGTTTTACCTCACAGGAAACACTAGAGGAAATGGCATGGCTAGACCACCTGGAGTCAGGTAGAAACAAAGAAAGGAACCATACGTGATAAGTAACCAGTGCATGGATCTTGGTGGTACTTCTGTGTTCCTGTGACACCAGATCAGAAACGCCAACCAATCTCTGGCTGAGCACATTGGCTCACGCCTGTAATCCCAGCATTTTGGGAGGCCAAGGCGGATGGATCACTTGAGGACAGGAGTTCGAGACTATCCTGTTCTAGGTGGCGAAACCCCGTCTCTACTAAAAATACAAAAATTAGCCAGACATAGAGGCGTGACTGTAATCCCAGCTACTTGGGAGGCTGAGGCATGAGAACCACTTGAACCCTGGAGGTGGAGGTTGCAGTGAGCCAAGATCGTGCCACTGCACTGTAGCCTGGGAGACAGAGCAAGACACCATCTCAAAATAAATAAATAAATAATAAGAGGCAGCCAACCTGTAAAGCTGAGCTGGTCACCTTCAGAAGCATGTTGGGAGGCTCAATCTAACTTCTGTACTAGCCATCTAGATGGCTAGTATCTATGCCCAGCCTTAGATCCTACCCCAACAAACCTGCCCAGGCAAAGAGACTCCCATATTTGTGCATTCCAGAGAAGCAAAGGTGCTAGATTGGCTTAACCTGGGAAGTCACTCAGCCAACAACCTTACCCAGGCAGGGAGATTTCCATTTCTATGCAATTCAAAGAAGAGAAGAGCTAGACAAGCTTGGCCCAGGAGGTCAAATAGCTACTCAACTCAGCCAAAAGCCTACCCCATGGCTCCACCTGACTGGGAGGCAATCTTTAATTGTAAAATTCTAAGGAGCATAACCTATTTCACCTATCTTGAACGGTATCTCCCCCTAACCTTATAGCCTAGCCTGCAGCCCTGCTCAACTGCAAATCACAAAGAGCAAAATTGCCCAAGCAGAGAACACATCCTATTACCAGCCTGACCAGAAGTAATAGCAGTACCCAGTCATCAGCTTTGCAGTGCCCAGCCAGTGGTCTCACTGAACAACAGAGTTCAGCCAGCAGCCCTACCAATGTCAGAGCAAAGGCAGCCACCCAGCCAACAGGAAAACTCACAATAAACTCTAACTGTCTGGGGTAATCACCAGTTGGTCCTTCCAGAATCACAAGCTAGACTAAATAGTGGAGATCTAGCCCTGCCAAAGAACCCCTGGAAAGGCCATAGCAGGGGCTGTATCCTCAAATGCACGGACAACATACAAGAACAAAAGGATTAGGAAAAATCAGGGAATCACGACACCTCAAAAAGAAACTAATACAGTTCCAGGATCAGAACCAAAATAAATGGAGATATATAAATGACTGACAAAGAATTCAGATTAATACTCAAAGTTCAGTGAACAATAAGATTATATGGATAGAAAATTTAATAAAATTTGGAAAACAATACATAAAAAGTGAGAAGTTTGAAAAATAAATAAAATAATAAAAAAGAACCAGATAGAATCCTAGAGATGAAGAATATAATGACTAAACTGAAAAATTCATTATAAAGTCTCAACAGCAGACTTGATCAAGAGGAAGAAAAGGTCAGTGTACAATATAGAATGATGGTTCTGAGAAGAGAGGTTATATTGCTCAGTTAGTATTTAAAACAAATCTTAAGTGTTGTTACTCACGTGTCCTTTACCCAATTTCTTTTTGTCCTACCATACTCACTTAAGATTGAGGCCAATTATGGGGGAACAAAAAGAAAGGAGAAGACTGGGTCACTAACACTGTGAATCATTTTAGCCCCTGACTGGACACCTGGGCTTTGCTGTGAGAGATAAATGAACATCCACTTTACTTAAGCTACCTCTATTTTGATTTCCTGACAGTTAGTAGCAATGCCTAATTCTAACTAATTACCTGTGTTGACATTTGTGTTCTCAGCTCATTTATGGGTGAGGTGGGGTGGTGAATAGCTGGGTGCAATTCTGAATGTTGGAAAGGATGAAGTTTCAAATAATTAATAACCAAAAAAATAACTAGGGACCTGTTAATCTATATTTGTAGAACAAAGATGGATTCTATGATTTGGCATATAGTGCCTTCCAGAACTAGTCCCTACATAACTCTCAGTCTCTAAATATATTCAGTTACTCATAAGACCCTCCCCTATCAACTTGCAGTTTCACATTTCCTTGCCATTGATTATGTTGTCCTCTGCCCAATTCTTTATCTGGCTTATTCTTGTTCAAGATTCGGTTCAGGTGTAATCTCCTACAGGAAGGTCCTCCTGTCTTCCTTTCACAGGTTAGGTATCTCACTCTTGTTCACCTACGGCACTCAGTGCACACTTTTGGCTTATATCTGATCTCACTTAATTATAATTTTTTGTTATGGCATGTGTCTCTCCTCTCTAAATTGTGAGCTGCCTGAAAGATAGGATAGTGTGCGTTCATCAGCTATTATTTTCAATGCCTGGCACATAGTAGGTGCTGCATAGTAAGTACCATCTGGTATAGAGTCCATAGCACATAAGAACGACATACTTGGAATCATGTACCATCACTGATTTTGCCTTCCACTTTATGAAAGACCTAAAATCCACCCCTTGTCAATTTCTAGAGCCTAGATCTGCCCTGAAGCCCATCACAGAAGACAGTTCCTTGATTTCCATTACTCTTTTCTCTAAGGACATCTTCCTTTCTCCTTTCCCTTCATCATCTCAGTTTAGAAAATATATTTTGGTGCCTACTTGGCTACATAGATGCTGGACTAAAACTGTGTCTTAAAATTAATTTGTCAAAAAAATTTCCTCTGCATTTTATTCTATTCATTTCTGCCAATTTCTTCAGAGAGCGAAGTTATCTTTGTGACTCAAAGCTTGAGGCCTAGGAAAGGGGGTTGGAGGAAAATCTGTCTTTTGACATTTAAAAGTATTTGCTAAAATTAGAGAACAGTTAGCACTTCTGTTTAATAGTGAGATGAGGCTACACACATTTATGCACATCCAAAATACCCTAGCTCTGTGTTCCTACTGACCACACATACCTATACTATAAAAGGGAGTAAATAAAAAGAAAGGAGGTACCCTGTTTTTTCATAAATACAGAGTTTAAGCTAAGAGGTATGCTGTTTCTTATTTTGAACAGTTGTTTTCTGCCTCTCACTCCCCTACCTCCTTTTCTTCCTCTTTTCTTTCTCTTCTTTTTTCCCATCTCCTCTTTTTCCTTTTCTTGTTTTTCTTCCTCTTCATTTCCATCTCTTTCTCCATCCCTATCTCCTTTTACTTCTCTTTCTTTTCTTTCTCCTTCCACATCTTTGCCTCTTCTTCCTCCTCCTCCTCCTTTATCTTTTCCTTCTCTTGTATTCAGAAGACACCTAAGTACATTCATTTCACAGTGCAGCATCCCAACAGAACTCTTAAAATGAACTGCTATTTATGAAGAGACAAATGCCATGCTTGGTCTCTACTATGTCTTCTTCTTGGTGTTTTGACACGGCACCCTCCCCTCCTCCTGCTCACCAAATATCAAATGCCAATGTGTACAGTCTCCTTTCTGTACATTCTTAGTGCCTTTTCCCTATGAACAAGCAGCACACTTTTTTCTACACAGTTTCAAGAGTGGTGACATGTAGATGTAAAAAGTTGCCAAATTCTAGTTATAGTTAATAGTATAGATCTGGAACAACAGAGTGAGTGGTGTGGATATGAGATGGATGGAAAGTTTGATTTTCAAACATGCTCATAACTTTAGGGAACAGATAGAAAACAAGCATGAAAGACATGGCAAACCACGGCTGAGTTTTTAAAATGAGAACATTTGGGGTTTAATAATAACCAGTTTCACTTACTGCATACTGTTTATGTATCAGGCACAACTCTGGATACTTCTTTTGCTTCTTGTCAGTTTGATTAGGTACTTATAACAACTCTTTGAGGTAAATACTTCCATTCTCATTTTACATGGAGAGAACTGAGGCTCTGAGTCATTAAGTGGATTCTAGATTTATTTATTTATTTTTGTAAATTGTATTATTATTATACTTTAAGTTTTAGGGTACATGTGCACAAAGTGCAGGTTTGTTACATATGTATACATGTGCCATGTTGGTCTGCTGCACCCATTAACTCGTCATTTAGCATTAGGTATATCTAGATTTAAATCCACATATTTTAAAATCTGATGTTGTAGATTACAAAAATGATTACAATTCTTTATAGTACTTTCTATTAAGAGGTGGTGTCTATTATCTATCTCTTGAAAATGGCCTGGCTAATGACTTGCTTTGGCCAATGGAATGCAGCAAAAGTGATGCTGTAGTAGCTTCAGCCTACACTTCAAGAAGCCTTGCTTCTTCTCTCCTTCTTGGGACAGAGACATGTAAACAAGTCTGGGCTAGACTCCTGAAGAACAAGAGAATATGTGGAGCAGAGATGAGCTATCTTACTGAGATACTTTAGGCCCACAGGCTTTAAACTGAGATCAACCAAGCCTGGCCTAGGTAAGCAGAATCCACCCAGTTAAGCCTGACCTAAATCCTGCCTTTTAGAACACAGGGAGAGGCAAATTCACCAGGGGCCCTAAAAGATTCTGCATGTTCTTCCGGAATATGCAAACAAGGTGACACCCTGACCATACTTTGCCTGAGCCGTTTCTCAAGGTTGTATTTGTAGTAAGCAACCTTGAGGAATGAGGTAATATTATTCCCCTCCAGGACAAGAAAAAAAAAACAGGCTTGCTTTGTAAAAATAAATTCCCCAATCTCAGTGTTCCATCACTGTCATGCAAAACTACTACATGTGCAGCATCCATCTGGGTTCCTCTGTGTTTCCTCCATGGGATTCGGGAACCAAGAGAAACCTACACCAACATACTAATGTTCATGCTGCTTTCCATGTCATAATTAATGAAGTTCTTTGTTTCTGACCTAGGAGTCTTGTGTCTTCTGCCAAAAATCTAACAAATAGTACAAGCTAACTCTTTAGCTTACAAATACAATAAAATCTACTTGACATATATTTGTGAGTAAACAAATGGTTGTTGTTAATAAGCCACTGGATTTTTAGTGGGTAGCAATAGACAACTGATAAAAATGCCTGCAGTCTAACCTCTCTGCTAGTGGTATTCAACATGTGGTAAGTGATTTACAAATGTGTGAGATAATTTTAGGAGCTAAGTAAATTTTTTTCATTTAATTTTTACTATTACTAAAATGTTAACTATTTTTAGTTATCTATTAAGTAGCAAGTGGTATCAATTTTCCATTTATAACACTTACAAAATTAAACTAAAAAGTGAATTAATCTAAAGGAAAGCATTAATGATAATTCAAAGTATTATTTTTATAATGCAAAGACTATGATGACAAAACATAAATGACCGATTATTAGGAATCACTGTATACATCAATATTGCTTCATATTGAAATAAATAGGATACCAAAAAGGATGCAAGGTTAACATTAAGGTAGGCTGACAGATCCTGAATGATGCTATACTTCAGATACTGCTGAGAAAAAAAAGTTATCCTACCTTAAACCACATACATTTATGATAGTCTTTCTCAAATACCACCATTCAGGTAAAGAACTAAATGCTATTGGAAATACAAGCATTCTCTTGGAATAGGAAAAATATGTTTAAAATAGAAGCAAATATTCAGTTTCTATTAAATCAGAGGAAAACCAGATGTCATGGGGAGGAAAAGCTGTCCATGACTCTAGGTGTTATTATGACACTGCCCATTTCTCCTAGCATTTCTTCATAGTAAAAATGTTAGTCCATAACAATCATTCATCTTCATGCTCCAGACTGGCAAACTCTGAGTCATGCACAAAACTTATGAATAACTGAGAAGAACTATGAAGACTTCTTAAAGACAGCTGTGTTGAGAGATTCATAGAATATGTTAGCCTGAAAGGTACTTAACTATTCAACCAACTCCTTTATTTCACAGAAAGGAAGTAAGGACTAGGGAGGGGCAAAACTTGTTCAGAATCACACAGCAAATCAGTAGTGACAGAACTGAGACTCCAGATGTCCTATCTTTCCATTCAGCTTTCTTCCATGACTCAGTGTTCCCACTCCTCTGGGTGGTTCACTGGGTGAAACGGAGTATCTGACAGAGACACAAACAAACTGGGATTCAGGAAAAGGCAGATATCATTCCCGAAACTGCTTTTCCTCAGCAAAGAGAAGAGAAAGGTCTCTATACTCTTACTGTTACAGAGTTTATATCTTGAAAATAAGATATTACAGGATGTTATATACAAGATGTTACAGGGCCCGTATTATTCCCCTAAACTAATATTTCTCTTAAACAGAAAAAAAAAAAAACTTCTTAAACAGTAATGCTAAACCAACACATTAATGTCAATGTTTACCTGTTTACTCTCTTCCTTTTTGAACAAGGCTTTAGCTATACATGTTCTAAATTTCACTATTTGGGATCTTGATATCAATTAGAGTTTTACATTTTGTAGAAAATTAAAGAACCAAGCTAAAGCTCCTTAAAATCTTTGCCTGTGCTTTGAATGTTGTCTATAATGATCTTAGACACATGTTAACACTCATAAATCCATCCAGAAGAAAATTCAGGTTAGCACATACTTTACTATGCCTGCTATCACAGTGAAAGATACAGAGGTCCATAGCATTCCACATTTTCTGACCATTGTTCATCATCTCCGTGCGCTCTTGGCACCTCAATTATAGAATATCCTACCATTCTTTCTTAAAAGGTGCTCTTGCTCCTTTGTTGCCTATCTCAGTGACTGGAACCACCATCTCCACACTTGCCCAAGCCAGAGACCTGGGCATTATCTGACTTTTCCCATTGCTTGTTTTTCTGCCATTAACCAGCATCTACCCAGCCAACTGGGTAGATGCAAGTTTATCCAACTACACCCTGTCAATATGTCTTTGAGATCGTCCCTCCTCACAATGACTCTGTCTATAAAACTTCCCTGGCTAGAAGCATCGTCAGCTCTCTGCTAATGTACTGATATACTCCTATGATTGGCTGCTGTGCTCTAAGCTGGATTCCTTTAAAATCCGTTTTATCTCACTGCCACTAAAATTAGCTAATTGAGCTAACCAGATCTTATCACCGGCTTTGTAAACACCTTCAGTGTCCCATACATTCAGGATAAAAATCTGAGCTCCTTAGCAGTCCTTACAAACCTCTCTGAGATCTTACCTCTCCACATTTCTAGCTTAATCTTCTGTAACTCTCCATTTTCCTAATATTAAATTACTTATAGTTCCTCCTGATTGTGCATGCCTCCCCCACACCCCCCATGGAGCATTCACATATTCTCCACCCCTCCCTCAACTGTTCTTTTCTTAGTTACCTCCTATTTATCAAACTTAGTTCCAACATGGATCCTTCTAGGCAGCTTGGTATTATCCTTCCATTTCCAGGCTGGGTAAAGTGGAATGAGTCCTCTCATTTGATTCTGTACAAAGTTCCCTTGTAGCACTTTTCATGTTAAATGTATCTTTTAAGAAAATTTTGTGTGTACATAGTATATATATTTATGGGGTACATGCGATATTTTTGATACAGGCATGCAATGCATAATAATCACATCATAGTAAATGGGGTATCTAACATCTCAAGTATGTATCCTTTGTGTTACAAACAATCCACTTATACTCTTTTCATTATTTTAAAATGTATAATTATTATTATTGACTATTGTCACTTTGTTGTCCTATCAAATACTATATACTCATCAGTGTTTATGTGCCTCTTTCTCACAAACTGTAGGCTTCTTCAGACTTGAGATTATTTCTGTCAATCCACATCTAGTATAGTATTTCTCAACTCTAGCTAAACAGTGGAATCACTGGGAAATTAAAAAACTACATCCCAGTGCTCAAGCTTCACTCTAATCTAACTAGAATCTCAGAGGTAGAGCAAGACATGTTCCTTGCCTAAGACTTTGAACCTGGCTGTTTCCTCTTCCTGAAAATCTCTTTTCTATATGGCTCACTCGCCTTTCTTTAAGTCTTTGTTTGAGATGTCGCTTTTTCAAAAAGGTCTACACTAGTCACTCTGTTTAAACATATTAGCACTTTTCCTGCAAGCTTTCCAATCCTTTAATTAACATCATATATCATTCTGCCATATAATACAATTCACTTTTTCAATATGGTTATCGTTTACTGTTTGCCTCCCTACATGCAGAAATAATCTATTTTGTTTGCTAATATAGCATTAATGCCTGCCACATAATATGTGTTTATCTACCTTTCTACCTATCTATATCTATTTATCAATCTTTCTCTATAAAGAATGAATGAATTATATTTATAATCTGTTTTTAGCAGAAACAGATGTTTATGAAGTCCTGAAAGCCTGCAGAAGTGAAGCTGATTAATTATGCTTCTAGGAATCAGAAAATGCTTCACTGAGGAGATGATGATCAAGCTGAGCCTTGAAGGATTTTCTAGACAGAGAAAGAGGGTAAGCTTTTGAAATAAAGTGTCTAGGTAAGCACCAAGCTCAGAGTCACTTAATAAGGTCCTGTTAACACCAAAAGACAATTCAGGCAGAGGCAACAGCAAGTGCACAAAAATGAGAGAAGGCATAAACTCTTTGGGATGGGTGAGGTGTGCAAGTAATGAGGATAAAGATTGAATTGATAATTTTTGGCTAAATTAGATAATTTATTTATTAGGTAGTTTATTTCTGCAAATGACACAAAGAATCTACGTGGATTTTTAGTATCTTAATTCTTGTAGATTTCCCTACAATATTAAAAACTGTTAGAGCTGCTTACTATCACTGATATACTTATGGCCCATATTTTCTTATTAGTTTTCATATATACTTTGTATATGGTTTGGTTGTGTCTCCATCCAAATCTCAACTTGAATTTTATCTCCCAGAATTCCCGTGTGTTGTGGGAGGGACTCAGGGGGAGGTAATTGAATCATGGGGCCAGTCTTTCCCATGCTATTCTGTGATAGTGAGTAAAGTCTCAAGAACTCTGACGGGTTTATCAGGGGTTTTGGCTTTTGCTTCTTTCTCATTTTTCTCTTGCTGCTGACATGTAAGAAGTGCCTTTCGCCTCCCGCCATGATTCTGAGGACTTCCCAGCCATGTGGAATGGTACGTCCAATTAAACCTCTTTTTGTTCCCAGTTTGGGGTATGTCTTTATCAGAAGTGTGAAAATGAACTAATATGGTAAATTGGTAACAGAAGTGGGATGTTGCTGAAAAGATACTCAAAAATGTGTAAGCGACTTTGGAGCTGGCTAACAGGCAGAGGCTGGAACAGTTTGGAGGGCTCAGAAGAAGACAGGAAACTGTGGGAAAGTTTGGAATTTCCTGGAGACTTGTTGAATGGCTTTGCCCAAAATGCTGATAGATATATGGACAATAAGGTCCAGGCTGAGGTGGTCCCAATGGAGATGAGGAACTTGTTTGGAACTGGAGTAAAGGTAACTGTTGCTATGTTTTAGCAGAGACTGGCAGCATTTTGCTCCTGCCCTAGAGATTTGTGGAACTTTGAACTTGAGAGAGATGATTTAGGGTATCTGACGGAAAAAAATTTTAAGCAGCAAAGCATTCAAAAGTTGATTTGGGTGCTGTTAAAAGCATTCCATGTGAAACGGAGCATAAAAGCTCAGAAAATTTGCAGCCTGATGATACAGTAGAAAAGAAAAATCCATTTTTTGAGGAAAAATTCAAGCTGGCTGCAGAAATTTGCATAACTATGCAGGACCCTAATGTTAATCCCCAAGACCACAAGGAAAGTGTCTCCTGGCCATGTCAGAGACCTTCATGGCACCCCCTCCCATCACAGGCCCAGAGGCCCAGGAGGAAAAAGTGGTTTGGGGGCCAGGCCCAGGGTCCCTGTGCTGTGTGCAGCCTAGGGATTTGGTGCCCTGTGTCCCTTCCACTCTAGCTGTGGTTGAAAGGGACCAATGTAGTACACAGGCTGTGGCTTCAGAGGGTGGCAGCCCCAAGTCTTGGAAATTTCCATGTGGTGTTGAGCCTGTGGGTGCACAAATGTCAAGAACTGAAGTTTCAGAACCTCAACCTAGATTTCAGAAGATGTATGGAAATGACTGGATGCCTGGGCAAAATTCTGCTGCATGGATGGGGCCCTCATAGAGAACCTCTGCTAGGGTGGTATGAAAGGGTAATGTGGGATCAGACCCCCCACACAAAGTCCCTACTGGGGCACTGACTAGTGGAGCTGTGCAAAGAGGGCCACTGTCCTCCAGACCCCAGAATGGTAGATCCACCGACAGCTTGCACTGTGTACCTGAAAAAGCCTCAGACACTCAATGCCAGCCATGAAAGCAGCCAGGATGGAGGCTGTACCCTGCAAAGCCACAGAGGCAGAGCTGCCCAAGAGCATGGGAACCCATCTCTTGCATTAGTGTGACCTGGATGTGAGACCTGGAGTCAAAGGAGATCATTTTGGAGTTTTAAAATTTGACTGCCCCACTGGATTTTGGATTTGCATGGGCCCTGTAACCCCTTTGTTTTGGCCAATTTATCCCATTTGGAATGGCTGTATTTACCCAATACCTGCACTGCCATTGTGTCTAGGAACTAACTAGCTTGCTTTTGACTTTACAGGCTCATAGGCAGAAGGGACTTGCCTTGTCTCAGATGAGACTTTGGACCGTGGACTTTTGGGTTAACACTGAAATAAATTAAGACTTTGGGGGACTGCTGGGAAGACAAGACTGGTTTTGGAATGTGAAGACATGAGATTTTGAGGGGCCAGGGGTAGAATGATATGGCTTGGCTGTGACCCTACCCAAATCTCAACTTGAATTTTATCTCCCAGAATTCCCACATGTTGTGGGAGGCACCCAGGGGGAGGTAATTGAATCATGGTGGCCGGTCTTTCCCAAGGTATTCTTGTGATAGTGAATAAGTCTCATGAAATCTGATGGGTTTATAAGGGATTTCCACTTTTACTTCTTTCCCATTTTTCTCTTGCCACTGCCATTTAAGAAGTGCCTTTCGCCTCCCGCCATGATTCTGAGGCCTCCTCAGCCATGTGGAACTATAAGTCCAATTAAACCTCTTTTTGTTCAAAGTTTTGGGTATATCTTTATCAGCAGCATGAAAAATGAACTAATACACCTTGCATTATTCACGTGTATGTCTGTGTGTGTGTGTGTGTGTGTGTGTGTGTGTGTGTGTCTTTCTTTTCTACACAACTAATCCTAACCTTTGGTAGTACAAAAAGGGTTCATGATTTTTCTTTTGTAAAAATATAGTTTTTCAATAAGACCTTAGCCAATTGCACTTTTATTTAAAACTCAATAATACACAGTGCCAAAAGTTTGTGGTTTCCTGTGAGAAGCAGTAAAAAAACTACTGTCGTTTTTGCTGAAGAGGAAAGAAAAACTTTTAATAGTTCCATTGCTAAACTATAATGAAAGATTAGTAGTAATTAATCATGCAGTGAAAAGAGGAGAGGGAGAACATTTCAAGAACAGAATATATGTGCAAGGACCCAGAAGCATGAGAAAGAATGACCAGTGTGAGGATGTTAAGTATATGTTGCTATAATACGGTAAGAATATGGGGAGGTTGGCAAGGTGAATCTGTGGGATATGGATATGATGCTTAACTTGCTTAAGTAATGAAGGTTATGATATGCTGAGGAGTTTGGAGTACATCATAAAGTATTGAACAGCCATAAACTAGGGAAGTATGCAGGAAGTAGGTAGAAGAACAGACCAGTTAAGTGGATTCCTATAAGAATAATTTAGGCAGGGATGATAAAGGGCTAAATTAAAGCAATGTTAATGCAGAGAGAGAATAACAGATGGAGGCATACTTGACAGTACTTGGTGGCTGGTGGAATGTGGGGGCTGATGGAGAATGAGATGTCTGGGATAACTCCCAAACTTCTGGTTGGAGCAGCTGAGTGCCTGGAAGGTGCCACTCACCATGAAAGTGAGTATAAGGGAAGGAGAGAAAAGATGATGAGCAAGTTTTGTGCATGTGAAGTTTGAGATCCTGTAGAATATGTCTTGTTGGCAGACTTCTAGAAATCAGGGGGAGGAACTGGGCTACTGATTTAAATGAGGAAATAGTATGAGCACTTTCAATCCTCAGTAATCGATTAAAGTGTGTATTACCAAATGGAATATACCAAGGGTTTGCAGTAATATGCTGTGGGTTTCATCAAGCCTCAGACATTTTCCTGGATCATAAATAATGATTAAGATATGGAGAAAATGTATATTAAAACAAATATAAATAATCTAAGGCCTGGCCTGTAAAATTTGCATGGATTTTTAAGATAAAACCAGTCTCCAAACAAATTGCTAACTCTTTGACTTGTACTTACAGTCTTAGTCTCAAACTACATTACCTCTTACACACACTACATTAACTCTTGAGACATGTGTTTGCCCTCCTCTGTCTTTGGTCCTCTGGTGGAAACATTTAAACAAGACTGCACTAAAGCAGTTCACAGGCTCTGTGTGATTTGGGTCCCAGTGAGCAGCCCATTCAAGAGGTCAACCTATAAGAATTCAACACACCTCCTAGCTGCGAGTAAAAGGCAGCAAGCAGCTGCTGTACTCTAATTCAGCTCTGTCTCCTCGTATTTTGAAAGACTGAAAGAATCCCCGTTGAAACACTAAAACGTGGAAAGGAACAGCAAGCTATTTGGACATTATAGTTCCTTTGGCATAAATATAGTATTTTGGTTTCAATTTCATCCTTACCCTATGCAAGATAAATCATTCACTTCAATTCACTTTAGGAGTTGCCTGCTAAGGGGTCAGACGATTCTTTTATATTCAGTTGTTACCTGCTGCCTGGAAAATACACACAATAAAGTACAAAAAATTCCTTTTACCATCAGGTAGTCTAAATGTAAAGAATACTCAGAATACTGTGTTCAACTAATAGAGTTTCAGTAGTAGAGAGGGTATTTTCAGAAGTGCTAACACCAGTTAATGAAAGATCTTCGGTTGAGAGAAGCATGAAAAAGCCATTCTGTCTTTACACAAAATGACTCCAGTATTTGTGGTTAAACAGCTGCTCTCCCTTTTTTTATGGTGGAACTCATTATTTTATTTCCTTTTACAAATATTTGACGAATTGAAGAACCACATAGGCAAACAATAATTATGAGAAGTTCAGTAGACTTTTTTCAGTTAGGAATTTTCCTTTATTGACCTATGATATAAATTATGACATGAACACAAAAGACATTCCATCTTTGGAAGTCTAGTGGAGTCGGTTTTTCTGTCTCTCATTTTCCTCATTCCAGCCAGGCCTTTCTTAGTAAAGGAAAATCTTATCACCATATACTATATTTATTTCCTCTATAAAACATTCTTGTGATTATTCCTCCAGCATTACGACTATATATATAGATGTTCATTTTCCCTAAAGGAACATGGAAAGAGGATAAGAGTCATTTTAAAGAAATTATTGGGCACAAACTATGGGACAACTCTGCTAAGCTATTTCTCAAATTTAATTTAATTTTAAACATATGATAGACATTACTATTCCAACTTTATAATGTCTCTCATGCAAAATCTATGCTGAATTTCAAGAAAAATCTGAGTATTAATTATTTTTAAAAGTTAATTTAACACCTGTAATTCCAGCACTTTGGGAGGCCGAGGTGGGCGGATCACAAGATCAAGAGATCAAGACCATCCTGGCCAACATGGTGAAAACCCATCTGTACTAAAAATACAAAAATTAGCCGGGCATGGTGGCATGTGTCTGTACTCCCAGCTACTCGGGAGGCTGAAGCAGGAGAATCGCTTGAACCCGGGAGGTGGACGTTGCAGTCAGCCGAGATTGCCTTATTGCACTCTAGCCTGGCGACACAGTGAGACTTGGTCTCAAAAACCAAAAAAAAAAAAAAAAAAAAAGAAAGGAAAGAAAAAAGGGAAAACTGTTTTAAAAATATCAACATTGATTTAGTGTTCATATTCACAAATAAAGAAATTAGAGCTCTCAGTTAAAGTAACTGGAACCTACTAGAAAGTGGCAGGACTATGATTTAAACTCAGGCCTGTCAGATAAGAAAGAAAGGCTAGCAAGATAAAGTTAGGTGAGAAGAACTATAGCTTTCAATTCTATCTGACAAGCTGAATTTGAATGAATAAATACTTGAAAACCAGGATAAGTTCTTGAGTAGAAAGGCAAGGTAATAAAAATTATACTTTAGAAAGATTCATTAAGTTTATCAGGGACTTGAATTGCAGGGATCAAAATTATACAAATCTTGAAGGTGGCGAATATATATATATATTTTAACTTAAAATATATATGTATTTTACTACTAAAAAGTCCTAACTACTACAGCGTTAGGACTATATATATATTTAGGGAAAACTCTTTTAAGTTAAAATACATATATATTAAGTTAAAATACATATATATTATGTATATGCGTATATATACATATAAATACATATATAATATACATACATACATATATATAAAATACATATATACATGTATTTTAAGTTAAAAGAGTCAATGTTTCCCAAAATAATAATAATAATACTATAATTAAGGAAGTATAACCATAATTACATGTTGACAATAAATTATGGGACAGTTATAGACATAAAATTGTGTATATTTGTATATATTAACATCTATAGCTCTATCTATATGTCTATCAATGAATCACAGCAGCAAAAAACTGAGGAGTGACTTTACAATCTTCCTACTATAGAAAAGACTATTTCATAAATTATGAGACTAGATGTCCTGTTCAAATAAGGTCAAGATGAACAAAAAGAGTCTTGAATGAGAATGGCAGAAAGTGGGATTTAGACTGGACACAATCTTATCCTTGCAGGTTAGTACAGGTGTTGCAGTAAGTAGTTCAGCTAAGGGTCAGGTGTCTTCTTGATTCTATTTAATCTTTCCTAAAGGAGCTGCCTAATATCAGATGCTGTCAAGAGTAAGAAATGTCAATTTCATGGTTTTGCTTATGCTGACCCAATAAAAGAAAGTAATAAGAACTTCAAGCTTCCTTTTGAGGTCTATTCTAACCTGATGATTTTGTCATTTTTATGCTTCATTTTACCATTGAAATACTCAGAATGGTGGCAGATCCTATCAATGACAGTTCAGTGGTCCCAGATCTTTCAATTCCAGCTAAGATAAGATTGTTCTTAAGTGTATCTGAAAGCAACATGGCCGATCTAATTCACATGGCAGCATATGAATATAAGCATTTGCTTCTAATTCCACCCACCACTGCTCCCTCTCCCTGTTGCTTTTAAAAGCATCTGCTATCACAGACGCAGAAGATATGTCACTATGAACAACTGCTTTGTTTGAAAGAGCTGTATTTCATGTCTGTCATCTCTTTAAAGTAAAACTCAAGTCCACTTTCAGGTAACTCCAGTGAAATGAAGAGAGGAATTCTTACAAGGTCCATTTTTGTTTTAAGGGTTAAGCCTGAAAGAAAAACTTGCTATCTTAACAAACCCTAATGTTATGTTTTTTGACTATATGTTTGATGTATGCAAAAGAATACATGTAATGTAAGGGAAAGTCTTGAAGCACAATAATGAAATTAACATCAACTTTAAAACCTGAATGATAAATATTCTTGTATGGGTTCTGCTTCATTCTTGTATCTCTGTATCTCTTATGATTTAACAACTCTCCTAAATTTTTTAGCACTCCTTTTTTCATTGTATGGTTTTAGTGTATATATACAAATCTACCCCAAAATATTAATATATTGTTTAAATGTGCTTCTTTTTGACCTTCATAAAAGTGTTATCATACCATATATCATTTTCCTTGACTTGCTCAACATCATGATTCCATTTGATTTTATGTTTCAAAGATTCATTCATGTTTATTTTTAATGCTATATATTATTCTATTATGTGAATATTCCATAAATTATATTTTTATTCTCCTGTTGATATAAATTTGTATTGTGTTCACATCATGTTTTCCTTTTTCCTTTTAGAAACAAAGCTACTATGGGCAATGGACATTTACAATAATTTCTCTATGGTATATATATCTAGGAGTAAAATTGCTAAGTCATAATGTTCAGCTTTATAAAATAATGTCAGTTTGTTTTCTAAAATGGTTATACCCACCAGTAGTATAGAAGAAACAACCTCAGTAACATTTCACAGTATCAGGCTTCCTAATTTTATACCTATATAATTGAGTATAAAATGGTATCGGGCTTAATTTGGATTCCTTTCTTATACGTGAGGTCTGGCATTTTGTTATACTATATATGTATTCACTATTTGTTTACCTTTTCTTTTGAAATGTTTTGATGATGTCTATTGAACATTTTTCTGTTGTATTATTTATTTTTATTTTTATTTTTATTGACCTGCAAGAGTTCTTCATATATTCATAGCTCAATATAATCTCAGATATCTTGGATCAAGTGATCCTCCAGCCTCAGGCTCCCAAGTAACTGGGACTACAGGTGGGTGTCACCATGCCTGGCTATTTTTTTTTAAATATTATTATTATTTTATAGAGATGGGTTCCTGCTATGTTGCTATGTTGTCCAGGTTAGTCTCAAACTCCTGGCCTCAAGCAATCTTCCTGCCTCAGCCTCCCAAAGTGCTGGGATTATAAGCCTGAGCTGCTGTACCTGGCCCAGCATTCCTTTAATATAGTTGAGTTCAACATCTTTCAATTATTGGTTCATGATTTTTTTAAGATACGCTTCCTAATGACAAAGTCATAATAATATTATGCTATATTTTTTCTAAAATGTTTAATATTTTGCCTTTTTTATGTATTTAATCAAAAGTTTGTTCATTTTTATGTATGTGAGATAGGAATTAATTTAATTTTTCATATTATATATAATTGTCCCAGCACTATTTAATTAACTCATTAAGTCCTCATATATGAGGTAGGTACTATTAGGATTACTTTTTTAATAATAAGGAAATTGAGGCATGAATAGGTTAGTAAATTGGCTCTAGAACTGGTGAACTTACCTTCTGTTTCAAGGTCCTTTTGTTTGTTTAGTCGATATGCTTATCTAATCCTGAAACCACACTGTCATCAGAATTGTTTTAGTATAATTGATGTCTGTTAGGCCATGTACCCTCACCTGACTCTTCTTCTTGGGATTATCATAGGTATTCCTTACCCTTTGCTCTCCTCATGTACATTTTCATCAGGTTGTCCAGCTCCTCAAAAAGTCCTGTTAAGATTTTTGCAGGAATTGCATTGAATCTACAGATCAATTTGGAAGGAATATCTTTATTATACTGAATATTTATATCCATGACCATAGCAGGCCATTGTATTTAAGTCTTCTTTGGTAAATTTCAATAAATGTTTATACATCCTTTTTTGCATATATTTAGTTTGATTAACTCCTATGTAACTTATTTTGTTGCTGTTGTTTTATTTGTATTTTACATGGAGATGGTCCTCCATACTACTAGAAATAGCAGTGCCTTGTTTAAATCTTCTGTAACTTTAGTAATTTTTTAACTCTTGACATTAAAAGGTATCTTATAGGGTTAACGCTGTGGGCTTACACCTGTAATCCTAACACTTTGGGAGGCTGAGGTGGGTGAATCACTTGAGGCCAAGAGTTTGAGACCAGCCGGGCAACATGGTGAAACCCTGTTTCTACTAAAAATACAAAAACTAGCCGGGCATGATGGTGCATGCCTGTAATCCCAGCTACTTGGGTGGCTGAGGCAGGAGAATCGCTTGAACCTGGGAGGTGGAGGTTGCAGTGAGCCACGATCGTGCCACTGCACTGCAGCCGGGGTGACAGAGTGAGATTCTGACTCAAAAAAAAAAAAAAGGGTTTTGTAATTAATTGTTCATTGTGATGGTGGATTTATTACTTTCTCTATGTGTTCTGTTTCTGTTTATATACACTAAGGATATTTTATTAAATACGCATAAATTTACAATGTATATTTATGAAATAAGCATGTTATGATTATATCTTGATCTTCTTTAACTCTAATAGTCTATTTTGTCTTGAAGTTGATTTTGCCTGACATTTATAAAGTACCTCAACTTTATTTTATTTAGCATTTGCCTAGTACATATTTGTTCCATTTGTTAACTTTCAAATTTTTGAGTCTTTATATTTTAGGCTCATGTATCATCATTTCTCAGCCTGTTGGCTAAGATCAAGTGTAGGCTTCTGTCTCATCAAATGGCATATTAGGTGGACTTTAAAAATCATTTAAATGTCAATTTTTGTCTTTTAACTGGCAAGTTTAATCTATTTATATTTGTATGAGTATTGTTATATTTGAAACTATTTTTCTATATTATTTTTTGTTTTTGTCATACACTTTTGCTTTATATTTGTTATTGACTTTTTTGATTGATTAGAATTTTTTATATATTACATTTTATTCCTCTACTAATTTGACATTTATACACTATTTCTAATCTTTTAATAGTTACTTCTTAAATTTTGTCATACATTCATATCTTAATAAAATGTAAAGTTTATTACTATCTTAACCAATGCTTTGCCATCCCCATCCTCCAAAAAAGTACAAAGACTTGAAATCCGATTACTTCTGTGATAATACAGTAATCTTATATTTGGTTTCCCACCTTGACGGGTTTTCAAAGCTTATCAGTAAAGTCAGAAAACTCAATCACTTTTTTGCAGACACTTGAATCATTTTCTTAAAGGGAACTTTAACCTCCTAATATCTTATTGTTCACTGCTCCCTAGTCTAGTTCAGGTCACTGTTTTTATGGGAGAGTGTGAGAAGTACATATCCAGGTGACAACTTTTTGTCTGTGCAATTTGAGAGGAAAAATCCCTTTCAGCTACTGTGATTAGAAAGTAGCAGAAGGAACTTGAGTTACAGAGCCAGAAAATCCCAAATTTATTTTCTTTGGCTTATGTGTTCTGGCTTTAACTGAGAAAGGATCTGAGTCTTTTTGCCACTGATTATGTTCATTTCTCTCCCTCATAGGTATTTTGTGGGAGAATTTCTGATGAAAAGAAGGTACCCAAGACTGCTCTCATTCCATCATTATATCTGACATCTCTGTTACACATTCCCATGACCCCTGAGCCAAAATTTATTTATTATCATTTTTTACTATTAAAACAGTAAATCAAGCTTCACGATGCATGTAGCCTACTATATAAATGTTTTTCTGTCATGACTTTAATTTTTTTCTCATGAACGTTTATTTTCACAAATGAAATAATATATTTATTCTTGACAATATTTAGATGTGTTTTTCTGGTTTTTAAAAAGGCGGTTCTGGCATTTAAAGGTCCCCAGTGCATCTGATGGCAGACTTGCTCCAAGCTCCTAACATCACTGAGTGGGCAGGTTTATTCCTTGGTCAGATTCACTCCTGCAGTGATCGGCAAAATACTCCTAGAATTTAGCTTTCACTCCTATGAATCTAAAGAACTCCATGAAAACCTTGCTCATTATATTATGCAGTCCATGCTATTTAGCTCTATTCTTACTGGTTTTAAAAAAATAATCAATTGCATTTTTGTAAAGAAATTGGTATGATTTTTCTCAGGAGCCCCACTACTTCATGCCTCCTTACAGCTCACCTGAACCATGGTGATCATAACTGGATTTGGCTTTCAATCGCTCCTCTTTTCAGTGCACTTCCTATTACGATAGCATCACTCCTCTGCTTAACAAGCCCAAACATTTTAGGATGACCTACATAGCTGTGTGCTTTGTGAATGCCATGACCCTAGCATCATTCCTCTTCATTCCTCCCACACACACTGTTCTAGGCTCACCAAATTTATTGACATTCCCTAAATATGCCTCACTATTCTGCCTCTCCATTCAACTAACATTTACTGAGCTCCTACTATGTGCCAAACACTGGAGATACAGAGAATAAGAAGATGCAGTTTGACTCCGCAATCCATGCTGTCTCCCAGGTTTAGAATAACCCTCTAGCAACTCCTACTAATCTTCCAAAACCTACTCACACATCATCTTCTTTTCAGCCCCATCCCCAAACACCTCATTTGCACAATGAATCATCATTCTTTTGTATTCTTAGTGTTTCTATGATGGTGGCAAGATAATTAGAATTTGGGTTTGCATTACTAAATTTTTTCTTACTCCCCAATTCCAAACAGATAGCTATGATTTATCCCTTGTCTCTGGATTCTGACAAGGCTCAGGACACACTCAACCTAAGTTTACGGACTCTGAAGCCCTTTTGTCAGAGGCATTTGAACCAGAGCAACTCCATTTCGAATACAGGCTGGCTAAAATGAGGCTAAGACCTGCTGGGCTGCATTCCCAGTAAGTTAAAGCATTCTAAGTCACAGGATAAGATAGGAGGTTGGCACAAGATACAGGTCATAAAGACCTTGCTGATAAGACAGGTTGCAATAAAGAAGCCGGCCAAAACCCATCAAAACAAAGATGGTAAACTTTTTCTAGCATATGTGAAAAAAAAAAACATAAAATATGGGCAAGCAGCAGCCTTTGGGGCTGCTTTGTCTATGAAGCAGCCATTCTTTTATTCCTCTACTTTCCTAATAAACTTGCTTGTACTTTACTCTATGGACTCGTCCTGAATTCTTTCTTGCCTGAGATCCAAGAACCCTCTCTTGGGATCTGGATTGGGACCCCTTTCTGGTAACATCTTTCTGGCGACCACAGAAGGGACAATAGTGAGGAAAACCCTGACCCAAAGACTAACTCCGGGTAAGTGGTGGGGTCTGGTAACACTTTCAAAGTACTATTTTAGGTATCCTGACTTTGGAGAGGGAGTGGAGAGGTTGTGGCTGATGGGTTGAAGGTAAAGAAGAAAGAGAGAATGTCTGAGATGCTGGAAAGTGAGTAGGGGAGGCTGCAGGAGCTTGAGATGAAAATAAATGTCTGAGTCTGGAGAGATAGCAAATCTGGAGAAATATTTGGGAGTTGCCTGTGGAGAAGTCAAAACCTAGAGAATGGGATTCTCAGCTTTGCTAATGATTTCTACATCCTAAGTGTATCAGAAAAGCAAGAAGTCATGAGACCATAGAGTTTTAAGCAATGCACTTCTGTCTCCATGAAAATCAGTGTAAGGTATTGATCAGTCAGTCACTCTAGAAGCTCACTCCTGTGAAAAGTCATTACTGTGAAAAATGCTCACAACTTTTCACAGTACTAGGGGTGGGAGGAGGAGAACAAATCCCTTATAACTAGAAGTCTAGAATTCTCCTAGAGAATATTGAGGGTTAAACATAAAAAAATGAAATTTTAAAAAATGTTATACTTAATGCAAACCTAATCTTTTGTCTTGAGTCTTATCAATTACACATTCTTCTATTATAACATGCATCAATATGTTCTATAATTATATATTTACCTGTCCCTCTGTTTGCCAGAAGTTTTGAGGACAGGGGTCATGTCTTAATCATCTCTGTCACCTCAGGCTATGGCACAAGATTTTTCATACTGAAAGAACTCAATGTTTATTAGACAATTGTCCCAAATCACCAAATATACATGGAAATAAATTACCAAGACGGAATTTATTTTAAAACTCATTTCTTACAATACATTTCCCTTGAAGTGTTTCCTCATACTTCCATACACATGTACAAGGCAAATATTGCAGTCTTTTCTAACTGGAGTGTACCACCTATGTTTAATATTTGTGTAGAGTCAAAGTCCTACTAAGCATGGATATGCACTTTGGAAATGTTCATCTTTAAATATTATCTGAGAAAACGGGAAATAACATGACATGTCAACTTGTATAATCAATGTCCTACCCTGTTGGAAGGGCAATAGTAAGCATCTAGGTTTGCATTTACACTTGCTGTCACACATAACAATCACTGTAGGGCAAATAGTAATTAGTGTGTAATGAACAGTGTCCAAATGGGATCAGCTCCTGAATTACCATTTAAATGTGGTAATGGCAGAAAACTTGCCACAATTATTGCTGCTCAGCAAGCCCCAAGAGATCCCATTCTTCTCCAAAGTCTTAGGATATTTAGCACATTTCTTTCTTAGTGTTCTTAAACTGTTGGTTATGCTTGGCACGTTTTTTCTCCCAAGTAAATAAGCTCTGAGATTAGGAGACATAACTTTAGCTTTTAAAATTCCTGACAGCACCTTCCTTCATGCTTTGTAATAGAATAGGCAGGCACTCAATAAACACACAATTGTTAATTAATCTGACAGAATCTAGAGTAACAAAACTGTAAATTACATCTTGTAAATATTTACTTTCTATCTTCTAGGGGTGAGAGATAATGGATCGTAGGGGAAAATAGAAAATAAAGATCTAATTCCAAACACTATGATTTAAGTCAATGGTAAAGTGCTATAGTCTAACATATGAAGGTGTTCCTTACCTTCATATTGCTGTTGCATTTACTCAATAGATGCTGCATCTCTCCCTACCCAACAGATGCTCTGGACTATATAGCTGTGAATAATGCAGAAGTTCACCTCTCATAGAGCACGCAAACTTTTGAAGGAGGATATTGATATACTGATTAACCAAATAATAACAGAAATTTAAAGCCTATGATGGGTGATGGGGCACATCTATGAGATCTGGGCCTGTTCCTAAGAGGTGCAAATTGGGAAGAAAATGATGGGACAAATCAAAAATGCAAACTGGATTATGCAGCTCTCTGATTCAAAGACTGCTATACTTCCTTATTTCTCTCACAATAGAGTCCACCTTACTTAGTGCCACACAAAAGTTTCTAGTATGAAGGTCCTGCTCCAATGTTATCTTTCATCCTCTGCTCCCTCCTATTAGTAGCTCTGATGTATTGCTGCAATTACCTTAACGACCATACTGTCATACTCCATGCTGTTGTCATGTTCATACTCCTGCCCCCACCCCAAAGTTTTGTTATAAACACTGCTATATATGTGCCTCTGTGTGTGTGTGTGTGTGTGTGTGTGTGTGTGTGCATCTTTCTCCACTACATAATATTGATCAGGGAAAATACAAAAGACCATGCCTTGTTGTTTTTTGTTTGTTTGTTTGTTTGTTTCCCTCAGCACTTAGAAGATACAAAGAACTAACAGTCAGGCGCAGTGGCTCATGCCTGTAATCCCAGGACTTTGGGAGGCAGAGGTGAGAGGATCACTTGAGGTCAGGAGTTTGAGACCAAACTGGTCAACATGAGAAAACCCTGTTTCTACTAAAGGCTGAGGAAGGATAATCACTTGAACCCGGGAGGTGGAGGTTGCAGTGAGTTAAGATCATGCCACTGCACTCCAGCCTAGGCAACAGAGCCAGACTCCATCTCAAAAAAATTTAAAAAAATAAAAATAATAATAAAAAAGAAAGAACTAACAGCTTGAGGTACTGGGTGATGATTCCCAACTTTGCTACACTTAGAATTACCTGGGAAGCATTTACAACTCCTGATACCCAGTTTGCATCCGCAATCAAATCAGAATCTCTGTGGAGGTAGGACCCAAGGAGTAGGGATTTTATTATTTTTAAAATTTATTTTTTTGGAGACAGTCTTGCTCTGTCACCCAGGCTGAAGTGCAGTGGCATGATCTTGGCTAATTGCAACCTCTGCTTCCTGGGTTTAAGCCATCCTCTCACCTCAGCCTCCTGAGCAGCTGGGACCATAGGCATGAGCCATCACGCCAGGCTGATTTTTGTATTTTTTGTAGAGATGGGGTCTTGCCATGTTGCCCAGGCTGGTCTTGAACTCCTGCGCTCAAACAATCTGCCCCTACCTCTGCCTCCCAAAGTGCTGAGATTACAGGAGTGAACCACGGCACCCGGCCAAGGCGGCAGGAATTTTAGAGCTCACCGGTTGGTTGCTAAGTGTAATCAAGACTGAGATCCATTAATTTAAGGGTTCAATTACTTATGGGGACATTTGTGAGTATTGTTTAAAGTATATGATGTGGGCAATAAGCCAGAACTCACTGAATTAAAGTATGAGCAATGAGAAAGCAAAAAGAAACAAGTGTTAGACCAGTAGTATGCTAGTCTCTTGAGAGTCTAGGTAATACCATTTGGGACATAGGCGTGGGCAAAGACTTCATGACTAAAACACCAAAAGCAATGGCAACAAAAACCGAAATTGACAAATGGGATCTAATTAAACCAAAGAGCTTCTACACAGCAAAAGAAACTATCATCAGAGTGAACAGGCAAACTACAGAATGGGAGAAATTTTTTGCAATCTATCCATCTGACAAAGGGCTAATATCCAGAATCTACAAGGAACTTAAACAAATTTACAAGAAAAAAAGAAATAACCCCATCAGAAAGTGGGCAAAGTATATGAACAGACACTTCTCGAAAGAAGACATTTATATGGCCGACAAACATGAAAAAAAGCTCATCATCAGTGGTCATGAGAGAAATGCAAATCAAAACCACAATGAGATACCATCTCATGCCAGTTAGAACAGTGATCATTAAAAAGTCAGGAAACAGGCCAGTAACAGGATTACACGCCTGTAATCCCAGCACTTTGGGAGGCCAAGGCGAGTGGATCACAAGGTCAGGAGAGCAAGACCATTCTGGCTAACACGGTGAAACCCTGTCTCTACTAAAAATACAAAAAAAAAAAAAAAAAAAAAAAGTTGGGCATGGTGGTGGGCACCTGTAGTCCCAGCTCCTCGGGAGGGTGAGGCAGGAGAATCACTTGAACCCAGGAGATGGAGGTTGCAGTGAGCCAAGATCGTGCCACTGCACTCCAGCCTGGGCAACAGAGCGAGACTCCATCTCCAAAAAAAAAAAAAAGTCAGGAAACAACAGATGCTGGAGAGGATGTGGAGAAATAGGGACACTTTTACACTGTTGGTGGCAGTGTAAATTAGTTCAACCATTGTGGAAGATAGAGTGGTGATTCTTCAAGGATCTAGAACCAGAAATACCATTTGACCCGCCAATCCCATTACTGGATATATACCCAAAGGATTATAAATCATTCTACTATGAAGACACAGGCACACGTATGTATATTGCAGCACTGTTCACAACAGCAAAGACTTGGGACCAACCCAAATGCCCATCAATGATAGACTAGAAAAAGAAAATGTGCACATATACACCATGGAATACTATGCAGCCATAAAAAAGGATGAGTTTATGTCCTTTGTGTGCAGGGACATGGATGAAACTGGAAACCATCATTCTCAGCAAACTAACACAGGACTAGAAAACCAAACACCACATGTTCTCATTCATAAGTGGGAGCTGAACAATGAGAACACATGGACACAGGGAGGGGAACATCACACATCAGGGCCTGTCAGGGGTTGGGAGGCTAGGGAAGTGATAGCATTAGGAGAAATACCTAATGTAGACGACGGGTTGATGGCTGCAGCAAACCATCATGGCACGAGTATATCTATGTAACAAACGTGCAGGTTCTGCACATGTATCCCAGAACTTACAGTATTATAATTTAAAAAAAGAAAAAGAAAAAAGAGATTCTCTCTATAGCCAATTATGTTAGGAAACATGCCCCATCTTTGATAGCATTAGCATATTGAAGACTGAGCAATTATTCAACAAAGAAACCTGTTTAACATTACCTAATTGAATATTTTCTAAATTTATTTGACTTCAGAACACTACTTTTCCCATCTAACACCTATTAATTTTCCCAAGAAATGCCAACACATTTTTTTTAATTTCAAGAAATTACATGAGAATGGCAGTGAAAATAATCATGTATCTTAGAGGAAGGAAAGAATGGTTGAGAGAAGACTTTATATCCTTAGAATAGGAAATAATTGGTCACATTTGTAGAATGAAAAGAATGAAACATAGGGGAGGGAGGAATTGAAGATGCTATAACAAGCAATGATCTGATTTCTTTAGCCCTGGTAAGAAATGCACAGTTAAACTGTGGGTGGATTTTCTTTTCTCAAGCCTCTCTTCTCCATTGATGACCTCACAGAGTCCAGAAGACAAGGGAACATGGACTGGCATTCTAATGTAACATTCATTCATGCCTCAACATTTATTGAGCATTTTCTATGTGTCTCGTCTAGACAATAGAGGTGACTATTCCATTTGGAATGCCAGCAAAGGCCTCACCCAAAAAATGAAACTTAAATTGGTTTTTCAAAAGTGAGTGGATAATTCACTAGGAAGAAAAAGAAGAATATGAAAGACAGAAGAAAGCATGAGAAAACAACAATGAAAGAACAAAGTAGCAGTCCAAAAAATTGTGACTGGAATATGGATGGGACTGGTAGAACATGAGGCTGGAAAATTAGACTAGGCCACACATATACAAAAACTTTAAATGGCATGCAAAACAAACAGTTTGGGATTTATGAGGTATAAAATAGGAAAAGACATGCTATATTTGTCTTACAGAAAAATCACTTTGACAGCAGTGTGAGTGATAAACTGGAGACCTGCCACAGAGGGACTAGTTTAGAGCCTACTGCAATTATGGAACTGTTGCAGGTTTCCATGGATACAACTGGGTATAAAGTATTATTTAGTAACAGAGCCTGAAACATCATGTGATCATTACTGGTTTAAAGCAAACCTCCTACCTCAGGATTTGGGCACCTTTCCAAAATATAAACTCAGCATTTATATCAACTGCTGCTATGAAAGTTATTTGGGATCATGTAGATGACCTTTCATGCAAAAAGTAGATCACAAAATGTAGGTCGTTGAAAAAATTACAGCAGCACTTTGTAAAATGGAGATTTGAGAAGATACTCATTTTAGATTTATTTTGGGGGTCTCATACCTATCTTGAATATATAGTTATGGTAGAAAAAGTTCTATTTCTGAAGCACAGTGGTGTGATCTCTGTTCATTGTAACCTCCACCTCCCAGGCTCAAGCGATCCTCCTACCCTTGCCTCCAGACTAACTGGGACTAAAGGTGCGTGCCACCATGCTGGGCTAATTTTTGTATTATTTTGAGATTTTGAGAGATAGGGTTTTGCTATGTTGCCCAGGATTGTCTCAAACTCTTGGGCTCAAGTGATCCACCCACCTCTGCCTCCCAAAGTGCTGAGATTACAGGCATGAGCCACTGCACCTGGCCTGGCAATAGTACCTTAATGAAAGACTTAGTCATTGTCAGAGCTACCTCATAAAAAGGTAAATTTCCTTTTTCTAAAAAAAAAAAAGCTTATTTGTTGCATATTGAAATAAGCATTCAAGCAACTGAACCTTGTATGAGATGCAGTGGGAGAGTCTACAGACACCAGGAACTTCCTGGCTCTGCACAGACAGATTTTGCAGAGAAAACACAATCTTGCTCTCAAGGTAGCAAAGCTTTCATAGGTTATTACTGTTTCATTTCTTCCTGAAGTTGTTTCAAGCTTTATTTAAGATTGGCTGAAAAAAGCTTACTATGATTCCTTTAACCATAAATAAAGCATAAAAGAAGAAATATCACAAAATCATCCAAATACTGCAGATGCTTTCTTGGTTTTAAAGTCACAGATTGAAAACTGGTTTAAAGCAGGAGGTATAAGCATTTGATGCTCTGATTTTTTTTTACTTTAAAGAAATAATTGGAGTTTTAGAAGACTTGAACTCTACAGCATAGAGAAACCAACAAAACCAACCTAATAAAAATATTGCATCTTAAAGGTAAGAGCTAAAGGAATATTAATGTGGAAAAAATAGGAGCCACTCTGAAGAATCTGACTTAAATCACATAGGAGAAAAAATTTTTTTTCTACATTAACACCTAGCATTAGCTAATTTTAAGGAAAAAAGAAAACATTTATTAGGCAACTTACAAACTTCTCTCATCAGCTGAAAGAATTATCAGACTTACTCTGTTGAAATTTCTTTCCTTCTTTTCTCTCTCTCTCTCTCTCTCTTTCTCTTGACGGACCTTTGCTCTTATCACCCAGGTTGGAGTGCAGTGGTGCAATCTTGGCTCACTGCAACCTCTGCCTCCCAGGTACAAGCAATTCTCCTGCCTCAGCCTCCTAAGTAGTTGGGATTACAGGTGTGTGTCACCATGCCCAGCTAATTTTCTTTTCTTTTCTTTTTTTTTTAGTAGTAGAGACGGCTTTCGACACGTTGGCCAGGCTGGTCTCGAACTTCTGACCTCAGGTGATCTGCTCACCTCGGTCTCCCAAAGTGCTGGGATTATACGCTTGAGCTATTGCACCCAGCCTACTCTGTTGAAATTTCTAAAGGAAGAATGGAATTTCAGTGGCAAATACCAGCTCAAGGTAATGAAGGCATTTCTAACAATTAGCACTATCTCTAGATGGACTATGCAGCATTTGAGAGGGTGTATGTAGTCATTTGTGGGTGGTACTCTGGCAGAAGCTAAGAGACCATCATGTGTTTGCCACAGGAAGCATATGGGTGAACTAGATGACCTCTAAATTACTTTTGATTTTGGAATTATATATTCTCAATGAAAATGAAACTGAGGTCTGAACTGTTAACTTAATTGTACGAAATATATCACTTTCCAAATCCTTATATCAAAATACTATTTCTAAAAGACTTACTATGTTATGCATCAGGCACTATGCTAGGCATAGGGGATTCAGCAATGATAATGACAGAATGAATCTACTGTGGCCAGACTCAGTGACTCACACCTGTAATCCCAGCAATTTGGGAAGCTAAGGCGGGCGGATCACCTGAGGTCAGGAGTTCAAGACTAGCCTGGCCAAAATGGGGAAACCCCATCTCCACTAAAAATACAAAATTAGTCAGGTGTGGTTGCACATGCCTGTAATCCTAGCTACTTGGGAGGCTGAGGCAGGAGAATTGCTTGAACCTAGGAGGCAGAGGTTGCAGTAAGCCGAGATTGCGCCACTGCACTCCAGCGTGGATGACAGATCGATACTCTGTCTCAAAAAAAGAAAAAAGAAAAAAAATGAGTGAATCTCTTACGCTTATGGAGCTTTAGAGTCTAACTGCGAAGACAGCAAAGTAAGCATTAATTACAAGGAGGGATAATGATAGAGGAAGTACTTGTATTTCTCCTCCTTATGACCACTATTATTATTAGACAGACTATTTTTTTTCCAAAAAGTTGATACTGTTCTCAAAAGCACTCTGTTTCTACAAATGCTAGAATCCAAAAATTATGTCAAAATGTCTCTTTAAAATGAGAACAATGATGTCAATGATGGGTGAAATGATAATGAGTAGAGGAAGATGAAAGCATGCATATATTCTTCCAGTCTCTGGTTTTCATCTTATTTGTAAGGCATGGATGCTTTTCAAGAGAAAGGCTAAGATGATATGGCAGTGGCAACCATGAACCATTAAAGCAGCAGTTAGAGTTACTAGATGTAAATAAAGAAAATCTATCTCCAAAAGCTTGCTTTGAACTTTATAAGGGGTGGATTGCACTGATATCATCTGAATCCATTGATCAATTACAGCATCAGTAAAAGTAGGACAAGAAGGCATCATTTGCCTTCAGTAGGAAGTATGGAGCACCATCTATGAAGTATTCTTGCCATTTGAAACCGTAACAACAACAAAATCCATTTAATGTAATCAGGCCTATACTCCTAATTAGCAAATTACAGGAACAAGGACAGGTGAAAAGAGAACAAATTGAATGATACCATGAGAATAGTGCTTAATCAGTCTATGTTTTTCTTTTCATATTATTAAAACTCCAATAAGGTAACTATTACTGTGTATTTTCACAAACAATGAGACCAAAGCTCAGAAGGCTTTATTAAGATATCCAAAGTTGCAGAGTAACCAGCTAAGATAAGGTTTGGGGAGTACTGTACCTAAATTCACAGGGTATGTTTTGCACTGGGCCTCACTGCCCTGAGAGAGATTATTTCATCCACTCTCATTTTACTGCAGCACAGAAGGACTAAGCCCTTTGCTCAGAAGCCACCAACTAGTACTTGCAGGATCTAGGTGTAGATTACAGGTTCCTTAATTCCAAATTCAGTGCTCCTCTGTCCCTACAAATCATAAATTTGGGCAACCCTTGATGCCCAAGCTGCAATATGGATCAATTAAATCAGATTCTTTGAGGGTTGGATTGAGAAACCACTATTTTCTAAAGTCCCCAAGGTGGCTCCACTTTGCAGCTAAGGTTGAAACACTGGTGTTATGATGCTTATTTCCCTAATCCAACTCAGCTATTTTCCATTTTATCTAATCCTATTCATCACTAAATTCTGAGAATTTCTTCCCAGGTACCACGCTTATCTAAACTATATTGAAAATATCAGTGTATGAAAGGAATTCCACCTCCTCTGATGATATTTTAGTTACTATGTTTGTTAAAATCATATAACAGGCCAGGCACAGTGACTCATGCCTGTAATCCCAGCACTCTAGGAGGCCAGGGCAGAAGGATTGCTTGAGCCCAGTAAGTTTGATACCAGCCTGGGAAACACAGGGAGACCCATCTTTGAAAAAAGAAAAACATCAAAAAGAAAAAAAAAATTTAGCCGGGCATGGTGTCACATACATGTGGTCCCAACTACCTGGGAGGCTGAAGGGGAAGGATTGCTTGGGCTTTGGAGGCCCTGGAGGCTGCATTAAGCCATGATCACATCACTGCACTTCAGCCTGGGTGGCAGAGTGAGACCCTGCCTCTAAAAATAAAACAAATCTTGGCCAGGCACATTGTCTCATGCCTGTAATTGCAGCACTTTGGGAGGCAAAGGTGGGTAGATCACCTGAGGTCAGGAGTTCGAGACCAGCCTGGACAACATGGTGAAACCCCGTCTCTACTAAAAATACAAAATTTAGCCAGGCATGATGGTGCATGCCTGTAATTCCAGCTACTCAGGAGGCTGAGGCAGGAGAATCGTTTGAGCCCAGGAGGCAAAGGTTGCAGTGAGCCAAGATCATGCCATTGCACAGCAGCTGGGGTGACAAAGCAAGACTCCATCTCAAATAATAATAATAATAATATGATAAATCAGATCTCAGGACATTAACTGAGCCTTGTTTTACGAGGGACTATGAAAACTGTGTCATATGTCAGCATCCGTAAGCGGTGCTCCCTCTTCTACTTCTGCTTTCACAGTACAGACCCATCTAGGCAGAATCAGCTTTCTCCAGGCATGTTGGGTCATTCTCTTCTTTCTTGCTTTAGTGCCTTGTTTTTGTGAAGAGCTGAGCAGAAACTGCCCCTCTGGGTAGACTCATCTAGGACTTACTCTTTCTATTTTAAATGCTTTGTGTCTAAATTTGAATGGTGTATTCATACATCTTAGTTCATGAAGAAGGAAATAGGATGCCTATTTTACACCTACAGGCTTAAGCCATATGGATTTCTCAGCTTTTACCAGAGCTGTGTTTTGGGAGCATTTAGTATTCAGGTATAAAGTGGTACTCTGAGGCCAATTTAGCTTCTATGCCTTATGTATACATTCTGTAATTAGAAATTCCAAGGGAAGCCAGCAGTGGGGCTCACATCTGTAATCCCAACACTTTAGGAGGCAGAGGCAGGCAGATCGCTTGAGCCCAGGAGTTCAAGATCAGCCAGGGTAACATGGCAAAACCCCATCTCTACAAATGGTACAAAAATTAGCCAGGTGTAGTGGTGCACACTTGCAGTCCCAGCTACTTGGGAGGCTGAGGTAGGAAGATCACCTGAGCCCTGCGAGGCTGAGGCTGCAGTGAATCCTGATGGCTGAGGTAGGAAGATCACCTGAGCCCTGCGAGGCTGAGGCTGCAGTGAATCCTGATGGAGCCACTGCATTCCAGCCTGGGCCACAGAGTGACACCTTGAAAAAAAAAAAAAGTAAGAAGGAAGGAAGGAAGGAAAGAAAGAGAAAGAAAGAAAGAAAGAAAGAAAGAAAGAAAGAAAGAAAGAAAGAAAGAAAGAAAGAAAGAAAAGCAAGCAAGCAGGCAGGCAGGCGGCAGGCCGGCCACAGGGAGGAGTATGAATGTCAGGGCAAAAATAGGGCATTTCTGAGTCCCTAGCCATCATACCATCAATGAAGAAAATAAATTTCAACCTAAAACCTAAACATTTATTATTATTAACTTGTATTGGTAGTTTTTTAATCACTTACTTGACAGATTCCACCCTTCCCCTATTCTCTCCACAATACTGTGGGGACAGCAGAAATATTCGACAGATTATTAAATCCAGGATTATTGAGGCTAAGTAACTTGTTCTGTAACACAAGCTGGTTATGAGGATATGACTAGAATCTATCTGCCTTCAAATATAATGCTCTTTTAACATACCTTGTTTATTTTTTCAAATTCATTCTTCGGGAATTTAAAAAGGGAATTTATCATGTATAAATATAACTGCAGTATTTAGTGTCAAGACCTCACTGCTTAACAAAACCAGAACTTTATTCCTCTTATAGGATAGCATTTTTGGGTATTTCTTGGATAACAACAGTAAACTTTGTATACCAAAGAAATCTGCGAAATGAAACTATGAATTATCACTATTAATTAAAAAATGAGAAAAAGAAGGAAATAATTGCCTTTTACAACTTATCCCTCAAAACTGGTACATGGTAGGTGTCCAAGGAATGTTTAGATAATTGCTATAGAAGTTCAAATGCTCAAAGGATAAATGGCTTAACACAAGGTAAAAATAAAAGCTTACAGTAGAGAATAATTATATTTGACTAATTAAAATATGAACTTTGCTCACTTCATTGTGTTTGGATTATATCTATAAAGGTAGTGATCTAGCTATGCTGAAGCTATCTCTACTCTGTTATTTTTATGTAGAAGATTGTACACAGGTAACCAGCATATATTATCAAGCAAGAATAAGGAGAAATTATATTTGGTGTTGACAGGTTATTCTGGAAGCTGTAGTGATACATTTGCCACTGAAAGAATTGTTTTGAAACACACACACACACACACACACACGCATGCACATACAGAGAATATTGTTCTTCATTATTGACACATTTTTTCCAATAATAAAGATAGGCATCAACATGTAATTAAGAAGCATTAGGAAAAATACCCGTGGAAACTACAATTGTGAGAAAAATTAGTACATTTTCTGGAAAGAAATGCAGTGCTACCATGTATCATCTAAGAGCTTTAATCCAACAATCATTTCATCTCCAGTAATTTATTCTAAGTAATCAGAAGACAAGACAGGCAATTTTGCATAAATATGTTGAAGAGAGCATGACTTATGACAGTGAGAAACTGGAAATTACCTAAATACCCAACAATACAAAATGACAGGATTTGGTATCTCGGTAGAACTAAATCTTAATCACCTACTAAAATGTTTTTAAAGAATATATAGTGACAAAATAATTACACGTGATGATGTTAAATGAAAGATCCAAAGAAAATATGCCTACATTTTGACAATGTTTATGTAAATAAATTTAAAAAATATATTTCAGTTTTTACACAATTGTAGTTTACAAATTTTCTTGAATAATCACGACTATAGATAGAATATTGGGAGAACGTATTATTTATTAATATTGCTAAAGGTCTGTGGTAGAAAATAGACTGAATTCATGGTTAGAAAACCTGAGCCCCAAATGAATACACTTGAGGGTTCATCTTTGTGATCACAAGCCAATTATTTAACATTTGGGGTCTCAGTTTACCCTTTTGTTAAAAGAGTAGCATAAATTCCAGAGGTCTAGAATTCAAATATTTTCAGAGGTCCATCAGATAATATAAAAGCATCAGGAAACTCAGATTCAGACATTCATTCAATGAAGAAATATTGACTGCTTATTAGATGTCAGGCTCTGTGCTGGACATTGGGAATACAGTAGTGGGAGAAATAGAGGTGGCTAGCTGCTTATATTGTGATCAAATCTTAATATTTTCCTAGAGATGGAGAAGTAGGGTAGGACACAGTAAAATAGCTGCAATAAAATCAATACTTTGCATGCAGTGTCTCAGTTTATTCTCTAAACAACTCTAAGAAATACCTATTATTTTCTCCATTTCTCCATTCTACTGGTGAAAAAAAAAAATAGGGAATTTAACTGACTTGCCCAATTTCATAAAGGTATTAAGTAACAGAAAGATATAAAGTAATTATATTAAATAATGAAAACTTTGTGATATTAAACAATTCACTCAATCTTTCTATCAGTTTCTAAATAAGAAAGAGACAAAAGCTTGTAGTAGATTTCCATTAAGCTTTCCTTTCAATTCATAAACCCTATGATTCTATTTTCAATCTAAATTTAGCTCCGTAAACCATATACCAGTGATCCCATCTACATATATTAAAACAACCTATTTTCCTATTATCACCAAAAAGCAAGTGTGATTTGATTTTGCTTTTATGTCCCTTTAAGGATGCAGTGGGAGAAATAGAGTGATCACCTTGGGGCTCTGGAATATTCTCATTTGGAGTCTACTTTTGATTTTGCAAAAAGTCAGCTTCCTCAATATGTTATCAGCTCTGCAGAAGATCTTAAAAGTCTGCTGACAATTGTCACCTCAAACATTAATTCATTCAGTGTTTCTTCACAACAGAGAATTACTGTTGCTGAGTTAAATTAAATGAAAAAAAGAAAAAGTGTAAAACAATTTAAAAGAAACGAAAACTCAAACTAAATGATAGACATGAATTAGATAATGTTCTTCTCTGATTGCATTGGTGAAATTAGAAAATTCTAATTTAGAATCAAAGTCCAGCTTATCTTTGAAGGAAATAGAATAGAATAAAATACTGAAAAATGAATAGCTAGCATAAAAGCCCAGGTCAAATGTAACATCAATCGAGCACCTTCTTTTAGTCTTCTACTGAGAATTAATTGCTCTGTTCATGGTTCTCCTAGAGGACATTATAAACGCTTTAGAAGGCTTATTAGTCTGTCCTGAACTCGTTTATGTAACTGTCTCTACCAATAAATATTGAGCTATTAAAGGGCCGTGGCCAGGTTATTTATATCTCTATGCACCCGGATCATGATGGTCTGAACATAGCAGACATTCCATATATATTTCTAAATGAAAAAATGAATAATTCAAATAAAATTACATTTTTCTATTGAAATGTGACTTTTACTCTACTTGAATATGACCTAGAGCAAGCCATTTACCTCTAGATCTCAATTTGCTCATCTGTAGAAGCAGGTATACATCTGCATCACCTCTAACATAAAGTTTTAGATGTGAAAGGATGCAGTCAATCTAAGAGCCATTTAGGATAACTGTGGAAGAAAAAAGATAAAAGACAATTCTTAGGGGTCAACAATAGGTTCAAAACTAGTCACTCATCCTCTTAATCGCTTCATTTTCCTAGTTCTCAATCTCTGAACCTGAGTCATCTTTGACTCTCACTCTTTCTCATTCTTCTTTGTTACCAAGATCTATCTTCTTAGTTCTCACAATATATCTTATCTCATGTATTGGTTTATGACAAGATTATCCAATTCAGTCATTTTATAAACATTTATTGAACACCTACTATCTGCCAGACACTGTGCTAGGTATTGTGGGTACTCTGATGAACTCAGTGGCTTCAGCCTCTGCTCTCATGGAGCTTATATTCTAGTAGGATCTAAAAACAAACAAATGTTCAATAATACACAATGATTAGTTTTTGACATGGAAAAATGGCACCTATCACATGCTGGAATAAGGAAATTTTCTTAAAGAAATGATATCACTACCACCACAATGACCACACAAGGGATCATCATCATCATCATCCTAATATGTAATAAGCTGCTACTAATTTATCCTTAAATTGTTATAAGATAGGTACTATTAGTCCTACTTTACAAATAAGGATAGTGTATCTAAGCAAAAATAACTTGACTAAGATTGCATAACTAATTTAACATTTAACTCCTGAGTCTGTGACCTTGAGCAGTAACACTGCTTAAGATATTCTGATACCAGGGGAATCAACAGGAATAAGAAAAAGAAGAGCTCAGTTAATTTTCCAGAAGTAAGAATAACATGTACAAAACTCAGGAGATGAGAGAGAAGAATATATTAAGATAATTGAAGAAAGTTCAGTGTGTACAAATCCTGGGGCAGTGGGGAGTAGGGTAGGGAAAGTAATGATAAGATAATGAAGCTAGAGATGTTAGCAGAAATTAAATTATGTAGGGCTTTATAAGTCAAATTAAGGTATTTAAACTTTATGTTAAAGGCAACTACTGCAATAGGTATCCTACTGGCATTCATTTCATCCTCCTGATTTATGTGAGGCTACTGTCATTCAGGCAGTGTTCTAAGTGCTAGAGATGGCATGGAACAAAATAAGCAAGGTCCTTAATCTCAGGAAGATAATTTAAAAAATAAACCAGAAAGTAAAATGTATTGCTAAGTGCTACAATGGACTGAAAATAGGATGTGACGGGAAATGACAAGGTCAACACCAGATGATATTAAAAGGTCTCTCAGAGGACACTGATTTTCATCTTTGTCTTTGTAGTCATGACGGTTTACACTCAAAGCTGTAGCCAAAATAATGTTTGTGATAATCTCTTCCAAATAGTTTTTCAAAATATATTTTAACAAATAATATGTTCCTTTAAGAAAGGTCGATAGATTTAAAGTAAAAGGGAACTTTTAAAAAATTTCTACTCCCAAGTGATAATTATTTTTAACTATTTGGTATATATTCTTCTTGATAGTTTTTACCTAAATTAATAATATAAATATTTGTTTTCACATAAATGAGATAGAAGTTACTGTTTGGTATTTGTTTTGGTTTGTTTTTTAACATATGATAAATATTATTCAAGGCTAGTACATAAAAATATAATTCATCATTTTGGAAAACCATAATTATAAGCATTTTATTCAAGGTTAATGCCATAAATTATTTAAAATATTCCAATTAATGGGCATTTCCATTGATGCCAATGTAACAGTACTAGGCAATATACTACTACAGATTGTTATGTATGATCATTCTTGAGTATTTCTCAATTGTTACCTTAGCATGCATTTTTAGAAGAATTGCCAAATACAAGGGTATGCACATATTAAATACTGAAGTATTCTGTCATATTATTTCCCAGGAAGTCTATACCAAGTTATAGTCTCATAATTATGCACAATTTACATCAGTGATAAGTTATTTTTCTATATCTTTGTCAGTACTAATTATTATTAATCTTTTAAAATACTTATTAATCTAATAGGTGAAAATGCCACATTACTTTAATTCACATTCCATTGCTAACACTATTCAACATCTTTGCATATAAGCATCCATTTATGAGGGACAATCTGTAATGCTACGTAATCCTCTGCAAAAAAAAAAAAAAATCCTAGAACTCTTCACTGTCGATTGCACCCATTTACAAGGAAAAATCTGTAATACCATGTAATCCTCTGCAAAAAATCCCAGAACTCCTGTCTATTAAAAAGGTGTTTGGACTTATTAATTTGACATTCATGACTCTCTGCCTAAAATTTACCTTTCTAGGCCTCTGGTCTGAAATTTCCTTACATGGCTCCTAAGTTCTCTTCAAATAGGTTTGCTCACTGATCTTTCATTATACTTTTCTTTCCCACATCTGCACCTGTGATCATGCTGTGGAATTTACAACCCCATCATTCAAGCCTTAGATCAAATTCTGCTTCTCTCCAGGAAACCATTCCTATTATTCTAGTCATAACTGACCTCTTTTTTGAAAGTCTTCAGTGCATTTCTTTTTCTCCTCTTAAGGCACTGATCACATTCTACTTTTCTTTGTTTTCCTAGTAGATTGTTAGCTATACAAAAGCCACCTTTAGCATGGTAGCTGGAAGACAGTAGCTACTCAAATACTTCTAAAAGAAATAATTGATTTTACAAAAAATTAATTCTATGTATTCCACACCTCAGAGTGCATTAAAAAAATGAAAACATTTAACATTTTCAACAGGATTTTAATTTTAACAGTGGAAACTATACATAATTTAAATGCACAATATTAGGGAAGTGGATAAACCGCAGCATATTCATGGAATTTTATGCATACATGATAACAATTTATAAACAGAGAGTACAGAAATGTATATAATGTGTGTCACTGTTATGCAAAATAAACAACACACACACACATGGAAATACTCCAAAATATAAATTATAATTGTCTTTGTATGGTGGACCTATTCTAAATATTTTTTCTATAAACTTTCCTATGCTTTCTAAATTTTCTATATTAAGCATGCATGATATTACTTTAAATAGCTTTATTTCCATCTTTCTTTAAAATAAGTACAATTGCAAAACTGCAAGATAAAATTTTTAAAAATTAATTGATGGATTAAATGGCAATTGTGACACATAAGTAAAACTGTCTAAATTCCTTTTGGACAGCTGACAAGAAGATAAATGCCTCTGTTTCTATATTCAAGTAAAAACAAGTGCACTCGCATTATGAAAGGGGAGTGGGAAGGAAAAGGAAAATGATCTTTATGTTCTTGCTACAGAAACAAGAAAATAAAAAGGAGAAGACAAAGGTCATAGGAGACATTGATGCGTTAAGCTCCTCTTTCTACCTGGTGGTGTAGTATCAATTCTGCCCCAAGACCAGTTCAATCCCTTCCCCCCTAGAAAATCTTCCCTGGACCCTCGCGTGTACCAGTCTCTACTTTCTCTGAATTGTGTTTTATTTACTACAAGTGTCATATTTGAAAGCATTTTATATGTTTCTAAATCATTTCTACTTTTTAATTCTTTCTCCATATCCAGGATCCAAGGTCATCAAGAGCAGGGGGCCATAGAGCTTAATTTTTTTTAGTGTTATTCAAGCATCTAAAACAGCCAGACACACTACATGCTTAGTAAGTATCTTCAGATGAGCCCTTTTCAATGAGATAGTGAGTCACTGGAATGTCTTACTGTAAAAGAGAAAGGGCTCTAAAATTTATTGAGCCACAACTATAATTCAAGTGATTTACAATAACTATTATATATTTTATGCTAACTCTTAAACAAGGTATTCTCTCCACTTGAGAGTCAGAAGCAAGTATACAGATAGAACTTATTTCCACGAGGCTCCAAAGTCCTTTCTTCTACCCTGTAAAGTTGAGAAAGCCACATAAAACCTTCCACTTCTTGATGCATAGCCTTGCTTAAGCTAAACTAGAGCAGGCTATAATGATGTCCTCATAAGGAAAGATGTAAGATTTTTTTGGAGGCGGGGAGAGCAGAACAGTAAATGTCATTTCTGCAGGAAAGTGAAGTCAGTGGACTTTTAAAATTTCATACTCTGTCTCCTGAACTTATTAAATAAAGAGTCAGGTAAAGATTTCTAATATTCTAAATTCAGTTTACTCCTTTTTTTAATGAATATAATTCCTACAGTGGGAAGTGCATGGACTCTAGAGCAAGACAGACCTAAGTTCAAATTCTGGGCTTTACCTCCTCCTATCTCTGACTTTAATCAAGTTATTCTCATTTATCTAGTAAGTATTGATCCCCATATCTAATGAAAGAGACAATCACCCCACAGAGTTGATTCAAGGTTGAAGTAAGGTAACCTAGTCTCTAATATGGTACCTGGCCTCTGGTAAGCACTCTAAAAATGTTAGTGGTCTCCCCTCATCCCAACATCCTTTGTCCTCTGAGATAAGAATAGTTCTTTACTGCAGACATAACACATGACTCTAACAACCAGGCTCTCTGAACAGCTTTTCTTTGGTTTGGTGACCTAAGGAGAAGGTCTTGTGTCAGATAACAATTCCTGTGTCAAGATAGGCTTGAGAAAAGCAACCTCTAACCACAAATTGAAGACAATTCCTTATAAGCATCTCTCTAGAGGCAGTGAGCAACAGGAGACTGTGCTGACTTTTGACTTTAAAGGCAGCACCAGGATCCAATTCCTCTCATACACAGAGTACCTAGCAAAGGCCCTGGCACTGGCCAGTGAGCAGTATTAGACATGTGGCCCAACTCATTCAAGGCAAAATTCCTTCTTGAACATTTTATAACACAAAAGACAAAAATAAACACAATCATATCTGATCCTATTTCTTCTTTGTTTGTGTGTTTGTTTTTACCACAGTCCCTAGAGATACAGACTTGACCTAGGGTAGAAACAAGCTGCACCACCTCCAGCAGTGGTTCTGAAAAGGCACTCTTCACACACTTATCTGCTGAAGCAGTGACTCATGAAATTCACAACGTGCTAAGATTCGGTGAGAAACACTTCATATCAAATTAACATAAGCAAAAGGTTACTTGAGGGAACACTGCACTACTTTTTTAGGTGACCCAGTTATGGCTAAATTTGGAAAGTTGGCAAGGCTGATTCTTCCCTTGAAAACAGATCTCACAGAAATATAAGATACTATGAAGCCTCAGGGCCCAGTTTTTTGCCGTAGCATCCATAGTGAGTAGGGCCACTTGACAAAGTCAGACACTGTGGATGTGTCTGGTCACTTCAGGTTGCCACTGAGATAACCGTTTTCTAGAGTATGCTTTGTGAGACAGAAATCAGAGGACAAATCAAACTACAAACAATTAAACAAAAACTTAAATAGTGATAAGTATATGCCAAGCACTGTTTCAAGTGCTATGTAAATGTTTATTCCCATAATAATCTTATGAGGCACTTACTATTATCTGCTCCACTTTTTAAATAAATAAATTCAAATAGAAAGAGGGTCACACATCTAGTAAGTGGCACAGGGCCATAGATTTAGTAAGTGGCAGAACCTGAATTGAAACAGAGGCAGTTTGGCTCCAGAATCTCTGTTCTTGATCCCTACACTGCCTCTTAATGCTACGTGATGTTATTACATATAGTAAGACAACACCTACCATTTGGTTTCTGGCACAAAGTGTCTCTGGGAGGCAATGCATTGGAGTGGTTTAGAATGCTGACTCAAGAGCAAACTGCTTGGCTTGAATCCTGCATTCTGATCTCAAGAGCTAAGTGTTCATGGGTAAGTTAGTTAACCTCTCTGTGCTTCAGTTTTCTTATCTATATATTGGGTGCAATAATAGACCCTATCTCAGTGGCTTTGGAGGACTAAATGAGTTAATACCTATAAAGTACTAAAAACATTACTTGAGAAGTAGTAATAATAGTCAATAGTTGTTAAGTGTTATTGTTTGTTAAAAAGAGAGATACTATCTTGTCTCAGAGTTACAAAAGAAGCACCGTAATTCTCGCAGTTTTTGGTGAGAAGACATAGTAGTTGGAAAAATATAAACTGTGCTATCTGATGAACTCCAGTTAAGATCAACCCAAGCCAATGGAAACCTTGGGAAAGGCACTTAATTATACTAGGCCTCAGTTTCTCCAACTGCCGATGATTAACACACTTCTGCCATAGATGGGATGAAAATTATGAGTTAATATGTATAAAAATATGGAAAATGAAACCCTTGATTACTGATAATTTGGTAATCAAATAGGATTATCAGATTCCCTGCCTTCCCTTTTTTATGATTGGATATACTAGTAGAGGATGTTGAGTGAATTAGCCAAACTCCAGCATCTTTTGCCAACATAAAATGACACATGGACTGGCAGCATTTAATGGTTAGGCCCAAAGCAATCTCAGTATTCAAGAATATTTTAAATTATCTATAAGAATATAATTTGGAAACAATCTAAATGTCCAGTAATAGGGGGTATGATAATTAAATATATGTTGGGGAATAGGTTATTCTATGCAATCCTTTATGCTTTTTTGCCTTTAACCCAACAATTCCACATTTATAAATTTATCTTATGGCATACTAATACTTGTATGCTAAGATACATATGTAGGGATAATAATTGTAGCAATATTAATAATAGCAAACAGCTGGAAGTAATCCAATATTTATCAGTGGGGCACTGATGAAATACATAAAATGAGATATGTGGGTGATACTGAAGGAAAAAGCTTTTCATGATGCCACCTCTGAATATTACCAGTAATATTTGTTTTATTCCTTATATTTTTGTATTCTATAACTTTTCTATAATAAACATATTAATATCATAAAATTAATACTAATTATTATTCTGTAGTGAGCATATATTACTTTTGCAACCAGGTAACAAATATTTTTAAAAATATTTTTTGCAGGATTTTTTTTGCCCTTAATACTTCCTATGAGTTATTTAAATAAAGAAAACTTTTTTAAAAAACATGACAACTTCATCAATATAGTCATATCGCCAGGTCATAAAAGGTTCCAGATAGTGACCTAAACCAGAATTATCCTGGAAGAGAAGTCAGGTGGATTGGTAGGTCCTATCCACTGAAAGACACAAAATCTACTCCACTACTGATGAATAAAGGGAACAAGGGGTAAGCCAATGGTGGAAGCCTGAACCACCAGGTCAATGGCAAGCCCCTCCCCTGGCCTGGCCTCCAGGACCTGTTGACAGTGTCCTTGCCCTCCTCACCTTTCCTTCCCTGGCCTTGCCAATCCTGCCTTTATAGCTTCAGCCTATTCATCTTTTCTGGGAGAGGTGACCCAACCCAAGGGTAACAGCTTGAGGGTGTAGCACAGGCCATTCATTCCCAGACCAGCATCCCAGTCATACATAGCCACAGATTACTGTTCCACCTTTTCTCCCTCTGGAATTCATACACGCTGTTTCCTCTGCCTGAAATATTCTCCTCCCTCTCCTGCCAAGTTTCTTCACCTGGATCTTTCTTCTTTATTTATCAACTCAGATGCCTCTTACTCTAGAAAGTCTACCTTAACACATTAGTCTGGGATATGTGTACCACTGTCTGTTAGATGACACACACACACACACACACACACACACACTATATGTTTCCCAATGGTTTATGCCTCTAATTGAGCTAAACACTCCCTATTCAAATCTACTATTTACTTACCAGTTTCTCAAATAATACTGTCAAATTTTTGAGGCCAAGGACCATGTGTTATTAATAGTTTTGTCCTTAGTACCAATCAAAGTTTTGGCATATAGTTTGAGGTCAGCAAACATTTATTTTATTGTATGAATAAATAAATGATGAGTGTTAAAGGCAACAGACAAAGGTCCATATGCCAGTTTCTACATTGACAGTAGAGAAAACGCCATTTACTAAGAAGAAAAGGAAGTGCTGAGTAGTGACTGTGTGACCAGTGTTGTCAACTATTGAACAATATGGTTAACAGTATATACAGATGAACAGAGACAGTTCATGAGGACCCTGGAAGCCTGATGGGGTCAGATGCTTGAAGAAGCTTAAAATTCTATCATTATTAGTCTCCTGCCTGAGACTCTTGACTTTACCACTCTAATTGTCACCCAAGTGCCTCTATGCTACTATTTTTATCAGTGGCCCAAGTGGTGATGCCAGGAAACCAGTAATTAAAATCATTTTTTTAAATAGCTGGTGAGTCAGCTATACACATAACTCCACCTCTTAAGAAAGTTAAATGAGGAGTGACTACAAAGATTTTTCTGTGCCATTCTTGCCCAAAGAAAGATACTTTCACCATTAGTAGACTCCAAAGAGAAATCAAAGACTATACGATACCTTTATGCCAAAGATGTTCACTGCAATGTTGTTTATGCTAGCAAAATATCTGAAGCATCTAAACATACAGCAATGGGAAGAGTTGTAAAAATAATGATGCAATGGAACCATTACAGTGAGATTTTTTTTCAAAAAGATACATCATTTTTTACAACTATTTTGAAGTATAATTGACTAACAACAACCTATTTAAAGTGTACAATTTAGAAGTTTTGAGCCATGCCAACATCTATGAAACCATTAGTTTAATCAAGATAATGAACATATCCGTTGCTCTCAAAAGTTTCCTTTGTACTCTTTCCCTTTACAACTTTTCTCATCCTCAAGCAAGCTTTCTGTCACTACAGATTGAGTTTTCTAGAATTTCACATAGAGGGTAGTATAGGGTATGTACTCTTTTTTAGCCTGGCTTTTTTCATTTGATATACCTATGTTGAGATTGATTTCTGTGTTGCATGTGTCAATAGTTTATTTCTTTCTGTTGCTGAATAGTATTTCAATGTATGGAAGTGTCACAATTTTTTTTTTCAGTAGAACCTGTTGATATATATTTGGGTATTTCCACCATTTTGCTATTACAAATAAAATACTATGAACATTTAGGGAGAAGTCGTCATTGACTTATGTAGACATATGCACTCATTTCTCTTCAGTAAATACCTAGGAGTGGAATGACTAAGTTGTTTAGTAGATAACGTTCATGATGGCTAGCAATGTGGAAAGTGCTTATGGTTAATACTAAGTATTATATAAACGTAAGATTTAAACACAGCCATATGAAAATGAAAATAAGAAAATACATTAAAGGTAGAGTGGTAGTTTAATTTGTGTGGTAAGACTAAAAGTAATGTTTTTTCTTTTCTTAGTTCATAAATATTTTATAATATGGTTATATTATTTTTAACTTTTTTAAATTAAAAAGAAGTAATAATATTTGTTAAGCAACTACTATGTATATACACATACACACATTCCTTTTTGTCTTTACAGCTTCATAAGATAATTTTTATTGGTTCAATTTTCACAGATGACTCAATCTGGACTCAGAATGATTACGTCATTTGTCCAATACACCAGAGCTAGTAAGTGGTGTGGCTATGATTTGAGTCCAGGTCCGCCTCACAAAAAATATTTTGTTGATTCCAATATGTAAATTCTTAATCATGGATAGCAGCTCATATATCTTTATAAAATGGGGTACACAGTTGGAACCTCACGAATTTCTAAATGCAAATATAAATGATCAAGCTTCTGTTGAACAACTCTGTCCTGCAGTGCTCCGTGAGGCAGTTGGGCTGATCGAGAACACTGCAAGACGCTGGGGACTGGCTTGATCTAATTTGGAATCCTCCTAGCAACACTATCAGGACAACGGCTCTCTCTTGAGGAACTAAGACTTCACAGGATGTTCAGGAAAACCAAATCAGGAAGGAAATATGGGTATTTTATATTAAATAATACCATGAGATAGTTTAAAAACACCAGATAACAGTTTATCATAACTATATTAGGAAAAGAGTCTCTGTGATCTAAGTCATCAAGGAGACACTCCATTAATGGCAAGTTCCCACAAAAATTTCAGACTAGGTTAGCAGATACAGCCAGTTCCCTTCAGAGGAGAGAACTGCTGACTCTTCTACGCCCTTCCTACTCAGCTTGGACAAGGTATTGGACCCTGTCTGAGATTTGGTTTCTTCAATTGTAAGGTGAAGAAAATAGTATCTATTAAAAGAATTTATTTTGCTGGTTAATTGAGAAAACACAGGTAACAGTTATCATGGTGCCCTGCACATAGTGACCACTCACTAATTATCAACTACTCTTGTTATTGCCATAGTTGTTTTGTTGCTTTTACTAAATACCACAGATACAATGCCTAATTGTCAAGACAAAAGGATGAGATGAGAAGGATACAAATTAAAAGTTTTTTATCCTTCTTTAGAATGCTTCAATCTCTTTCAGAACCTACTACTCTAAAACTTGCTATCTCAAGTCATTAAACCTTACAATGGAGATTCCTTGCCTAAGAGCAGCTAATTATCACACTTAGAGAACTCACATCAGAAAGCACATGCTTAGGTTGAAGTGACATCATATGGTCACCAAGTTGGAGGCAGTCACTGATAATACTTTTACAGATCCTCTCTTTCATATTTGTAAAGTGGGACCTTGCCTATGGATCTTATGTTATTTCTGTAATCAGATGGAATAAGAGATATGAACACATTTGACCATCAGTAAACAACTGTGAATATGTAACAACAGTTTCAGTGAAGTAAGATAACTAGCACTGTGTATTATTCAATCATTTATTAATTTTTTCAACAAATATCTTTTGATTGCATAGTATGTGCCTTGAACCCTGCCAGGTGATAGGAAAATAAATGGACAGTAAGTCCAGTAAGTAGAAGCAAACTATAAACTAATAAGTGCTGTGTTGATATAAAATAATAGAGGCTGGGAAGATTGGGAAAATGAGTATCTTTAGGGAGAGGTGGAGAATGTCAGTGGCAGCTTTATGAAAGAGGTAACGTCTGAGCTGACACTGCAGCATAAGCCAACAGAAGAAACCTTGTGGGCAAAAGAAGACATGTAAAAGCCTGACACACTTGTGGAAGGGGCAATTAAAGTCAAGGTCAGACAGACAAGGAGAAGCTAGATCATGACTTGCCTATAGACAAATGTTACAGTGTCTGAATTTTAACTAATACCAACAGAGAGAAATAGGTTTTACATAATAGAGAAAGCAGATTAAATTTGCATTTAGAACAATCTTTCTGTCAGTAAAGTGAACTGTAGTCAGGGAGACCAGTTGTCTTGGAGTCAGACAAGTAGGTGCTAAATAGTGAATGACAAATATATATACATTTTTTTACCTGTTTGTTGATCTTTAAAATATCTCCCTGTTATTTAACAAAGCTGTTATGATAAACAAAGTCATCTTGAGATTATGGGAGTGGAAGAGTTTTATAAGATGAAGAATGCTATATAACACAAGATGTGCCATGATTACCGTTATTTTGTCTTGCCATTTTGACCATCTGGACAATCAATTCAGCTATAGCAACTATAGCAGTTACATCAATTGTGCTATAATCTACATCTGCTGTTACAGGACTTTCAAAGTAGCTATATGAGCCCTGCCATGGTTCTTCATTTTTCATGAATTAATCCAGTAAGAAAGAAATAAACATAACTGATAGAACTCTTAAGTGAAAGCCACAATTAATTCCTCAGCCAATCATTCAAGCAGGCACCCAATTCATAAGGATGATACAAATTCAATGGAATATTCCCCCCTTGATTTATTCTGTCACTACTAATGGTTGTGTATGACAGTTATGTGAAAATCATGAAAAGTATTATGTGTCATAATTGTAATTCTGGGGTGGAGGAACCAACGAAAAATAAATGTAGCTTTATTTTTATTGGATGAGTCTAATAGCCACATTAAACATGAAATAAATTTGATTTGCAAAAGTAACGTTGATCAATACCTAACACAAGCATCGCACACATAGTATACCCTTAATAAATACAGACATGGACGCAAACAGAGTTACCGGAACCATCTAACACTAACTACTAATTACTGCTCTTGGTCACCTGAAATGTTAAAGGTAAGGAAATGTTTGCTGGAAAAGGTTTTTATTTCTCCAGGTAGCTAATAATTCTTCTTAATTTTAGGTAAACAATGCAGCCTTTCATTAAGGCATTATTTGTTAACCAAATTTGTCATTCAGAATAGTAAGTTAACAATGATTGGACACAGTCCTTAGCTATATAAGTGTTGTATCCAGGCTGGCTGTCATTACAGCATATACTCTTCTAGTATCATTTTTTTAGGGGTCATAAAGGGACAGAGTTGCCCTCTGTTTCCATCTAAAATATTGCTATCTATCAAAATACCACAAAATAGAGGCTGGTGACCTGATTAAAAAGGGCCCTATGATATTTTGTCTCCAAATTATCTGAAATTATTAAATTTTTAAAATCCCTACTCACAGAGAAAATTTCAGGATGAAAACAGTAAAAAAAAAAAAAAAAATTCATTCCAGTACCCCATGTAATATTTCCATTCAGTCATTTGTCATTCAACAATATCCATTCAACATATGTCAGACTTCAATTCTGGGTATAAATGGTAAAGAAAAATATATATAGTGATGAGGTTCATGTTCTTATGGAATTTACCATTCAGTGATCAAGACAGACATTGGTAAGCAAAGGAATATCTTATTACAAATGACAAAAAAGTACTATGAAAAGTAAAAACAGGATTGATCTATTTCAGACTGGAATGGCAAAGGGGGGTCAGAGAAGGCTAATCTAAGAAGGTTACATGGGTTGAGATAAGAAGCACAAGAAAGAATCAGCAAGGTAAAAAGGTGGGGCAGTTGTAGGAAGGAAGAGCTTGTGTTTCAATTTTCAGTTGACAAAATCTGGTCTTTGTAGTTACAGATAACCTAATGGGTTTGAGCATTTACTTTCCAATTTAATAAACTATGAAGTTTGTGGGACTGAAATTTGATATTTGTTTTATGTACAATGAAATATTATTTCAGTAAACAAAGTACTTGAAATGAAATAATTGAATAGGCAGGGGAACTGTCTGAAGTATTGTTAGGATGATGATTTTAAAATAATGATGAGGGTAAATTTTAGCACTAATAGTTGCATGACCATACAGTTTGGTGGCTTTCTATAATTCACAAAGCACTGTCCAGTAGAATAATTTAATTGAAGCCTCTCATAAAATCTCACAGTGATGATGTGATAAAATGAAAAGAGTCCTAAATTTTAAATCAGAAAACCCACAATATAGTTTACTACTACTTGTTGCCTGTACAGTCTTTGGTAAGCCACTTAGGCTCTGAGAATTAGCACCTCATCTAATGAAAAATGAAATGATGATAATAACACCAAAATTGCCTACCCTTGCACTGTCATTATGAAGACAAATGAAATCACTTTTGAGAAGGTGCTTAACAAATCTTAAAACGTAATATAAATTTAAGGTATCTGAAGTTTTATTATTGTTAGTCTCATTTTAAAGTGGACAGATAACATTTCCCTCATTTTTCCAATGGGTAAAACTAAAGCACAGGAAAGGTAAATACTTTTTGCAAAGAAGCATTGCTAGAAATGTGAATCAGATATCATCATCCAGTTCTTCCTCCTCTCTTCCCTTTCTTTTTTTTTTTTTAATTATACTTTAAGTTCTGGGGTACAAGTGCAGAATGTGCAGGTTTGTTACATAGGTATACACGTGCCATGGTGGTTTGATGCACCCATCAACCCGTCAACCACATTAGGTATTTCTCCTAATGCCGTTCCTCCCTTACCCCCCACCCCTCAACAGGCCCTGGTATGTGATGTTCCCCTCCCTGTGTCCATGTGTTCTTATTGTTCAACTCCAACTTATGAGTGAGAACATGCAGTATTTGGTTTTCTGTTCCTGTGTTAGTTTGCTGAGAATGATGGCTTCCAGCTTCATCCATGTCCCTGCAAAAGACATGAACTCATCCTTTTATATGGCCGCATAGTATTCTATGGTATATATGTACCACCTTTTCTTTATCCAGTCTATCACTGATGGGCATTTGGGTTGGTTCCAAGTCTTTGCTATTGTAAACAGTGCCACAATAAACATACGTTTGCATGTGTCTTTATAGTAGAATGATTTATAATCCCTTGAGTACATACCCAGTAATGGGATTGCTGGTTCAAATGGTATTTCTGGTTCTAAATCCTTGAGGAATGGCCACACTGTCTTCCACAATGGTTGAACTAATTTACACGCCCACCAAAAGTGTAAACGCATTCCAATTTCTCCACATCCTCTCCAGCATCTGTTGCTTCCCTTTTTTTTAATGTTTTTATTCATTCAACAAACATTAGACTATTAGGATGGCCATATAATTCATCATTAACAATGGGCACTTTTGAAAATAAAAGTGAGCACTACTAATGGGTACACTACGAAGAAGGGAGGTAAACACCAGGACTCTTCTGGAAACCTAACACAACTGGAAACCTAATTCATATGGTCACCCTAAGTAATATGCACTGGAAATCAAGGAATAAACAAAAACAGCCTTTGCCCTAAGAGTCTGATTTAAAAAATAGGTAAAAACAGTCAAAGAAAGTAATGCAGTGTTGTAAAGGGTAAAATAGGTATGTGTAGGTAGTTACGGGAATTTGAAAGAAGGGCACTTAAACTAGTCTTGGGGGCTTAGAGAACACTTAAAAAAGGAAGTGATCTGTGCACTGAAACTTAAACGCTGAAGTATCCTGGTAGATAAATAGTAAAAAGCATCTGAAGCAGCAGAAAGAGTCTTTAAAAAGTGTGTCATATTCAGGGAATTGTAACTATTTGGGGAGGAGCATATAGATTCATATGAGTAAGTAGAAGGAAAGGAGCTTGGAGAAGTCCAAAGAGGTTGAACCTGGGGTCTTGATGCTTTTACTAAAGGGATTGTACTTAATCCTGGGGGCTACAGGAGGATTTTGAAGCAGGGAAGCAACATGATCAAAATCTATATTAAAAAGTTCCCACTTCTGTCATTACAGCACACAAGGCCCTCACTCTGGTGAGCCGTCCTGCTATAATACTTCAACGTTTTTAATACATTCTAACCATCATCCTTTTAATGAATCTCAGCCATGTAAGAATATGAGAAAAATAAGCAAGACCAAACCAAATGACACACAAAATCCTATCAACTAAAATCAGAAAAGTGGGCTGTAGCAAAATGAAAGCCAGCATGCCCAGAGGAAAAATAGTTCTTTCAGGTCTGAGATCAGAAAATTTGAGAATCTAAAGTTAAGCAGGACTCTCAAAAGGGACCAAAGTGGCTCAAACTCAGAAGAGTCTTTTGGCTCCAATCAAAAACCAAGTCTAATCTTCTCTGGAAGAAAACGTCTCCATATTGACCCTGAAAATTCTCACTATTTAAGTCCAGCAAAAATATGAGACCACCATCAAGGAGATAGGATGAAACAGACTACTATGAGTGACAAAGAATAGAAACAACAGATGTAGACTTACAAGGACTTTAGATATTAAGATTATCAGACACATAATTTAAAATAGCCATGAGTAATATTTAAATAAATAATGAAGAAAATATTTAAAAATATCAACAAATCCACTATCCAAGAAGGCGACTGTAAACAGACCTCTTTGACTCATTGATAGATGATGTAGGTACAAATTTAGTAAAGGTATAGAAGATTTGAAAAATGTAAACAATTAATAAACTTACCTAATGAATATAATTATAAACTTGCATCCAATAATTACAGAACACACATTTTTCTTAGGCAAACAAAAAACATTGACAAAATATTCACCACATTCTACATTAAAATGAATTTCAGAGAATAGTTACCATAAAAAGTTTTCTAGATATTATTAAATTAGAAATTAATAACACAAGAAAGAATTCTTAGGGAAATTTTAAAAAATTTTAAATAACCTGGCTCAAACAAATAAATATTTGTCAATAGGTGGGTTGGAATGTTAATTTAAAATACTGCATATCATATATTACATAATACCAAAGCACCTAAAATATATTGAAATAAATGTATAAATGTATTGTAATTTAAATTGTTAATATAAAAGAAAATGGCAGAAGTCAATGTTATATCCCTCTGAAACATTTATGTTAAAGCAGGTTAAAGCCCCAAAAGTAGAGTTAATAATAATACCAGAATAATAAAATTAAAACAAAAATAGTAAGAATAAAAGAAGAAAGAAAAAGAGAGAAAATGACAATACTAGGGATACAAAGTTGCTTGAACTAGCACACCCCAATCAATATAATCACATTAACACAATAGGGGAGAAAAATCATGATCATCTCAACAAACATAGGAGTAAAAAAGATACTATTCATTATCAACAATAACAACAACAAAAATGAAGAGACCTGATAAAAAAATTCTCGAAAGTTTTTCAAAATTAATGCGTTTTTTAATGTAAAATATTTAAGGAAGAAATTATAAAATTGTATTGAAAGACATTAAAGATCTAAATAAATGCAAAAATAGTCTATATTTATAAATAGAAAAATTCAGTATCATAAGAAATCAATCTTCCCAAATTAACTTATAGGTTCAAAGAAATTCCAAAAATAACCCCAATAAGAATTTTCACAAAAGTTTCCAAGTTCATCTAAAATGCACATGAAAGAATAAAACCTAAACAAAGACACACCTGAAGAAAAATAAAATGGAAGAATTTGATCTAGTAGACCCATTTTAATAATAATTTAAATTTTTAGTTAATGTAATTTATTATAAAGAATTTTTAATTAATATAGTATTGATTTGGCACAGAGATAAACAAGATGACCACGAAACAGAATACAGAACATAGAAACAGGCTCACATAGTATAGAAATATGATATAGGACAAAGTGAGCATTGCAGATAAGTAAGGGGAGAAGAAAGAAGTGTTATTTAACACATGTTGCTATGAGAAATATTTAGTTATTTGGAAAATAAGAATACAAAATAATCAACACCAGACTCATTAAATACTTAAATATAAAAATTTTACAGTTTTATATCTTTATGATCTTGGGATAGGAAAATATTGCTTAAATAAGACAGAAAATGTGTCAACTATAAAGAAAGAATAATTATGATCATATTAAAATGAATAACTTAATCTACAAGTTGGGAGAAGACATCTATGATGAATAGTGGATAGTATCCAGAAGATATAAAGAACTCTTAAAAATCAATAAGAAAAAGATAATACAATATAGGTGTAAGCACACAGCAATAAACCGTTATTTTGCAGAAGCAGACACATGAATGCTGAATAAAGATATTTTTAAAACCTCAATAGTATTCTAAAGAAAGAACTCAACGATATTTTTGTACTTTATAAGTCTGATAAAATTTTGTGTTGATGATGTGAACAATGCAAACTCTTAAACGCTTCTAGTAGGCAGATGAATCGGCACAACTACTTTAGAAAACAATTTGGCATGATCTTGTCAAGTTGAATAGGTGAAAACCATATGACTTAGTAATTTCAATCCTAAGGAAACTTGTGTGCTGATACCAATAAAATTGTGCAAAAATAAATGTTGCTGCATTGTTTGCAGTAGCAAAAATTGGACAGAATCAAAGTATCTGTTAGCAAGAGCATGGATAAATGAATAAATATTATCCCAGAAATATTGCACAGAGTAGAAACGAACAATATACTACTACATGCAACAATGGGGGTGACTTTTAAAAGCGTTAATAAATGAGAAAAGCAAATTGCAGAAGGTGAAAGCACATAAATAGAATTAGGGAATGGGAAAAGGTACCCTCAAAGGTAACAGCATTATTCTAATTCTTAACTTGGAGGAGGGGCTTATGGTGTTGGTTTTATTATTATACTATATCATTTCCACACATATATTTTAGTTATTAAATATAACAGAGTAAAAACTATGGAAGTTTCTTTATAAAAAAATTCAATGTAGAAAAATTACTCTGGCTACTGTGAGAAGAACGAACTGGAGTGGAGGAAGTCTGGAAGCTGGGGGTTAATTAGGAGATTATTTTCATGCTGAAGATTATGGTGTTTTTAAAAAGATAAGCACTAGCTGTGAGTATGGAGAAGGAATAGATGGATTTCCTCAATGAGCGGGATCACCATATTATAGATTCATGTTTTGGCCTGAAAAATAAATGAGCCTTCCATGTATGCCTCATTTGTTCACTCGCTAATTGAATAAAATATTTACAGGAAGTCAGAATTAATTTAGGCACATAGAGAAACTTGCTAAGAGGTCACCAATAAGATTTTGGAGAGAAATAAATGTACAAGCTATTTGGAAGAGAACTAAAAGCAGGGGCTGCTGGCTGACTCACTAATTGGTTGGTCAGTTCCTACTAATGGGTATTTGCAATTACCTGGGCAAAGCATCCAAGTGGGCTGCTGGGGATTTTAAGAAGATCAGCATCAGGAGTAACTGTGTCATAGGAATAGTGCAAGGGTAAGAGTGTGTGGCTGTAAGATGCTTGGGGGAAGGGTGGCAGGAGGGATTTATTTGCTCAGAACACCGCCAAGCTGAAAATTGTTAGCACATTGGGCTGGAAAACAATTCTACCTACCCAGGACAAAGCACAGGTAACCTATAAATAGAAAGTTGCTTGTTGAAATTGTACATTAATAGTACAACATTTTGAAGCTGTTATTGGACTCCTTAAGGGTCAGTAAGTAAGTAAAAAGTTGTGGACCCCACTTTCCCACTTTACACATCAAAGGGGGCATTGTTTGATATAATTTTGACTTAATAGTTTGTTCACAGAGAATGGGCTGCTTTGTATTTAGATTTTGCTACAAAAGCAATCTTTGGGAAACCTAGCATGATTAAGGGAATAGAAAGTGTCTTCCTTTGTGTCAGAGAAAAAAATATTTATATTTTGGAAGTACCTTTACCCTGAATAACTTTTTTTCCTCATAACTATCATAGATAAATTGGTATACTTCCAGTTCACCACCAGAAAGAGTCTTTCTTGACAGGAGCATATGACTGTATAGAATGCTATACAACATGCTCTGACAGCAGCAGAGATTTACTGATATTGGGTATTATGAGTGTAATCAGACCGACTACAAACGTTCTTGGATATGAAATCCAAAAGTCAGATTCCTTCATAAGAGTCTGATCCCACAGTGGACTGAAAACTTCATACATCAGTCCTGCTTACTGAATAGTATCAACTTTAGCACACACTGATTTTGAGAATCAATGGGACCAGCAACACGTGTTAGGTGTTTCACAGAAGTGGAGGGGAGAACATTGCCAGGGAGACTTCATAGCAAAGGTGACTATTTAGCTTGTGATTGAAGGATGAGAGCATTCTATGTGGGTTGGAACTAATATTCCATGCAGAAGAAATGGCATAAAGAAAACATTAGACATGGTCAAAGAATGAGGAAAAATTTACTACGGCTATAGCTTAGAATTGAAGGATCAAAATGGTAGATCAAGACCTAAACATGGAAAGCTTTGAATGCTATGTATGTTCTAGCTCTGTTTTGCCAGAGATGGAGGATATCGACCACTGTGATACTTCCTCAAAGCTCTTTCAAATCTATGCTGGAGATTTGAGAGATAAACCAATCTCTGGAAATTTTATCATTGTGCTATCCCTTACATCAACTTCCTCCTTTTTAGTTTCATAGCCTCCAATCTAGTGCAGGCCCTTATTAACTCTAGCCTCTTAACTTTGCATTCAGTCTCTGTGCTTTCCAGTGGATCCTATCAATTGTATGAAGAGTACTACCCCAAACACCACCCTTTTGATTATGCTGCTCTTCTGTTTATCATTACATGACTCCCTACTGATGACTGGATATATCCCAACTATTAATAACTTCATCCTGAGTTTTCCTACCTACATGTATTTACTTATGCCATTCCACCAACCATGTGGAGGATAATAAACGTAATGACCCCACCTTTTTTCAAGAGGGAAATGGGAGACTTTCTGATCTCCCTGACACAAACTTGCTCCCTCCCTATCAAAATTCTACTCATTAAACTCCACTCAAGGAAAATCCTTTCCATGAAACCTTCCCAGATCTTTCCAGCTATGTAAAATAGTAATCAGTGCTTATGTAGCACTTTCTAGCTTGTATAACACTTTATAGCTTATGGATCACTTATATCATTGAAAGTATGGCAGAGAAATATTATTATAATATTATCACAGTTTTACAGATGAAGGAATGATTAGAGAGGTTCAATGACTTAGTGTTAATCATGGATCTTCTTACTCCAGATCTCATGGTCTAAACTCTGTACATCATTCTTCTGCATTTGAATTCTTGAGAAATATTAACTACATACATTTTAATAGTTACTACCTCAATTACTTGTTTTTAATATAATGCATACACATAGAATTTAATAAACAAATGCAATGTTAATGTACCCAATTCAAATGATTCCAATCTAAAATAGACACTGGCTTCTTCCCTACCACCATAGTATACATCTGTCCTTCCCACCATAATGAGAATATTTTTTCTCTTCATGTGTTACACAATTACCTCAGTATTGCAACAACTATTATACTGTAATTCATTTATTATCCTAATATTCTTCTCTGCTAGGTCCTAAAGTAGTCCAGTGATTGCAGTACATTTATTTTTGTATCTTCAATGCCTTACTAAGTGCTCACACATAATATGTACTCAGGGGTTATTTATTGAGATGCTTACTAGAATAATGAACCATAACAGAAAATCTTTGAATAATGTAGGATATGGTCAGACATCCATGTGTTGGATTCTTCAACTTGAGTAAAGATAGGGGGAAGAAATCAGGAGGTGACATCTAGGTTCTAAAAACTTTCCTGTTTTGTTTTGTTTTTGTTTTTTCAAAGAACTTGAGAAACTTCAGCAGTGTATTTTCCTGTTTTTCTTTTATACCATGCCTATTTCTACAGAGGATCTGAGGCATTAGTACCATCATAATACCTAATGTTATTACTCCCACTGTCACTAACACCACCACTATATTTACAAGTAATTCTAAAATGGGATAATAACACTTTATTTCAATAACTAAATTGATACATATAAAACTTTAACACACTAAAACCTTGTAAACATCTTACAATTGATTGCTGTCATGATTACTTATATTATTTTTATTATCACTATTAGAACAATGGTCAGAATGACTACTGTAGTTATAACTCCTACTAGGAGTTCTCATACATTTAGCATTTATTGCTCAGGTACTGTATGAGGTCTATCAAATCATTATTATTAACCTTAATAAAAATCCTCCAAGAGCTTCACTATCATTCCCATTTAATAGAGACAGAAACTAGGGACTAAAGATTTACTCATCAAGCTCTTCCCCATGACATTCCTCCTTTTATTGGTCCTCAGCATTTTCAGTGAACATCACAGGTCAAATAGTGCAAGCACTCCCCACTTTAACCCACACCACTCCCTCATCTTAAGACTAGCATGATAAAATTATCAGATAATACAGTTGACTCTCTTCTGAGAGTTACCTCTCAGAAGAGAGTCAACCTTTTATTCAAGTCAAAAGTCCTTAAAAATTTGAAGAATGAAACATCTAAAATTTCACATTACTCCCCCTGAAGCCAATGCATGTTCCTAGGACACTATTCATCACAGATGACTCTTTACCACAGACTACCTGTTACTGGCAACTGCACTAGAAACTGGAAACCATAATTGGGCTGGATTACCAAGTGGCTGCTCCATTTCTCCTGAACAAGCTGCTTCCGCATTACTTATGACTAGTTCCCATCAAGACTGGGATAATTATGTTATTTCTCTACTCAAGGTTACTCTATATGTGTCACCTAGAAATCAAATCAAGTCTGAGGTTTCTTCTGGGAGCATCTGCTTGTAACTTCCAGGTACTCTGAGAACAAAATCTTATGATCCATGAAATAGATTCCCTAACTAAAAGCCAGACCTCATTTCTGTTGGAGGAAAATGATAAAAATATTGAAACTTCAGATGGAAACAAAGTTGGCCTGCATTACCCTTATTCAAGATCCAAGTGACAGACACTTCCCTAATAATATCGGTATGATGAAAATTTGAAGTCTGAGGTTATCTGAAATTTTGACTATTTTTTTGATTCATGAACCTTGTATCTTTCTCATGATGGGCCAGACTATAGTTTAACATGTGAAAGAAAATCATGTTATTTGGAAACACTAGTCATTTAGATTATAAGAGAATAACCACAAGTGCAGTCTTCTAATAATATCAATATTTTCCCTTTTCTCTTAAATTTTAAATGTGAAATTTAGTGGGATCCTTAGGTCAGGGATTAACAATTAGGTGCCAAGCATAGAATGTATTTTTCTTTGTCTTTGTCACCATTGTCTTTATCATTTTTATCATAATAATTATGATAGTAACTGCTATTGCTTATTGAGGGCCGATTCTTTTCAGACTAGTTCGGGTGATTCAGATCTATTATCTTTTATTATGAAGACAATATAAGGCAGGCGTGTTGCCCCTGCATTAAATAATATGGTCCTCTTTCAACAGTACTAGGAGATCTTAAAAGAACATATGTATAACTTATCAGTGGTTTCCAAATTTACATTAGGTGGAGTAAGAAGCAGACCATTTTCTGTGAGGAGCCCTTATCTCCGGTACCCCTGGCAACAAGGTCCTGAGCATGATTCCTCTTTACTTCAAGACACAACACTCCTAACTCTTGAAAGCTGGGGTGGGAGGGAAGCCATGGGTAGCTTGCACAGGAAGTGGGAAGGTCTATGTATCTGGAATCCTCCTCCACATCATTGATTCATCTAGCAAATGTGCACATTGGGAAGCATGTGAGACTTAGGGAAGAAAGTTGGTGGAGCCAGTCACTGCCCATGACTCAGAGGTCTGAAGGTGGCAGAGCTTCTTGATATGTGAGGTTAAAATATATTTTCGCCTGAAACTCAGAGGGAAAAAAAGAAAGAAAAGATCCAGTCCTTATTAATTAAAATGAAAAAGGCACTGCTTATAAAATCAGCAACAAGGCTGAAGGCAGGGAAACACAAAGTTAGCTCTGCACTAGCAGGGAAGAGCTATGCAAGAGGAACATGTACAGGAGCAGCAAGACCCAACTACGGCCCAAGGTTTTCTAAGCAGTGCTCTAGAAGCATTTTCTCCTCCACATCTGCTATATTTATCTGCTCTTTTTGGAGGCCAAGTGGCTCATCAATTACACATTTTATTTTATTTTATTTTATTTTATTTTTGAGATGGAGTCTCACTCTGTCACCCAGGCTGGAGTGCAGAGGCACAATCTCAGCTCACTGCAACCTCTGCCTCCCAGGTTCAAGTGATTCTCCTGCCCCAGCCTCCATAGTAGCTGGGATTACAGGTGCCCGCCACCATGCCCACTAATTTTCATATTTTTAGTAGAGACAGGGTTTTGCCATGTTGGCCAGGCTGGTCTTGAAGTCCTGACCTCAGGTCATCTGCCTGCTTCAGCCTCCCAAAGTGCTGGGATTACAGGCATAAGCCACCACGCCCGGCCCAATTATACATTCAAAATATCTGAACACAGTATATTAGCAACCTAACACTGGCAATGTCAGAAACATTCACTTTAAACACAAGCCTATGCACAATCACTTATTCAACATTCACAGTTGTTATTTATATATTTTGTATCCTATATCATTTGCTGTTAGTAAATTGAACGTAAGGTTTCTTGAACCCACAAAGTACAGAAAAATCTCTAATTTCCAATTCCATTTCTGAACTCTTACAGAATTTACACATATACTACAAAAATTAAATTAGTACCTAATTGTAAAACCCCATATTATTCTGTTACTATAAACGAACAAATTTTGTAGCATTCTCCCCGAGAGTACTGCAGTAGAAATTTCAGCAAAGGCTTGTACCCAAAAGTAGAAACACAGGCTGTGGAGAAAGATAAACCTGAGTTTGAATCTTGCCTCTCAACAGACGTTAGCTATGTAACTGTATTAGGCTATTCTTGCATTGCCATAAATACCTGAGACTGGGTAATTTATAAAGAAAAGAAGTTTAATTGGCTTAAATTTCTTCAGGCTGCAAAAGCCAGCATTTGCTCAGCTTCTGGGGAGGCCTCAGGGAGCTTTTACTCATGGCAGAATGTGAAACAGGAGCAGGTACTTCACATGGTGAAAATAACAGCAAGAGAAAGCGGTGGGAGGAGGTGCCACACACTCAAACAACCAGATCTCATGAGAACTCACTCACTATCGCAAGGGCAGCACCAAGCCATGAGAATGCAACACCATGACCCAACCACCTCCCACAGGCCCCACCTCCAACACAGGGGATTACAATTCAACATGAGTTTTGTCAGGGACATATATGATCCAAACTCTATCAGTGACAATGGTAAATTACTAGACCTCCCAAAAGTTCAAATGTCTCTTCTGAAAAATGACTATATATATATATACACATATACACACACATATATATACACATATATATACACATATATATACTCATATATATACACATATATATATACACCTATATATATACACATATATATATACACCTATATATATACACATATATATATATACCCCCTGAGGAGGTTATTGTGAATATTAATTAGCATAACACCTGTAAAACACTTAACACAGCACGAGGCACAGATTAGGAGCCCAATATTCCTTCTTTCTCTCTATCCCTCTCCTTTAAAATCAATTATTCAACATTGCCAAGGAACTATTCTCTGGTTATTCCAGGCTCTACATTTGTTGAGCACCTACTATATGTCAAGCACTACATTGCATGCTGACAATGCAAAAATCAAAAGGTTTACAATCTCTGCCCTTGAGATATTTGATGTTTGTGTAAATTGATTGTATGTTCCTTAATCAAATAGCTATATTCCAAATTATCCTAGAATATTTCTTGTTCTTTACATACCAATCTTGACGCTACCACGCACTTTTATTATAAGAACTACATAGTTTCCTGAATTTGATGCATTTTTGCTTATCTTCACATCTTTGCACGTTACATCTTCTGCTTAGAAATGACCTCCACCTGGATATACTTCAAGTCTTTCTCAGAAACTTTCTTGAAACTTGCATGAATTTTGAAGAGCCTCTCTACTTTCATGACAATCTATGTGAGTTTCTGTCTCAGAAGCCACTTGGTGGGTTGGAGAGAAAGATGTCAGTTTTATGTTTAACTTCTTTATAAAACAGAAACCAACCTGAGGGCAAGGATTTTTAAATTATTCATCTTTGTGTTTCTATGCTTAGCAAAGTGTTCAATGAATAGTTGGTGATCAATAATTGTTAAATGCATAATTGAGTGAAATGATGAATAGTCTGGCTGTGACCGAGATTGAAAAAGAGAACAGATGACCAGTATTCTCCAGCACACTAAGCAGGTTTTGTCAGTTCATTTGTCTAGAACAGCCCCCATAGCTTTCTGCACAAGGCCAGGTCTCTCTGACAAGAACATTTGGTTTCCAAATTACATATTGCACAGCATGAATCCTTCCTTTCCTGCAACTGCCTGTTAATTATAGTGCCACCTTTGCTCTGTCTTTGTCTCAATCTCCTAATCTCTGAGATATAATAGCTGATTTACTTAGGATTTTCTGAGCTTTATAAGCAAATTCTGCAACCCCTTCCCACATACACCTTTTTGTAAAAACAACAAAGAAAACAAGAAGCGTCTGCTCAGAGTTCAAAAATAAAGGGAAATATAAGATCAATACAAAATTATTTGAGACTGAAAAAATACTCCCCTTTGTTCCTTTTTTTGTTGTTTTTATTCACATGTAATTGTAAAAACCAACCTGCTTTAGAGAGTAGCTGTGGAAATGCTGGGGAGCTGTCACTGGAGACTAGCAGCATCTCCAAGCTCTTGAAGCTGACAGCTCCTAGAAGCCAACTGAGAGATTCAGCTGCAGAGTTCATTTGATCACACCGGCAGAAGTGCCTAGGAAAAGTTTCTGCTCTTCATGTGAAAACTTCGAAGAGTTCAAGTTCTTCCTTAGGTTATAATATTTAGCAAGTATTCTAACAATCCCTCTGTCATTCTCTATTTTTTCAGAAGAGATACTTGGCCCATCTTATTCATTTGTGTCCCCAGTACCTAACAGAACTTGACAAATTAGGTGCTCACATACATACTCAAAAGCTCAGGCAAGGGGATATGACTGAGAAAGGGAAGAAGGAAAAGGCAGACAAATGGAGAGAGGGAGAGAAAGTTACAGAGATAGCTGTGAAAGGGGAGAAAAGGAAAAGTGGAGGAAAAGAGGGAGGAAAGAAGAACAAGAGAAAGGGAAAATGGAGAATAAGTTCCTCTACTTTTTTCTCATAATTTTTACAAGAGACAGCATCTTAAAATAAATATAAAACACCTCCAAAATATTCATAGTTACTGTGAGGGCAAAGCCCCTCTCCAGGCAGTTGTTGACTCTTAGAGCCACTGAGGTACAATAGAGACATATTCCAGATGTATCATGTTTGCTTTACCTGCCCCTTGCCTTGGTCTACCTAAGAAGGATTTCAGGCTCAAGTAATGAGTGATATTCTTCAACCCTTTCCCTTACTGACCCATCAAGAAATCCTTAACGCCACCCAAGACCATCATCTATTTAGCCTCAGCAGATCCAGTGGTTTCCTAATAGCCTCTAGGGTAGGGGAAAGACTGCAGGAGCCTATGTCTGAGTAAATAACTCAGAAGGGGCAACAGAATCTTGTAGAAGCCATTTGGGACATTTCTCCACCCCTGTTTTGATCCTGAGGTTAGGTTTGGGGTAGCTCTTTTTTGCTACTATGACTCCTCCTTTGATCTAATTTTCAATCCAACTCTCTTTTGCTTTAGAATTTGTTGTGCTCTTAACTGCAAGTCCTTCATTTTCTTAACATTTTAAAACATCATGAGAATTTAAATGTCATTTGTTATGTGACAAAAACAGTAACTCTTGATTGTAGGAACTTAACTATAAAATATTTAAAAATAAATGCATGATCTTACCTATTAAATAGAGCCACTGATAGTATGTTAGTCTTTAATGTGCATTGACACATATATTTGTTGTCTTAAGAATAAGATGATACTGTACATAGTTTCTAATCTGCTTTTTCTATCTGAATAACACATTATAACAATTTTCTTTCATTAAAAATTCACCTCAATATTATTCTGATGGCATAACTCTTTATGTTCCAGCAATTCCTTGTAAGGAAACAGGGAGTGAAGAAAGCTCTGGAACTCTAGCAGTCAGCCTCACTGTTCACTTCAGCCTGCACTCACTGTTCCTGTTTTTCCTAGCACAGCATAGGAGCCAGTCAGAAGTATCACCTGAGCATTTGTTTGGTTTGTCTGTTTGTTTCAGGAAATATGACGCCAATTCTATGAACTTGGTCTGGGTGATTCTTAAATGCATCTCTCTCTCTCTCACACACACACACACATACGCACACACACACACACACAAACCACGTTTTGTTTCTACTGTGAGCCATCCCCGCAGAGTATCAGTGTAGAAAAATTGCTGTTTGAATGGTAAACAAGGCTACCAAAAGTAATGGCAGGGAGTACATTGCAAATAATTCACTAGATTATGTGTGCTCCTTATGGAGCAGAGACTCTATCTTTTCCATTTTTATTTCTCTCAGGCTTAGACCAGTAATTAGCCCATAAAAAAAATCCAATCCATTAAGAAATGTTTATCTAATGAATGAATGAATAACTGAGAGAATGGACATAAACCATAATTAAGAAGACTGGTCATAAGATAATAAAATTTTCTGACCCTATCACATTATTTTGGAAAAAATGAACTGTTCTATAGAGAAAATGATTTAAGATTTAGACAAGAAAATTCATCTTAAAACACACAATAGCAATACAATGTTACTAAATCCTCTGTTTTCTGTCAAATTGTCACAACAATAAAGTGTCCTTATAGAGATGTTGCAGTGATCAAATGAGATGACAGTGTAGTGAACCAGGGAAACTTGGAACTTCAAAGTGTCCTAGGATCTCAACACCAAGACGATATTACAATAGGCCGTACTTCACTACCACTCCCCTGCCCAATACATACACATAAAAAGACAACAATAACAATACAACAAAATAAATATCTTCACTGAAAAGAAAGTTCTAAAATGGGTGGCAAGGAATACGGGTACCAGCTGGTGCTATTTCAGGTAACATGAAATAGTAGAAAAAATGATGGACTTAGGAGACAGACCTAGGCACAAATTTTGGTTCTGCCTCTTCTTAGCTGTATAACTTTGGACAAGTTGTTTAACTTCTCTGGCATAGTTTTTTCTTTGGTACAATTTTTATAACAACTGATGCTTCCTGGGATTATTATGAGAACTAAATAAAAGGATGAGAAGTCCCTAACATAATATATATTCAATAAATGTCATTTCACTCGCTTTTCCTCACTGCCACACCCCAGGCTTTGCCTGAACCAGTGAGAGGAAGATGTTATTTATACTAAACAGTTTTGCCTAAGGCCTTGCCCACCATCAGACCTGAATACCAAACTGCCAAATGGAAGTTTGCTGTGTTGAAATACTTATACCAGACTTCAAACATAGAACTCAGAGGTTATTCTATCAAAAGCTTAGTACTTGTCAACAAGAACAGCAGAGACTCCAGAACTCTTTTCAGTCTTGCTTTTTTTTTTTTTTTTTTTATTATACTTTAACTTTTAGGGTACATGTACATATTGTGCAGGTTAGTTACATATGTATACATGTGCCATGCTGGTGCGCTGCACCCACCAACTCGTCATCCAGCATTAGGTATATCTCCCAATGCTATCCCTCCCCCCTCCCCCCTCCCCACCACAGTCCCCAGAGTATGATATTCCCCTTCCTGTGTCCATGTGATCTCAAGACAGAAGCAGACAAATCCTCATTGATCATTCTACCGAGGTAGCTCCAACCCTCCAAAATAATATATTTAAAATCACAGGTTATTTTATCATGTTTGAAGAAAAAAAATCACTGGAAATAAGAATCTTTATTGACACTTTTAGTTTTAAGGTCAGTCGACCTAGAAAAAGAAGAGTGCTCCGTTTGAGAGTAGAGTGAAACTCTGACTGAAAAGGAAGAGGCACACTGCAACATGTAAATTTGATCCCATTTTACAAATGGAGCTAAAAGGAGCATTTACCATAGTAAGCTGACAGCCTTTAGTAAAGTCAGGTTTAAGTTTGAAGAGTTCCAACTTCCACTAAGTGAATCATGTCTAGCAGTGGAGACAGATGATTCAAGCAAATTTCAGACCATTCTTCTAATACGCTTAAGCCATCCCTGAAGGTAAATGTTAAAACTGTTTAATAACTGAAGCTTCAGAATTTGTGGCTTGGGCTTTGCCCTTAGACTTTTTGGTTGCTACTGGAAATAAGATTATATTTTAAAGATTCTTCTATCAGAAAAAGCAACACTCCAAAATTTTTACATCCTTTAGTTTTACTGCAAGCAAGCTCCTGTCTTTGGGTAATAAGGGTCTTTCCTATCCACAATAAAAGGACACATTAAATGTATACCTTCTTCATAAGTCAGTAGCTATGAATGACTTTGAGCAATTCCATAGCTTTTCTTTCTTGAGTAAACTCCTCAGCATCAAATAGGACTCTGCTCCTGAGATGAAAAGAAGAAAGACTGGCTACCCAGAATAATTCAAATAAAATGATGTTTATGATCCATGTATATTAATGTAGCCATTTAGAGAAAGTCAGGGCTATTTTTATAATCATTCTGGACTTTCTCCAATCAATTATTTCCCTGTTTGAAACTCTTTGGTTGCTCTTATTTTTAGAACAAAGTTCAGACTTCTCAGCATATTATGCAAAGCTTTTCTTGATCTGGTCCTTTCCTACCTTTCCCAACAAAATCTGAAACTCTCACTTTTTTTCCTGGACATTTCATTTCAGCCACACTTAACTACCAGCCATTACCATGACTTCTCTGTGCTTTTTTCTAACCTGTTTCCTCTTACTGTGATATGCCTCCTCTTCTCACCCACCCCCTACCTCCTGCAACACAGGTTTCTGGGGCCTAAATATATCCTACTCATTCATTAAGAATCAACTCGTGCACCACTTACTCCAAGAAACATTTCTTGACTGCCTCCTCTTCCCCTCTCCCTGGATGACAGGAATCTGTCCTCTGGTCTCCCACAACATTGTTTATTTTTATCACAGCATTTCTCACCGTGTATTATGACTATTTAAAAAAAAAAAGTTCCTTGAAGGTAGGCTCTGTGTCTCATTCTTCATTATATATTGATACAGAGCCTGTCACACGGAAGTTGCTCAATACACTGTCATTGTTATTGATGAATGCAGACTATGGGCCAGGCTTGTTTCCTAGAAACATACAAGTTCAGGGCCATCCTTATGATGCAGGGACTGAACCAATCACACACACTGGCCTGCTCTCGTTGTTGGATTCTTAGTAAAATTTGGACTGAGTGAAATAACAAAGGCAGCTGTAACAAGAAAATCATTATAATAATAAGAATAAGCAAGTAATCACGGGCAACTTGCTGCCTCACTGCAATAACTGGAGCAGGATAATGGGGAGACCAGAATTATTGGCACATTTAGCCATATTCTTTAAAGAAAAAAAGCATACATACATACATACATACTACCAAAAATGCTCTGTACAGCTGCTCTATTTGCACTTGAGGCATCTGCAGCTTGGGCATTAAAACATATGTGAAGAGTATGTCAGGCGATTTGGGTTGAGAAATCTGGATTTGAGATCTTTGTTTCTAACCATCTGTATTGTCTTCAATCAGCCCCTTCATCTCCCTGATTCTCAGTCTTTTCCTCTTACATGATCTTTGATCTCCTTTTTAGTTCAAAAGTCTCATTCATTTTGACATTCTGAGTTGGTAGAGCCCCTGACACACATAAAGTATTCAAAAATACATAACAAATAGTAAAATTAAGTTTAGCCTAAACTGTCTACTTATTTAAGTTCATGCTAAAGATTTCTTCATTTATAGTGGACTGTAACTTAACTGGATGTGTAAACAGACTACAACCTACTCTTTATCAACCAGTTTCAGCCGGTCACAGGCGGACAACTATTCAAACTGTGTTCAAATAAGGCAAATGCCAAGCTGTAAACAATCCAGCTGTTTCTGCACCTTACTTTCATTTTCTGTATGTCACCTTCATTTTTCTGTCCATAAATCTCTGACTATAGAGCTACCCAGAGTCTCTGTGAACCTATTCTGGTTCGAGGGACTGTTCGATTTATGAATTGTTCTTTGCTCAATTAAACTTTGTTAAATTTAATTTATCCAAAGTTATCCTTCTGACTAAATGAATGAATAAATGTCACTCTCCTTCCCTGTCTGCTTTTGGGGTTTTGCAGAATGAGCCACAATAACAAACTTGAAGGAGGCTGTGTCCTACAAGCATTAAGAGCTTCAGCAGCTCCCACTTTCCTCTCAATCTGCTTAAACAAGCCTTTTAACAAAGTAGCACTGGAGCACAAAGTGGGAAATACCGGACATCCTCAAGGTCAACAAGGAAATGGAGAGGCAATAGATGAAGACTACAGGGGCAATCCAGAAGTTCCTCAGAAAAGCACAATAAATCAATCCGCTGGAGGAGAGGATGACAACAGGGGCCTCTGCAAAGAGCAAGTGATCCTTTGAAGAAAACAAAGCTTCAGTTTTCTCAAGAAGTTCTTCAGAGAAAAGCAAAACAATAACAACAAACTTTCCTTTAGCTCTTCCCAGGCAGCGGGAATTTCAGACAGAAGATCAGCATATTTGCCCTCAAAAGCCACAGCTTGGGTGTGCCCATGTGACCAGCTCCACTGGGCATCTGTTGGCAGGAAGTCCAATGCTGCCTTTCTGATAAAGGCTTGATGGACAGCCCTTCTATATTCCTTACCCACCCTTCCTTGGGGCCAATACTGATGCCCATTACCACTCTTGGCTTTTAACCTAAAAGCCCAATGTCTACTGTGGTCTTAATTTATTGCCCAGTAGATGCTTTAAAAGGAACGTGAAAAATATACAGGCGTGCACGGAAAGCTAAAGCATTTAGAACTTCGAGCATCTTCCTTGTAATAAATACCTAATACATATGTGTTAAATAGATTATTTGAACTATAAAAATACAAGTATAATTATTATTATTTAATACTTGTATATATATTTTCTTTCCATTCAGCTATGCATTTCTCTCATTATTTTGTTTAGGACCTTAACTATGAAGATAGTAACAAATACAAAAAACAAAGCACCTATATTTCTAGGCACTATACTAAGCCTTCATACACATTATTTCACTTAATTCCCTCAAGGACTCTGTCATCTTCCTCATTTTACAGATGAGGAAAGTAAAGCTGAGAGAAGTTAAGTAACCTCCTCCCACCAAGATCACATACTAAGAAAGTGGTATGGCCAGGATTTGAAGTCCACCTCTAACATCTGTGCTCTTAGCCACAACACCATACTGCCAAATTCTTCTTCATACATTCTTCACACAAAAATGTGTACCATGACATTTAACAATAAACAGTTTAATCGTTAATTAAAGGATAAATGAGAAACAGTGAAAACCCAAGGACAAAATGTAGAACTTGGTAGTTTACCATGGTTTGAGAAAACCAATGAGACATTGTTTGGGAGGAACCATGTTGGTGTTTCTGAATAAGTTAGGGTGCATGTATAAATTTCCCTTTCTTCCCTTTGCTAATCTGGACAATGCAGATTAAGTTTTTCTTTTTCTTACAGAATATGAGTGAAACAAATGTATAGTCACAGAAGTATGTATATGCACATGTGTGTGTGTAAAAATCAAAGCTTGAAATATATCTTCTGAGCCTTCAGAGATTCATTTGGCTGAGAAATAGCCACAGTCCTCCCTAAAATTCTAATGCCTAGGATTTATATGCTACTTACACAGATTAAGAAGTATTGAAAAGTAGTATAACTATGACATTGAAGTTAAGGAGACTAGGATTCAAATTCTCATTCTGCTACCTACCAGCTGTGCCTCCTTGGCCAAGTTATTCAACTACTAGTGGTCTGGGTTTCCATTTCTGTGAGTTGTGGAGAGTAAAATCTACCTTGCAGGATTATTATGATGTTTGGAGATAGTTTTTGTAAAATTCTTACTGTCATTTTGGGTACAAAACAGACACATAAAAATGACGGTTTTTATTATGCTAGGCAGAGGAAACATCATTTTCCTATTCTGGAATGCACACCTGACAAACTTCTACTCATTATGTAAGTCTTAATTCAAATTTTATATTTATTTATTCTATTAACATTTCTTAAGAAACTAATATAATGCTCTTTGCTATTATAAGGTACTTGGAGAAAAAAGTTAAAAACTTAAGATCTCTGATCTCAAGGGATGCACACTTTTTTTTTTTTTTTTTTTTTAGAGGGCGTTTTGCTCTTGTCATCCAGACTGGAGTGCAGTGGCACGATTTTGGCACACCACAACCTCCCACTCCAAGGTTCAAGCAATTCTCCTGCTTCAGTCTCCTGAGTAGCTGGGATTACAGGTGCCCACCACCACATCTGCTAATTTTTTTTTTTTTCCGTTTTAGTAGAGACAGGTCTTCGCCATGTTGGCCAGGCTGGTCTTGAACTCCTGACCTCAGATGATCTGCCCATGTCGGCCTCCCAAAGTGCTGGGATTATAGGTGTGAGCCACTGTGCCTGGCTGGGATGCCCTCTTTAATGGACAGGTTAACAGACCATTATGTGAAGTGTGGTAAGTGTCCAAAGAAAGCGATGTCCAGTGGGCTTTGCAGGCCAGAGGACAGGCTACAAGGAGAGTCAGATAAGGCCACCTCGAGAAGTTTACAAAGAGTTTCCCTTACAAAGATTATAGCAATGATTATGAAAAGTTTCCCAACACCCCCAGGCTGTGATCACTCTTTTCTGTGAACCCACCACATGATGTGTATCTCTATCACAGCATTGTTTATATTGAACTGAAGTTTAATTACCTAGCTCTGCTGCTAGACAGTGAACAACTTGAAAGCAGTGGTCATGACTTTGACTAAGATGAATTTTCAGCATCCCCCATAGGTTCTAACCTAGAGAAGCAGCCTGATAAATGCCTGAAAGAACTGAATTGAATTGTCATGGACCTCTGAAAAGGCAGGTGGTTAAGTAGCAGGACAAACTATAACCCAAAACTGCAGCTGCTTGGGATCTAAAGGAGACAAGAGAGGGAGAAAGATTACTTCATTTGTTCTTGTCTGGGGAAGTTCAGATTCAGAGCAAAGCAATGCCAAAGGCAAAAGTGCCAGGCACTACTCTCTAGACATCTCAGCTCATTTTGTTTTGTGGTCTGTGATTGAACTCTGGTTTAGATCTGATGTCTATGGCCTGAGATGGCTCTTAGTGTGGAGCTTTTGGTTTACAGTGCAATGCAGTCTCTTCAAAACATGACACCCTGGCCAAGTAAGAGGTAAAATCTGATGCTTACAAGATTTTCTAGCAGAACTCTTAAGTTTTTGTGAGGCTTAGAAAAAGTTAAACATTTACAACATGCCAATATGAAGCTCATTTAGCCTCTGCTAATGACTTCAGTGGCTTTCTTAACTATGTTACTTTCTGTCTGGTTTCTCTACCTTATGTTTGCCTTAGAGAGCTGGAATGAAAACCTGTTTGCTTGTTTGGCTGATTTCATCTTTGATTTAGCAGTTCCAACCTCTACTTTCATTTTGATCCAATATTAGATGTGTTGTTCAATTCATTGTCTTGAAATCTTGCCAGATTGCAAATAAGCAATTTCAACAAGAGTAATAAAAATGGACAGAATATAAGGAAGAACATCAATTGTAATCCTTGCTTAACCTCCTGCATGGTCCAAATGTGTCCTTGGCACCAAATGGAAGGTGAAGAGGAAATATAAATAGATAATTTAACTTTCATTAAAATTCAGTAATAATACCACAGACAAGATGGGAAAGAGAAATGATATCAGCATTTAGTGTGGGTTTACTATGTGCCAAGCACTGTCCTATGTTATCTCATTTACATCCCATGGCAACCTAACAAAATAGGTGACAGTCCCATTTTTGGAAGGGAAGAAGTTAAGATCAAAAGAAGTTAAGATGAATAATCATTTAAGATTAAAAGCAACAAAATGATGGAGCTATAATGTGAACTTCTTTGTCTGTCTGGCTTTAATGTACATACTTTATCCATTATAAGGTTAAATGAGTGTTATTTTTTGAAATTGCTCAACTAGCCATACTTTTTGTTTCATTATAAATTTAATAATAGAACCATAGTATGAAGTAGAAGGAACAGAGGAAATCAAATATTCCAGAGACTCCATAACTCATCATGGGACTTAACACAGAACTCTGTATTATCTTCAGAAATTATTAGTTTGATTTCATATTTGTGTGTGTGTGTATGTGTGTGTGTTCAGCAAATTAGAGTGTTGGTCAACATGCCGTTGATACTGCATTCATAGAATTCCAGTGTAACAATTCATACCTTCATTAGCTTATTGGCTATCATCACCAGCATATTTACATTGAAACACTGAATATAATTCAAGAACCTCTATTGGCACTTCTGGGATACCCAATCTGAGGACCACTGATAAAATCTGAGAGCACTCAGTGTAATTTCACATCACGTCTGCATGAAAATACTCAACTTAGGTCTTTAGCTCTCTTTAACTTTTAAATTTAGTTATTTTATCAAGTATGTTATGAGTTCCTTCTCATTTATTTAAGTTTCCTCATTCAGTAAACCAATATTATGATAATAGGATCCCAGACTCTAGCATTTGGAAAGAGTTGCTTATTTTTGACATTTTGGTCTAATATAATCTGAGTGTTATTTTTTGAAATTGTTCAACTAGCCATACTTTTTATTTTATTGGATGTTTTATACTGAACATATTTTTCATGTTCTGAAATGGCAATACAACTGCAGCATATTGCAGATATCTGTGTTTTTTTTTTTTTTTGTCTGAAAGTGACCTTTTGATTATTTTCTTTTTGTAAAACCAAAGAATCATTAAGGCTTCTACAAATAAAGCATAAACAAATAATAGTTGTTGCCATCTTATAACATTGACAGTTTTAATACTTATTATAAAGGTTTGCTTGACCTCAAGCCTTGTAAATTGTATGAAGGAACACTAGACCATTTACTTCCAGGGCATTGGTGAGGTCATAAGGCTAATTACTAAGACTAAAACCCAATGCTCCTCAACTTCTCAACTTACATCTGCCTGCTACTTGGTACTACCTCTGGAGTCCTAATTTCAAACATTATTAGTGGCTCTTCCCAAATGAGCAAAGAAAATCACACATGGGCCCTGGGTTGCTCAATGCCAATGCTCCCTCCCAGGGTCATATCCGCTTTCTCAGTTCCCTCTCTTCTTGATATATCCAATTCCTTCCTATGCTCAGTGTGCCTCCCACTCTCAGGCTGCTCAGCACACCTGTCTGAGTAGGCTTCCTCATCCCTCCAGACTGACAATAGAATTTCCTCATCATCCCCATTCTATTAATTTCCTGAAGATAATAAGCCTATGAACTATTTCAATTCTAAAATTTTTGCTTCTGCTCTTTGCCACATCTACGGCAAGAACGAAGACTATTCTCAGCAATCAGACTGTTGGCACTCCAGAAAATGTCAACGTTACTCTGAAGGGACACACAGTTATTGTGAAGGGCCCCAGAGGAACCCTGTGAAGGGACTTCTGTCATATCAATGTAGAACTCAGTCTCCTTGGAAAGAAAAAGAGGCTCCGGTTGACAAATGGAGAAACAGAAAAGACCTGGCTACTGTCTGTACTCTTTGTAGTCATGCACAGAACATGATCAAGGGTGTTAACAGTGGGCTTCCATTACAAGACGAGGTCTGCACATGCTCACTTCCCTATCAATGTCGTTATCTAGGAGAATGGGTCTCTTGTTGACATCCAAAATTTCTTGGATGAAAAATAAATCCTCAGGGTTCGGATAAGGCCAAATGTTGCTTGTTTGGTATCTCAAGCCCAGAACGATGAATTAATCTTTGAAGGAAACAACATTGAGCTTATTTCAAATTCAGCTGCTTTGATTCAGCAAGCCACAACAGTTAAAAACAAAGATATCAGAAAACTTTTGGATGGTATCTATGTGTCTGAAAAAGGAACAGTTCTGCAGGATGATGAATAAGGTCTAAGAGTTGCCCAGCTACAGAAACAAGATGCTGGATGATTCCTAAGACCTATTTGTGATATATAAACAATACAATAAAAGACCTATTGATGGCCAGGCATGGTAGCTCACACCTGGAATCAAAGCACTTTGGGAGGCCAAGGCGTGAGGATCATGAGGTCAGGAGTTCAAGACCAGCCTGACCAACATGGTGAAACCCCATCTCTACTAAAAATGCAAAAATTAGCCAAGCGTGGTGGTGCACGCCTGTAATCCCAGCTACTCAGGAGGCTGAGGCAGGAGAATTGCTTGAACCCAGGAGGTGGAGGTTGCAGTGAGCTGCGATCAGGCCACTGCACTCCAGCCTGGGTGACAGAGTAAGACTCTGTCTCAAAAAAAACAAAAAACCAACAAAAAAAAACAACTATTGATTTGGAAAATGTTTTTACATTTAAAAAATAAACAAAATTTTTACTTCTGATCACTTTTCCCTCTGGGGAAACTGATCTGGGGAACCAGGTGTTAGAGTCACACACAGTCCATGGTCTCTTTTCCTTAACACTGTAACAGTACAGTAGTTAAGAGAACAGACCTTGAATCCATGCTTTCTGAATTTCAATCCCAGCTTCTGCCACTCAGCTGCATATCCTTCAGCAAATTATTCACTCTCTCTGTCTCAGCTTCACTATATATAAAGTGAAGATAACAATAATACCTCTTTTAAAAGGGTTATGTTGAAGATGACATAAGTTAATTCACATAAAGTCTTTAGGAAATTGCCTAACCCATAGTAAGCGCTCAATAAATGTTAGCTATTATTAGCTACTATTGACTTCCTTCAGAGATGTCCTTCTCAGTTGCCCTTCACTTTGATTTCTGGAGATGGGCTTCTCAAAGATTCCCCTTCCTTCTGAATCCATCCTTAAAACAAGCTCAAAGCCTAATGATGAGAAAAACTGCATGTTTCTGGGAGAGTCAGCAACACTGGGGTGCTCCAAACTTGGTGTTTTTCTTTTGCCTGGATTTGACCTATCTCTCCCTGTATGCTTCGCTTCAGTAAGGCAGCGTAGTTTAAGTGGTTCCAAGGCCAGACTACCCAGTTAAAAACTCTGGCTCAATTCTACTTTCAAGCTTGGATTACCTTGGGCAAGAGCTTAATCTTGCTGTGCATAATAACAGTACCTAACTCATCAGATTATGAAGATTATATATTAGTTCAATATTTGTAAAATGCTTAGAACATTACCTGCATACAATATATTCTATACGAGTTTGTTGAATAAATGCCAGTTCCTATTAGAGGAAGTAAAAATGTCCATTTTTGTCAAAGAATGAAACTGTACATGTGTGGATATGTTATATATATACACACACATACACACATGCATACGTATATATGTATATATACGTATGCATGTGTGTGTGTGTGGATATGTTATATATATATACACACACACACACATGCATACGTATATATGTATATATACGTATGCATGTGTGTGTGTGTGTATATATATGTAGTGTGTGTGTGTGTGTGTGTGTGTGTATTAAAAAAAGACAGGTTGATTCCTTTATAAGTTTCTACAGGAGCTTGAATTACCAAACCTTACTCCTAAATTACCACTAAAATTTCCTCAATGACTTTCAAACTTATAGTAACCAATTCATCCAAGTAACACAGCAAAGTCCTGAAAAATAATACTTATAGTAAACTAAAGCCAACTCCTGCAGCTTTGTATATACAAAGCTTTTCCTACCTAAATTGCATAGGAATAAATTTGTATGGAGTATAAATCAAATCCAGATACATATTTTGCTATAATGAGAAATTTTAAAGTGATGGAAAGAGATACACTTTAAATTTCTGCAATCACTCATAGATCAAAGAAATTTTAAATCAAATAGCTCCTATGTACCAAGCACCATATGAAGTTCTGGGTATATAATGGGAAACAATAAGAGTGCCTGCCTTCCTGTTGCTTACAATCAAGGTGACAAGGAGATAGGAATTAAGTAAGATAGAATCCACCATAAATGAAGCAGAAGAGAAGACATGTACCTGCCTGCTGTGCTACCTGTAAACCACAGCTAGAGGTTCCCCACTCTACATGGACAGTTTTACCTCCTAGCTGGAATGAAGTAAAGAGGGAGACTAAGTGCTTTCCTTTTTCAATATAATGTGCATTGAACAGTCAAGGTGCCCAATTTTGTAGTAGCCCTGAGAAATGACACAAAGAAAAGACAGTCTTTTATTTTTCTATCAAGAAACCCCAGAGAGCACCTGCAAATTGATTTAGCTATTTTAAAAGAATCAAGAAAAATTACCTGCATAAAAAAGAGTCCTTAAAATAATGCTACAGTAATTTTTTCCTTACCAGTATTTTTTTTCTTCTCTAGTCTAAGCTGGTGATTAAAGAGATATCTTTCATTCTAAACTTAATTCTACTCTATTCAAGCTCTGGCCACAGTTAAATCAATTTATTTTCCATCACTATGTAGACACCTGTTAATACATTTTAAGGTAGATGCTCTGTGTGTCTCTGGGTATACAGTAGGCACTTTTGAGGCTGTGCTAGTTACTTGGGTTGGGGGGCAGGATGCGAGGTGATTAGACTGCCAAATCAGTCTGTCCAGGAAGGCCTACTCAGGAATTGGGCCCTTTTAGTGAATTTGATGAAGATGTAACTTTCTAAAGGAAATCTCTGTGGACTAGAAACAAGTAATGCAGTTTTTGTAACTTCTTTCCTTAGAAACAGAGAGAGCAGTTATAACCATTACATAAGCAGCTTCAGAGCATGGGATGTAGAATCTGATGACCCAGCTCTTTATTTCCCAGGTGTTACCCCAGTTTCCTCACCTGCAATACTAAGGGACCAAATAGATTTCCTTTGCAGAAAAATCATAATGCAGGTTAGTAAAATCACCTTGTACACTGTAAAATGTTCTATATAATTATTATTCCCTCAAATCTGGAAGGATGGTTCTCTTAAAATAGGGGAATCTTATCTCTTACAAAGCAGAGATTTCACCCATAACTTGAGAACAATTTAGACCACTAATTGCTTTGGGTTTTCTGTTTGTTTTTTTAGGCCAAGACTTCTCTACAGAAGAATAGGTGTATAGGGCTTTTAACTTTTCTTTCACTAGTTGGCAGAACAGCAAAAATGCCCCTGCAGCCAATGGGCATACAAGCCTGCTTCTTATAAAGCAGTGTATGATGTTTTTGAAATATGACAAGGAAAATAACCATAGAAGCAACCAGGTGTTAAAGCCCTACCATGTGTTGAATCATTGTGCCAGATAGTTTATATATGTTACCTCTGATTCTTATAATCACCCACTTAAGTATTTCTATGTCATTCTCATTTTACTGATGAGTAAAGAAGTTCAAACAGTCAGTATCTTGCCCAGAGATACAGAGCTGGTAAGTGGTAGATGGGGAATTTAAACCCAAACCTGCCTGTTTCTAAATGTTTATTTTTTGCTTCCCCAATACGTGGCCGTCTATACATGAAGATGCAGTATATTAAGAATCCAGAAATCATTCCTGAGTTTTCCCGAGGGCTGAGATGGGTCTTTTCGAAGGTCCATCTATGTATTCTAAGCCTATCCCACTGCTTCACATGGAATGATCCTCAACCCAATTCAGAAGAATGAGAGGCTCATATCTGTCTGAGCATCTCCTAGTGTGAAAAATATTTCTTCACTTCCTCCAGCAATAAGAGATTATCTTACTTCGCTACCTGGTAAAGTTTTCTTTCAAAAGAGCATCTGGAAATTATAGTGTGCAAGGCACTATACATACATGTAAGATGTCTTATTGGAGGCCGGGCGCGGTGGCTCACACCTGTAATCCCAGCACTTTGGGGGGCAGAGGCGGGCGAGTCACTAGGTCAGGAGATCGAGACCATCCTGGCTAACACAGTGAAACCCCGTCTCTACTAAAATACAAAAAATTAGCCGGGCGTGGTGGCGGGCACCTGTAATCCCAGCTACTCGGGAGGCTGAGGTAGGAGAATGGCATGAACTCTGGAGGCGGAGCTTGCAGTGAGCTGAGATCGTGCCACTGCACTCCAGCCTGGGCAACAGAACGAGACTCCATTTCAAAAAAAAAAAAAAAAAGATGTCTTATGGGAATGAAGTAATTTTTTAAGCAGACCAAGAAAAGAAAATGGGGAGTGTGGGAAAATAATAATTCCTGTATGTAGAAAATAATGAGGGTTCTGTGGGTGCCTGAGCGCTGTGTGGCTGACATAGGATAAGTCAAAGGCCTCTCCCTCATCCTCTGCCATTGTTTCAAGACACACAAATTCTCTTGAATTTGGAACCTGCAGTGCTAAAGAAACACATATCTCTCATTTATAGAAAATTCATACTGCAGCACATTCTCGATTATCTGTACCCCTGCAGAGTTGCATTAAGAAAGTTAACAGCTTAGCATGGAAAATTTACCGAAGAGTTTCAAAACCATGACCTTACCCTACAGGCACTCCTACTTTCAAAATTGGATAAAGAGGAAGCAGTCAGGGATAAGAGAGAGGGAACTGGTTATGAAGGGAGACAGGCTTTGTTCACACCCTTCATATTCCAACTACTAGCTATGTGCTCTTGGGCAAACTATTGAACGTCTCTGAACCTCAAATTATTATCAGTAAAATGGGCGTTATAATAGGCACCTTTTCTAAGGGTTAAATAAAATATGTCAAGTAACTATCAATATCTGATATATAATGGGGCCTAAAATAAGGTTAGTTATTTTTACCCAAAGCCTGAGGAGCAGATTGTAGATCACTTGTCCTGAAAGTTTGGGAAAGGTTCTCATCGAACACAAGGATAAGCTATTAAGTGACCATCCATAACTATCTTTATTTATTTATTTATTTTTTGAGACGGAGTCTCGCTCTGTCACCCAGGCCAGAGTGCAGTGGCACGATCTCGGCTCACTGCAAGCTCCGCCTCCTGGGTTCACGCCATTTTCCTGCCTCAGCCTCCTGAGTAGCTGGGACTACAGGCGCCCACCACCATGCCCGGCTAATTTTTTGTATTTTTAGTAGAGACGGGGTTTCACTGTGTTAGCCAGGATGGTCTCGATCTCCTGACCTCGTGATCCGCCAGCCTCAGCCTCTCAAAGTGCTGGGATTACAGGCGTGAGCCACCGCGCCCGGCCCATAGTTATATTTAATAATGTTTTTGCACAGAGTGGTAGCACCACAGGTGAATATTTCCCGTGCTTGATTTTATTAATTGCACTCACTCCAGTAGAACATATTTCCAGTGGAGCATCTCCACAACTGGATGGACATAGGAAACCTGGTTCACAACATTCAGGCTAACTCAGTGAAAAGAACTACACAATAATTTGTTACATTTCTTCCACAAGGATGATGTTGTGAGATATCTTCCCGAAAACTTCTGAGAAGGGGGTCAGCTCTGAAATATCTAAAGCTTTGTTTTGGAATTTTCTGTTTGTCTGTTTTTAGTTTTCCATAAAAAGCAAAGCTGTGGGCTCTTAAAAATTTTCAAGGTGGGGGTGCGGCTGTATTCTCTAGCACTAGTTTGCAGTGGTTAATAAGTAACTATGTGGATTCAAGTAATCTATGCACACAGTAGATGGAAGAAAATAATCCCTTTCCCATAAAAAACAGGTTATTTAAATTCAAATGAATCAGTATGGAGTACTTGACACCACAGGGTTTGACCACCTCCGTGGCTGTAAATGAAAAGAAGGACTTTTCGAAGAATTTGAATCAGGTACAAAATAAAAGATGCCAGTTGTTTATAGAAGCTGGCAATTAAGAAAATGTATGAGGGTAAACAGAAGAAAGTAACTTCTTGACAACTTCTTTGGACCTTAATTCTTTGGCATTTACTTTATCTTTGTCAGAGCCAGGCAGGGGGCCAGCATAACTTCTGCAGACTTCTCATCACCCAGAAGACAGGCGCAGTATGAATTACTTGGATGTTTCAGTCTGACAGAAACAACCAGAATCCAAAGCTTCATAATGTAAAAAGAAAAAAAAAACTCTATTCTAGAAACCAATGGCCTGGAAGGTCAACTTTGGTTCAAAAAATAACAACCTCAGAGCACAAGATTTTACACTTAAAAAAAAAAAAGGAAAAAAAGCAAATATTAATATAAAGGTTTTAGTCAGTTCCTGCTGAATAATATATACTGAGGGTTTCACTTCATTAGAATCATCAAACCTTTACTGCATGCACATATGATAAGCGCTGTGCTGGACCCTGAAATGAAAAATGTTATCCAGCGGATGTCTAATGATGGGACATCCTCTCTTCACACATTAGTAGTACAAGTTATAACCCAGGCATATTCTCTGTCATTGAAGGGCTTAAAGTGTATGTCTTTATATGTGACTTGTGTGTGTAGGTATTGAGAGAGTAAGACAGGTAAATATGAAACAAACATAATACAAATTTATAAATGCTAGAGGCATTTATAACATATATAATACATAATATATTATCTAAATCTATTGGGGATAACATATATAATAAATATTTCAGGTACTAATGGCATAATAAGAGCTATGAAAGCACAAAGAATGAATTAAGAAAAACTTCATATAGGAGGTACATTTTAACTGCACTTAGAAAGGTACGTACAATTATGCCAGTTGAAGAAACAGTGGGAGAGAAGGTTTTGCTCAGACATCTTTGTGTACATATATATAAATAAAGGATGATAATGATGCCTTCTCTAGACCTATAGTTACAATCATCACCAAATTAATATTTCTTATAAAACAACTGATAATTAATATTGGGCCATAATGTATTCAATGAAATATAAACAACAAAGGCAAGCATGCATCAAATCCTAGGCACATCAGACTACGATTATCTAGGTATTTCAATAGATCAGTGCGGTAGAAATGTTTTCAAAATTAAGTTTGATGATCAAAATTTTGTCCTGTGTAAATTTTCCAAGATTAATTCCATTAGCCTATTCACTCATTTCTGCGTTTATTTAAAACATCTTTATTAAACACCTATAGATAGTCAGGTAGCCATTAGATCATAAATTCCTTGAGGATGCATTATGTACTCATTAAATGTTCGTAGATGACTTGCAGATGAGAGCTCACATCTAGTCTGTGACACAGTTGGTTCAGTAACCTCTGTCATAGAGATGTGAACGGTATTTGGGGGCTAAAGCGGATCCTACTAGGCTTTCTAGAATTTATTACCCAAATTGGTGTGAATGTACAGTGAAATGATTTCCATATGCAGAAAATACTACATGCACCTCTTTAGTTGTATGAGTATTCATTAATATTAATTATATCTACCATTTACTGGGCACTTACCATGTGATAGTTATGGTGCTTAGTACTTAGCATACTTCAATTCATTCTCACAATAATGCCATAAAGTAGGAATTATTAGCCCCTTTTACAGATGAAGAAAATGAGGCCTAGAAACCTTAGGTAACTTACCCAAGGTAACATAGCTAGTAAAAACAGGAACTAGATTATGAACAAGATCTTACTGCCTACAAAACCTATGCTCTTATACCCAAGTCATCTTATTTGGCACTTTTGATTATAAGCAATTGAGAATAGAGGTCACTTAGAATGCTAATGCGTATTAATACTAAAAAGGAACTTGGAGATGCATAGAAGAAGAAACCCCCTTCATAGAAGAAGAAACAGGCTGGTTCTGATACCTTGATTACCAAAGGCTTATTTTATCACTAGTGCAAAGGGCACCTGCATTCTAGGGTGTTTGTATCATAGTTAAATGGATTCAGAATGAATGCTAGTGCTTCCCAGTCTAATACAGAGATGCAAGTAGATAAAATTTGTGCGAGAAATTGAAATCTAAGGGGAAGACTGTAGCTTCTTGACTTTCATTTTATTTCATTTTTCTCTATTTTATCCGTTATAGTTTGGATGTTTGTCTCCTCCGCATCTCATGTTGAAATTTGATACCCAATGTTGGAGGTGGGGGCTGGTGGGAAGCGTTTGGAGCATTGGGTTGGATCGCTCATGCACTGCTGGGTGCCTTCCTTTTGGTAATTAGTGAGTTCTCATTCTTAGTTCTTGCTAGAACTGGTTATTGAAAAGAGCTTGGCATACCTCCCTCAACCCCCGCCCTGTCTCGCTCACTCTGGCTTTCTCTCTCTCTCCTTCTCTCTCTCTATATATATACATGTGTGTGTATATATATACATATATCTCACACACACAGACACACAACGTCAAGCCCTCACCAGAAGCAGATGCTCCTGTCATGCTTCTTGTACAGCCTGCAGAACCATGAGCCAAATAAACATTTTTTTCTTTATAAATCATTCAGCCTCAAGTATTCCCTTATAACAACACAAAGACAGTGCCACAGTGCCTCATTTCTGAGTAATTATGATTTCTTTTTTTTTTTTCTAAAGCAACAAAATGAATAAAATGTGAATTTTTACAAATGACATATAGGATTTTCTTTGATTTCTCCTCCAATGATTCAGGTATAAAGCTTCCAAGTACTTAAGCTATATAAGCTTTGAATTGGGGCCATTTTTCTTTGCAGGTTTTGTTCTTTGTTTTCTTCCTGGATCTTGAGTACTGCCATGCATTCAAAAGTTCCACAAACCTTAGAGCTCTTGAATATGACCATTAAGGATTCTCTGATGAAAGGAACATACGACTAATTCCCTAGTAACAGTTTCTTTATAGAGTGTCACCATGTACAAATATCCCATTTTCAAAAAGGTGGTAATAGACCATTAAAATGAACTATGATACTCAGCAGAAAATATTTGTTTTTATATAATGGGACCAACTCAGCATCCTACGGAATAAAGCCCCATGAGGTAGATATTATTAGTGAAGGAGAAAGGCTGTGTAATGAATAGGATGGAGAGAAATTCATGAATTAAATAAAGAAACCCAAATGTTTGATTTCAGTGTGTTGATGAATTAGGTGTTAATGCATAAAGCTACTCATAGTGGCTATGATTTGTGTGTTTTGTAATATGTTTTTAAACAGGAAAATCAAGGTACTGCATTTTCAAAGGGGAAGTTATGCAAAAATGTATTTTCTGTAACTCTTTATTTGATAGGTTTGCTGTCTACTGGAACTGGCCTGCAGCAAAATAGTGAGGTGGTCAGATCTTGTCTTTGGCCCATTTTGTGCTTTGATTCCTCTGAGACTGCCTGTGGCATGGCCCTGAAGGCATGCTTTATGCCTGCAATCCTGGTTCTAAGGAAGGATTCCAGGGAAAATCACAGAGCCACACTAATTCTACCCTTCCATAAACATATCTCCAAACTCAGACCTGCTCTTAAAGCTGCTCAGAAATCCTAGAGATGACTCTAGGAAGTTCCCTTGTCTCATGTTCCTTCAGAAACTATTCCAAATTCCACCACCTTCTTTGAGTCCATAATATAATCTCTCTCTTTCAGAGAGTAAATACAAGGTACCAAGAAAGAACCCTTTCAGCTTCCAGTTGATGTGTACTCTAGTAGCCTCTATTCCAAAACTAATGTACCCCATGAGCTGAAAATTACATCTATTCATTCCATCTCCTCAGAAATATACCTCTTTCCTCTATTTTAACTTTTTCCTCTGAAGCTGCTCCAAAAGTCTGCCTACATTTGTTTAATCCATTCTTTACCTTTCATTCTTTCTTTCTCCCACTCCAATTGAACTCTCCTCCCTCATTACTCCACTGAAACCACCCATGTGGAAGTCACCAATGACTTCCTAATTACCAAATGAAAAGAACCTTCTCTCTCTTTTGTTGTAGGTATTAGAGATGTGGGAGTTTTGGCCTGAGACTAGACATTTTCATTACTGACTTGAGACTATTATGGAGAAATTGGACATCTTAATTACTGAATTGAGATCATTATTTACAGTTAAAAGGCTCAAAAAACTTGAGCCAACTGGAGTAGTCATACAAAGCCAAGAATAGTGAGAAGGTAGGAGAATCTTGTTTATTTTGTTTACACTGATGAAGTGACAGACACAGAGGGATTAAGAAATTTCCCAATATCCTATATCAGGTAAGTAGCAGATCTTGACTTTGAAGCCAGAGAGCTATGCTCCTTCTTGCTTAACCTCTCATTAAACTGCTATTCATAGTCTCTTATGATGTTACTTTTTCAACAATATGCTTCAGAGGCTCTCCCAATAAGTATATACTGATCACAGTATTTAAGAGATGAACTATATTTTGTTGTGTTAATATGCTGTAATGGATTTTACCATAACAGAAAAGTTATAATAAACTTTCCTGTGTGTGTGTGTATATGTATGTATATATATATATAAAATTTTTGTGCATTTGTTGAAGTACCGTTTGCATGGTAAAATTTCTGGAAATGGAATTGCTAAGTCTCAAGGATCTGTGCTTTTTAAAAAGTGATGGATACTTTCAAAATGCCCTCCAGAGATGCTGTACCTTTTTTTTTCTGAAAGCAAACATTATCTTACTTGACCTTTCTGAGCTATTTGACTTTGTTGACTCCTTCATTCATCAATCTATTCATTTTCATGATACCGTTACCTTCCAGTTGATATCTAACTCTGCCTGATCTTTCTCCATCTTCTTTAGAGCATCCTCTCCCTTCATCTCCCCTTTAAACACTGGGTTTTCTCAGGCTCACTCCTTTTCTTTTCATCTATAAGTTCTTCCCAAGTGATTTCATCATACTTATTGTTCCAACTATAGGAGTTAAACTGCACTCCATATCGTCTTAGAAAATCTTAGCCTTTTCCTGTTGTTATGTAGTATTTTTGTACTTTTGGACCAATTAATTATGTTAATGGGGGAGAACTCAGTGATACTCTTGATACTAAGATGTTCAGATCCAGATCCAGAAAACTTTTCAGAGTTCACAGGAAGATGCTATGTGTCTTGAGACAAATAAAAATAGAAGCTTTCAAAGCCATAAAGACAGCAAAGGTCACTCCTCTTCTGTCTCCGGGTGAATTTCACACTGCTTGAGATGGTCACAGGTTGTTGGAATCCAAAATCAGGTGAAGCCATTGGTATTGGAAAATAGACTATGGCTTTTGAATTATTATGTTGATATGATGGCATTTATAACTAATGAGGCATTGGGAAATGTGTTAATGGGAAAAGGGATTTTTGTGACTTGTATAATCTATGGGAAAATGTAACCTTGGAGACTGGACTAGAGACATCTATAACTTTGCTTCCATAACACCAGTAGGCACCATGAAAGGTGAAAACTCTGTGATCCAGTTCAGCATCAAACTTTTTCATATATTCTAAGACCCCAAAGAGTCATGAGTACCAATATACAGATTTTAATGCCAGTAATAATGAAGCGGTCAGAATTATTGGAAGGTGGAGGAGGTACATTGGGAGATGAAGAATATCACTGTAAATATATGAGGAAAGACTAGATTAATATAGCAGGAGAGTTTTAGAGGGAAGAGAGGAAAAAAATAGGCTTGTCTGGAAGAATGATAGCCAGATGATTATGAAAGAAGCTATAAAACCTAAGCAAGAAGCATGAAATATTTGAATACATGAAGAATGTTCTGTGTTCCTGGAAGAGTAAATATTGTAAACGTGTCACTTCTTTCCAAAGTTTGTCATAGCTTTGATGCAAAACTAAGTTAGACATTTGTGTGTGTGCCTGTGTGTGTGTGTGTTTCTTTTTCTCGAGTTTTGTAATAGTCTAATGAGAAATAATAGTAGAGGAATGGAAGATATACAAGAGTTATTTAAGAGATAGATTTATATCAATGATTGGTTATTGATTAGGTGTATGGGCTATGGGAGGAAATTTAGGGTAACGCACACCCTTCTGTCTTGAGAGATTGGTTGGATCATTGTGGCATTCACTGTCACAGACCAAACAGGAGCAGGATCATGTTTAAAGAAGAAGGCAATGAAATCAGCTTTTGACATTTGAAATCAAACTGTTTATGGAATGTGTAAGGAAAGATTTTTTTCAATAGCTTTGGGATAAGATCTAAAGACAAGAAGATAGATCTGGGCTAAGTTTATTGATTTGGACATTAGCATACAAAAACAGACATGCCAAGAAAAGTAAAATTAATTATCATGTTTAGTACTTACTGAATACCAGGGACCAGGCTCAACTGCTATAGGTATTATTTCATTTAAACCTTTTAACTATTATTGTTAGACCCATCTTACAGATGAGAAAATTAAAGCTTAAGTTATTAAGTGACTCACCCAACGCACAGAGTTAGCAAGAGGAAGAACCTGGATATAAATCTAGGCACCCCAAATCTAAAGTCAGTGTGTTTCACAAGATAGTGCAGGACAATGGTGAGGTATAATAGAATCCAATATTGGAGGTTTTTTTTTTTTTTTTTTTAGATGGAGTCTGGCTCTGTTGCCCAGGCTAGAGTGCAGTGGCGTGATCTCAACTCACTGCAACCTCTACCTCCCGGGTCCAAGTGATTCCTGCCTCAGCCTCCTGAGTAGCTGGGATTACAGGCATGCGTCATCACGCCCGGATAATTTTTGTATTTTTAGTAGAGACAGGATTTCACCATGTTGGCCAGACTGGTCTCCCACTCCTGACCTCAAGTGATCTTCCTGCCTGGGCCTCCCAAAGGGCTGGGATTACAAGCGTGAGCCACTGCACCTTGCCCAATATTAGATTTTTAATAATTAAAGTAGATGTGATTCCAGACTTGACAGATGTAGAAAGAAATTCAGAGCAGTTTCAATTCTAACTGAAGGCTCTTTCAAAAAGATCTAACTTACATTAAACTGAAATGATTTTCCTGGTAACTTCCACCCAATGCCTACCTTGAAATCCCTGCAATCAACAGAACAAGACCAAAGTCTCCTTACATAGTCAGTTATTTGAAACCAGTAAGTAATGAGTTTCCATATTCCTGCCTCCAGTAATGACTTCCCTGTTACCTCAGCATCATCTATCCTTTATTTAAACATCCTCACTTCTTCAGATAGTCTCTTACATGATCACCTTGAACTGCCCTCACATGTGCCAGCTCCTGTTTGAGTATTTATCTTGCACTATCATGACAGAAGCAGACACATTATGCATTAAGAGTGATGATCCTGCTCCCTAAGTGATAATTCCACCAGTATATGTTCAAGTCCTCCTAACTTATGGGATATTACAGCAAATATTTCCACCTGGGTCTCAGGAAAATGTCTCCTGCTCCTCTCAGTGTCAGGCATTCTCTTGGCTCTTTCATGCAATAACAGGATGGGGCATAGTGAGGAAGAGGACAGAGGAATTAGTAGCTTATTGTCTCTTCTAGCCTTTCTTGGGAGAGGCATTTGGCATCTCCATCACTCCAGAATTCTAAGGCATTCCTGCAGAAAAGATCTTTAGCCTTAGGTACCTCATGCAAACTCAGTGTTGGTTATAACTCAGCTTTTCTGTTTGTAGATGACCAAGTGTATAAGACTGAATGCTTTCTTAATAGAATATGAAGTGGTGTCTTATAACGTTAATATTACATTATACAGTTCTCACAAGCCACACTATGAACCTGAGGACCCTCTCTTCTGAAGATCCAAAAGCTTTCTTCTCCATTGCCATCACAAGCAATTCACCCATGGAACTTCTTTGTAACCCCCATATCCTCCTTGAAGTGAAGATTTTTGTGACACTCACCTCATCCCATCTCTCACTGAATCTTGAAGATTATCAGATTTGTCTAATTTATTCTCACTTATTATAAACTCTGTGAGGGCAGGGGCTATGGATAACTTACCTTTAAATGCCCTACATCATCTAAAGGATTCATAAATGTTTTCTTAAAGAATTGCAGTCTACCATTGATCACTTTCCTGGGGGGAGGGACTATTTTTCACCTGCTAACTATGCCAGTCTTTGATCCCTACTTTCTTATCTGTAATTGGGAATAAAATAGTAGCTTCCTCACAGGATCATTTGTAGGATATAATCAAATAATGAATGGTACATAATAAATCTTGCCTATAGTCACCATTTAGTAAGTCCTGTCATTTATACCATTTTTCCAACTGTATTAAAGGACGTGCTGTTCTGAATTGTAATATTTATTCACTTCTCTCTCTAGCTGGCTGGTATGTTCAATATCGGGGCCTGGATCTTACTTACTTTTGAACATGGCACAAATGTTTGTTGGATGCAAAGCTACCTCACACCAAGCCTTTGCTTCATCACATTCATTCCCTTACTTTAGTAGTGTGTGCTGGCATGAAGTTCAGAGGCAAGAGTTTGCTGACACTCCTCTGCTGGGACCCCGATGTAGCTCTGGTTTCAGCAGACTTCTTACCACTCTCTTCCTCTCCATCTTTTGTCCTCAGCAGACCACCTGTCTCATTAAAGACCAGAGCTTTGGGAAACTCACTTTTTTCTATCCTGATTTATTTAAACAGAAGCCTCCTTGAGATAAAAACGTATCTAAATGTTTTATAGCATTTCTGAATTTCTGTTTCTCTTAATTGAAGTTCCATTTGTAATGTGTAGATAAACATTTTTTCCCTAGAAAAATGAAAATGCTGACCAGCTGTCAATCTTTGATATATGAAAGGCTCTGATCTGCCCTGTGTATTGTACCCATTATCAATAGGTTTGCAGGGTAATTTAACCATTCTGTTTCCTCCCGTCCCATTCCAATCTCCTTTCATTTCATATTTTACAAAAACTGGAAACATAAGCAGAACATTGACCTATAATCCAGTTACTCAATTTCTACAGAGTGGCAAAAGCCTCAAGAGAATGCAAGCATACTTTGACTCCATATGCTTTAATGTTGAGCAACCTGCTTGGGGTTGTCCAATGGCACAAATAATCCTCAATCTCCTTTGAGCCAAGAGTTAAATTTTTCTCTTATCCTGAGTGATTTACTAGAGAACAGAGCAGAAAATAAACTTAATGGGCTACACCATCTATTTCTTAAGCAAAAAAATACTAAGTCACAGAGAAAAGAAATATTCAGAAGAAAGGGCCCAGATCTGGAGAGATGGAGCTCACCAGAAGAAAGAACATCAGGAATGAAAGCCAGAAGATCTGGGTGTGACTCTTGGCTTTGTCTTGTCATTCTGTGACCATGAGCAATTCAAAATCTCTCTAAACCTCTTTATCCTCATCTGTAAAATGATGACCAAACTGTACTTTGTTTTTTTTGTTTTTTGTTTTTTTTCATGGAGTGGTTGTGAGAATTAAACCTATGTGAAAGTGCTTGTAAATAGCAGGAAACTATGCAAATGTTACTCTTAATTTCTATCAGGGGGCCTTTTCATCCACCCATGCAAATGTTTCATTAGCCTGTGCTCAAGTATTCTGAATGGCATTCTGCCAGTTCATTTCCATTCACTAAAATGATCAACATTCCAGTAGAATATTGATCTGGGCCTCAGAGTAGAAAGCAAGACTAATTTATTCATGACTTAGTAACAGAGACAAAGAAAAGATGTGTTACCTTAGGTCAATTTTCATTATGTACAAGAAAGACAAAGGAACCATACAGACACCATTAACAACAAACCTCACGGCACAAAACCTCTGCATGGAAAGAAACCCAGTCCTGCTAGAGAGAGGACTGTTGTTTCACATGGCATGCATCGACAGGTTGGAATCATGATGCATTCAGTTCCAATTTATCATCAGTAGCAAATAAACTCTTCCATGTGTATAACCAGTCCAATCTTTCTGAAGTATTCAGAAATATATCCAACATCTGTTCACTTCTCTGAAAAGACATCCATTCAATTCACTTGAGCCATGGAAACAAAAATCACCATATAAAACATAGGTCTGCTTGCTAAAAAGGCTACTCAGTATATTAAAAATGTGAATCAGCAAAACAATATAATACACTGAAATTTTAGAAAAACTTTATCATACTAAGAGTATAGCCAAAGGTAGTGGAAGAGAAATATAAGTTAAATATAGTAGCAGGGAGGAAAGAAAAATACTCTGGGCTAGATGTCATAAATCTAATATTCTGCAACTATGTTTGGGATCATGAAAAGTCTCTTGACTCTACTCTGTCCCATTTCCTTAATTGTGAAAGAGTATAGTTGAATTTAAACAATCTGGACCATAATGGAAACAGAGAGATCACAGTTCAAATCTCCGTCCTAGCACTCACTAACGAAGTCACCTTAGGAAAAAATCTCTAAATAATTAGAATCCTGGTATCTTCATCTGTTAAAGGGACATAAGATTATCTCTCTCAAAAAATTGTAATAGGGAATGGAAAAAAATGCATTTCAAATACCTGGAGCACAGTAGGTATTTGAACTATTTTAATTCTCTACCCCCCAACAAGTTTATATTTCTGTTTATTGTGTTAGGATCAGTTCAAACTAATAGTTTTGTTTGTAATAATTGCTATTTATTGAGCACCAACTCTGTGCCAGGTGTTATCTTTATCCTTAACCTTAACAACGATTCTTTAAGTAGTCATTATTGTCCCCATTTACCATATGACAAAACTGAAGGCCAGAAGGATTAAGAATCTTTCCTAGGATCACACAGCTAGTAAAGCCTAAAGCAGATATTAAAACCTGATATGACTGTTTTAATGTGCTAATCCATCTCCCAACAGACCTGTAATAACAATGATAATCATAGTAATAATAAAAATAAACCTATTTTAATCTAATGGCCAAAAAGTTCACAACAGTGATCTTTTAGAGCACTGCAGCTTACTGAACTCAACTAAAAATGTGTGAGATAATCAAGCAATGGCAAACAGGGGCTTTGATGGAATGACTACAGACAGAAATGCTGTAAGGAGCCATAGAAAAGAGCAAAGAGCCATAGCCATGGGACTGGCAAGCCTGCCTCCCTGCCCCTAGAACATTCTTTTTATGAGACCAGCTCTATGGCCTACACATTGGACCAGAGGTCCTCAACCCTTTTGGCACCAGGAAACAGTTTTGTGGAAGACATATTTTTTTCACGAACGAGAAGGGTGGGGAGACAGATTCAGGATGAAACTGTTCCACCTCAGATCATCAGGCATTAGATTCTCATAAGAAGTACACAACCTAGATCCCTCACATGCACAGTTCACAATAGGTTTCCTGCTCCTATGAGAATCTAATGCCGTTGTTAATCTGACAGGAAGTAGAGCTCAGGCAGTAATACTCAGTCACCTGCTGCTCTCCTCCTGCTGTGTGTCTTAATTCTTAACAGGCTACAGGCCAGTACCATTAGGCCACACTCAACTGCAGGATCTGCTTCCAATACTGCTCACAGTCAAAATTTAATATAGTTGTTTATTGTCTAGCATTGCAGCAAAGGCTGCTAATTAACCTCCAATAAACAGTCATTCCTTTTTCCTTAGAGGACTGCCCCACACCCTCCCTTCGACCTTTTTAGTTGGGCATATAACCATATATAATAAAGATCACATTTCTCTGCCTTCTTGGAAGCTTTGGTATAGCAATCTGACTTATTTCTGGACAATGTAATTTAAGTAAACATGTGCTGTGTAGGAACTATTCCAAAATGGGGAATGCAGTGGGTAGCTTATTTACTGCTGCTTCTTTCTCCCTTCTTCCTTCCTTCTTACTTTCTATAGGATAAAATGTATACACGATGATTTAATTTTGAAATGCCATCTTGGATGGGAGATGAACTATTTATGTTGAGGGTGATTTGAGTGACCAGATAGAAGGATCGTGGGTCCCTGATTATCACGGAGCTACCAGCCTTGATCAGAATCCTTCTTTCTAGGTTCATTTAAGTGAGTGATATAGACGAAATGTTTGTATCCCTGCCAAATATCATATGTTGAAATCTAACCCCTAGTGTGATGGTGTTAGAAGGTGGGGCATTTGAGCAGTGATTAGGTCATGAGGCTGGAATTCTCGTGAATGGGATTTATGCCCTTATAAAAGAAACTGTAGAGGGCTCCTGATATGGTTTGAATGCTTGTCCCCTCTAAATCTCATGTTGAAATGTGATCCCCAATGCTAAAGGTAGGGTCTGGTGGGAGGTGTTACAGTCATGGAGGCAGATTCCTCATGAATGATTTGGTGCCCTCCCCATGGTAATGAGTTAGTTCTCACTCTATTAGTTCATACAAGAGTTGGTTGTTTAAAAGAGTCAGCACTTCCTCACCTCTCTCTTGCTCTCTCTCTGGCCATGTGACACACCCACTCCCCTTTTGCCTTCCACCACGAGTAAAAGCTTTCTAAGCCCTCACCATAGGCCAGCACATGCTGGTGCCATGTTTGTACAGCCTGCTGAACTATAAGCCAAGTAACCCTCTTTTATTTATAAATTATCCAGCCTCAGATATTCCTTTATAGCAATGCACACTGGACTAACACAGCTCCCTAACCTCTTCCAGCATGTGAGATTACATCAAGAAGATGGCCATCTATGAATCAGGAACTGAGCCCTCACTAAACATCAAATCTGTTGGCGCCTTGATCTTGGACTTCCAAGCTCCCATAACTGTGAGAAATAAATTTCTGTGGTTTATAAGCCACTTAGTCTATAGTATTCTGTTATCACAGCCTGAATAAGCTAAGACAATGAGAAAGGAACTTCTTTCTTTTTACTTCAAGTATTCTGTCACTCACAGACAAATTTAATTCTAACTGACAAAAATATCAAGTCCAACTTGTAGGTAGCCTCAATCTAATTGTGTATCTTCTGGGTGGAGCTTTGTATTTTTTTTTCAACACTTTTTAAAATTTGAAGTCCTGTCTGTCCCTGGACCCTCTCTCTAAAGTGTGGGCTCTCTATTCTGCCCCTCAATTCCCATTAGGTCTGCTATAATGCCTTTTCAAGACTCCTTTCAGTTTGCTCTTGGTCTAGACTGGAATGTCATCCTCTTAATATATCTCTTGACTACCAATAAACTTCTGGATCCAAAATCTCTTGATGTTTTCCAGATATCTAGAGATGCTAGAAGCTCTACTATCTCTTTGGAGCATGACAGTGCTTTTATGATTATCTGGAGCAAGAAACACAACTTACATGCAGATATCACAGATCCTAAGAATAAAAAGGGTGAAATCAAGTAAGTTACTGAATGACTATCCTTCACTCTTTTTCCGAATTTCTCACCCTGGAAATTATCATTTGGATGTTGATTTTCAATAATGTCTCTATAAGATGCTAAACCAACTATGAGGTATATGAGGGCCCACAGTTCATATAAGACCACCCTCCTTTCTGATATCAATTGCAAGTTTGGGGGATTCCCAAGGTTACCTTCAACTTTTATCATTCACTAGAAAGACTCACAGAACTCAGTGAAAGCTGTTATATTCACGACTACAGTTTATTAAAGGAAAAAAATAGACATTAAAATCAGCCAAAGAAAGGTGTCCATTGGGCAAGGTCCAGAAGAGGTGCCAAACATGGGGCTTCTGTCTTCTACTCATGGAGTCATGAGCACATTACTCTCCTGGCATTGATGTCTGACAACATGCACAAAATATTACCAACCAGGAAAGCTCACTTGAGCCTTAGTGCTCAGAGTTTTTACTGGGGCTCCATCACATACTGTTCACAAGGCTGAAATTTAGTCTCCAGTCCATCTGGAGACAGAATTGATACCACATGATCCAAAACCCCCATTAAAAATCACAGTGTTAGACGATCCAATGGCAAAAACCCCAGGCAAACAAAGGCATTCCTACCAGGCATCATATTCTAAGAATCCAAAGATTACCTCCCAGGAACTGAGTGTAAAGCTCAGACTTCTGTTAGGATAATGTTAAATTCTTCATTACACAGCATTCCTCTTAACTCCCAGGATCCTGGATTTGACATTGACAATTCCGATATTTCACTGGGTACCCTGACACTTCATTTGCTCTGGCAAAACATGTGCTGTACTATGGTTTGTGCTATTTTTGGTATCTGCATCATCATAATGGTGTGTCTAATTTCTATAACCTTCTGAGGACTGGTCTGATACCTCTTTTAAGGAAGTAAGTATGATGGGCAGACCAACCTGACCCAGAGTAGAAATGCTAGAATCTGAGGCAGGGCAGTAGAGAGATGCTTTTGTCCAGGCCTAAAGAAAATAACCCTCAGTTTGAACTAGACTATGATGGAACATGCTGTAAAAGAAGGAAAATCTACATCCCACACCAGCCTTTGATTTACGCATTTTCATATGAAAGCCATTTCATCAGCAGTGTTGAATATGAAGAGATATATAAATATACACATTGACCCAAGCAATAGGAAGTACACTGCAAATGCAGATCTCACTCCTTCTGACAAAGGCAAGGTGACTGAGTGGGCCTATTTCTTTCTGTGACTTCCTGAATCTATGATTTAAATGAAATTGATGCCACAAAATGTTTCATCGCATGTTATAAATAAACTCTCTGGCCTGAAGGACTCAACTTCAAGTTGTACATTTTTATAAAGAATACATTACAGTTTAATGTGGGAGTGGGAGGATCTAATTCAATTCAAGCAGTGATGATTAATTAAAGTTAGTGTGCAAAATTTTTTTATGATCTACAGATATAAAATAAAATTTTATGACTTTGTTACCATATACGCCCCCTCTCTACAGGTAAAGTCACCTGCAATTTCTTCATACAGAAAAAAATGCCAAGGCATAATGCTTATTTGTAATCATGCCTTTGCAGGTAGTTTTGTTTTGTTTTGTTTTGTTTTAACTGCATGGTCTAGAGATGTTGTGAGATGGTTTCTTGGCTTAAGGGCACTTGAATAAAAATGAAGGCTGAAAGCATCAGAAGTATTTGCCTTGTAGAATGGATTACAAAGTCTCAAATGTAGCAATATAATGTAGCTGAGAACCAGGTTATCTATCTGGGTTCTATCTCTGTATATCATCGTGGCCACCCATGTTATCCTCTGAACAACAGCTTCCTCAATTATAAAGTTGAAATAGAACTAATGCTCACATCTTCAGGGATTATAAATATGATATGTTTGTAAAGTGCATCTTAAAACTATAGAGTGACATGAGAATGTTAATTGCTATTATGTGTACTTTTCAGTGAAAATTTATCATCACTTAATAATTCACTATGGACCAAGAGCTGAAGTACAAGCCAGGGATATAAGAGCAACTAAGACATGATCTGTCTCTTTGAGTTCCTCACAATTCAGTATATTTGTGTCTGTAAGTCAGGTGGGGGAAATGGTGTTGAGGGAGGGAGATTCAGAGATTCAGAGAGATTGAGAGAGATGTCCCTCATTCACTTTCCAGCATATAGAAATAACTTGGCAGGACTTAGCAAAGTCCTTGATCATTAAAGATGTTCAATATAAATGTTTATATATTGACCATGTAATGCAGATCCAGAGACAACTCATCTCAAGTTTCCTTAAAGAAGCACAAGACATACTGAATTAACGGTAACAAGACAGGGAGTAAAATCTCACCTGGACAAAATGCATGTGCCCCTCCCCCATGCATGTTTTAGCTTTAATTTTTTTCTCTGTAATTTCTCTAGTTTAGAAAGGGTCAGCTTGTACTAGGGAACCACAAATGGAAACACATGTGACATGATAATATGGAAGTAGAGGGCCAGCTCCTCTCACATCATCCTGGTTTCCATAACCATTCATTCAGATGTCAGTATCAGATCATCAGTATTTAGAGTCAGTTTCTTTGTAAATCTTTTTTTTTTTTTTTTTTTTTTTTTTTTTTTTTTTTTTTTTTTGAGATGGAGTTTCACTCTTGTTGCCCAGGCTGGAGTGCAATGGTACAATCTCTGCCTCCCAGGTTCAAATGATTCTCCTGCCTCAGCCTCCCAAGTAGCTGGGATTATAGGCACATGCCACCATGCCCAGCTAATGTTGTATTTTTACTAGAGATGGATTTCTCCATGTTGGTCAGGCTGGTCTCGAACTCCCAACCTCAGGTGATCGGCCCACCTCAGCCTCCTAAAGTCCTGGGATTACAGGCGTGAACCACTGTGCCTGGCCATAAATCTCTTTTTAAAAGCAGTCACGGCCCAGGCATGGTGGCTCATGCCTATAATCCCAGCACTTTGGGAGGCCAAGGAGGGCAGATCCCCACCTGAGGTTGGGAGTTCGAGACCAGTCCGGCCAACATGGTGAAACTCTGTCTCTACTAAAAATAGAAAAATCAGTCAGGCGTGGTGGCATGCACCTGTAATCCCAGCTACTAGGGAGGCTGAGACAGGAGAATCGCTTGAACCTGGGAGGCGGAGGTTGTGGTGAACTGAGATTAAGCCACTGCACTCCAGCCTGGTCAATAGAGCAAGACTCTGTCACAAAAAAAAAAAAAAAAAAAAAAAGCAGTCACTTCTGAGTTTGAAGGTCCTGGTTAGATCCTTCCAGTCAGGGATTAAACCTGAGAACTGAGAAAAGGTGGAGCTATAAGTCTAGTTTTATTGTTAACGAATTGGAGCATTTTCTGAGCCAGCCTACTCAGTTATAATTAAGCCCTGAGAGGAAAAGCCCTACCAGGTTACAGGGTAACATCACCCTCTTCCAATTTCCTAGCCAACAAGACCACTTTAAGACATAAATACTTTCCTCTGTTTATTACTGGAAAATACATTTTCCTTAGTATGTCCTTCTCCCATTCTTTACCTTCTTCTCCATTTTGAAGATCACCTCAGATATTAACTATTCAACTTATTCTGTATTACATTTTCTCCATACAGAAAAACATACCAAGATATAATGCTTATTTGTAATTATGCCTTTACAGGTTATATATATATATATATATACATATTTTTTTTTTCATATATTCTGCATGGTCTAGCAATGTTGTGAGATAGACTCTTGGCTTGAGGGCACTCACCACCATCTCTTTCTCCCTCCCTTCCCTGACCCAAGGCTGGATCAAAGATTGCTGTCCTGGGCTCCAAGAGTGAACTCTGGTGGTTATCTCAAACAAATTAGAATCTATTCTAACAGTCTATTGACAGGATATCCTAAAAGGCAGGTACCTTTTCTTATGAATCTGTGCGTCTCCAGAGTAGACACAGAGCACAGCAAATATTTGTTGAAAAATGCATGAATGAATAGGGCAGGAACACAGGATATTTATTTACTGTATCTCTTATTCTTTCTATCCCTAGAGTGACTCTAGTTTCTTTAGGACTGTCTTAATTTATGACTATTTACTTGGCACACTTATATATTACCTTTCACTCTCAAAAAATAAATGGGTTTGGATGACAAATTATATAGTCCAACACTATTCATGCCTGAACCTGTTTGTAGGCCCCTTATATCTGGACCCTGAGGTTCTGTCATCCATATATCCAAGTTCCCATATCTAATTCTTAATCATGGGCTGACACAGGACGACGATCTTTTACTTCAGCCAATTCCACTCCTGCTATTTTCCCTCTCTTCCCCTACTCAATTCAAAGGGCCTTGCAAATGTCTTGTCTCCAGATCTGGTGCCCAGGCAGCCAAGCCATGACTAAAGGACACCTGTTTTGAAATCCTAGGCCTCTTTGGACTAGAATTCCTGACAACCAAAATTCAGCTTTTTAATCTCAAAGTAAAGTTACAGGCAGAACAACAACGACTATTTTATACCTTAAGAGGCTTCCTTCTGAATGAAGCAAAGTGGAAGGCACATTTCCATGAAATATAGTCTTAACATTTTTCAAATGATCTTTTTTGCTCTATGGATAAACTAATGAAAAATAATCATAATTCAATGTTAAATATTAGCTGTGAATGACATTTGTGTACATATAGTTCCCTTTTTAAAAAGTTTCAAATTCCAAGCCTCCTCCTTGGCTCTCAAAAAACAAAACAAAACAAAACAAAACAAAAAGCCTGAAATAATTTGTCCACTACAATTACAAATTCTATTTCAAATGACTTAATTACAAAGTCATGGAATATAATGAAAATGACAACTGACTCTAAGTTAGTAACTACGCTTATAATTAACAGAAGACTTTGACAAATGTTTATAGTGCTTTGAAACAGGAGGTCAGGACATCAATTACAGGGGTAACATAAACTCATTTTTCCTATTTATAATTCAAATCCAAATTACCACATATTGTAACATGTGGCAAAAGCCCCAGCTTTTCAAACTTATGCCTGGAGGTCAGGTAATTGTCTCATAGAAGGAAAAAGCAGAAAACCAAGCAGGACAGATGGGAAGTAGGGCACTGTGGGCCAAAAAGCTTCACATATATTCAGAAAATTAGTATTGATTTTCAGAGATGCTCTGGCTGTGTGTTCCCCTAGCCAGCCTTATTTTCTATCATACTTCTCTCCTTTCCTTACCAGCACCCAGTACAAAATAATATGAAGATGCTGATATCTGATGATTGTGGTAGATTGTATTTCTGTTTATGATTGTTAACACCCCTCCATTGTCCTTTCCCTTAGGAAATTATACATTCCTGCCTCATTGATTTGGAGTTTGGCCACGGTATATGCTTTGGTCAGTGGAATATGAGTAGGTATGACATATTTTTTTTTTCGTGAAACTAGGAGAAGTACCATGAGTTTCTGCCACTAATCTTGCTTTTATATGCTGCCATGAGAATCTTAGCTGGAGATTCTTCTATAGAATGGGAAGGCAAGGAAGCGGAGCTGGCCATTACCTAGAGACAAGCTATAGTGGTAACACAAACCTGTAAGTAACATGAGCAAAAAAATAAAGATTTGTAAGTGCTGAAATTTTAAGTATGTTTGTTATCACAGCTGACCAACACATTTATAATGATGATATATAATAGTATTGATGGAGCTTTACAATGTGTCACACACTGTCTTAAGTGCTTTATATGTGTTAAATTATTTAATCCCATTTTACAGATGAGGGAATGGAAGCAAAGAAAGTCAAATAATTTGCACAATATTACATAGTCAGCAGCCAAGCCAGATTTGGAACTTAGACTCTGGCTTCAGAGGCTAAGATCTTACGCTATACCACCTATCTATCAGTAGTATTTCCAAATATTCATATATTCAAATCTCTTTCATATCTCCATGCCTTTCCACATGCTAATCCTTCTGGAATTCCCCTTCAGTCCTTTCTCACTTAGAAAACTCCTATTCATCCTCCATGACCCATCTCAGAGAGTAAATTTCTGTGAGTCTAATTGCTACTTATTCACCCCACCCCACTTCTTGAAGACAGTTGCTTCTTTCTTCTATAATGGCATAACATTTTATAGTTTTGTTGTAACAGTGTTATTACTTTCTGTTGTGCTTGTCTTCCTTTCTAGATGTTGAACTCTTCCAGGGTGAGGAAAATATTTCACTTATTTTTAAATTTCTAGAGTCAATGTGCTTGATACCTAGTCAATGATCAGAAAAAGTGTGATGAGTGACTATTAGAGTTCTAGTGACCCATTCAATTTGTTCCTTAAACCCAAGTAAAAGAAGATGTGGGAATAGGTAAGCATTCTCTTAGTCTACAGTTTTATTTTGTAACTGAGTTCACATTATAAACTATAAAATAGGGAGTTAGCACATTACATCGCCTTCACCTGTAGAACAATTTCTCTAGCATGTGTTGCCCTCCCCTCCCCTATAGGCATCACTAGGAATTCGGCTAACACATAGGTCTCCAAATCCATTTCTTCCCTTTCACATTTATTTGCTGCTCAACCAGATTTTTGGTCAAGCATTATCCTGGGTGTTTCTGTAAGGGTGTTTGGGGATGAGATTAACATTGAAATTAAATCAGTAGACTGAGTAAAGCAGATTGCCCTCCACAATATGGGTGACTCTCATCCAATCAGTTAAAGGCCTGAATAGAACAAACAGCTGACTCTTCTCAAAGTAAAAGAGAATTCTCCTATCTAATAGCCTTCGAACTGGAACATCAGCTCTTGTTACTACTACAGCAGCTTCTGGTCTTTGGACTGGAACTGAGACACTGATTCTGTAGATTTTAGACTTGACAGCCTCTCTTTAATCATGAATTCCAATTCATTATAATAAATCTCTTTATGTATATATCTATATATGTATATGTCTATATATGTATATGTATATACACACCCCATATTGGTTCTGTTTCTCTGGAGAAGTCTGACACTTACAGGAATCAAGTATTTAGGGACCCTCTCATCATCAGCAAAACAATTTGATATCAAAAAAGTACTCACCAAACAACTAGCTCCATATGCAATTGGATGTGTGTATACACATATATTTGTACATATAAGTATATATGTATATAATTACATAAACACATTTTTACAAACATATATTTATATTTAAATAATATCACACACTCAGAAATTTTTTTGAGGTAATTATAATTATCCCTATTTCATGGCTGAAGAAATAAAGCTTAGAAAGGTTTACCTAAGGACAGATAACCAAGACACACAAAACTGGAATCAAAATGGGATCCAAATCCAAATTTACATGACACCCAAGATCTAAGCTGCTAACCACTAAAACGCACTACTGAATATCAGCTTCATTTCGTGGTAGAGAAAATTTATGTGTTGTCCTATCTACATATCCCTCTTTTTTAACCCAGTTTTGCCTGAATTTTGTTTTATATATTAGTCTATCTTGTATGACTTATTTATTGATGAGAATGCCACAATTTAAAATATCCGTTATGTGAGTGTTAGTTATTATTATTCTTAATACTGAATACTTCATGTTCTTATTTCCAATTTATGAGATGACTTAAACAGAATATACAAATGTATTTCTAAATTCTAACACCATTCTCACCAGGCAGGTAAGTAAGCAACTTAATAGAAACATTAGACCATCAAGATATTTCCACACAGTGAAGCAAGCTAATGCATGTCTTGTGAGAGACAAAATACCATTATTACGGAGATACAAACATGGCTAATATTCAAATATAGATAATATAATCACAAATATTAAAAACACACTAAAGGTAAAATATGAATTCATGTATCATTCTTAGACAAAGTCTTTAAAATAAAAAAATTGAAATATGAGAGGATAGAATATTGATTCAAGTTTTTTTTTTTTTTTTTTTTTTTTTTTTTGAGTCATAGTCCTGCTCTGTAGCCCAGGCTGGAGTACAGTGGTGCGACCTCAGCTCACTGCAACCTCCGCCTCCTGGGTTCAAGCAATTCTCCTGCCTCTGCTTCCTGAGTAGCTGGAAATACAGGCACCCACCACCACGCCTAGCTAATTTTTTTGTATTTTTAGTAGAGATGGGTTTTCACCATGTTGGCCAGGCTGGTTTTGAACTCCTGACCTCAAGTGATCCACCCACCTCATTCCCCCAAAGTGCTGGGATTACAAGTGTAAGCCACCACACCTGGCCAGATTAAAGAGATTTTTAGTAACTAGGTTCCATTGCAAAAATTTATCCTTGTGTCCCCACCCAAAAAGTTAACTCTGGTGGACAGAGCACAGACTAAGGAATCAAAATACTTGAGTCATTATTCTGGATATATTATTTAATAATTGAGCAACTTTTGAGGGTAATCTTTAGATCTCAAAAGGCAGACTAGAAATAATAAGGACTCTGAGTGAGACAGATCTCAGTGTGAGCCCAGCTCTGTGACACACCTGCTATATGAGAGTATAAAAGTTAACCACTCTGAGTATGAAGTGCCAGATAAAGATAGTAATGCCCATTTCGAATGAAGTGCTTTCTAGAGTGCCCAACAGAGGGTACCCTTGATAAATATTTGTGCCCCTATCTCCAGACCCTATTTTCCTCACCCAAAGTTCCTTTCTGAGTCTATACTTCTATAATGCCATGATCTGTACCCTACATTCTAGGGTGACTCTACTAAAAAAGTTGCTGAATGGATTCTTCTGGCTATTTCTATCCCACAGTGTGTTTGTAGCTTTTGTTTCTTCTTTAAGCAATTGAGTTTAAAGATAGGTTTTGTCAAATGTTCTCTGCATTCCAAATGTATCTTTGAATTATCAAATAGAAGGTAACCAGCTTCCCAAATACCATTTCTGTGAAGAGAATTGCTGTGATCAGAATGCCTCGTTCACTGAATGCCCTTTCTGATAAAACTAAATTGAAACGGTTTAAGTACTCATTATGGGTTTACTGAGCTCTGCAGTTGATTCCTTCAAGCTACATCTATTGAACGCTTGGATGGCATAAAAATCAGCATTCTAAGAAAAAACACAAACACTTTCAAAACATTCCTTCATCCCTCGTGGTTTCTAGCGTGTCTTTCTAGAGCAATAATATTTTATCGCTGACTCTGAGTCAAGTCACCATTTCCACTTAGTAATAATTTTTATCCTCTTCTTTTCTTCTGCATTTCCACATCCAATTGTTGAAAAATTTGAAAATATTTTTACATTCAATTTTTAAATTAATGTCTGTCATTTTCATGTGAAGAAGACACAAAACACTGTGCAAAAACAAACCATTATCATTTATCCAAAAAATATTTGAGCATCCACAATGTGCCAGGCACTGTTCTAGGTACCAGCGACAGAAAAAAATAAGCAAACAAAATAGACAATATTCCCTGTTCTAACAGGTATATCTTCAAATTGGGGGAGTATATAGTATATCTGGTCTTGAGAAATGTGATGGGGAAAAATAACACAGGATATGGGACAGGAAGTTAGGGTGGCCAGGGAAGGGCTCATAGAGAAGATGACACTAGAGGTAAGACCTAAGTGAGGCAAAGGGCAAGCATGTGCTTGGTGGTTGGGGGGAATAAAAGGGGAGTTGGGGTCTGGCACTTCAAACCAGGGAAACGAGGGTAAAGATCCTCATGTAGAACCATCAGTATGCTTGGTGTATTTGAGAAATGGCAAGGAAGCTGAAACAAGGGGGAGTATGGCTAGAGACAAGGATGGAAGTGTCCAGATACTAAGGAAAACATTTACCAGTCACAAAGACTAACTTCATATGCCAAAGTAGGAGAATGGCAAGCATTGGCTGTGCTCTCCAAATACCAGACTGTCTATATTTTGTTAACTTAAATTGATTTCCAAAGTGAACGCACTACTATCACCTCTGGTGTTCTACTCATCATATATTTACTTATTTACTAATGCATTCATAAAGTCCTTCACTTCTTTTGACAAAGTGTTAGCATCTATGGTGTAAGATATTAGATATGTACGGAAGAACAATATGCTTTCAAATAACACAGTAAAGATTCACCAAACCCCTTTTTCCCCCTACTAAACACACACCTTGACCACATTTCACAGCCTATCCTGTAGTCATTTAGGGTCACCTGACAATATTTTGATCAAATGGCCACCTGACAATATTTTGATCAAATGGACTGTCAGAAGAAGTGATACACTTCATTTTTAGGCTTGGACTTCTAAGTACCTCCTTGGAGATCCTCCATGACCTCTCCTTTCCCTTGCATGCTGGCAGAGAATTGGTGGAGGATTCTGAAACCCTGGGAACTTGAAGAAAGAGTAGCATTGAACTGACAAAGAAAGGTAAGACAAGAGCCTTCCTTGAAGAGAGACCAGCACATACAAAGGCACAGAGGTGCAACTAAACAGGACCTGTTGTAGAAAGAACCAGAAGAAGTTCTTTGGACTGGAGAATAAGGCGAATGGGCATGATGGCAAAATGTATACATAAGGACTGGATTTCAGAGGTCCTGCACACCATCCAAAGAAATGAAGACTTCCTCTTGAATGAGATATAAAGAGAAATAACATGGCTCAGGTCAATTCCCACCTTCCTCTTGATCGCATTTACACCATTCTGAGCCTTCCCTGTCTTCTTCACCACTCACTGTATTTCTCATTAACAAAATGTCCATATTCTCAGAGAGGTTTGTGAACTCTCAGAGGGCAGGCTCTCTCTCTCTCCTTCAAATTTGTTTTTCAGAACATGAAGTGGGCATTCAAACTATTTTTTCACATTTAAAGCAACAAAGCACTCTAGTTATACATGATTTTGATGTAAATCATGAGGAAAAAGAGTAACTTCAGTGATATGTTGCCTCTGCCCAGGGCTGCGGGAGATCAAAGAGCAGGGCGCTTATGATGGGATGCTAGTGTGTCCACCAGAGGCTACAGAACACACAAGTGGTGTCGATTTCACAACAGGCTCACCACAATGTTCAATTCTGTGTCTATTGCCTCTGGTGGCATAATATAATAATTCAAACAACAATACAAACCACTATTGATTGAACATGTGTTGTTTTACATAAATTGTCGCTAATCACAATACGTCTCCATTTACAGATGAGGAAACAGCTTCCAAGAGTTTAATGTCACACAATGACTGAGTGGGTAGAGCCAAGATTTGAACTTAGTCCTGTCTGATTCAAAGCCCCTGTTCTTTCCATCATATCGCTCCCACCCCTAATATTGCTGTGGACTCATAGTCCAAAGCACCATTTGTTTTGACACTTGTATTTTATCTTAAAAATTCCTATGAACGAAGTATTCTTATTAACATCAGAGTAGATACCTTTTTGTACTTATTAGTTTCATGTTTTGAATTAATTACCATAAGAAAAAAAATTACAAATTTACAACCTCTTGCAGCAGCAAGTATTTAAAAACATAGTGCATACCCTGTGGGGTAAGAAGACAAGGGTTACATCCGGCAGCCTTGTCACCCTCTTTCCACACTTCTGGGATTTACCGAGTACAATAATTTTTTTTTTTTTTTTGAGACAAAGTCTCACTCTGTCACCCAGATTGGAGTGCAGTGGTGAGATCACAGCTCACTGCAGCCTGCCTTGACCTCCCTTGCTCAATCAATCCTCCTATCTCAGCCTTCTGAGTAGCTGTGACTATAGGTACATGCCACCATGCCTGGCTTATTTTTTTAAATTTTTTTGTAGAGACAGGGTCTCACTGTGTTGCCTAAACCAGTCTTGAACTCCTGGGCTCAGGCGATCATCTCATCTAGGCCTACCAAAGTGCTGGAATTACAAGTGTGAGCCATTGTACCTGGCCTTACAGTACTACTCTTGACCCCAGAGCAGCAGTTCCTCTGAAGACTTTACAACTGTATAAACGTCCTACAGCTGGAAGAGCAAGATGACAGTAGGGGGAGGAGATTAGTTGTACAGCCTTCTGTTCTGGGAACCTGCTGTAAAATAAACAGTGCTGAAAATTCCTGTTCCTGTTAAACAGAATGACTTCCATGTTGGCTATTGCCCATGTGCATGTGCTCTCAGCAGAGAAAAAGAGACAAAATAAAAAGTGACTTGTGCAGAAAATTCTGGAATAATTAGAAATTCTTTTGCAGGAAGTCTGGCAAGTTTCGCCACTTTTAATGACTGGTATGGACTTCTCTTGGTTTAATCTTGGCTTCTGAAAATTCGTCTGAGTCAGTCACTACTCAGAACAGACTGAAAAGTGATTATAGGAACTAAGTAAAGGACAGCTGGCTCCCAGTAAATTTGTGAAATGAGATTTTTTGGTTTTGAGGTTTTTGTTTTGTTTTGTCTTCCTCTTGTATTTGCATTTCTGTGTTCCCTGGATGGAAGGCAAGCTTCAGAGGCAGAGACTTAAGACTATATAAGTATCTAGCTCTGTGAGCTTGGACAAGTCTATCAGTTATCCAGAACCTCACTTGAACAGTCCTCATTTTTAAGCAAACATTTATTGTGCACTAATTGTATTCTAGACCTCGCTCCAAATGTTGGTGATATAATGGAACAAATCATAGTTCCAACCTTAAGTAAACTCATGGAAACATAACTAATAGTGTAAAAAATGCTTTAGTAAGACTAAACGGAGGATGCTAGTCACCCAAAGTGGGTGTCTAGTCTATTTCTGTCCTTCAGAAGAACAGAAAGCTTCTTCAAGAGAGATCCAACTCTGCCTAAACCTAAATGATGAGTTGGAATGAGTCACATGACATATCTATGTATTGAGAAGGTAGGGTACGTAGAAGCATATCTCAGGCAAAGAGAACATCAAATGACACAGGTACAGAGACAGAGAGAGAGATCTGGTAGATAAATTTAAAATAAAGCATATACAGAAAGTCTGGAAACCTAACATATTTTTAATAGAGAAGTTGTCTTAAGCAAGCCTCAGCCTTACAATAAGTTTAAGTCTAATATTCACTCATTTCCATCCATCCATTCATTGTATAGAAACTATTCCAGCTGCTAGCATTATAAACATGAAGAAGTCATAAAATAGGTAAGTGAAAATTGATAGACAGGACTTCTAGAAAAGCGCCTTAAAATGGAGACAGACACCTGAGGCACTCCTTTTGCCTTTCCCTCTCATTCTTCCCTGTTACCAGGAATACAGGTCTGATAGTTAAAGTTTTAGCAGCTCTCTTGGGCCTTGACGTGATCCTGGTGTATTAGTCTGTTCTTGCACTACTATGAAGAAATACCTAAGACTTGGTAATTTATAAACAAAAAAAAGGCTTAATTGGCTCAGGGTTCCACAGGCTATCCAGGAAGCATGGCAGCATCAGCATCTGGGAAGGCCTCAGGGAGCTTTTACTCATGGCAGAAAGCAAAGCAGGAACAGTTATGTTACATGGAAAGAGCAGGACACGGTGTGTTGGGGGGTAGGTGCCATACACTTTCAAATAACCAGACTTAACGAGAACTCACTCACTGTCATAAAAATAGCACCAAGGGGGAAATTGACCCCCATGACCCACTCACCTCCCACCAGGCCCCACCTCCAACATTAGGATTACAATTTGACATGACATTTGGGCAGGGACACAGATCCAAACTGTATCACCTGGACATGGAATGCACAAGCTAGGATAATAGACAGGGAGGAAGAAGGAGCCTGACAATCATGGAGCTGCCTTCCTCTAAATGTATTTTACATAAGAGAGAAATAAATATTGCTAGGCTACTATTATTTGAGGTTTAAATTATATGCAACAGAATCCACTTTCCAACCAATTTAGAGAGGTAGCATGGTGTAGATTAAGAAAGATTATAGACTTTGGATACAGACCTGAATTTGAATCCTGGCTTTGTCAAAAATAAGCTGTTTCCTCCTACCAAAATGAGACTGATATACAGAGGGTGGGTAAGGGGCTTATAGATATTATAAATAAGTGCCTACCATATAGCATATGTGTGATATTATTATCTGGATTATCTGGATTAGGTGGAAAGTTAAAAAAAAAGTCTACAAACAAAACATCCAAAAGCCCTAGAATCTAAAAAAAAAAAAAAAAATTAAAATAAATAAATCAATCAATCACTAATGTAGTGAAGACTGTGACAAAAATAAGAATTTTCCGTGGAAGAATTAGAAGAAAATTTGAACCAAGATGATAAAAAATTAATGAATTAGGTACATTTCAAATTAAATGTATCTCCTTAACATCAGAGTCTGCAAGATATTTAAAAGGATAACTTATAGGGACTTCCTCATCTATTATCCTATACCTGTCAACTACTCAAAGTCATGCTACCTGCAACTTACTCACAACAACTCAGCACTTCAGTACAGGGACAGCAAACAAATGCAAATGCTGGCTTGCTGTCTTCTGAATAGGAGTAACAGCTTTCATATGCTTTCAGACTTAATTAACTTTGGCCTTAGGCCCAGACCCTGAATCATCAGTTTATAAGAGGTGCAGAATAATGGCACAAAACTCACATAATGTAGGGGTAACTCTTAGAAAAACTTTTCTAGAACTGAAAGACAAAAATAGAATTGGGCACAGTAGTGAAAGCAACATAGTGATGAGTGTCCTTCTAAATTTGTCCATCTTTCTGAATTATTTTTCATGAAGACAACTATGCATTCATGTTGCTACTGTATTCAACAGTAAATTCTACTAAGAAAATATGTGTGACTCCAGGTTGATTTTTAATTGGTAATAGCTCCTCACACAGTCTACTTGATTAAAAATCTCAAATCCAATATGTCACCAAGAGAAGACTTTTTACTTCCTTGAGTAGTCATCATCATTGTGATACTACATGAATGAGCAGAGTATAATTAATTAAATAAGTATTTATTGAGCCTTACTAAGTAACAGGCACTGTGGTAGCTTATCCTGGCTTCTAAATTAGTGATCCTCTATCCTGCTAACTGGAGACTCATATACTTCTTCAATCTCCCATTCAAACCTTAGCTCCTTATTAACTTATAGAACTGGATATCTCTGGACAATATTTTACACAAAACAAAACTGAACTTCAATCATCATGGCATCTATTGACCACTGTGACATGTTCTATCACTTTAGTTGAGTATACAAGATTATTAGGAATAATACAAATTTATTTATAACCTCTCATTGACCTCCTTTTAGTTTTTGACTATAGGTACAATAGTCAGGAGTTAAGCAGCATGACCATAATATGTGATGTATGTGTCCATAAATATGTACCTACTACTTTTGCGTGTGTTCACACGCATATATGTGTCTTCATGTCTTCACCTTCCTTACATGGGCTCATCTTTAATGTCTAAAATCTATTACTTCAGCCTCCATCTCACCAAGTCTTCCCATTTGTTAATGACTTTTTCCCACAAGACAGTTGAAATTAATTTTCCTGTCACCAACTTTGTATTTGTGGGAAAATCCTGGATTTATGGAGTTTCCCTAACAGAGAACTTTTCATTGACTCCTATTCCATAAACCTAGTATACAGCATCTGCCTCTCTTTCTTTATTTGCATCAAGTTGCAACTGCAGGCCTGAAATAAACCTGGCAAGCCAGGTAGGGAATCTGCGATCCAGTCCAACCCTGCGGCCCCCTCTATCCAGAGTGTTGATTCTGCTGTCTTGATTTTCAGCACCTGTTTGGATTCTTGTTCTTAACAGAACATCTATGGGTTCCACTGCTTTAACAAAACTCATCATGGAAATAGCCTCTTCAGATAAAAACCTAAAATAAATTAGGAAAGAGAAACCATAAATATAGCAGTGGCTCTAAGAAGCAGAGCCGCTTCTCTCCTGGGAAGTTGCCATTACTGTTAGGGAATAATGTCAGAGGCTCTGGGAAGGCTCTCCATGCAAAAACCTTTCTCAGGGATTCGAAGATATTTTTAACAAATAAGATGAAGTATAAAATTTCACAAGTGGAATTCAGCCTTAAAACTCCAGAGAAACTGAGATTGCTTGTTACAGCTCATAAACCCTAGTGGCTCCTGGGCTATGTTTTGTTTGCTCTAGTTTACCTCCACCCAGTGAATGCATTTTCTGGTTCACATAGCACCCGTTGCCTGACACATGTTCACAATGCTTATTTCTAGCAACTGCCTACACCCTAGTTGAAATTCACTAGATAACTGACATTAGACGGGACGATATTTTAGCCTTCCTTTTTGGTAGCTATGCAATCCTAGCCCATTGTCTCACTTCTCATCCCTTTTACACCAAGGAGGACTGAATTACTAGGTTCTGGATGATGGCCATTTGTCCAGGTTTCCCAACTGAGAGTAATTAATTGCCAAAGGATTTATGCACAGGGACTCTGGCCTCTTTCTCCTCCCTTCTCCACTTAAATCAGTAGGAGGTAGTTTCCTGGATATGTGTGCCTTCTCTGGGTACCCATACTGGCCCTTGAGTGGGTTTTTTCTCTATCCAGATAGAGTAATAGCTACATAGCAGAAAGGCAGTAGATCTACTTGAATCTCATATAAGAGCTACATATTCCAGTCTAGTCTGACCTTTACTAGTAACAAGGGTGGTACTATCATTCTCCTGCTGACTTGCTTCTCAACTGATACAGTTTCCAGAATAAATATGAGAGCTATTTATTAAGCACAACAAATAATATATATATGAGCTTTACCAAGGAGAATAATTTGATGATGGGTTGGCTGTTTGTGTATAAGAAAAGAAGGCCATCCTGGATGTGGAGAATACTTCAGATAGAAAGTCTGGAAACCTGAAGGAAAACATTAACATTATAATTAGTCAGTTCTTTCTTTTTCCCCTTTGCTTTGGCTTTTAAGAGAACCTATATTTCCAATGATTTTAAAAATAAAAGTTCTTAAAATGTCTGTATGGGTAAGAAAACTGAAGCCCAGAAAGGTTAGATGTCTTTCCAAAGATCATATGGCACAGCTATGATTGGGATCTGAGGTCCTTTATCACACACCCTTTAATCAACATCTACTAATAAAGGGAAAGTAAGAAAAACACCAATGGTAACAACATTTAAAGTGGTTTATCCATATAGAGCAGTTCTGCCAGACATTCTTCTAGGTGCCTTGAAATATTAACTAATTCATAAAATAGTTTATGTGAAGCAACGTGTACCTGATTCTGTACTACCTGTGGCAAATACAGGCATAAACAACAGAAGTGGCTCTTGTCTTTACATTCTAGTAGAGGTGAGAGCCATCAATATAATATATTGATTAGCAAATCATTACTTAATTATACTGTAATATGTGCTCAAAGAAATATAGACTTACATGACAGATTGTAATAAAAGGCCTGATACTTGAAGTGTAGGAGTAAATTAGGATGGGGAAAAAGCAGGAAAAGATGTTCCAGGCAGATGGAACAAGTGAGAAAAGCCTGCAGCAGAAAAGGGCCTTTTCAAAAGCGTGGGGTATCATTGGTGACTGGAGATAACGATGGAGAGGTGGGACTGGGACAGATCATGAAGGGCCCTAGAGGTCATAAAAAGAATTTGGGGTTTTATCCCAAGAGTAACAGACATCCATTGAAAGAGATATGTGAATAATTTGACAATACAAAGAAGAAAAATGTAGGTGCGTGACTAAATTTTCGGGGATGGAAATCAACAATCTTGGTTACGGCATTCATTAAAGTAGATTGTATGAAGGTGGGACAATGAATCTGCCTAACTTCCTTTTGATTCGTATCAGTCATTCCGGGTATCCCCAAGATAAGTGCATTTCAGGATATTCCAGTAGCTTCACTTATACCTGTTTATGAGAAAAGTTTAAACTTCATAGTCTGGAAACTTCCTGCTGATTATAAAGGATTTTGAGAGTTATTACCTAAATCCTGTGGCTGCTTGTAAATCAGTGAAGACATCATTATAAGAAATAGTAGGGAAAAAAACCATATTTCTCTAGTGACCATACTGGAACAAAAATCTCTTATTACCTAGAAATGAGAACTACTTACAAATCCTTCCTTATAAGAATAGCCCTGCACAGAATCATTCTAACTTGACACAGATCATATTTTTACAAAACACTATATCAGTTCAACCACTAAAAATGTTGCTGAGTATAGTGGCTTATGCCTGGAATCCTAGCAGTTTGGGAGGTTGAGCTGGGAAGATCACTTGAGGCCAAGAGCTAGAGACCAGCTTGATCAGCATAGCTGATCTCTGCAAAAAAAGAAATAATAATAATAATAAAAGTTAGCTGGGTGCAGTAGCATGCACTCATGGTTCTAGCTATTCAGTAGGCTTAGGCAGGAGGATTTAGTGCAGGAGTTTTCCATTGCAGTGAACTATGACAGCCCTACTGCACTCCAACTTGGGAGAAAGAGTGAGACCCTGTCTCAAAAATAATAGTATTGTCTACTAACTCAAAATGCATGAGTAAATTGCATATAGAACAATATTAATCTAATATTCATACAAAGCAAAATTCTTCAGAGACTGAAGGAAGTCCAAGTCTGCAGAATGCCATTAAGTATCAAGGCAATTAATGAGTTTCAAAAGCTCACTTGTAAAAAATTGCATCCCTGAAGATTCATTAAAAGAGTCTATGGAAAAGCAGCTTCTCTCACCCAATCACTTCTTCCTCCATCTACAACCAGATGGTGAGAGCTAACCTAGGCCTCCATAGCGGCTTTTCTGTTCCTTTCTCTCAGACTATGGACAATGCCATCTGTTCCCAGGGTTTTGTGAATCATATGTAAACTAATGACACACACTTCTTTTCTGTTTAGCCTTAACTTTTTTCACTGGATGTTTTGCTTATCATCAAAAGCAACAGCAGTCCATCTGTTTTCAGTCTAATACACCCTTGAGTTAACACAGGGTTAGCACACCAGGGAGACAACATACGGATCTCATTCCGCCATTAAGGAAGTAGTATATGGAGGTGAATAAGAGCATGGAATTTGGGGTCAAACAGATCTGAATTTACAGTCAAGTCCTGCCACTTAACTGTAATGTAAGTTTTGACAAATTCTTTCATTCTAGGAGCTTGTCTATACTGATGAATGAGGCTAGGAACAATCTCACATAACTATATGAAGCTTAACTAAGATCACTCACTTGAAAAGATGCCTGGCACATAATGATCACTGAAAAGTTTGTAGCTTCTATCAACATCATCGCTCAACAGCTAGCCAGCTTCTCATTTGTAAATATATATTTATACCCTGATTAAATATATTGTATGTGTGGTAGAAGAAGGTAGTATAGTGGAATGTCTTTTGAACTAGAAATGAACAGAAATTGAGTCTAGTTCCTTTTCCTGTCCTCATAGCCATGTGACTTAGGTAATTTATTTAAATTTCTAAATCTCAGATTTTTAATTTGTGATATAGCAGTAATACTTTTTGCACAAGTTTGGAGTGCTAAACAAGATAATGTATGGCTATGTAAAGTATGATTCTACATAAAAAAGTTCCTAGTTGAGTCAGCATTTAGGATAAGTAACATTTATTCTCATAGAAATTTTGTTACAAATGGCTGTTAAGTTCAAGTGACAGCCCACAGCAATGTATTCATCTTAAGCATAGCTTAAACACAATGTATTTGAAATAAAAAATAATACAAAATAACAGCAATGACTCCAATAATAGTTGCTAAATAAAAGACAAAAAAAACAATGTGGCTGTACAAAAAATATTTTGTCTCAGGTGCTGATGCTGGAGAAAATATAATAATAGATATCTGCAGAATATAATGATTGATGTCTGCAAAGAAAATATAATGAAATATTTCACGTTTCAATGGAAACATGAAAGTTCGATGTCAATATATAGAGATTTTCAGGAATGTTTGCAAATGATGACAGATTCCAGTTGAGGTTTTACAAAAATGTTTGGAGAGTTGCTTTTTCTTTCTCAAAGTTTTAGGGTTCAAAATGAAAGAACATTAAGATTTTCCTGAGATAATGAATGAAAATAAAATAAACCAAGAAAGAAATAAGAGGGCAAGAAAGAATATGGATTTTCATGTGAAGGAGGGTTACTTCAGGAAGAATCTCAAGAGTTATGATCAGTGATACAGGATTAGGAGGTAAAGAAGAAAGAAAAAATAAGTTGCCTATAATAGTTACCATTTATTGAGAGTTTACTATATGTCAAAGTCTGTTCTAAATGCTTCGTATATATTAAAGTCATTTAGTCTTCACACTTCGTCTATGAACTAGTGCGATTGTGAGCCTTATTTTATAGATTAAGAAACTGAGATGCAGTTATAAATATACTAAGTTGTAGAACCAGGATTGGAATTCAGGCAGTCTGGATCCAGACCCCAGACTCTTATGAAAAAGAATAAATATTGGGTTTGGGACAATTTATTCATGTAACAATATTTAATATCAGAGAGTATATACAGATGACTATTACAGCCACACTTTCTGTATTATTGGAGCTTACAATTTAGCTCTCGTACTGAGCCAACAGGTAGTGCTCTTCATGAGCATAGTTTGGTCATCCAGTAATACTAGGTTATCAGGTTTCCAAATAAGCAATGTTAGAGCCATTTCCAACTCTTCACTTCTTTATACATGATAGTGACATCTTTCAGTGTCCCTTAGTCTCTCTCTCTTCCAGCATATGGTCTTTGCCTCTGTTCAAACCATAGTCAACCTCCTTCCTCCTCCTCAACAGACTTCTTCTAGGCAGAACACTCCAATCATCTTCAAAGCTGTTTCTTGAAGCTGTTTTCACCAGTTATGTCTATCCCTTTTACCCTGTCACAACTCTGCTTCTTGCTGAACAAAAATCTAGGCTACAAAAAGAGTATGACAATTTGCCTATTGCACCAGTATCAGTATGAAGATAAGGGCCACCCCTCTTAAGGGCAATTATTGCCCCTTGGACTAACCAACACCCTGCCTCCTCACTTCCTCATAATTCCAAGGTGAATCTACCTATCCTTACATGCTGGTCCTCTCAGAAAGGATACTATTCTATTATTCAAACTAATCTTGAAATCCAGGAAATCATTTCTACTGGGGTGTGAGAGCTTGGCATTTCTTCACTTAAAACCTTTCCCAAATATTTGTCTAAAAATTTAGCTAATCTGACGGGCTTGAAATAAACTTTTGCTTTGCAGCCTGACATATTTAGATTCAAATTTTTGCTCTTCTACTTCCTAGCTGCGTGTCTTTGGACAAAGGTAGCCTCTCCATAGAGCAGAAGCAAATACCATAGCTTGTACTGCTGGTTTGAGAATAAAAGGAAATGTTAACACTGTCTTTGCATGTATTGTTGTCTTTTCAGGTCAGTTGTCTTCTAGCAGTTTTATACATAATTCTTAGTTACTAACTTTTTAAATGCTAGAACCCAAGTTGAGTACACAGAGAAAAGTAGATTCTTTCACCTTCTAATCAATGCTTTGGATCATATAACAGTATTTCCCTCATTAATTTACTCAACAAACATTTATCAAGCATCAACTATGTGCCAGGCATTAGTCAGGACACTGGGATGCAGTGGCCAACAAGATCCATAAATATCTATTAGAACAGCACTGCATATCAAATTATATGACTTCATTGAAATGAGTTCTTTTCTATTTATTTCACACAGTTGCTAAACCTCTATTTTCTTTAAATGTAAAAGTCAATTTGAGAAATGTATTCAATAATCATATAGGAAAGCAGTGACTTACTGTCCTGAGGACCACTTCAAACTAATCACTTCTCTTCACAATCCTTCATTCCCCTGATATGGGGGTATAAGTGTTACCAAAGAATATGTGCCCATCTCTATGCTAAGTGATTTATCTTATTTCATTTTTATTTCTCTGTAAAGTAGACAATTTAAAGATGGACAACCTGAAGTTCAAAAAGCTTAGGTACTTGAAGAAGGCCACAAATCTACTAACCCAGATCAATCTAGCTGGTTGAGGAACTGTTGGTTTGTAATTTCAAATGTGTAATATACATTAGGAAGTGGGGGGTACCGGTTTCAGTATTTGAACATGCAGCTTTATGCTCACAATGTGTGGTTCCAAGGTCTCTTAATGGCAGAATAAAACTTCAGAACACAGAGAAGAGAACATGCTGGCTCTTCCAACCATCAGTTTTACATGCTTTCAATTAATGCTTGATCTCTGCAGGTGGGAATCTGCAGATGAGACAATCCATCTGCAGTCAGTAATCACTCCATTTCACTGTCTTGAACTCCTGGCTAGTAAGGGCAATTAAAGTCACGCCCCTGCTGAGATTCAGACTCAGTGATTGTTGCTGCTCACTTGCCAGAAAAAGCAAGAACCAATGTGGAAAAATTGAACCTTATTGAAAAAAAAAAAAAACAAACCCTCTTTTCCTTGCTGACTTTTAGGCCTGACTTTGATGCAGAACATTTAAGAAATATTGCTATTATAGTATCTGCTTCTAGTGAGGGCTTCAGGCTGCTTGTACTCATAGCAGAAGATGAAGGGGAGCTGGCATATACAGAGATCACATGGTGATAGAGGAAGCAAGATAGAAGGGAGGGAGGTGCCAGGCTCTTTTTAACAACCAGTTCTTATGGGAAGTAACAAAGTGAGAATCTACTTATCCGGCTACCCACCCCAGGGAAGACATATGTTTATTCAGGAGTGATCCACCTCCATTACCCAAACACCTCGCATTAAGCCCCACCTCCAACACTGGTAATCAAATTTCAACATGAGATTTGAAGGAGTCAAACAAACCAAATTATAGCACAGTCCCAACATAGTCACTGTCTGGCTATGTGATACTGAGTAACTCAGTGACCCTCTTTGAAAGCTGTAAGAACAATGAGGATAATGATACCTGATCTACGGACTTCAGAGAACTGTTGTGAGGGCTAAATGAAATTATCATGGAAAAGAGCTTTGAAACACTACCACACAAAATGCAAAGGCAAGGAATATTTTGGTTCTCTCTCAACACAGGCTTTGTGTGGTAGCTGGCAAGGGAAGGGTCCTAAAGAGGTGCCATGGAGAGTGGGGAGCCTGGTGCTCCTCCACGGCTTTCCTCCTGTGGTTAGTACTAACAATCAGATGTGGTTGCTGAATAGAGCTGAAGGCTAACAGCTCTGGGTGAAGATCTTTCAAAGTTCTGCCACTGGAGGAAAAAGCCAACCTCCTTGACCCACAGGTCTCTCAGTCCCCGTGACTAGGGCCTTGAGATGAGGCCCCAAAGACTCAGCCCCAGCTCAGTTTTAGGATTAATCTAATCTCACACAGAGGACTCTAGGAAGCCTTTACTCAGTGACTTGGTGGCACAGATGTCAAACTACCAGCTGCTCTATTGCCTCTATTGCTCTGATCTCACACCCTTCTTCTTGTAGGTCAGAGGAGTAGTGAGAAGAGGGTATGGGCTTCAGAATCCTATGAACATGGATTCCAATACTAGATCTATCACTGGTTTGGTTTTAAATAAACAGGCCAAATTTCTGAGCCTCAGTTTTCTCTTTATCACAATGCAGATATAAATAGCTACTGAAGACCAAATTAGTTTACAGAATTTGTGGTGGGGTCTCTGAGTATATTTGAGTAATGTTTATAATGACTTAAATATACTGGTCTGAATGATGAGTGTAAGTTATCCAAGAAAAGGGAAAGGAAGGGCATTTCTGGAAGAAGGAAGATTTTGTGAGCACATGAAGCAGACATGAGTCCTTATGGTATGGTGACTGAAAAGAAAGACATGTTAAATAATCAAGTTTAATATGTGTTGTGACCAACTAAGAGAATTCAAATGAATTTTAGGTTCTCCTTGGTTTTCTTAGCACTATCTCCATTCTCCAGACTTACTCTCCTATGCCTGTGGGTTGATGTTTCTTAAACAGAGATTCCCTGCCAGGTATTGCAGGGAATCTTGCCTGTATGTACCTGTAAATTCTTCACTGCTTTAGAAATAAGCATTGGGAGAAAAGCTTAACAATCATAGTCCAAATATTTGACTTCAACCTAAGAATTGCAAAACCAAGTACTATAAGTTTTCAGAAGAAACAACTGCCCTTGCCATAATAGTTGCTGAAAATACCAGCCTCCAAGAAACAGGGATTAACGAAAAGCCTTCTACACAAAGTTCATCAGCCTCCAAATGACACAACCACTGAAGGATTTTGAGACTCGCAGATGAGCACATGCAGCTGGTAGGAAATGGGCTGAAGTCGCAGCACCATGCCATTATCTGCAGGTGCACTGAAAACACCAATTAAGCCTGGAGACAGGGTGTTTAGGTGGAAGGATGGGTTTTGAGAAGCAATTTCATTGTGAAACAAAGTTCCACAATGTCCTATTGCTGAATCCAGAAAAAAGGAAGAGGCCCTTAATGCAAATAAGAAAGCTCTTGACTTTGTTTTCCACAGTGCAAAACATCCCAGTTATAAATGTTGACTTATTTTTAGAGTCAGGTTTCAGAAAACATCTATACCAACAAAATCAGGAACAAAGCATCTTGAATTTACAAATTTCAAATAGAAAACATCTGATTTAGCTTGCATGAATGTAGCTTTTCAATCCCCTAAGCAATTTGTTTCATGTTGAGATTGCCTCATGAATAAAAAATGTCCTGGAAAAGTTGGTTTTGTTACATCTCAGATATTTAATCAGGCATCAGGCATAGGATAGATGCAATGTGTATTTATTTTCTACTTTGGCTACAATATCAAGGACTGAAAAAATGTATTGAAAGATCTGAAATGACAAGCTGAGTAGTAGGAGATAATTCCCCTGTGGCATTTAGAAGGTATATTTTTCCTTTTGTCTTTCCTTGAGTGCTAATTTTATTCTTGGTATCATCTGCACCCAGCTTGCTCCCCTTGCACCATCATCTCTGTGGCCAATGTCTTGACTTCCTTTATACAACTTTCTTTTTCTTGTTCACACTCCAGAAATTGAGTTTCTAAGCCTCTCCACTCCATTTACTAATATACAGGGTGTCCAGGGCCTGTTAAACAGTACGTCACAGAACATATTTGTTGATGGGCTACCTATGAAAGCAGCATCAACTCTATGGGTATCCTTCTCTAGAGTTCAGTTTGTATGTGGTGCACTGAAGGTAACCTGAACATGTGGGTCAGATCTGGTTTCAAATCCCAACTCAGTCACTTACAAAGCCATGTGACCTCTGACCAGATCCTTGAAGTACCTTCTCTGAGCCTACTTTCTCTTCTGTAAAGTGGGAATAACAATACCCACCTCTCAGAATTGTTGTAAAATTTCCATGAAACCAAATAAATAAATCACTATATGCAAGGCCTGGCATATAATCGTATTTTCTGTTTAATGTGAATTATTACTGCAATCTAATAACTCATGGTTACTTTTCTTGCTTCCACTTAACGTAATTATAATGTATTCCCAGATACAGAATTAAGTGGAATACAGTGTTTGACTTTGAGAATTTCAGTGAATGATTCTAGAGGAAGAACATATAAGATTTTGACATTATTAAGGTGAGTAGCGCTCTTTTATTATTTGCAATTCATCTCTTTTTGATTCTTACTTAGACAGTATCTGTTTGCATTCTCACAATAACCTCTTAAGGGAATTACAAGCATCCAGGCATTCCTATTTAAGAGACACAGAAACTAAGTTCCAGAGAAAAGAAGTGAGTTGTCCAAGGTTACAGAGCTGGTTTGAAGCAGAGCCAGGGCTATAATTCCAGTTTTCTGACAACCTATCCACCATACCATCCAACTTCAGTTTTAGGAGCTCCAATATCCTGTGAGTTCCTAGAAAGCTGGCCTTTCCATATTTGTGTCCTCAATGCCTAGCCAAGTTCCTGGCACACAGGAAATAGTCAACAAATCTTTGATGAGTGAATAAGTGTTCTGCCTGGAAGCATTAATAAGAACCACAGTCAGTCCTAAATACAGAATCTAGACATGATCCCAGGATTATTGGGCAAGAAGTTCCACTGCCACATCAGTAGTTTCACAGAGCAAGAGCAAGCTGAATCAGGTACAGCCTATCTCCCAGATCCAATAGGTAATCAGTTCCTTCTAGTCTTCTCATACATATATTACCCATTCTTTTCCTGCAGCTCACTCCTGTTCTAATGAGCTTGAGCTAGAGATTTATTTATCTGCCAGAGGACTATTCCAAATATACGAGTCACAGCATGAGAACATCAGAAACATAGCAGAATTTCCAAAAATGAAAATATATTTCAAAGTCATATTCTGCTCTGTATTTTCTGTATCCTTTTTTTTTTTTTTTGAGATGGAGTCTCGCTCTGTCGCCCAGGCTGGAGTGCAGCGGCGCGATCTCGGCTCACTGCAAGCTCCGCCCCCTGGGTTCACGTCATTCTCCTGCCTCAGCCTCCCGAGCAGCTGGGACCACAGACTAATTTTTTGTATTTTTTAGTAGAGACGAGGTTTCACCGTATTAGCCAAGATGGTCTCGATCTCTTGACCTCGTGATCCGCCCGCCTCGGCCTCCCAAAGTGCTGGGATTACAGGCGTGAGCCACCGCGCCCCGCCTATTTTCTGTATTCTTTAGGCCAGCAGCAGTTCTGATGCTTCAAGCCTCTTCACTCATTTACACGATCTAAAGCACTGAACAGAGATCTTCCTTTAAGAGCAGTACCTAGTGAGTCAATCGTTTTCATGAACAGGACATTTGGCTCGAGCCAGACAGCATATGGATAGGCACTCAGTCAACCTCCTGACTGTAGCTCTGCCTGCTTGCCTAAGGTCAGACATGAAATGCTGCCTGAGAGTGCAGTTCTCCATAAGAGGCTGTCAAATCCATGTCTCTTGAGGTAAAGGACTTTGTCCAAAGACCCAGCATGGTTCTTTCTGAATCATTTTTTAATACACAACTTCCTTGTTAACATCAATTTATGGCATGCAGAAGGCAACCTTTCTACAATGCTTCGTGTCTGGAGATCTAAAATAACAAATTACCCAGAATCCAAACAACAACCTGGATTTGGTTTTGTTTCTCATATTTCAGGACTTCTAAACTAATCTGTTCTTATATTAAATACTACTCAATGACATCTCATGGTTCTCTCCAATCCCTAAAGTTACATGGTATTAAAATCCTGAAAAACTAAGTGATTAGGCAATTGAACTATATTTTATTTCACCTTGTAACCAAATTCTTTCAACTGGCCTTGAGGTTTTTTTGTTTTTTTTTTATGCTATACACCATGTAACATATAATAGCCTTAAAACATTCATCCATAAGAATTCTAACAGTCGATAGTGACTGCCTAACACTCATAAAGAAATCACACTCCTTACTTTGTTGCATTCAAGAAAGAGACTTGTGGTTGGGGGGTGGCGCAGAAAAAAAGAAGAAAGCCAAGGCATTTTTCTCCATGTTTCTGCTTCCTGTGATAATTCCAACAGCAGTGGCACCTCCTCCTTGGCTCCTACTCTGCTGAACAGGCCTGCAGTGGTTCCAGCTTCCTGTGGTTGATTCTGGCCCTAAGTTCCTTCCTTTAGTCCTTCAGTTTAGGAGTGGGCATGTTTTCCTGCTGTGGTTAATCTGTAGATTGCCTTGCCATCTTCTGTTTGTTTCTAGGCTCTTTCATGGATTATGCAACTTACTGTTTTATGATGTGCCTTTTATTTCAAATACTTAGAAGGACTTCTGTTTTCCTAGTTGGACCCTGTTACATGCTCTATTTCATTTTTCTTTGCCTTCCACAAAACACTGTGTGAAATATTAAATAAGAATCAGACACACTTGGTCCAAATTCTAACTACATCTGCTGGAATAAGTAACACTGCCTGGGACTCAGTCTTCAGTTTCCTCACCTGTAAAACATAATGACATAACTGATTTTACAGGGTTGTTGTGGAGATTAGATGAGAATATGAATGAGTATGAATCCTTAGTGCATAATGCCCAAAAAATCCTGGTTATTATTTCTCCAAACTCAGTTCTTTACAGCCTTGATAGAATACCTTAACTGTAGTCACCCAGCTTTCAACATATTTTCCCATGTAAAATTTTCTAATTCCTCCATGGGTACCTCAATTAGTATCATTTACTCTTATTAAAAACACCTGTCTTTCCTCCAGTCTATGCTAGGAATTTATTTAAACCTACCTGCCTTCTTAAATAAACTCTATTTCACTCTTATGACTCATTTTCACAATAGCCTCCAGGTATTCAAAATGTACAAGGTCACCCTGCACTTCTGAAATATTTTTAAATGACTAACATCACCTTCTTTCCTACATATCAGGTTTTATTTGAGTAAATTTCTTGAGGATCATAACTATAGTTACCATTAATTTTCTTCAACTCATACATATACACATTAAATGTCAAAAAAATGAAAAAAATGATGCTAGTTATTGAGTGAAACAAACATCTAATCAGGAAAATAGTGTTTGCTGCACTTTTCTTCCACTAATTGAAAACTAAGGATGGAAGGATTTCAGATGCAAATAAAATACCAGGTGGGTTCCACAGTACTGCATTTAAGTACTGAACTTCATAGAAGTAGCATTTGTCCCTGTCAGGTGCAACTGAACACCATGCCCTCGGATGTACTGTGTATATATGTGATAGCAGAGGAAGAGCAGAAAAACTCAGATGTGGTCCTCAGTTTTCAGATGACTTAGCTAAATAGAGACATCACTGAGCAGTAGGAAACAGCATGAGAACATGAAACATTATAAAGCATAGAAAAAATTTGTGTTGCAAAACCTATTTAGCACCATAAACATGAGAAGAGCCTAATATAAAGGCCTCTTGACATAGCAGAAAATAGCTATTGGTAGTCTCTTGAACTTCACCATACAGCAGTGTTAGGTCTCACCACTGCCCACAACTCTTACAGCCAAAGTATATATAAAATAAATCACTATATTAAAATTAGGAAAAAGAAAGTAGATCTCAATAAATATATTTTCTTGTAAAGAGTGGTTAGCTTTTAGAAGGCTTGGCATCAAACGTATGTGATTCAGTTATGAAAAAAATACACTTACATGTAAAAATTTCATTCCTTTCATTCACTGATTTACATAGGTATTGAGCCCTTGTTCCCTTCCAAGTACTGCTTTAGGCATTGGAGATATGAAGATAAATAAAACACAGTTCTTGCCCTTAAGACGAGAAGCACTGAGCTAAAGTAGCAAATGTTAAATAAATATTGTGGGGAAGTGTCAAGGTGTATACTATACACTTAAAATTTAATAAGCATAAATCTGGCTCTCTCTGCCTATAATGTGCATCCTACTCCATTTCACTTGGAAAAAGGCCCTCAGACAAGATCAGCTCAAATATGACCCTTCCAATCTCCATCGTCTGTGTCTGTACATCTCTACAGTGTACTCACTGCACACTTCTAGGAGTCTCTCTCACCTCTACCCTGTTCCTGGTGGAGGACTATGAAATCCTCAAAAGCAAAAGTGACAGTTTATTTTCTCTGAACAACTTCTGCATATACTTAGTTAGCTACACAGAAATCAACTGATCCTGAATTTGAATTACCCAGCCTTTAGAATGTGGGATAGGCCTTCCTTCACAGTGCTGTTAAGCAGACTGGAGACTATCTACGTAAAACGTTAGCACAGTTGCTGACATGTAGCAGTCACTCAACCAAATGGAAGCTTTTATTATTACCTGTTTTTTCAACATTCAAAAACGTAAATAACTATGAAATGAGAAATTGGCTATACAGTTTTATCTCAAGAAAATCTGTATATTGTTCTTAACTTCCTAATATGTATAAAATCATCATTTTGTGACATTTACTAGTATTTCTGGAGGTAAAATGCCTAACGTCTTGTTTTTTTAACCATTCTACTTAAGTGGGACCAACATTCAGAATGGAATGTAATAAAGCAAGACTCTATTTGGATACTTTGAATGTATTAATGAATGTTTCCATTGAGAAACAATTAAGTTTCAAAAAAAAAATAGCACATAAGATATACTGTACAATCATCCCTCCTCCTCAATAGAATATTTAACTTTAGCAGCTAGTGAGCCAGGGATAATGAGGTGATGACTCACTTTACTGGTGTGAAAGATAAGAATGAATAAATTTATAGGTAATTATTATGCATTTAAATAGTTAACTACTTCAGTTTGAGCACTATTGACGTCATCTTTCTTGTAATTAATTCTGTTTTACCCATTGTCCTACTTTTACTATAGAAGTTAAAAAGAGGTTTGACAATTCTCTAGGTACAATCAGTTATACGTCATTTTGCTCATCATTAAAGCCAAAAGAGTATAAAGCAGGGAACTAGGTGTCCAAAATTTTGGTACTACCATATAGGTCAATAGGAAATAGCAGAAATAAATAGCTAAGTTAACACACACACACAGACACACACACACACACACACACATGCATGCAGACCATGCACATAATTAAGAGAAAGAGAAGAAAAAGAGACAAAAAAGTTCAAATTTGAATAGAGCCATGTGAATAATTAATAGTCAAAAAATATTTTGTGGATTAAGTGTATGTAAAAATGCTACAACATGGGTGCACCTGGAGGACATTATGCTAAGTAAAATAACCCAGGCAGAGAAAAGCAAGTACTGTATGATCTCACTTACATGTGGAATCTAAAAAAGTTGACACAACAGAGAATAGAAAGGTAGTTACCAGAGGCTGAGGTGGTAGGGATGGGGTTGGGGGTAGGGGGAAAAAGAGATGGGAAAAGGAGAGATATTGATCAAGGGGTACAAAGTTTTGGTTAGACTGGAGTAATCAGTTTTAGATATTTATTGCACTACATGGCAGTCATAATTAACAATACTACATATATATATTTTGAAATTGCAAAAATAACATTCTTACCACAAAAAAGATAAGCTGGTGAGATGATGGATGGATATGTTATTTAACATATAACATGGAACTTAATTCTACAATGTATACCTAGATCAAAATATCACATTGTACTTCACAAATATACACAATTATTTGTCAATCGGAATAAATTGTATTTAAAAATACTTAGATTGGAAAAAAAAAAAGAAAAAGAAAAGTCACTATGGCCATCCCTGTATCCCTTATCCCTTCTCTCATTGAAAACAATGTAGAGCGTGGGAAAGAAATTAAAAAATTTTAATTCCTTTTAAAGAAAAGAATTTTCCCCAAGATATATGTATCACTTAATGGCAACTATTTATTGAGTAATTATTACGTGTCAGCCACAGTGGTAACAGATACTTAATATTCATCATCTCATTTAATCCTTATACTAATTATGTGAGTTAGGTGTTATCATCACAACAATATTCATTTAAGGAAGCTGTGTTTCAGAGAGTTTACATGATTTACTCCAAATCACATACTTAATAACAGGCAGAACTGGTAATTCCAACCTAGGTTTATCTGATTCCAAAGACTTTGCATTTAACCACTGTACTCAGTGGCAATCAAAATAAATGGAATTGATAAATGCCACTGTAATTGTGGCATATATGATATTTTGATTCTTTCCCTCCATATAAGAATTCTTATAACATTGACATAAAGAAATGGCTCTCTACTGTAAGACAAAATGTTATTAATAGTCCACAGAACATTTTATCATATCTATGTTCTTTTTAACATAAGGTTTTGCCCTTTCATCTTTAACATTTTTTTCAAGTGTATAAATTTTAGTCATCTCATTTGGGTCCAGCTCAAATGCCACTTCCTTTTTTAAGCTCTCCATGATATTCTCCAGTTGAAAGTAATTTCTGCAAATTTTGAACTTCCATGCTTTTATAATACAACTTACTATCTTTAATTATTTTTAGTAGGAACATATCATCTCCTCCACTAGGCTTCAAGCTTCCGGAGGTAGTGATCTATACCTAAATTATGTCTGTGTCTTCTCTGTGTTGAGAAAACATTTGTACGTGTTTAGAACAGGCAACGACTTAGACAAGATATACATTATTTTACTGGCTAAAGTTCTACGTTAAACTACCTATGAAAATATGAATGTGTTAAATCAATGAAAAATCAGTAGAAAAAAATTTTAGTAACTTAAAAAAACTATGTTAAAGCATTTTATATACACTTATACACATCAGTTGGTAACTACAAATCATTCTTACATATTCATTAAAGTAGGCCTTTGGGTATCAGTATTCATCAAAAACAATCATTTTTCTCACATAAAATAATTTAGAAATAGAAAAATAATCTATTCTATATTGTTATTAATTCAGTTTAGCTTTTTTTTTTCTGGCTCAACTATAATGGCAACCCACACCATTAGAATTACATGTATATACATGTTACTTTTAGATGTACAGCACTCTAGTTCTTACAAGTTTGATTTGGGTAGTTATTACTAATGGTCAACACTGATTGAAATAGTTACTATTTTTGAAAATGCAATCAACTTAGCATGCCATGCAAAAATCATTCAATACTTCACTCTTGCCTTCCTTTCCAGACTCATTTCCCATACCTTCCTCCTTCCCTGGTATTCTATAATACTAGCAAAGCAAATTCCTAACATTCCCTGAACATGCCATTCTCCACATTTCTGCCTTTCAGCTCCTTTTGTTAGCTTCCTCTCTCCACATTCAGTACTTTTTATAGACTTCTATTAGTACTTATTGCATGTTTTTCTCCACCACCAGACCAGAAAATTTTCTTTTAGCCTCAGTGATTAGCATCATGTTCAGCACGCAGCATGTGTAGGCGCGCAACAGATGAATTAATGAATGTGAGCCTACTTAAAATTCCCCAAACTCAGGACTCATTTAGATATCCAAAAAGAACAAACCTTCCTTTCCTACCTCCTGCTCTTTAAAACAAGCTTTAAATTTAGCATGGTATGCTAAGCATATTACCTTTTCAAGCTATAAAATTATAATTATCTTCATACTTAGTCCTAATTGGTCATTAAATAAACTCTTTTGAAAGTTCTAGCAATATGTATCTGTCCATTATTAACCCTCTGAGGAGCTAGAAATGCAGAACTATCCACTTCGTTGCCTATAAAAACAGATCCTCAAATTAAAAAAACAAATACATCTGCTTTGATTTTCTCCCAGTTTATACCAGGTATATTCCTCTAGATTTTCATTTAGGTTGAAAAATTTCTGTTTGTAAACATATTTGCCTGAAACCACTACTTTATGGCCCAGGTCAATTGCATGGTTAAATAAACAAATAATTAAGCATATAAATGAAGCATTTATTATGGGTAATTTAAATTCAAATTAAACATTTGCTAAGAACCATCGAAGTGTAAAACACTATGCAAAGAGCTTTCACAATCATTATGATTCTTAACCAGGCTTCACTGGCCACTATGTTAGATTTAGAATGGCTCAAATCACCTGAAATTTTGTGCTATATGATATACAATAATAATAATAGTAATAATAACAATTATAATAGTTAACATTTATTGAAGACTTATCATTTGCCAGGTACTAAGCTAAACAGTTTACATGAATTACCATATTTAATTTTCACTACAACGGAAAGGGAAATTGAGACTTAGCGAAGTTATATAACTTGCTGAAAGCCACATTCTTAATAACTGCGCAAACTGGAAAATTAACCCAAACTGTTTGACCCACTCTCCGTGCTCTTCTCCACTATATCAATACCTCTGTTTTCCTGGGAAATGTTCATTGCTTTCATTAGTTTCTCAAATGGTCTGTGAATCAAAATTGTTAAGAATGTCTCGTAAGTATTCACTTAGTCACTCTTCAAAACATCTTGTTAGGCAGTATACTATCGCTGTTAATTGATGTGGAAAGTAAGACCACATAACTTGTATGTTTGTAGGCTTATAACATTAGATACAATTTCCCTTTTAATATAGCATAGCACAAGGACTATTTTTCTTGGTTGTTTCTGTAATTGATATTTAGATATAGCCATGGTAGCGGCTGGGATTATTCTGTTGCTGACTCGGGTTACCAGGATATCCTGAAGTGCTGTCATGTAATGACATGTCATGAAGGCAAAACTTGAGCCCTTGTGGCTAAACCAAGGCCTAAGACAGAATTCTATAACCTGAAACGTACTCTGAACTGTTATTTTGCATATTTTTAAAGTACTCTCCTGCCACCGGTGCCTCTCCATAACAGCATATCCACGTTCCACATGCCGCAGGAAAAAAAGTATTAAGATTATTTCTAAAAACGAGCTTAGGCACTCTCACAGTAAAAGAACTCAATTGTTTTATACGCCTACAGGATAAAGCCCCAATTGTCTCACGTGGCTTATACACTCTGACTCCCATCCACTTCTCTGTGTTCCTTTCCCTGAACTCCCCTTTATGAACACTGTACTTGCACCATATGGGTCTTTGTAGTATTTTTCAATGAGTCACACAGCTTCAGAAGTCTGCTTTTAATATATAGTCCCTTCCACCTGAAATGTTCTTCTTGACTACTACTCATCTGGAAAACTGTAACTCATTCTTCAAGATTACATTCAGGTCTTTTTCTCTAAGACATTCCCAAACTGGAAATTCAGATGAACTCCTCTCTATGGGTTTTTTGTTCATGGCGCCATGATTAATGCTTTTGTCATACCATATATGTAATTGTTTTAAGTAGAAGTTTCAAATAGACCACAGGCCTACTAAGAGAACACAATCCCTTATTCACCTCTGCATCATATTATTAATAATTGTCACATTGCCTATAACATCATAGGAGCCAAACAAGTATTGGAGAAAGAAAGGAAGAAAATTAGCAGGTGGAGAAGGGAAGGAAGACTTGATCTGGTTCTTAAGACTGAGGTCATCTCAGCCATTGTGTCTTCTCATCAAGAAAATTATTCTCCTTAAGAGAGCTGTGGTTATGTTATGATGGGAGAACACAAAACACCATGGAAAGACAACATTGCATATATAAAAGAAAATGTTCATGTGAGCACTTGAACGAATCAGTTTTACAATCTTAGTAATTTGAGAATACAGCTTTGCAACTAATATTTGTAAGAAAACTACATTGTAAACATACAATATTTTTATTTCCTAAGCATTTCCACCTTATCCATCTCATTGAATTCATATAATATCCTCATTATTCTGATGTAGGTATTTTTTTTCTTTTTTGATTGGTAAACTAAGGCATAGTAATAGAGTGACAACACTAGCCTTATTCCTTCTCTCTGTCGACCTACGACATGAATCCTACAAACTTTTTTACTGGCCTACTTCGTTTTATCAGAGAATATGCCATAATTTCAAAAATCTTTCTTCCAAAACCCTTGGATGAAAGGAAACAAGAAGAGTGAATATCCATGGTCATGTAACCTGATTTTGATCTGTTTATCAGATCCTCTTCTCTTTCTATTTTTAGACAACAAATTAGATATTAATCCAGAATCAGTTAAGTCCAAATATGGGTTTGTAATACAGAGTGGGGGTGAAACTAAATGAAACTCCAGGAGAGCAGATGGATTTAGCTATTGTTAAGTTAGGAATGGTTTCCAAGAACATTTTGTATAGTCCAAATTGTCTTCTGTATGCAATTTATTAACAGTTAACATGTAAAAAGTGGCTAAATTGTTCGCCTCATTGCTCCTGGGCTTTGTGGCACCTTCTAGTATATTGATGCTTATGAATGAATTTCTTTTTAATGGTCAAAGCTTCTATAAGATTAAAAAAATATGCTTCGGTAAAATGGTCCCCCCTTCTTTGCTTAAAATCACAATAGCCATCTGTGCAAAGCTGCTATCGTGTTCCAAGCATTATACATCTACTAGTGCCCTCTGCACAGTTCTGCAGAATAGGCCTAGGCTTTATCAGGCTCATATTACAGCAGAGAAAAGTGAATTCATAGAGGTTAAGTGACATGTCCAAGATGCACTGCTGGCAGAGGTAAGACTTAATCCTTGAACTTTTTAGCTTCAAACCACTCTGTTCAACTTGCATTGCTTTGTGTGGCTTATGTAACAGCAAACACAACATTGGAAGCACCTCTGAATCACAATAATCCTAAACACTCAACTTTGGGAATACCACATTGAAAGTATTTAACATATGGCCCCCAAATTAAATGTAGCATGCACTTTTTAAAAATTACAGACAGAACTGAAGTCATCACTGAAAGAAATAAAGTTACTAAAATAACTGGTACTGTAGAAATTTATAATAGCTTTGTCAGAAAGCATGGAATGAGATTTGAACATTTTGCATGGAATGGTTTTGTATCAGCATTTTAAATATAATCTTTATAAATTAGGCTATAATTACAACAGAGTACTTAAAATTTATTACACACGTATTATGTGATTGGTACTATTGAACAGGAAGAACACATCTCTGTTTAAAATCTACTTACAGTTTAGTAAGAGAGATCAACACATATATTATTACTTAATAATTAACATATACTGAGTAATACATGTAGGTGTTTTGGAGGTACAGAGGCTGATACAAGATTGACCTTACCCTTAAGGAGATTGTAACATAGTGGGTATTGTTTACTGAAATGGAATGCTTTTCCCTATACTAGGCTGTCTGCTCCATAAATACTGCTAAAAATGGAAAAAGAAAATCCTACCAGTTTTCAAATAAGACCACTACCAATGGAAATAGTAACCCAATTTTCCTTCAACAAACCCTTAACAATTGTCTTTCATGGTCTCCAAAGTAAGATGGAGAGAAAACAAAATTGAATGAGTAGAACAAAATAAAATTGAATAAGTAGAAGGTCTGGGAGGAATGAATGGTCTGGTAGGTAAAAAGTCACGGAAATACGCAAGACAACATAGGGCAATTTGTGCTCTGTCAGAACAAAGAACTCTATGCTACTTATTATAATTACTGAATCATGGTTTTTGACCCCTTACTATTTGCCTTGCACTGTGCTAAGCACTTATGTATGTTGTCTAATTTAATTTTCATACAACTCATTAAATATGCCCTATTATTCACCCAAATCTATAGATAAAATTGGGGCTTAGAGAAGTTGGGTATTTTGCCCAAGATCACACACCAAGTAAGGATTTCAATTAAGGCAGTAAAACTACAGAATGTAGTTTCTTGACCTTGACTTTGCTGTTGATAGAGTGTTTAGAGGATCTTCCAACCAGAAATTCCCCTTTAGCTAAGTTCGAAAGGTGAGCAGTATATGCCATGGAAGCAAGAGGCTTGAGGAGCAAGGAGGTGAGTGGTGACAAACCAGGCAGAAAAAAACAGTGAACACAAAGTCAAGGAAGCAAAAACAAGAGAGACTGTCACTTGTTAAGCAAACAGAAGGCACTTTGTTATGTCTACCATGTAGACATACGGAGGAAGAAGTGAGAAATGAAATAATGTTAAGGATACATATGGAGAAATAATGTGAAGGATACATATGGAGGAAGAAGTGAGAAAGAATGTTAAGGAGCCTAAATTTGAGACCTCTTACCAAATGTCACATTGGTAAGTAAATGTGTAAACATTATCTTAATCCTCAAAATTTCCAAGTGGCATAGGTATTATTATTATAACAATTTTACATATAAGGAAACTGAGGCTTAAAATATTAAATAACTTGCCCACATTGAAGGGTTCAAAAATATTAAAGAGATTGACTCAGGAGAACTAGGTACCTCAGTAGACTTTGGGGCTAAGGGAAATAGAGGAGTTAACAATAACTTCCAAATTTTTACCTTGGGCAACGGGAGAGATAGAAGTTATTTCTCCCCCTGCCTGTGTTTATAGGGCAAACAAAAGCATCACAGGAACAGCAAGAAAAATACAAGAAACCTAATCAGTTACTAAGGTTTTGTTTCAAAAACCTTAAGGAACTATTGCTAGAAAAGGAACATAGTACTGTTTTCTGTGATTGTGTGACTATAGCTAGATTCTCTGAGGCAGTATAATCACAAAGAATCTAATATGACAAGCCAACATCTTATGGCATAAACCTATTCATCCTAGCCGAATTAGTATCCCAATCTCTTCCTAAGAATACACACATTTTGAATACAAAACAACTTCATTCAGGTGAACTTGGTTTTAATCAAATTCAGCTATAATTATTCAGATTCATGAAACACAATCAGGTAATAGTTACTTTTCAAAAACTAATTTTTTTTAGAAAAACACACAATAAAATTGTCTTCGTATAGTCTTTCCAATGCAATTATATGGATTTGAAATACAATGACATTTATAATGCTTACACACTGAGCCACGAAGTGTACCAGGCCTTTTCCATGTATTATCTCACTTAATTATCACAACAATCCCTTGAATTGGTAGTATCATTACCTCTATTTTACAGTTAAAGAACGAAAGCTTTGAGCCTTTATTTTTCCAAAATCATTTCTGAAGAAGAGTGAATATTCAAGCACAATCACTGGCTCAAAAATGTATGTCATTGACAGGTTTTCACAGTTTTTCTTTTCAAAGTATTTTCATGATAATAAGTACATATTAATCACGCACACATCGATTATGTTACAGCTAGATGGACCTAGCACCATTGAAAAGTACAAGGTGTATTTGTTTTCCACAATAAAAAGTAATGTGTTTAGTCATGACACCTTTTGATAAAAACACAGCTAATTTCTATCACCAAATCACTTTTAAAATTCAATTATTCAGTTCAATTATTTTATTTAATGTCTACCATCAAAGAAGAATGCATCAATATAACATTAAACATATTTCACTTGAAATTCTTAATTATTCTAAATGTGTCTGGGGATTTGACCTGCTTAACAAAAAATACACAATAGTTCTTGGATAGGGCCTTTGCTGATAAGTCATTAACTAAATAGATGATATAAAGGTAGCATGAAGGCAGAAAGCAAAATAGTGAGATATAGCTATCTGATCCGAACTTTTAAATTCATAGTGTTTGTCTTTCACATACAAAATTATCTCACTTTCTCTGTTTCTGATTTCAGACTGCCTGTCAACATTGAGCTAGGTACTTTACAAGTATTAGTTCATTTCCTTCTTACAACAGCACAATATAAAAGATATTAAATTGAGTCAACAAATGAAGAAACCAGGGTCCAGAAAGATTAATCTATTTGTCCAATTGCTAAACAGAAATAAGTGTCAGAACAAAGATTCAAACATCTATGATTTAAATGACAAAATACAATCAACTTTTTGGTATAAGTAATTGTAAAATATACAATTCATAAAATCTAATTTACTTTAGAGTCTACTTCATCATATGTAATAAGTGCATATACTTCGTTCTAAGTTTAATTGTTCTTTTATAGCATATATCCAAAGATGTGTATCTGAAAAAATTAAACGTTCTTCTAAGTAAGAAATAAGATACCTGAAATTAATGACATATATAAGAATCCTTTTACATATACATTGCTTTAAAGATGAAGACACAGTTAATTTATGAAAAGTCAACTGAATATACTGTTGCATTTTTTTTTTTCTGCCACAATTCATCACTGTTTAATTCTTACAGGACATTTTAGGTAGTTCTGAAAATACATTGTTATTCAAATGTTTAAAAATAAAATTTCATCTCTTCATATGTATAGTATGAAATAGTCATCAATCTTCACTGCGTTGCTATTTTTAAAACTCAGAATTTTCAGTCATCTTCTGGTGAATAAAATCCCATAGTCTCTGATCCACTACAATTGTCTGCTTGCTTATCACTACCCTCTGTGCCCCACTCTCGAGCTCCATTTCCTTCCAATGTCTTTGCCCAGTATTCAAAATCCCCAAGTCTCTTCAGACCTCAGCTACACATCTATATTCTGGATTTCTTCTTGGAAAAGTGCAAATGGATAGAATTTGTAGCCAGGCAGCTTTGCATAGGGAAGAGTCAAAGAAACCTGGATTTGATTCTTATTAACTGTAAGTGCTTGAGCATGTTCCTAATTTTCTCCAAATGTTCGTGGTGTAGAAATTTACTTAACTTGAAGAGCTAGGGTAAAGAGTAGAAATAATGTCATTAAAGTGTCTGATGCACAGGCTAAATATAATAACTGTTGGCTTTAATTTAACTAATATTAATAAAAGAAAGCCCTTCTAAATAAGCCCTCAGACTTGTCCAACAACAGGATGAGCTGTATGGTGAGGGGAAGAGCATTCTGTCACCAAAATGCACTGAAGAGTGACTAATCCTAGACTAATTCAAGCAAAGTAAGAAATGACTGTTGGAGTTCTTATTCCAACATTCTAAAAGAATTCTCACCTGATTTGGCCCTAACCTAGAGCTCTGATGTCTTGCTTAGAATCTGGTACAGGGAAAGTACTCAAAAAACTTGCTTTCTAACTCTTCCATTCTGACTATCTTCGTCTCCCTCGTTTTCCTAATGGGCTGGGTACTGACTCTGCTTTCTTTCTTGTTTGGTATATGCAACTCTAAAGGACTCTTTTCTACCTCTTTTTGTTTTGAGGTAATTGGAAAAAGAGCTTCATATGGGATAGCTTCCAGAATTCAAGAAGGCAAACCTCATGCACTCATGAAAGCAGTAAACAGGCTATGTTTGGGAAAGTGCATGACCTGAGTCTCAACAACTTTGGGTCAAATGTAGGCGGTACCACTTCCTAGCAGTAAGACATGAAGAAAATAAACTCATCTTAGACTATTTATTCATCTGTATAATGGGCTAATAACTACCTAATATGCCAATATGAGTATTAGAGATATATGCTTTGTTAAACACTTAGGGTTAGCTCTTATATATAATAGGTAGTTAATAAATGCTACTTTTCTTCCTTTACTTTCTTTGCTATTAATTCCTAACCCAGCAAGAAGAACTTGGGTGAAACCTTACAGTGTTCATTAAAGACATTATTTGTACAGTATAAAACAATAATATTTATTTTATAAATTATAGCATCAAGAGAAAATAATTACTCAAGATAATTTGGAGTACACTGAAATCAAATAGGAGTGTCCAGTTCAGCCAACCTCAGAATACATAAATGAATGCTAAGTGCAAAAAAAAAATGAACAAAAATAGCAAGCAACAAAAGCAGTCTTCAGTTTCATGGGCATGTAAAAATTGATGTGTATTGAGACATTTTGAGAACGCTTTCTACAAGATGTTGAAGTTGCAGAATAAAATTATTCTGTGAGAAAATAACTGATCAAGTATAGCTAACCAAAATATCAAGGAAATAAAAATTTCTATAAAATCAGATCTTATTCAAACATAACATCAAGAATGGCATTGTATGGTAACATTACATTTAAAAAGTCACATTATTCCTTCATCTCACATATTTGGAAGATTGGCCTCAATAGCCCTACATTCCAGAGGAGAAAACAGAGAGAGGTTTGACGGCTTGCTCAGTATCACTCAGTGAGTAGGAGTGTTGTCTGGATTTCAAGCTTGGTCTGTCTTATTTTAACATCCTCCTCCATTTGTTTGCACTGTTAATTATTATAGAGGACACACAACGTAACTTGAACATGGAAAAGCAAAGACATCCTCACTATCAGTTGGTTTCTGGCTACCCTGACTTCTTGCCCAACCTTGAACTTGCAGTGAGCCACTGAGGGACATCCTGCCATCATTCCCCAGTCTAGCACTTAAACTTCCACCAAGACATATGTACCGGTCCTTGATCCTGGATTGTCTCCAGTCTCTGCTTTCCATTCTGGCTTTCAGGATGTAGAACAGAAAGCCATAGACAAGACCAGTCACACGGCTGGGTGAACACTGTAGGTCTAGGAATAGCCACTCCAATGAGACCATCCTGTCTTCCTCTTGGATCCACTCCCAATCACAGTTGACTTAGACTTTTTCTCCTGTTCACAGGCACCTGTTCCCAAGCCATTTCTCTTACTTCCAATACATTTTTTTTTCTGTTATCTTAAAGTTGCACAATTCCAGCAAGAGAGAAGACTATTTCTTCTGTTTCATGTCTACCTGAATTTGAATCTCAGCCCTTCTATGCATTGGCAGGTGACTGGATAAGTCACTTAATCTCTATAATGTCACACTTCCATTCTTTAACATGAGAACTATGACATGATAGTGTAGGTACTTCTGCCTTTCTTCGTTCAAGTTATCCTTTACTTCTAGGAATTATTTTGAGGGAAAATGCATGTAGCATAGCCCCTAGCTCAGAATAGATATTGAATGCATGATAGGTCCTATACTCCCATTCTCACCCTGGATACTTCTTGTGGGACATGTGTCCTTAAGCCAATACCCTACTCTCTCAGACTTCCAAAATGTTACAATTGAAAGGGAATTTGGAAGTGTTTGAGCTCCCCCAACCCAGGCACATTTTATTTTTCTTTTTACTGAAAAGTAAACTGAGTCCCTGAAAATAGAAAAGATGTACTCATAGCAGAACTGATTCTGAAATCCAAGTTTTATAATTCCTAATATTTGGCAGCTTCCTTCATGCCCAACTTGCAGTGTCCTCATTGTCTTCTTTCTGTGGCTCTACTTAAAGCCCCAAACAGTGCCTTCATTTGTCTTTGTAGATGTATCCAGATCACACCTTATTTTTCTTCTTTATTTCTCTAAAGGTTTTCTCAAGTCATACTCAGCTGTGGTCTCTATGTTTCCCCCTTTCTGTCGAAATCGTCATCCACAATTTTGTTTTCATCCTATGAACTCTAATGGAATTACCAAATCCCATGTTTTTCTCAACAATTACTCTCCTCTGCTGGGCCATATATCTGCTTTGTTCATTTCAATGAACTTTGTTCATTTCCACAGGCCTAGCACAAACCTGAAAATAGTATTGAATACATATATTTGCTAAATGAGCAAATAAATAAATCATCAATAACATCAGCTCCCTGATCCTTGGGATACTTGCCTTGCTTTATTCCTGTGGTACTAAACCTCTTGGTCTTCTGTGCTATACTTCTTTTACCCTGCACCTCTCAAAGTTGGGATTTTTGACCTTGTGGTTCTTGCTACATGTTCTGCATTCTGACAGCAGTAACAGTGGTTGACTCTCAAATCTGTAGCTACAGCTTTACTCTAATGTACTTAGTGCTGTGTTTCAACTGGGCAGGTTCATCAACCATGTGAATGGTTCACTATCACCCCAAACTTACTGTGCAAATGGACTTAAAATCAAATTCTTCACTTACTTCTAATTTCCCTAGTTCTGTTGAGAGAACATCATTCTTTCAGACCTCTGGACTTAAAATGTAAAAGGTCTTTTGATTCTTTTGTTTTCCCCTTCCTTACACATTAATTAGTCACTAAGCCTTGATTATCCTCTCAAATATTTCCTTTTGCTCTGTCTCAAAGCACTTCTCACTCTTAACACCTTTAGGCATTCTTTGTGACCTTTCTAATTCTAACTCATCCTTTCCAAGTATTACTTCTGCATTGAAACCTTTATTGACCTCACAGTTTAAATCAGGCCTTATATATACGATCTCCTATCATGTCTTTCCCTTCTTTCTAGCTGTTATTGTATATCTATTTAAGTCTTCTGTCTCTTCCACTATACTATAAACTCCATGAAGGAGGGACTACATCTATTTTCTTCATCATTGCCTTCTCAGAACCTCACACAGTGTCTGGCATATGAAAAGATCTATAAATACTTGTTAAAAAGCCAATGAATTAATAATTACTTATCGAGATAAAAAAGTAAATGAACTAATAATTACATATTGAGAGAATCAACTTTTTCCTACAGAGATTTCATGCCTGATATCACTTTGTCCTTATAGTATTATCAAAACAGGGAGTTTATACTTGTAAAAAGTTTCACCAAAAATTCTTAAAAATAAAAAATGTTTTACACACTTAAAAGGGGCTTACCTTATTAGAGAAAAATGTGCTTAAGCAGAATCCACACTCTCATTATGCAAGATGAATGAAGTGTTCCTATGCTTAGATTAATTGAGTCACCCTTCTTTCAAAAAAATGAATGTGCTGTCTTTACAAGAAAGACTGTTAGGTTCTACCATACAAATGAATCATGGTTTCCATTGTGTCTACTGTAGTAGGGTTTACTAAATTTCTCTGAAGAAAACCCTGAGACCCTGACTTGCTCTAAATGACCAACTTTTCTTTCCTCAGATTAGATTTGAACAAAGCCATAGGATAATGAAGATGATGATTTCTACCAAGATAAGCAGTGGGTGCTGAAAAAAAGTGATTCAACAAATGAAGAAAACAAATATTTACCATTCATATTTGCAAGGATCACACAGTTGCCCACCACAAATACTCCCTCTATGAGATAAACAAATAAAGCTCAAGTCCACAAAATGCCCCACACTAAACTACAGTTTTCTCAAAACATTAACATACGATTAGTTACTTGGGTCTCAAGAGCTTGAGTTAAGAGAAAAAACAAATTTTGGTAGGTAAATTTGATAACAATGAACATAAGCAAACTAGCCAAATCTTCAATTTTGAAGATATTCTCAGTGAAAGTGTTAAATAAGAGAATAAAAATACATTTTTTAGACTAGAAATGTCCATAAGAGCTCCTGGATAATATTTTTAGTGTCTTCTTAGCTTAGAAAATAATGCTAAAACTATGTAGTGAAGATATATATATATGCATATATGTGTGTGTGTGTGTGTGTATTTATATATGTATTTTAGGGTAATACATTCCCCAGAATAGCACATTATTATATTGTTTTTTCCTCTGTTTTAAATAACAGTAATAACAGCAGCCAGTACTTCTTAGCATATATCATATTAACTGCCTGTATATTTAATTTATAATCTCATTTAATTCTTACAATATGTGTTTTAATATGCCACTAATCTTTTCATTTTGCACTTGAAGACAAGTCTTCAGGAAGTTTAAGTATCTTTCCCACATCCCTACTGCTAATAAATGGTAGGAGTTTTTAATCCAGATCTGTTGAATTTGCAAACTCACATCCCTACCTCTATGACACTCTATGTTCACAGATGCTGATTCTTAAATTATAAGGAGTGTAAATCTGAGTTCTGCAAAGTTTTGTTCTTCTGTAAAGTATTTAAAAGAAGAAACAACATTTCACTTCAGAGTATAGTTTTCAGAGTTTGGCAGACTTGAGTTTGAAGACCAGCTTAGCCCATTTAGCTCTATAAAACTATGGGACGTTATTTATTACTCTGGGCCCCTAATTTCTCATTAATATAATGGGACTACCATCTAGACAGTCATTCCTTCATGTATACAACAAATATTAATAAGCACCTACTATGTGTGAGGTATCATACTGAAAATTAGAGGCAAAGAGATACATAAATAAGAGATAGCCCTGGCCCTCATGGAGTATACAACCTAGATTTTCTACATGTAGCCTCAAATTCACACCAATATAATGTTTTAAAAATATGAAAATATGAATAATTTTACTATTCAAATGGCTTAACCATTATTGACCAGAGCTTTTCCTAAGTAATTAATTCATTAATTTTGTTACTTTCACAAAGCACTGACATTTCCCACTTCTTGATTGGTTCTTCTAGACAGAAACCCTGATTAAAGTTGAATCTACAGGTAGTAACTAGTTAATTCATATATATATATACACACACACACATATATATACACATTATGTATATATACACATATATATACATTATGTATATACACATATATATACATTATGTATATACACATATATATTATATATATATTTTAAATTTAAGTAGGCACATGAGCATGCACACATGTGCACACACTCATTTCTAGAAAAGGATTTGAGGTGGCTTGCTAGTTAATTTAAGAACAAACTTTTTAGCTGGTTGCTCTTAGCAACAGTCTTTAGCAGTTCTGCCTAGTTGGCCAGAATGATTTCTTAAAGGGAATGAAGCATTCAAAGTAGTTTAACTAACACATGGAAAATAAATGACTTACTTCAGAAAGACTTACACAGGGACTGGGAATTCTAACGTAGTTGGGATGGAGAAGACAATGGTGCTGAGAAGCCCCCTACACATAGGGGAATTTTCCAGAGATTTCCTTCCCCTGGACTATCTCATGCCTACATGTCTAACAAAGCCAGAAGACCAGAGCAACATGGCTGACAGGTTCCTGTGGCAGCACTGGAACCAGGCCTCATCCTACAAAGTACAGGACCAACCCTTCTTACCAGTTCTATTGCAAATCATTCAGTTCTATTGAAGACACTGGACCATACATGGATTCTAAGTCAGAGAGACAAAAGCTGCTTATTTTATAAGCAATAAAAGCAAAACAAATCCTTTCCAGCTGGTATGAAACTATCGATTATTTTAAGATGGATTTAAACTAACTCACAAAATATAGGTTACTATGGGAATTATGTTTACAGACATTCATGCATCCATTCATTCCTCACCAAGTACTTATCAACCAACTTCTAGGTCTCAGTCTTGGTGACCAAGGGATTCATTTATTTGTTCATTCAATATATATTTATCAAATACCTCATTTTCCCTCTGCTGTCATGAAGTGGAGTTCAGTAGAAATTATATGCAGATAAAAATATCTTAAAAATGAAGTATGATGGGTGTCATTATTCAACAGGTCCTTCTTTGAAATGAACACTAGGTCTCAATTGCCTAAATAATTAAACAATGGATTATATCAACCATTCATTCAACAAACATAATAAATTGAACTTATGTTTTAAGCACTATAGCAGTAGCTAGGTGTTCTGGATGTTAAGTCCCAGACTCTGACACCACATGATATTTACAGCCTTGTGACAGTTGAGTTCAATGTGAAGGAAAGAAGTCCATGACTCCATGTGAGCACAGATGATACAAAGTCCAGGGATGTCTTCCATGAAGAGATGATACAAATTGAGTCCTGAAGGAATACTATTAATATTTCCTTGATGGCTTCCCTCCTTGGATAGCGTCCATACCATTGTAAGGCACTAGGCAAGTTTAGAAAAAGATCAATACTGTATTTGCTAAACAAACGAATGTTCTTGTTGGCAATAAGTAGAATATTTATATGCAATGATTAAATAATAGCACAAGGTGCTAACACAATTCAGAGCCAAAAGCAACTATACAGAGAGTGCTTTGGGGGCTCTGAAAAGCCAGATTATATACAAGGAAAGATTTCAAACTGTTCAATAAGTCAGGATTATTCAGTTGAAACTAAGCAACTTTAGACATACTGTATAAATGATCTCATTAATATTTTCTGAGTGATACATTGAAACATCTTTATTGAACACAATTCAACATAGAATTAGATTAAATGGAACTGAGTCTGTGATAGGTAATAAGGATCTTCAAAACCATCATCTATGAAATACATCAGGTCCTGAACATTAATACGCTGGTACTGATGAAACTTACTTTGGAAAATCTGCTTCTCCAGACAGAAAGCAAGAAAGTAATCTTGACTTGTAACTAGTAAAACAAGTAAATAAACAAGAAAACAGAGACAGGAGGAAAGAAGAAAGGAAGAAAGGAAGAAAGGAAGGAAGGGAGGGAGGGAGGGACTTCTATAAATCTAGTTAAGTCTATTAATTATCTCTTACTTTGCTACAAATTTCATTACATTGGCGCTGAAGTTGCTATACAGTTTTCCAAAACTGCTTCAGAGAGAAACTAAGTAAACACTGTCAATTAAACGTAAATACAAAAAGTTAACCTAACAACTGTAAAGGAAGTCTAGAGTTTTCCAGATAGACCTCTTCTCTAAAGTTATATTTAAGGGAGACTTGTACACCAATGCCAAATGCTTATTCAAAATTGCAGAACACCTAGCTGTGACACTGCAAAACAAAACATTTCAGATTATCCTTTCTGGTCAGAAAAATCTGAAAGTTATCTTCCTGAGTCCAAAGAATGGAAGAAAAAACATGAATGAGGGTCTGGCAACATCCAAAAATTGGCCAGACCTAGCAAATATAGCTCCCCAAGCAAACACCTACAGTCTGAATACTAGTAGAGTGCTGATTAATCTGAGATCAAATCTATAAGTGATTTTTATCTGCCTCCCCAGAACCCAGAACATCTACCACCTAAGCTATCTTTACAGAGAGATAAAGATTTTTATTTTTTTCATTCAGATATATTTGATTCTACAAATCTCCTCTGTAGGAGAAGTAGCACGGTTTTGGGCACATGCAAATTCTTGCTGAGTTTCCTGGCTTGACACTAAAAGTGTAAATAACTGACATGGAGGTGTATGTGAAACTGATTTAACTGGAAGTATCAAGGTAATATCCAGGTCCTGGACTTCTGAAGTGGAATGGAAAAGAATAAAACAGAAAGCCAGCAGTGACTTCAACTGGCCTAACTACATACTCTTATCCATTATAAGAGTACAATAGGTTGTATTCCCAAGCTAGGAGCTGGCTGAAAGAGGTCAGAAGCCAGAGGAAAGAAGAGACCAATATCTGAAGTCCTTCAGCTCTACTTCTGCCCTTATGATCTGAAACATTTGTCAGCCTTCATTGCACAGATGGAATTTTACCTGAGAGTATGCATTAGCTGAGCCCTCTGTACTATGTATACTCTGGCTTTCAAGATTCGACTAGGTAACATGCACTCATTTTGATCATACAAATATATAAATGAAAACTGTGGGGCAAGCACCAGCTTCTCCCTTTGCTCTTGGTAGCATCCCAGAAATACATAGGTTTAGTGCTTTGGAAGCATGGTCAGTCCCCGGAAAATGCTCAAAGAGGGACAAACAAGAAAAATAGAGACTTTCCCTGGGCTCAGAGTCAGAAACCTGGGCTTAAACCCAAGTGCCACGACTTTGGGCTTGGTCACTTTGGGCAAGGTATAGCCAAATTTATGTATAAACATGAAAGGAACTTTAATTTGGGGCCATCTAGTCTAGCCCCCAAATAGTTCTTTGATCATCTGAAAAATATTATGGAGAAATGGTCTTCAGCCTGATGTTTGAACCTTACTAGTAAAGAGAATTTTCATCTTAATGTGCCTTAGTGTTCTCATCTATAAAAATATCTACCTCATAGAGATGTTGTATTAAGGGATAAAAGATAACTAGTTTACGAAGGCTTTCTATATAATAACAGTAAACATTATTTTAAAATATGAGTGAGATCAAGATTGAGAATACTTTCTAAATTGCCAGATAAAATCATTACAAAGAGATAAGTTCTGTACACAGCAAGCAAATGCACAATCCCCATTTTTAGTCTCTTAAACCTTATGACCACTTTCTCTAAGATCGTTTTTGAAATTCAGTTTAGTACTTCTAGTGGAAGAACAAAGGTGCAGTTTGCATATTCTGGGTTTCCTATTTATCTACAGCCACATTTTTTTTTCTTTGCAAACTTTTCAAGATAAAAATTTTAAACCCCAGAGCTCTGGAAGATGCTTGCTCTCCCTTCAGCCAAAACAGACATCCGGTTTCTACAATAAATGAGATCATAGCATCCCCACTCATACTGCTGTAGCTAGGAACCTGTCAGCATTTTTATTATAAAACCCTTTTCTTTCCTCTGGCTTGAGAGACCAACCATAGCAATTTGTTGGGGAAATAGCTACAGCAAAGGGCAATGCACAAGTACAGAGAGAAAATGTCTCATTTTACAAAATTCAAAAAAGGTGTATTTAGGAATTAGGCAGGCCTGCAGAATCCCAAGGAGCATTTCTTTTGGATGGTCATCTGGCCTTTTAAATAAAGAAAATAAAGTTTACTAATATTTAAAACAAAATTTTCTCAGGCAGTAGATGTTAGGAAAAAAGTTGTCTAGGTGAATACCATCAGGCACCAATACATCTGGTAACAAAAGCTATAATAACACACACATTACTGAATCTGTGCTCACATGGAAGCTGCTGTGAGGGAAGGGAGCATTGTCTAGCAGACTCTGAAGTGAGATAATGGGGATGGGAAAGGTTATGCCAACTACTTCAAATAGGAGAAAATAGGATATATTAATAATATGCTAGAGATGATAAATGAAACCTTATCTAGCAAAGTGTTGGCACTTGGTGAATACTCAGTGAAGGAAGATTGAATATAGTTAATATATGGTCTGGTTGACACAGTCAACTCTTTTCTTTCTCACTCCTGAGTCTCGGGTATGAACACGAAAAAGCTTCTTTCTAGGTTATTTCATACTATGTTAATGCAAATAAAAGTGAAAAGAGAAAGGACTACATCTGAGAGAGTAAGAGAAAGAAAACTAATATTTATTTAATGATTACTACATGTGAGACATTGTATTCGTTGCTTTCTTGTTTGGTTGGTATAACAAACACATTAAATATATCTTATCTATGTCATATAGATGAAGAAACTAGAGCTCAGAGAAGTGAAAGAGCTTCCCCAAGAAGCTTCCCACAGAGCTAATGGTTCAGTCACAATACTTTGCAGTGCCAAACTCTACCCTCAGGACTTGCTTCTTACATCTATGTTTGCCTGCCCAAGAGCATACACAGAGTATCTTTGCTTGGTACAGAGGGTAGAATAGGATATATAATCTCACATTCTCTCCCCCTCTTCCTCCCTTTCTCCCTTCCCACTTCTATCCAAGGGGAAGGCACACCTTCAATGCCCCACTACTACTTTCAACACTTCTCAAGAAGTGTTGGACCATAGAGATCAATTGTAGACTTGAATAGAAAATCAAATTATTTTTCCTTTCTGACACAGTACAAGGCTTTAAAAAACTGAGATTTACTCTGACTAACTCCTAAAATCCTTCTCTATACCTAAAGACATCATTGGTTCTCTTGTCTTCTCATTATCTGGAGCAGGGCCTTCAACTTACTGAAGTATGAGACTACTTTTAAACTACTGTATGGGCCCTCATCTGATATTAGTTGTACTTATGAAGAGAGAGTGTCACATAGCAAGTAATAACTTCCTAAATGAATAGCGTATAGATTAATTTTGAATAGCATATAGATTAATTCATGTCAAGTCCTTAGAATAAAACACTGTGGGTGGTGATCACCCAAAAAGGGTTAGTCCAATCTGCTTTGTGAGTTGTTTTTCCCATGTACATTTCTCAGTACTAGCTCACCAGCGAAACTGAAAGGTCCCCAAGGCAGGAACTATTTTACCATATTTGAGCATTAACCTGAGGTGCCCACTATAATGTTAAACATAATATATATGCTCAAGAGAGAACTAGAAATTGATTAATGGACAAGTGTACCTACATTTCTCCAAATGGAGATTTTCACCAAACCATAATGAGGATACTTGAGACATGGCTCCAAGAGAAAAATCGAAGTCTCCTACCCTTAGATAATAAGCCAACTGACATGTGAGTAGCTGCCATCTTATTTGAGAACTTATAAAAGTAATATCATTATTATTTGATAATATGATAGTATCATTATTTGCCATATGATGCAGTGATATCATTAATCCCTGCCTGGTTTAATCCATAATGTAGATATTAAGGCTGTTACAGTGCACTGGACCAGCATTTTAGAGATAATGACTGTTTTTAGTGTGCTCATTCATCAAACTAAATAATTTAAACTACTTTAGGAATTTGGAAAAAAACTTCAATAAAGATAATACATGAAACCCCATCAAAATTATGTATTTTATGTTAGGAATTACACACACACACACATACACACATACAAATGGAAGTTTCAAAAATATTACCTTATTTATAAGATTTCCAGAAGCCATCATTCAGGATGCTATTGTTATTCTACCTGACACCATCATTTAAGTTTATATGGAAAAAATATTACTGTGTTCTTTATAATCACTGAAATATATAATGTGTTCATAAGTCTGACAAGTACATTCATATATATATATATATATATATATATATATAGCTGAAAAAATCATTAAAGTAGTTTTAAATGTTTTCTACTATTTAAATGTTTTCTACTGTGGTGTCTCTGGAAGTATAATCTGTGACTTACAATAAAGTAAATCCATAACCTTATGAGGAAACTATTTTAATTTCAATAAGATCACCATGGCATGGAGATCTGATTGCATTTATGATTTATTAGCTTCTCTGTACCTTACTAGACAAGAATGGCCAATTAGTGATGACAGAGCCAGGCATCTCACCCCAGATACTAGCTGCATTATTCAGGGTTCTCCAAAGAAACAGAACCAGTAAGAGAGAGAGAGAGAGAGAGAGAGAGAGAGATCGATCTAGCTATCCTCCCCCACCCCCTCCCCCACCCCCCACACACATATGAATTGGTTCCCATTATCATGGAGGTTTTGTCCCAAGGTCAGCAGTCAGCAAGCTGGAGACCCCAGAGAGCCAACATGCAGTTCCAATTCTAGTCTAAAGGCCTGAGAACTGAGAAAGCTGATGATATAAGTTCCAGCACAAAAGCCAGCAGGCTCAAAACCCAAAAAGAGCCAATGCTTCACTTCAAGTCCAAAGGCCAGTAAATGTCAATGCATCAGCTAAAAGCAGGCAGGCAGGAGGAGCTCCCTCTTACTCAGGCTTTTTGTTCTATTCAGGTCTTCAACTGGTTGGGTGAGGCTCACCCACATTAGGGAGGACAATCTGCTTTATTGGGTCTACCAATTTAATCTCATCCAGAAACAATCTCTCAGATATACCCAGAATGATATTTAACCAAATGTCTGGCCAGTCAAGGTGACACATAAAGTTAACCACCACATCAAGGTACCACATTAAGTAATGCCTAGTCTTTATTTCAGGGAACATAATCTCTGGGAAGTTTGATAACACAAGAGGTTAACTTATCAAAGACAAATTTTAAAGAAAAGTTGACAAATAAATAACAAAACAGGCACCATTTATTTTTTCACTTCTACATTCAGTAAACATTATGAGCAATTGAATCACTCACTCAATCAACAAATATTTATTAACTGCCTTCTGTGCAATAGGCATAGTTATATTTACTGGATCTTCCAGGCATTATACTAAATGAATATAATATGGCTCCTGCCCCTAAAATCCCTACAGTTTACACGGGCAAATGGATAAGCAAACAGAATTTACAATTGAATATTACAATTAGGATACAATTATTAAGTATTACGTGCCATAAGAGTCCAGGGGTAATTTAATTCAAAAGATACTGGGAATGATTTCACCATATGTACTTTATTTAAAACTTTCCCTAGATATCCATAAGTGAGTACAAGGCAAAAGGCTTCTTAAAGTCTGAGCTCTTTCAGTATTCTGAATTCTACAATTCAATATTCCCTTTCTGTGAACATACTTTATTGGTGGCATAAAAGTTAACCCTCCTTATTTTTTTATATTCAATGTTTTTCTCTCAAATTTTCTACAATTAAAAATAAAAACTGTAAAAGACCTTGAAGTGGCAAGTATATATTGTCAAGGGGGACAAAAGGTCAATGCAGCCTGCTTGTTTGGGACATTCAGCACCTGTTTTAACTCCTTAGCTCATTTTTCATTTTCTCTTTCTGGGTCAGGTATAATCTAGGATTTTTGTTTTTGGTATGAATTATATAAACTTCTAGATTCTTCTTTTTGTAGCATTAGAAGACTTCAACAATGTGTTGGTAGGTTAAAATACCTCCAATTTACTGATAGGTGAATTTCAAAGTGTTTGATTTAATACTATCCAGTTGACTCTATCTGCAATCTACATCTTCTCAGCAATATGTAAAGTGGTTTAATAAAATAGAAAAAAAATCCACGTATTTTATAGTTACCACATACCAGGCATTGTGCTAAATGTTTTGATATGTGATCTATCACTTAATTTTTACAACAGTCCTGAAAGGAGGGTGTTATTTTTCCAACTTCTTGCAGATAAAACTTGTCAGTTTCTCTTTTCTCACCTTGATTTCCAAAACTTCTAGTTCAGAGTTAGAGGTCATGACGTAGAAAGAATAACATTGAGCTCGAAACTAGAAGACCTAGTTGTAGCCTTGGCTGTGTAACTTGCTGTGTGACCTTGAGTAAGTCATCTTCTGTCCAAGTGATTTAATAACCTCATGCAGAAAATGATAGTGTGAATACTATGAGAAATGATGTTTGGATCAAACTCCTCTCAAAAGAAATTCTTGTACAATAAAACTGACTCCTCTCATCAGTGTACCTTACATTCAAATTCAGGTGTGCGTAAATGACATTTTTGCAAATTGACTCATAGCTTAAAGGCACTTAAGCATAGAATCCTGCTATTTGAAAGAGTACAAAAATTATATTGGAAATGAGTGTATATTCCAAATCTAACCTGCTTAGGTTCAAATTTTGGCTCTGCTATTTAAGAGTGATATGTCTTTGGGCAAATTACTTAAACCACCTGCACCCCAATTTCTCTACCTGTAACACTGGGGTAACTAGGGTAACTACTATACCCATCTCGAAGGGGCACTGTAAAGATTAAGTGAGTTGACATTTCTGAAAACACTGTCTGACAACTGGTAGCAGGTCAGTGTGTGTATGTATTGAGAGAGAAACTGAAGTCTTGGCAACGTAAATAGCTGTCTCCTTAATGTACCAATTTTGAACACTTGGATTTTTTGCATATTAGGTATTTTTGAGGTGATACAAAGCAATATAGTCATGAGACTCCTATTAACTCAAAGTCTAACAGAGTTTTAACCCGATTCACAGGAGAAAAACTAGACTACCTCTTATTTACAAATCCATAAAGTAAAGATGAAGAATGTGATGACATATAAAGTAGCTTGCAGCAATACAAATTTATATAACTATGATTAAAATAAATGCAGAAATACCCATCATCAAGCATCTTAAATTATTTTTTAAAATCTGACTTAGTAATTTTACTTATTCTATCCTATCCAAAGGAAATAATTTTAAATCCAAAACAGACTTATTCCCCAAGATGTTGATTTTATTTTTAATAGTAGAAAATTTAAGGGGAAAAAAGCCAAAATATCAAAAGGATGGTTAACTGTTATACAGCAATTAAAATACATTCACAAAGCCTAATATAAATTTAAATTATTCAAATGCAGACTCAACATGATTACAACTACACTTTTAAAATAAGTCATGTATAAACCAAGGAAACCAAAATAGTACTGGGAAACTAGGAAAATACACACTAAAATATTAAGTTTTTACATCTAGTCCTCTGAAACAAAAAGTATTTTCTAAAGTTTGTTTTTTGAATTTCTGTTTTTTTCTAATATATTTCAATGAACACATGTTACTATAAAATAAAAAAAAACCATATACCAAAATTGTCAACCTTTGGCAATATTCAAAATAGGTAAAGGGAAACTACCCTGCTAGTGACAAAAAATATGCATAATGATATATGAATTGATGGCTCCTCTGCTACCACTAATGTTTTACAACAAAGTTGGCCACATTTAAATAAACAAATGGGCAAACAAAACTACTTCTCTGCCACAGAGACTGTCTAGGCAGGAAAAAGGGGTCTGGGAGAGGTGGAGAAAGGCAGAAGGTTCCAGGGAACTGTTCACCAAGGAGGTGCTGACAGGCCCTCTGATATTGGGTGAGTGTTAGAGCACCCTCTGGAGGCTGGGAGCCCACAATCCATTTTCCCTTTCTCTCTCTCTCTCTCTCTCTCTCTCTGCCTCCCCGCCCCACCCAAGACTTTCCCTTCCCATCTTTCCCTTCCTATCATTCTGTTCTATTTTCTTTCCTTCCCTGCTCCTTCTTCTGTTTGCCTGGTAACTACGGAGATTGGAAGAAATAACACTGGTAAAACATCTAAGATACTGTATATATGTTTAATAAAACCAAATTATTTTACCCCTTCCTTTTGCTTTTCTAGTCCTTGAACTCATCCCTTTCTTCTTCTGATTCCCTCCCTTTTTTATTTTTCCATTTTCTTCCATTTTAACCTTCCCCTTACTCTCCCTATTCTCTCTTTTGTGAGAGTCACCCTGTAGAAGAAAGGTAGGTTGCTTTCTAGAAGATGACTCCTTTCCTTTGAGGGTTAGGGCAGTTACAAAAGGTCCAAATACTCACCAGAAAAAAATAAAATTTCAGGACTCTATAACATTTTCAAAAACTTTCTCCTATCTTAATATATAAAAACAATACTGAATATACCTGATGTGTCCTACGGGCTTCACAGTGGTTCAGTTGAGCTGTTATATTAACAAATTGCTATTATGAGAAAGAAAGAGGTGCTCAAGTTTTAGCCATGTTTCTTTTAAAATTGTAAATATTCAAAATATACAACATAATGTTTTGATATAGTGAAGTGGTTACTACAGCCAAACTAATTAACATATCCATTATCTGTGTTACACTCTGTGTGTGTGTATGTGTGTGTGTATGTAAGAATACCTAAAATCTACTCTCTTAGCAAATTTCTGGTATACAATTCAATATTAACTATAGTCCAAACACTGTACCTGAGATCTCTAGGTTTATTCATTCCACATAACCACAACTTTGTTTCCTGCAACCCACATCTTCAAATTTCCTCCCAATCTCCCATAACCACCATTCTACTGAGTTTGTATGTGTTCTACTTTTTTTTTACATTCCACATATAAGCGAGGTCAGCAGCATTTTCCTATCTTCAGTTTATTTCATTTAGTTTAATGTCCTCCAGGTGTATCCATGTTATTGCAAATGTAAGGTTATCCTTCTTTTCAAAGGTTGGATAATATTCTAATTTATAGAATAGATATAAATGTATCTCTATAAAATAGATACATGCCACAATTTCTTCATCCATTTATCTGTCAATGAACACTTAGGTTGTTTCCATATCTTGGCTATTGTGAATTATTTAAAATAGTGTTGCAGTGAACATGAGAATGCAGATATCTCTGTGAGATGCTAATTTCATTTCCTTTGGTTATATATCTAAAAGGGGATTGCTAGGTTATATGGTAGTTCTATTTGTAATACATTTAGAAACCTTCACACTGTTTTCCATAATTATCACACTAATTTACATTCTCACCAACAGTGTACATAGGTTCCCTTTTCTCTATACCCTTGACAACACTGGTTACCTCTTGTCTTCTTGATAACAGCCATTTTAATAGTATGAGATGATATCTCACTGTGGTTTTGATTCTCATTTTCCTGATACTTAACGATGTTGAGCACCTCTCCATGTACCCACTGGCCATTTTAATGTCTCCTTTGAAGAAGTGTCTATCCAGGTCCCTTGTGCATTTTTTTTAACATAAGCCATATTTCAATTACATCTTCCTTTTAATTAAAATAGTAAAGCAAAGGAATAATGTAGAGAATACTGTAATTTATAAAGTATTTTTAGAATATTAGGACAAATAACAAATATTCTTTTATATTTGTATGTATTTTTATCTTAGAAATATTGGGGAATAAAAGAAGGGAGACACACACACATGGACTGTGGACCTTTGCAATGCAGCTATAGACAAGATAAAGGAAAGAGAAATACTATATAGGCTGGCCCTTGAAATTAAATTCAATACTTTGATCTTTGTGGATGGAGAAAACAGTTAAGTGAAGGTAAAGTTGATGTCTATTTTCTGATAATGACATAAAAACTACTATGACAAAGAAAAAAACCTTTTAGAAGACCTCCTTCCCCATGGCAAGCCCATTCCCATAAATAGCCTTGTAGGTGTGATGGTGGCATATGGACAGGGGCAAAAAAAAAAAAAAAAGTAGGGGGGAACTGATATAATAGAAAATCTTTTTTTTTGGAAGAAGGTTATTTTGGTTTCTCTCATGAGAACTTAAGGTTAGATGGGACTGTAGGTGATCTGTATTTTAATAAAGGAAGTGGAATTACTTCCTCAATAGGCTTGGGATTAATTTCTGGAAGAAATGGTGATGTACTTACGTTTGTATCTCTAATGCCCATCATAATGCCTAGCATGGAAAGACACTCCATGTTTACAGTCATAAGTCGTATAGTCAGTTAACTAAATTGAATAGCTGTCAGGATGCAACAAGAGGGACCCTGGAGATGGCTAAGTGACAAAAGAAGATAACTTTTGAGTGTCTAGCTTGAAAGCTCAAATTACTCAGCATCCTTGAAGCCATTCTGAGATAATTAGAGCAAACAGTTTTAGTGTTTTTGAAACTGACAGTCTGGCCTACCCATGAAAATGGTTTTAGACTTTGCCATGTAAATAACTTTCAGGAAAGGAAATAAATATTCATCCTAATAATCTTATTTTCACACTTAGTAGGTAATCTTGAAATGACTGCAGGTTTCTGAAGTATCCTTATTGAAATCTGTGTCTCCATGATTTTTTCAAAAATTATTTAAATCCCATTTTAGTTACTAAAAGATTCAATGAAAATCCTTATTTTATATTTTTTTCTTAAATCAATATTGTAAGAAATGTAATCATCTGCCATATCACTTAACTTTGAGACCAAAGGGAACAAGAGCAGTTTATTGCTATGCCTCCAGTGTGTAGAATTTCTAGTGTGGTCAATAAATATTTGCTGATCAAATGGAATAATAGTATAATTTGTTAATTAATTTTCATAAATGTACTTCATTTTATGAATGTCATATCAATATATAAATGGTTCCTATATTTTACATAAACAGCATAGAGCAAAGAAAAATAACTTTGGGAAAAGTAATGATTGATTTCTTAATAAAGATGAAGAATTTATCAAGAGAACTATCTTAATAACAGTGGGAGCAGTTTCTCCTATAAGTAATAAGCCCACCTCAATGAAGCTATGAAAATAATTAAGGCCATATAAGCAACAATCATTTGATGAATTTATACATAGTAAGTACTGCATGCATCTCATTTAACTGTTATTTCTCACAATGACATAGTAATATATACTGCAGTAGTTATTGCTGTGGCCACTTTACATATGAAGAAACTGAGACTTACATAAATCATATCAATAGTAAGTATAAAATTTAGCTTTGAAACTTAAGCCTGTCTGTGAGGTAAATTTTCCATATTATTTCTGTTGTCATCTGTCAGATAATGTTGAAGAACTTCACTAGGAGGAAGGCTACGGTAGAAAGTCCCAATACTCTTTCCATATTTAAGATTATAAGATGGAATCCTTATGTCAACCCATCTATAATTAACCTTCTGTTAAGTATGGTTATAATATAATAATTGATCCCATTATAAAGGGATTTGAGAATTATCTTATTCAAATACTTTGCAAAATAAGATGGGTTAGAGTCTCTAAAAGCATTATTTTATTTTCACATAACATTAATTTATTTTTCAAAAAACGATGTCTGCAAACACACATGACATAGGTGTTTCACTCTATTGACATGAATCTCTCTCATAAAGTGAATTTGTTAAATCCGAATACCAAAAGGAAGAGAACGTAAAGAAAGTTAAACTAATGTATTTCCTTAGCCTTAAAAAAAAAAGTGTGTGCTTGAAATTATTTTAATTCCCTCCAATATGGTTTGAAAGTTAGGGGAAAACCTAACAGCATAAAAGAAACTTGTTTGTAGATGAACTTGAAGGGTCGAATGCATATTCAACAACATTCTCTACACCAATGGCTTATCTTATTTGATTATTAGCTTGTGTTTAATTTCCCTTGACAAATAATTCACCTTTGTTAAATATCATTTAGCACCGCTAAGTAATTCTTATAAGTTCATGGGAATGGATTTTAAACAGTAGCCATTGCAAGGATGCTACTGTAAATGCAGTTAGGAGAGTGAATAAAAGCATGAGGTAGGGGTGGCAGGTTGTATGGGAGAGAACCTAACTCCTTAGTTATTGGTGCTATTCATTCACATACATCTTCCTGACAGTGATGAACACACAAACCTTCAACAATTCTAAGATCTCTTCGGGGTTTCCAAAGGAACAACAAGCTACTCTTTAGTATGGGCAATATATTTTTAAACCAACCCTACAGTGTAACCTATCATATTGAGCAGAAAAATGTAAATCTCTGGCAATAATATTATCATTCAATGACTTCATGAAAGACATAACCAGAGATTGTTAGAGCTGGCAGGTGCCTCAGAGATAATCTCATCCACAGTCCTCATTTTACAGAAGAAAATCTGAGGCCCAGAGAAGATTCTCTAGGCATAGCCAATATAAGACTCAAAATCCTGACTCCCAATTTTTCCGTTAAGCTTACACCTCCTGTGAGCACTATCCATGAAGTTCAGTGTGTGTGTTTCATTAACTTTACTGCCTAAGGTGCTTACCAGCTGTCCAATCCAATCTCTGGTGTTATCTTTCAGAAAAATAGGAATAATGTGATATATATTCACTTAGAGAAGTCAAACTTCAGTTATTTCAGATGAAGAAAGCTCTCTCTCTTTCTCTCTCTCTCTCCTTAGACAGTCACCATAGTAGCCACATGAAGTGTTTTATATAAATAAGCTGGACAAATCCACTGGCTTTTCACAACAAAAAGAAGTGAAGACTTGTAACTTACAGTAACAGGACATGCACTCAGGCCATTAATGGGCTAAAACTGTTCAAACACCAAGTTCTATGCATCTTTTTCAAGGAGTGCGTCGTCAGGTCCAACAAGGAAGCACCATTAATATATTTCAGAAAAGGAGCAGTGAATGATAACCTGTTTTAAAAACCTTCAAACCTCATTTCTCTGGGAACACCAATCACCTTTACAAAAATCTGGGGTGGGACAGTTATTTACTACAAACTTCACTGAGTAACTGCGCCACCTCTTGATAAAATTTGTTTGTTGATTTCAAGTGGATTGTATAAAAGGGAAAAGCATGCAACTGGGGGCAACCTGAGCCTAGCTCCAGATTTTCTGTCTAAAATAAAAATAAGCTGTTTATCTTAAAAAATGTCAAATTGCAAACTAATGTGTTCAATTTTATCTAGAGTTCATCGACCACCCCACTTACTCCTGCTAGTTAGCCCAGTGGGTTGGGGCTCTAGGTGGTAGTAACCTGAGATGAGTTCAGGAGCTCCCAAATCAGCAGTCTGGAGCCCAGTCACTAGCTAAATGCATAAGGAGATCCCAAGCAGAGAGCCACCCAAGGTGCCCCATTTCCGAGCCGCATCTGCTCTTGTAGCCTCTGTATGTTAGAGACCAGGGTCCCATCACCATTGAGTTATGAGCCCAACATCGGAAGCCAGAAAATCAGTGCGATCTCTTGGCCCCCAAACCCAGCTGGCTCCCAGAAAGAGCAGAGCAGTCGCAGCTTCTGTCACTCTCCCAACAGGCAGACATAAACAAGCAACAGAAGGAATTGTTCTCTCCCCCGAGGGAGGCAACATGCATTAAAAAGACATGAACCTCTTCCTACCTTGCATCCAAACATCAACGATAAAGTGTTGTTGGTGCAAGCAACTTTGCAGTGGCAAATCATTGGTGTAAAACAGTCAGGGTCCTTAACAACAGGGGACATTCCTTCCGGGCTGCGGCAGTGGCAGCTCGCTGGGGGACCCAAACGCTGTGCTCGCCGGGCACATGGAGCGACAGCCTAGACCGAGCTGCCGCTTCGATCACTGCCCCCAGCACCCGCCGTGGCCATCCCGGAGCCCCGGTGGAAGCAACGCCGCGGGCAAGTACCGAGCCTCTCGGGGTCTCCCTTCCCTGGGGAACGAGGCGTGTGGGGGGAGGGACAGAACCAAGAAAGAATTTTTCCCCCTACGGTGAATTTGGGGGAGGTAAAATAAAAATAAAATAAAATAAAAATAAACCATAAAAATAAAAGGAAGCCAGGCACTTAGAGGAGGGTTCAAAGGAGGTGGGGCAGTATTAGCATGTAAAAGGATGTGCCCGCCTACTCTCCCCAGTCACACAAGATTGTCATGCGAGCTGAAGGGGGCTGAAATTATTCCCTCTGAAGAAGAAGAAGAAGAAGAAGAAAACATACTGCAGCTCCCGATTTGGTAAAAAGCCAGTGGCTTGCTGCAATCCAGAGTCACTGTGGGGAGCGCTGGCCGGGCAAGTGGGGTGGGAGGGAGGGGCTGAGAAAGGGAGGAAGCGCTGTGCTTGCCAGACTGGCCCTGCCTTTGGGCGCTCTTGGTGCCACCAAGGAGTCCCCAGCGTGGGAGCGCGGGACCTCCCCGCGCTGACGTGACCCCGAGACTGCATTTGGCCCCCACCGCTACAGCCACCCGAGGGTAGAAGACCTCCGAGGCCGACTTCCCGGGAAGGGGAGGCCCGCGCGGAGCCCTGCAGGGAACTTCCTCCCAGCCCTTTGACAACAGCATGCCTTGCCGGGGGCAGAGGGCCAGCAAAGAAATCTGGGGTAGAAAACAGGCTCAAAATGATTTCGCTGGTGCCCTACGAGGTTGACTTCTGGTTCAGCGAGCCTACTCACTCCCTGGGTAGGGAAGCGGCCTCAGAACCAAGGCTTTATTTGACATAACATTTGTCAAACTCAAAAAAGAAGTGTCTGCCCCTTCCCCACCTTGATGTCTTTGAGGCTCCAGGAAACCCCAGAAGTAGTATTTATGTTGTTCCAGAAGTATGAATGACAAGACTGATGGATGTTTTATTGTTTGTTTTTTTGTTTTTAACTGAGGCTGTCAAAATTGCAGAAAGACCAAAAAAAAAAAAAAAAAAAATCAGCATGTGGCTGGCTGGCACAGCTGCAAAATTGCTTATGGAAGACAAAAACAAATGTGATAAGAAGGGTGTGGGGGTAGGAAGTGGGTAAAACTAGCACTCTTTGGGTGCCACCTGGGTGCCTGGCACTATGCCTCACAGATGGTTGGTAGAAAGAGAGCAAAACATCAGAGTTTGGAAACAGATTCTGGCTCTGGTGCTAGATGTGGCTTTGTGTAAGTCTTTTACATTATCCAAACCCCTGTTTGCTTACCTGTAACTAGATGGTATTAACCCCTAACCTAAAGGGTTGTCAGGAAGACTAGACAGATATATTGAACAACACATTCCTGTGGTAAGCCCCAGTACATGGTAGCTGCTCTTAACTTACATAGCTTATTTCATTTCTTAGCTTCAGAGGTAGATATTATTCGACATATTTTTTTCTAGTGGAAGAAACTGAGCCCCTTAGTGTTATATCACTTGCTCAAGTCACATAATCAATAAGCCTGAAGGTTAGGTTCAAAGAAAAGTAGTAGAGGGAGTTTAGAAAACAGCATCATGAGAGACATAACACACTTCTCCAGAAACATGTTCCAAAGTCTTCAGATTTATTTGGGAAGGACCAGGACTGTCACATTTACATGAATGTGGTAATTCCAAGACACTTACCAATTTGGTGCTAAATTCAGAAATCCCACCTGAAATACAGGAACAACATAGTCCAAAGTATCCACGGCAAACTGTTAGAACCACATCCTCCTGATGCAGTTCCATCAGAATGTCAGACCACCTATATCCGAAACTAATAAGAGCCTCAATATCATGGTATGCTTCCTCCTTAGAAAGTTTAAATGTATTGGTTAGAACAAAAGAACATACCAACTTGTAAACCTTTAAGTCAAAGACAGTGCCTTATAACATGCCTTTGCCCCACCCATATCCAAAATACTCTCGTCCCTTCTCCCAAGTTAATAGAAAATAAACCTGATTATGTCATAATTCTCTATGATGCTTATTATAAATATGGATTATGAAGCCCAACCCTACATTTTCATCCCATAGGCCAGTAGAATGTCAATAAATCTACATTTTAATCAGCCCCCTTGTGAGAGGAATGCAAGTCCTCTTTATGAAATAAGACTTATCTGAAGGAAACTCAATATGGAACAAAGTATGAGCAAAATTCAACACGGAAAGACCCTCAGAGTTGAGTTACACCTGGTTCTAACTGTAGAGGGCAGCCATGCCTAAGGTTCTGGGATTCTTACACTAAGTGCAGAAGTCCTTGCCTAGTAGATTTCTCCATTAGGAATCAGTACTGATTCAATCTAATGAATAGCTGGAGGGACTCAGGAGGGCTAATCTATATGTTCTTAAATGTACTAGGTCACATTTTAGGAGCAAAACTCTGGTCTGAGGCCTTCTGTGAAAATTTAAAGTCACATGTACAGATTAAGTATATCCTTTACCATTTTATTCCTTTATGTTAGCATAAAAAGTGTGATTGTGTGAGCACTCCCACCTACAGAGCATCTATAATTACGGCTGGTTTTTCCAAGAGAATAGATCCTAAAAAAGCTGTACAATATTTCCCTTATTCATTAGCCTATAATTTGGATTTCAAACACCCCAAAAGTATTGTATGCTCTATATTGTGATGTTCCAATAATATCTAACACAGTCTTTCCCTGATGAATTACCCAAGCTAAAGCTGACCTCCTATTCTAGGGCAGCATTAAGGCTGCTATGTGCAAGTTATTCCCCATTTTACAGTTTGTGCTAGTTTAGATTGATAAAGTGAAATGACAAAATATAAAACAAAATGTATATTTCATTTCCTTGACTTTTTATGTTTAACTTTAATCAGTGAGAGTTCATTTCTCTGTATGTGCATGTGTATGTGTTTATCTGTTATCCGTTTATATGTATTAGAGAAAATGCTTTCCCTTAATTCTCCTCTCCAAATAATAACTCTGGGGTAAATTGGAGGGGAAGATGAGGGGGAAAGTGGTTTCCATGACAATGCATTCCATAGTTACAGCCAGTAACCACTATTATTAAAATAAATGAATTACTGTTACCTTAAGATACCAACACATTGCATTACTGGTTTGAAAAGCACTAATTTGAGAGTGTACTGCATGGGGGTGTACTGCAATATTTTTAGGAGATATTACTAGGAAATGCAAGGAGATGACACATTCATTTTTATAGTCAAAATAACTACTCTTAATTAGACCTTTCAATGATTGATAAAATTTACAGTTCCTCCTAATAATTATCACTTTTATAAAATGATGCATCACAACAATACACTATTAAGCATTTCTCCTAATGACAACTTTCCTCAAAATGGACTCATAATTACAAAAAACAGGATTATCAATAAATGTAACCAGGGTTTAATTTTGATCTTGTATTTATTATTGTTATACTTAATCAGAAACTGGGACACAGTAAGAGGCATTAGCTAGTTATGCATCTTTTTTCTTTGCTGATCCTTTTCATAGCAATTTTTTAAAAAGGGGTTGTTCATGTTGCGAGGGAAAAGAATAGATTGGCTACTAGGAGCCATGGTGCTGTTTCCTACTCTCTGCCTCTGTGTGACTTTGAGCAAGCTACTCAGCCTCTCTAAGCTTCAGTTTCCTTTTTTATTAAGATGAAATAGGTATACTAGATTATTTCTAAGTTTGCTTCCAATGTTGAAGTTCTCTGAGTGATCTTCTAAATACATTTTTATGAATGTAAAGTAAATTTGAGAAACCATTTTGTTCAGTTACCTATCTTCAGAAAATTTGCTCTTCTATAACGCTTACTATTTGATAGGCACTAATATCATGCTTGCTATGTACACTGTTCTGAATTCCACAGAGTGCTAGAGCCAATCCTACTCATGACAGCTGGTTGTGTGTAACTCGGTCTAATTCCACATTCAGTGACATCATGCTGGTAGCTTTGAATCAGTCATGAGAGAATATTTATACTATGTAAATTAACAAACACTACAATTCAGGACTTTTTTCTGCAAAAAAACTTTTACCAGTATAGCACTGGTCTAAGTACTTTAACTACATTAATATATTTAACCATCACAATCACTCAATCTTACCAAAAAAAGGAAAGCAAATGACAGGGTGAGATTAAGTAATGCCCAAGGTAACAAAATTGGTATACTAATCAGCTAAATGAACCAACTAACAAAAATATTTTTGATGACTTTCAATCACAAATGTTTATTTCTTCCTCATGTTAGATGTCCTTCATAGCTTAGCTATCATTCTAGCCCATGTTGTCCATGGGCAGAAGAGTACGGTCTATCAGTAGCTTCTGTCAGATAGAAGAGTAGCCACTATCTAATGTTCTCATGGCGGAAGGAAAAATGATCAATGGCTGAATATGCAGCAGATCTTAAAACATCTGTTCAGACATTAAAAACATCTTCCAGCTTACATTTTATTAGCTAAGGAATGTCATGTGGTCAACCTGATGACAAAGGTTGGGGAATGATAATTCTTTCAGGGGGAGGAAAGAGAGAATATTGATAACAGTAATATAAGAGACTATGGCTTATTCGAGTGACAGAATTGAGATCTGAAGCCAAGCCACCTGATTTGAGGATCTAAGGTCTTAACAAATAGACTATCCCAGCTATCACTTATAGCTAATACATCCCAATTTTTCATCTACTCTCTATAATAGTGTTTGTTATTTAGTAACTCTTTGAGAGAATTCTTCCTTATGACCCCTATAAGGAAAGCATAGTCTTTAGATAACACATGAACTTTGGAGACAATCAAACATATAAGGTTTTGGCATTATTAGCTGTGTGATTTCAACCTTTAAATCCCTTTCCCTCTCCTCTCCTACTGTAAATTGAAGTCCACTTATTTCATTTAATCTTTAGTAGAGATGTTTTCATGTAAGTGGAACATTGCATTTTTATCATCGAGTTTCCTGAAACATGTAAGGCAGAGAGGGATATGAATGTCTTTCTGCCATCAATGAGTTTACAAACCAGTTGACTAGGTTACTCTGAAATGAGAGTAACGAAGCTCTTCCTAACAGTAACAAAGTATATACAATTAAGAACGAACAAATATACTCAAAGTCCATACAAATGATTGACCAATCTAGTTAACTTATCTAAGCTACCATTTCTTGTTCCATAAAATGGTGATAATACTATAGCATTGCTATAAGGCTTGAATGAGATAATATATTGCTAAATGACTGTCATCTTTATCTGGTTTGTATTAGCCACTCAGTAAATTATAAAGGCTTTGTGTCACTTTTCTGATTTTTTTTTAATGAAAGTTAACAGAAAAGAATAAACCTATTAGACTCATCCAATATGTATAATCTCTTTATACTGAACAATTCTAAATCTTTAACCTTTCTTAACAAGTTTTACTGTCTCAGTGACTCTCCTTAGACCCTTTCTCAGCTCTTCCATACTCCTCTTACTGAAGAACACACAAATGCAATGATACATTCTCAGACCCCATATAAATGGACTCTAATATGCATCATGTTCCCCCATAATTGTCAACCCTTTGTGTTCACTGTAATTTATTTATTATTATTATACTTTAAGTTCTGAGGTACATGTGCAGAATGTGCAGTTTTGTTACATAGGTATACACGTGGCATGGTGGTTTGCTGCAACCATCATCCCGTCTCCTACGTTAGGTATTTCTCCTAATGCTATCCCTCCCATACCCTCTACCGCCAGGCAGGCCCTGGTGTGTGATGTTCCCCTCCCTATGTCCATGTGTTCTCATTGTTCAACTCCCACTTATGAGTGAGAACATGCGGTGCTTGGTTTTCTGTTCTTGTGATAGTTTGCTGAGAATTGTGGTTTCCAGCTTCATGCATGTCCCTGCAAAGGACATAAAGTCACCCTTTTTATGGCTGCATAGTATTCCATGGTGTATATGTGCCACACTTTCTTTATCTGGTCTATTTTTGACGGACATTTGGGTTGGTTCCAAGTCTTTGCTCTTGTGAATAGTGCTGCAATAAACATGCGTGTGTATGTGTCTTTATAGTAGAATGATTTATAATCCTTTGGGTATACACCCAGTAATGAGATTGCTGGGTCAAATGGTATTTCTGGTTCTAGATCCTTGAGGAATTGCCACATGGTCTTCCACAATAGTTGAACTAATTTACACTCCCACCAACAGTGTAAAAGTCTCCCTATTTCTCCACATCCTCTCTAGCATCTGTTGTTTCCTGACTTTTTAATGATTGCCATTCTGACTGGCATGAGATGGTGGTTTTGATTTGCATTTCTCTAATGACCAGTGATAATGAGCATTTTTCATATGTCTGTTGGCTGCATAAATGTCTTCTTTTGAGAAGTGTCTGCTCATATCTTCTGCCCAGTTTTTGATAGGGTTGTTTTCTTGTAAATTTGTTTAAGTTCCTTGTAGATTCTGGATATTAGCCCTTTGTCAGATGGATAGATTGCAAAAATTTTCTCCCATTCTGTAGGTTGCCTGTTCACTCTGATGATAGTTTCTTTTGCTGTGCAGAAGCTCTTTAGTTTAATTAGATCCTGTTTGTCAATTTTGGCTTTTGTTGCCATTGTTTTTGGTGTTTTAGACGACGTCTTTGTCCATGCCTATGTCCTGAATGGTATTGCCCAGGTTTTCTTCTAGGATTTTTACGGTCCCAGGTCTTACATTTAAGTCTTTGACCCATCTTGAGTTGATTTTTGTATAAGGTGTAAAGAACGGGTCCAGTGTCAGTTTTCTGCATATGGCTAGCCAGTTTTCCCAATGCCATTTATTAAATAGGGAATCTTTTTCCCATGGCTTGTTTGTGTCAGGTTTGTCAAAGATCTGATGGTTTTATATGGTGGTGTTATGTCTGAGGCCTCTGTTCTGTTCCATTGGTGTATATATCTGTTTTGCTTCCAGTACCATGCTGTTTTGGTTACTGTAGCCTTGTAGTACAGTTTGAAGTAAGATAGCATGATGCCTCCAGCTTTCTTCTTCTTGTCCAGGATTTTCTTGGCTTTTGCAGGCTCTTTTTTGGTTCCATATGAACTTTAAAGTAGTTTTTTTTTCCAATTCTGTGAAGAAAGTCAGTGGTAGGTTGATGGAGATAGCATTGAATCTATAAATTACTTTGGGCAGTATGGCCATTTTCCCAATATTGATTAATTCTATCCATGAGAATGAAGGTTTTTACATTTGTTTGTGTCCTCTCTTATTTCCTTGAGCGGTGGTTTGTAGTTCTCCTTGAAGAGGTCCTTCACATTCCTTGTAAGTTGTATTCCTAGGTATTTTATTCTCTCTGTAGCAATTGTGAATACGAGTTAACTCATGATTTGGCTCTCTGTTTGTCTGTTATTGGTGTATAGAAATGCTTGTGATTTTTGCACATTGATTTTGTATCCTGAGACTTTGCTGAGGTTGCTTATCAGCTTAAGGAGATTCTGGACTGAGACGATGGGGTTTTCTAAATATACAATCATGTAATCTGCAGACACAATTTGACTTCCTCTCTTCCTATCTGAATACGCTTTATTTCTTTATCTTGCCTGATTGCCCTGGCCAGAACTTCCAACACTATGTTGAATAGGAGTGGTGAGAGAGGGCATCCTTGTCTTGTGCCAATTTTCAAAGGGAATGCTTCCAGTTTTTGCCCATTTAGTATGATATTGGCTGTGGGTTTGTCATAAATACCTCTTATTATTTTGAGATACGTTCCATTGATACCTAGTTTATTGAGAGTTTTTAGCATGAAGGGGTGTTGAATTTTGTCAAAGGTCTTTTCTGCATCTATTGAGATAATCATGTGGTTTTTGTCCTTGGTTCTGGTTGTGTGATGGATTATGTTTATTGAAAGGCATATGTTGAACCAGCCTTACATCCCAGGGATGAAACCAACTTGATCGTGGTGGATAAGCTTCCTGATGTGCTGCTGGATTTGGTTTGCCAGTATTTTATTGAGGACCTTCGCATCGATGTTCATCAGGAATATTGGCCTGATATTTTCTTTTTTTGTTATGTCTCTGCCAGGTGTTGGTATCAGGATGATGCTGGCCTCATGAAATGAGTTAGGGAGGATTCCCTCTGTTTCTATTGTTTGGAATAGTTTCAGAAGGAATGGTACCAGCTCCTCTTTGTACCTCTGGTAGAATTTGGCTGTGAATCTATCTGGTCTTGGACTTTTTTTGGTTGTTAGGCTATTAAGTACTGCCTCAATTTCAGAACTTGTTATTGGTTTATTCAGGGATTCAACTTCTTCCTGGTTTAGACATGTGAGGGTGCATGTGTCCAGGAATTTATCCATTTCTTCTAGATTTTCTAGTTTATTTGCATGGAGGTGTTTATAGTATTCTCTGATGGTAGTTTGTATTTCTGTGGGATCAGTGAGGATAGCCCCTATATCATTTTTTATTGCATCTATTTGATTCTTCTCTCTTTTCTTCTTTATTAATCTGGCTAGCAGTCTATTTTGTTGATCTTTTCAAAAACCCAGCTCCTGGATTCATTGATTTTTTGAAGGTTTTTTTGGGTCTGTATCTCCTTCAGTTCTGCTCTGATCTTAGTTATTTCTTGTCTTCTGCTAGATTTTGAATTTGTTTGCTGTTGCTTCTTTAGTTCTTTTAATTGTGATGTTAGGGTGTCAATTTTAGATACTTCCTTCTTTCTCTTGTGGGCATTTAGTGCTATGTTTCCCTCTACACACTGCTTTAAATGTGTCCCAGGGATTCTGGTACATTGTGTCTTTGTTCTCATTGGTTTCAAAGAACATCTTTATTTCTGCCTTCGTTATTTACCCAATAGTCATTAAGGAGCAGGTTTTCAGTTTCCACGTAGTTGTGTGGTTTTGAGTGAGTTTCTTAATCCTGAGTTCTAATTTGATTGCACTGTGGTCCGAGAGACTGTTTGTTATGATTTCCGTTCTTTTGCATTTGCTGAAGCGTGTTTTACTTCCAATTATGTGGTTAATTTTAGAATAAGTGTAATGAGGTGCTGAGTAGAATGCATATTCTGTTGAATTGGAGTGGAGAGTTCTGTTCACCGTAATTTCTAAGTCCTCTATGTCCACTCACCTACCCCCAAGTATAGACTACTTTGAGCGAGTCACACGTAGTGACTGCTTGGCCTTTATCTAAGTCATACTTAGAATGTTTGCATGACCTTGACTTGAAATAGTTTTCTTATTTAGCTGATTAGTCAAAAAATGGATGAATAAAGAACCAATAAATAAGTGATCTTGGCCAGGCTTTCCACTGCTTCCACCTAGGCCCTAGGTGAAATATTGTGAAGATCTTTGAGTCCTGACCCAGCTCCCCTCCCTGCCACCTCCTAAGTAGAAGGAGTACACTCTTTATTGAAGAAATGCCAGCCTATTCGTTCTGAATCAATTTTGACATTTTGTTTTAGCACCAAGTGTTTTTTGAAATAATTATTGTCCCCTCACAATTTTGCCTTTGAGACTTCTCATGACAGTCACTTTCAACCTTGTTTCCATTTTGAAAAAGCAACTCCGAAACACTACCCTCTACACCACCTGTGAGAATATTCTTAGTGGCAAAATTCAAATAAAAGAAGAACTCTTCTTAGGCCTCATTGTTCACCAAATTTGATGTCAATGTTGAAATGATAAAAGTTGGGTCTATGTTCCAGTCCTAGTTTGGACACTTGCTATGCAATTCTGAGTTAGTTACTTAATCTGAAAGTTAATTTTCTTAAGTACAAAAAAAGGGGAGGAGGTTGTTGAGTAATAATACCTCTATCACAGGGTTCCTATGAGAATTAACTAAAATGCCACATGTAAAAGTACCTATCAAAATGCTTGGCACATACTATTAATAAATGCTTAATAATATTCATTTGTCCACTCACTGATTCTTTTATTCATTCATTCATTACACACCAAAGCTAGCCAAGAAACTTATTTAAAACAAATGTCAACCAAGCACAGCAAAATTCCTGTGAAACCACTAATTCTATTTTTATATTGTGCTTGCCCATCTGTGAAACAAAGGCAAATTGATCATTGTCAAAAAAATATACTAAATCAGAGTTCAACTTTGAAAGCAGCAATTCATGGGAAGACTGACAAGAATATGGCTCATTTTAAATGGCTTTATATTGCCACTGTGTGCTTCTCTACTACAAATAGATTTTTCTTATCAGCTCCCTTTCATCTGAACAATAGATGGCTCGTCTAGCTGCATGAACTAAATGAGGTGTCTTACATACCCCCAAGAACACCACTCTATTATGTCACAAGAAGGGGCCCTCAGCTAATCATACAGCAAGTTGAATGATTACTCAATGAAACAATTCCTCCCCTAAAACTGTGAAGACATCAGATTTCTCATACAATCTCCAGCTATGTATCACAGATTTAAGATAATGATACAATTAACACTTTTTCTGTTAATGAGCTGCAAGCATAATGGTTCAAGTCCCTGATGGTACCAAATTTTAAGTATAGCCCACCTAGATTCTTATGTCCAGTTTGTTTAAAATAAGATTGTTATAAGAAAATTACCTTTTGGTACAGTGTGTGAGTTAGTTGTATTACATGAATGCTGGTGCTTTCTTCCTTTAATACAAGGACTGTCAATCTCAAATGTAATGCATTGGAAGATGTGCATTGTATTTGCTTTAGTTAGCATCTGATCATGGAAAAACTTTGCTTGGTTGACGACGTTAGCACATTAACTTTATCTCCCCCTTTTGGTTACTAATTACATACTTTGAAGTATCTACTATGTGCTAGACACTAGGCCAAGTCCGGGATACAGTGGTTAAGTACAGATCAATGCAGTGCTGGCCTCATGGAGATTACAAACCAATGGAGAAGGCAGATGGGGATAAGTGCTTCGAGGAGAGCTACATGGCTCTATAAGAGCATATATAGGGGAATCTCATCTAAAAATGGAGGTAGGAAGGCATAATTAGGAGAGTGATAACTGAGTTGAGATAAGAAAAATAAGTGGGAATTAACTAGACAAACAGAAAGGGGAAAAGCATCTCAAATAGAGGGAATAGGATATACAAAGAATATGTGGTACCAGCAAACAAGAACATGGGAAGGACTGAGATAAACGGAATACAGAAAATAAGGGGAAATATCAAGTGAACAGAGGCTGAAGAAGACAGTAGAGGTGAGACTAGTCAGATTATATTTAAAATGTTTGTTCTTATTCTAAAAGACTTAGGAAACTATAGAAGAAATATTTTAAAGAAGATTTATTGGCGTAGAACTGACATAAAATAAACTGGAAATATTTACATTTAAATCTGGTAATTTTCAACATACGTATACATCTGTGAAACTGTCAACATAATCAAGATAATAAACATATCTATCACCTTCAAACGTTTCCACGTGCCCCTTTATAACCTCTACCCCTCATACTCTTTCCCAATCCCCCATCCCAAAGCAATCACTCATCTGCTCTCTGTCACTAAAGATTTATTTGCATTTTCAAGAGGTTTATATAAATGAAATCATACAATATGTGTTTGGAGTCTGAATTTTTTCCACTCAACATATCTATTCTGAGGTTTATCTAGGTGGTTGCATGTGCCAATAGTTTACTTCTTTCTTATTGCCAAGTAATATTACATTGTAAAGATATATTACATAATTTGTCTATATTTGTTGATGAACACTTGAGTCACTTTCAGTTTGAAGTTATATAGCTGCTACGAATATCTGTGCATAAGTCTCTGCATGAACTGATATATTTCCTTTTCTTTTGGAATGGATTTGCTTGATAACCTGATGAATATGTGTTTATATTTTAAGAAACTGTTAAATTGATTTTCAAAGTTCTTATTTCATTTTACATTCCCACCAGCAATGTATGAGAATTCTAGATCCTTCACATCTTCACCATCACCTGGTATTGTCAATCATTTTCATTGTAGCCATTCTAATAGATGTGTAATAGTACCTCATTATAGTTTTAATTTGCCTTTCCTTAATGACTCATTGTGTTGAACATCTTTTCATGTGGTTTTTTTCCCTGCTATCTTTGGTAAAGGATCAATTCAAATCTTTTACCTACCTTTAAAATTGTTAGTTTCTTCTTAGGTTTTGAGAGTTTTATGTATATATATAAATATATATTTATTATACTTTTAAGTTCTAGGGTACATGTGCACAACGTGCAGGTTTGTTATATATGTATACATGTGCCATGTTGGTGTGCTGCACCCATTAACTCGTCATTTACATTAGGTATATCTCCTAATGCTATCCCTCCCCCCCCCCCACCCCACAACAGGCCCCGGTGTGTGATGTTCCCCTTCCTGTGTCCAAGTGTTCTCATTGTTCAATTCCCACCTGTGAGTGAGAACATGCTATGTTTGGTTTTTTGTCCTTGCGATAGTTTGCTGAGAATGATGGTTTCCAGCTTCATCCATGTCCCTACAAAGGACATGAACTCATCACTTTTTATGGCTGCATAGTATTCCATGGTGTATATGTGCCACATTTTCTTAATCCAATCTATCATTGTTGGACATTTGGGTTGGTTCCAAGTCTTTGCTATTGTGAATAGTGCCACAATAAACATATGTGTTCATGTGTCTTTATAGCAGCATGATTTATAATCCTTTGGGTATATACCCAGTAATGGGATTGCTGGGTCAAATGGTATTTCTAGTTCTAGATCCCTGAGGAATCGACACACTGACTTCTACAATGGTTGAACTAGTTTACAGACCCACCAACAGTGTAAAAGTGTTCCTATTTCTGCACATCCTCTCCAGCACCTGTTGTTTCCTGACTTTTTAATGATCGCCATTCTAACTGGTGTGAGATGGTATCTCATTGTGGTTTTGATTGGCATTTCTCTGATGGCCAGTGATGATGAGCATTTTTTACTGTGTCTGTTGGCTGCATAAATGTCTTCTTTTGAAAAGTGTCTATTCACATCCTTCGCCCACTTGTTGATAGGGTTGTTTCTTTCTTGTAAATTTGTTTCATTTCTTTGTAGATTCTGGATATTAGTCCCTGGTCAGATGAGTAGATTGCAAAAATTTTCTCCCATTCTGTAGGTTGCCTGTTCACTCTGAGGGTAGTTTCTTTTGCTGTGCAGAAGCTCTTTAGTTTAATTAGATCCCATTTGTCAATTTTGGCTTTTGTTGCCATTGTTTTTGGTGTTATAGACATGAAATCCTTGCCCATGCCTATGTCCTGAATGGTATTGCCTAGGTTTTCTTCTAGGGTTTTTATGGTTTTAGGTCTAACACTTAAGTCTTTAATCCATCTTGAATTAATTTTTGTATAAGGTGTAAGGAAGGGATCCAGTTTCAGCTTTCTACATATGGCTAGCCAGTTGTCCCAGCATCATTTGTTGAATAGAGAATCCTTTCCCCATTGCTTGTTTTTGTCAGGTTTGTCAAAGATCAGATGGTTGTCGATATGTGGTATTATTTCTGAGGGCTCTGTTCTGTTCCATTGGCCTATATCTCTGTTTTGGTACCAGTACCATGCTGTTTTGGTTACTGTAGCCTTGTAATATAGTTTGAAGTCAGGTAGCATGATGCCTCCAGCTTTGTTCTCTTGGCTTAGGATTGACTTGGCAATGCGGGCTCTTTTTTGGTTCCATATGAACTTTAAAGTAGTTTTTTCCAATTCTGTGAAGAAAGTCATTGGTAGCTTGACGGGGATGGCATTGAATCTATAAATTACCTTGGGCAGTATGGCCATTTTCACGATATTGATTCTTCCTACCCATCAGCATGGAATGTTCTTCCATTTGTTTGTATCCTCTTTTATTTCATTGAGCAGTGGTTTGTAGTTCTCCTTGAAGAGGTCCTTCGCATCCCTTGTAAGTTGGATTCCTAGGTATTTTATTCTCTTTGAAGCAATTGTGAATGGAGTTCACTCACGATTTGGCTCTCTGTCTGTTATGGGTGTATAAGAATGCTTGTGATTTTTGCACATTGATTTTGTATCCTGAGACTTTGCTGAAGTTGCTTATCAGCTTAAGGAGATTTTGGGCTGAGACGATGGGGTTTTCTAGATATCCAATCATGTCATCTGCAGACAGGGACAATTTGACTTCCTCTTTTCCCAATTGAATACCCTTTATTCCTTTCTCCTGCCTGATTGCCCTGGCCAGAACTTCCAACACTACGTTGAATAGGAGTGGTGAGAGAGGGCATCCCTGTCTTGTGCCAGTTTTCAAAGGGAATGTTTCCAGTTTTTGCCCATTCAGCAAGATATTGGCTGTGGGTTTGTCATAAATAGCTCTTATTATTTTGAGATACATCCCATCAATACCTAATTGATTGAGAGTTTTTAGCATGAAGGGCTGTTGAATTTTGTCAAAGGCCTTTTCTGCTTCTATTGAGATAATCATGTGGTTTTTGTCTTTGGTTCTGTTTATATGTTGGATTATGTTTATTGATTTGCGTATGTTGAACCAGCCTTGCATCCCAGGGATGAAGCCAACTTGATCATGGTGGATAAGCTTTTTGATGTGTTGCTGGATTCAGTTTTCCAGTATTTTATTCAGGATTTTTGTATCAATGTTCATCAGGGATATTGGTCTAAAATTCTCTTTTTTGATTCTGTCTCTGCCATGCTTTGGTATCAGGATGATGCTGGCCTCATAAAATGAGTTAGGGAAGATTCCTTCTTTTTCTATTGATTGGAATAGTTTCAGAAGGAATGGTACCAGCTCCTCCTTGTACCTCTGGTAGAATTTGGCTGTGAATCCGTCTGGTCCTGGACTTTTTTGGTTGGTAGGCTATTAATTATTGCCTCAATTTCAGATTCTATTATTGGTCTATTCAGAGATTCAATTTCTTCCTGGTTTAGTCTTGGGAGGATGTATGTGTCAAGGAATTTACCCATTTCTTCTAGATTTTCTAGTTTATTTACGTAGAGGTGTTTATAGTATTCTCTGATGGTAGTTTGTATTTCTGTGGCATCGGTGGTGATATCCCCTTCATCATTTTTTATTGCATCTATTTGATTCTTCTCTGTTTTCTTCGTTATTAGTCTTACTAGCGGTCTTATCAATTTTGTTGATCTTTTCAAAAAACCAGCTCCTGGATTCATTGAATTTTTGAAGGGTTTTTTTCGTCTCTATCTCCTTCAGTTCTGCTCTGATCTTAGTTATTTCTTGCCCTCTGCTAGCTTTTGAATATGTTTGCTCTTGTTTCTCTAGTTCTTTTAGTTGTGATGTTAGGGTGTCCATTTTAGATCTTTCCTGCTTTCTCTTGTGGGCATTTAGTGCTATAAATTTCCCTCTACACACTGCTAGATTCAAACCTATATTAGATATATGTTGCATATAGTTTTTCCCAGTCTGTGGTTTGTCTTTTCATTCTTATCAGTGTCTTTTGAATACCAGAAGTTTTTATTATTGATGAATGCAATTTATTATTTTTTCCTTTATGGTTCATACTTTTATTTTCATATCTAAGAAATCTGTGTTTAACCCAAGGTCACAAAGATGTTCTTCTCTTATTTCTTCTAGAGGTTTTGTAGTTTTACATTTTGAGCAATGATCAATTTTGAGTAAATTTTTATATATGATATGAGGTATGGATCCAAGTTCATTTTTTTGCACATGTATATTTAATTGTTTCTGTATTATTTGTTGAAATGACTATCCTTTTTCCATTTAATTGTATGTCTTTGTCCTTATATGTATGGTTTAATTTTGGACTCTCCATTCTATTAATCTGTTTTGCCATCTTTCCACCAATACTATATTTTGGTTACTGCAGCTTTATAATAATTATTGAAACAACTTTGTCCTTCTTTGATCTCCAACTTTGTTCACTTTTTTTTTCAGAGCTGTTTTGACTCTCCTAGGTACTTTAAATTTTCATACAATTTTTAGAATTAACCTGTTAATTCTACACCTACAAACATTTCAACTGGAATTTTGATTGTGTGGAATTGTGTTGAATCTTTAGATAAGGTTAGAGAGAATGAACATCTTAATGATACTGATTCTTCCAACCTATTAGCAAAGTATCTGTCTACTTTTAAGGTCTTTAATTTTACTTAATTTTACTCAGCAATATTCTATAATTTCCAATGTACTGTTTTTTTTCACATATTTCATCAGATTTATTCCTAAGTATTTCATATTTTATGGTATTCTAAATGGAATTCCTTTATTGATTTTAATTTCTAACTGTTGTTAGTACGTAGAAATACAAATACAAAGTTTGTATATTGTCCTTTTATTCTGCAACATTGCTAAACTCACCTATTAGTCTGGTAGCTTTTTAAATAGATTCTATCAGATATGACATGTCATCTGTAAACAAAAATGAGTTTTACATCTTCCTTTGCTTCTTTTTCTTTACTGATTATGCTGGTTAAAACATCCAGAACAATGTTGCACAAAAGTAGTGAAAGTGGATATCCCTGTTCCTGATCTTAAGGGGAAAACATTCAGCCTTTCACTAAATAATGATTAAATATGATGTTAGCTATAGGTTTTTCTCATAAGTTTCTTATCACGTTGAAGAAATTCCCTTCTATTTATATTTTGCCAAGAGTTTTTGTTTTGTTTTGTTTTGTTTTTAGTTAGGAATAGATATTGATTTTGTCACATGGTTTTTCTATGCCTGGGATTTTTTTAGGTGATTAATATGGTGATTTTTGAATGTTAAACAATCCTGTATTCCTGAAATAAAGCTTGTTTGGTCATGATATATTATAATTTTAGTGTACTACTGGATTCCATTTGCTAAAATTTATTTAGAACTTTTTCCATCTATGTTCATGAGGGGTATTAGTCTGTAACATTTTTTATTGAAATATATTTGCCTATTTTTATACCAAGGCAATACAGGCCTCATGTAGTGAGTTGGAAGGTATTGCCTACTCTTCGATATTTTAGGAATGATTTGCATAGAATGGGTGCTATTTCTTCTTTAAATGTTTGGAAGAATTTACCAAAACCAAACTATCTAGGCCAAAAGAGAGAGAAAGAGAGAGAGAGAGAGAGAGAGAGAGAGAGAGAGAGAGAGAGAGAATGTGATGTGTATGTATTTTTGTGTGTGGGAAGGTTTATGTAAAGTATTTAAGCAGGAGTGGGGGATGTGATATTATATTGCATTTCAAGAAGATCGTATAGCTGTAGTGTGGTGAAGGATTGGAATGGAACAATATTGTCAGTGGGCAGAACACTGAAGAGGGGCTCTCAGTAGTGCAGGCAACAGATAATGGTGATATAGACTAGAGAAACAGCACTGGAAACAAAGATAAATAGTTCAACTCAAGGAACATCTTAGAAAGTGAGTGAAAGTGATACATATTGGGGGTAGATCAGATACGGGGGAAATTCAGTATGATTTCTAGGTTTCTGGTATACATAACTGGATAAGTTGTAATGGCATTCACTGAAATATGATATACTAAAAAGTAATATAGTGTTTGTGTATACGTGTGGGATGGAGGAGGCATTATTCCGTTTGGGGATTTTGTTTGTTTGTTTTGCTTGCATTGTAAATTTGATTTACAGTGCTTTTGGTAACTCTAACTTGGATACATTCCTCTAGAGCGCAGTGTAAACTGGGTTAGAAATATAAACTTATGAAGTGTATGTCAATAGGTTGTGTTAAAGGCTCAGAAATAGGTATCATCCATCCTGAGAGAAGAGCATCACAAGAAAAAATTATCTAGAGTCAGACTTTGAAGAACTCCAGTATGTAACAATTTTCTTTTTTTTCTTTTTCTTTTTTTTTGCTTGTTAAAAAACATCAGGAACCTATTTTTCTTAGTAGCTACTCTGTTGATTCTGCTTAACGATGACAATATATTCTTTTTCAGTAATGTATATACCCTCTAGATTTGGCCTTAGTTGGTGCCAGAGAGGCAGCAAGGTAGTGAGATAAAATAAATATTGCAAAGAAAAAAGAAATCTAAGGACATAACAACAGTATGTATGGTTCTTACAATTTGCTACCCTCTTGATTTCAATATACTAGGTATTCTGTTTCATTCATTTGTTTCTCAATAGACATACACCTCCTATATGTTGCTATAAAATTATTATTTTTGAGATATTAAAATGTTAGTGGATGCCACTATACGCCAATTGGAATGGCTAAAACTTGGGAGTTTAACAATTCCAAGTGTTGATGAGGATGTGGAGGAACTGAAACTCCCCTACATTGCTGGTGGGAATGTAAAATGGTCCAACCACTTTGGAAAACAGCTTGGCATTTCTTAAAAATTTAAACATAAATGTATTGTACAACACAGCCATTCCATTTCTAGGTATTCAAGAGAAATGAAAACATATGTCTACACAGTCTGCAGCTTTTTTCATAATATCTCCAAATTGGAAGCAACCCACAGATACATTAACAAGTGAATGTATAAACAAAACAAGATATATATGTAAAACCTCAGAAGTATTGTTCCAATTGAAAGGCACGAAAGTGTGCATATTGTATAAATCATTTTACATGGAAATATATAAAATAAAAATCAATATATAGTGATATAAAGTAGATCTACTGCTTCCTAGGCCTAGAGGTAGACAGAGGGAAGGGATAAAAGAGGCATGAGGAATCTTGGGGTGATGGTAATTATCTGGAACTCTAATGTGGCAGTGGTTTCTCAGATGTACATGTCTATCAAAACAGATCAAATTTACATCAAGTTGTATATTTTAAAAAGATTCATTTTATTATATGTAAATTCAACTCAATAATATAGATTAAATATCTTAGGTGGTTTAAAACTCAAGACCAAAGAATTACATTAACTTTCTAGGTAAATTACTAAATTAAACACCAATGGTAGAGTTTATTTTTTTAATCAAAGTAACTCCCAAATCAATTTTTTCCTAAACAAGTGTTATTACATGAAGTGATGACTCCCTACTTTGTTAGAAGATAGAATTCCACATGGGGCTCAGTTTTCTAGAACTAGAAAATATTTACTCTATGTTTGCCAAGATCACTCAGACAACTACTTTGTTCACTCCTATGAGCACTTTACCTGAGTTTTAAAAAATATTTTATATCACTAGGAAAAGATATATCTTTAAAAATGGAAAGCTGCTAGTGAGGAAAGCCTAAAGTTTTAGAGTTTAAAATTGAGAAATATTGATAAGGCATTAAGTATATGATTGAAACATAAAACTACCTGGCTAAGGAACCTGGGACTTTCATTTGACTGTTGATTAGAATTTCCATTTTTCCTCACATCTGCCAGAAGATCAAGGGAAGACAAACTAGGTGAAGGATGTAGCCATTTTACATAAAGCAGTATCAAACCAATATAGTAGTATGCAAAACTATCTCACCTCTATGGGCATTGAAACTTATTTGAATAATATTTTATTTATGTTCCATAACTACCCTGTGATCCCAAAGTTTAATTTAGTACAGTCTCCTGGGGTCATTTTACAGGATCTGATGAAGCGGTCCTTGTGCCCAGGCCCCAGCTAGGCCCCAGAGTCCATTGTCTTGGGGGATATTAACCAGATTCTCAGCCTCACAATGACTGTGTCTACTCTGTATTTACCCTAACGTTCAGAAATTGGGAAGTTATCACTGCTATTAGTTTCCATGGCATCCACTAGATAAAAGAAGGAAGGTTGCAAGAAAGGACCAAAGTAATAGAAAAACAGTTAACATTTTACTGCAGTGCCAAAGGGAAATGGCTGCAGTACAGCAGGGGAATGGAAAGGCACCTATTAATTGGAAGCCCCCGGGGGCAGCATAGAGGCACCCAGCTTCTGCAGCCCCATCTCCCTGCTTCCAAGCAGATCAGCACAAAGGCAAGAGGGAGGTCCTCCTGAGGGAAAAAGGTAAACAGAATAATCCCATCAGGCTCCATTGCCACTGGATATACTTACAATCCTTACTACAGAAGAACCCCACAGTTCTTCCAAGCCCTGAGCCCAGCTGGGAGAGATGCTGGAAATTCATGCAGCTGTATTGCTTCAAATTAGGAGGACGAGGTGTAGATGTGCTAAGCCCTACCCAGCCACTGTGGGCCAAGCTGCAGCAATACAGTTCCATATAGAGAACAAAGCCGCCTCTGGAGTGCATCCTCCTCTGGAGGCCAGTAGCTACTGCACCTCTCCAACACTGGTGCTCCATCTTCATTCCACCAATCCCACACCAGTGGCTGAACAACACAACTCCAGCGGTGCAGAGCCTGAACCCAGAATCAACTGTGACTGTCATTTTGCACAGCAGGGAAACCAACCCCTGCCACCTGCACTTCCAACCAGAGGAACAGTCTGGCAGTCTTACCCAGGGCAAAGTCACCCTGAGCCCGCCAATCTGTTTCACACCCTCCCTGAGTGGGAGAGGTTCTTGAGCCACTGAGTAGATGACACATCCCCAGGTCAACAAAATGGCTATCAGGCCATGCCCAGGTTCTGAGAAACAGCCTCATGGTGCCCTCCACACCACTGTGGGCATGGCCCTGGCCTTCACAAAACCCACACACCCAAAATCAGGGCATGAGAAGCATCCCCATGGACTACGCATGGCAGATGCGCCCCAGGCTGACCAAACAACTGTGTGCCTATGCTCTTAATAAGAGTAACAGCCCCATGATTCCAACCCCACTGAGACAGACCCCAAGTGGGCCAACCTACTGTGTGTATACACGTACCCTTGATCTAAGAAACAACCTAATAAATCCATCTCTGGCAAAGCCACACCACCACCACCACCACCACAAACTCTCTCAGCCTAGACCACTGAGATACTCACAAACATCACTAGTGTGAATTACAGCTGAAGAAACCACATAAAGACTAAACTACGGCACCCACCTAGAACCAAAGCCAATGCACCTACTGAACCAACACCTTGTCTAAATGAATATCTTTCCCTATGAAACCCACTCCATAAATTGAAAGAGGTGACTGTTCCACCAGATACGTATAAGTTAATGCAGGGACACATCAAACACCAAAAAGTAAGGAAACATGCTATCTCTAAAGGAACACAATAATTCTTTAGTAACAGACTCTACTTATAAGGAAGTATATAAAATGAAGTGCCAGGAAAGGAATAAAAAATAATTATCTTAAGGAAGCTCAGTGAGATAGAAGAGAATACAAATAGACAATTCAACAATATCAGGAAAAAATTTTAGGATTTGAATGAGAAACTCAACAAAGAGATAGATACCATAAAGAAGAACCAAACAGGAATCCTATAACTGAAGAATTCAATGAAATAAAAAATACAATTGAGAGCTTCAACAAAATACTAGACCAAGCAGAAGAAACATTTTCTCAACTTGAAGATAGGTCTTTTGAAATAATCACAGGCAGACAAGAAAAAAAATGAAGAAAGCCTATACGATTTATGGGGCACTATTAAACAAATATTTACCTTCTTTGCATTCCAGAAGAAAAGGGAAGTGGTATAGACATTATATTCAATAAAATAATAGCTGAAAACTTCTCAAGACTTGGAAGAGTCATAGACATTCAGATCCAAGAAGCTCAAAAAATCCCAAATATATTAAACCCAAATATGTTCTCTCTAAGTCACATTGTAGTCTAATTGTCAAAAGTTTAAAGACAAAGGAAGAATTTCAAAAACAGCAAGAGAAAAGTGTCAAGTCACATATAAGGGCATCACCATTAGATTAACAATGAATTACTCAGCAGAAACCTTATAGGCGTTTTTCAAAAGACTTAATTTTTTAGAGCAATTTTAGATTCAACAACCAAATTGAGAGAAAGGTACAGAGATATCCTACATACCTCTGTCCCCACAAATGCATAGCATTCCCTATTATTAACATCCTCACCAGAATGTTATATTTGCTACAATTGATGAACCTTTATTGAGACATCATAATCACCCGAAGTCCATAGTTTACCTTAGGGTTCACTGTTGGTGTTGTACATTCTGTGGGTTTGGATAAATGCATAATGACAGGTATCAGCAATTATTGTATCATATTGAGTATTTTCACTGCCCAAAAAATCCTCTTTATTTTGCCTATTCATCCCTTTACCTACTCCAACCCCTAGGCAACCCACTGAACTTTTTACTGTCTCTATGGTTTTACCATTTCCAGAATCTCATATAATTGGAATCATACAATATGTAGCCTTTTAATATTGGCTTCCTGTTTCCAGTTTTTACCTATTATGAATAAAGCTGTTGTAATTTTTTTCTTTCAAAAAATATATACTGACACATATCATAGAGACCCTAGTAGTGAGCTCTTAAATAATTCACAAGATTTATTCACTTTTTAAACTTTTTACTTTGAAATAATTATAAATTCACAGGAAGTTGTAAACACAGTACAGAGAAGTACTATGTTTACTGTACCATCCACCCAGTTTCCCCTATTAGTTATATTTTACATAACTATAGAACAATATCAAAACCAGTACATTGACATTGGTGTAAAGAGAGGGAACAGTTTATGTTATTCCTAAAAACTCCCAGGAAAGAAAATTCATATCTATTAACACTGTTACAACTCTTAAAGATACTAAAAATCAAGAAGTTATCTATTGATTTATAGTTCTGAAGGATCTTTAAGAGGCCATGTAGTATACCAACCATCTTTAGTAAGAATTTTTTTTTGCAATTAATTATTCCTATTTACTTATATTCTGATTTGGCTATCAACCCATCCATCCATTTAGCATTCATTGAGTTCTATGACACTTCAGATATTAAACTAAAAGCTAAGGATACAAGGATGAATAAAACATGCTCTGTCTCTCTAAAGAATTTACACACTAGAGAAGACAAAGAGTCATGTAAGCTGGCAACTTACATGACGATGTGAGAAAAGAGTTGACAGTTAATATATACATTGGGGTCTTGGGAAGGAGAAATAATTTGCTATATGGATAAGTCTGGATGAGTTTCAAGTAGAGAATGACATGCGCCAAGAAAGTCTAGCATACTGAAGGAAAGAGAATTTTCTTTTCTTTTTTTTTTTGAGACAGGCTGGAGTGCAGTGGCACGATCTTGGCTCACTGCAACCTCCACTCTCTGGGTTCAAATGATTCTCCTTCCTCAGCCTCCTGAGTAGCTGGGACTACAGGCGCCTGCCACTGCGCCTGGCTAATTTTTTGTATTTTTAGTACAGATGGGGTTTCACCATCTTGGCCAGGCTGGTCTTGAACTCCTGACCTTGTGATCCACCTGTCTCGGCCTCCCAAAGTACTGGAATTACAGGCATGAGCCACCGTGCCCGGCCGGAAACAGAAGTTTCATATGGTTGAATCACAAGTTTCTCTCCGGGAGGTGAAGAAACTACAGGTTGGTTGGGTAGATTTTATCCAGGCTAAAAAGTTTAGGTTTTATTGTCTTGTCATTGTATATATAGAAGAGCCCTGAACAACAACAACAACAACAAGGACATAGCCCAGGGATCTTCAATGAGCTACTAAATATATTGAATAATGAGAAAATGAATCACATTCTCTGTATATCTAATAATACATAATTTCTATACATAGAAATACCTTAGATTGGGCAAACCTTTTAACTCTTGCACAATGCCTTTGAAGTGCAGCTGGGGCTATAAAATATAGGCCTTGTGACATCATCTTGAATGTTTTTTCTTATGTATCATGCTGTGGCAAATTTCAGCATGAAAGAAAATCTGAAAATTTAACTGACAAAAATGTAAACTCCTCCTGTGTGAATACAGCTTTTCAGGAAGAACTCTTCAGTTCTGACTGCACTAATTAGGGAATTTACCGTTCTGTGTCCTCAAAAGGATTAGGCAGCACTTTTCTATAAAAATACTAAACATATCTTAATCTATTTTAAAATTGAAATACTAAGCTAAAATGAAAAATGCAGAAGCAAAGTCAAATTCCCACCTGAGGTAATGTTTGAACATTCTTATTTTCAACTAATAAAAAAGGTACATGGAGTTTCTCAGAAAGCTTTCTCCCACAGCTGGATACAAATACAAAACACATTGAGAAGAAAGACAAATAAATAAGTCTGATGGGAAGCTGTAAAGCCCACCTGCATTTTTAGGAAAGGAAGCTACTAAGCATGAGGAATTTTTTTGAACTACAAAAGTTTCTGCTCTCCAGATCCTGAAATTAAAAGTAAAGATCTAAAAAAAAAAAAAGAAACCTGGACAAATCACCTCCATAAAACACACCCTCCTCATCTTTTAACCAAACAGATATCCAAAAGATTTCTCGCACCAAACACTGAAAACTAGGAATAAAGGTGAAAAAAAAAAAACCCTGAAAATACTAATAGTTATACCGACAGTTCACATATTAGAGATCACTATTCTTGAATCCATGAAAAAGAGGGGCTCCTAGCCCTCTACTCAAAAACAATGTTTTCTTACTTTACCTATAATTTATATGTAAGGTTCATGATATGGTTTGGATCTGTGTCTGCTCCCAGATCTAATGTCAAATTGTAATCCCAAATGTTGGAAGTGGGGTCTGGTGGGAGGTGATTGGATCATGGGGATGGTTTCTTATAAATGGTTTAGCACCATTCTGTTAGTGCTGTTCTTGTGATAATGAACCAGTTCTCAGGAAATCTTGTTTAAAAGTGTATAGCCCTGTTCCCATCCTTCTTCCTGGTCTGGCCATATGACATGTCTGTTCCCCTTTCACCTCCTGCCATGATTGTAAGTTTTCTGAGGCCTCTCCAGAAGCCAGGCAGATGCCGCTGTACTTCCTGTAAAGCCTGCAGAACTGTGAACCAATTAAACCCCTTTTCTTTATAAATTACCCAGTCTCAGGTATTTATTTGCAGCAATATGAGAATGGCCTAATAACAGTTCATATTAGAATTCTAAGCCCATCTTAGATTAAAAATAAAAGGCGGGAGAGCTCCTCTACAAGCAATTATAAAGAGAGCAAGGAAGAATGAAGTACAATATAAACAGCAGCGATAAGACTTAAAAAATAAGTTATTACAGATCAGCCATCATAAGATCAAATATTTATCAATCCTTGAGTAATATCTGAGGACATCATTACATGAAGTGGCTAAAACATAATCCCTATGCTTTAAGAAAACAGAACATGATGCACTGCATTTAATAAATATTCCCATTCAAAAATGAATTGAAATATAAAAGTTTATGTACTGGCAATATTTAGCCCTTAGGTATCTGCAAACCTTAGCTCTGTGGAATGGCTTGCTCCTCAAAAATTCCAGGTGGATTGCTGAACCATAGTTCAGGTCTATAAACATTAACTGACTGACTACTATGTGCCAGAAGTGAGAGGTACAAAAATGGATGATATATTGTTTCTACTCTCAGGGAGCTTAGACCGTGTGTGAGATAGGCAAAAAGCGGACAATTATAACAACATATTTTGATAGCTGTGGGCAAGGGGTCACTGGGAACTCAGAAAAGGAGTGCTTAGTCAAGACTTGAGAATGAATGGAAATCTGTGAGGAAAGAGATGGAAAACAACAAGACATGAAAAGAAAAAAAAAAGAAAAGAAAAGATCAGCCATTCTATTTATTTCTTGGATTCCAGAAACTGATGCTTCAAAATAATTCTTTACTATTGAATAAAGGTGACAATTAATATGCTGTATTATTTTACATTTGAAATTAGCAATGAACTTAACTCTGTCCTTGGTCTTTATTTCAGCTTAGTTTAGACTTGATTTAAAAAAAAAGTACAGGATTTTAATTACAGAGTTAGAAACGCGAAGTTAAAGTTATTTTGCAGGGCTGTAGCCTTAGACAAGTCACTTAACTCTGAGGCTCAGTTTCTATATCTATAAGATGAGGCTAATGAAAAGAATGAGAGAAGGTAGAGTCCAATGAGTTGTTAATAATAAAATGTTATATATATGCAAAAAGGATCAATTTTATTACTTATTTTCCAGCCTGGGAATGAAGGCTATTTTGATGTTTTGGTTGCAAGATACAGAAAAGACAATAATTCAAACTGCTTAAACAATAAGAATATTTGTTGACCACAAGCACTAAGGTCATTATTCTAAAGAGTTCGGGCCCACTTCCCTGCCAATCTTTTGCCCTGGCCTTCCTCTGCATGGGGATGGTGTATCCTCAGGAAGGTAGTAAGATAACTGTGGCAGTTCTAGACTTCACCTCCATGAGTAACAAGGAGGTTGGCATACAGAAGTTCTCTCAGAAGATCAAATCCAACTTTTCCCAAGAACCTCATGGAAATTCTTCCTGCATTTTATAGATCTCCAAATGAATCACATGGCCAGTCCAGAACCAAACACTGGCAAGGCGGATAGCATTAACCTTAGACAAGTCAGGCTTGGAGTTTCAGTAGGCAATGTTTCTCCTAAGGTACATGGGTTTTGTAGTTGAGGAATAAATACTTGTACAACAAGTTTTGCAAGGAAGAAGGGAGGGGACAAATGAATGATGAATAGGCAACAAAAAGCATTCCCCAAAGCTATAAAGGTATATGCAATTCCCTTTTTTATTTTTTTATTAGAAAACAATATTACTAGAAATATTGGCATGACTTTTAAATTATATACATATTCACACATATTCACACAACCTGTACACATAATCAGATTGAAATTACAGTAAAAATACACTTACCATGATGGAACTAAATTTCAGCTATTATACCAAAGGAAACAATTTAGTAATTTTGAGGCAGAAAAAAAAGCATGGGCTTTGTTGTCTGACAAATATGAGTTTGAAATCTAGTTTTGTAATAAACTAGATATGTGATCTTGGGCAACTTAGAGACATTCCAACCCTCTTCACAGTAAAATGAGAATAAAATTAGTTAACATATTGAATTGCTATAAAATAAAATAAAATGACATAATATGAAAATACTTGTCCTTGCACTAAGGTACTGAATAATTATTAGTTCATGTCTCACGAGCTGCCTTTTTTCCCTCTATCCCTAGTGCTCCAAGGTATCAGTTTAGTTCAAATAATTAAAATCTAAAAATATTTTATGGTACATACTTCTTATATGTGCTAATTTAGGTGCTGGGTATCGTAAATGGTTAGAACGTGATTCTTGTCATCAAAAGGTTTTTGATTGAACACATGACACAGATGTCTGAATAGTCAACTTGACAACAAAACAGAATAGAAAAGTTCTGTGCCTAATAGAAGTAGACAACAGCCAGGCCCCACTTATCTGCACTTCTAGACTAGACAAGTCATTTTCCCCTCTGTGGCCGAGTGCCATATTTCCTCTGTGAGCACACCATATAGGCTGCCATTCCCCTGTTGCTACAGTGCTGATGATTTGTCTGCAACCAGTTTCCTGTGGTTTCTTGAGTAGAATCAAAGACACCTGACAGGGCAACATCTGCTCTCAGGCTGTGCAGCTGCAGGGCTCTCCCATTTGGATACCAGGACAGGAAATCATGTGTGAGAAATCTGCTCTCTTTTTCAGAGACAAGGTGCATTCAGGAGGCCTGCCAACTAGATTCTCTACAAAAATCTGCTGAGGCCCCCAACATGCCAATTGGTCTTCACTGAGACCTTCTGAATAACAGACATTAATGAACCAGAAATGAGGAAGACTTGGGCCCTGCTCTCAAGTAGCTCATAATCACATTTATGTTCATTACAGGATGTGTACCAATAACTACATAATGAGAAGTTGAAAATGGTAAGGTGATAACATTTTCATTTGCATAGCACTGTAAAATTTTATATACTTCATTTCCTTTCTCTTGAGATATGGGCATGTATTTTTGGATTTATTTATTATATTAACTTTTACTGAGCCCCTACTTTGTGCTATCAGGGAATATAAAAATAAATACGCTAGATATTCATTTGCTTATTTGCTAATTTATTTGTATATGTCCTTCCAAAAGTGACCTAAAACATAAATAAATTTTGGTCCTTTATTGCTGAGAGATGAGGACAATGTTATTCTTGGTTTGTGGTAGAGAAGTAAAGGTTACACGGACTGTAAATTAAGTCATCTTGGTATATTTGGCTGCAGGGTCTTCTGCTAACTCATTGTTCTCTCTTTTAAAATACTTGGCTACTAAGAAGGCTATGAGAGGTTACACAAAGATTATCTTCCTTCAGGGAAGCTAGAACAAATTTATGGTAGAATTCCCATTAGCCTGAAAGACAGAGGCTGGGTGTTATGGCTCACGCCTATAATCGCAGCACTTTGGAAGGCCAAGGAGAGAGAATTGCTTGGGACCAAAATTTGAGACCAGCCTGGACAAAACAGCAACACCCAATCTCTAATAAAATAAATTAAGAATAAATAAATAAATAAGTAAACAAATAAATGGAAGAGAGATGGTAGAGAAATACTTGAGATGATCTTTCAAGCTTTATAACCCACCCTCCCTTATATGTTCACTAGCCTCAGTCAACTAGAATTTTTTTGGTCTTTCAGTAAACTCTGATCTTCCCTGACTCTAGGCTTTTCTTCAAACTGTCTCACTCACCTGCAATGTCTTCCTCATGTCCAAACAAACAATCTAAAAGTTTTCTACACAGTTACAGTGAAAACACATTTTGCAACTTCTCAATCAAATCAAGGAACAGACCTGATTATAACTGACATCTAGAACCTCTATAGCCAACCCTGGGATATAAATGTTATCATGTGCTGCCATAACAACGTTTTGGTCAATACAAACTGCATATAAGATAGTGGTCTCATAAGATTATAATACCATATTTTACTGTACCTTTTCTATGTGTATATATGTTTAGGTATATAAATAACATTGTATTACAACTGCCTACCATATGCAGTATAGTAACATGCTGCACAGGTTTGCAGTCAAGGAGCAGTGGGTCATACCATGTAGCCTAGGTATATTGCAGGCTACACCATCTAGGCTTGTGTAAGTACAGTCTATGATATTTGCACAACAGTGAAATTGCCTAATGATGCATTTCTCAGAAACTATCCCTCTCGTTAAGTGATGCATGGCTGTTTTTGTACAATTTCTATTTTAAAAATATATATATAAGGAAATTAAGCCTTCAGAGTTAGTTCTTCCCAGGGAGAAAGTTAATCTCAGGCCCTTTGGATTCCCCCTGCTGTTGGTTTCCTCTACGTGTTTAGAACTATAGCAGCATGTCCTGAAGTTGAATCAATGTAAAGCAGAATTTTAACAGTAATCCCTGTAAGGCAGAGATTATTGCCTGTTTTTCTCACCTGCTATATCCAAAATACCTAGAAGAGTGCCTAGCATATAGTAAGTTCTCAGCAAATATTTGTGTTTTTTAATGATTTCAGAATTTAATAATACATTTCTATACAATTTGGCTCCTAAATATATGCCACCTTTTTCATTTGCCGCAAAGAACCACTCACTTGTTCCAACAGTAAAGGAAGACTGTTAGATTTATTTAAAGATGGTAGACTTTGCTCTGTACTTTTTTTTTTCCTTCAATTTTTATGTTAAGTTCTAGGGTACATGTGCACGATGTTCAGGCTTGTTACATAGGTAAATGTGTGCCATGGTGATTTGCTGCACAGATCATCTCTTCAGGTATGTATTAAGCCCAGCATCCATGAGCTCTTCTTCCTGAATATTTGTTGAATGAATTATTAAATATTTATTTAATCAAACTGATTTCTGTATGTACAATGAGGAAGATAAAAAGTGAGGTTTGAAGTCGGAGTCTGACTCTAGATACCACAACTTTGTTAAGATTTGAGGTTTGGCATAGGCCCGTACATGTTTTTCTATTGCTGAGTTTAGAAAGAAAAATCTTTGTTTAAAACATTTTCCAAATTTATTTTTTAAAAAATAAATATCATATATAAATTATATCTCAATGTTTTTAATAGTATTGAAAAAAACTATATACCAAATTATACTCTTATGTTCATGACATAATTAACTCTGCTGAGAGAGTATACATTTCTGAAACTATCATAGTCATCATTTCCCAGTTTTATTACACGGATCAAGGTGTTTAACATAGGCTGTTTTTCAATTACTTCATATTGATACAAAGTTGAACGACAAACCATAGAAAGTCAAGGATTTCAAATCACATCTGGAATGGATACTAGGATGATATGTGTAATTTATGATCTTACCACCTGATTGACTGCAAAATTGGGAAGAAAGATTCCCTGAGGTAATCCAATTTGTTTTTAGTACCTAATTAACACTTCCCAGTGGTTTCTGGATGGGATAATTGAGAAATGTAATGCTTATAAGATTGAAATCAGGCACTGAGGTATCCTATTAAGTCAAGAATTTACCTGTTATTGGCAATGTATTTAACTGATGGCAGAGACAGCATTAGAAAAAAAGAATGGAGTAGATATTTAGGAAAAAGAAGACAGGTAGCTGAATTATTTGCACTTTTAGAGGAATTGATGGCAAATACATGTTCGACTCTTATATCAAAATTGCATCCTGGAGGGAAGAATATACAGACTTAAAGTTCCAAGTCAGAAAGGATGAATCAAAGAGACCATGGGAGAGATAGTACTAACATTAATTAAGTGACTGGATCAGATACTGTTCTAATAAGCATATGTGCTTTATCTCACTTAATCCTCAAAAGAACAAATATGAGGTGCATATATCACTATCTTCATTTTTTATATGAAGAAACCAAGGTTCACAAAGCTTTTAAGATTTCAAGCAGCAAGAAGGTAACAGTGATTGGTATTATTGTAAAAACTGTAGGCATTATTTATGATAATTTAGGAGTGCAAAGGCCAGGTACAAACCAAAAAAAAGTAGCTTGGAGTGGTAGTTCTCACTCTCTTTCTCTGTGTGGTGACGTACATGGAAGAAATCACAGCATTCACATACAGCCACAATTTCCTGGGCATCCTCAGATCACATGCTGCAGCATAGCAAAAATCGGCTGTGGTTAACATGCAATTCTATGAACACTACAACTCAAGAAAGCACATAGAGATGTAAAAGAACTTTTATTTTCCTGATATCCTTAAATCAACTTGAATTTGTTTTTTAAGTAAATAAGTGCTTAATTAGCAACAAATTGCAATTGATCACAAGGCAGTAATGTGTAGCAATCTTATGTTTTAAAGTTGCCTAGAAGAGGTTAGGATGCCAGGTACAAAATTAAAAACCATAGATTGGCAAAGAAAAAATTAGATAAACTGATTTTTCTTTCCTTGATTTGAGTGGTAGGTTACAAGCATAGAGGATGCAGTAGCTCTCATTTACTTTGTTTTTAGCAAGTGTTGTACTATTTCACACTACACTCTTATCCAGTAGCAAGGTAATAGGGAATATCTTGGCTGAACCACTGGAAGGTAGAAGATGGCCGAGTCCAGGGAAATATTCAAAAACTCAAATCTTCCACTGCTCAGTTCAGTGAAAAGGCCATCTTATGTCATGGAGAAAACATGGGGTTTAGAATCAGGTGGTTTGTATTCAAGTTCTTTCTGTCTTGCTTGCCTGGCTTTCTAGCCTTGGATCACTTAACCTCTTCACTTCACTTTCCTTCATTCACTTAAGTATGTTTATTGAAGACCTACTATTTCCTAGACATGGTTCTAGGTGCTGGGAATATAGTGGTAAAAAAGACAAAGTTCTGCTTTCACAGAGCTTACATTCTAATGAAAGAAACAGCCAAACTATGAAGCTGTACCTATTTACATAAAATATTAGGTAGCAATATGTGCTGTGAAAATAACTTTTTTAAAAAACTGTAGCAGTGTAAGAAGAGAGAGTAGAAGGATGTATGTGGACTATTTTAGATAAACTACTCAAAGAGGTCTTTTTCAGGAAGGGGTATTTGAACAGAGACCTGGAAAGGAAGAAGTAAGAAGCATTTATTTTTTCCACCAGAAGTTATTAGCAAATGAGTCAACAGTAATCACAAAGATTTTTGGGCAAGAATAAACTTGGCTTATTCAAGAGACAGCAAAAGATCAGTGTGGCTACAGCAAGAAAACAGAGAAGAGAGACAGATTAGTCTGAGTATGTTGGAAAGCTTTTGAAGCCAATTTCCCGTTAAAATAGACCTCTCTGGCCGTTGGATAAAAATGTGACTGGATAAAGAAAGGAGTGGAAACAGGGAGATAAGTTAGGAAACAAATCCCATAGTGTAGGTGAGAGATAATGGAGGTTTGAATTAGCAGGCAGGCACAGACATATGAACAACGGTAACAGTAGTAAGAAGTAGCCATATTTTTCATACTTTGAATATAGAGCTTATAGGATTTTCTAACAGGTTGGTGGTAGGCTCTGAGGAACATAAGCAGTCAAAGATTAATTTATGTTTTTGGCCTGGGAAGATCCTAAAGCTGAGGGAAATGAAGAATTTTATTTTTATGTGATAAGTCTAAAGTGACTATGGGATATCAAGGCAGAGCTATTGAATATAGTTACGTATTCACATAGAAGATCAGGAAAGATGTAGAAACTGGAGATGGAATTTGGGAGTTATAAGAACGTGTAACTTATTTAAATTATCTAAAGTCAAGGAATGGGCTTGATGGAGTGAAGGAGCATCACTAGAAGGCTAAGCCTTGGTCAACAGTGATACTTAGAGACTAGCAGAGCTGGAAAAGTCAAATAGAAAGATTGAGAAAGAGTGGCCAGCAATGTAGGCACTAAATCAGATTTCACTGTACTAGAGACAAGTGAAGAAAGTTTTAGGACAGGATAAGTGATCAACTAGGTTGGACATTGCTGAGAGGTAGAGAAAGATGAGAACTAAGAACCGACCAATGCGTTTTGCAAAGTGGAGATCATGAGGGACAGACTGAAGCTGCTTCAGTGGAGCAGCAGGGAGAAAAGCTTAACCAAAGTGGGTGGAGGAAAGAAGAGGAGGTAAGAAAACAGATAACCTTGAGTATAGACTACTCCTTTGATGAGCTTTGCTAAATAGGAGGACAAAAAATATGGGAAAGGGTAAAAGAAATTAAGACAGTGATTCTATTTACCAGCAAACAGTATTTTGAATATTAAACAAGTGAGTGGATGTAGAAGATCTTTATGAACTCCAAAGCACTATATAAATAATATGTTATTTTGTGACAGGAAGGATCAGTAGAGATAGGAAATGAAGCATATTGAACAGTATCCTTTATGGCATTGAACTTACCTGCCTTATTCTGTATGTTTTGAAGTGGATGTTTTCTTTACTTTTATATAACAATGCATCTGCTAGAATAAAATAATCTGGAAATGTTTGAGTAAATGATCTTATTTAATAGATAAATAACAATTATATATTGTGCATTGGGGGAATCTGGAACTTAGAAAAGCTTTGAAATAAATTATACAATATATGTTTTATAGGGAAGTTAAGTTCATGAGGATCCTGGTTGTAAAAAATAAATAAAATAGCAAAACCACGGAGACAGCAAAAAGATCAGTGGTTGGTAGGAGTTGGGAGGCTGGAATTTGACTAAGCAGAGACCAAAGGAATTTTAAGACAGTCAAAATACTCCTTACAATGTTTAATCATGAATAAATGTCATTACACATTTGTTGAAACCCACAGAATGTGCAAAACCAAGAGTAAACCTTAGCGTGAACCATGGACTTAGGTGATTATGATGTGTCAAGGTAGATTAATCAATTGTTACAAATTTACCATTCTGGTGGGGAATGTCGTTAGTATAGGAAACTATGCATGTGTGGGGGCTGGAGTATATGGCAAAGTTTCTGTAACTTCCTCTTAGTTTTTCTGTGAACCTAAAACTGCTCTAAAAAATAAAGTCCAAAAATGAATGAATTAAAGGCTTAGATAATTCATAGGATGTTACGAGAAAATAATTTACTTGTATTAAAAATCCCAAATTTTTGCAGCTTCTCCAACATATCTTTTACTATCATATTCAACATCAAAGCAGCAAGCTAGATTTAAAACAACACAAACTTAAAAAATTTAAGTTTGAAGAGACTGGAAGAACCCTAGATGTTACAGTGAATGTTTTGAAGGTCACAGTTAGTCACAAATTTATTTTGAGTCAGAGAAAAATATTAACCCAAGTACGTTCTGCACAGAACTTGGTACCAATAAATTTTTGTAGAATAAAAGGTACCAATAAATTTTTGTAGAATGTTACATGTGTAGATAAACCTTTCCTTACCGACAGGATAAAATTTGCTGATTTCTGGGCTGGGCCTGTGGTTCTGGACACTTCATCTCATAGTCAAGGAAATCTTCAGCAATTGTTTTTTGTTTTGTTTTTTTTGAGACGGAGTCTCGCTCTGTAGCCCAGGCTGGAGTGTAGTGGCACAACCTCGGCTCACTGCAAGCTCCGCTTCCCGGGTTCAAGACATTCTCCTGCCTCAGCCTCCCAAGTAGCTGGAACCACAGGCACCCGCCACCACGCCCGGCTAATTCTTTGTATTTTTAGTGGAGACGGGGTTACACCGTGTTAGCCAGGATGGACTCAATCTCCTGACCTCGTGATCCACCAGCCTTGGCCTCCCGAAGTGCTGGGATTACAGGCATGAGCTACCGCGCCTGGCCCAGTGTGTCTTTTACCCAGACTATCTAAGGTAGGTCAACAGATATTGTGAAAACTGTCCAAAAGCAAAAAGGAAACCTGCCCAATTTTCAATATATGCTAGGGTGAAAATACAGGTCACTTTTAGTGTGAGAATTAGGCATGTTAGTCAGTATATCATAGTGAAAGTTTATTGTTCCCTTCAAAAGTATAATTTGGAATAAAAAAATTAATTTTAACTAGATATGTAAAAATGATTCTAATAGAATGACTGGCGTACTTCATCAGTATATAAAATTTGCAAAAAGGTTATAAAATTCATTAGGAAACATGGTGGTCAAGGTATAAAATGCTAAGATGGACTATTGAATAAAGCTGGGGATATGCGAGACTATTTCAAAAAATCATTAAAAAATTTTAAAACATCATTCATTTCCAAAATGGAATATGTATTTGTAACTAACTTGTAATAATTATAATTAAAGAATACTTTTTTATGCCTTTGTTTTCTAGACTCTGTGGAAGGCTTTGTTATAGCAGCGTAGGAGAAAGAAGCAATAAGTGGTTGTAAAGTCTCTTGCAAACACAAAATGTTATGTAAATTCTAAATAGAAATAAAACTGTTGAGAGACCAGGCATGGTGGCTCACACCTGTAATCCCAGCCCTTTAGAAATAACTGCTGAGGAGAGTATTTTCCTTCAAGAGCACGAATACACCCAAGCTATTGACTATGTTTATACAGTGATGTGGAGAAAAGAGAAAAACTGTAAGCAAACAGACCTGGGCTTGCATCTCTAGTTCTACCACTTCCTAGGTGTGTTCAATTGGGTAAATTGCTTAAATTTTCCAGAAAAATACAGATAATTCCACTTACCTTAGAAGGTTGTTAAGAGAATTAAATGTAATATTATGTGTAGATTCTAGTATACACAAAGTGGATACATAACAGTTACTATTTTTCTTTCCTCGTCTCTGAGTAAACCAAGCTTGTCCAACCCCTAGTCCAACACAAATTCATAAACTTTCTTAAAATATAATGAGATTTTTTTTGTGATTTTTTTTAATTTTTGTTTTTTAGCTCATCAGCTATCGTTAGTGTTAGTGTATTTTATGTGTGGCCCAAGACATTTCTTCATCTTCCAGTGTGGCCCAGAGAAGCCAAAAGATTGAACACCACTGGTTAATTTCCCCTAAAATGGATAAGAAATACTACAAGGCATTACAACTCTCCAATGAGATAAATGGGTGGAAGAGGCATCAGCCTACAGCAACTACCAGAATCATAATTCCTGGTGTACATATTTAGTTTTTTATCAACATCCTCAATCCTTAAGTGCCCTAAATGATAATGAACTAAGAATAATTATGCTTGTTATGTAACAATGGGCAAATCTTTCTCTACTCTGGAATTCTCTTCCTTTGTGTTTAGCAGGAATGAGCTAGATTCCTCATATATTCATCCAAGGACTCAGTGTGGTCCTTGGATGAATACCAGTCTGCAAAACTGTTTGTTTCCCATCTACTACAAAGTATTGAAAATGAAAGTAAGCATTTAGAGACTTTTATAACAATTTGACCAAGTAAGTGTATATCTTTTGTTAAAAAAAAAAAGGATTTTATCTTGTATGTTTTTGGTTAATTTCCCCATTTCACTTCTCCAGTAATTCATTTTTATTGCATTTTACAGAAGTATGGGTCTGCAGTAGATTGTAAATTTAAACACACACACACACATACACACCTTTTATCACAAAAAGTTTGAGGAGCATTGGACAGATAATCGCTTAAGCCCTGGTATTCTACAAGATTATTTTCTGTCCATGTTGCCTGAGGCTGACCAACTCCAGAGGAAGATAAGGTGTTTATTGCCTAATGTCCTCCAAAGAGGCACCTCCTCTCCATCAAAGATAATGAAGATGAGGATGATGATGGTGATGATGATGATTTCCCTCTTTACATGCATTATCTCATTTAATCCCTTACTGTTATTACACCATTTAATAGAAAGAGGTAATTAAAGCCCAGGAAGACACAAATGGCTTTAGTTGTATTTGATTCCAAATCCTGTATGTTTCCCACCATGCCATGTTGCTTCCAGTGATACTGCTTTCCCAAGAAAAACTGCTTGCCATTAGCCAAGTCTATCCCGTGCAGCCTGGGGGAATCACCTGGTAAAGTCGGCAAACCTGTGAAGTCTTAGCCAAAAAGGCATGCCTCTTATCCTAATACCATGGGAATTCCCCTTTAGCCTAACCAGCAGAAGTCAACTAAAATCATAGAGCCTCAGGATTTAAAAGTATCTGAGGAATAATCTACAATCTCTATTCCAGTGGTTGGGTCATTGCCATAACATACTTTACAACTGGTTATCAATTGTAAATCTGAATACCTCCAGCTACAGGAACTTACTACACACAGAGGTAGCTCACTGTCAGTATATTCTTATAATCTAATAATGATTGTTTCAGTTAAATTAATCTGACAGCTTTCTCTTTGTACCTGTACTGTTTTGTGCAAAATTTTACTGTGTGGAGCCATGGAGAACTACCATGTAGAATTGTTCTACTTTGTAACAACAAGCTATGTATCTGGATTTTTTACAGGCAGCTGTAGAGCTGTTAGAACTTGAGTTGAATTCTGGCTCTTAACATTTAGATATGACCTGAGACAAACTATTTGCCCTCATCAATGTTGTCTGTAAAATGAGGACAATAATCCTGGCATCATTTAAATGTTATGATAATTAAATAAAAGATTACATCAAGTAAAAGCACCAGGTAGGTACTTTAGAAAGTTTGTTGAACTGATTCCTTTATATTTTCTCATTGTTTTACTCTTCTGAACACTGTTTTCTGATACTGATTCATTCTGTTTCTTACCCTATAGTTTTCTCCCCTAGGCCACCTCAGGGATTCAAATTTGTATTATTTTAAATCATACCATAAATGACCATAATATTGCAAGATGCTATTTAGTTTACAAAACGTTTTCATGTTCTGATTCAAATTAATATTACATAAATCCTACGAACCTAGAAGAACATATTAACATTTCATAGGCAAGGAGTTGAAGATCTTTATTCTTTATATAGAAGGTAATGTAGATTCACTAAGTTGAAAAGCTCGTAAAGGTTACTTTTCTACAAAATACACAATCAATTAATTAATTTATTAATTCTTTCTGTTTATTTATTTATTTTGAGACAGAGTTTCACTCTGTCACCCTGGCTGGAGTGCAGTGGTGGGATCTCAGCTCACTGAAACCTCCACCTCCTGGATTCAAGTGATTCTCATGCCTCAGCCTTCTGAGTATCTGGAACTACAGGCACGCACCACCATGCCTGGCTAATTTTTGTATTTTTAGTAGAGATGGGGCTTTGCCATGTTGTCCAGGCTGGTCTTGAACTCCTGGCCTCAAGCAATCTACCCACCTTGGCCTCCCAAAGTGCTGGGATTACAGGCTTGAGACACTGCACTCAGCCCTAACTTATTAATTCTAAAGTAAGTAACCACTGTCACTAGATGCCAGTCTAACACCTGGAGATATAGATGTGAATAAAATTCTCATTGCCTCTGTCTTTGAGAAGCTATTAGGCTAAAGGGGAAGAAAGATATGGAATAACTGTGATGAGTGTAAAGCTATGCAGGATGTTAAGGCAGCATAAAATAGATTGGCCTACCTGCACTGGAACTGTTAGCTTATGGTAACCTCTCAATCAGAACCACTCTAGTGATGATAAATACTATTATAATTATCATAATAATATCATAGCATCATCTGTTTTCTGCACAGCTATACTTCATTGTGAGGCTTGAGCGTTTATGATAATCTATCTTCTTTCATTTAAATCAAACAATGCTATAAACTCAGTCAACTGATTCCAAAAACAAATGTTTTGAATGTAGTTATTGGGAAGTATGGACCACCCTATTTTTCTGAAATAAAAGTTTGTTTACACAAAGCAAAAGTGGCCCTAATAAAAACACCATCCCTTTTTTCAAAAGTGTTAGGCATAATGATGGATGACATTTTCTCCATTGCAACACAAACTTGTCTTCATATGCTACTGGGTTCTCTGGAAAGAAGTGATCATTTTTTTTTCCTTATAAGTTCAGAAAAGACAATAATTATCCCTTGAAAAAATTTATACATAGGGATCCTGGTATCTTTAATAAATACTTTCCAAAATTGTCTTGTAGTAACTATAGTATCGGTGGAATTACACCTGTAACAAGAATATAATTTTCTATTTAAAGTACTCCTAGAGTGCAGTACATTTATGATGTAATGAACTCTTTACACTTAGGAAGAATCATTGGTTTTGTCATTGGTAAGCTTTTGTCATTGGTAAGCTTTTAAAATTAATTGTGAATCCTAATGCAGCATTTTATAAAACATGCTTTAGTTTAGAAACCTGGGAATCTCATCAATTTCTTCTCTTCCCAAAGGATTTAGATCAATAGTAGCCAACACAGTCCACTCATGCTCATATTAAGTTTCATATTCCTGTTCCTGGGATTTAATTCGCTAGTAATAAATCTCTTAGTAAATGATATTCTCTATCCAGGGCTGCCAAGCAAACTCACTGTTTTGATAAAGGTTCGGCTTTAGCCTTCTGAGTCTTCTAATGGACTTGCTAGGCTGTCTGCCCTTTCAGAGATCCATTCAAAAGAAAGGGCAAAAAGTCCCCATAACCATTTAGTAAATTGGCTTCATTACCAAATGTTACAGGTTTACCAATAGTCTGGGGTTTGCCTTTCCTTAGGGGAGAGAAAGACAACCTAGCAAACAAGTGTTTCAGACACAATCAACTCTTTAATCTCTGCTTCTAATTGTGATGTGATGACCTGTGCTTCTTCCGCAGCATTCTCCATAGTGAGTTAGCAGCGGCCCCACAACACTGCACACCTTCATTACTATACTTTTAACTGTGTATTTAAATTATTTTTAACCGCCTCTTCTGTGACATTACGAGTGTTTGGGTTACAGGGACAATAACTTATTTTTCTCTGCAGTCCTGTATATACTAATATGAACAGGAGACAGGGAAATACTGATTAGAAGAGGGCAGTTCCCCAGCAAAGGTGGAATGATGTGGTAGAGAAAGAGAGGAGGGATGTCTGGACACTGAGGGGAGTTGGGCCGGCGACAGTCAGGAGCAGAGACCGGCAGCTACGTGGCCCAACTCCAGGGGAAGACCACCTTCCCACTCCATCCCCCTCTTCCTGCTCCCCATCCATCTCGCTGAGAGCCCACCTCCACCACTCAATAAAACCTGGCACTCATCCTTTGCACCCACGTGTGATCTGATTCTTCTGGGACACTGGGCAAGAGCTCAGGATACAGAAAGCTGTCACATGGCCCTCTGCCCTTGTGATAAAGCAGAGGGTCCATTGAGCTGATTAACATACAAGGTGTCTGAAAATGGGAAAGCTGAAACAGCTTGGTAACACTGGGGTTGCAGGTATCCACCCCAAACTAAGTAACACCTAAACCAAGCTGGCTAATCAGATTCTCTTTCTTGGGATTTTAGAATTGAAGCAATGCACTTTTACCTGTGATGGTGTAATGGTTACTCCAGACTATTGGTAAACCTGTAACATTTGGTAATGAAACCAATTTGCTAAATGGTTATGGGGACTTTTTGCCCTTTCTTTTGAATGGATCTCTGAAAGGGCAGACAGCCTAGCAAGTGTCAACTTTATTGGATTGAAGGACCTGAAGTACTGTTCCTGGGTGTGTCTGTGAGGATGTTGCCAAAGGAGATTAACATTCGTGTCAGTGGACTGGGAAGGGCAGACCCACCCTCATTCTAGGTGGGCACAATCTAATCAGCTGCCAGCATGGCCAGAATAAAAGCAGGCAGAAGAACGTGGAAAGACTAGACTAACTAAGTCTTCTGGCCTCCATTTTTCTCCCATGTTGAATGCTTCCTGACCTTGAACATCAGACTCCAAGTTCTTCAGCTTTTGGACTCTTGAACTTAACACCAGTGGTTTGCCAGGGGCTCTCAGGCCTTCCACTACAGACTGAAGGCTGCTATTGGCTTCCCTACTTTTGAGGTTTTGGGACACAGACTGGCTTCCTGGCTCCTCAGCTTGCAGAGGGCCTATTCTGGGACTTTACTTTGTGATTGTGTGAGTCAATTATAATAAACTCCTCTTCATATATTCATCTATCTTATCCGTTCTGTCCCTCTAGAAAACCCTGAATAATGCAGATGGTCACTTAAATAAAATTATAAAAATGTTTTCTTTTTCCTTGGTTTCATTTCATTTCTGAGGGCCCATCTTATTCTTGAGTCCCATCATTCACAGGTATATTTATATAAAAAATGTCTTTTGGCTTGATCTAAACATAGCTGGGTTTGTTACTTTGAACCAAAAATATATTTTATTTTAATTACTCATTTTCATTTATAGAAACATCATATTTGAAAACAAGGTGGGGCCCTCATCATATGCAACCTTCATATTTTAGGTAAGAAATAAAAATGCAATTGCTAAAGATTTCATTTAAACATTTTTATTACACTTGCCAAGTGTCCAAAAGAATGCCTCAAATATTAAGAATACACAATTTTTGACATCTTAAGTCTTCATATATTTCCTTTTATCTTCATGGTACTTTGCACAAGGTCTTAGATGGTGGCGTTCAATAAAAAATTATTCTATTAGTTAACTTAATACAATGCTTGGAATCTGTGTACAGTAGTTGTTGACAACTTAATTTATTATAATCTCCTTCCTGTATTTTCTTTCCTAAGAGGATTTAAAGCAGCTCCCAAAGGATAGGAGCTTAGGTCAGGTCAGAGGGAGATAAAGGCAAGAAAACTATTCATATCAGTTAATATAGTTTTTTGCTTTGTTTCAAAATTTGACTACAACAAGCATAGAGAGGCAAGGATTTCCCTTTTTCTCTCTTCTACTTCTTTTCCACTACCCTGGCACTACCTTCCAAAAGAAATTTCACATTGGAGATCCTGTGCCCATTCATTTAGTCATTCATGTATTCATTTAACTAATATTTATTGAATGTCCATGTGCCAGTCGGAGAAGTAGGTGCTTGAGATACAAGACAGAGATGAGGATTGTTCCTTCCAACACAGCATTCACAGTGAGGATCTAAGAGTAAGTGAGTAATTTCAATAAAGCATACTAAGGGCTATGTTGGGAGAAATACATAATCCTATGGGAGGAGGCAGGGTGAAATCTAACCAAGACACAGATGCATGGAAGGTTTCTTAAAGAAAATGTTGAACTTAATATCCAAATTGAAAAAAAAATATTTTATAACAATTCTCCTTGCCCAAGGCCCTCATAGACATGCCATTCACTCTGCAGAATATTCTCCCCATTATGACTTGTGCCCACACCATTATTTGACCAATTTATTTAGCTAACTCCTATGCAACTTTCAGGACAGAGTCCGTATCTGTCTATTCACTGCCACATTTCCACACTAGCAAGTGCCAACTCTAACATAGGAGCTCGACAGCATTTTGAAAGGTAATCACACTATATTCTAATTATTAATAGTTGGTTTACATGACTAGAGCCTTCTCAAGGGCAGTAATGGTTTCATTTCTTCACTCTCAACAGGGCCTGCCTCTTTCTATTCCTTGACATAAACCGGACTCTTCATGCTAATCAGGCTGGAAGTGTATCGTAAGTCCTCACTGATACTCACATTCCATCTCTTGAGTTTAATCAGCTTCCATTTACCTATCCATTTGCTTCTTAGTCTTGGTATTGCTGTTTCCTTCATCTCTCACCCTCATCTGGATCCATATTTCAATGATCACATTCTCTGCCCAACCCCTCTGATTGATGCTCTGGTTTGAACATAATACAGTTCTGGCGTTACCATCAGCATCTTCTCCTAGACACAGTTTCTCATTTTTTCTATCTGGGGTCACATAAACACAAAGTGTCCCCTGACATGCCACTGCTCTCTACTTACCCCAACTTCTCAATTGGCTCCTCCCTCAGGAGAAGAAAGAGGATACACAAACACTCAGATGAGTGCCAGGTATACAGTAGTCATTCCACTTATTCAGAATAACTTTTTTTAAATGCCATTAATTTTATAGTGGAATTCAATGTAAGAGTATTAACTGATCTATAAAATGTTTCACGTACATTGTGTGAGATATATACCTCTATAATTTACCTCCTTCAAAATTTCTTAAGGAATTTAAGAAACTGTGTTTGTTGGGGTGAGGGGCTACATCAGCAAAAGCCAGGGGAGATTTTTACTTTATTCCATAATATTCTACCATAGATATTATTTAGATGCATTTATTATAAAATTTTCCTGGCTTACAATTAGTACAGAGTCTACCTAGAGAGCTTGCAGTTTATGCCCCCTTCAGTCAACATTACAAACCTGCAATTTCATTTTATCTCACCATTTTATTGGCTCCCACTAGAGATATTGTGAGACAGTAAAAGAGATGGGAATTACACTTGCAGGAAGAATGCTTTCCAAAACATGTTCTAGCACTTGACTCTTGATAGTGTGTGGCGGCTGGAGGCAGGTGGCCAAATGTCCCAGTGGTATACCCTACCTGACTCTAATTTTCCCCTATACTTACTCTCTTTCTGTAGCTTACCTCTAACTCTACTTGTCAAATAAGTACTTATTCTTCCATTTCAGATGTTTCCACTTGTATAAAGACTTCAATGACTGCCCTCTATAGAGTTCTGCAGTTGTTCTAGTCAATATTTTGACGCACCTAACAATGATAGTTAACATTTATATAGTGCTCATTTTCTGCCAAGCACTATTCTAAGCACTTTATAATAAAAAATGGCTAATTGAATCCTCACAACAGTCCTATCAAGAAGACACTGTTAGTATCTCCATTCTAAAGAGAAAGAAACTGAGTTTGGAAGTTAAAGCAGGTAAGTCTTGAAGAATGAGTTCATAGATTTTAATCAGGTAAAGAAAGATATTCTACACAAATAGAAGAGCATATATATGGTATATATATGCATATATGGCATGAGGTTATGAAGCAGAATAGTATGGGTATTCATTAATTTATTCAAAAATTATATTTTGAACATTGGCTACATTGTAGACACTGTGCTTAGTTTGGCATTCTGGGAGTAATGGGTAGCAAAGGAAAGAGAAGGTGCTACAAGCAGCTTATTGTTACTGGTAAGTAAAGATGAAAGGGGAAATGTAGGCAGGTTCAGTTCATGAAGGATGAATGTGTGTAATGCTAAGCAGCTTAGATTTGACCCAATAGGTGCTGGAGAAAACAAAGGAACTTTAAGAGAGGAAATAAGAAGATGGTTATATTTGCATGTCCAATGGCAGAAAGTGATGCCTTCTTTCCTAAACTTCCAGAGTATTTTGTACCTTTCATATTATTTATTGTATATTACCTTTTAGTATAAATTTAAACTGGATTCATATAAAGTACCTCAAGGGGATTTTAAGCTTCTAATAGGCAACAAACTTGACCACTAGGTTTTTGGATCCTCCATAATGCCTAGAACAGACTGTACTTTCTACTTAAATGTGTTCAGTAAATGTATGCCAGATTGAATTATATAGTCCCTGTTTCTACACCTGCATCAAATTCCTCCCTGAAAACTCATGTCCCTTTTTGTCTTAGCAGGCTGAGCACAGGGACAAACTACTAATGACATAAGGAACGTCCTACATTTGTAGTAGGTTAAGAAAGTTCTCCTGGATAATTAGACATCTGATAGTATTGACTCAGCCTCCCAGAATTCTTCACAAGAATACGGTCTCCCCTCAACCAAACACTGCCTTCTCAAAATCCTGGATCATGTCCTGTCACATAGAAATTGGACAAACTACTTAAAAATATCATTTTTTAGGATCTACTGTTGAGTAATTTTAAGGTTTCTGAGGAAAATATCACACATACTTGAGCCAGAACAGATATACAACTTCCTTGCTGTTATCAGAAAGGTATAAAAATTATTTTGTCATACTCAGCTAATTTAAAAATATTTAAGCAACCCATTCTTTATCCTACTACTGAAAAATAAATGAAGTTAAAAAACATAAAAGTAATTTACATAAATAAGGTGTTCAGCATTCTAGGTCACTTCATTTTGGTGTAAGTTTTTTTTATAGCAATCAAAATTATTTATCGGGATAAATTCTACCTTTTCTTGCTTTCCCTCACTAGTAAAACAATTTAATTCTATTATATCAGCATCACCTTTTCTTGATGTTGTTTTCCCAAACTTTAACCCACAAGATGGTATTCATTCATAAAGTAATCTGTACACTCTCTGAAAGCACACAAACAAGTATTCCCACAATACCTTCAGTTCACTTACATTCCCACAATACCTTCAGTTCGCTTAAACAGACATTTAATGAAGTGCAATACTCCTTCCGTAGCGGCCTTTGCATCACCTAACTTATTACTGACACATCCACCAGAGGGGGAAGGAACATTGTGGAGATGAACAGTTGAATGGTATTTACAGGAGACCACTGATCCCTATCAAATTGTAGTGTCATTTTAGCCTTCACAAGTGCAAAGATAATTTCTATGATATAGGAACTGATTGAAATTTTCTCTTCCCTTTCCATCCAAGGTGCTTTTCTATGTGGAGTAGATGAGGTGTCATAACACTGTGTACCTTTCTTCCTATTATAGTATGAGTAATTTTACATCTATTTGAAATTTTCATGAGTACAGTGACCATGTCTTCTTTTTTCTTATCATCGTTCAGGGATAATATTCAAAATTGTTAGCAATTGGCCTAGCACAGTGACAAATCAATTAGAATGGATGCTGCTTAGAACACCACTTTGTTATGTACGAATAGAATATCAGTTCAGCAACTGGCATAATGTGGAGAACATAACAGCTCATCAGTAAATAATTGTTAAACAAATACGTGGATGAAGAAATTAACCGACTTACTGGATCAGACCTGTCTCACATTCAGTTCCAAATCATTCATTACTTCAGTGCTTTCATTGTATTTAATCATTCACTTTTTAAAATCCCTACAAAGTAGACACTACGTTTATTGTTTAGGGTAATTAGTAGGGGAGGAAAGATAGTTAAATAGAAATAGCCCATGCTTTAGGATGTTTATAGTCTTTATAGTCTTGCTTATAGTCAAGATGCTTATAGTATGGGAAATAAAATATTTTCATAAATAATCATAAACAAAGTAGAAATGAAAAGTATCAATGGCTTACTTTTGGGGACACTTGAGATTCAAAAATAGATCTGTTGGATTCCAAAGACCATGTGCATCTCACTATGTAAAACATTGGCTTTGGAATTTACACACCCGGATTTGAATCTCAGCTTCAGCATTACCTGGTATGTTGGATAACATTGGGAAAGTCATTAAACCATTTTCAGTCTCAGTTTTCTTATCTTTAAAAGAGGGGTAATAGTACCCACCTCTCAGAGTTTGAGTGAATTTTAAGTATAACCATATTTTAACATATTTAGTACAAAGTGTAATAATACAGTAGATGCTCATTAGATATTAATCATTTTATATATGCAAGTTAACTGTATCTTATATTAGAATACTGGTATTATGGTGGTCATAAAACTATATTGTTTTAAAGAAAATAAAATTATCAGCTTCTAAAATTTCATATTAGATTGGGCAAAGGCTTGAGGATCAGACAGACGCAGAAACAAACAGTTATTCCATTAACTACCACGTGTATGGCTTGGAGCATATTACCTAACATATTTGAACCTCTAATTTCTTCATTTTTACAACTATATAGGATTGCTATGGGGATTTAAAAGAAAGAAGGTGCTCATGATACATTAACTGCTTCAAAATGCAATTTAAAATATGAGGAGCCTTAAAGGTCCTGAGCAGAGATAATAAAGTCCTCACTTTCTACTTTAAAACTAAAATTAAGATTGTTCCTAACCTGGAACATGTTTCCTGTCAAGATTTTTTTTTTATTAAGCTATGTGATAGGATGATTGATTCCATTGGAAAACTTGTAGTGAATAAAACACTCACAAGAGGTCCCCTATGCAGAAGGCTGAATGTGAAAAGAGATGTTTGGAGAAGTAGAGTATTATCTGCATAATAGCTGTACCTTGGTCCCCAGAGTAGGTAGCTTATATTCCTAGATAACAGGACTCCAAGACCTGAAGAAATTCTTTCCCTAGTTGAGATATAGTAGATATTATTGACCTTGAGTTTCTCTCCCTTTGGCCTTCTCTTAAAACTCTGGATACATGTATTATCAGGAGAAATCTAGTGCAAGGCAAACCTGTGCCTGCATTAAGAAAATGATACTGAAGTTATGGAAGGAGAACAATAAAGAGGAGCACTCAATCTGAGTCTCAAGTCTTTCCACATCTCAGCAATGTTATGCTGGGCAAATGACCCTTCTTTTAAATCCTACTTTATTTCATCTGTTAAATGAGAATGCCAATGTTTCTAAGCTTAACAACTTTCAACATATATTTATAAATAAAGTTATGCACAAAGAAAAAGTACACACAAATAGACGATTCTTATCCTACCCCAAGATGTCACTATTGCTCATTATGGCTATTTTAGTCTGAGCCATCTCGTTATTCTATAGCTTATGACTTGTTTGTTGTGTTTATGCTTATTTTGAGTCATTTTTAAAACAGCCAACCCTATTATGAAGCCATTTAATGCCATATTCACCATTAAATGTAAAAGAATTAGTATTGTTTTTTCATAAATGTGTAGAATTTGTTACTTCAGAATGTCACTTCAGAAATTAAGAAATGGAATTTTAAAATAGCCTATTTGATAGTACAGAATATTTAAAATAGTAATAACTGCCTGACTTGCCTACAGGAGTGTGCAATATATAATAGTACAAATACTTCATAAAATAAAAAATGTGACTGAAATATATTCATTGGTATATGTCTACCCCTACATGCAGTGCTAGGTGGATTCATTGTTATAGAGGAAGTCAAAGTAAAGGAGCCTGGAGATTAAAAAGTAGGCATATCTATAAACCCTAGGACAAATTATAAACGACTGAAATTTCTGAAAAAAAATGTGGATGATTATTAGAAATTGGTGGATTCTACTCCCTCTCACCAGATTCCTGGGAGACCAAATGCTCCCAGGAATCTCTCTAGCCCAGCTCCTACCCTCTCCAAGAATCTCTCCTTTCCCAGAAATCTCTCTCTAGGCCAGCTCCTCCCCTCTCCAAGATTTCTCTCTAAAGCTGGTTCTATCATTTAATGATGTTCCAATAAGAAAGAGAAGAGAAAAAATATATTAATAACATTGTAGGGAAATACAGAAAAAGAAAACATCTTACTTTCATAAAATAATTTAAAATAATTAGAAGTGCCAGTGTCTTCAGATGAGTAGGAATCAGTGCAAATTTTCTGACACTATGAAAAATCTGAATGTAGTGACACCACCAAACGCTCCTATTAGCCCTCCAGCAATGATCCCTAACCAAAATGGAAATTCAGAAATGACAGGTAAAGAATTCGAAGCATGGATTTCAAGGAGGCTAACTGAGGTACAAGACAAAGTTAAAAATCTACACAAAGAAACTTCTAAAGCAATCTGGAAAATTAAAAAGAAGATAAATATCTTTAAAAGAATCATTCAGTTCTTCTGGAATTAAAAAACTCACTTAAGGAATTTTAAAATACAATTGAAAGCTTTATCAACAGACTAAAACAATCAGAAGACAGAATTTCAGGGCACAAAGACTGGTTTTTCAAATTAACCCAGTCAGAATAAAATATATATATTTTTAATGAACAAAGTCTCAGAGAAATATGGGATTATTTAAAGTGACCAAATATATAAATTATTGGTATTGCTGAGAAAGAGAAGAAGTAAACAACGTGGAAAACATATTTCAGGAAATAATTCAAGAAAATTTCACTGATCTTGCTAGAGAGGTAGACATTTAGATACAAGAAACCTAGAGAACACCTGTAAGATACTATACAAAACAAACATCACCAAGGCATACAGTCATCAGACTGTTTATGGTCAATGCTAAAGAAAAAAATCTTTAGGCAGCTAGAGAAAAAGGCCACATTACGTGCAAAGGAAACTTAATCAGGCTAATGGTGGATTTCTCACCAGAAACCTTATAAGCCAGGAGAGACTGGGTACCTATTCCTAAAGAAAATAAATTCCAACCAAGAATTTAATATCCTGCCCAACCAAGCTTCAAAAGCAACAGAGAAGTAAAGTGTTTGCCAGACAAGCAAGTGCTAAGCGAATTTGTTACCATAAGAGTAACATTATAAGAGATCTCGGTATAGTTCAGATATTTGTTTCTGCAAATCTCATGTTAAAATATAGTCACCAATGTTGGAGGTGGGGCCTGGTGGGAGATGTGTGGGTTATGGAGGTAGATTCCCCATGGCTTGGGGCTGTTCTTGCAGTAGCAAGTGAGTTCTTGCAAGATCTGGTTGCTTAAAAGTGTGTAGCACCTCCCTTCTGTCTCTGGCTCCTACTCTGGCTGTGTGACGTTCCTATTCCCACTTCACCTTCTCCCATGAGTAAAAGTTCCCTGAGGCCTCCTCAGAAGCTGAGCAGATGCTGGTGTCATGCTTCCTATACATCCTGCAGAATAATAATCCCATTAAAAATCCTTCTTTTAAAACTTTCATTTTAGATTCAGGGGTACATGTGCAGGTTTGTTATATAGGTAAACTCATGTCATATGGGTTTGTTGTACAGATTATTTCATCACCAAGGTACCAGGCCTAGTATCCAATGGATATTTTTTCTGCTCCTCTCCCTCCTCCCATCCTCCGCCCTCGAGCAGGTCCCAGTGTCTGTTGTTGCCTCTTTATGTTCATAAGTTCTCCTCATTAAGCTCCCACTTTTAAGTGAGAGCATGCAGTATTTGGTTTTCTATTCCTGCATCAATTTGTGAAGGATAATGGCCTCCAACTGCATCCACGTTGCTGTAAAGGATATGATTTCATTCTTTTTTTTTTTTTTCTGAGACGGAGTCTTGCTCTGTCGCTCAGGCTGGAGTGCGGTGCAGTGGCACGATCTCGGCTCCCTGCAAGCTCTGCCTCACGGGTTCACGCCATTCTCCTGCCTCAGCCTCCCTAGTAGCTGGGACTACAGGTGCCAGCTACCACGCCTGGCTAATTTTTTTTTTTTTTTTTAAGTAGGGACAGGGTTTCACCGTGTTAGCCAGGGTGGTCTCAATCTCCTGACCCTCGTGATCTGCCCACCTTGGCCTCCCATAGTGCTGGGATTACAGGCGTGAGCCACTGCGCTCAGCCGATTTCATTCTTTTTATGGCTGCCTAGTATTCCATGGTGTATATGTACCCCATTTTCTTTATCTAGACAACTATTTATGGGCACCTAGGTTGATTCTGTCTTTTCTATTGTGAATAGTGCTGCAGTAAACGTGTGGTATGTGTCTTTATAACAGAATAATTTATATTCCTTTGGGTATACACTCAGTCATGGGATTGCTGGGTCAAATGGCATTTCTGTCTTTAGGACTTTGAGGAATCGCCACACTGTCTTCCACAATGGTTGAACTAATTTACAGTCCCACCAACAGTGTACAAGTGTTCCCTTTTCTCTACAACCTTGCCAGCATCTGTTATTTGTTGACTTTTTAATAATAGCCATTCTAATTGGTGTGAGATGGTATCTCATTGTGGTTTTGATTTGAATTTCTGTAATGATCAATGATACTGAGCTTTTTTTCATATGCTTTTTGGCCACACGTCTTCTTTTGAAAAGCGTCTGTTCATATCTTTTGCTCACTTTTAATGGGGTTGTTTTTTTCTTGTGAATTTGTTTAAGTTCCTTCCAGATGCTGGATATTAGACCTTTGTCAGATGCACAGTTTGCAAATATTTTTTCCCATTCTGTAGTAAACCTGTTTTCTTTATAAATTACCCAGCCTCAGGTATTCCTTTGTGGCAACACAATAATGGCCTAATAAAAATCCTAAGGGAGTTTCATAAACAGAAATGAAAGAACTATACCTGCTATCACAAAGACACACCAAAATGTATGGCACACAGACCCTATACAACAACCACACATGGAAACTAGAAAATAACCAGCTAACAACTTTATGACAGGATCAAAACCTCATGTATCTATATCAACCTTAAATGTAAATGCTCTAAATGCCTCACGTAAAATGCACAGAATTCCAAGTTGGGTTAAAAAAAAAAAGACCCATCAGGATAAAAAATCAATGTACAAAAAGCAGTAGCATTTCTAAACACAAATAACATTGAAGCTAAGAGCCAAATCAAAAACACAATCCCATTGACAATAGCTACACCCAAAAATAATATACCATCTGCAGTCTTCAAGGGCATCTTTCACATGTAATGACCCCCATAGGCTCAATCAAAGAGTTGGAGAAAGATCTGTCATGCAAATGGAAAACAAAAAGGAAAAGGAATTGCTATTCTTATATCAGATAAAACAGACTTTAAACCAACAACAATAAAAACGACAACAAAAACCAAAAAAAAAAAGAAGGGCATTACGTAATGATAAAAGTTCAATTCAACCAGAAGACTTAACTATCCTCAATATATATGCTAACTATCCTAAATATATATGCACTCAGCATTGGAGCACCCAGATTCATAAAACATGCACTTCTAGACCTGTGAAAATACTTAGACATCCGCAGAATAATAGGTAGGATTTCAACACCCCACTGACAGCATTAGATAGATCATTGAGGCAGAATAGTATCAAGTAAATTCTGGACATAAATTTGACACTTGACAAGCTGGATCTAATAGACATCTACAGAATAATCCACTCATCAACCACAGAATATACATTCTTCTCATCTGCACATGGAACATACTCCAAGATTGGCCACACGCTTGGCCACAAAACAAGTCTAAATACATTTTTAAAAATCAAAATCATACTAACTATACTCTTGGACCACAGTGAGATAAAAAAAGAAACCAATACCAAGACGAACTCTCAAGACCACACAATTACATGGAAATTAAAGAAGTCACTCCTGAATGACTTTTGGATGAATAATGAAATTAAGGCAGAAATAAAAAAATTCTTTGAAATAAATAAAAGCTGAGACACAACATACCAAAATCTCTGGGATGCTGCAAAAGCAGCGGTAAGAGGAAAGTTTACAGTACTAAAGTCCTACATCAAATATTATAAAGATCTAAAGTTAATGACCTAATATCACACCAAGAAAAACTAGAAAAATGAGAATAAACTATCCCCAAAGCCAAAAGAAGAAAAAAATAACTAAAGATCAGAAGTGAATGACATTGATAACCCATCCACACAAAGAATCAACAAAACCAAAACTTGGTCATTTGAAGGGATAAATAAGATCAATAAACCACTAGCTAGAATAAAAAAGAAAAAGAGTGAAGATACAAATAAGAAACTAAAAAAGTGCTATTACAACATATCCCACAGAAATGCAAAAGCTCTCCAGAAACCATTACGAACACCTCCATGAACAAAAACTAGAAAATCTAAAGGAAATGGATAAATTCTTGGAAACATACAACCTCCCAAGAGTGAACCAGGAATAAAATGAAATCCTGAACAGACCAATAATGAGTTTCAGAACTGAATCAGTAATACAATCCTACCAACCAGAAATAGCCCTGGAGAAGAATTCACAGCTGAATTCTACCAGACATATAAAACACAACTAGCACAATTCTACTGGAATTATTCCAAGATTTCAAGAAGAGACTCCTCCCTAACTCATTCTATGAGGCCAGCATCATCCTGCTACCAAAACCTGGCAGAGACACAATGAAAAAAGTAAACTTCAGGCCAATATCCCTGATGAACACAGATGCAAAAATTCTCCACCAAATACTAGCAAACTGAATCCAGCAGCACAGCAAAAAGCTAAACCACCACGATCAAGTAGGTTTTATTCCTGGGATACAAAGTTGGTTCCACATACGCAAACCCATGCAAATAATATGAAAATTAATAAATGTGATTCACATAAACAGAATTAAAAACAAAAACCATATCATCTCAATACAGGTGGAAAAAGATTTCAGTAAATTTCAACATCCCTTCATAATAACGACCCTCAACAAACTAGTTATTAAAGGAACATACCTCAAAATAATAAAAGCCTTCTATGACAAACCCACAGCCAACATCATACTAAGTGGGCATAAGCTAGAAGCATTCCCCTTGAGAAGGGGAACAAGACAAGGATGCCCACTCTCACCAGTCCTATTAAAGATAATATTGGAAGTTGTAGCCAGAGTAATCAGACAAGAGAAAGAAATACAAGGCAACCAAATAGGAAAAGAAGTCAAACTCTCTCTCTTTGCTGATGATATAATTTTATCCCAAGAATACCCTAAAGATTTCAATAAAAGACTCTTGGAACTGATAAAAGACTTCAGTAAACTTTCAGGACACAAAATCAATGTAAAAAATTCAGTAGAATTTGTAAATACCAATAAAGTTCAAGCTGAGAACCAAATCAAGAATGCAATCCTATTTACAATAGCCAAAAATAAATAAAATACCTAGGAATACATTCAAGCAAGGAGGTGAAAGACTTCTACAGAAGAACTACAAAATACTGCAAAAAAATAAATAAAAAAACAACAGATGACAAAAACGAATGGAATAATCTTCAATGCTCATAGATTGGAAGAATCAATATCATTAAAATGGCCATACTGCCTAAAGTGGTCTATAGATTCAATGCTATTTCTATCAAACAACCAACATTCTTTTTCCCAGAATTAAAAAAAGACTATTCTAAAATCCATATGGAACAACAACAACAAAAAGTCCAAATAGCCAAAATAATCCTAAGCAAAAAGAACAAAGCTTAAAGCATTACATCACCTGACTTCGAACTATACTGTAAGGCTACATTAACCAAAACAGTATGGCACTGGTACAAAAACAGAAACATAGACCAATGGGGCCGAGAACCCAGAAATAAAGCTGCACAACTACAGCCACCTGCTCTTGACAAAGTCAATAAAAATAAGCAATGGAGAGAGGACTTTCTAGTCAATAAATGGTGCTGAGATACTTGCTATCCATATGCAGAAGAATAAACCTGGACCCCTACTTTTCATCATGTACAAAAATTAACTCAAGATTGATTTAAATGTAAGACCTTAAACTCTAAGAATCCTAAATAAAACATAGGAAGCACCATTTTGGAAATCACCCTTGGGAAAGAATTTATGACTACATCCTCAAAAGCAACCGCAATAAAAAGAAAAATTGACAAATGGGATCCAGTTAAACTAAAGATCTTTTGCACAGCAAAAGAAACTACCAACAGAGTAAAGAGGCAACCTACATATTGTAGAAAATATTCACAAACTATGCATCTAACAAAGGTCTAATATCCAGAATCTATAAGAAATTTAATTCAACCAACGAAAAGCTAATAACCTCATTAAAAAATGAGAAAAGGACATGAATAGACACTTCTCAAAAGAATACATACAAGCAGCCAACAAACATGAAAAAATGCTCATCACTAATCATCACAAAAATGCACATCAAAACCACAATGAGATACTATCTCATACCCACCAGAATGGCTATTATTAAAAAGTAAAAATCAACAGATGTTGATGAGCTTGTGGAGAAAAGGGAATGCTTGTACACCTTTGGTGGGAATGTAAATTAGTCCAGCCACTGTGGAAAGCAGTTAGGAGATGTCTGAAAGAACTTAATACAGAACTACTATTCAACCCAGCAGTCGCATTAGTGGGTATATATCCAAGAGAAAATAAATCATCCTATCAAAAAGACACATGTGTGTTCATTGCAGCACTATTCACAATAGCAAAAACATGGAATAAACTTAAGTGCCCATCAATGCCGGACTGGATAAAGAAAATGGGGTACATATACACCATGAAATACCAGGCAGCCATAAAAAAAGTGAAATCATGTTCTTTGCAGCAACATGGATGCAGCTGAAGGTCATAATTTTAGACAAATTAACAGAAAATGAAAGCTAAATACCACATGTTCTCACTTCTAAGTGGGAGTTATACATGGCAACAATAGACACTGGGTACTACTGGAGGGGGATGGTACAGCAAGGGGCAAGGTTGAAAAACTAACTATTGGGTACTATGCTTGCTCTTTGGGTAACAGAATTAATTGTACCATAAACCTCACACAGTATACTCATGTAACAAGCTTGCCCATGTACCCGCAGAATCTAAAATAAAAGTTAAAAGTATTTTAAAAAGGAATTAGGAAAGGAGTGAGTCCATTTAAAACTTCTGTTGGATGTATGTGCAAAGAGCTCTTTTGTTTGTTTCAATATCTTATTGCTGGGCTTATAATACTGTAACTTCTGATAACTGATATTTCTTATGTTTTTCAAATACTGGTGATCAAATATGCCTGATTATTTAACCTATTAAGTATTTTATCCCCTCCTTTTTGTTTATTGAGGTACACCTTTTTAGGCATGTACAATTCTATCACTTTTTGTTGTTGTTGTTTGAGGCAAGTTATTGGTCTGTTTCCTAGGCTGGAGTGCAGTGGTGTGATCACAGCTCACTGCAGTCTTGATCTCCTGGGCTCAATTAATCCTTCCACCTAATCCTAAGTAGCTGGGGCCACAGGCACACACGACCATGCCTGGCTAATTTTTTAAAACATTTTTTTGTACTGACAGGGTCTCCTTATGTTGCCCAGGCTGGTCTTGAACTCCTGGGCTCTAGCAATCCCCCAGCCTTGGCCTCTAAAATAATGGGATTACAGGCATAAGCCACTTTGCCTGGCCTGTGACGTTTGATTAACATTTCTACTCATGTAATCACTGCTACAGGCAATCGAGATAGAACATTTACCTCATCCCAAAAGTTCTTTTATGTATGTTTATAATTCATAGCCTCTCCCAATCCATATGTCCTGGCAACCACTGATCTGATTTCTGTCCAAAAAGTTTTCTAATTTCCATAATGGCATATTAGTGAAAACGATATAATATATAGTATTTTGAGTCTGGTTTGAGTTAACATAATCCATTTGAGAGTCATCCATGTTGTCATGTATACCAATATTTCATTTGCTTATATTGCAGAGGGGTATTCCATTGTATGGATATACCACACTTTATCCATTAATTACCTGATGGACATTTGGTATCTTTCCAGCTATAGAAGATTAGGGATAAATCTGCTATAAGTATTATTAAAATATATTGTGCAAAGATATATTTTTCTTTTTTATTTGTATAAATTACTGGGTAGAAGTGTAATTTTGTTATAAGCATAGATTGTTATAGTGCTCAAGTCAGGGCTTTTAGGGTATCCATCACTCAAATAACATACATTGTACCCATTAAGTAATTTCTTATCATCCAGCTCTCTCACTTCCTCACCTTTGCGAGTCTTGGGTGTCTGTCATTTCACTCTGTATGTCCGTATGTACACTTTTTTAAGCACCCACTTATGAGTGAGAACATGCAATATTTGACTTTCTGTGTTTGACTTTCTGTGTTTCACTTAATGACCTCCAGTTCCATCCATGTTGCTGCAAAAGATGTAATTTCATTCTTTTTGCTGTCTAAATAGTATTCCATTGTGTGTGTATGTATATGTGTGTGTATGTGTATATATATATATACATGTGTATATATATATATACGTGTATATATATATATATATATATATATATACATTTTCTTTACCCAGTCATCCACTGATGGATGCTTATGTTTATTCTGTATCTTTGCTATTGTGAATAGTGCTGTGATAAATGTAACAGTGTAGGTATCTTTTTGATATATTGATTTCTTCTTCTCTGAGCAGATAGCTTAGAGTGGGATTGCTGTATCTAATAGTAGCTGTTTTTTAGATTTTTTTGAGAAAACTCCATACTGTTTTCCATAGAGGTTGGACTAATTTACGCTCCCACTAACAGTGTATAAGAGTTCCCTTTTATTTGCATCCTCACCAACATTTGTTATTTTATTTATTTATTTAGTTATTTATTTTGTTTCTTTAAAAACAGCCATTCTGACTGGGGTAAGATATCTCATTGTGGTTTTAATTTGCATTGCTTGATAAGTGACGTTGAGCATTATTTCATATACCAGTTGTATGTCTTCTTTTGAAAAATGTCTATTCATGTCCTTTGCCCACTTTTTAATGGGATTATTTGTTGATTTTGTTCAGTTGTTTGAGTTCCTTGTAAATTCTGAATATTAGTTCCCTGTTGGATGAATAGTTTATAAATATTTGCTCCCATTTTGCAGGCTGTCTGTTCACTCTGTCAATTATTTCCTTTGCTGTGCAGAAGATTTTTAGTTTAATTAAGCCACATTTGTCTATTTTTGGTTTTGTTGCCTGTGCTTTTCAGGAGTTAGTCATAAATTCTTTGCCTAGACCAATATCCAGAAGAGTTTTCCCTAGGTATTCCTCTAGCATTTTTATAGTTTCAGGTCTTATGTTTACCTCTTTAATCCATCTTGAGTTGATTTTGGTATACAGCCAGAGATATGGATCCAATTTCATTCATCTGCATATGGTAATCCGATTTTCCCAGTACCATTTATTGAAAAGAGTATCCTTTTCCCAATGTATGTTCTTGTCAGGTCTATCAAAGATCAGTTGGTTGTAGTTATGTGGCTTCATTTCTGGATTCTCTATTCTGTTCTATTGATCCATGTGTCTTTTTATTTTTATACCAGTATCATGCTGGTTTGATTATTATAGCCTTGGAATATAAAATCAGGTAATGTGATTCTCTCAGTTTTGTTCTTCTTGCTTAAGACGTTTTGAGTCTTCTGGTTCATTTTTGATTCCATAAAATTTTAAAATTGCTTTTTCTAATTCTGTGAAAAATTGTTGGTATTTTGATAAAAAATGCATTGAATCTGTAGATTGCTTTGAGCAGTATAGTCATGTTAACAATATTAATTCTTCCAGTCCGTGAGAATGAGATTTTTTATTTGTGTTATCTACAATTTATTTCATCATTGTTTTGTAGTTTTCCTTGTAGACATCTTTCACCTTCTGTGATGGTTAATATTGTGTCAAGCTGATTGGATTGAAGGAGGGAAATTATTGTTTTTGGATGTATCTGGGTGTTGCCAGAAGAGATTAACATTTGAGTCAGTGAACTGAGAGAGGAAGACTCACCCTCAAGAAGACCCACTCCCATTATGTGTGAGCACCATCCAATCAACTATCAGCATGGCTAGAGAAAGCAGGCAGAAGAAGGTGAAAGAAGCTGACTTGCTGAGTCTTCCCGCCTTTCTATTTCTCCTGTGAGGGATGCTTCCTGCTCTTGAACATCAGACTCCAAGTTCTTTGGTTTTTGGACTCTTGAACCTACGCCAGTGGTTTGCCAGGGGCTCTCAGGCCTTCAGCCACCGATGAAAGCCTGCACTGTTGGCTTCCCTACTTTTGAGGTTTTGGGACTCAGACTGAGCCACTACTGGCTTCCTTGCCCCTCAACTTGCAGATGGCCTACTGTGGGACTTCACGTTGTGATTGTGTGAGTAATTCTCCTTAATAAATTCCCTTTCTCATATATATATGTGCACACACACACACACACACATATATATGTATATATACACACACACACATATCCTATTAGTTCTGTCCCTCTGGAGAACCCTAATATAACTTTTTTGTGAAATTTATTCTCAAGTACTCTTTTTTTGTTGCTATTGTAAATAATATTGCTTTCTTTATTTCTTTATCTGCTAGATCTTTTGGTTTCTACAAATGCTACTTATTTTTATACATTGATTTTATATCCTGCAACTTTACTAAATTCACTTATCAAATCTAGGAGTTTTTTTGTGGAGTCATTAGTTTTTTCTAAATACAAGATCATATCATCAGCAAACAGGAATAACTTGACTTCCTCCTTTCCAATTTGGATGCCTTTTCTTTCTTTCTCTTGCCTGATTGTTCTGGCTAGGACTTCCAGTGCTATGTTAAATAGGAGAGAGGCAAAACTGATAAACTTTTAGCTAGACTAACCAAGAGGAGAGAATAACCAAATAAACAAAATCAGAAATGAAAAAGGAGACATTAAAATTAATGCCATAGAAACATGAAAGTTCATCAGAGACTATTATGAACAACTACATGCTCATAAAATAGAAAACTTAGAGGAAATGGATAAATTTCTGGAAATGTACAACCTCCCCATATTGAGCCAGGAAGAAATAGAAAATCTGAACAGATCAATAATAAGATAGGATCAATAACAAAACAATCTCTCAACAACAAAAAAAGCCCAGGACCAGGACCAGGACCAGATTGTGATATTCACAACCAAATTCTACCAGATATACAAAGAAGAACTAATACCAATCCTCCTAAAATCGTTCAAATCAAAGAAGAGAAAATTCTTCCTAATACATTCTACCATGCCAGTATCATCCTGATACCAAAACGAGGCAAGGACACAACAAAAATAGAAAATTATAAACCAATTTCCCTAATGAACAAAGATGCAAAAATCTTTGTTCATTACTAGCAAACCCAATCCAACATCACATCAAAAAGATTATACACCATGATCAAATGGTTTTTATGCTAGGGATGCAAAGATGGCTCAATATTCTCAAATTAATAAATATGACACATCACATAAACAAAATTAAGACAAAAACGATATGATCATCTCAATAGACAAAGAAAAAGCATTTAATAAAATTCAGCATTGCTTCATGATAAAAAAACATTAAAAAACTATACATAGAAGCAACATACCTCAAAAAAATATAGGCCATATATAATATACCCACAGGAAACATCATACTGAATAGGAAAAAGTTGAAAACATTTCCTTTAAGAACTGGAACAAAGATATATTTTTCAGATTGCTGGATTTATGGTAAGTTTATGTTTAACTTTATAAGAAACTGCCAAACTGTTTTCCTGAGTGGCTGTAACATTTTTTCATTTTCATCAGCAGTGTGTGTGAATTCTGATCGCCTAACATCCTTATCCACATTTGGTATTGTCATTTGTTACTGTTGTTGTTGTATCATTCTAATAAGTATGTGGTTATAATTTTCTCTTACATTGAACTGAAAACATTTTTAAAATTCAGATATTTCCCTATAGCTCCAATATATACATTTAGTAACAAATGATACTATTATCGCAAAATTTGTGGATGGATTTAACTTCCTTCCTCCAGGTATATTCATCTTAATGATTGTTTTGAATTCAGCTTCCTTTATGCCATTATAGTTTTTTCCCACTAGATGGCAACTGCTCAGTTGTTTAGAACAGCTGAGTAGCTAAAAGCAAGGAAGATAAAGGATAGAGTCAAGCTATGAATTGTGAAGTGCTTTACTCCAGGATTGTACAAAAAAAAAAAAAAAGTGACAAGACTTCGTTGTCTGCCAAAAGTTCATCATAACTTAATGTGTGTGTGTGTGTGTGTGTGTGTGTATACTTTCTAAGTAATTTCAATCTAAGTTTGGAACTACCAAATGTGGATGGAGCACAGAATATAAAAATACAAAACAAGGTATCTTTTGAATGTAAGTTAGTGTCACAAAGTAAACAAATAGTTTGTAGAAAAGATTCAGAAACTATCTAGTTTCTTCAGATAGTATATACCTCTGGAGAATATAATTTGAAACACAGATATTTTAGTAGTTTTAACATACCAAACATATATTTTCTGGAATACCTGTAGGTAAACTGAGAAGTTAGTTAAGGGTTTTCTGATTGCTTTTTGCTGTTATTTTAGCACCACATAGGACCTCCTCCCTGAGTTGTTTTCATTCATTAATCAAATATTTACTAAGTTTCTATTCTGTTTCAAGCTTTGTGGTAGCATCAAGAATACTAAGAGGAAAACGACCTAATACATGATAATAAAATAATAATATAATAATAATAATAGAAATTGTCCTTTAAGTGCCAGAAAGTATTCTAAGACATTTATAAACATTATACTACTTCTTATTACCACAATCTTATGAAATGTTATTGTTCCTCTTTTGGAGACACAAATTGAAGACTGAGACCCTCTGACAACCACAGTAGTTACAGTTGAGACAAAAATGATTTCAAAGAATATTCATGTTTAGAGTGGACCAGAGATGTCACCCCAAAATTACTCTTTGCAGCCATGTAGTATGGAAGGAAACAAGATATTTCCATGTCCTCAGTGCTGAACAACTTTTAGTAGTCGAGAGATTCCAAGCCTACCCATGCAGCTTCTATAGTGATATACAACAGAGATGGCAGAGGGCAGGGTCTAAGACAGAGGCTGGATGGAGGACAGACCTAGGATGCAAGAAGCAGAATTGAAGCCCAAATAGGAATCAAGATAGAGCCAAGTCATCAATCTCTAGCCATGCCAAAAGAAGATGCTTGGAATACCATTAGCAGCCACAATCTTCACTTGTCAATATCAGTATGATTCTTGGAAATCAAGACAAGAAACACTTCCATGGATACCTGCAAAACCCCACGGTAACAGACACACACATGTAGCCCAGGTGTTTACTCCCATTATAAAGACATGTAAACTTCCCCACACTGCCAGATACTATCTGGGGTGGATTAGGTGGGAAAGAGACAAACTTTTGAGAGGAGAGAAATATAACTTGATTAAATATTTATCCAAAATAATATTGCTTTAAATATATCACTAGGTACCTTTAAGATTTAAGTTTTGGGGAATCAAAGATAACTTTGAGAATTTAGTAAAAGTTATGAACATTCTTTCCCACTGGCTTCCTACCCACCCACCTACATACACACATTCTCTTTCCCACTAACTACCCCTACCACACACACACACACACACACATTAAAATGAGTAATTCAAAATATTTGCGTATATCTCTATAGGGCTTAGTGAATAACTGAAGCTTAGTCATTAACTCCTGGAAGATCTATGAATCCCAGGTTAAGAAATCCTAGGTTGTGGAAATGGCACTAGACTTGAGTTTTGACTCAATCATTTGCCACCTATGAGACCTTGAATAAATCAACTCTTCTCTCTGAATCTCAGGTTTCTCACTGTTTGTGAAATATCTGTTACATGGAGGAGTGGGATAGGGATGGCTCTATAATAAAAAACATATCTTCTTTACACTCTTCTTTGCAAAATTTTATAATATATGAAGACACTTACAGTCCTACATGGTCCTATATAGTTATTTTGGATCTATCATCGATCACTTTTAATTTTCCTCTTAAGAGTGTCACTCTTTTTCTCTATCCCACCAACATCAGCATACCTTTCTGGCAGTCCTCATCCTCACGTATGAGAAACTGCAGTAGCATCGTGTAGTATCTTGCTGTTTCAACCTTTACTCCTTCCTATGTATGAAGCACACTATTCTCAACCCACTGCTTCTTTCTATAACTCTCTTGCTTAAAATCTACCAAGGCTCTCAATTACATAAGAGATAATATCTAAAATCTAACAGTCAAAGACTTAAAAAAAACAATTGATCTCACCCTGCTTAATCAATCTTACATCCTCAGTTCTAGTAGTCTAAATTTTACTACTAAGAGGAAGCTTTCATAGGAGGAAAAATGGTGTGATTTGAAGTCCTTGGCTCAGTCACTTACTAGCTATTTTCATCCTGGGTAAAGCACTTATCCTATCACGGCCTTAGTTTTCTCAACACTTAAATAAAGTATTTGTTCTGGACAATTTCTAAGATCTCTTTCAGTTCTGACACTGTCTGACTCCATTACCCTGTGTCCCTTAAATGCTAAATTCATTCCTACTCTGAATCCTTGACCTTTCTGTGTTCTCTTTCTGTAGCATCCTTTCTGCCAGACTAAGCATTTTCTGTTCTCCAAGGTTCAACTTATGTACTTGCTCATCCAGGAAATCTTCAGAACTCCAAAGTTTGTGAGAAACATTTCTTTCTCTGTGTTCTCATGGCATCTAAATTTTGTACTAATCAATAAGAGTATCTTACACTGATATAACACTATAGCTTTAGTAGAGGTGTTTACATACAATATTTCACTGGAGCCTCTCAAAAGATCTATAAAGGTAATTACTATTCCTACTCAAACTCAGAGAAGCCTAAAATGTCTCAACTCTAATGCAACTGATCTAGAGTCAGAATTAAAGGTTTTTGATTTCTGTTTCAGAGTTTTTCCTCCATACATGTTCAACATGTCAAATAATTATTGGTATCTGTATGTTTCACCTATATAGCTGTTATTTAGTTCAGTAAACATATATGTTAAGCTCCCATCATATAAAATCTGCTTAGGTATAAGCTATGGCTAAGGGAGTTGGGAAGCAAGTGGAGTTTTCTAGCATGGGCGCTTGTAATTCTTTTTTTGTCTGGTAACCCTTAACAATGAGCTTATTAAAAATAAGGGTATAGGCTGGGCACAGTGGCTCACACCTATAATCCCAGCACTTTGGGAGGCTCAGGCGGGTGGATCGCCTGAGGTCAGGAGTTCAAGACCAGCCTGGCCAATATAGTGAAACCCCATCTCTACTAAAAATGCAAAAAAAAAAAAAAAAATGCTTAGCTGAGCATGGTGGCAGGCACCTGTAATCCCAGCTACTCAGGAGGCTGAGGCATAATTGCTTGATCCCGGGTGGTGGAGGTTGCAGTGAGCCGAGATCGCACCATTGCATTCCAGCCTGGGCAACAAGAGTGAAACTCCATCTCAAAATAAATAAATAAATAAATAAATAAATAAATAAATAAATAAATAAATAAAACAAGAGTATAGAAAATAAAATAAGAACATTGTCCGTGGAGTCAGAAATATCTGGGTCCTCTCTCATTCTTTGTATTAAGGAAAATTTCAAATACATTAAAATAAGACTGTGTACCTCCTCATTCATCTTCAATAATGATCAACTTACAACCAACTTTATGTCATCTATACTCCTAACCACTCCCTCAGATTATTTTGAAGCAAAATCAGACATCATTTCACTTCATCTGTAAATATTTTAAGAAGATCTACATATAAAGACTCTTGCTTTTAAAAATAACTCTAGTACCAACAAAAATTCTTTAAAATCATGAAATAGTTAATGAAGATTCAACATTTCCTGGTTTTCCAATTTAAAAAAAATTTTGCTCAAAAAAATGATCTCATATAAATAGAGAGTAGAATGATGGTTACTAGAGACTGGGGTGATGTGGTGGCCGTTGGGGAGATGTTGGTCAAAGTATAAAAAATTTCAGATAGGAGGAGTAAATTTCAACAGATCTCTTGTACAACATGTTGACTATAGTTAATAATACATTGTATTTTTGAAAAAAGCCAAGAGAGTTGGTGTAAAGTATTCTCATCACAGAAATGATAACTATGTGAGGTAATGCATATGTTAATTAGCTAGATTTAATCATTCTACGATGTACGTATACTTTAAAACATCGCATGGTTCACATAAATACATACAATTTTGTGTCAATTTAAAAATAAATAAATAAATGTATGATGAGAAAAAAAGTTTGTTCAGATCAGGCTGCAAAACAAGGCTATGTATGGTTTGCATGTCTCTTACGTTTCTTTTAATCTACAGGATCTCCTCATTCTATCACTCTCCTCTTGCAATGTATTTGTTTAAAAATATGCTTTTTTTAAATAAAAAAAACATTCTCCTGTAGTGCTTCTGACAGTATAATTTTTTTCTGATCATATTATCTTATGTTATGGTTCCCTATATCTCCCATGAATTGGAAGTTAAATCTAGATTTGATCAAACTGAGGAGCAATATTTTAGGCAAGACTCCTCATGAGTTGTTAGGTATACTTCCATTAGAAGTCACATGATGTCTAATTGTCTTTTTATGATGTTGTAACCATGGACAAATATTTTGCAGATCTAGTAATTTAAAATGGTGATATTCTATTATTCCTTCATAATTGATTAGGTACAAGACCACTATAAAGAGAAATTTCATTTCACTTATTTGGTAACCTTGAATTTGAAATTGTATAGAACCAACAAGGTAAATGTTTTATTCGTCCTATTGATTCGTTTTCAAAATAAAAAATAGGTTCCCTAGTATTTCCAAGTCTAGTAATCAGGTGATTTTTAAATAATATCTTTATGAAATCATGGATCTAAACATTTTTATTGTGTTTTAACCCATTATAATTATTATCTTTATTGATGCTCAGATTGCCTTATTTTGACCAGTGGAAGCTGGCAGGCTTTTGAGTCCTTTTATGATGACACTCCATATCTTGGTGGATAGGTTAATTGCTTTCTGACATAACAAAATATTTCAGTTCCATCTTGTCATTTTCCTACCTAAGACCTAGAATAAGTCTTTTTCTTGAAAATCATTTTTTTCCCAAGAAGCTCTGTTACCTTTTATTAGGAAATGGTATTTGGAAACCACACTGGAAGCACTACAGATGTTCATAGCTACTACGCTATCATTACTTCTAGCTCTTTTAAGTGGACAAAACTAGGAAATATTCTTTTCTCTAAGATAAAATACATCATCATCATGATTCATTCTGAACTTATTCAAATTTTACTTAACATTAGTCATAGAAGAAGTTTGGTTTTTATCCCAGCTCCCCCAGTTGCCTATAGAACAAGTGATACAAACTGTAACTACCCTAAGCCCTCAATTTTGTACCTGAAAAATTAGAATAATAAAACCAACTACTCACTTGAACACTCATAAGAAGATAGTTGGTCTATCCTGACCATATGGAAAATAATGAAGTATCATAAACCACAGATATATAGAACTAACCATTTGGTTTTATTATAAGAAAATGTAGAAATTCTGAAAGCCACAAAATTATCAGTTCCAAGCTAGGACATTCCAGAAGTTAATAGCTAAATACAGCTAGAAAGAACTACTAGAAACTACAGGATGACTGATCACTTTTATAACAAGCTTCTAAGATAGAGCACTGAGCTCCTATTTCTCTGTTCCGCCTTCCGTCCACTCATGTAAACACTGGCTTCCCCCAAAAAACATCAATTCCATTGTTAGGCCTTCTTCCTGTAAGATCTGAATAAAGCTCCAATGAGCCATAACCAATCTCTTCTGAAGCATTCCACCCATTGATAAGGGCTGCCTCAATTGAATATTTCCATTGCAGCAGCAATAGGGCAGACAGTTGCAGAAAATCCTCAAAAGAACTACCATAGACACAAAGTTAACTGGCAGTAAAAATCGCTCTGTGACACCACCACCCTATGTTCAGAAAGATAGGCAAAGCTCTCCTCTTTGTCTAGACCTTCCTTTAATTAGGGTCCTGGGGGGCAGGAAAATTCTCTGAAGTAAGTCTGTGCACTGCTCCGGCTTTTGAAGAGTAATGGCTTTGGTGGGAAGAAACATTTGTAAAAATTCAGATCTAATCTAGGAACCCAAACCAATCTAATTAGAGTGTCTGAGCACTGAGATGTTCACTAATGAGACTCAAAGAACCAACACAGGAGAAACAACGACATTTTTGCAGCAGGCATTATCAGCCTGCCTTAAATGTGACCCACATTCACTCATGCCCCAGTACCCCAGGAGTAGAGCCATGTCCTTTTTCTAGATTGACTCTTGGCAAGTGTCTCTGGTAAGTTTTCCATTAGGGGGCTTCTGTACTTTCTATTGCTTCTCCATAAGACTCCATTGTTCTTTTTTCTTCTACTTAGTGTCTGACCTGGGGTGCTTCAGATTCCTATGGTTTGAATTCTGTCTTTTTAACTCTTGTCCTACTCTAGCCAAATCCAATTACTTGTCCTGTGCCTCTGTGCCTTTGCAAATGCTGTTCCCTATGCACAGAAGGCCTTTCCTTCTCTAAATAATGAATTTATTCTTTCTAAACTCTCATAGCTGCACTACAAAGTTTTTCTGAAATCCCTCTCTCTACTCCATCTCTACTATGAGGAAGAAATAAATGCTTATTCCCTCTGCTCCACCTCTTTACCCAATATATATCTCTACCACCTCACTTAGTATGGCAATTATGCACCTATATGTGTATTTCCTCTATAATATTCTGAGCCTTGTGTCTAAAGAATATATGCCTAATTTATTTTTCTGTGCCCAATTTCTATCTGAGTTCCTGCACATCATAGTACATTCACAAATACTTGAAGGCCCTCACCACTGGAAGATAAATTGCAGAACATCCATTAAACTAGTGGTTCATACAAAATTATGTGGGAATGTAAAGAAGGGAGAAACTGGCCTGGCACAGTGGCTCATGCCTGTAATCCCAGCACTTTGGGAGGCCGAGACAGGCGGATCACTTGAGGCTAGGAGTTCAAGACCAGCCTGGCCAACATGGTGAAACCCTGTCTCTACTTACAAAAAAAAAAAAAAATTAGCTGGGTGTGATGGTGCATGCCTGTAGTCCCAGTTACTTGGGAGGCTGAGGCATAAGAATCAGTTGAACCAGGGAGGTAGAGGTTGAATGAGCTGAGACTGAGCCACTGCATTCCAGCCTGGGTGACAGAGTGTGAACATGTCTTAAAAAAAAAAAAAAGAAGAAGAAGAAGAAGAAGAAACCACATCAATCTCCACAAGACACATCCAGATAAAGGATAAAGTAGCCACCAGGTAAAAACAAAAATAATAAAACAAAATCAGTCACAAATAATGGGGGTCTTTCCCCATTACACTTCTCATTTTCTCTGCTGAGAGAGGGTCAGAAAGCAAGAGCCTCCTATGTAAGAACTACGACCTATATTCAACATGAGGCACATTACCTGGAACACAACAGGTGTTCAAAAACTACTTACTGAATAAATAAAGTAGGTATGCACTACTTTCAGAAATGTCTCTGTTACTGCGACCTAATAATATCAATCAGGGTAATAAAATGCATGCCTGTGGTCCTGAGTCACTCTCCACATACATTCATACCTTTGAGTGCATTTTCTCTTTCATTTATATTACTTTTCTTAGTATTCCAATGTATAATGTAGTTATAATACATTTTATAACGTATATACAATGTTTCCCTCTACTACTTGTGTATATTTATTATAAATATAGATTTATAGGTGTATGTCATATACTAAATAATACAGTTAAAATTATTTGATTACTTATCTCTCCTACTACAGTGGAACCTCCATGACAAAGGGAAGATTGTCATTATTTCGTCCAAACATTTTGCTCTCTAATCACCTAGCAGAAACCTAGAAACAGTAGCATCACATAATAATATATGTTGACTCAATAAACAAATGTATCAAAGTTAGCAGATTTGATCCTCCTGGGTTTCCTCATATTATGGTCCTTTTCCAGCCTCATCACTAAGAGATATCATGGCGACTCAGGGAAGCTGTGTTTTCCTCACTAAGACCAGAATAGAAGATGGTGCTATCAAATAGAGTTCTTTAAACCAGAATGAACTCATCCCTATGCCCTGTCTACAGAATCACTCAGAAAATAATGCAAGGAAGTGAAACAAAGAGAGACATGCAAAAGAAATAATCTTGGCACAGCACCTTGCAAATCAATTTTCTATGCCCTTGTTTCTGAACTTTCCTGTAAGGTAGAGGCTTAGAAACTGCAGTGTTTTCATGATGATTGGATAGCATGTTCTGACACTCACTGCCTTTCCTGGAGTTTCTGACAGGACTGCTACTATTTATCCTCCAGTTTCACCCAATCTGCAGTCTTTCTCATAATGGCTGCAGTGATCCTTCCCTAAAGTTATGTACAGCACTCAAAAACCTTCCTTAAGACTCACTTACTGTTTATCAAACTTTGTTAAATAGCATTAAGACAATGATTGAGTAAACATTTTAGGACAAAGCTTTATTTTTTTTCCAAATTTTTATTTTTTGTGGGTATATAGTAGGCACATATATTTATGGGGTACATGAGATACTTTAATGTAGTTATGCAATACTTTGTAATCACATCACGGTAAATGAAGTATCTATCCCCTCAAGCCTTTATCCCTTGTGTTACAAACAATCGAATTATACTTTTTGGTTATTTTTAAATGTGCAATTAAATTATTATTGACTACAGTCACCTTGCTGTGCTATCAAATACCATGTTTTATTCATTCTTTATAACTTTTCTATTTTTTCTATTCTTTTTTAACCATTAACCATCTCTACATCCCCCAATTAACCCTCACTACCCTTCCCAGTCTCTGGTAACTATCCTTCTAATCTCAAATGAATTTAAACAGTAAGTTCAATTGTTTTAATTTTTAGCTCCCACAAAAAAGTGAGACCATGCTAAGGTTTTCTTTCTGTGCCTGGCCTATTTCACTTAATATAATGACCTCCAATTCTATCCATGTTATTTCAAGTGTCAGGATCTCATTCTTTTTTATAGTTGAATAGTACTCCATTGTGTATATGTACCACATTTTCTTTATCAATTCATCTGTTCATGAACACTTAGGCTACTCCCAAACCTTGGCTATTGTGAAGAGTGCTGCAGTAAACATGGAAGTGCAGATACCTTTTTGATATTCCTGTTTCCTTTCTTTTCAGTATATAGCGAGCAGTGTGATTGCTGGATTATATGGTAGCTCTATATTTAGTTTTTTTTAGGAACTCTAAAATGTTCTCCAAAGAGGTTGTACTAATTTACATTCCCACTAACAGTGTAGGAGAGTTCTCTTTTCCACTGATCCTCTCCAGCATTTGTTATTGCCTGCCTTTTGGATACAAGCCATTTTAACTGGGGTGAGATGATATCTCATTGTAGTTTTGATTTGCATTTCTCTGATGATCAATGATGTTGAGCACCTTTTCATATACCTCTTTACCATTTGTATGTTTTCTTTTAAGAAATGTCTATTCAAATCTTTTGCCCATTTTTAATCAAATTATTCAATGTTTTCTATAGAGTTGTTTGAGCTCCTTATATATTCAGGTTATTAATATCTTGTTAGATGTGTAGTTTGCAAATATTTTCTCCCATTCTGTGGGTTTTCTCTTCACTTTGTTGATTGTTTCCTTTGCTGTTGAGAAGCTTTTTAACTTGATGTGATTGCATTTGTCCATTTTTGCTTTGGTTGCCTGTGCTTGTAAGATACTAGTCAAGACATCTTTGCACAGATCAATATCCTGGAGGGTTTCCCTTATGTTTCCTTGTAGTAGTTGCAAAGACTGAGGTCTTAGATTTAAGCCTCTAATCCATTTTGATTTGATTTTTGTATATGATGAGAAATAGTAGTCTAGTTTTATTCTTTTGCATATGGATATCCAGTTTTCCTGGCACCATTCATTGAAAAGACTGCCCTTTCCCCAGTGTATGTTCTTGGCACCTTTGTTGAAAATGACTTCACTGTAGGTGTATGGATTTATTTCTTTGTTCTCTATTCTGTTCTATTGGTCTATGTATTAGTCTGTTCTTACACTGCTATAAAGAACTGCCTGAGACTGGGTAACTTATAAGTGACTCACAGTTCCGCATGACTGGGGAGGCCTCAGGAAACTTACAGTCATGGTGGAAGGGGAAGAAGGCATGTCTTATGTGGTGGCAGGTGAGATCGAGTATGTGAAGGAGGAACTGTCAAACACTTATAAAACCATCAGGTCTCATGAGAACTCACTCACTATCCGGATAACAGCATGGGGAAAACTGCCCCCATAAACCAATCACCTGTCACCCAGTTCCCTCCCTCAACACCAGCTGAAGATTACAATTTGAGATAAGATTTGGCTGAGGACCCAGAGCCAAACAGTATCAGTCTATGCATCTGCTTTTATGCCAGTACCGTGCTATTTTGGTTACTATAACTCTGTAGTACAATTTGAAGTCAGGTAATGTGATTCCTCCAGTTTTGTTCTTTTGCTCAGAATAGTTTTGGCTATTCAGGTCTTTTGTGATTTCATATAAATTTTAGGATTTTTTTCTATTTATGTGAAGAATATCATTGCTATTTTGATAGGGATTGCACTGAATCTGTAGATTGCTTTGGCTGGTATGGACATTTTAACAACATTGATTCTTCCAATCCATGAACATGGAATATCTTTTTATGTTTTTGTGTTCTCTTAAATTTCTTTCATCAGTGTTTTATACTTTTCATTGTGGAGATCTTTTGCTTCTTTGACTAATTCCTAGATATTTAATTTTATTCATGGCTACTACAAATGGGATTACTTTTAAATATCTTTTTCAGATTGTTCAGTGTTGGCATATAAAAATGCTACCGATTTTCGTATGTTGATTTTGTATTCTTCAATTTTATTGAATTTATCAGTTCCGATAGCTCTTTCGGTGGAGTCATTTGGTTTTTCCCCATGTAAGATTATATCATCTGCAAACAAGGATAATTTGATACCTGCTTTTCCAACTTGAATGCCTTTTATATCTTTCTATTGTCTCATTGCTGTAGCTAAGGAGTTCCAGTACTATGCTGAATAACAGTGATGAAAGTGAGCATCCTTATCATGTTGCAGATCTTAGAGGAAAGGCTTTCAGTTTTTCCCCATTCATTATGATACTAGCTTTGTGTCTGACATATATGACTTTTATTATGTTGTAGTATGTTCCTTCTATACCCAGTTTTTTGAGGGTTTTTATCATGAAGAGATGTTGAATTTTATCAAATGCTTTTTAGCATCAATTGAAAAGATCATGTGGTTTTTGTCCTTCATTCTGTTTATATGGTGTATCACAATGATTGATTTGTATATGTTGACACATCCTTGTGTCACTGGGATAAATCCCACTTGGTCATCATGAATGATATTCTTAAATATTGCTTAATTTGGTTTGCTAGTATTTTGCTGAGTATTTTTGCATCAATATTCATCAGGAATATTAGTGTACAGTTTTATTGATGTGTCTGTCTGATTTTTGTATGAGGTTAATACTGGCTGTATAGAATGAAATTGGAAGTATTCCTTTCTCTTCTTTTTTTTGGAATACTTTGAGTAGAATTGGTATTACTTCTTTAAATCTTGGTAGAATTAAGTAGTGAAACCGTTGGGTACCAGGTTTTTCTTTATGGGAGACTTTTAATTATGAATTTTATCTTGTTACTTGTCATTGCTCTGTTCAGGTTTTGGATTTCTTAATAGTTCAATCTTGGTAGGTTCTATGTGTCTAGGAATGTATACATTGCCTCTAGATTTACCAGTTTGTTGACATATAGTTGCTCATGGTAGCCACTAATGATCTTTTGAATTTCGGCAATATCAGTTTTAATGTTTTCTTTTCATCTCTGATTTTATTTATTTGGGTATTCTCTCTTTTGCTCTTAGTCTGGATAAAGGTTTGTTAATTGCATTTATCTTTTCAAAAACATCTTTAATTTCATTTATCTTTTGCATTGTTTTCTTTGTTTCAATTTCATTTATTTGTGCTTGTATCTTTATTATTACTTTTCTTTTACTAATTTTGGGTTTGGTTTGCTCTTGCTATTCTAGTTCTTGAAGGTGTATCATTAAATAATTTGAAGTTTTTCTCTTTTTTTGAGGTAGGCACTTATAGCTATAAATTTCCCACTTAGTACTGCTTTCACGGTATCCCATAGGTTTTGGTATGTTGTGTTTCCATTATCATTTCTTTCAAAAAATTTTTCGGTTTCCTTCTAAATGTCTTCATTCATACACTGATCATTCAGAAGCACATTGTTTAATTTGCATGTGTTGTAATGTTTCAAAATTCATCCTTTGATTTCTAGTTTGTTTTCATTGTAATCAGAGAAGATGAATACTATTATTTCAATTTTTTAAATGTTTTAAGGCTTGTTTTGTGACCTAACATATGGTCTTTGAGAATTATCTGTGCACTGAGGAAAATAATGTGTATTTTTGGCCACTGGATGAAATGTTTTGTAAATATCTATTAGGTCCATTTGTCCTAAAGTGCAGGTTAAGTCTGATGTCTCTTTGTTGATTTTCTTTCTGGGAGATCTGTCCAATGTTGACAGTGGAGTGTTGAAGTCTCCAGCTATTATTGTACTGAGGTCTATCTCTTTATTTAGCTCTGATGAATATTTGCTTTACATATCTGGGTGCTCAAGCATTGGCTGCATATATATTCACAATTGTCATATCCTCTTGCTGTACGGACCCCTTTATCATTATATAATTACCTTCCTTGTTTCTCCTTACAGTTTTTGTCTTGAAGTCTATTTTGTCTGATATTAGTATAGCTACTACTGCTCTTTTTTTGGTTTCCATTAGCATGGAGTATCTTTTTCTATTTTTATTCTATGTGTTTCTTTAGAAAGGAAGTGTGTTTCTTATAGGGAACAGATAAATGAGTCTTGCTTTTTATGCATTCAGCCATTCTATGTCTTTTCATTGGAAAGCTTAGTTCATTTATCTTTGATGTTATTACTGATGAGCAAGATCTTACTCCTGCTATTTTGTTATTTGTTTTTGGGTTGTTTTGTGTTCTTCTCTTCTTTCTTTCCTTCATTTCTGCCTTTCTTGTAGTGAAAGTGATTTTCTCTGGTGGTATGATTTAATTTCTAATTTGTGTGTTTATGTATCTGTTGTATGTTTTTTGATGTGAAGTTACCATGAGGCTTGCAAGTACTATCTTATAACCCATTCGTATGATAATTTATCACTGATTACATAAACAAACTAATAAGGAAAAAGAAAACTATTTAGAAAGAATAAGACCTACTATTGATAGCACAGCAAGGTGAATATAGTCAAGAATAACTTCATTGCACATTTTAAAATGATTAAAAGAGTGTAACGGGATTGTAACACAAAGGATAAATGTTTGAGAGAATCTGATGGCAGTGGTGGCCTGGCTGGAGCAGCTACTGCCATAACGCCAACTGCAATGGGGGAGGTACAGCTGGGGCTGTGTACTCCATGGAGCCAGTGGGAGCTGGGAACAGGCAGAAGACCCAACTCCTTCCGAGTTGGCAGAGTAGGAGCCTCATGCTCCCTGGGTGCAGCTGCAGCCACCCAGCAATGGTTCAACACCTGGGCATCCCTGTGCTCTTGGGGGCAGGGAGCAGGCAGAAGCCTCACCTCCCAGGATGCAGCTGCAGCCACCCAGGGGTGGTTATGGGCCCAGGCATCTCTGCACTGTTGGGTGTCCAGGAAGCCCCTCTGCCCTTGCAGGCTCCAAAGTGCCTGCTCCTGCTCCCTGGTCTCTCCCCACTCCTGGCACCCGCTTTGATTTCAGAGGAAAATTGAGGCCAAGCCCAGGTGCTGTCACAACCCAACTGGGTGTGCACATGCTCAGGGCAGCACTGACATGCCAGCCCCTGCTGACTCAGCCCCCTCTGGACTTTGGCTGCTGACCAGCACAGAAAGGATGCCGAGGTGGGTCTGAGGGCAGCTCGGCAAGAGCCTGCAGGCACTGCTTGGCATGAACAGCCTGTGTGCCATGGGCACCATCGATAGACAGCAGGTTGATGGCAGCAGGAGGCAGATAAGCTCCTGGGTAGAAAGGAGCAGGTCCCTAGTGAAGCCCTACCATCAGGCCTGGGACAGCCTGAAGCCTGGGGACCAGGCTACCAGTTCCATGGACCAGAGTGAAAACACATGGTGCTTTTTCCCACCCCACCCATCACTGCCTGTGGACCAATCAGCATGCACTTCCTCCACTCTTTAGCCCATAAAACCCCCAGACTTCACCGGACTTGGGCAGATGTCAGGATGACCTGCCTGTGGAGAGGAGCTCCCCACTGTGGGTCTCCTCTTTGCTTAGAGCTGAACAATCAGGACACTCTGCCTGCAGAGAGGAGCTTCCCAAGGTGAGTCTCCTCTCTGCTGGGAGCTGAACAGATGCCAGGACAACCTACCTGCAGACAGGATCTACCCACTGTGGGTCCAATCTCTGCTGAAAGCTGAACACTTGACAGGACACCTTGTCTGTGGAGGGGAGCTACCCACTGTGGGTTTCCTCCCTGCTGAGAGCTGGACACTCATCAGGATGACCTGCCTGCAGAGAGGAGCTACCCACTGCAGGTCTCCTCTGAGCTGTTCTGTCACTCAGTAAAGCACCTCTTCACCTTGATCATCCTCCGCTTGTCTGTGTACCTAGACAGGGGACAAGAACTCAGGACCCACCAAATTGTGGAGCTGAAAGAGCTGTAACACAAACAGGGCTGAAACACATCCTTTGCCTGCCATGTTGTGGACAATGAGAAGAAGAGAAGAGAGAAGGAGAGAAGAGCTCCAGCCCTTTGGGGAGCCTGGATGTAGACACTTCCGGAGCCAGGGCTGCCAAACCCTCTTTGAGGCTCTATGGTTTCTGGCATCTCCAAGCTTCCAAGTGCCACCATGTTCCCCGGTGCCCACCGTGAAAGCCACTTGTGGTACACCTGGTTCAACCACAGCCACGCAGGGAGCCAGCACGCACGCTGACACCTGGAGCTGCCCTCCCCACCACAGCTGGTGTGCCTAGCTTTGCGCAGTGCCTGGACCCCATGCTCACTTGCTCACACACCCCTTGCCATTCTGTGCCTGGCTCAACCTGGCTCAAGTGCAGCCTGCCAGGCCAGATGGGCAGAACAAATCCAGTGGGCCCAAGCAAAACTTGGGCAAAGGTACCACTAGTCAAAGAGGTTTCCAGCTGGAAAAACGATACCCCAAGTATCTCGTGACAGATGGATACCCTATTCTCCAAGATGTGACTATTATTCATTGTATGCCTGTATCAAAACATCTCTTGAATTCCATAAATATATACACTACTATGTACCAACAAAAATTAAAAATAAATTTAAAAACTAATAAAAAATGGATCATTTTAACTTTGTCTCCCTGCTTTTTATCTTTTTGCTGTTTCTGTTTATGTCTTACTGTATTGTCTATGTCTTGAAAAGTTGCAGCTATTATTTTTTATTAGTTCATTGTTTCATCTTTCTACTTAAGATATTAGTAGTTTGCATGCCACAGTTGCAGTGTTATAATATTCTGTGTTTTTCTGTGTGCTTACTATTACCAGTGAGTTTTGTACTTTTGGAAGATTTCTTACTGCTCATTAACATCCGTTTCCTTCAGGTTGAAGAACTCCCTTTAGCATTTCTTGTAAGACAGATCTGGTGTTAATGAAATCCCTCAGCTTTTGTTTGTCTGGGAAGGTCTTTATTTCTCCTTCATGCTTGAAAGATATTTTTGCTGGATAAACTATTCTAGGGTAATTTTTTTCCCCCTGCAGCATTTTAAATATGTCATGCCACTCTCTCCCGGCCTATAAGGTTCCCATTGAAAAGTATGTTACCAGACATATTGGAGCTCCTTTGTATGTTATTTGTGTCTTTTCTTTTGTTGTTTTTATGATATTTTATTTTTTATTTTGTTTATTTATTTATTTATTTATTTATTTATTTAGAGACAGAGTTTAGCTCTTGTTGCCCAGGCTGGAGTGCAATGGTGCAATTTCGGCTCACTGCAACCTCTGCCTCCTGGGTTCAAGCGATTCTCCTACCTCAGCCTCCTGAATAGCTGGGATTACAGGATGCATCACCACACCTGGCTAATTTTTTATATTTTTAGTAGAGACGGGGTTTCTCCATGTTGGTCAGGCTGGTCTAGCACTCCTGACCTCAGGTGATCTGCCTGCCTCAGCCTCCTAAAGTGCTGGGATTACAGGCGTGAGCCACCATGCCCGGCCTATGATTTTTTATTTATCCTTGACCTTTGGTAGTTTAATTTTTAAATGTCTTGAGGTAGTCTTCTTTGGGTTAAATCTGCTTGGTATTCTATAACCTTCTAGGACTTGAATGTTTATATCTTTCTCTAGATTTGGGAAGTTCTCTGTTACTATCTCTTTGAATACACTTTCTACCCCAAACTCTCTATCTTCCTCCAATTTAAGGCGAATAATACTTAGATTTACCCTTATGAGGGTATTTCTACATCTTAGGCATGCTTCATTCTTTTTTGTATGTTTGTTTCCTCTGACTGTGAATTTTCAAATAGCCTGTCTTCAAGCTCACGATTTCTTTCTTCTTTTTGATCAATTCTGCTGTTGAGATGCTGTGATGCATTCTTTAGTATGTCAGTTGAATTTTTCAGCTCCAGAATTTCTGCTTGCTTCTTTTTAATTATTCAGTCTCTGTTAAGTTTGTCTAATAGGATTGTGAATTCCTTCTCCGTATTTTCTTGAATTAGATTGAGCTTCCTCAAAGAAGCTATTTTGGATTGTCTGAAAGGTTACATATTTTTGTCACTCTGGGTTTAGTCACTGGTGTTTTGTTCAAGTCATGTTTTCCTGGAGGTTTTGATGTTTATGGATGTTTGTCATTGTCTGGGCATTGAAGAGCTCGGGATTTCTTGTATTCTTCACAATTTTATGCTTGTTTGTACCTGTCTTTCTTGGGAGTCTTTCCAAGTATTCAAAGAGACTTGGGCCCCAATCTCAGTAATGCTGTGCTTCCTGGAGACTCACAGAGGTACCACTATGGTGGTCTTGGATAAAATTCAGAAGAATTCTCTGGATTACCAGGCAGATACTCTTGCTCTCTTGCTCTCTTCATTTTCTCCCAAACAGAGTCTCTCTCTTTGCACTGAGCCACCTGGAGCTGGGGGTAGGGTAACACAAGCACCGCTCACTATAGCCATGACCACTGGAACTGCCCTGGGTCAGATCTGAAGACAGTAGAGCACTGTACCTTGTCCAAGACCACTGTAACCACTGCTTGGCTACCACCTGTGTTCATCTGAGGTCCTAAGGCTCTAGAATCAGCAGATGGCAAAGCCATTCAGGTTTGTGTTCTTCCCTTCAGTGTGACAAGTTGCTCTAGGCTCAAGAAGGTTCAGTGATGCTATCTGAAAGCCAGGGATTGAAGTAAAAAACCATCAAAATTTTCCTGGTATTCTATTCTACTGTCACTAAGCTGGCCCTCAAACAACACAAAGTCCTTCCCCCTCTTTCCTCTCCTTTCCACAGGCAAAGGAGGCTCTCTCCATGATCATCACCACCACCACTGGCCCATGGGGCATTCTGGCAGGCCACTGCCAACATTTTCTCAGACTCAGGGGCTCTTCAGTCAGCTTGTGGAGGATGCTGTCAGATCTGAGACTCACCCTTCAGGACAGAAGGCTCTCCTCTGGCCCAGGGAATGTCTAGAAATGCTGTCCAAGAGCCTTGGCCTGGACTCAGGAACCCCAATAGCCTGCTTGGTGTTCTATCCTACTGTAGCCAAGCTGGTCCCTGAGGCCAGCACATCTCAGTCCAACCTAAGGCCCAAAGCATACTACCTGGGTATTACTGTTGGTTATTCAGGGCCCAAGGGCACTTTAGCCATCAGGTGACATATACTGCCAGGACTACATCCTTCCCTTCAAGGCAGGTGGGTTCCCTTCTGGCCCAGAATGTGTCTAGAAATGTTGTCTGGGAGCTCAGGCCTGGTATGGGGGCTAGCTGCCTGTCACGCTATCCTAGTGTGCCTAAGCTAGTATCCAAGATGCAAGACAATGTCCTCATTACTCTTCTCCTCTCCTCAAGCAGAGGAAAGGAGTCACTTTCATTGCTAGAAGCTGCACTGCCTGGAGGTGAGGATGGCACAAGTACTCCCTGAGCCATCCCATCTGGTGTCTCACTAGGTCACACATTGCCCCAGTCCACTGGCTCTAGGCCCACAACGGCCTCAAGGCTTGCCTAAGAATTACAGTCCTTGTGTCCTAGACTGCCTTTCAAGTTCATTTATGATCCCAGAGCACTTTATCTCATGGTGGCGAGCCTTGCTAAGAAATTCAAATTCCAAATGCTGGGAAGGGCTCTTCCTCTCTTGCTGTTCTGGTCCAGATGCTTTCTCTGTGGGACTGGGCAGCACCGAGTTCAATGCAAATCCCCCCAGCTGCTGTGCTCTTCCTCCCCCAAGTGCACAGATTCTCTCTTGGCACCATGCAGCTGCTGCCGGGGGTTGGAAGAGGGGTGGAAGAGGGGTGTCTTTCCCAGCCTCTTCAGTGCCTCTTTCAGTAATATAAAATTAAAACCAGGTATTGTGATTGCTCACCTGATTTTTTATTCTTATGAAGGTGCATTTTTGTATGTAGACAGTTGTTAAAATTTGGTGTTCCTCTTAGGAGGACAATCAGTGGAGGCTTCTTTTCTGCTGTCTTTCTCCACACTCAAGGCTTTATTTGTAATCCTCTATCAATTTCTTACATCTAGAGGAAAGATAATTTTGAGACTCTCTTCTTCTTCATAATTTTTTTTTAAACTTCTCAATTTTACTTGTCAAACGGCACTGTAAAGTGTTAAATCCAAAGGCGTCCAGGAAATATTCAAGAGGTAGTTATTTCCTGAGTAGCCTTCTCTGTTCTATTCCCACCCTCCTGCTTTCTAACTTTGGTCTCTAAGTGTTTTCATTTGTTTTTCTATTTTAAAGCAGCAACAGTAATAAATAATATCCTGGAACCAGTGTCTAGCTGAATATTAATAATACTTTCCATTTGCATATGCTTTATGAGAAGCTCTTCCTCACATCTTGTCTGATTCTCAAAATACCTCTATAGAATAAATGGGGCATCAATAAAAGAGCCAAGTAATACCAAACCATCTAGTCTCATGGGGTGAATGCATTATGGATATCAAAGGATCAGGTTTTACCCTAAGTTGAGTGGAGACTAAAATTTTAAAAATCTGTATGTACAAAATTGAACAAGAGAGTAAGAACCAATACACAGCAACATAAAAGAGCTAGAGAAATTTTAGAAGAGAACACAGCTGACTCAGGCATTGCTCTCCCTTTCTCTCCATTCTTTACATATATTTCTTATAAATACAAATTTATAGGTGTTTGTATATCATTTTAGTTTTAAAATACACAGCATGCATGTAAAAATAATTTTAAAGATAGTGTTTCAAAAGGCAGTGTTCAGAGCCTCTGAAATTTTTAATTAGCTGGTTGTACAGTTTAACATTTTCTAGCTGGAAATTGCACGGTATAATTAAGAGGATTTAAAGCATAGTTTAACAAAATATTACTCTATACTTGACATTTTTTAAAATGACAAATTAAAATAGAAATCATGCCCTTGTTTTGCAGATAAGGATGCTGAAGCTAAAAACAATGTCCAAGGCCAAATAACTGACAAGAAGAAGGCCAAGGCATCTAGAAACCATGTCTTCTGATTCATAGTTGATCATATTTTTCTATCACCTTTGATAAGGCATAAAATATTATTTTGATGCGTAAATAAAAATACTTTGGACACCTGCTGTTTGTCTAATTTATGGTTTCCTTCTCTTTTCTCTAGTTGATATGACTATATTAAGCCAAGAAAAAAGTTAGATTTGACAAACAGATTTTAACAATTTTATGCACAGAATATTTTTTAAAGTTATTTTTACTAGTCTACAGTTTTACAAGTTTAATGACATGTTCAGAGGGACTAGAAAATTTACAAATAACATGATTTATAAAATCCATGATTTCCCAGGAATATTTTTGCCACCACATGGGGGTGTAGTGTTCTTAACATGTACTTTGCAGGAATTCTGAGCATCTCAGCTGAGCAAGCCTGGGGAGCAGCAGGGAGAACTGGATTTTATGTGCAAGTTTGTCTTATCTGCACCGAGCATGAGGCCAGGGATAGGAATCGATCTTAATTCATCCTCCAAGTGTCTCAAATATAAAATTGGCTTTGTGATATTAATTTGTTTAAATTGTTCAATCTCAGGAAAAACTTCACAGTATGTATGAGTTACCCACATACAGCAGCAATTTCAACAAAAGCAGCCATATTAGTATGTGCCATGCTATATTCTCCAGTCCAAGAAGGTCATTAGAAAATTGTTTAATTGAGGCCAGGCGCCATGACTCACGCCTGTATTCCTAGCACTTTGAGGCCGAGGCGGGCGGATCACAAGGTCAGGAGATCAAGACCATCCTGGCTAACACTGTGAAACCCCGTCTCTACTAAAAAAATACAAAAAATTAGCCGGGCGTGGTGGCAGGCGCCTGTAGTCCCAGCTACGCAGGAGGCTGAGGCAGGAGAATGGCGTGAAGGGCGCTTGCAGTGAGCGGAGATGCACCACTGCACTCCACCCTGGGAGACAGAGTGAGACTCCGTCTAAAAAATAATTGCTTAATTGAGGAAAAAGTTGCTTTTGTCGTTGGAATTACTGTGAGACAATTGACCGTGATGGGAGCTATGTCCCCCAGATGAAAGCAAATCATGAGAGCCAGGGTCAATCATATTAATGTCTGCAGTGAAAAGAGGTATTGTGATCATCATAAGACATAACCATAAAATACTTAAAGTCTTAAATGGCCAAAGACTTTAAACTACATGATAATGATTACAGATCCAATAAAGTTTAATTAAAACAAAACTACTACATTGAACATCCATAATGATTAGAAAGGTTTCTAATTGGGGACAAATTTGGTATTGAGAACACATCAAAAGAATTTCCCACATTCTTTGTTACATCTGTTTGTGCTGGTTTTCTGCTTCAGCATCTGTACAGGGCACATTTCTAAAAAACTGACCAGTTTAAAAATTACTTTTTAAGTTTATAATGCTCATTTTAGGTAAGTCATTAACTCTTTCCATAATTTAGGTGATCATTTAATGTTTTAGGGATTGGGAAGCACAGCTTACTTTTAGTTAAAAAAAAAAAAAGAAAAAAAAAAAGCATGAGCTTTGGAATCAGGCAGCCTGGGGATTCTAGGCTAGAATTCTAGGTTTCTCATGTACTAATTGTGCAATTTAACTGCATAATCTCTCTGTGTCCATAGGGTCCTCAAAGGAAATAATAGCTAATTATGGATAGGAAATAGGAATAATAGGAAAGATGGAATTCCAAAGATAATGTAATAAAGGGAGGTATGATAGGTTAGGGGAATGAACAAGGAATAATGAAGCACTCTGGAACCCAGCAGCAGCAGCAGCAGCAGCAGCAAGAAACCTTTACTATCCCTAAGGATTAGGGCAAGAGGGAAGAAATAGGGAGTTACAGTCTGATGAGAAGAGGAGCCTTGGAAGAAGTGTTGACTGACAGGAGCCACGGTTATGGAGTGACCAACCCCAGTCACTACTATGGCAGAAAATAAATACCCTGGTATTTTTCTTCTCTTCTCTTCTGATCTCTTGCAGGAATCACCCTTTGGCCAAACCCAATTAGACAACCAGAAACAAGTCAGCAAAAAAAAAAAAAAAAAAAAAAAAAAAAAAACTCTGGGTGGTGCAGTCAATAGTGGTAAGCCCTCTAGGCACTGAAAAAAGGCCAGAGATGAGCAGAGGAATTGTTCTGTGTTAGGGGGGATGAAAGCAGAAAAAAGCAATTTACGCTCTTTGTTTCTTTTTCCTCATTTCTTTTCTTTTCTTTCTTTCTTTTATGAGGCAGAGCCTAGCTGTGTCACCAGGCTGGAGTACAGAGGCGCCATCTCGGCTCACTGCAACGTCCACCTCCCGGGTTCAAGCGATTCTCCTCCCTCAGCCACCTAAGTAGCTGGGACAACAGGCACGTACCACCACACCTGGCTAATTTTTTGTATTTTTGGTAGAGACGGGTTTCACAGTGTTAGCCAGGATTGCCTCAATCTCCTGACCCTCGTGATCTGCCCGCCTCGGCCTCCCAAAGTTCTGTGTTTACTGGCATAAGCCACAGCGCCCGGCCCTTTTTCCTTGTTTCTAAGTGGAGATATGAATCAACTTTTGTCCAACAAAATTGTAAAGATAAAATGAAATATACATAAAGAATATAATGCAGTGTAGAATATATCGTAGATGCTCAATAAATAGCTAGTGCTGATCTTATTTTTAACAGTAACCAATAATTGTGAAGTTGAATGTATATTCTCTATTAAAACCCAACAACCATCCAATCAATTTATCACTTAGGGAGCTATTCTGTGTCTTCTTTAATGAAAGCTGTTTTGTTTTCTTCTTTACAAAAATAGGAGACTATAAATAGAGAGATTAAACACTAGAAAAATTAATTCTCTAATACTGTCAATTATATGTTTACTTGGACTTTGATATGAGGGCCCTGAAAACGCAGTAAGTTATATATTTCTGATAAGCACAATCCTCCACAAAGAGCACATGGGCAGGCAGTGATTTAGACTCAGGGTTCTAACATTTTACACCTTACACTACATGACTACCCTATGAAATATCTGAAATGAAACTATGATTCCAATAGAAAGCAAAAGCTTGCCTTTTTGAGGATATAAATGTGCCTTTAGGTTTTACATTTAAAGTTACGAGTAATCATCAAAAGCATTGATGTTTGACAAATGACTATGTTGCACAGGTCTGCCTCGACTAGCCCATAAAGGAGTCCTTACTATCTCAAGCATTCTCTGCCACATCTTAAGTTTTTATTGTCCTTAAGGCCTGTTTCTCTATCTGAAATGTTGCTTTCTGACTTCTTCATGAGAACAGAGACCTAGGCTATCCTATTCTCCTTTATGTCTAGTATTTCCTAGAACAGGGCCTGATAGATAACTAAATGATCACACAGGTACAGAAAAGCATGCATATAAAAGTGGTAGATGTGAGAATTAAATGACATGATATACTCAAACTACTTTTAAAAATGCATTTTACTATGGTAGCAATTATTATTATTGTTTGCATTATTATTGCTACTATTAAGAATAATGGATACAGTAGTTCACACATGGTAAATATTTTGGTGATGACAAATATTATTATTTTTCAAATTGACTAGTCTTTGCCATACATGCCTGCACTTAGGACAAGACTGGCAGTCTTTGTATTCAGACTGTGACTACTGCCAACTTTATGTTTACAGTGACTTTGCCAGCCAGAATTTGCAGCTTGGAATGATATCTCTCAAATATTAGAGGCAATAATGTCTCAGATTCCAGAACAAAATGCCAAGTGCTAAATGCCAAGTGCTAAACAAATCAGAAAAGGCAAAAGGAAAACCCACGTACTTCCACTTCCAAGAACATGAAGTAGAAGAGATTTTCTCAATTCTTCCTACTATGTACAAATAAAACCCCTAGGCATTATATATAAAACAAGCATGAGAATACTCTAAAAGTTGGAAGGAAGCAGTTAAAACAACTAGTGACCCTGGGACCCAAGGAACAACATAGCAGTAACTTCTCTAGGTTTTCTTTTGCTTCAAATATTCCAGAGTTGAAGCTGAACAAGCCCAAAACTCAGAAACATCAACAGAGGCACACAAGAACAGCCCTACCTAAAGCCTGTCTTCTTTAGCAAAAGGTACAGGAAAAGGCAGAAAGAACATTTTTACATTATAACTGTCCTCCTCCAGAAAAACACTGCACAACAATCTGTGACCCTAACCCCACCCAAAAAGACCAAATGAGAGCCTGGAGTTGTACCCTTGTCAGCCTGTAAGGAGGTTCCCCATCCCCCTTGCTCAGACAGTATCAGAAGGAGCCTAGTAGGAAGCTGAAACTTTCATAGACACTAGGCAGTAGTAAAGCCATCCCTCCAACATTGTAACCGTGGAGAAAAATTAGGGAGCTTAGATCTCCACTCCCACCTGATGGCAACAATATCCATCCCTTTCCTGGCTAGGGTGGTATCAGAAGAGGCCTTCTGGAGAGTCAGAACTTTCATAACTGCCCAAGAGTAAAAGTATTGCACCTTCCCACCTTTGCCCCCCATTGTGTCAGTAGAGGCCACATGCACAGTAGCAATAAAAGTGTATTCCTACCCCTTCCAGCCACAGAGCTAACAATGGAGGCCTAGTGGGAAACAGGAACTCCCACTTCCACTCAGCAGTATTGAGGAGCCTTGCCCCCTTGAGTGTCAACAGAGACGGCATGGGAAACTGGGAATTTTATCCCCATTTGATAGTGATAAGGCAGTACCCACTCCTCCCTTTCTCCTGCCCCAAAATGTACAGAATTCCATAGAAAATCAGTCATATTACCAAGAACCAGAAAGTCCTAAAGTAGAAAAATTAAAAAAAAAAAGAGAATCAATAAATGCTGATATCGTTTAGATCTGTGTCCCCACCCAAATCTCATGTTCATCTGTAATCTCCAGTGTTGAAGGAGGGGCCTGGTGGGAGGTGAGTGGATCATGGGAGTGGTTTCTTATGAATGACTTAGCACCATCTTCTTGGTGCTGTTCTCATGATAAATTCCTCAAGAGATCTGGTTGGTTGTTTTAAAGTGTGTAGCCTCCCCCCATCTCTGTCTTCCTCCTGCTCCAGCAATATGAATTAACTGGCTCCTCCTTTGCCTGTCACAGTGATTGTAATTACTGGCTCCAACTTTGCCTTTCATCATGATTGAGGCCTCCTCAGAAGCCAAGCAGATGCTAGCATCATGCTTCATATACAGCCTGCGGAACCATGAGACATTTAAACCTTTTTTTTTTAAATAAATTACCAAGTCTCAGGTATTTCTTTACAGCAGTGTGAGAATGAACTAATACAAATGCCAATACCAAGGTGAAAGTGAACGTCATAAAAATGCTTCAAAGAGCAATTTTGAACATATTTGAAACAAATGGAAACATAGAAAGTCTCTGCAAAGAAAGAAAGTTTCAATAAAAATAAAAGATATGCAAAAACCAAACTGGAATTTTAGAAATGAAAAACATGATAAATGAAATACCATACAAAACTCCATGGATGGGTTCTGTAAGTGAATAAAAGAGACAAAAGAAACAATCAGTGAACTGGAAGATAAAGCAACATGAATTAAAACAATATATTGACCTAAAAAATCACAAGAGCCTCAGGGATCTGTAGCATTATTTTAAAAATCGAATATTTGTGTCATCAGGGTTCCAGAATGAAAGGAGAAAGAGTGGAGAACAAAAAAAGCACTCAAAGAAAACATGGCTGAAAATGCTTTGAAATAACCAAACAAATCATAACAAACAGATTCAAGAAGCTGAGCAAAACCCAAATAGGATAAATGGAAAGAAATCTGTGCAGGCAATGACACATTATAGTCAATTTTATGAAAACTAAAGATAAAAAATTCATGAAAGCAGCAAGAGAGAAATGACATTTTACCTATAGGGAAAAATCACTTTGAATGACAGCAGATTTCTCATCAGAAAACATTTTGGAAGTTATATGGAAGTGATACAATATTTTCAACTGCTGAAAGAAAAGCACTGTCAACCAGGAATACTATACTCAGTGAAAATATTCTTCAGGAATTAAAAGGAATTTAAGACATTCTCAGATAAAGGAAAACTAAGAGAATTTGTCACCAGAGGACCTATGATAAAATGGCTTCTAGAGAAAGATTTCTAAACAGCAAGAAAATAAGGAAAGAAGAATGCTTCGAACATCAAATAATAATAATAATAAAAAGCCATGGTAAACCTTCTGGGTAAATACAGTAGATTTTCCTTCTTCTCTTGGATTTCCTACATTATATTTATGGTAGAAACTTAAATAGCAACAGTCTAATGTAGATGAAATATTTTTTAAAAAATATATAGGGAAGACTAAGGGAATATAAATGAAAATAAGGTTTCTATGCTTCACTCAAACTGGTAGAAAGACAAAACAGTACACTGTCATATATAATGTGATATTAATACTTAGCCCAACACCTAAGAGGAGGAATTAAACAAAAAGGTGGACCCAAACATACTCTAGGAAAATAAAATGGGATTGCAAAAATTGTTCAAGTAACCCACTAGAAGGCAAAATAAAAAAGCAGAGAAATAAAAAACAGAGAGAACAAATAGAAAATTAGAAATAAAACAGAAGGCCAGGTGTGGTGGCTCACATCTGTAATCCCAGCACTTTGGGAGACCAAGGCAGGCAGATCACCTGAGGTCAGGACTTTGAGACCAGCCTGGTTAATGTGGTGAAACCTCGTCTCTACCAAAAATACAAAAATTAGTCAGGCATGGTGGTGGGTGCCTGTAATCCCAGCTACTCAGGAGACTGAGGCAGGAGAATCGCTTGAACCCGGGAGGCAGATGTTGCAGTGAGCCGAGATTGTGCCATTGCGCTCCAGCCTGGGCGACAAGAGTGAAACTCCATCTCAAAAAAACAAAAAACAAAAAAGCAAAAAAAGAATAAAACAAAAGATTTAAGCCTTAACATATTAATAATTACCTTAAATGTAAATGATCTAACTTTATCAATTCAAAGTCACGGATTATCAGAATGGGTTAAAAAAATAAGCCAACTCTATGCTGCCTAGAAGAAATTCACTTTCAAATGTAATCGAGGCAGGTTGAAAGTAAAAAATAGGAAAGGTGTATCAGGTAAATATCAATATTTTTAAAGTAGAATTATCTATTGTAATACCAGATAAAGTATACTTCAGAGCAAAGAAAGTTACCAGATCAGAAAGAGACATTATTTTAAAATAATAGAATCAATCCACAAAGAAGACAGCAGTCCTTTACATGTATGTACAAACAAGAGTTGTAAAATATATGAAGCAAAAGCAATAGAACTAAAAGGACAAATAGACAAATACATAATTATAATTGGAGACTTCAACACTCCTTTATTGACAATTCACAAAATACCTACGCCAAAAATCAGAATGCATATAGAATAATAACACCATCAGCCATCAGAATCCAATTGACATTTACAGAATTCTCCATAAAAAACTAGAAGAATACATATTTTTTCTCAAGTGCCCATAGAACATTTACAATGCATTGTATCCAGAGCCACAATGCAATAAATTTAAAATAACTTAAATCATAGACAGTGTGTTATCTGACCAGAAAAAAGCAAAATTAAAGACAACACAAAGAAAAATCTCCAAGTGCTTGGAAACTAAAAACCATACTACTAAATAATGCATGTGTCAAGAGAAAGTCTCAAGGCAAATTAAAAAATACATGTTTCAGTGACTGAAAATCAGAATACAATGTATCAACATTTATGGGACACAGTTAAAGTCACCCTAAAGTGAAATTGAAGGCATTAAATGTATATATTCAAAAAGATAAAAGTCTCAAATAATTAGTCTAAGCTCCCACCTAGGAAATAGTAAAATAAAACCAATGTGAACAGAAGGAAAGAAATAACAAAGAGCAGAAACAAATGTAATTTAAATCAGATAATCAAGAGATAAAATCAATGAAACAAAGAATTTGTTGTTTAAAAAGATCAATACAATTAACAAACCTCTAGCAAGACTGAGAAAGAAAAGAAATAGCATAAATTACAAATATCAGAAATGAAATAATTACTACAGACCCCGGAGACATCCAGAGGACAAGAAGTGAGTACTACAAACAGTTCTATACACATAAATTTGACAACTTAGATAAAATGTACCAATTACCCAAAAAACACAAACTACCACAAGCAACCCAATATGTGATAGATAATATAAATAGCTCCATTACCTTTAAAAGACTTGACTTTATTATTTTAAAAATTCCTAACCAAAAAAAAAAATCTTTAGGCTCAGATGACTTTACTGGAGAATTCTACAAACATTCAAAAATAATTAAGATCAATTTGATACAATCTTTTACAGAAAATAGAAGAGGAGAGAACACATTCCTATTCCTTTCTAATATTATTAAAATACTTCAGACAAAAGACAAAAGAAGAAAACTACAGGTCAATATCCCTCATGAATATGGACCCACAAATCCCTTAAAAATTAGCAAATAAATTTCCACAATATATAAAATAGTGGATACCATGATCAAGTGGAGGTCATCCAAGCATGCAAGACTGCTTCAGTATTTGAAAATCACTCCGTGTACTCAGCAATATAAACAGGCTAAAGAAGAGCAACCACATATTCATTTCAATCTATGCAGAAAATATAGTTAATAAATTTCAACACACATTGATAAAATGTCTCAAAAATTGGGAATAGAAGGAAATTTTCTCAACTCAATAAAGTGCATCTATAAAAAATCTGTACCTAACATTAGATTTAAGGGTGTAAGATGAATTATTTTCTACTATGATTAGGAGCAAGACAAGGATATCTTTCCCACCACTCTTATTTACCATCACGCTTTAAATTCTTGCCATAAAGAAAAAAAAATAAAAGTCATAAGATAAGAAAGAAAGAAGTAAGACTGCTCCTATTTGCATATGACATGATCATCTACAAAAAAAGAAAAGAAATCCTAATGAACCTGCAAAGAAAAAAAACTTCTAGAACCAATAAATAAGTTCAGTAGGGTAACACTATAAAAGCATACATAATCAGTTGTGTTTCTACATATTATCAATCAACATGTGGACACCCAAATTAAAAATATAATACCTTTTACAATTGCTCAAAAATACTTATTCTAAATAAATACTGTATATCAAAAACTATAAAATATTGATAAAATAAACCAAACAATTTTATTCTGAAATGTATATGAAAATACAAAAGAACTAGAACACTTAAAACAGTTTAAGAATGAAGTGAGAGAAATCATTCCACCTGATTTCAACACTTATAGAGCTACAGTAATTAAAACTATGTGGGGTCCAAGGCAAAATGGACACATAGATCAGTGGAACAGAAAAGACATGCCCAATTGGCTTTTGACAAGGGTATAAAAGTCATTGAAAGAGAAATAATCTTTTCAACAAATAATGCTGGAGCAATAAACACCAATAAGCAAAAATAGAAATAAAATAAAATCTCAACCTAAATCTTATGATATAAAATTTAACTTAAAATGGATCATTGATTTCATAAAAAGAAAAAACTGATAAACTGGATTTAATCAAAATTGAAAACACTGCACTGGAAAAATCATATTAAGAAGATGGAAATACAAACTACAGCATAGGAGAAAATATTTGTGAAGCACATATCCAACAAAGATTTGGTGTTGAGAATATATAAGGAACTCTTAAAACTCAACAACGTAAAATAATCCAATTGGAAATTAGGTGAAGATAGGAAGAGATATTTCACCAGAGGAAATACAGATTGCAACATAAGCATGTGAAAACATGTTCAATATCTTCTACCTGATTTCAAGACATATAACAGCCACAGTAATTAGACACTAAGGACATGCAAATTAAAATCACAGTGAGACATCACTACATACAAAACGGTTAAAGTAAAAACATATGACAGCAATTGCTATTTAGGACATGGAGAAACTGGATCGCTCCCATTCCTGGTGGGAATATAAAATGGTACAACCACTCTTGAAAACAGTGTGGAGGTTTCCTTGAAAACAAAACATGCAACTATTAACAAATAACCTAGTAGTTAACCTAGAGAAATAAAAACTTATGTTCAAATAGTTTTATTCACAATAGCCAAAAGCCTGAAATAACTCAGACAACCTCAGAGAGAATAATTAAACAAGCTGCAGTGTGTCAGTACCATGGAATACTGCTCAGCAATAAAAAGTAACAGACTACTGATACACATATCTTAAATGAAATTCCAAAATATTATGCTGAGTTTAAAAAAATCTCAAATGTATGATGATTTCATTTGTATAACATTAAAGTGACGATATTATAGAAATGGAGAACAGATCAGTGGTTTCCAGAGATTAAGAAGAGACTAAAAGTAGAGAAGGGGGTGTGGCAATGAAAGGACAACATGTGGGGTCCTTGTGATAAAGAAAGTTATCTTCATCTTGACTGTGTAAATATTTCCATTGTAATATTGTGCTGTAGACATTACCATTGGGGGAAACAGGGTTAAGGGTATAGGGGATCTATCGCTCTGTATTATTTCTGACAACTGCATGTGAATGTATAGGTATCTCAAAATAAACTTAATTTACTAAAGTGATGATTTAAATAAAATTTCCTTCCCTGTCATTCTCCAACTTCCACCTCACCTCCTGTACTTCTTGTAGCTGATTCAACCACCAGCTGGTATATAAGGTATGCATGTATGCATATGCATGAGTATGTTTCTGTGACAGAGTGAAAAAGAGGGGAGCAAGAGGATGGCTCTTCCAATGCTAGCCCTGCTGTGCACACACAGTAGGGGAGTAGGAGAATGTGCAATAAGGACCTCAAGTGAGTTTAGGTGCATTCTGCCTTCACTATAGTAACATAAACCTTTGGATATGAGAGTGCCAAGGAGGGAAAGCAGTGTCATTTTATTCAGTCAGTCTTACTTTTTTTTGTTTTGTACATGGAAAATAACATTAGGATGAGGATACTAACAACAAAGACAATTAGGCCATTCCCCTAGTCTCATCATCTTATAAGGGAGATGTAGGCTATTTTAAAAAAGAGAAAATAGGAGATCCTGAATAACATTTCTCCCCCACATGATTATATGTAGCTATATGACTGATAGGCTTACCATTCATTCACTTATTTATATATCCATTTATTTATTTAAAAAATATGTGCTGCATGTCTACTCTGTGATAGAAACTATGCTAGGCCATAGATATTCAAATTTGAAAAAGACACATATTCTTTCTATAAAGTAGCTCAGAATCTATTAGAGAGGCAGATTCTTCAAAACTGTCAATTTTAGAACAATGTAGAATTGTTCTGCTTTCTTCAGGAGCTATGAACAGAGTATCACAGGAAGATACAGTGAGTGGGGAACCTAACCCAGCCAGGGACAAGGGTGTCGTGGAATGCTCCCAGAGAACATGGCCCCAGAACTGAGCTTATCTATAATTCCACAGTTATTCTCTGTCTACCATGCATAAGTCATTATTCTAGGTTAAGATATAGATAAAAGCGTTTCAGACACTGAAGATAGAAACAGCATGATCCAGACAAATATGATCCAGCATTATCCAGCAGCACCTCAAATATTTATTAAATTAAGTTGAATTAAATTTGTGGAAAACTAATAGAAATGTACTTAAATCTTTCTCATGTTGAGAAGAAGAGGCTTAAGACTTTGAACTCCAGATAAATAAAATGTTACTGTAAAATACTGGAATAATTGAACTTTATAAACTCACAAACATACTTGCACCTTTATAGGCACATACTGTGTGGATTGATGCCTGGTCAGAGATGAGTCAACAACTAACTTACAATGTAAAAGCACAGAATAGTATCTGATACTTTTGTGTGCACAATAAAATTTTTTTAAAGCCTCAGATTGCTTAGCCTCCTATGCACAGATTGCACTGTTCACTAAAATGCTCAAATTAGTTATGCAAATCCTGTGTCATGTGATGCCTCTCCACCATATGTGACTAGTTACCATAGCAGTCAGCTTAAGTGCATATTTTCCATAGCAACGTAGGAATCTTTACCATACAGAGACCTAAGTGAGACAGAAATGAAAGCAATTCCACAGCAATATGAAATATAAATGTTGGCAACATCCCCTGAATGCTTCTTTAAAACAACATCACTTAGCATTGACTTTTAAATGTCACAGCCTCTGGGTGGTTCTCTTTTAGCCTATATCAGCACCTTTCTCCTGTTGGAAATGTGAAACTCTTTGAGAACACACAACATTTATGATTGGGTTAAGAAGACTGAGCAGTGGTATCTGCAATCTGCAAATTGAAGTTCCATATGGTGGTGTGATGTGATGCATTTGTCGTTTTCATTGGCTCACTGTGTGGCCACAATTACTGCCTCATACTACAAGGCTGGAACCAAACAGAGCTGAAATTTTCCCTTGTCTTGTTGGTCTTTTGAGAGCGGTTATCCACCCAGTTACATCAATCTCATTCTTGATGTTTAATAGGAAGGCTGTTTATCCTTAAAAAGGCTTCTAGATCCACTGGCATATATAAGAGTGAATATATAGATGAGAAACAGGATTCCAGAAACTCCATTCATTTATTGTAGGTTTAATCTTTTTACAAAATTAAATACACACACACACACACACACAAATGTAGGCCTGAGGAGTGGTCCTGGTGTTGAGCTAAATTTACCTGTGGGTAACACTATGAGAGGTTGCCATTGAGCACTAATGTGCCAGGCACTATCCTAGCCTTCTAGATCCATTATAATGAACCTTCATAGCAACCCCATGAGAAATGGCAGCAACTCTGAACTTCCCGGAGGAGATAACTGAGGTACAGAGAAGATGATTAACACCTTCCCAACCACAAAGATACCTGATTAGAAAATAATAGCACTAACATTGAAAGTCATGTTTTTCTACTCTAAGACCCAAACTCATTCCACTATTCTTTGCAATGTATAGGAAAATAAAAAAGAGAAAAGAGCTAAGACTGAGAAGAAAAAGGCTGGTGTGGGACTCAAAGATATGTCCAGATTGATGGGGAATCACTGACAGAGAATGCAGGTGGAGTAACAGATATTGAGACAACCCTAGGCAGGTCTCAGAATGACACAGAATGGGTCTTTTGGGGATGTTGTCCTCATTAAGCACTGGCTCCATCCATGGTTCTCCTGGATTCTTTACACACTACATATTTAAACGATGTGAGGACACATAGCTTCTCTAATGGTGATTACAAACCTAATAGAACACGTTTTCTATTACTCAGCTTCGCAGTACCCCAGTGTTAATTTCCCCCCTCCCTCTACACCTCTCACTGGAAAGAGACTAACTTTTCTTGCTCTTCTATCATTTGGAAATAGGATGGTGCTCATTTCAGAGCCAGAAGCTGTAACAGAAAGGAAAAGAAAATATATTTTTCTTGTTTCTACACTATATTCCTGCAGAGTAACCCCTTAGGAGAAATAGTCTATTTGATTCCTAAAACATTATTATGAAAAAGTAACCTCTTAAAATTACACTGCTGTGGCTTTAGCGAAATGCGCTTGTAGATTTTTTACATTTGTTTCTCATTTTCCAAGACTCCCCTCAAAGAAAGTTTGCAGTGGATTGCTGAGCTGTGATCATTCATGTGAATTAGTTAGAGACTGTGCCAAGGAGTCTCTGAGCCTACACCCAGCACGTTGAGCAGTGGATGAGCATACTAGGGTAACTGGTATGCAATGGAGAAAGTCGCTATCGGGACCTCAAATCTTTCCTTTTAAAAGTAAACTGGTTATGAACTAGACAGTAATCTAGGCTTTTTCTGCTCTAGATCACTGGATTTCAGATACCCATAGCTACCAGAGTGATCAATCCAAAACAGAAATCTCACCATGTCTCTCCAATACGTAAGCCCATAGGGCATGGCTCCCCACTGCCTTTCTAACATGAGAGTCCAGGCCTTCCCTGACCCAGCCCTTTTTGCCTTCCAGCCCCCACTGTTACCACTCCCTCTCTCCACAGCCTTCATACTCTGAAACATCTTAAATTACTTGCAGTTCTCTCCATGCATCATGCTTCTCATCTCTGAATAGATGTTTATGTTTGTTCATGTTTGTTCCTCTGCTTAGAAGGATCTACTTCCCCACTTCACCCCCACCTCCTGCATTTGTCTAGCCAACTTCACTCATTCATTAGGGTCACCCTGAGTTAAATATGCCTTCTCTGTGCTTTGCTATACTCTTACATTGCTATTCATTACACTCACACTGTCGTATTATAATAATAACAATATGGAAAGAGGTTATTTGCTCAGGAAAATCTCTCATAGTAAAAGGTCTGCTTTATTTTTTGAAGACATGCTTTGATGAGCCTATTTAACATATAGATGCTTTGCCTGATGGGGCTGCTTTCTGGGAGACATGTAGAGAAGGGGAGTATATACTGAAAGAGAAGTAAGAGAAGGCTTTGGAAGAGGAAGAGGAGCATTAGGGAACCAGCACCAGAGGCAAAGGTGGAGAGCAAGACAGTAGGAAAGTCTCATGATCTCAAATTTGACCTCCTCCTCACTGTGACTATTTAGTTCACAAAGTCACTTCAACTCTCAAACTGTTTGTAGGAAATACAATTTAAGGAATAAACTAAGAAAGAGGCTTTGCTTTATATCTGCACTCACTAGGAGAGAGGAAAACAGCCATATGGATACAGAAAACACTAGAGGAATAAAGGAATAGAAAGTAACTTAGAGAAACTAGAAGAAATTGTGAGGAGAGTTTTTGACTGTCCCAGGACATGGAATCCTGGTTTAGTCAAAATTTGATGACATCTCCAAGGGACAGAAGGTGTCAGTAATATCTGGCTTACATAATTACATGAAACGTTTCTGCTTCCATCACCAACCCGGGGAATCTTTACCTGCTGCATCACCGAAGCTATCCTAGCACCTGGTATATTGTAGATGTTCCATAAGCAGTAGGTAAATCAATATTATTCATATGCTATATGAATCGCTAGTTTAAAGTAAATTTAAAAGAATGACATCTTGAGAATTGTTTCCTGGATCCTAGAGACAGCTAGAGATATCCTTCATTAAGAAGAAAATTACTTGAAAATTAAGAGTCTAAGGAAAACTAAATTAAGAAGGTCAATTTGCTGAAAAATGCATTTAATGATTTTCAAAGCCATATATAAATGAATCTTGGATTATCTGCCCCAGTGCTCACATCTATTAACTGGGAGGAATGCATAAAATGAGTTATGATGAGAGGGTCTGGAGCTGTTAAACATAGTGTGCCACCTCATAGTGGGGTCTCAAGCCATTTCCTTCTCTCATCTTGAGCCTAAAGTGCATCCATTGCATTTTTCATGTATCAGGCTCCAATGTAGCAATTGCCCAATAGGGATGACGCTGATATTGGCTGTTACTCTTTCAGTTTGCTGCAACAACTTTCATTTGTCCTGTCAGGATGCCTGTGTTTGGGGGTAAGGACAAATGAGTGGAAGTAAAACATCTCAACAGTTATACTGTCTCAAAAGCTCTGCATCATAGAGTGGCACCAGGGGGTTGCTGGCTCATTTTAGATTACAAATGCAACACCTTTTTGAGTTGCTCCATACGTTTTCTGCTACCTGAAGCAAAAGGAACTTGATTCAATAGTAGGATGAGTTTGATTTATTAAAGTTGTAGAGAGAGTAGGGGCTGCCTCCAGAGGAGCAGAGAAAATAAACAACTGGTACCATTTTATTATTCCTGTCTCCATTCATCTGAAAACTAAACTGGCCACTGGAAAACCTTGGAGTACAATTTGTTAAATACCTTCATCTCAGATCAAATAGAGCCAAGAATCTTGGTAACACACACAGAGACTGTTTTATCTTAAGGCCATTTGAAATCTAATGAATTTTCTTCTGCTTTTCCACATGGTCTCGGTGTTCTCATTTTCAAAGTGGTCTAACATTTTTTGATTCATAGAATGGTTAATAACAAAAATGGTAGCTACTATTTTTGAGCATTTACTGGGTGCAAGAATCTGTACCTTATATACAGAATCTCTAATTCATATAACAGCCCTGCAAGAAAGCTGTTATTACCCTCACTTCACTAAGAAGGAAACAGAGTTCAGTGAAGTGAGGTATCTTGCTCAAGATCACATTGCTAGTAAATAATGATGCTGGAACTAAAATAAAGATCTAACACATATCCCCAACCATTACAGTCAAATTGCCTCAGAAATAAATAATATACATGAAATCTCTGTGTAAACTATAAACCAAAGGCAAAACTATGTATAATGAAACGAGAATTATTTTGGACTTCAATAGCTTATATACAACATTTACTGCCATTCTGTTACCATATGGTCTTTGCCAAGTCATCTAACCTTCCTGAGAGTCAGTTTCTGCACGTGTAAAATAGGTATCCCATTACCCATTTTATTACCTACTTCCTATTACATTATACTACAGAAGAACTAGTCCTAAGAGCACATTAGATAATGGATGTGAAAGTAATTTGTAAACTGTAAAGCACCATGCAAACATGAGTTTCGCTTAATGAAGTATGGAATCATAAATTAGGCACTCAGAGCAATCTTTTAAAAGAGGACAAGCACTCTCTCTGATTGGTGCCTAATTTGATGCTTACATTGTGCAGGAACCATTTCAGTTGAACTGTTTGAGTGGCTCAAAGCAAGTTACTTTTTCTAGGCAGCTTCCATTTCAATATAAGTGCCAGTAAAAGATCATGCAAAGCAAAAGGGCCCTCCTGAAGGTGATGCGGAGTCAAAGCTGTCTGTACACCAAGGACCTACCTAGGTCCTGAAAAAAGCAGCCCCTTTAGGCTTAGAGTAAGGACTCATATTATGTTGTTGTTTTTCAATCCAGGAAGAGCTCTAGATGTGCCCAGCATGAAAGAAAACAAGTGATACATATTCTTAAGCTTACATCCCAGATTTAGGGGGTTGTTTTAGAGAGAACATCTATAAAACTCTCTTGGATTCTAGCCAGTAGATTCTGAATACTAGTTGACAAAGAAGATTACTCCAGCCACCTGCGGCTTATGAGTCTGGGAGAGAATGATCATATTATTCTACTTTTAGGTTTAATGCATATTATGTATTCTCTACAGTAATTTGCTAGTGAAGGTATAACAATGGTTTCAACTAGTAATGGGTGAAGACGATTACTTTGGCAGGAAGATGTCCTCACCTTGAATGTCATCAAAAAATCATCTCCTGCTTAGATGGGAGGAATTTCCCTTCAACAAGACATTTCTGAAACCAGAGGGAAAGAGAAAGGGTTGGGTGCTAATACAAGTAAATCTGTGATCACATAATTCAGTGGACAATAGGAAGAGGTCATCTTCTGAGAATATTTTCTTCTCTAAAATAATCATAACAATTATATATTAATATTACTAATAACAGATTCCTAGTGCTTCCCTCAATCCTGAGTACTAGTATATGCCAAACAGATGATGAATATATGAAAAAATAAATAAATCTTCCTAACAATCTTAACTGATGCCTCACAACTCTTGAGCTCTGAAATATTTCTATACTACTTCATAATACTTCTCTATCAGAGGAGAATGACTTCAAGGCACACTGCAGAATTCAAACACTTCCATGTAGAGGACAATGACTGGCAGGCATTCTGCCCTTAGGAAATTCTGTCTCTATTTATTACTCATCCAAGAAATATTCTATTCTTCCTATGCCTAGCACAGTGCCGAGCACTTACATACTCAGTAAATGTATGTTTCGAAATGGAAGTGCCCTGCATAAAGCTATAGGAAACTTCTTTGGTTTAGATTTTTTAAGAAATAAAAACCCTCAATAGAGTTCTTTCTCTCTTCTTCCCATAACTTTCCCATTTATTATTTATAAGCCTTAGGCTTGTTATATTAATAAATTTATATTTATTTTCCATTAACATCTCCAATAAATATTTCTTACATTAAATATATTATATAAATATACTTAGCAAGCCAGAAGTTCAGAGACATTTACCATGAAGCTAAAGAAGGTCTCTTACTTGCATGAACCCCTTACAAAGCCCTGTATCTAATTTTGTAACTACAATTTGTGCTCTTTTTCTTAAAGTTTTCTATGCCAAGTTATAGAAAGCTCAGGCACACAAAAATTAGGTCTATCTCTACAGAAACTTCACTGTGTATTTTAATCCTATAAGGTACATATGTTATAGACACAGGGCTTGAGAATTACAGAGGTAAATGACTTGCCCAAATACTCATCTTGAGTGGCAGACTAATGAATCAAGCTAAGATCTTCAGCCTCTAAATTCAGAACTTTTTGATTGAGCCACAATGCCTTCTTCTCGGATATGGATGAGACTGTCATGTCCATAATTTCCAGGCAGTCCATTATCATCATTGCTGAGATCAGCCATCTGTTTCACAGGTGGGCAGAAGCTAATACATTTAATGAGAGCCCACGACTCACCAGGCACTCTACCAGGGCCTTTTTACACATACATACACTGGCCCACACTCCCTCACTCACAAATACACACACACACACACACACACACACACACACAATTTCGTTTGATGCTTACAACAATCTAGTAAAGGTACACAGAGAACAGAAGAAAGCCTCTAAAAGATCAACTTGCTGTAAGTCTCATAATAGAAAGTATGTGGTATTTAAACCTATATCTACCTGACTCTGAAGTCTATGATGTTTCTGTTATATAAAGCTACTGCTTCTTCCTGTGTCAAAACTGGGCAAACTAGTCACCTCACAGAAAAAGCCAACTCTCTTAAGTCTTGGAAGACTGCCAGGACTTCCAGTGCATGTCAGCAGTGGTTTTTCTTCAGTGACACCGAGAAGAGAAAAGCCTTTACCAGTCCTCTTCAGATTCAAATGTCACAGGTGAATATTTGAGATTCTAACATCACTCTCTAACACTCCATTGGCTGAAAATGAGCCCTTTTCATGCCTATATGCCTGGCATTGTCATGATCTCTTAGACAATGGAGATAACCTGATAAAAAAAAAATCACTCTACAATCCGAGCCTGCTGTAATACCCAGATACACTCTTCAAATCCAGATAAAATGAAGCATCAACTAAATTACCCATTGACCTGCCAAGGAGAAGAATTTAACAGGAAACCTCAGATAGCTGAGTTACCGCCTCACTGGGGATGTTAGAAACACTGATAGCACATGCCCAGATTTAGCCAAAGGGCTTTGAAGCTCAGGAATGAAAGTGGCAGCAACTGAATTCCACAGCTTGACAAGTGATCACATGGGGTGTACCATACAGCCATGGGGAGAAACCTGAACAGAGCTGCAGCACCATCACTGTAGGAGTGAAAGCTCCCCAGCACATCTGGAGAACTGTCTGGGTAAGTGTCCACATAGTCTTACCTGGAGATTTATGAATCTGCTACAAAGAGGTAGGATTTCCAGGAAAAATTCTACTTTTCAGAACCAGGGTTTCCAGGCCAGAGCAGCCCCTCATACTAGATGTAGGGCCTCTTCTCATTGTGGATTTAAAAGCACAGAGATCCACAAGACAATGTACAGCTGTAAATTAAATACAACTGCAATTAAGGCCATTATACCAAATACTGGAAATACCAGCAGGACTCCCTTCTTCTACCTCCCAAGATTAAAATCTAGGATATTCAGAACCATTATCAGGGCTCAAGCTGATTTTAATATAAAGGCATGGAGCAATACAATCTATTACTTTTCAATAACCTCCTTGTGATGGCCTTACTTCACAATGACCCTTAACTCTCAATTGAACTATAGTTACAGCCTCATAACCAGTATCCCTTTCCAGTTTCTTTCTGTTCCACTTTATCTTCTACATTGCTGCTGGAGTGCTTTTGAAAAGTGTACAGGTAATCACGCTTTGCCCCTCTTAGGATCTCTGTTGGCTCTCTATTGCCCAAAGGATACAGGAAAAATCCCCTGGACTCATAGACAATGCTTTACACAATCTTTTCCTCCAAATTCCAAACTTATCCTCAAATTTTTCCCTTGATGAAATTTGTACTCCAGCCATATAGTCTTCCTTGACATTCCCTGGACACCCATATTCTTTTATATCTCTGTCCAGTGCACCTTGGTTTCTGCTCCTAAAATGATATTTTCTACTTTAAAGCATGCAGAATCAGTATTTATCCTTCAGATAAAGTGAAATACCTTTTTTTTTTTTGAGAAGCCGAGCCCTACTCTTCTGTAAGGAATTATTCTTTTCCTTATGATCCTATGGGATTTTCACATAGAATAAGAGAAACACTTCTCACAATACATTGTAATTACTTGTTCCAATGAGTCTCTTCTTCCATAGTCTGTGAATTTAGCAAGGGCTGAGTTCTTTCTCATTCTACTTTGTGTTACCCTGAATTGCTTCTCAGCCTTTTGGCTAAGATCAAGTGTTCTACCACCCTGGAAACTTGGCATGGAGTAGATAGACTGTAAATGCAGTAGATTATAATAGAATGAATGAATGAACAAATAAAATATAAGGAAATGCAGAAAAAAATCAAATGTGACACAAGGATGTACCATATAAATTAGTATGTTTTAAATTTTTACTTAATGATAATCATTTTTCCAAAGCAATTTCATTTGAGTGCTAAACAATAGTTCTCCTCCAAAGTAAAAGAGACAACAGACGAACAACTGTGTCTTCCCAAAGACAGACCACTTTCACTTACTGCAATCTTATGATTCATGAATATAAAGAACTCTGATCATGATCTGTACTAGGGGCCAAAAAACTTTATGAAACGCAGATAGAAAACAGTTTAGGCTTTCTGGGCCCTATGTCTCCATCATAACTGTTCTACTTTGTCATTATAGAGTAGAAGAAGCCATATATAAATGAATAAACATGACCATATTCCAATAAAACTTTATTTATGGGCACTGAAACTTGAATGTTATGTCATATTCATGTTTCACAAAATATTATTTTAGATTGTTTTTCAACAATTTAGAAGTGTAAAGACATGTCTAGCCTGCAGAGTGTACAAAAACAGGTGGTGGGCCAGATTTAGCTCCTATGTATAGTTTGCTCACCTATGGTTCATACAATGTAAAAAAAAAAAAACAAAAAAAACTTTGGTTAAACTTCTAGTCATTTTTTTGTAGTTGTTGAGTTCCTTTCCAATGCAGAAGATTCTTTGCCACTGGAACTAATAACCCATTGTGTATTACAAAGAGTTAGAAACATAAAAGAAAAAGCAAGATAAATGATTTGTCTTATTGAATATAGGGCTTGTCTGGCTTGGTATATGGAGATTGCAGGATGGAAAACAATGCTAACTTTTTTAAATCATATCAAACAAGAAACAAGCAGATGATCAGTCTCGGTTGATTAGATGACTATTTGATGAAAAATTCAAAATATCCTATAAAAAATTCACTGCCAAATGTTATTGTTATTTTTGATTAGATGTGCTACATACTGGTAAACAGAAGCAATATTTTACTATTCAGCAAAATTATGAGAGAAAGCCATTTTGGTAAATAATATCCTTTGCCCTCCAAAAGATATGGCCCATAAGTGGCAACTCTGTCACAGTAGTTTACCTCTGCACAAGAGCCACATCCAGTCTCTTTGAATGTCCAAAACACTTTATGTGGCAAAGTGTTTTCAATTATTTGTTAATTAAACTAATTAACTCCTCCTCCTACTCCCAGTTGCATTGATACAGCATTTTATAAATGGTGAAATCAAGACATTTATTACCTATTTAAGGTAATTGAAATGATTAGCAAATGATAATTGGAAGGAGGGGTAAGCTTATTTTTTAAAACAGATTAATAGGAAAAGAGTATGAATAATTAATTAGATAAGGATTGTGAAAGTGGTTTAAATGTGATAAAGCACTAAACTCAATTATTAAAGTCCATTTAGTTATTTTCCAAAAATTTAAACTCTCTTCAAAAGTTGTTTATGAAACATTAGGAATCATCTTAATCTAGACTTCATTTCAGAAGCTGAGATCTGTGAAGTTTAATGAAACTGTCAAGCTTAAATGGCAGGGTCACAGGAACTAGCTTTCAAAGAACTGTGTTTCTCTCTTAAGATGTTAAGATGGTAGTATTTATAAACTACATTGTATTTTCTTATGGAGAGAGAAGGACTGGTCTTTGGAAACCTTGACACATGTCTACACTTTTCAGAAATACAATGAGGATTTAAAAAATATTTTCACCAGAATTATATTTTCAAGGGATTAAATGGGTAAAAGGTACTGTTATTTGATCCTCTGTCTAAATTCTTCTAACTTAATTGAGCCACAGTATTTATAAACTGTTTTGTACACTACATGTATAATTATCTCAATTCCCTTGTAAAATAATGAAGCCTTTGAAGACAGATAATATATTTAAAAGTAGTTTTGATATATCAGTTTCCTCATCTGAAAATAGCAGCACATATAAAAGTAGTTACTTTATTAGGTTATGTAAGGGTAATTTAAAAATGCATGTATGTAAAACATCTTTTTAGCATATAGTGAGTGTTCAATAAATATAAGTTCTAATTAAAGGTGTTCAATAAACACTCATCAAATAGTAATTTGATGAAGAGGAAGGAATAAACAAATTAATGAATGAATAGCATTGTGCATCTGATATGCAAATTTTCACCTGACTTTTAGAAATCTACTAAAGAATGCCATCAAGTCCTTAAAATGACCAACTAGTATTATAGAATTGAATATATTAAAGGAATACACACATTTCTATATATAATAAGAATAGGAATATAATAGGAGTTTGTCTCTTACTGTGTTCATACTTACCCCTCTCTTCCAGCCACACCAGCCTGGCCTGTTTGCTCCTTGAAAATGCCAAACATACTCCAGCCTCTAACCTTTTCACTTGCTATTCCCTCTACTTTCTCCTAGGTAATATGTGGCTTGACCTCGCACTTCCTGCAGATCTTTGCTCAAATGTTATCTTCTTAGAGTGGCCTTCCTGAACCATCCTGTTAGAATGGGATGGTTGTATATCCCTCCACACACACACACACACACACACACACACACACACACACACTTCATATTCTCCTGCTGAGCCCAGTCATTTTCTCCACAGCACATATATCATCACTCAACATTAAAAAAAAGTTCCATATTTCTTTTTATTTGGAATGTAACTTCCATCATCTGGGATTTTTGTTTGTTTCGTTCACTGCTTTAGAACATAAGTCATTTGAATAGTGTCTAGCTCATAGTAGGTACTCAATGATATTTGCTGAATGAATAAGTAAACCACACAAATATACAATTTTAATATAAAATTGGTAGCATGACTATATAAGATACAAAAATATAAAAAGGTGGCACGACTCTGTCCATTTACTGCAAAAAATATTGATTGAGTGATTACTGTGTTCTAGGCATTGTGAGAAGCACTTGAGTGAGTTACTAATAGGAGTAAAACAATCTCTGTATAGAGGTTGGAACTAACAAACTGGCATTGGGGGTTTCAACAGCATTCTTTCCTTCTTGTCCAAAACTCAACTCTTGTTGTATGTCCCTCTCACCAATAGCAAATCTAAAATCCTAGCAATCCTAGCAACCAAACACTTTGCAGGCAGAACTGCAGCCTAGCAAGAGAAACACTAACTTCAAGCTGTGTCCTTATCTTCTGCTCACATCTTTACAAATTCAGGCAGCTGATAAACATTTAATGAGGTCCTCATTCTATACTAGGTGCTATGGAGGATTCAGAGGATTTGAGGCACAGCTACTGATCTCTAAGAGAAGAGAACAATGTTAAAATTAGAAACACATAGCTAACAAAAAAAGAGATTTTCAGTAACTGTGGAATGTTTGATTTTAAACAGTAAATACTATGGGGTTTACAAAGATAAATTTCTTTATTTGGGATGATTTATGGGCAGAAATTTAGTGAGTGATGTTGGAGGTGTTGTATGCTCTATTCTTGAGAAGGTTGCTTTTTATTCATGAAAATCAGAAGAAAGCTACCAACTGATAAGTCATCCTGCTGGGTACCTTCACCTGTTTTCACAGGATCTTTATGACAGCTCAGCAAACTTGGTCATATTGTTCCCATTTGTATGGAAAAACTGAGGCTCAGAAAGGTTTTGCATCTTGTCAAAGGCTCTTCAGAGTTGCTTGATGCCACTGGCCATGTTGTGAAGACCACATAGGCTGTGTATGGTCATAGGCAAAATGTGTGGCTCAGGCTTAAGTGTTGCAACACTCAGAGCTAACAATTACCAGACGCCCACAGTGCATGCGTGGCAACATACCACGGCTCTCTTTTTAGCAGGTGGCCTCCCCCTCAGCCACATCTCCCATATTATAGGGAATTAAGCATTTGTTCTCCACGAGACACATTGCTCCTATCCAAACTGACCTTGATTGTGGGCTCTTGACATTTGGAATCTTTAGAACTATAAGGAAAAATCACTGTGGGTGTGAGAAACACTATTGAAAACCCTACTTATTACCATTAACTCACTTAATCACCTATTTATTATGGTTTACTCTTCTGAGAGACAGTCTTCGGGAAGAAACAATGTTTGGTGGGGAATCATCTGCTCAAGCTCTGGGCACAGTGTGATATAGCACACCCTGGACTGGACTTCAGGCCCAGGTGTTAGGAGACCTGAGTTTGAATGTCAGCTTAATGCTCACATGCTGAAGTCTTGTGATCAGATCATCTTACTGTATTTGTATTGGTACAATGAGGAAGTGAAGGTAGACAGAATTTACTGTCCTTTCACATTCCTAAGGCCCGAGCTGACAAACTACACACACTCACCAGAGGCTTCTGCAAGTCATGAGGACCTTGGAAATTTTCTATGGGTTCTTGACTTAATAAGATCCTTTTCAATGACCCTGTTTCTTCTTAAAGAGACACCATCTCTGAGAAATGAACTATTCAAAAAATCCAAAAGCAAATAAGTTCAGGAATGCAGTAAGCTGTGATAAAGTTGTATTTCTTGACTCCCGCTGGTGTTTATATTGCTATTTCTCTTCTGCCTGTCAGACACATTTCAGACTCCTATAATTACTGAGGGCAACCATCTCATCCAGAGATATCCTCACTGTGTAGTCTGTTTGGATTAGCAGGTGATTCCAGCAACTCCTCTTCAGCATCATTGTTGTTTCAAATCACATTATAAACCAGCAGGATGCAAAAATTATATTGGTTCATATAGCATTTCAATTACTGTTATTCCATAGACATATCCCTTGCCTCACTTCTTCACCTTCTTCATCAGTCAGTCACAGAATGTTTTCTTTCTCTTCTTTTATTACCCTGTAAATGCTGTTTTGTTACCCTTTCTCATATAGGATCTAATCCATCCTTTCTCTTATCTCAGCATCTCCAGTCCCACTCCTCCAAACCAGAAAAACATTTAATGGTTTGATATATAACATACACCCTCAGTGTTTATTTTTGGGGGGTTTGTTGTTGTTTTTTGTTCCTCACCATGCATTCTATCTTTTCTTAATTTTTAATTTTTCTGGGTAGATAGTAGGTATATATATTTATGGGTTACATGAAATATTTTGACACAGGCATGCAACATGTAATAATCATATTAGGTTAAATACGGTACCCATCACCTCAAGCATTTATCCTTTGTGTTTCAAACAATCCAATTACACTCTTTCAGTTATTTTAAAATGTACAATTAAATTAGATTTTACTATAGTCATTCTTTTGTGCTAGCAAATAGTAGGCCTTATTTATTCTTTCTAACTATTTTTTTGTACCTATTAGCCTTCCCCCCTTTAACTTCCACTAACTTGCTTAAATCTCTGACTTCCAGAATCCATTCCATATCAACAGCCTTGCTAAAGTGTAAGAGATGGTCTAGGAGAGCCTCGGAGGCAAAAATACAAACTCGTTCCAATCACATAGCTTGTAGTTCTGTGTTCCCATCGCCAAACAAACAACTGCAATTTCCTTCTGGAATTGTTCTTTAGTTCCTCAGTATCAGAAATATTATTTCTCAGCAAGCTATGCTCTATTTACCTTTATTAACTTGAACATTTATGCCCAAGCTACTTAGTCCAGGCCTATTTTGGGGCCCTGGTAGAGTCTAGAGACAGTGCTCTATTCATTTGTGCCTCACATGGTAGAGAACTTGATTGCATAGAGGGCACACTGGCACTGCCATGGTGTGAGGTGCCATGTTTTCTAACCAGGACAACCTCTGCTGCTGCCTTGCCTCTACTCTCAATTTTCTTTGGTCCTTCCTCCACACAATAACCAGAGTAACCTTCTCAACAGGAAATCTTATTTATTTTTCTAGTTCCTTCTTAAAAATCTTTCAATATTTCTCCTTGTCTATATGGTAAAGTCTAAGCCTGGATGTTCAGTAAAGAATGGAGATAGACTTTCTAACAAGGTTTTTCTGTGTGATAGGGGAGAGACTGGATTGAAGAGTATTAACAAAACTCAATTTTTTTACTATCTTCAATATAGCTGGCACTGTGGTGTGGTACAGCCTCTAAAGAAACCACCTGCTTCATCACTAATAATACCGCAGAGCACAGTAACTCAATATATAATTGAGGAAAATGGAAATGATCATACAAGTAAGGAGTGACCATATAAATTGACCAAAGTCACACAGATAGTAAGTGATGGGGTCAACATTCAAACTTTCCTTATGTTAAAGTCTCTCACTACACCGTGTTCGAGAGGGCATCATGGTAATAAAATGGGCTAGATAGGACAGTGATTACACAGAGACAGGAATGGAAATTTACACTGACTAGAAGACAGCTCAGAAACCAGCTAGAAAAACTAAAAAAAAAATTTATGTCTGATGCAATTCTGATGTGATTTCATGGGGTGTTTAAAATCCAGACAGTGTTCATTATTGAGTCAATAGGAAGCACAGAAGCAATTAAGATTTTTGAACTTAGGAGGATAATATTGATTGATCAAAGTAGAATTTTTGGAAGTGTAGACTGGGTATAGGAGATGAAATCCCCATTCCAAGAGTTAGGCAGAAGAGCATGGCAGGATGGCAGCCGGAGGGTAAAGCTTTGGGAACGGTGGAAGTTGATGGAAGCACTGGGAACATGATAATAAGGCTGGAACTGAGTACATACAGTCAAAAAAAAAAAAAAAAAGCCCAGGTCAGAAGTACAAACTTAGAGACTTTGAAACAAAGACCAAGAGCCATTTTTTTCTGTTCACTGGTGGTCATAAAAAAATATTCCATCATTTCCAACGACATGGATGAAACTGGAGATCATTATATTATATGAAACAAGTCAGGCCCAGAAGGACAAGTATTGCATGTTCTCACTTATTTGTGGGATCTAAAAATCAAAACAATTGAACTCATGGACATAGGGAGTAGAAAGGTGCATAGGTTTTTATTTTACTAATATGCTTCATAATGTAGATATATGCCATGTGTATGCTCTTATATACATGCCTTAAATACGTCAGACATTTAAAATAAAATAATAAAGGTTGATAGACAACTTTTGACATGGCGGTGGAAAAGTTTGTAAAATTGAATGTCCAATAGCTATGCCAAGATGGAAAACTGAGAATAATGGTGGGCTCCAAAAGGACTGGATAGGCAGGGGCAGGAGAGAAAGAAAGCAGGGAAGTGTCATTAGGTACAACAGACAGGGTGGGATAGGCTGGCTTTCATTGGAGCTGCTAACATTTTACATCTATATGTTCAGTGAGGAATTCTGTAACTTTGGTTCTTAAAGCCAAAACAATTCTCCAGCCATTTCTGTTATCTTTCATGAATAAGGATGGAGGAAGATACTCAAGACAGGAAGACAAGCTAGGAGACTTTCACTTTATTCAAGGACTAAAGTGTTGAAGACCAGAATAAGAATAGCTGATGAGACAGTAGAAAGAAATGAAATGAGAATTCCATTTTAAAGGGATAAATAGCAGTAAGTAAAAATAAAAGAAAAGAGCACTTACAGAAGAATCACATGAAAGATTTTCCTCTGACTTTACTCTCTTGTTACCACCTATACTCATCTCCTGTCATTGATCTTCTCATATTTAATCTGCCAGTGAAGCCAAAAGAATTCTCCTTTGGTGAGAGTAGTGAGGAAAAATAAAGACATGGAGGTGCCAAAGCTAAGGCACAATAGAATCACCTTAATACCATCAGCTTGGTTTGAATTGAAAATACAATTCTAGCCCAGTACATAATCTCAGAAACACAATTTAAGCTCTACTGAATGCTGTAAAAATGCAGAATAATCATTTATTGTACGGCTATGTGTTGGTATGCTTAAAAATGGCTTAGAGCACTGAAAGAAATGAACTCAGGAAATGGCAGGACAGTCCCTATGTACTAATGCTGTCAATGCAATTTCCATAGTATCACTTCCCAATAATACTGTAGTCCATTAGACAGACCAAATCAATGGTGAGTCTCTGGCTGAGTCTCTTTTCAACAGAACCCGCCTCAGGCTCTCTGTCCCCTACCACACTCAGTAGTGGATATTTCAGGTTACACAAAGACATTTTTATATAAGCCTGAGTAAAACATAATGAGACAAGAAAAATAATGATATATAATCTTATGGTAGATTATTGTAATTCCCAAATAATCACTGTCCTTCTTCCTGTGTGAGGAATATACCTCCCTGCCCCACTCACATAGGACTTGACCATGTGATTTGTTTTGATTAATGGAATGTGAGCAGAAGTGACATATGCCACTTCTGACAAGAAGCTTTAAGACTCATCATACAGTTGCATTCTTGCTATTTTTCTCTGCCTGAAGACTTTCACAGCCACCATAGGGGCTGTTTCTTTAGACTGGATATCAGAATAATGATTCATAATGAACATATTACATAGGTGAGATGTATAATTTTGTGGTTATAAGGCATTACAACTCTGGATAAACTGTGCTGACAAAAATGATCATGAATTATAAAGGTAATTTTACATTATTCTTAGATATGGAAAGGCAGCGTAGTAAAGTGGAAAGACCACGGGCTTAACAGTTAAACAGGTCTATATTTTAATCCTGCTTTAGCTCCTTAAGCCTAGGTGACTTCGGTCATTAATTAACCTCTCTGAACTCTAGATTCCTTTCCAATCCCAAAGTTAATAATAATTCTTTCTTTCAGAAGGGTCGAAGATAATGAGGTGTCTCATGTAGTGTACTTAGTACAGATAAAGCCTTCAATAAGTGCTAGTTAAATCAAAAGATACATGAGACATTTTCTGTTTTTATTATTTATGGAAAAAGTGATCACATTTTCTGCAGTAAAATTTGGGACATACATTTAAAAATAAATAGAATAGAATATAATATCCTAACTCAGGTCTACATTAAGAATGTACAATCCTTTAATTTACAACATAAGTCCAAAGATAGGATTTGAGGCAGAGAGTGTAAGTCATCAATGCTTCATTAGAAAAACTTACAACAAAGTTGGGTAACCGCTAACTGCACAGGAAACATCAGTGAAAAACATCTATCATTATATATAATATACAAATATCAAACATTAATTACTACCACGTATTCAGAGCTTTTACATGTTACATATTATGCTTAGTGATATTTACTCTTACATTTTTTCCTTACCCCTTCATTTTAGAATTAAGGGCACTGGTGCTCAGAGAGAGAAACAGACAGAGAACATTCCCTGTCCTGGTATGAGGAGGCAAGTATGAATGAGGCTTAACTATTCTGTGCCATAGATCATATGACCTTCACAGAATAAAAATGTAGGGGGTCTCTACCTTTTAAACAGTATAGCTCTCTGTCTAAATGAAATTTTCACAGCAGGTGTCATCTACGTTTTTTTTTTTGGCAAGTGGAGGAACTTAAAGGAACAGGCAGAAGCCATTCTAAAAGGAAAGTGTGTTGGAGGTGAAGTGAGAAAGAGTGAAAAATGGCTTTCAGTTAATTTATCTAAGTTTATCTTCCAGCTGAGGAGTGAACTCTTGTCACCTTGTGAAATTAGGCAAAACAAAAGCCTTCCCACACAAGTCCCAAGTGACTCCAATATGCAAAGTACTCTCCTTCACCCTTCATACTTGTAGCATTAAACTGGGTCAGGAGGAAGAAGCTTGTATCCAAGATTTAAATGCAGGATGCTCTGACTGAAGCCTGCATAATTGTAAAACGAGAGGAACTTGGTAATAAGCAAGCAAGGTATTAATTAGTACATATGTAGATTCCTAGAGAAAACCAACCAAATTTAATCTTAGAATATCTTTACTTTTCAATGTATAAGATAATATTTAGCCTGGCCTCACTTTAAAAATTACCTCTCTTAATGAAATACAAGAATACTTGCAAGAAATAACAGTACAGTTGTGTATAAAACTTATAACATTAAGCAAAGGAAGCAGTCTCTCTCTCTCTCCCCCCACTCCCCCCAGCTCTGTCTCTATTTCTTTTTCCCCCAATATTGAAAAAAGAAGCACTTCATAATACAATACATTTTAAAGAACCAAAAAGGGGCAACAGATCTCCTAAAAAAAACTGTTCTCTCTTTGAGAACATGCATTTCTAGGAGTTGCACAGATATAGAATTCTGAATATCAAAGTAACACAGATGTCCATATTTGCTTTCAACTCTATAGTGGCTGACAGAACAAAGAAGCAGAAAGGCAATTTAGAGAAAGACAGTTTAGGTCATTTAAAAAGGGCAAGTGAGAGATTAGACACGTTTGGGGCATGGGTGTATTTCTATTTTATGTTGTTTCTATGTCATCTCTTACGAATAGCTGCTACTTATCTACTCACCCCCTCCTCCAATGTGAACAGTAAAAAGCAGAAATGTGTTACCTATGTTATATCATTAGATTTTCTCAAAAATAAACTGAGATAACTATCATATCTACTTTAAATCTTTGTGAACTGGGTAAAGGAGAGTATAACAATTCCAAACCTCATTCAAGATCACACAGCAAGTAAGTAAAATAAAATGAAGTCACAAATCTAAACTGACTTCAAAACTTATGTTCTCTTCACTTTATAGGAAAAAATTAAAGGAATAAAAAGAAGGCAAAAAGATAACTTTCTCCCTACCCCTGAATTAGGTTTCTGATGGTTTACTGTTCTACTAATTCAACACTGCCTAATAAACATCTACACTCTGCACTTCTGGCTGCCTTTACCACCTCATTTAATAAGCCATGCCCCTTCAATATTTAAATGGAAGGCAAATGCTCATATTCAACTGTTTCCCTTCACAGAAAAAAAGTTTAACTATTTTAAAATAGTGTTTAAACTATTTAGAAGTGCAGTTTCGTGGGATGAACTGCATTTAATAGAGCAGACACAGTGATGACCTGCTCTCAGAGGGCTTGCAACTCACTTCAGGAAACAGAGCACAAGCTCATTAATTGAACAATTAGTTAACAGCCTCTTAAATGGCAGGTACTGCTCAAGTTCCTAAGAACTGCAGGAAATAAAAAGTATTGTGGCTAAGCAGTATCTGCCATAGGCACAGGAAAAGCAACTTTAACACATGATATATATTTGCCAGCCCTATCCTAACCCATACATGAAGAGGAATTCTGGATTCTTCTTTTCTTCCTTTCTGTTTTTTACTGCTTTAAGCTCACAGTTAGAAACTTTATTAAAAACAAGAATTCCAGAGACAACTCAGAGGAAGAAATCAAATGAAATAAATTTGCACCAGAAACTTAAATCTTTGGTCAGCACTAATCTAATATCAAATACTAGCTGAAACACTCAGGTTTTGTAAGACTGATTTAGGTTCAGAAGCAACAAATCCTTTTGGTCTTTTGGGTTAAAGTACATTTTACAGGTAATAAAAAGAAATGCTTTTGAAGTAGGACAAACAAAAGCCTAGTGCTTCTAGAAATCTTAGGAGTGGCCTTTATTGACTTCCAAAAGGTTAGTAACTTAACTACAACACAAAACAGAGACAACTCCAGAGACAAAGCAAGGAAAAGTGCAGAGGAAGGTGCCCATGATTTTAGCAAAAGAAGGCAGGACAACAACCATTAAGTACTTTTTTTTATTCAACCGTGGGATAACTGTAATAATTCTTAGGCCTGAAAAGCAACATAAATAAGTAATCATACATTATGGGATCAGTGACATACACTCTGATTCTATTTATGAATCACAGTACTTGACTGTATTACTTATTTATGTTATTTACCGACCTAAGATTGAAAGCCAAATATTCCGCTGATAGAAATTTCTTAAGCTTACAAAACTGCTGAAGTTCAGCACTCCAGAAAGCAATTCCCCCCTCCGCCCCCAGTTTGGATTATATCCATGGCATTTAACACAAGCGATTAAACTGCTAATAGCAATTTTGCTCAGCAACTTCCACCAGCTTTTACTGTCTATATCCCAAAGTCTTATCTGTGCCAGGGCATATCACCTAAAGATGAAGAACGAGAGTTGTATGTGAGTTTAAAGCATATATTTTGCTTATTTGGTATGTTGGACTATGCTTTTTAATAAGCAAAGTCAAACTTTTCAAAATGAACTATAGAAAAATTTTATAAATTTGCTCTAATTGAATCCTCACTCCCAAAGAAGGTAATTGAAAGCCTTCTCTATTTAGTGAAATCTGAATTTAAAAAGAAAAAAAGAAATTATCATTGATTTTCCTCCATGCCACAGAGTGCCCTCTGCCCCCAACCCTTCACTTTCCCAACAACCTGAAACTACTGAGTTTACTGAGCTAATAAATTCACATCAGCAGGCAGAGGTAGCTGAAAGCCAATACCAGTTCAATGTCTCTCAGAGCTTCACTTCAGCGGGATGCTTATTTACTGCTCCTAGCACAAGAAAGGGAATAGAATGGAATGAAAACTGGTTTTTATCTCACCCCTAAAATGTGTCTCACCTCTACAATACATTTATCTCACCCCTACAATACTTAGACAATGCTCTAAGTATTTTACACACATCCTATAGAATTGTGACTTAGACCACACTGGGTTTTCACATTGACATCATCAACTCCTTAGTATGTAATTTAGCTTCTCTGAGCCCCACTTTTATCACATTTAAAAAGGAACTATCAGCACCATAACAACAGGGTAATGAAAAAAAAAGAGCAGGGAGTGGTGGCAGTTGTTGGGGGGGGCGGTGGGCAATTATTCTTACCTTAGTGGGTTGTTATGAAACCAAACTAAGATAATGGAAAGTTGATTTAAATCCAGAAGCCACAAACACCTGTTAGCTCATGCATTAAGGTCCATTTTAAAGGCAATAAAAACTATTGCTTTTTGCACAGAACAGACTTCAGATTTTTCCTGAAGTCAAGTGGCATTTCTGGACTTCCAAATAGCTGTGAACTTCTCAACGGCAACTTGCATAGAGTTATGTACATACTTGTAAAATTGGATGTCAAGGGAATGGGGCAAATATTTGTTACAACGCCTACCATATGCTAATTTAGCAATTTACACTCCTTACAAAATAGAGTAGGCACAAGTTTAAGGGCATTTCCTTCAGAAAATAATAAATACACTTCTCTGGAGAGAAACTGTGTTAGATATTTCTAAAAACTATAATTTTAGGAAAACCCTTTAGCGAGGACAGTAGAAATAATTTCTAATATTAATTAAATAACCATTTCAAATAGCAGTTTTTACTTTGAATGTGATAAGGAAAATAAATCATTTCCCTTAGTTATTTACAAACTAAAAGTTTAGACCCCAAATCTATTCTGAAAACTCAATAAAGCTAAGCAAAGAAAAAAATAAACTACCCACAATACCTCACTTCCCAATCTCCATCACCTGGGAAGATCTTTTCCAGCTGAGGTAAACTTTTATTTTTGTTTCTACTTGTTCACAGACAACTTTAAAGGTAAACAGCTCATCTCTTTTCTATCCTCTTCCCTAATGTTAAAAATTCCTTGAAATTTTATTTGCCTATTGAACAACCTCTGCAAATCCCTCCAAATTGCTCCTCCTCAGCCTTCACCACACAACTGAAACTATTAGGCAGGCAGAAAAGAACATATTGTGAAAAAAATAAAAATGAATGGTGACGTAATGGGGAAAGCACAACTCTAAAGAAAAATAGCAATGAAAGGAAGAGAAGCAGGGGGTTAGGACTGAATATGGAGTCTTTTTTATCATGAGGTGCAGGGCAAACATTTTGGAGGAATAAGTCATTACCATAACTTCATAGGAGAGCTGCTGTAAGATACACTGTATGAGATTTGGAGTACTAGGAAAACACAAATGCCAAGAATTTTAGTCTTTTCTCAGAAAAAAAAAAAAACAACAAAAGGATTAAATATCAAAGAATTTCTCCAGGGCAACATTTCCTAACCTATGTTTCATGGAATACTGGTGTCTTTCAGGGTGTTAATGAAAAAAAAATAATTTTTGGGAAAAAGTCTGACATCAATTAAGTTTGGAAAATGCTAATACTTCCTAATAATAAGACTTCTCATTGACTTTAGTAAGCTAATGTGTGATGTGAACCTACCTCTAAGACAGTGATACACCATGCAGAGTGTCCTAAAGTTATTAGAGTTTGGATTACTTTTTCATTTAAAAGCAAAAACAGAAACACTGAAGATACCCTTGCTAATATTATTTAGGAAATTCTGTTTTATACTTACTCTGGGCTATTTGTGCTGTATTTACAGTCAGATTTCAAATCCAAGAGGGCAGGGATCCTTTTGTTTTGAAAATTTTTTTAATCTCAGGAACTAATATATAGATAACAGGCAATAAACATTTATAGGAGTAGTATATAGAACTTTAGTTCTGGAGGTAGACAGACCTACATTTTAATCTTCCTGTGTTTGCTTTATGATAGATGCAAATTTGGGTAACTCATTTAGACTCTCTATGGCTATGATTTCTTATCTACAAAATGGAGTTAATAACATTTTCTTCATAGGGCTATAGAAAAATTGGAGATCAATTTATATAGTGCATATGAAAAGGTTAGCATAATAACCAGAACCCAGGAATTGTGCAATAAATTCTATCACCATTATTGTTGTTATGCAGTGATTTGTCATATGAAAGTACATATGACTTTCGGCACTAAATCTTGCCTATTGAACAACATGTACAAATGCCCACAAATTCTCCTTCTCAGCCTTCATCATACAGCTGGCTGTATTGGCTATATACATTTTGATTAATATATTTTTACGAATGAAAACTTTTTCAAATGGAAGCTATCTATATACATCATAGTCATTTATTTATTTCAAAGGCTATTATATTAAATATATTTTAATGCTATTTAATCAATGAATATAGATGTAATAATAAGGAGATTATGTAAATCATGGTAAACAGTGATCTAAATTGATGCCTAGTTGCCTCTTATTTAAGCTGGAAAAATGTAGAATTTAATAACAGAAACTCGAATAACCTTAAATTTCTTTAGGCCTGCAAATCATCTTTTTTACTAAAATAAAATGAAGAATTACAGTATGGCTGCACAGCCTGAGAAGAAAGAAAACAGGAGAGCAGGAACTCTGAACTCAAAATTCCACCTCTCAGTTTTTGCTTCACTGACTTACCCTGAGGCAGTTACTCAGTGTCTTTAAGCTCAGCTCTCTCATTATCTCTGTAAAATATGGATGATTTTTACAAGATTCCAGTAAGAGAATTGGTAATTAATTGTACAATAGGGTCTGAAAATACAAGCTGGTATAAAATATTTAATAGTCAGAAATTTACAAGTAACTTAAATACTGTATTTTTGTTATAACACTGAATGGTTCATATTAGAAGGAATTGGTGGGGCAGGAGTGGGAAAAATAATATTTTTTGAGTGCCAATGTACCCGTCACTTACTTCATTTAAATTCCACCACAATGATCTTAGACAAGGAATAGTATCCAGTGTTCATTTTATAAACCAGAAAACTGCGTTCAGAAAAATTGATAAAGTCATCCAAGGACACTCATACAATAAAACCAGGATTTAAAATGTCCCATGGACATCAAAGCCCTTGTCTTTTTATTGGACTACTCTAACATTCCTTATCATTATTTTCTATTCATTCCTTTAACATGTTCTCTATGTAAGGGATTATCTTTAACAAGGGTTATTCAAAAATAAGGAAGACAGCTTTTGCCCTCAAGGATCTTACAGGCAAAGTATACAGAAACCTGCCTCACCTTTATACAGTGCTGATTGCAATATAAGAAATCTTTTATATGTTCTATTTCTAACAACCTATAATGTTATGCCATAACATTGATTTTATTTCTGTTGTTAAAAATCAGTAATATTTTATTTATAGTGTACCATAAACAGGGCTCTCAAATGATTAATTTATACCCAGTGTCCATAAAGCATATACTTTTTTTTTTATTACACTTTAAGTTCTAGGGTACATGTTCACAACGTGCAGGTTTGTTACAGATGTATACATGTGCCATGTTGGTGTGCTGCATCCATTAACTCGTCATTTAACATTAGGTATATCTCCTAATGCTATCCCTCCCGCCTCTCCCCACCCCACAACAGGCCCCGGTGTGTGATGTTCCCCTTCCTGTGTCCATGTGTTCTCATTGTTCAATTCCCACCTATGAGTGAGAACATAAAACATATACTTCTTAGCAAGCCTATGACCATGACTGTATTAGCTATATACATTTCAGTCAATACAGTTTTACAAATAAAAACTTTTTTCAAATGGAAGGCATAGGAAGAAATGGTCTAAAATGTGTACCTGTTGAAGTAGGTAGGTTCCCAGAATTTCACCTTGCTTCTCTTTGGTATAGTATTGAAATTCTCAAATTTAAGTGAAGAATAACTGTAAATATTATGTAAACGCCATTGTTTAAATAAGGAAGATCACTGAACATCTGAGTTTGAAGACACTGATGAGAAGGCAAGGTGCTGGAAAGGAGGGCAAGGTGGATAACCTAAAATCAAAATAAGAATACCTGGCAACCCCTGCCCATTCTCCTAGATGGCTCCTAGTACGAAGTAGCTCCCTATTAGTAAAAACTGCCCTAAATCTCAACCTGCTTATTTTAGCTCATTTGTAATCAGAGTCAGACACACAAAAAGAGGCAATGAAATTCAACCATTGTGTGATTTTATGATTTTATGAATCATCAGGGAAATGTGCTGAGTAAAGAAGGAAGGTAGAACATTATCCCATTGCTATAGGAATTTTCACCCAAATAAAGCATAAGGGCATTCAAGGGAGCCCCAATATTACATAGAGAGTAATATCAGTGCCTTGATAAGTGGAATAATAATGTAATTCTGAAAACATTCATTCCGCAATCTCCAGGGACACACCACTCTTGCTGATGCATATGGATTAGGTTCTCAAAGTGTGGTTTGCCAGACCAGCATCAAGAGCAAATAATCTGGGAGCTTGTAAGAAATGCAAACTCCCAGGCCCCACACCAGACTCACCGAATCAGAAACTCAGTCAGAGCTTGTGCCTTAACAAATGCTACAAGGGATCATGATGCATGTCAAAGCTTAATATCACTGATCTAAGAATATTTACACACATAAACAAAGAAAAGTGTACTTAGTGATTATGTTGAGTACTTCTTAAAATAGGGAAATAAAATAAAGCGATATTAACTAAGCTCCTATTACAAATCAGACATCTGATATTTAATTTCTATAACCTAATTATGTACATATTAGAATATTTATATACCTCAAATTACCATGACATGAACCTCCACTGAGTTTGCTCTCACTAACAAGCCTCCTTCAAAGTGTTCTCCAGGTATTTACTAGGAGTTCCAAGAGGAGGTCTTATGTCTGCCTCGGAAAATGTTTCTTCACCAACAATTCATACTGGGCTTAAGCTAGTGGATCCTGTCTTTATGTGTTTTAGCCGAAGCACAAGACAGATTGAATGACTGAAAAAAAAAAAGGATGCCATGTTGCATCTATCAAATAGACAAAAATCATTGAAGTATTGGTGAGGATGAAGGGAAACATATACATTGCTGTTGACATTGTCAACTGCTACAACCACTTGACAAAGAAATTTGGCAATATGCGTGAAGTTAAAGGTGCACATACCTAGTGTTTCATTTTTATTCATAATCCCTAGAAACTCTGGCACAACTGCACAAGGAAATGTATATAAGAATGTTCACTGCAGAATTGTTTATAAAAGTATAAAATCAAGGCTGGTTCAACATATGCAAATCAACAAACATAATCCATCACATAAACGGAACCAAAGACAAAAATCACATGATTATCTCAATAGATGCAGAAAAGGCCTTTGACAAAATTCAACAACGCTTCATGCTAAAAACTCTCAATAAATTAGGTATTGATGGGACATATATCAAAATAATAAGAGCTATGTATGACAAACCCAAAGCCAATATCATACTGTATGGGCAAAAACTGGAAGCATTCCCTTTGAAAACTGGCACAAGACAGGGATGCCCTCTCTCACCACTGCTATTCAGTGTAATGTTGGATGTTCTGGCCAGGGCAGTAAGGCAAGAGAAAGAAATACAGGGTATTCAATTAGGAAAAGAGGAAGTCAAATTGTCCCTGTTTGCAGATGACATGAGTGGATATTTAGAAAACCCCATCGTCTCAGCCCAAAATCTCCTTAAGCTGATAAACAACTTCAGCAAAGTCTCAGGATACAAAATCAATGTGCAAAAATCGCAAGCATTCCTATACAACAATAAAAGACAAACAGAGAGCTGAATCATGAGTGAATTCCCATTCACAATTGCTACAAAGAGAATAAAATACCTAAGAATCCAACTTACAAAGGATGTGAAGGACCTCTTCAAGGAGAACTACAAACCACTTCTCAATGAAATAAAAGAGGACACAAACAAATGGAAGAACATTCCATGCTCATGGATAGGAAGAATCAATATCATGAAAATGGCCATACTTCCCAAGGTAATTTATAGATTCAATGCCATCCCCATCAAGCTACCAATGACTTTCTTCACAGAATCAGAAAAAACTACTTTAAAGTTCATATGGAACCAAAAAAGAGCCCACATTGCCAAGACAATCCTAAGCCAAAAGAACAAAGCTGGAGGCATCATGCTACCTGACTTCAAACTATACTACAAGGCTACAGTAACCAAAATAGCATGGTACTAGTACCAAAACAGTTATCTAGACCAATAGAACAGAACAGAGGCCTCAGAAATAACACCACACATCTACATCTGATCTTTGACAAACCTGACAAAAACACGAAATGGGGAAAGGATTCCCTATTTAATAAATGATGCTGGGAAAAATGGCTACCCATATGTAGAAAGCTGAAACTGGATCCCTTCCTTACACCTTATACAAAAATTAATTTGAGATAGATTAAATACTTAAATGTTAGGCCTATAACCATAAAAACCCTAGAAGAAAACCTAGGCAACGTCATTCAGGACATAGGCATGGGCAAGGGCTTCATGACTAAAACACCAAAAGCAATGGCAACAAAAGCCAAAATTGACAGATGAGATCCAATTAAACTAGAGAGCTTCTGTACATCAAAAGAAACTACCATCGAGTGAACAGGCAACCTACAGAATGGGAGAAAATTTTTGCAATCTACCCATCTGACAAAGGGCTAATGTCCAGAATCCACAAAGAACTTAGACAAATTTACAAGAAAAAATCAAACAACCTCATCAAAAAGGGGGGAAAGGATATGAACAGATGCTTCTCAAAAGAAGATGTTTATGCAGCCAACAGACACATGAAAAAATGCTCATCATTACTGGCCATCAGAGAAATGCAAATCAAAACCACAGTGAGATACCACTTCACACCAGTTAGAATGGCAATCATTAAAAAGTCAGGAAACAACAGGTGCTGGAGAGGATGTGGAGATATAGGAATGCTTTTACACTGTTGATGGTAGTGTAAACTAGTTCCACCATTGTGGAAGACAGTGTGACTATTCCTCAAGGATCTAGAAATAGAAATACCATTTGACTCAGTGATCCCATTACTGGGTATATACCCAAAGGATTATAAATCATGCTACTATAAATACACATGCACACATATGTTTATTGTGGCACTATGCACAATAGCAAAGACTTGGAACCAACCCAAATGTCCATCAATGATAGACTGGATTAAGAAAATGTGGCACATATACACAATGGAATACTATGCAGCCATTAAAAAGGATGAGTTTATGTCCTTTGTAGGGACATGGATGAAGCTGGAAACCATCATTCTGAGCAAACTATCACAAGGACAGAAAAGCAAACACTACATGTTCTCGCTCATAGCTGGGAATTGAACAATGAGAACACTTGGACACAGGTCGGGGACATCACACACCAGAGCCTCTCCTGGGGTAGGGGGCAGGGGGAGGGATAGCATTAGCAGAATACCTAATGTAAATGACGAGTTAATGGGTGCAGCACACCAACATGGCACATGTATAAATATGTAACAAACTTACGTGTTGTGCTCATGTACCTTTGAACTTAAAGTATAATAGTAAAAAAAAAAAAGTAAAAAAAAAATGGAAACAGTAAGTAGGGGGGATAAACTCTTCATTTATTGCCACACTATGCAGCAATAAAAAGAGTGCAGTAAAAATGATCACATAAGAATGAACATCACATGACACCATTTATGTAAAGCTTTAAAATCCGTAAAATAACACCATATATGTTCAGTTATATAAGAAAAATTAAAACCTGGATGAGTATGATACATAGCTGTACCAAGAGCAGGATTACTTTTATATAAGAAAGGAGAAGGGGATGAGGAGATCCCAGTTTTGCTGTGCCTATTTTGTTTCCCGAAAGTTGGGTTGTGAAAGAAATAAAAAATAATAACATGTTAGCTCTGTGTTTGAAGTATATGCATGAGAATTTTGTTGTTTTCCATGTTTCTATATATGCTTGCAATATTGGATAATTTAAAAACTCATAGGTGGGAATTGAACAATGAGATTACATGGACACAGGAAGGGGAATATCATACTCTGGGGACTGTGGTGGGGAGGGGGGAGGGGGGAGGGATAGCATTGGGAGATATACCTAATGCTAGATGACGAGTTAGTGGGTGCAGCGCACCAGCATGGCACATGTATACATATGTAACTAACCTGCACAATGTGCACATGTACCCTAAAACTTAAAGTATAATTAAAAAAAAAAAAAAAGAAAAAAAAAATCAAATGCTAATTTAGACATAACAATTATCTGAAAAATTAAACATTACTCTGATAACATCAGTATAAATTTCTAAGTTTTGTTTACCTATTTTTAGTTATTCCTTGTAGCTAGAACAGTACCTGGTAGATGATAGGCATCCATAAATATTTATTCTATGAACAAATGAATTTCATTTTTGAACAGATTAAAATTTTCTGAAAAACACACCACTAAACAGTTCCATTTTTCCACATTACTTTATGGTCTTTTCCAATGTGCACATTATGTTACAATATAATCAAAGTGCATATATCATTTTTATTATTTTTCACTTCACACTATAGCATAAATACAATTCCCTGTTTTAGTCTTAGGTCTTCCTAAGAATATGCTCATTTGATGCATCATAATTTTTTTAACCATTCCTCTATAGGTTTCTAAATTTTTATTATTACAGATAATGTTGCAGTAAACATTGCTATATGGACAGCTTTGTGCTTGTATCTTTCTTCTTATGATATATTATTTCCTAATGATAAACTCCCAAAATTGAGATTCCTAGATCTATGGGCCTTGAACATCTTTATGGCTATTTTTACTTACTATATTCTGAAATGGTTATATGTATTTATACTGCCACCAATATCATATGAGTATAACACATCATCCCTTCCTTTACCTATCAATCTTGCTAGATTCCCAGTCTCAGAATCATGAGATCGAGAGGGACTATAGAGATGAGGAAATCTAACCTTCCAATAATAAAGACACTAACCAGGTTTCTACTATAAACCAGACATTATTCAAAATACTTTACCTGAATTATCTCTGCTTCTCATAACAATCTTGCTTGGTAGGCATTCTTATCGCCACTTTACAGATGTTAAAACTGAGATTCAAGTAATTTATCCAGGGCCACCAATTAATGCATGATGTGCAGGATTCAATGTCCCCCGTATGTCCATTATTTAACTTATCTCCTAAATGAATAAAGTTTGAGGTATGATTCCAAAACACATTCACTACTGAGCAGGGCGATGCCAAAGAAATAAGTTCTAGAAGTTCCTAACTACCACAAGCAGGGTAGAAAAAATCAATAGTTCATCCTTTGCTCTCAAATGCACTTTACTTCATAGGGCCATACACAAATGCCCCGTCCAGAGCACTTCAATAGTTAGAGAAATTTGCTCCAGTTTTACCTACCTACCAGCTCAAGTGCCATTTCCACAGAAAGGTTGTGCGTAGTAGTAGGAGGATCTAAATAAATGGTTCCCGAGATTTTGCAATGGAAGAGAAATATCTAGTATACCAGAAGTTTTAGGATCATTAAAGGGGAGGGTATAATGAATATCTGGACAGATATTTGTGTGTGTGTGCATGCATGTGTGGATGCACACATATATGTGTGTATACAGACTCTTTCTTGGTATATTTTACCACCACCATTTCTATCCCAAACCCCAACACACACAGCAAAAATTGGCCGAGTTATGTAAGTGGCAAGGGCTCTGGAAAACATAGATATATTCCTACCAGTTATCTTGACTTCATAGTAAGAACAAAGAATATTGTTCAATGGGTATAAAGTTTAAGTTATGAAATGTGAATATATTCTAGATATCTGCTGTACAACATAGTGCCTATAGTTAACCATATAGTATTGTGCACTGAAAAATGTGTAAAGAAGATACATCTTTAAAAGAGGGATAGCAGTGCAAAACTTTTGGAAGTAATGGATATGTTGATTAGCTTGATTATGGTGATGGTTTCACAGGTGTATGCATAGATTCAAACCCTTAAATTGTATACATCAAATACATGTCATTGTTTGTATATCAATTACACCTTAATAGTACTGTTAAAAAAAAAAACAGAGCAAGGGATTCGGTACTGGATCTGTCTTAAATTCTTATTCCACCACTTACTCACTATATGACTGTTGATAGTTACTTGAGTCAGCTTCTTCATCTATGTGTATAATAATATGAATATTACTGGAATATGATAAACATATTCCCCAGCATGTACTAAGCACGTTAAGTACATTTTAGCTACCTCCATCATCATCATCATTATTCCTTTGTATAATAGGGAGAGATATAAAAAGTGTCCTTGGGGAGTTGGTTCCAGGAACCCTCCCAGACACCAACATTCACAGATGCTCAAGTCCTTTATATAAAATGGTATAGTATTTGCATATAACCTATACACATCCTCTCATATACTTTAAATCATCTCTAGGTTACTTATAATACCTAATACTATGGTAATGCTATGGAAATAGTTGTTATACTGCATTGTTTAGGGAATGATGACAAGAAAAAAAGTCTATACATGTTCAATACAGACACAACCATCCTTTTTCCCCAAATATTTTTGATTCACAGCAGGTTGAATCCATGGATGTGGAACCAAAGAATACAGAAAGCTGACTGTGTGTGTATATACTTATTTCTTTATTCATCTCTATAATATTTGTATGTATGTATATATATGTTCCCATTATATGTCCTATTTATATACATATATCCCCATTATATGTAATAAATACATATATAAAGGTGATATATATATTATGTTCCCATATATATTTTTATGTATATGTACATATATATATGTTTGTGTGTGTGTGTATATATACATATATATATATATATGTATCTCCCCATTATACAAATGAATATGATGATGATGGTGGTGGTAGTGCCCAAAATGTATTTAATGTGCTTTGTACATACTAGGGAATATATACACACACACATTACTTTTTTTTGCAGGGATCTTGATACATAAAGATTACATGTGTAAAGTGGCTAGCACAATGCCTAGCACAGAATACATACAAAATGGGTATATCTGTTATGATTAGTATTGGTAATCTCAGGTAGATGAGAGGACAGTCCCCTCCCCACATTCCACAATTCCTCTTCATCCCTCCAGGGACTACCCATCTTCAAGTACCTGTATTCTCTCTGGATCATTTCTATCTCTACCTCTTCCTCACTTTTCTCAAATGGCTTCCTTGTTTATCCCCATCCTTCTCACCTGTCTGCTACCTCACACTTTTTTTCTTTCTTGCTCTATTTTTATTTCTCCTTTCAGACTCTAGGTAACTGCTTCCCATACCAGTTGTCTTATATCTAGGTCTCTAGACAGTATAAATTAAATTTGGAAGTAGAAGCAACCAAGTAAATTAAGCAGTGTGTATGCTCATTTTAAGTTACGTGTATGACATAAAATTGTGCATTTAAAAGATACATATAACAGGTTAAATTATTTGTTGTTTTGCATTGCATATGTTTAAAAGACTGTTTTGGTTATATCATTTAATGTATTACTTATGTGAACATCTTCCCTGTTACTTGAAGTGCAAAATGAATGGATTGATATGTAAATGATAAGCAAATCCAGTGAATATGCATATTAACATTGTTTTGAAGAACACTTGCATTTTAAGATAGAACTTCCACAGAAGCAAATACAAATTTTATTATTCCAATCACAGAGTTAATCAAACAGCAATGACTATTACATTGCTTTTTAAAAATATGCCTAAGGGTTAACCACTAGAATATTCTCAGTTAACCTACAACTGTGTGACAAAATATCTCAGGAGGCAAGGGTTGGTTTAGTAAAAAGAACAGGAAACTTGTGATTCAGACATCTAAATTTGAAATTTGGTTATCCAATTTATTTCCCATGTGAATCTAACATTTCTGATCAAGTGTCCTTTTCAGTATAATGAGAATAATTATAGTTACTTCCTAGGATTATGAATAAATGAATGAATGGTACATATTATGGGCCAGGTACAATTTTAGGTGTTGGGGTACAACGATACACAAAACAAACAAAATTCTCTGCTCTCCTGGCACTTAGATTCTAACAGAGGACAAAGACAATAAACAAATAATGATATAATGAATATATGGAAATAATATATATCAATGAACAACTTTTCAGGATGAAATGAGATCATCACTACTAACATCCAGTGAACATGTCTATGTCCTTATCTTATAGATCATTGATGAAATCTAATGGACATCTGTTTGTCTTTATCTTATAGACCTATTGGCAGAATTTTAATCAGTTAACCCATCCTTCCCTATTGAAACACTTCCTTCATTTGAATTCTGTGATCGTCACTCTTTTTTTTTTTTTTTTTTTTTTTTTTGACACAGGATCTCACTCTGTCACCCAGTCTGGAGTGCAGTGGCCAATCTCAGCTCACTGCAACCTTCACCTCTTGGGTTCAGGTGACATCCCTGCCTCAGCCTCTTGAGTAGCTGGGACTAGAGATGCACACCAACACACCCAGCTAATTTTTGTATTTTTAGTAGAGATAGGGTTTCACCATGTTGGCCAGGCTGGTCTCGAACTCCTGATCCACCTGCCTCAGCCTCCCAAAGTGCTGAGATTACAGGCGTGAGCTACTGCACCAGGCCTGATATTTACTCTTTTGATTATCATTGTACCTCAAGGTCTTCTCAGTCTTCTTTGCTGTCTTTTTTTCCTCCTCCTGACCTTTAAAAGTTGCAGTTTTCTAGGTTCAGTCCTAGGTTCTCTTATCTGTAACTCCTTTCAAGGTGATCTCATCTAGAATCTTATCCTCTTAAATATCATACATATTCTTATGAGGATGAAATATATATCTCTATCCCTGACCTCCTTTTCTGTCCTGCAGGTTTCTATATATATCTACTTTTTGACTTGAAATCTTCACTTATGTGTCTAACATATCTCTTAAACTTAACAAGTCCAAAACAGAACTATAGGTTACCAATGCCTCAAACCTCTTTTCTACCCCATGTAGAGGTAAATGGAACCATCTTTCATTCTGTTACATACGCCTATAAACTAAGAATCACTCCCAGTCTTCCCTATTACTCATCCTTCACAACCAATACATCAACAGGTCCTTCCAAATCTATCTCCAAGTATATCTTGAATAGTTTACTGCTCTCTATCTCCATTGCCTCTGCTCTGTAATAAACTACAACTACTCTCACCTGTGATACATCAAAAATGTCACCCTCCAATCCATTCTCTCCCTAGCAATCACAGTAATGTTTAGGAAACAAGTCATAACGTGTGGTAGCTGGTTTCCAAATATTGCCCCCAATCAATCCTGTTTCTTCCTATTAGAACCCTATGTAGTCCCTTCCCACAAGGAACTTTGACTGGTCTGTGGCTTATTTTAACTAATGTAATGTATCAGAAGTTACTTTATGCCAGTTTTGAGCCTAAGCCTTAAGAAAGCTTGTCAACTTCTGATTTGGAGAGTCATGAGTGTCCATGTAAGAATTATGCCACTATTTAAAAATATCCATGTATAAATATCATATGCCTATCTATATATGTGAGATTTTTTTATATGTGAGAAGACAAGCCCTGAGACTACATATAGAGAAAAAGAGACTCAGCCATCTCAGCATCACAGTCAGGCTTCCATATGAGTGCAGTCCCAGCTGCTATTTGAATACTATCAATTTAGAGACCCTCAGAAGAATTTCTTGGCTGAGCCTACTTAACTCACAGAAACATGAGACCGAATAATAAATAGTTGTTATAAGTCATTATATCCACATAGCAATGAATAACCAAAACAGAAATCGATATTTGAAAGAGAGCCCTACCAAAACAAAAATATAAAATATATAGCATTGGCTTTGGAACCGGATAGCATGCAGAAGCCAAGAAGGGCCTACAGGAGATGGTTAATGATGACTGGAAGAAAAGTGGGGGAGCACTGCTATCAGAGGCTAGAGAAAAGGTTGTTTGCATGACAGTGTAAAGTATGACATTATCTCTTGCATTAACATGAAAAATAGAAAATATAGCCAATGAACTTGTCTATTTAGTTAAGAAGATTTCCAGGAAGAATACTGAAATTGTCCAGTTTGTTTTGGAGTTTGGGGGTTTTATGGGTTTTTTAGCGATGTACAATAAATACTAATAGCTATGAGCTAATGAAGGAACTGTCCAGTTTTCAAGCACAATCTAGAAAAATATGACCAATCTAGGACTTGCTAGGTTGGAGAAGAAAACCATTTCTCCTTCATAGCTTTGCCAGACCAGCAGAAGATTCTCAAAGTAAGAAATGGCTTTAGCTCAAGAAACAAATCCAAGGTGCTGCCAATAAAGCATGGCCTAAGGATAAATATTTGATTAAGTCTCAGAAAAATTTGAGGCCATGCCTGATACACTCTTTTGACTGGGAAAAATAGCTTGTAAGATTCTCAATGATATTGCCCCACAGACCTCAGATTCTAATCCCAAGGTAGAAGGGGGCCTATTTCAAAAATTTATGGGTGTGCCTTCTGTCTCATAAAGTACATTAAGATCTTAATATACAGGAAGCTAACAAAGTTTTCAAAAGAATTATATAAGCTTAGACTGGGAGGGACAGAGGCCATCAAAGAAAAGGGACATTTGGGTCTCCAACTCCCTAGAGACAGAAAGAAGATGAGGAAGCTACTCAACTGTAAACATTGGTAATTTTTTATGGAAAAGTAAAAATGAGTCAGAGGATGGAGCCAGAAGCCCAGAGAACCGCGAAAAGAACTGAAGAGAACTATTCCCAGAGAGCACAACTATTCTCTAATCAACATGCATTCCTTGCCCCCAGAACAGTGAGTTGGTAACATGTGCCAACCTAGATTTCAGAATTATTAAAAGCCAGTGACGGCCTGGTGTGGTGGCTCACACTTGTAATCCCAGCACTTTGGGAGGCTGATGTGGGTGCATCACTTGAGGCCAGGAGTTCAAGACTAGCCTGGACAACATAGTGAAGACCCATCTCTACTAAAAATACAAAAATTAGCCAGGCATGGTGGTGCATGCCTGTAATCCCAGCTACTCGGGAGGCTGAGGCAGGAGAATCACTTGAACCCAAGAGGCGGAGGTTGCAGTGAGCCGAGATTGCACCACTGCACTCCAGCATGTTCGACAGAGTGAGACTCCATCTCAGAAAAATAAAAAATAAAATAAAAGCCAGAGAATGCTATGTTTACTCCCCAACTCCAGCTTTTTACATGGAAGTGTATATTATCGTACACCTATCCCTGTCTCACCATTTTATGATGGGTATGTGGGAGAAAGATAACTTGTGTCCCTGGTTCATAGTTCTATAGATCCATCTGTACCAATACATAATTTAGCTGATAAGATCTTGGACTTTAAATCTATGCCTGCTGCTTTAATGGATGAGACTTAAGGCTTTGGGGTAGAAGGAAAGGATATTTTGCATGTGGAAGGGACATGAGTCACTTGGGGCCAGAAGTCCAACTGTGTTAGCTAGTCTTAATGATGGTACTTAATTAAGCCTAACTTCTGGTATCCATACCCTTATGCGGTCCCTTTTTCCACACTGACTCAGGACTGGTCTGGGACTTATATTAATCAATATACATAACAGAGGTAATACAGTGCCAGCTCTAGGCCTATGCCTTAAGAAGGCCTGACAACTTCTAATTTTGTGTTTTAGGGAGGCCTGAAGTCACCATTTAAGATGCCTAGTTACTTAGCTGGAGAGCCTACCTGGCAAGGTCACATGGAGAAACAAGTGGAAAGATGAGGTTATGAGAGGAACCTCATAGAGATAGAGAGAGGCCAAATTGTCCAGCTTCTGAACCAACAGTCAAACAGCGTAAGAGACTCAAAATTAGACTAAAGAACTACATAGCTGAAACAAGTCAACTCATAGAACACTGAGAGATAATAAAATGGTGGTTGTTTTAAGCAATTATATTTTAGAGTAGTTTGCTATACAACAATAAAACGTGAAACAGCACGTCAAGCATGTCGCTCATTCACCTAACATCGATGACTTCTCATTAACACATAGAATACCATCCAAAATCTAAAATCCTTCCCATTACATTTAAGTTCCTCCATAATACTTGTCCTTTCCTACATATACAACCTCATCTTTTGCCATATTCCTCTCCATGCTATAATCTAGCCATATTATCTCCTTTTTTTTCCCTAGACCCTAACAAGGTGTTTTTGTTGCTGTTGTTCTGCCATAGTCTTTGCACTTGTGGTTGCTTCATTCTTGAATTATTTCTCATCATCTCTTAGCACAATTGGTTCCTTCTTACCCTCTAGATGTTAGTTCAAATGTCACTTCCTCAGACAGGTCTTTCTTAACTATGTTTTCTTCAGTTATGATATGTCACATTTTCTAAGGCATTTCTTTTATAGCACTTACAATGACATTGTTGCAAGTATTTGTGTACTTTGGTGCTGTTTCCATCTTAGAAAGCTTAAACATCAAAAGACCTATGACATTATCTATCTTTTTCACTGCTGTGTGTCCCCACTCCTACACCTAGACAGGTTTTGGCATGTAGTTGGCAGTAACATATTGCTATTGAGAGAATGATTTAATTAAAGTGAAGAAATGGGTATTATTTATAAAATACTTATTATGATATCTAACTGCCTCCAGAAAACAATTTTCTTTTACAAAATATTCCATTTCTAATTATTTATTCAGTTTTGCCTTACCTTGACTGATTAAAAATTCCTTGATGGTAAAAACCATGTATTTCTGACTAATTAATGCCCCTTGGTCTTGGGCAACTAGGATGGTTGGTCATTCTATCTGCCACACACTAATGCTGCTTGAAGTTATATGTTGCCCTGTTACTGAATTCTGACCAATGGTATGAGAAAAGAAATCATGTACCTCTTTTCCAGACCTAGCCCTTAAAAATTTGCTATGCAACATCTTATTATTTCCCCAAATGGCAGTTGAACAGAGAGAAGTCTGAAGACTTAGAGGAGGAATAGTCTGAATTGCTAAATGACTAGCTGTAGCGGACCTTACCACCCACTTTGACTTTAGCAAAACATACAGGACTGTGATCTGAGCAATAAATAAACTTTTATGGGATACTCACAGCTAACATCACACCTAATGCTGAAAGAATGGATGCGTTTCCACTAGGGTGAGGAATAAGACAAGGGTGTTTGCTCTTACCACTTGTATCCAACAATGTACTGGAATATCTAGCCAGGGCAATTAGTCAAGAAAATAAAATAAAAAGCATCTGGATTGAAAAGGATGAAGTAAACTTAACTCTATTTGCAGATGATATAATTTATACAGAGTATCTTAAAGAATCCACAAAAAGCTAATAGAATAAACAGATTCAGCAAGGTTGCAGGATGCAAGATGAATATACAAAAATCAGTTATATTTTTATACACTAACAATGAATAATCCAAAAATGAAATTAAGAAAACAATTTTATTTTTAATTACATAGAAAGCATAAAATATTTAGGAATAAATTTAGCAAAATAAGTAAAAGACTTGTATACCAAAATTACAAAATATCATTGAAAAAATTAAAGTTCTGACCAACTAAAAAGACAGGTCATGCTTATGGGCTGCAAGGCTTAATACTGTTAAGATAACAGTGATCTTCAAACTAATCTACAAATTTCATGCAATCTTTTTCAAAATCCCAGTTACTTTTATTCCCCCAGAAATTGATATGACTCAAATTAATAGGAATAAGTGAATGAATATTCAAAAACAGAACATATCATGTAATCAGCATCCAGAACATTACTTGCATCCCAGAATACCTCCATATGCTGCCATCCAGTCACTTCTTTCCAAGAGTAGCCATTATACAGCAATGTGACAGGATGGATTAATTTTAGCTGCTTTTGTACTTGACAGAATAGAATCACGTTGTGTGTACTCTTTAATGTCTGTCTTCCTTCACATGATATTATATTTGAGAGTTTCATGCATATTGCTGCACATATTTTCTGGCAGTTTATTTTTATTGCTATATAGTATTCCACTATATGAGTATATGACCTGTAATACAGTGAGCCTGGCTCTGGTCCCTTGACATATGGTTCTCTCAGTTCCTATTAACTCACTGGAATTGAATTCCTGCCCAAATTGGAGCCCAGGAGTTTTGTGGCTTCAGCCCCCACTGTTAGCTGTATGTTTCTATTCCATTTCTGCCCTGAAGAAAGATGATTATCAGTCTTACATGAGCAATGCAATGCTATTATCTTTGTACCACCTATGACCATGGGTTTAGAGCAGTAAGATGTAAACTCATAAAACCAACTTTTTGGGGAGTTGATGGAAGGTGTAGTCTTTCTGATCTTATCATAAAGAAAGTCTCATTTGGTGTGAGTAAATCTCAACTATACACACACATATATATTTTTTAAATACAGAGATAATATGTTTCTTAGAGTCATTAACAGACAAGGTTTCTAGCTATAATTTAATAATATCAAAGTATTTTTATTTAAGTTATATTCTATATATGTTAAATGATATAGATTTTTATTATGATAGTTATATACAATTTTGTATTTAAGTAAACATGAAGTAAAATTGGGTCACAATAAAAATATTAATTAAATAATATTTCAGATGGTAAATGAACATGTCAAAAATCATTAAGGTGGTAAGTAAATGATTTAAGCTTGGGATACTTTTAATGAACCGATTTGACAGCTCAGCTTTCATTTATTTATTTAGAATACAAATTCCAGATCTATATTTACCTTTTGGATCAATGGGTGAGCCTACCTGCAGGAAATCTGCAGCTATAGCTGCTTCTTTTTATACATCATCCCTTGCTCTAATCTCCTCCATAGCAATCAGAGCTAATGAGCTGCAACTGATTACATAGGGTCATTGTGTTAATAATTCCATGGAGTAAAAACATTTTCAAAAAGATCCTTGGATCTAAGACATGATAAGACAATCCAAGGAAAGTGCACCAAATGATATAATTTCAGGCACAACATCAAGAAAACGTGATGCAAGTCTGAACCTTACTTATGGTTTAATCCATGAAGGGCAAATAGGCGTAAACTCACATGCTAACACCAGCCTATTGATACTTGCCTCTGTAGTGTTGTGTTCAGAAGGATTCTGAAGGAAAACCTGCAATATTAGGAAAGAATGTCACCGGCATGGGTGTGGGAAGTGCCAGAATTTGTGGTATGGGTTTGCCATCTTTGATTTAGAGAGTAATAAATAGTCCTGATCTTTGATGATCTCAGATACCAGAAAAAAAGTTCTTCACTAGAATGCTGAAGTATAAGACAGTATATACTTTAGGTAACTACAAAATAAATGAAATATAACCTGATTCATTGTACCAAACATATGTTTATTGGGACAAATCAACTTCAAGAGTAAAATAAAATGAAAATACTAGAAGACAAATGGGTTAATAAGGATGGAATAAAAAAGGGATTTGGCAGATATCTGGTAGCTTTTAAGGAGAACGGTTTAATCTTTAAAATTAACAACACTAGAGAAAATGTCTTTCCAGAAAAAAATAAAATAAAAAAGTTGCCATAGTAACTAGTGCTAGAACCTCCACACAGACCAAATTTAGCAAAGCTATACTTACTTTTTAATTGTATAAAATATTCAATTGAAAAAGGAAGAAAAACAAAATTGGATTTATTTTGCACCTACTATGTTCCAGGTGCTTCACACAGTTTCCTCAGTAATTATCATGAGAATCCAGTAAAGAAGGAAGTATTAACTTCAGTTTTATTGATGAAAAACTTGAGGTTCAGAGTGGTTATTTGCTTTGAACTACACTAAAATTGGAGGAGCAAGGTTTCCTGAGTCTGTGTTTTTAAAAGACTCTGAATAACCCTATTTGCTTCTTTGATAGACTACATTATGTCTGGAGGCTACAGAAAGACACTATCGCCATTTTGAAAGGCAAACTTGACCCAGTGAACATCAGGGTCTTTTATACTAAAGAGATAATATAACGTGAAAAGGGAAAGTTTCTTTTTCAATAATATTACTCACTGGGGAACTGGTGGACTGCCCAATTCTTCCTGAGGACAGTCAGACTTGCAAGAGAGGCATCTGGACAATTTCTTATTTGTCTTGTTCAAACATTATCCAAATACTTACCAAACTTCTCTCAAATCATATATCTTAAAATAAGATAAATATCATAATTTCCATTCCAATTTCAGTTTATCTGTTCTCTCATGTATTAAAGAAACATTTATTTAGTGCCTACCCTGCATCGAGCATTGTGCTAGGTCTCAGGAATTAGAGAAAATCAGTCCAGCAAGATAATGCTTTCCTCTGCCACATGACATTAGCAACAATCCTTAACTTTACTGAGGGCAAACAAGACCATTGAAAACCCCTAGTCTTCCTCCTTCTCACAGCAAACCATTCCACAATTAGCCCAAGTCTTTGTTCAGAAATTGAATCATTTGTACTCAAGGGAAATTCCAATATAAGCCCTCTGAAATTTGGTTATCTGAGGATTTTTATCAGACAGGGAAGTAAAGCAAGCTGACTGAATACTAATAAAGAATTTGATCCGAGTGGGAGTTAGACGATCTTTCTCATTTTAAGATGTCTTAAGGAATCAGTAAGAGAACAATTGAAATGTGGTATGTGAGCTCTGGAGGCCTGCAATTGTCCCTAACAGCCATGGAGGATGGGGAAATCCCATTGACCTAGTTTGCTACAGACTCATAACACTGGGGATTAACTAAGCCATTGCTTATATGTTGACAGGATGAGGTGAATTGGGTTCCAGCCTAGTTCCCACAAGGCATTAAGGACAGAAATGTCTTCAACAACCATCCACAAACCATGGAATAAAACCCAAACTTCTTAGACTAACTTTCAGCATCAAATCACTGGCCCTCTTACAATCTCTTGTTATTGCCCAATATAAACCTGCCTAACAAGTAGAACAAAAGTGTATCTGTGACCATGGAAAAGTTTTTCTTTTTTTTTTTAAACTCCTCTGAGCATCAGTTTCCTCATTTGCAAGATTGGAATGGTATTAGTATTTGCCTCTAGACATTCCTGGATGATTAAATAAGTTAACACATACAAAACCTGTGAAGTAGCAGATGATGCTACCACCACTACCAATCATACTACTTTTGGTAACAGCTAGACTCACTGTTCAGCATTAAGTTTACCAAAGGCAAAAACATCCACTGAAAACCCCTGTCTTCTATTTTCATGAAGCCAACTATTTCCCAGTTAACCCAAATCTTTGTTCAGAAGTTGAATTATTTGTACTCATGGGGAATTCCAGTGAGAGCCATTTTGAAATTCAGTCACTTATGGGCATCTGCATGATTTATACATTCCTGTTTCCATGTCTGTCCCTGCCCAAAATGCCTTCTTCATTCCTCATTATCGAGGCAAGTTCAAACCGTGTATTAAAGCCTACTATAAATCCTACCCACCCATGAATTGTGGACTGCTCTCTGTACCCCATAGCGATTCTTTTATTGTGAAATGCCACTTACTGTGACACTCATCACATATTTCTATTATATATTGGTGCAAAAATCTTCTCTCATTGAGAAGACTTAGCTCTGTGAGGGCAGTTGCTAAACTGTCTACTTTATTTTTAAACCTCTCTAAGTATCTACCTAGCACAATTCATATCTAGAAGGTGCTCAGGAAATAATAGTTGGTTGACAGATTCAAATGGAGGACAGGAAGCCTTGTGGTTCCATGGTTGTGTCAGATGACGGGCTCAGAGGATTAAGGCTTTAAAACTACTAGAGAGGCTTATTCATGAGGCCTGAGCTTCAACTGGCCAATCATGTTTCTGCCCCATGTTAACTGCTACTGGCATAAACAGATAATTTGGTTATGGAATTTGAATCTCACACTTGGATTTAACATCAAGTATTATACAAGCTAGTACCTGTTTCTGCTCATAAATGTGACTCCCATTTTGCTTCATGAGCAAGGTTTTGGTATCAAAGTGATAACCGGGAATAATGAATGCAGCTCCTTACTATATTTATTGACAGAATTGCTATTTTAATGTGAACAACAGCTAAAAAATGAAATGCCTTGTTTCTTACTTAAACAGCAGACACGCATGAGACAATGTAGCTAGAGAGTAAAATATCTGAAGAGAACATTATTTTCCCCTTATCTCTCTGGCATTCAAAACTCTCCCATATTTCTAGAAGCAAACAATTCCCTTGTTTGGGTCATAAAAACAAGAAACATCTTCTCTCATTATTAAAACATGCAGCTCTTCCAAGGTGGTCACTCCTTGCTAGCTAAGAAAGGCAGAGTTCATACTGCAGAAGAATTATGCATGAGTTAGGGCTAGGAGTTACACTTGGGTAAAATCCTCAATTACTGTAGCTTCATTAATACATTCTTGGTGTCTTACTGCTGAGTGACTGTTCTGAATAAATTTTCCTTTCATGCATGCACTCAAAGAAATGACAAAATTCTGAATGAATTAGCAGTCAGCATCCAGGAGAGATTCTTCAGGTCATAGTTATTCAGAACTTCCTTTATTTGTCATAATGGGAAGAAAAGAAACGTGGAAATTTCACAGAACCACAGAATCTCAGAGTTGGAACAGAGGCTAGCGATCATCTATCAGGTCACCCCCTTCCCAGATCCTCTTCCATCTAATGTGTAAATCCTCTCTAAAATAATTCCCCTGAAATGGTCACAGAGGGTTGCATAAAAAATTCCAATTGCAAGGGCCTTACTAACATCTCCTGACGCATTCCTTTTCATTACTCATTACAAAGTTACTTATGCTTAACTAAAATCTGCCTTCCATAGGTCCTCATTGTCCTCTCTAGGGCCACACAAAGTCATTCTAATCCTTCTTCGAAAAAACAGTCTTTTCAATATTTAAAGGGATGTCACATATTTCATCCTGTGAAAGTACGTTCATCAATGATAAGGAGACTGAGGGCTGCAAAAAGTCATGGCACTTCTCCGTTGGGAAAACTATTGGGAAATAAGGACAGTTGGGTCCCATTAGCATGGAAGAGAAGGAGATATCATGCAGGTTCCCTTCAGCCACCAGCTTCACTGGCTTTCTTCCTTGTGTTGTACCCTAAACTTTCTCCTCTCTCTGAAGATGACTCTGCCATTTACCAGGTGTTCAAGCTATAAACTACCACTGTGTTACCCTTCACGTATAATCCATTACCTGTCCTAAATATACCTTGAATATATTCACTTATTTCCATCTTTATCACTATTTATACTAGTCTAAGCTATTATCCTTCTTTATCTAAACTCATTTTAATTTTCTCATGGCTAGTCACCTCACTTCCATGCTTGTCAGTCTGTATTCTAAATTGAAAATCAGATCATATCCCACTCCTGCTTCAAACCCCTCAAAGGTTTCCTGCTCCTCTAAAGACTGAGACGAAAGTCCCTAACATAACTTTCAAGGCTCTGCCTCTCCTAGTGTCTGCCTTCTCTCAGCCTCTTTCTGCCTCTTCTCTATACTAGCCTTGCTGCGGTTCTTGTTAAATAAGAAAAGAGTAAAGAAAATAAATCTGAGGAGGCTGAAAAAGTAATATAAACAAGTAATATGAAGAAGTTATTGAGGAAGTAAAAGAACCAAAAGTATGTTTTGTCACAAGCCAAGGGAAGAGATCATTTCCATAGGAGAGGAGTGTCAACAAATTCAAAGGCTGCAAGAAGGTCAAAGTAAGATGAAGTTTGGCATCTTTGAAGCCATTGGTAAAATTACCAATGGCTTCAAAGATGCCAAATACAAATACCAACTTTTCTGGGCAAAAACAGTTAGAGATACAGACAGGTTACAATGAAGTGAAGCGAATATAGAAGGGGAGAAAGCAGAGTAAGAAAAGTAGGAAGTATCTAGAAGGAGAAGCAAAGTCGAAAAGAAAATCTGTTTGTTTCTTTTTTAAATGGGCAGGTCCTATCAGGATTGAAGAGGTTAAAGAAACAATGAAGGAGTTAACTGATTAAACAAGGTTCCAGAAGAGATGAGAAGGTAAGATCAAGGCAACACATGATTATGCAAAATAGCTAGCACAGTGAGTCCTCAGTGAGTAATTTGAATATATGAAGAAGTAGTATTGATTGTTTTTAATGAGCTGGAAACTAGTGTGTTTCAAAGGCACAGGAGGAATCAGTCTATGGAAAAGAGAAGGAATTCTCATTTCATTTTTAAGTATGTAATATACAATGGATTTAAGTAAGTTTTCTGTGAAACATAAGAAAATGTTTTAAATATTTTAGTAAGTGTACTTTTAACACTAAATTGGTATGCATTTAACATATTCTTCATACTTTATTTAGTCCCTATTTTAAAAATTATTCCCACTTTGCTATGCCTCCCCATCTAATCCAGAATTATACTCATCTCAACATGGATAAATTACAGTCTAAGTTGGATTCTGTACTTTCACATCTTGTCTTAAAGGAGGAACCAAGATCTTTGGCCTGTTGTTTGGATCTGTAGCTTGACATCTTGTTATTTCAATTCTAAAGTTGTTACCAATAAAATATGCTGTTATTCACCCAATATTTGTAGCCACTAACTTTTTTTTTTTTTCTTTGAGACAAGGTCTCACTGTGTGTCATGCAGGCTGGAGTGCAGTGATTCAGTCAATGCTCACTGTAGCCTGGACTTTCCAGACTCAAGCTATCCACCTTTTTTAGCCTCTTGAGTAGCTGGGACCACAGGTACATGCCATCACAGCTGGCTAATTTTCGTATTTTTTGTAGAGATAAGGTTTCTCCATGCTGCCCAGGCTGGTCATGAACTCTTGAGCTCAAGTGATCTGCCTGCCTCAGCCTCCTAAAGTGCTGGGATTACAGGCGTGAGCCATCATGCCCAGCTAACCTAAAAATGTTTTCTTTTTTTTAATTGCATATCCTTAAGGGCCAAATTTAGAAACAGCAGTAGGTTTATAGTTGCCCAGAAAAGTCATTCCTACTATTAACAAGTAGAAAAGTGCAAGTCTGATTTAAAAAAAAAAAATTAAGTTACACAAAGTGCAACTTCTGATAGGAGTACCTGTTGATTGAAAGAGTGGAAATCTGGGAAGATGGTAGAGTGAGATTTTCTTTCAAACAATGGCTCTGAAATTGTGCATTTGTCAAAGATTTGGTTAAAATAAAGCATTGAGGACCTTACCAGAGCTCTCTTCTTACTGATAGAGATGAATTAAGAAACTTCCCAATTGTCTCATAATATCTTATTTCTACTTAGTGGTAATCTCTATGAGAGGAATTACTGTCTTTCCTCTTTAGAATCCCAAACTCCTGGCACATGGCAGGATATTTTTGTGAATTAATTAACACATGGGACATGTTTTTGTGAATTAATTAGACAAGTACTCAATTACTTGAGACAAGTACTCAAACAAGTCTCAAGAATTACATGAGACAAGTACTCAAACAAAAAGAAACAATTAGTTGTCTTTTTAATAAAAATATGCACATTTTAAAACTAACATCATGGGAAATAGTTTGTACTTGTTTGTTTGACAAGTACTCAAACAAAAAGAAACAATTAGTTGTCTTTTTAATAAAAATATACACATTTTAAAACTAACATCATGGGAAATAGTAGAAAGAGGAGAGGAAGCAGATAACCAAGGTCTAAATCACATTTCAGGCACTTATTGTTTAGCTATATAACTTTGGTCAAGATGCTTAATCTTTTTATACGCTTAATCTTTTTATACCTTAGTTTACACGTCTACGAAATGAGTTAATACAACCTACTTCATAGGACTCCTGCAGGGACTAAAGTGCCAGATACGAAGCACCTAGCATAATTCTTGCAACCTAGTAGGTATTAAATAAATGTTTCTTCACTTCTACTTCTTCCCCTGAAAAAGTATAAAATGTAATTTGTTGCTCTTAAAGAAACACAACCCAATAGGAGGATATGTGTATATATACATATATACATGTTTTATATATGTATACATGTACATTTCATAAACATATATAATATATATGTATATCTATATATATATGTATATATGTAGATTTTATAAACATATATGTATATATACACATATATGCATACATATATATGTATATATACATACATATATACATATATATATATCCTCCTATTGGGTTGTATATATTTTATATATGTAAACTTATATTGAAAAAGTCAAGATATGTTATAACCAACATATTAAAATACAAGTAATGTTAGAAGATCAAAGGAAAGAATGCTAGATAATAATGAATTTGTGGAAATAACAAGTAGTAAACATAGCAGAATATGCAGAAGTAATATAAAGCAACTATTTTCCTCTTTTTCCTTTTATCTTTCCATTCTACAAAGTTCTTCTATAAACTGTGACACTTGTAGCAAAATACCTCTGATCTCTTCATTTTCCTCAGCACCATATAATTTAACATCCACTGCTGATAATAACAGTCATGAATCAGCACACTCAAAGAGAAGTAGAGGCAAGTTTTAAAAAAATCAACTGTTTCACTTTCCTCTTAGAAAGTGAAAACTGCTCTTCAAAATTCAAGACTTAAGTTAAAAGTCACCTCCTCTACACAGCCTCTCTGACTTCTTGAACAAAGCCTTCTGTATGCTTCCTTGTACACTGTCCCTCACATTATTGTTACAACAGCCATGCATTGTAATCTTAACAGGCTGGTAGCCCTTCAGCAGCAGAAACTGATTATATTAATCTTGGCATCCCCAGGATCTAGCACAATGTTTTACGTATAACCAGAAATCAACAAACATTTGTTGAATGAATAAATAAATAAATTTCAACCTCTTCGACTTAAAAAAATACTTATTGTATTGGCTCATAAGCTAGTGCTAAATGATACGCCTCCTCAACCTCATAATTGTTTCATGTTTGTTAATTATATTCCTAAAAGAATACTGTAAACTCCTCAGGTATGACCCACAATCTGTGTTTCTTTGTTTCTGTCACCACCTCAACACTACTCCCAGTGGGGACAAGTACAATAGCAGAGAATGTTCATTAAGTACTTTCTGACTGACTTATCTTTAGAAAGTAATTTTCTGACAATGAAGCTAGGGCTTCATTTGTAGGTAGAATGTATTTTATGTGTATGGACTGGGATTTTCTATTGTTGAAAATAAAAAGCTATATTAATGGTGACTTTCATTTACACCATTAATTAAATTCCTTTCCACCTCCTGTCAAAAAGCCCTGTCATGCATATACTGTACTTCCAAGTTGACTGGTAAAGAAGTTCATCTGATGAATCACATAATAGTGTCTGTAAAATAATAATAAAGGACACCTGTGTTAGTAATAACACACATAGGTAGACCAAACTCTGCCTTCTTTTCATTGTCAGTTCACTGGCACTTGGCAAGTAGCTAATGTTTTAGAATATTATGCATTAGTATCTAATCCAGAACATTTAACAAAAGATATGAGTCAAGCAAGAAAAATGAAAACACTGAAGACAAGAGAATTCCCAAAGCCAAGGGGGAACTGCAATAGCCATGAAAGGAAGGGGGGAGGGGTGATAAATAAATACTAAGAATGAAAAAAAAAATAAGCTTTGAGTTAGAAAGAACATGCACTTATTTTTTTATCCAGTAAATATTTACTGAACATCTACTATGTGTTCATACACTACACCGTATGCTAGGGACTTTTAAGGAGCTCACAATTAGTAAGAGGAAGGCAAAGAAGTAAACAACCACAATACAGTATGAGAAATACCACTAAAATGGTACTTGGTAACAGCACAGGCTGCTATAGGAACAAAAAAGGACATACGCTTCTGTTGCTTGAGGGTCAGGGAACAATTTCCAGTGGTGGGAATATAAGCTGAGAGATAAAAGAACTGGCTTCCTAAAGGAGATCATATGAGGAAAAAGAAAGGGGGATAAGCATGTGAAGAAAAATCTTGGTTTGTTCACGGGCCTGAGAGAAGTTTGTAGAAACAGCAGTAGGTTTATAGTTGCTAGATTGGTATGGCTAGATTCAGATCCAACCTCTGCCTCCAGCTACGTAACTTCTGACATTACCAACCCTTTCTGAACCTTGATTTCCTATCATTTGAATATTTCATATTCATACTACTGGCATAGTAACTGTCACCTAGAGGAGGCTTAAGAGATATTAGTTCCAAATGGTATTGCCTAAGTTTTCTTCTAGGGTTTTTATGGCTTTAGGCTAAAACACCAAAAGCAATGGCAATAAAAGCCAAAATTGACAAATAGGATCTAATTAAACTAAAGAGCTTCTACACAGCAAAAAAACAAAAACAAAAAAAACAAAAACAAACAAACAAAAAAAAACCTATCAGAGGGAACAGGCAACCTACAGAATGGGAGAAAATTTTGCAATCAATCCATCTGACAAAGGGCTAATATCCAAAATCTATAAGGAACAAAAACAAATTTACAAGAAAAAATAAACAACTCCATCAAAAAGTGGGCAAAGAATATGAACAGACACTTCTCAAAAGAAGACATTTATGAGAACAACAAACATATGAAGAAAAGCTCATAATCGAGTTCATGTCCTTTGTAGGGACATGGATGAAATTGGAAATCATCATTCTCAGTAAACTATTGCAAGAACAAAAAACCAAACACTGCATATTCTCACTCACGGGTGGGAATTGAACAATGAGAACACATGGACACAGGAAGGGGAACATCACACTCTGGGGACTGTGGTGGGGTCAGGGGAGAGGGGAGGGATAGCATTGGGAGATATACCTAATGCTAGATGACGAGTTAGTGCGTGCAGCGCACCAGCATGGCACATGTATACATATGTAACTAACCTGCACATTGTGCACATGTACCCTAAAACTTAAAGTATAATAATAATAAATAAAAAATAAAAAATAAAAAGAAAAGCTCATTACCACTGGTCATTAGAGAAATGCAAACCAAAACCACAATGAGATACCACCTCATGCCAGTTAGAATGGTGATCATTATAAAGTCAGGAAACAACAGATGCTGCAGAGGATGTGGAGAAATAGGAATGCTTTTACACTGTTGGTGGGAGTGTAAATTAGTTCAACCATTGTGGAAGACAGTGTGGCGATTCCTCAAGGATCTAGAACCAGAAATACCATTTGACCCAGCAATCCCATTACTGGGTATATACTCAAAGGATTATAAATCATTCTACAATAAAGACACATGCACACGTATGTTTATTGCAGCACTATTCACAATAGCAAAGACTTGAAACCAACCCAAATGACCATCAATGATAGACTGGATAAAGAAAATGTGGCACATAGACACCATAGAATAGCATGCAGCCATAAAAAAGAAGAATTCATGTCCTTTGCAGGGACCTGGATGAAGCTGGAAACCATCATTTTCAGCAAACTAACACAGGAACAGAAAACCAAACATCGCATGTTCTCACTCATAAATAGGAGCTGAAAAATGAGAACACATGGACACAGGGAAGGGGACATCACACACCAGGTCCTGTCGGGGGGGTGGGGGACTAGGGGAGGAATAGCATTAGGAGAAATACCTAATGTACGTGACGGGTTGACAGGTGCAGCAAACCACCATGGCACGTGTATACCTAGGTACAAACCTTCACGATCTGCACATCTATCCCAGAACTTAAAGTATAATCTTAAAAAGAGATATTAGTTCCGTCCTGCTTCTCTCCCACCAACTCTGCTTGCTATCCTTGTCTTCCCTAAGGAATTTATTAGCCAGTTCATGTGAACTCAGGATTCACCTGACCAATGAAATAGCTGTACGTATTTAATGTAGATCCTTTTATCACAATTTAAAGCTGACCTTTAATTGTCCAGGCCCAGCTGTTTATGAGGCTGCAAAAGTTCACAATTCCAGTTTTAAAAGCCTGCAGTCTAATGGATTGTCCAGTTTCATTCTTCTAATAGCTTCTGACCCAGTGCCAGCTCTTGCCATTTAGATCTTTACTATGGCTGTCCTTTCCATCTTAAATTCCCTATTTGAGGAAGTTTGACAATTTTCCTAGATAAACCTCTGTATTATCTTCTTTTCCTTCATAATGTTTTCTCAGTTAAGTGAGTGTCTCAGATGGGCTTTTCCTTATCCTGTGACATATATTAATTTGTTGTAGAAAATGGAAACCATCTATATTGATAACATTGTGAAATTAATTTTATTTCTTATTATTTAATCCATCCCTTCCTTTACTCTCTCATTACACCAACACACATATTGAACAAACACCATACTTGCTTAAAATACACATAAAGAAATCTGGCACTATTTCTTTGCAAAGAACAAGACAACATCCTAGCACCAAATGGGCTTCCATGGAAGAAAAAGGCAAGGAAGGAGCTTAGACTCTGATGAAGAGATAAAATGGAAAGATAAATACAGTTAATAAAATAAAAGAAATGATGACTGTGGTAAAAGAAATAAAGCAAAAACTCTGGAAGTTCAAATAAAAGAGCATGGGATTTGCAGTGCACTGAGGATCTAGGAATAAAGCCCAGCTGGGTTGTTTTCTGCAGCCTCGGACCAGTTGCTTAACCTCTCTGAGTTACTTCATATTTAAAATGGATACAGCTCCATGTCTATGGTTTGAGTTTTTAAAAAAATACTGCTGGTAAGGATTCAGTGAAATAAAATACATGGGATTTCTTTATAAACTGTAAAGTTTCAGGTAATTTTAATGAAATAGGCTACTACCTGGGAAGAGATACTTTATTCAAGACAGTGGAGAGCAATATATTGGACAGGTTACATACTTCTACACAACCTTATTAAAGACTGGTGGACATGGGTTGCAGCTCAATTCTCTGACTACATGTTTGGTTTTATGTACACAGTACTTTAAAAAGAGAATTTGGAAACCTTTAGAAGGGATGTGTGCTTCTCAGTTGATTTAGTCCCCACCTATTTCCCTTCTGACCAGGCAAGAATTTATTAATGTTCTCAGATACTTGCAAAGAAGCCTTAGATCTACCATATATGTCCATCTAGGAAAAAGTAAACTCTGTCCTCAGTCTGAGGACACGCAGAACCTATACATACACTTCTATGGATTAGCCTGGATCAATTTCCTCATTCTTCCTGTAAATGTTCTTCTTTGGCCACACATAGTTTTACTGTTTTCTTTGTTGGATACTACATCAAATATATATTTCTCTTTTCTTTACTATCTCCTTCCCTCTACCCTCTCAGCCTCCATTGCCACCATATTTGCACCCACTGTATTCTTTATAAACTTCAGAAATCCAGTAACTTTAAATAAGGAACTATGGGTTTTTCTGAACAATGTTCGATCCACTTCAAGTCTACAAACATATGTATAATATTCAGGGCTAGATTCTGGGATGTAAACAAGTAATTACAGAGCAACATGGCAGTGTAACAATAGAGATTCAACTAATTGTTATGGATAGATGAAAAAGGGAGCCATTTATACTATCCGGGAAGGTTGGGAAAGCTTTACGGAGGAAGAGACAATATTTCAGGCAGCCCATGAATAGTGAGAAAATTTTCTCTAAATGAGAAAAGAAAGGACAGTATTTTTAGGTAGAAGAGATGGCTTAAGCAAAGGCATGGAGATATGAAAATTCATAGGTGTTGGAGAGTGAATTATTTATAATTCTTGGTACACAGGAGTAATATACCAAGACAGAGTAATACACTACATTAGGCATATACAAAGAAAAATCTGACTAAAGATCTTTAAAAAGGGCTTGACAGTGGCCAGAGGTACCCTGCTTAGGATTCTATTCATAACAAATATATAAAAGGTTACTCTCTATTATGAAGCAACATCATATAACATAAAATTGTCCAGCCCAAACAGAGATGATGGCCAGGGTAGGACCACTCCTGACTCTTGCTGTATCCGTGGAACACACTGCTAATCAATCAAAACATTTGTCTTACTAAGGCTGGATATGGCCTCAGAATCCTCCCCAGTAGAGATTTATATAAGGCCTATAACTACTGAAATGAAACATATTTCCAACACTGTTGTAGGTTATGCATTGAGAGTGAGGAATGACCCTAAAAGATATACTGATAAGCCAGTAGAAATTATTTCATTATACCTCACATTTACACATGCAGAGCCCAGGAATGCATTTCTGCTATATTTATCTTGGACTATGTCCATCAGTGACTCAGAATGGCCCTATGCTTTGGGTCAGAGAGTTTGGACACTAAATTTATGAGAGAAAATGGCAAGCTTCAATCACACCAAATTCTAAATGTAGCCAAAAACCACATAATTAACTGCAGATTTTTCAAAGGTAACAGTTACTGATTTTAAATTAATTTTAAGTTAGCCCACACTGCTTAACAAACGTATCCTAACACAACAAATAGCATAGACAGGCTGCATAAAACAAAGCCCCGAAAACAATCTTCAATGCTCTTATATGTGAATTAGCCATCAAAGCTGAAAATGTTTGGAAAAAAATCCACTTTCACAAGTTGATTAAATTATTTCCTTCATAAGCATAAACAGTTTAGAGAAGAAAAACCCAAGACTGATTGCTCAGAATCTCCAGGGTAAAAGAAACAAACACATTTTTAAAATCTTCAGCCTCACAAGGTATCCTTTGCCAACCCCCTAAGGAGCAACCTTAGAATCTGCTACAGGCTGCAGCAGCTGCCTGCCCACTTTCTCAGCAGCAAGAAATATGCTAAGCAGTGATTATCAACAGGGAAGAGGATCAAAAGGTTGAGGGAATGATTAAGCAAGATACCATTTCTTCTAAAACCCAGTTTCCTATAGAGGTTGTAAATGATGGAAGCCAGGGTAATCTCAAATTTCAATCAATTACATGTGAAACACATCTATTCTGTGCTCCTTCTGTGGGAGCTCCCACTAGTGTAGTCTTCTGACAACAGGAGCAGCATCAAAGCCAAGGTGATTTGCTGCTGGAGCCTGATCAAGTATGTGTCTGTCCCTTCCAAACCATTAAAAACAACAACAACAACAACCACAAAAACCACAACCCACAAACCCATGTGAGGAGACCAAAGCCAAAGCCAGAGCCAGATTCTCAGTCTTCCTTGCAAAAAGCTTGTAGTAAGATTTCACTTGGAAGTTATCATTGGTACAAGCAATGTTACACTGAGGGAAGGCAATGACTTGCAGAAAAGAATCAGAGTGCGAGGAGGTGTGAGATGTAGAGTGGAAATCCCTCTCAATCTGCAGATGCTAGGTAGAGTCTTGTCTTGCTACTTACTGGCTATTTGAGCCTGGCTATTTGAGCCTGGAATCACTGCTAACTTCACTGAACTACACTGTTCTCATTGGGGTGAATGAAATCCATTTCTTGCTCTATTTACAGGATAGTTACGAAGAAATAGAAGGGAAGGAAGATTATAATAATTGAAGACACAACTTATCTCATATTGTCTCATTTAATCTTCATTATAATCCTATGCGGTAGTTATACCATTTTTTTGAAAAAAGTGAAGAAACTTAAAAAGTGAAGAATCCAGAGAGGTTGTGAAATGTCTAAAGTGATAGCTGATAAGTGGCACGAGAAGAGTTCAAGTCTTGACTCAAAAGTTAATATTCTTTTCTCTGTGTTATATCTGTCTTTTTAGACTGTAACGTTTTTAAAGGCAGGGGCCATAGTTGTATTTTTCTTGTATCCCTTGCACACATTCATTACATAGTAGGTAAGCAGTAAAGATTTTATGAATAATAAATAACGTCTTTAAGTATATAAACTGGTTCAGCTCAGTTTAGCTAAATAAACATTGAGTATATTTTATTGTCAGACACCTTGTTTCTAACTGGGAGCTAGGGATTCAAAGATAAATAACAGTCATTTCCGGCCCTCAAGGGAGTCACAGTAGGGTGAGAGACACATACAGAAACAAAATCAACCTTCCACAGGTTTTAGTTTTATCTTCTGAGGTTTCAGAGAATTCATGAACTCCTATTTGAACACGTGCTGGAAGTGTCTGAAGTTACCTCTCTGCTAGCCATTGGCCTCACTCAGAGTGGGAGTATGGACTCCTTTAGCATGTTGCAGAGAATGAGCCATGGTGAACAGAGACAGTTGTTTTCGGTTCCCACTTTGGAATTTCCAGGTAAGTAATCTTTGAGTCTCAAGGTTCAAGTTTTGGAAGGTATGAGGACCCAAATACTCACCATGCTTCTAAAGCTAGCTTTTCTGTCTCTAGTTAGCCTTTGTTTTTTAAGGCTAAACATCAGCAGCATTATTAGAACAAAGAAGAGATTTGAACAAAGTAAAAACTTACAGAGGATTCAAAATGCAGGGAATTAGAAAACACTGCCAAGCACAGAGTAATAATAATATGGCCACTTAGTAGAAAGAAACATAGGTGTCTCTAGGACTAACATGGGCATCAAGGAGACTCTTATGCTGACAAATCCTGAGAATGTAAACACATCAAGGGTACCAGATTAAACACAAAATTGTCAGGACCTTGTTTCATAATAATTATGGGGCCGGACGCGGTGGCTCACGCCTGTAATCCCACCACTTTGGGAGGCCGAGGCGGGTGGATCACGAAGTCAGGAGATGGAGACCATCCTGGCCAACACGGTGAAACCCCGTCTCTACTAAAAATACAAAAAATTAGCCAGGCGTGGTAGCCGGCGCCTGCAGTCCCAGCTACTCGGGAGGCCGAGGCAGGAGAATGGCGTGAACCTGGGCGGCGGAGCTTGCAGTGAGCTGAGATCGCGCCACTGCACTCCAGCCTGGGCAACAAAGCGAGGTTCCGTCTCAAAATAATAATTATTATTATTATTAATATATTATTATATATTAATAATTATATTTATTAATATTTTATTATTATATTTATTAATATATTTTATTATTATTATTATTATGGAAGCATGTAACTATCATGGCCATTGAAGGTTTGTTTTATTAGGTCTCTTCCTGACCTAGACAGAGTATCCAATAAGGCTATCAAGTCTCCTCTTGTTCAAATTCCAGGCTTGCCAAGAAATTTGCAGTAGTAAATAAGTAAATAAGCCTTTTTAAACATATGCATTTTCTTAAACACATGCCCTTTGATCTATTCAGTCAGCAAGGTCATTCTGCATTCATTGCTTGAAGTAAGAAATAGTTCCAAAACAAACAAACTGGGATTCAATTTTTGGCTTTTGAGTTTTAAAAGTCTATTTCTTAACCAGAGAAACAGAAATAAGTCCCTGTAGATTTGGGGGAATATGGGATGAGAAATGACAACTTTTCCCACCTCTCTAAAAATCTCCTAGGCTAGGAGGCAGTTGACTTTTGAAAGGAAATAGGAGTGTGTAGATGTTGTAAACATCTGACGAGGCAGGAACTTCTCAGTCTCAGCACAATGATGAGTCGGGCAGACACAGACCCCCAACATAGACTCATATGATTCATTCACAGAAGAGATCTGTAGCTCAGCGAGGTTGCCAATATCTCAGACAAAACAAATGACTACAAAGGTCATTTACTAGGAAAACTTGATAACAATGTAAAATTTACTAGCAAAATTTATCAGCAAGGTGCTGGGCATATAGTACAAGCAAATAATTATTGAATAACTGGATAAAGTCATATCCGACTATACTGAGTTTTCAAATTCTACAGCTGGAGACCAGGCTTTGACAAGAGTGACTAAACTATGTCAAGCTAGCATATTGTTAATACCCCCTAAAGGATGTGATATGAAAAATTTTACATATCTCTAACAAATATTATCAATTAAGAACAGGACAGAGTAAAATGTACATTTAGGTTCCTACTTGCCTATTTGTTACAGCTGCTGTAATATCACTATTTCTCTGCATCTGGCTTATTTCTAATCTGTCCACAATGCACATCATACGGAATTGAACATACAAGTCACTGATACTGTTCTTATTTCTTTTCTGGGCTTTATAGGCTGGAAATAGTCATTACGTGGTAGCTACTGAGTGATCTGTGGTGCCATGGACCTTCCTATTTAGTAAGAGGCTTGCCTGAATTTTAGAATATCAGATGCAACAGGCGGTACCTAATGGATAGCTGGATTCAATGGCTGAGCCTTTTACTGCCTTCACATGTCAAGGGCAAGATGACAAGGTTGAGTTAAGATAGTTCTGTTTCATGCCATTTTTTAAATTAGTGTGGCTCTGTCAATCTCTGAAAGGTTGAACCTTATATATAATCAAAGTGAACAAAAAGCTTCTCCCTCTTCAATTTGAACTAACTCAGCTATGGAATCTACAAATATTACATATTTTATGCATCTGATGGACAACCTAAGCATGTAGAGAAGATGCTATATAAATCAAAAGATATATTAAAGGCTCTTGACAAAATTGCCACTAAGAGAAACCCTACAATAAATCATTTTGTATAATGATTTTCTCCATTTGTCTCTTCTAGACTATACTCTCTGAGGAAAGGGGCTGTCTCTTCTCAACTCCTGAACTTCAGAGCCCAGTACCATGCCTGGGTTGGTAGAGGACGAATAGGCAGTGGTTGGTAATAAACCTAAATAACCAACAACTAACTTATGCAATTTGTGAATTTAAATTAGGTATTTCAGGGTTTTCCTAAACTAGAATACTTAAGAGTATTTTGGAATATTCCCTTCCGTTTGGCAGAAAATATGTTTTTGGAAAAATGCCAGTGGAGATGTACATGTGTCAGCACAAAGATGGAAGGACTCAATTCCACTGGCTTCCTGGTTTATTGCATGGGTTTTTGAAAACATAAAAGGATAACCCATGAAGCTGAGAAATACACTAAATAGAGCAGGTTTTGATGAAAATATATTAAGTTCAATGTTGTACATGCAAAGTATGGAGTACATATATGCCATAAAGGTGGACATATAGATTTTTGTGTCATTAGCATCATTTTATGCACAATATGAGTGAATTACATCACCCAAAGAGAATAGATAAAGTGTATCCAGCCCCGGGAAGAGCGATGTTTTAGCAGTAAGTGGAAAAAGAGGAGCCTGTGAACCAGGATGAGAACAATTAGAGATGTCAAAGGTTAAATTGAAAAACACTCTTCCTCTCATTTTCTTTCCAGCAAGATCCTGTTATTCTTCAAGCTTAACAAGTGACCTAGAGGAAGAAAAGACTAAGATATTCCAACTGGTTTTTTGAAAAGGCCTGTTATGGTTCCTTTCCTCTCCGATTAATAGGATTATGAGAGAATGACATAAGAATGCTTTTTTCTTAAGAGAAAAATGCCTATTTTAATATTACTCCTATTGATCACTTCTGAATCACTCTCCAAGTAACTCGCAATAGCTGTTGACAATGATGAAGTGAAATGCCATACAGATAGATGGGCATATGTGTGTCTTCCTGCCTATTTACATATATTCATCACCGTGTATATAATACACACATTTATATATTTATATATACACATACCTTCCCACCTAGTAACATGAACTCTTTTGACCCTTCCTATTTGTAGTGTGACAAAATATAAATGTGATCAAGTTCAGACTATTAATATCATCCTCTTCTTTCAGGGGAAGACATGCCCATGACAGAAGAGATAATTACAGTTTTTGGACCTGAATTGACAACAAAAACCAAAGAAACAAAAAGGAAGTGAACTAACATTTATTCAGAATCTATTATGTAAAAGAACTGTTCTAGGTTCATTATATTTATTATTTCATTTAACCATCCTTTTACAAAACGCACTGGCATTGTATGTATCATGATTGCAGCTAACAAATAGGAAACAGCCTTCGGAGGATAATGGCTGGGACATCCTCTGTTTCAGATATGCCTCTTCACACTTTTCTCTGCCTTCAACTACTCAATTTATGGGCATAATCACTCCAAACTTAAAGATAGGCCATAGATTTCCAACACCACTGGTGCATATGAGAATTTACAGTGGAACTTCTGAAAGCTACTCAGACCCTTTTCCAGGCTTCCTGCATAAGGATCTCAGATAGCTCCCTAGAATCTTATTTTTCTAAAGAACCACAAGTGATTCTGATGCTGAGTCAGTATCGGAAATCACTGGCTGTGGTGTTCTCAGGACTTCCAGAAAGCATATGACAGTGTGGTTTGGAAAGCCATTAAAACTATAGTGGCTTAACAACCTTCACAACCTATTACCCAGATTCTGGAAGTTTGGGGACCACTATTTGTAACATAGGCATAGGCTTTTTGTTTGTGTGCTTGAACCTTGAGGAAAGCTATAGTGAAGCTTGAGGAAACCATAAGATTGTTGCTAAATAACCAAAGGGATGAAGAAGACTCTTAAGTAGACATTAAAAGCATATGATTTTTTAATCTGCAAAAAAGCAAGCTGAAAAGAAATATAATTGGGTATAAACATTACTGGTGGGATAGAGAACTGAATTAGATTCATATGCTCTGAATCTAGTATATAACTACATCATTTCATTATTTATTTATTTATTTATTTATTTATTTATTTAATGAGACAGAGTCTCCTCTATCGCCCAGCCTGGAGTGCAGTACCACGATCCTGGCTCACTGCAACTTCCGCCTTGTGGGTTCAAGCGAGCATGTGCGGCTAATCTTTGTATTTTTAGTAGAGACGGGGTTTCACCATGTTGGCCAGGTTGCTCTCAAACTCCTGACCTCAGGTGATCCGCCTACCTCTGCCTCCAGCAGTGCTGGGATTTCAAGTGTGAGCCACCATGCCTGGACTGATTAAGATTTAAGTTAATCTAATTAACTCAGTTAATGCAGTATTTTAAATTTTCACTAACAAGTTTATATCCTATCTAATTCCTCTGAAGGTACATTTACTTTTCTTTACCAGTACTCGTGAATACATGGCTATGAATCTGTACTGATCATGTATTGGAGTGTACTTTATGCTGGGAAATAATGCTACTGACTCATCATTAGTAAGGGCATGTGTTCAGATTTGCTTTCTCAGGAATGGAAGTAGATTCCTATTGTTTCATCTTTACTCTTTCAAGCAGTCTTATTATTGTGCTTCTCAGTCAATCTTGAAAACTAACTAGCCAATTAATTAGTAGAGGAATATAAAACAGGCTTGCAAAGGGATTCATTCCCTTATAAAACATCATTAAAACACCAGCCATGTGTCTGACAGTGTAATAGGCAGCATCGGTACTAAGAAAAATGAAACAGAGTCCTTGCCCTTGAGGAGCTTAAGGGTAGTTTGGGAGATAGTCATGTAGCTAGATCAATACAACACTGTGGAATACTATAATAGAGTTGTACACACAATGCCCTCGTAGCAAAGTGTAAGTATTGCCCAGTTTTATTAAGGAAGTCATCAATAATTTCACAAAAGAGATAACATTTAGGTTGTATCTTGAAAGTTGAGTTGGATGTGCTTAGTTACCTCTAATCTTTGTTGCTTTTTAGTCAGCTATAATGTGCCCGAATTTCACATGTAAGCAAGGAAAACCATAGTCTCACATTTTTAAACAGTCTTACTCTCTTTACAGTTTCACAAAGTAATTTCTATTAGATTAGAGATTGTAATTTAAGTTAACAAATTATGCTTCACATTTGAGCAATGATGGAAACTTAATTAAAGACACTAACTATAAGCAACTGCGATACATACATGGCTTTTTATGTGGGAAAAATCAAGACCTTAAGTGAGGCACGAAAGAGAAAAAGACATGCTACAAATTTTTGTTTCTGGACTCAAATCCTACCTGATTAGCATTTTTAGAAATATGGAATTGTTACATCTATTTCACATGGTAGACAGAATAATAGCCCTTTCAAAGATACCTATGTATCAATTGCCAGAACCTTTGACTATTCCCTTACATGGCAAAAGGGATTTCATATACGTGATTAAGCTAAGGAGCTTAACATGGGAAGATTATCATTAGCTTGGGTTATCCAGGTAAGCCCAATGTAATCACAAGGGTCTTTATAAGAGGGAGGTAGGAGAGAGTCAGAGTTAGAAAAGAAGATGTGATGACAGAAGCAGAGGTTGGAGCAATGCACTGTCAAGGTGGAGGAAAAAGCCACAAGCAAAGAAATGCAGGCAGCCTCTAGAAGCTGGAAAAGACAAGAAAACAGATTCTCTCCCAGAACCTCCAAAAGGAACACAGCCCTGCTGGCACCTTGATTTTATACCTGTAAGACTCATTTTTGACTTCTGACTTCAGGAAATGTAGATAATAAGTTTGTGTTATTTTAAACCACTGAGTTGTAATTCATTACATTAGCACTAATAACTAATATATTTACCAAAGCCTTGAAAGGATAACTAGAGCAGTAAGCATGTAAGTAAGCAAGCATGGAAAGCCATACAATCCTGTGTCAGGTATGCCAATTCTACATGAGAGAACAAAGATTTCCTGAAAGATTAGGGAGAGAGTTACTCCTGATCATCACTCAGGAATTTTGTCATTTTCAGCAAAGCTACAGCATCCCTGCTCTTTTCCTTAAAATTTTCAAAAACCGTGTTGAGGTTCATCGAGCAATAATACCCTGCCTTTAGGCTCTTTAACCATCTTTCCTGAAAATAATAACTTGAATCTTAACAATCTATTGATAAGCCAACTGCTCCTTATCTGAATAAAATTAGCAGATCAACTGGAAACTGAAAGATGACTAATGGTCTAATGACAGTCCACAAGATATGGAGCAGAATCATTTATCATGATGGTCAAATCTGAACAACATCACCCTTCACCTTACTGACCTTGCATATAAAGCTCAAAGAAAGTGTCAAAGCACAAGGAAAAACACAGAGATTAAAAACCCTAGGGAAAACTAAACCCTCACATCTTTTGTCATTTTTCTTAGGAACAAGGATGCGGATGAAAATTATTGGTCTCAACAACTTCACCACCACTGGCAGGTGTCTTACTTTGCAGAAAAGATTGTTGGGGCATAACACACATGAGGGTGTTAATAAAATCATAGGATCCTATGAGGAAGTACCTTTATGAGAATCCTGACTATCTTATAAATAGTCAAGGAAGGCTTCCTTTGAAGAAATGTGAATTAAGCTGACAATAGAATAAAAGTAGAAAATCCTTGGGAGAAAGAGAGGCAGAATATTCCAAATAAGGGAAGAAGCATGTGCAAAGATTCTATTATGGGAAGGAGCTTGATAATATTCAAGGAACTGAAAGAAGAGCAGTGAGGCTGCAGTACAAGGAGAGAGAGAGGGATTGGCCTGAGATAAGGCTGGCAGGGGGTAATCACCCAGCATTTTGTGGGCTATCATTAAAGGTTATGAACTATCTCTTTAAAATGAAATGCTGTCAACAACTTTAAGTGGGGACAAATTGTGGTAAGATTTATCTCTTAGAAATCTCACTGTAGCTTCTATGTGGAAGATGGATTGGCATGGAATAAGAATTGAATATGGAGAGACTAGTTAGCAATTCATGTGAGAGATGATTCCTTGAATTAGACTGATAGAAGGAAATGGAGATTGAAAGACATACATAAGAAAGATTTAGGCCGAGCACTGTGGCTCATATCTGTAATCCCAGCACTTCGGGAGGCCGAGGCGAGCTGATTACCTGAGGTCAGGCGTTCAAGACCAGCCTAGCCAATATGGTGAAACCCCGTCTCCCCTAAAAATACAAAAACTAGCCACACATGGTGTCAGGCACCTGTAATTCCACCTACTTGGGAGGCTGAGGCAGGAGAATTGCTTGAACCGGGAGGTGGACATTATAGTGAGTCGAGATTGCACCACTGTACCCCAGACTGGGCGACAGACCAATACTTCATCTCAAAAAAAAAAAAAAAGAGAAAGATTTAGGAGTCAATATTGACTGATGCATGAAAGGTGATAAGGCAGAAAAGTGAGTCATGGTATCTGACATGACCAAATGTCAAATGATGGGGACAATTCGTGATATTAAGAATGACGGAGGAGGGGATTTTTCAATAAAAAATTATAAACTTAGTTATGGATACATTGGTTTAATACTTTTGTAAGGCATCAAAGTGAAAATGCTGAGAAGGCAGTTGGATATATAGGTTAAGAGTTCAGAATAGAAGTTTCAGTGGCAGATACAAATTTGGGGTAAAAAGTAAATAAATGATAACTAATTTCATGCAAAGAAATTATCCCACCTTGGGAGAATGTTTAAAATAAGGGTACTGAGGCCCTCATCTACAAGGAAAATGCGCACATGGACATGACTAAACAGCCTATTAGGAGCTCAAGGGCTTTGAATCCAATATGAATTCTTGATTTCCTGGTGGAAAAAAAAAAAAAACTCCACTGATGATTCTTCATCAACTATGTACATCATGGTTCTCCTTTCTCCCACCAAACAATCCTATGTTACCTCACATTCCCTAATTCACTTTAGGTTTTTTGCCATTATTACCTATCATCATCAATCAAGAAGATAGCAATATTTTTCATTGTTGCTGTCATATAAGATCTAAAAAGAGGAGCAAATGGACCTCAATAAAAGTAGAAGAAAAATCTTATTTCCTTCTCCTTTTTTTTTTGAGATGGAGTTTCACTTTTGTCGCCCAGGCTGGAGTACAGTGGTGGCGATCTCAGCTCACTGAAATCTCCACCTCCCAGGTTCAAGCGATTCTTCTGCCTCAGCCTCCTGAGTAACGAGGATTACAGGTGTCCGCCACCATACCTGGCTAATTTTTGTATTTTTAGTAGAGACGGGGTTTCACCATGTTAGCCAGGCTGGTCTCGAACGCCTGACCTCAAGTGATCCACCTGCCTTGGCCTCCCAAAGTGCTGGGATTACAGGAGTTATCCACCATGCCTGGCCTTTCTTCCCCTTTTCACTTGCATTATTATTACTGTTATTATTCTCCTTGACATTTTCCAGAATTCTATGTTTTAGATGAAGCCCTTGAAAATGAGACAAGTTAAGCAACTTACCCAAGAACGCATAGCTAATCTAAATATCTCTTTTTGATATAGCAAGCTGCAAGCTCCCTGTGTTGGCTGATAAGAAATAAATTGTTTGGAATAGTTTCAGAAGGAATGATACCAGCTCCTCTTTGTACCTCTGGTAGAATTTGGCTATGAATCCATCTGGTCCTAGACTTTTTTGGTTGGTAGGCTATTAATTACTGCCTCAATTTCAGAACTTGTTATTGGTCTATTCAGGGATTTGACTTCTTTCTGATTTAGTCTTGGGAGGGTGTATGTGTCCAGGAATTTATCTATTTCTTCTAGATCTTCTAGTTTATTTGGGTAGAGGTGTTTATAGTATTCTCTGATGGTAGTTTGTATTTCTGTGGGATCAGTGGTGATATCCCCTTTATCTTTTTTAATGTGTCTATTTGATTATTTTCTCTTTTCTTCTTTATTAGTCTGGGTAGCTGTCTATTTGTTTTGTTAATCTTTTCAAAAAAACAGCTCCTGGATTCATTGATTTTTTGAAGGGTTTTCCCTGTCTCTATCTCCTTCAGTTCTGCTCTGATCTTAGTTATTTCTTGTCTTCTGCTAGCTTTTGAATTTGTTTGCTCTTGCTTCTCTAGTTCTTTTAATTGTGATGGTAGGGTGTTGAATTTAGATCTTTCCTGCTTTCTCCAGTGGGCATTTAGTGCTATCAATTTACCTCTAAACACTGCTTTAGCTGTGTCCCAGAGATTCTGGTACATTGTGTGTTTGTTCTCATTGGTTTCAAAGAAATTATTTATTTCTGCCTTAATTTTGTTATTTACACAGCAGTCATTCAGGAGCAGGTTGTTCAGTTTCTATGTAGTTGTGTGATTTTTTAAGTGAGTTTCTTAATCCTGAGTTCTAATTTGATTGCACTGTGGTCTGAGAGACTGCTTTTTATGATTTCCATTCTTTTGCATTTGCTGAGAAGTGTTTTACTTCCAATTATGTGGTCAATTTTAGAATAAGCATGATGTGGTGCTGAGAAGAATGTATATTCTGTTGATTTGGGGTGGAGACTTCTGTAGATGCCTATTAGGTCTGCTTGGTCCAGAGCTGAGTTCAAGTGCTGAATATTCTTGTTAATTTTCTGTCTCATTGATCTGTCTAATATTGACAGTGGGGTGTAAAAGTCTCCCAATATTATTGTGTGGGAGTGTAAGTCTCTTTTTAAGTCTCTAAGAACTGACTTATGAATCTGGGTGCTCCTATAGTGGGTGCATATATATTTAGGATAATTAGCTCTTCTTGTTGCATTGATCCTTTTACCATTATGTAATGCCCTTCTTTGTCTTTTTTGATATTTGTTGGTTTAAAGTCTGTTTTATCAGAGACTAGGATTGCAACCCCTGCTTTTTTTTTTTTTTTTTTTTTTTTGCTTTCCATTTGCTTGGTAAATATTCCTCCATCCATGTATTTGGAGCCCAGGTGTGTCTTTGCACATGAGATGGGTCTCCTGAATACAGCACACTGATGGGTCTTGACTTTTTACCGATTTGCCAGTCCATGTCTTTTAATGAGGGCATTTAGCCCGTTTATATTTAAAGTTAATATTGTTATGTGTGAATTAAACTAAAGAGCTTCTGCATAGCAAAAGAAACTGTCATCAGAGTGAACAGGCAACCTACAGAATGGGAGAAAAATTTTGCAATCTGTCCACCTGACAAAGGGCTGATGTCCAGAATCTACAAGGAACTTAAACAAATTTACAAGAAAAAAACAACCCCATCAAAAAGTGGGAGAAGAATATAAACAGACACTTCTCAAAAGAAGACATTTATGTGGCCAACAAACATATGAAAAAAAGCTCGTCATCACTGGTCATTAGAGAAATGCAAATCAAAACACAATGAGATACCATCTCATGCCAGTGAGAATGGCAATCATTAAAAAGTCAGGAAACAACAGATGCTGGAGAGTATGTGAAGAAATAGGAATGTTTTTACACTGTTTGCGGGAGTGCAAATTAGTTCAGCCATTGTGGAAGACAGTGTGGTGATTCCTCAAGGATCTAGAAACAGAAATACCATGTGACCCAGCAATCCCATTACTGGGTATATACCCAAAGAATTATAAATCATTCTACTATAAAGACATATGCACATGCATGTTCATTGCAGCACTATTCACAATAGCAAGGATAAAAACCCAAATGCCCATCAATGATAGACTGGATAAAGGAAATGTGGCACATATACACCATAGAATAGTATGAAGCCGTAAAAAGCATGAGTTAATGTCCTTTGCAGGGACATGGATGTAGCTGGAAACCATCATTCTCAGCAAACTAACACAGGAACAGGAAACCAAACACTTCATGTTCTCACTCATAAGTGGTAGTTGAACAATGAGAACACATGGACACAGGGAGGGGGACATCACACACTGGGTCCTGTCGGTGGGTGGGTGGCTAGGGGAGGGATAGCATTAGGAGAAATACCTAATGTAGATAATGGGTGGATGGGTGCAGCAAACTACATGGCACATTTATACCTATGTAACAAAGCTGCACGTTCGGCACATGTATCCCAGAACTTAAAGTATAGAAAAAAAATCCAAAAAAAAGAAATAAATTATATTCAGTCATTGTGGAAACAGATCTTCTCTAAAAGAAAAATATAAGTGAGCTACAAGACAACATTTTCTGTATCAAATTAGAAGACAAGGATAATTCAGTTTTTTCCATTGACTTCCTATTTTTTGAAAGATGGTTTCACCATGCTAAAGCCTGATATTTGCCCCTTGTGGCAAAGCAAGGACTAGAATTCCTGTTTGTCTAGAGACTGGAAGCAAAATTATTGTGTGGTTGAGGTAGGATTACATTTGTAAAATATGAAATTGCTAGATCTTCTCTGCTAATCAGCAGGAGTGTAGAGCTTCCCACAAAGTAATGAGAATGAGTCCCCCACTAAACTATAGTTGTGAAGTATTTGTGTTCCTTCAGGCTGTACATCTGGTTTCTCTAGCTTCTTAGCAACTAGTTGTAATGGCCAGGAGCTTCTTGGAGTCTCTGTCAATCACTCTAACGGCTGCAAGTCAATCACCAAAGATAAGTTGCTTCTTTAATGACTCCATAAAATACCTACTGCTCACAAACAGGATAAAATTTCTGGTTCAATTAGACTCTTAGAAATCACCAAATAGTTATTGAGTGCCAAAACCCCATGATATATTTAACACTGTAGACTACTAAGAAATATAAGATAATTCTTGGCTTTCAGAAACTTACAATTTAGTGATAGCTCAAAATGATTTTACAAAACAATAGGTTGGAAGGGCATTTAAGCTTATGTATTCAGGACAGAGTGGTTAGCAGGGACACTTGGAAGGAGGCCTGATCTTTGTTTGTGTGTGGGTGGTATTCCAATGATGAAGATGTCAAGAGACAGGGTCAGAGGAAAAGTACATTTTCAGTCTGATTAGGAAGGTACAATATGGTTTTGGGATGTTGAAAGGCAGGATGGAGGTCTGTTGGTATGAAGCAAAAGTACTGGTTTTTAGGGCTAGGACGTTCAATTGTCAATAATCATTATCTGTTGGTGATACCTATGACTGCCTGACAGTATCTCAGAATCATATGTATGTCATCTATCAAAAATAGAGGACCACTACTGTTCATTTATTACAAAGTTTTAAATCTATGAGGTTCAAAATACATTTTGATCAAAGTATAAAAGATATCAAGCTCCTCTAATCCCAACTTCTTTTTTGTGGCAGTGAATTCTGGCACTTAAATAGACAAAAACGCAGCCTAGCATAATTTATACTAACAGATGTTTCTAGAAAAATTCCAAATCAGTGACAGCCTAGGAAAATAACCAATTTCAAAGGCTGTTAACAAGCAAGCTGAAAATAAGAAGAGTACTATAAAGTGATTTTTTAAAAAAGCACAAGAATCATACTATTAATATGAATCACTTGGGACAAAGAGATGATGTAGTAGTCATAGTGAATGAGAATAAATGGAGGGGAAGCATCTCACCAGACAGAGAGATCAAATACTGGAGAAAGAAATCACCATGAGGATGCACAAGGATAACCCTAAGCCTGACTAAGGAAATAAGCAGGAAAAGTAAAGGAAGGAGAGTTGGCTCTCCCCTGCCTACAAAACAGAGCCAGCCTTCATTGGAATTGAGAGCACACTTAAAACATGAATAATTTCCAACTGGGAATCTGTATTGAAACACAGACATTAAAGTGCCCAGCCACCGGGTGACTTATTTCAGAGCCCCTTCCTATGTCAGTCACCATACACCTAGCAAATTAAATGGTGCACAAGTTTAGAGCTGGAACAGCCTGAGACATGGTTGCTTTGTCCTGAATATTTTGAAAGGTATATTTTTCACACTTCCAATTTGAATAAATATAAAATAATTAAAAGATAAATATATGGCCTTGCAGATGCTTATGCTACAGATGATGAAGATTCTTTGAACAAATAAGCAGTATGATATATACCCTATCTCCCATGTTATAAGTACTTCAAATATAACATTTCCTTCTTTCAAAGTAGAATATCTTGACAAGCTTAGGACATGGTGTAGCTGAAATTTTAAACTTTGGCATTTTTGTACATAATAGTCAACTGTGTTCAGAATGCTTATTGCATTGGTATTGGTTGACTTTTAGGAGAGTACACATAAAAATTCAATATGGTCTAAGCTCTTTCAATAATTTACTATCTTTTGACTTGTACTGTGAAATAATTAATTAAGGAAATAAATCATTCATTTATTCATTTAACAAGAATTTGTTGAGCACCTATTATGCAAGGCATGTTTCTAATAGTAGGGTTACAGAGATTAAAAACTACCAGATCTTTACGTTTTCGTGGGTCAGATATAATTGTAAATAATTATACGAGGAATGTGAGATATATCAAAAAATAAGACTGTAGCATATTGTAACCAAATTGAAATATAGAATTTGTCATCATATTTTCAAACTAACCTACCAGTGTTGGAATAAGTGGGGGACAACAAAAATTAGTAAGTGCCTGCTGATCAGACCTGGAGATGTGACCTTTCCCATGACATTTGCAAGGCCTCCTATGATCTCTTTCTGATAACAGGTTATAAGATTTGGTTTTGAAAATATTCCAAGATGTAACTAATTCCATGTTCTCCATGTCAGCTTCCCAACAGAAGGGAATGGAGTTCACCAAGACAAGCACGTTTCATGAATTTCTCTTTGCCAAATACTCCTCCTCTCTCTCAGGCTGAAGCCAACAAGGGAGATCACAGCCTGATCACTGACTTAGACTTGAAGCATGTTGTAGGAATCCCAGATAAATAACATGTCTCAAAGGCAAAAGCCAACTTAGTCAACCCAAAACTGGGGTACCAATTCAAAGGGTCCAGTATTTCTTAACGGGGGTGCTACTGACATTTGGGGCACATGATTGTGCACAATTGTCTCACACCCTCTTGGATGCTTATTACCCCGGCCTCCTCTCACTAAATGCCCATAGCTTTCCCCAGTCATTGCAACAAACAAAAACTTGACCAAACATTTCCAAAAAGTGCCTAGGGGGATTGCATTGCCTCCAGATGTAAACCACCATTCAAGGCAGACTGTGATACTGTAATGATGCCTGGTGGAGAAATCAGAAAGGCAGATGGTAAAGTAATAAAGTAAGCAACTGGAAGTGACACAAAGAAACCCCAAAGGCTGTAGGCCTACACCTCTTATAACTTTTAATGCTATCCTGAACTAGGTTAGCCCCAAATGCTGTCCAGGATTTATTAAAGTTTCAAAAACTCAGCACATATTCTACCTTTTATTCTGTTTAAAGTTCTTAATATACTTTCAAAATATAATTTTAAAATGTTTGCTTTAATTGATTTGTGGCTATTGTTCTCAGATTTGAGTTTTGCTAATAGGATGCTGGTCACTTTATGGAATTCTTGCTGACTCTAAAGGAATTATTTTAATCCTTGAAATTAAATGAAATTACTACTACTCTAAATCTCTTGTCCTTAAATGAGACAGTACACTTTCTTTAAGGTGGGAGATCACTGTAAGAAGCAAGAAAGCTGTGTCAACACCAAACTTTCTGAAGGAAATGTAAATCATACTCCCAAGGCACAGCAAATGTCAAGCGCCTAGGAAAACAGGTTCTTGTGGGGAAAGGGTTTGTGACTTAAACAAACAAAAGGCAAAAAAGAAAAAAAAATGCCGTGTGAGGACATGTTTATTTTCTTCTGGAATCGGGGAAAGTTTGGGATTTTTTTTTTCTCCCTTAAGAAGTAACAAAACAAGCCTTCTCCTACAGGTGTTCAGGGCATGAACACTTACACTAGGAAAATAAGGTTAAGAGAACACTGATAGGGTCATTTGCAAAATGTAGTAGGAAGAATCAGAGGAGAGTTAGAAAAACAGCACCTGAGCGCCCCTGAGTCATGGAGATAAGAGAAATACCTACTCACTCTTCTTTTCCAGTGATTGTGAGAGATTTGAGATTGGACTTTGGAATCTGCAGCCTTATTTTTAAAAATGTTTTCGGTAAATCAAATCTATCCTTATTCACTTACATGAAGTAATGTAAGGGAGATGGGTACATTCTGTGTGCCTGGATTTGTCCTTTTGGGGCACCAGAATCTTCATTAAAAATTAAAGAATCCTTGTATTCAGATGAGTCAACCTAGTTCTGTAGTAGAATTTTCAACAGTTCTTTAAAGCCTTTCTTAAGATGATGAAAGTTTTAGAGAGGATGACTAAATCCACACTCCTAAGTGAGAATTGTATACAGAATTTTCAATAGGAATTTACCATTTGACCCAGCAATCCCATTCCTGGGTATATACCCAAAGGATTATAAATCATTCTGTTATAAAGACACATGCACACGTATGTTTACTGCAGCACTATTCACAATAGCAAAGACTTGGAACCAACCCAAATGCCCATCAATGATAGACTGGATAAATCAAATGTGGCACATATACATCATGGAATACTATGCAGCCATAAAAAAGGATTAGTTCATGTCCTTTTCAGGGACATGGATGAAGCTGGAAACCATCATTCTCAGCAAATTAACACAGGAACAGAAAACCAAACACCGCATGTTATCACTCATAAGTGGGAGTCGAACAATGAGAACACATGGACACAGGGAGGGGAACCTCATACACTGGGGCCTGTTAGGGGCTGGGGGACAAGGGGAGGGATAGCATTAAGACAAATACCTAATGTATGCGGGGCTTAAAACCTAGATGACGGGTTGATAGGTGCAGTACACCACCATGGCACTTTATACCTGTATAACAAACCAGCACGTTCTGCACATGTATCCCACAAAAGTAAAAAATAAAATAAAATACATCTACATGTTGAATAATTTTAAAAAACAAAGACATTAAAAAAAGAAAATTAAAAAAATATTGTTCACATATCAATCTCCATTCCTCCACTTCTCCTCACTAATTACTGACAATATCCCTTCACCTGTGTGGGTAGAAGAAAAATTCTAGCAGTTCAAATCCTTGGCCTAAACCATCATTGCTAAAATATTCACTTTTTAACTTCCAAGAAGTTAGTTAAATCATATTCTTACTCAAAATACAAGTAATTTAAAGGAGTTTTTATCAGTGAGTTTCTTCTGGAGGCTTTGTTTCTTTCATTACTCTCAGCAGCATGTAAGAAGCAATAGGGTGATACTAAAATGGTTTTGTCTAACCTGAACGCTGTGTGTCTGGATCTTCATTCACTCTGTGGAATCTGTATTCTATGGAATTTTAAGTCCTTTTGGCAGGAAATTGTAAAGTGAACAGAAACATGGGTTCCATGAGACTTCTTGTGCCAAAACACTATGCATTATCCTGGTACCTTTAAGTCCAAAGAGAATTGTTTAACTTCTTCATTCTTAATATTATGTTGATAACAATAACAAATAAAGGATTCTAAGCTACTCACACATGACATATAAATTAAAGAGTGTTTTTTGTCACCCAAAGTCAAAACACAAATTAGGATATTTACGCTCTTGCTTTCCGAGGGTGATTTCTATTGCTGTAGACAATTTTTAGAGAAAATAAAAGCTTTTAATTTTAAGTGACCTGATAGTCTGATGTTAGTTATCTCTGTTGAGCATTTTCTGTTGAAGATAGGCTCACTTTATCTTTAGGCTATGAGGTCTTAGTGTGATGGATTTGTCTAAATGTAAAACAAAACAAAACTATGGTCTCTAAGTAACCACTAAGTTCTGATTTATAAATAGAAGGCTAAAAAATGAAGGGTGATATGCTACTTGAATTCAATTAAAAGGAACTAAAAAATAAATTATAATATTATGCAGAAGCATCCTCAGAGCTATTTAAGTATTTCAGCTTTATAGTCCTAAGGAAATTCAAAAGCAGTGTCAGTAATGGGTGACCATTCAATGTAACCTTGACTGGACAACTTTAACTGACTATACAACTAACTTCAGATTAATTTTTAGTGAGAGTTTTTAAATTGCTCTTTGTAAGGTGGACAGTGATGTGAGTGCTCCTTTTAGAAGTTTTTTTTTTCCTGATCTCAACCACCAGTATATTTTATTTTCATTAGCATATCCAGGGGATACAGTAGTGCCCTCTTATCTGCAGATTCTCTTTCCACAATTTCAGTTACTTGTGGCCAACCATGGTCCAAAAATATTAAATGAAAAATGACAACAATAAACAATTCATCAGTTTTACATGTGTGCCTTTTGAGTAACATGCTGAAATCATGTGCTATCCCACTCTATGCCACAAGGAATGTAAAATGTCCCTTTTTCCAGGGTATTCACACTATATAAACTAGCTGCCCATTAGTCATTAACATTGTCTGATCCTGACATCTAACCAACAACATCATCATGGCTTGAAGATCCAGGATCACCTAAAGCTATGTCGCAATGCCTGCATCACTCACCTCACTTCATCTTATCATACAGGCATTTTGTCATCTCATATCATCACAAGAAGGTTGAGGACTACTGTAAAACGGAAAGCATATACATTAACCTCACAGAGATCAGTACCCTGGCAAAGGTTGTTTGCATACTGGAGGACAAAGATTTTATCGTAAAGAACTTAGAAAACTTTCAAAAATATTTTGGAAACAATTTAATGAACCAGAATTTTTTAAGCATCTAATGATTTTCTGGCATGCACAAAGGTATGCACGTTAGGAAAGCAATACAGAATAATTTTTTTAAGAGATGGGGTCTTGCTCTGTCACCCAAGGATAGATTGCAGTGGCATAATCATAGCTCATTGTGGCCTCAAACTCCTGGGCTCAAGTGATCCTCCTGCCTCAGCCTCCCAAAGTGTTGGGATTACAGGTGTGAGGTACCATGCCTGGCCCGGAATAATGTTTAGTAATGTTTTATAGTATGGAACTCAGAGTTGGAAATAAGTGACTTTAATTCTTGGTCCTGCATATTACTGGCTCTGTGAGGTCAGGTAAACCACTTAGTTCCTTAAAACTTCAGTTTTCATACCTGCAAAATGGAGATTAAAATACCCATCTCATAGGATAAATGTGTGTAGCACAGTACCTGGTGCATAGTAGGTATTCATGAAATGTGGCTCCCGCTATAAGCAATGAAAACCAGCACTTCCTTAACATTGACCCTTTTAGGATACAACGTTCCAAGGAAAAGTTTAATTTTGCACTGGTTAGAAGGAATTTCAAATCATTACCAGGGGAAAAGTGTAAAAACTGCCAAGATAACTCAATAATATTGAGTTATTCTCAATAGATACATGAAATAATATTCTACTTGGAAATTCAATTAAATAAGCTCCACAAATGTTTATTGAATGCCTACTATTCACTAGGTATTGCATTGGGTTCAGGAGATTTAAAGATTAGTTAAGGCAGGGATCTTGTTTCCATGGGGCTTACAATCTCATGAGGGAGATAGACTCACAAACACAAAAATCCCATAAAGGAGTTTCAAAGAAGGAGAGGCAACAGCTTAACCTGGGAAGGTCAGGAAAAGCTTTGAAGAATGGATAATACTGAAATATAAGCTAGGTTTAGTTGCTAGAGTGTAACAGGTTTTCTTTATCATCAATCTCTGTCAACTGCCTCATCCTCTGCCACAACCCCAAGATATTTCCTAGAGCTACTTTCAAATTTTCATGTCTTTTGGGGAGCAGAAAAGACATATGCTTATTGATTATCATATTTATAGAAGAAACAACAAGATCATTTTCTTTACTGTTACTCATTGTCTACCAATCTATTATGGCTAATGAATGAGAAGAAAAAATAAGGAAGATGTTTAGAGTTATTTTTCTTAAAGGGAGATTCCACATCCTGTGCCTGCCTTGGGAAGCCTTGAAGAAATGACTATGCTTACCCACAAACATCTGTTGGCACCACTGTCAGGTTTGAGTGGACCACAGCCACAACTCATGAGATCATTTGTATTTGTATATTCTTTGTGTATAAACTTGGAATTTATCTAAAAATAGCATATTAGAAGGTGCAAAACCATTTAATTTGCCAAGTACTCGTCATAACCTTAATGAAGCAGTTCACTTGGTTGGGAACCAATAATAACGTAGACAGGTAGAAAACACAGTGATCAGGTGAGGGCATGAAGAATGTTTGACAGAATGTATTTATTTCTGTTCATCTTCACATGCAACCTTGTCAAACACGGTCAAATTTTCAATGCAAAAGATTAAGCATGCTAATGCATAATTCTGAGATACCTAATTTAAACTGCAGTTTGCATGAAATTAATCTTTTTAAACTACTCATCTTCAGGAGTTCTCACCCTTCTATCAAAGTAGTATATAAGCTCAGATTCTCATTCAGATTCTAATTATATCAAACAATCACAAGAATGCTACTAAACTGAAGAGATTCTCTCTCTGTTAAGGGAGAAGTGTTGATGTGGACTTGAAACTATACAGTCACTTTTCCCTTTCCATATATTTTCAGTTATACAATGTTAAATTCATACTTTAGGTTCTGATATGAAAGAGATACAGAGCACCTTTAAAAAGACACTGAAAAGCACCATCTGTTCATGCTCAAATCTTGAAGAAAAAATTTTTAACTTGTTAATCATAAATTGCTCTACAAATAGTATACTGGAAACATCCGGATGTGAGGTTATAATTAAAAATGAAAGCAAAACAGCTTCCCTGAAAAGAAAGAAAACTCTTAATTCAAACCTACCAGATAGCTGATTATGAAAGTGAAAATGCTGGCATGTATAGATATTGGGAAGTCTTGGGATCTGGATTTTATCACTGACCATCTGGTTATAGTCAGAGTGAAATTTTAAAATAGCAAAATATTCATTAAAAGCCTGAAAGAAGCTCATAACAACTGACATGCCACAATTAGTTATATATCCATGTATTCCCTTCTGATATCAATTATGTCAGTTTCCACTGGTGACATCATGCTAATATTTGATGACACATAAACGTCCAGTCCACTTAATTAGGATCAAGAGAATGGGCATCAAATGAGTATTTTTCCGTCAAGCTGTGGAATAATAATACTTTATCAAGTACCACCTTTTGATCCCTACATGTGGGAAAACTGAGGCTCAGACAGTTAAATTACTTGCCCATAGTCACATTTCTAGAGATTGGTAGAGGAGGAAATCAAATCTAGGTCTATCTGCCTCCATACCGTTTCTTCACAAGAAGAGACTATCTCCCTGAGCTGCATAATGGGATTTGTTTGTTCCTTTCAGTTTCCTCAAGCATGACCACTACATCGGCTGTAACTAGTATCCACAATTACCCAGCTGCATTTAACTAATTTAAAGCTCCTCATACCAATTCATTACCTCAAAAACTATTTGAGAGTTGAAGAAGTTTCTCAGAAATAATGTTGTAATAAACAACAACAACAATACTGTGGCCCTCTCATTGATTCATATTTTCTTATCTATCCCTTCTCCATAGAACATTGCAAATTGATAAACAAACAGAAATTTCTCTTTGTGATAGTTTATTTTACATGTCAACTTGGCTGGGCTAAGAGATGCCCAGATAGCTGATAAAACATTATTTCTGAATGTGTCTGTGAGGGTGTTTCGGAGTAAATTAGCATTTGAATGAGTAGAATGAGTGAAAAAGATCGACTCTCACCAATGTGGACAGGTATTATCCAATCGATTCAGGGTCTCAATAAAACAAAAAGGCAAAGGAAGAGTGAATTTTTGCTCTCCCTTCTTGAGCTAGGCTATCTATCTTTTCCTGCCCTCAGACATCGGACCTGCTTGTTCTTGGTCCTTTGGACTCTAGGACTTAAACCAGCACCATTCCTACTTTTCAGTTCTTAGGCTTTTGGAGTGAAATTGAATGATATCATTTTCCAACTTGCAGACAGCAAGTGATGGAATTTCTTGGCCTCCATAATCATGTGAGCCAATTCTCATAATAAATCTCTTTCTCTCCTTTTTATATATCTCCTATTGGCTATTTCTCTGGAAAACCCTAATATACTCTTGTTCATATATTTTGTTACTTTTTAACTCATTTGCATCTCAGGCAAAAAAAAATCTTTTCTTATTAGCTTCTATGCTCCAATTTCTTTCCCTATCTCCAAGAAAGATCACTATCAACCCTCTTCTTCCTTCATTCTTTCCAGAGATGTCAACCCATGTTGGCTGGTTCTGCTATCATCTAAATCATTCTGCTATTACTGTGGTCAGTGGGGAGGCAGAAGTGATAAGCAGCAAATATACATCATCTAGAACTTCAGTTCTGACCCACTGGCAAAGCGTCTTCACCACAACTGAAAAGGTTCTGAGGTAGATCTGGGTTTATTATGAAAGATTGACACAATTGAATATTAATGTCTTCCACTGAAGAAGAAAGGTAATGATACCTATGTCTTATGTTTTCTATCCTTGGCATAAGGCCTCAATAATCTCAATTCAAATCCAAAAGTTTTCAGGAGGAAACCTCTGGACACATTAAAATCTCTTATATTAAACTTACAGATATTTATTTAGACCTTTTCATGGAGACTACCATGGCTTATCACTGACAAAGGGACAAAGAAATATAAAGGCATGATCCTCATCTCTATAGTAACTTAAAAGGGCAAGACAAACTCTACAGCATTATGGATTGTTAAGTGCTAGGTAATAGCAAATAGAATAAACAGTATAAGAATGCATTAGATGATAACACTACTGAGGGCTGTAAAAATCTCTGAAGGCTTCATGGTGAGGGGGAGATTTAAACTGGGCCTTAACTGATTTGCAAAACTAAAACAAGAAGACAAGATATGGGTGTTCCAAGATAGAGTGGGAAGCTTTAGCGGTGGTATTTGGGGAAAATTAATTGGTCAGTATTCCTACAAACAACCATTACTACAGAAAACAGACAACAGTATAGACAAGGAACTGTCTGAAGGGACAAAAGTGAGATGTTCAGCAGGGTAAATAGGGGATGGTGTGATAATGATAATTTCTTTGATTATAGCTATCTGCTAAGCCCTGTGCTAATTTAATTTTTTAAATTAAATTAAAACTGCATAATTCAGAGATAATTATTATCTCTTTTTCTTATCAGAAAATTATAAACAGTTGAGGTCTTCCAAGGCAAAGCCCTTGTTGTTACCCATCATGCTGAGGGTTAGTTCAGGTGCTTGGGCAATGGCATGTACATCTATCTCCTTTGTTTTGATACATCCATCCTTGGCTCAGGAATAGACCTAGAGACCTACAAAAGTCTCGAGTTTGCCGAGACACATGGCAGATGAGGGAACACACCACTGTGGTTCCCTCAGGAAACAGATTCTAATCTGGCTTTACATTTTCCATTGTAATCTTGAGATGCCTCATAGTCAAATAATAGTTCCTCAGTGAAATATATGGATAGTCATATGATAGTAGAATGAATAAAGAGCTTATATAGCTACTTGGCATTTCAGGCCAAGTTTTATTGACAGACTAGTTTGCTACAAACTTATGAAACCCTTTTTATTTTCTAGATGGCAAAATGTTAACAATTAGGGGACCTGATTGAAGGGTATAAAGGATTGATTGAATTATTGTTGCAGTTTTTATCTAAGCTTATTTTTTAGTACTTTTTGGATATTGGAAATGTGGCTAAGAGACTGTGGACACTTAAGAGTTCAATAACTGTTAGTTCCCTTCTCTTGTGCTGTAGAAAAAGTACAAAAGGTCCAAGTTACCTCTCAGACATCAGGCAGATGATTAATTGTACTGTGAAGCGGTCAAGTCCTCCAGAATACTGCATTTTGGGAACACTGATTAGTCATATTCTTATAAGAATTGGGAGCTGCCATTTTTAACAGTTTGAATAAGAAAGTTGCATTGCCAATTCTGTACCTATCTGATATGTTCTCTGCCCGGAGGAGAAGAAACAGGCCTTATTCATCTCCCCCTCCCCAACCCTAAACATTCTTCCCAAGTCCTGAATATGCCTGAAAAGACATGTCATTATGGTTTTTCCTGTGGAGTCTAGAGTTCCCCCACCTGCACCCTACTGAAGTCATTCATAGGAAAAGGCAATGACAGCCAGATCTTGACAGATCACCCCTAGCACAGTTTCACTGTGATCCCACAGGGGCTTTACTGAATATCAGTCCCAGAGCTGTCTGTCTTTTCCATTTGGGCTGCGGCAGACTGAGCTGAGTAGGTCAGGGATATGTTTTACAGGCATTACGCAGGCCAGTCTTCAGAGGCCAGTGTGCATGGTGGGTCCAGCCATCCTCAGAAACACTTTGCACATGTCATGCTGGGGGACAGAGCAGCGTGTGTGCTGTCTGGATGATTCCTCTTGGAATGTTGGTTGCCTAGCAACAAGATCATGCTTTGCTCTTAAGTCCAATTCTCAGGACTTTGGCTTAGTTACTTCTGATGCTTAGACTTTTTCTTACCATCCCTCACCCGGGTTCCCAGAAAGTACAGGGGCTCCAAATTCCAAATAATGTAGTTATTTTAGCTACGTGGTGGCAGTCTACATGTTAGATTTCCCTTTGGCATCCTACCTGTACTTTATACACACCAGCATTTCTCTAAAAGTTTTAAATATGCTACATTTTAAAAGACTACACAGTTGGCTTTCCTTTTTTAACACAGACACATATACAGCATATGTATGTATTAGAAAAAGAATGGAAGGATATACCACAATATAAAATAACAGCAGCTTTCCCTTTATGGTAGGAATATTAGTATTTTTAAATTATCTTCAATAAATGTGTTAATTTTGTAATAAGGATAAATATTAGCATAATATATATTGGGATTATATGCTATTAACTGACATTTAAAAATATATACAAAGCAATGGTAAAGGAAGAAATACTGTCACACATAAGTACACCACAATTTCAACCCTATATATGTGGAAAAATATGACAGGAAATTAATGAATGAAGAGGGTTTCATCAGGATAACAGTAATTTTTTCTTAAATTCTTGAATTTTAATTTAAAAATAACAAACCTTAAAAATATATAGTATTGGCATATTTACAGCCATATGTTTTAAAAGGCAGAGGAAATCATCTTTATCATGGCAACAAGGGTCATTTGGGCAGATTCCCATAGTAAAAGATTAAAATATATTTTGGACCCAGAGTTTGTTCAATCATTCACTTCTTCATTCACTCAAAAGCCATGTCTAAGCATCTGCTTTGTGCCAGATATGTGAACAGCCCTGTGAATACAGACCTAAAGCAGAGCATCTCTGCCCTCAAAGAATCTATATTAAAAGTCAGATGAGGGATAAAAAAAAATAGGATGCACCATTTATTATAATACTTCTCAAACCATGTTTTGTCGGTGTTTTCAAGTGAATTTTAGATTTCTCTACAAGTCTTAATTTTATATTTATATAGTAATCTATTTAATTAAGCAAGTTTTTCAGAATCATTTAAATGGCACCTTATAACTGAGTGCTAACACAGGACTTCAAGGTCTACAGTTATACTTGGGAATATAATTGCATAGTACTGAGTATTATTTCATAGTCTTGGCTAATGAGAAAGGGACCTAAATATAAATGATATGTTGTGACACATGAAAGGCAACTGATGTCATAGGATATTTGCCAATAATTTGAATAGTGACAAATGGCCAGATAATTGAGTCATATTGGGATGTGTAGGATGGCATGGTCATGCCAAACTCAAAAGCTGTTAGAACTATATTCATGTTGTAATCAGAGATTTTGTTTCAGCAAAATGTCATTCTTTATATTAAATAACCATTGTTAATGTTAATTTCATTCCACTAGAATGCAGCTCTATGGCAAAAAAAAGGCTTTATCTGTTTTATCTGCTGCTATACCCCTAGTACCTGGCTCATAACTGCCTACTAAACATTTGCTGGATGGATTAATAAATAAATTGAGTATTTTTATTTATTTATATATGTTTTCTAAATTTATGCTTATAGTTTAATAAAAGTTATGCCTGTTTTGTGTTGACATGTGTTTAAATATATTTTATAATAAAAATAACACTGGTGGACTTAAGAGAATTTTTCTCCTTTAAAGAAGAAATATTTAATATTAATTAAGGGTGCTGTTGGCCCTTTAAAAACCATAGGGTTAAACCTAACTCTTCCTTTTTCTGTGATATCCGTTTTCTGGCTCTTCTCTTCTACTTTTGCTTCCCACCAATTCACTTTTCAAAATTCCCACATGCCCTTTCTCCCTCTTACCCTTTTACTTCCTATACTTGCCAACCCTAGCAAATTCCTCACTCTATCATCATACACTAAAACAGAGGAAGAGAAGAGAAGAGAAGAAAAAACAAACCAGAGAATAAGGCAGGTTTTCCACAGCCCCCCAAGAACCCTCAAGTGAAGGTAAGAGACTCAGAAGTTACACAGACTAGGGTTCAAATGCTAATTTCACCATTTATATACTGCCCATCAGAAACCGAGTAGACATTAAACAATTTTGATGCGTACTCTTCTTGTCAATAAAAATTTTAAGCGCTTAGCATATTACTTGCCAATAGCTCTGGGCTGGAGCATCCGTTTCCTCTCTTCACATACTTTAGAAGGTCTCACTCCGATCTTTCTCTGATAAGAACTCCTCATCAGGTGAGGAGCTTGTAGGATCAAGGGGATGTGCCCATCTGGTGCCTAAGCACCACCTCATCAAGAATTGGACCCTGCATCCTGCCCAAATTGTCCTGTTTCTAGATCCTAGATATGTGCCTAATTCATTTTTTAATGGTGGACCATCTCTGCGGGTGTGTGTACTCCTAAGTATCACAATGGGTTTCAAATGGTGTGGCTTAAAAGCATGTGCTAAAGTGTCAATAGCTCTAAATGTGAGTCATGAGCCAGTGCAGAAGAAATCTTCATGGGGAGGGAAGAAAACGAGGTGGTTCTTAGCCCAGGAGCTCAGGTCCCTTCTTCCTATGCTACCTCCTTATGGCTAGGAATTCTGAAGAGTCTGAAAGTTTACTCAGTTGAGTCTCACTTTGAACGTGGATTTCCAGGTTCATTTTGAAAAAATATTTGTTAAAGTAGGAGGATTAAATATATTCAGTGACGGTTTGTTAGCTTGTTTTAGAACTTTAAAATATTTGGTATATGACTTCCATTTGAACTTTTGTTTCAAGCCACATAAATGTTATGAATGAATCTCCCTGAGACATAGTAACTGTGTAAGTAGATGCTATTATTATTAATATCTTACAAAGTGATTGTATAGTCAATTAATAAGTATTTACAGGAAATTGTTAGCTTACAGCACTGTACAGGCACATTTGGGCAGTACAAAAGAAAGAGAAGAAACAGCATAGGCTTCAGGGTATTTATGACCTCGCTGGATATTATAAATTATATACATAAGAAATTTAAGAATAATCTCAGAAGTGTTCAGAATTTTATGAAGCCAGTTCTCTGTAATGATTATGGAAAACAGTCTCAAATGAATTATAGTCACAGAGGTTCTATAAATCTATGTATACAATGCCATCCTTTCTTTGACTGATTAAACTTTCTCATCTTTCAAAGGTTCTCAAGCTTGGCCTCCTAGGTAAAGCTTCTTGGTTGCCCTTCTCTGGAATCCTTGTACAGTCAAAGTCATCAACAAGACTTCAGTTTTTATTTATTCTTTAATCATTTCATGTTAATCAGTGTATGTTCCTAGGAGGACAGTATTTAAAAAGCAGAAATCTTATCTTGCCTTTCACTTAAATAATTTTCTTTAAATTGTCCCTTCCAACTTCTCCCACTTCCTCTTCTGCTCACTCTTCTTTACCACTCAAGCTTCATGAATTGCCATTTCATGAATCCGCTATTCTTGTACAATTCCATGTTAAGCTCCAAATTATGGCGTGTAATTTAGTATACATACACGTACTCACCACATGTTTACACACACAAACTCCTGGGTCTCCTACTTGGTGGAGTACTTAGTAAAGAAGGGCTTTCATTAAATAAGAAAAAGAACTCTACATTCTTGTTCCAGTGAAGACAAGAATTGTTTGAGTAAATATGAAGTTCTAAGGCAGGGAATTCTTTGAAGAGTAAGTAGCCACATTGTTGGAAGGAGCAGGAGGGAGGCATTGTTGGGAGTTAGGTTCAATGATACTCTATATCACATGGATCAGGCAAGGATCACTGTTTGACTAGTGCCTACTGGGATAGAGATGGAAGGCTGACTACTAAGTTACATGCTCAGAGATGCTAAGACCAATCTCCTGCCTCTGGCCTAGGATGTCTACAATTTATGTCAGTGTCTTTCACCACAGCACACCTGCTGAGACCCCTTGCAGATTCTGAGCCAGCTTAGTCCTACTAGTGCCCTCACTAGGCAAAGGGGGCTCCACGGGGCAATGTCTGTCTCACTCATACTTGAATCCCTAGTACAAACTGGATTTTAATATTGTTTCCATTATTAACACACTGTATGACATTGGATAAGCCACTTACATATTCTCATCTAAAATTTAATTTAAATGAAGTTAAAATTTAATTGTAGAATTATTACAAAATTGTGTTTACTCAACTTATTTACATGATTTGCCTCATTTTAGAGAGGGTGTAAAATGATGTTTAAACATAATAGAATTTAAAATTAAAATATTAATATTAGTTTAAATAAGGTTGTAAAAAATAAATAGAAGAAGAAAAGATATTAGTGGAACCACATTGATGCTATTTTAAAACGAAGCAATGGTTAGTTATTGAATACAAATATGATACTAGGCACCTCAGCAGTGGGAGAAAGATATAATCAGTAACCTGTTTCACTGTGATTTTATTATTTTTAAAAAAAGACCAAAAAGACCAACGCAAATGACTCAAGAATCAAATAAGGTCATAAAAATATTTCCTCCATGGATTCTGATAAAGATTAATACAATGGCAGAACACAACTGTAGACAGAGCAATGATATCATAGCTTTGCTTTTCTTACCACCTACATCTATGACATCATTTCAAACTACAGTTCAATAAAGTAATTTTGGGGGCAGTGAGAAGCACACCAGTACCGAATTAAAAGGCAGATAGTTTTTTAGTTTTATTAGTTTTATTCTAAGGGGAGTTTCACAAAGTTTAAGGCAATCTTCCAAAAATATCTGTTTCTCTGAGGCAATATTGACTAGTTATTGGGTATTGACTAATGTGAAGTTATAGTTTGAATAAGTATTTTGGTCATGTATCAAGTTAAGAGCAGAGGTATGCACTATAATAATCATCTGAGAATGGAGATTAAGTGACATCTTTGTATGAAATCTGAGAATCCAGATAGTTTATAACAACCTGTCAGTGCATGTAGGTGTTCACCAGGGCACCTACCACTTAGCAGACTTGCAGCAAATGACTACTTTATTAATATTTTTGAATTTATGAATGTATTAATAGATATACTGTATCTATCAATATGTATCATTTATTAACTGGTTGATTAGTTAGGAGTGAGCACAGAAAACAATGAAATTAATAGTGGGCTTCAGTCAGATTTTCTATGAGGAGAAAATATTAACTGTGAAATATTGACTCTTCAAATTGTTTAAATCATTAGCTTTATATACATTTTGTAGACTTCTATTTCAATTCAGAATGAAAATATGATCTTTAATATATTTATGCCAGCAACAAATCATTATCCAAACTTATATGCAAATTCTACAACAAGCAGAGGGTCCACTAATATTGTGCCAAAGATGGTGATGAAGATGGAGAATTTAGTGAACCACCTACATGTTCTCAAACAGTTAGATGCTTGTTAAAGATGTGGATGCTTAAGTGCTACAAGTTTTTCCTCCCAATATTTCCCACGATGTTGTTGATATACTCATCAATAGCAAGAAATCTGGGAAAATCTAACACATCTTTGATAAGAGAAGGTGTAATCCATTTAACAAGTATTGGGGAGGAGCCAAGATGGCCGAATAGGAACAGCTCCGGTCTACAGCTCCCAGCGTGAGCGACGCAGAAGACGGGTGATTTCTGCATTTCCATCTGAGGTACCGGGTTCATCTCACTAGGGAGTGCCAGACAGTGGGCGCAGGCCAGTGGGTGCGCGCACCGTGCGCGAGCCGAAGCAGGGCGAGGCATTGCCTCACCTGGGAAGCGCAAGGGGTCAGGGAGTTCCCTTTCCCAGTCAAAGAAAGGGGTGACGGACGCACCTGGAAAACTCGGGTCACTCCCACCCGAATATTGCGCGTTTCAGACCGGCTTAAGAAACGGCGCACCACGAGACTATATCCCACACCTGGCTCGGAGGGTCCTACGCCCTCGGAATCTCGCTGATTGCTAGCACAGCAGTCTCAGATCAAACTGCAAGGCGGCAGCGAGGGTGGGGGAGGGGCGCCCGCCATTGCCCAGGCTTGCTTAGGTAAACAAAGCAGCCGGGAAGCTCGAACTGGGTGGAGCCCACCACAGCTCAAGGAGGCCTGCCTGCCTCTGTAGGCTCCACCTCTGGGGGCAGGGCACAGACAAACAAAAAGACAGCAGTAACCTCTGCAGACTTAAATGTCCCTGTCTGACAGCTTTGAAGACAGCAGTGGTTCTCCCAGCACGCAGCTGGAGATCTGAGAACGGGCAGACTGCCTCCTCAAGTGGGTCCCTAACCCCTGACCCCCGAGCAGCCTAACTGGGAGGCACCCCCCCAGCAGGGGCACACTGACACCTCACATGGCAGGGTATTCCAACAGACCTGCAGCTGAGGGTCCTGTCTGTTAGAAGGAAAACTTAACAAACAGAAAGGACATCCACACCGAAAACCCATCTGTACATCACCATCATCAAAGACCAAAAGTAGATAAAACCACAAAGATGGGGAGAAAACAGAACAGAAAAACAGGAAACTCTAAAATGCAGAGCGCCTCTCCTCCTCCAAAGGAACACAGTTCCTCACCAGCAACGGAACAAAGCTGGATGGAGAATGATTTTGACGAGCTGAGAGAAGAAGGCTTCAGATGATCAAATTACTCTGAGCTACGGGAGGACATTCAAACCAAAGGCAAAGAAGTTGAAAACTTTGAAAAAAATTTAGAAGAATGTATAACTAGAATAACCAATACAGAGAAGTGCTTAAAGGAGCTGATGGAGCTGAAAACCAAGGCTCGAGAACTACGTGAAGAATGCAGAAGCCTCAGGAGCCGATGCGATCAACTGGAAGAAAGGGTATCAGCAATGGAAGATGAAATGAATGAAACGAAGCGAGAAGGGAAGTCTAGAGAAAAAAGAATAAAAAGAAATGAGCAAAGCCTCCAAGAAATATGGGACTATGTGAAAAGACCAAATCTACGTCTGATTGGTGTAACAGAAAGTGATGCGGAGAATGAAACCAAGTTGGAAAACACTCTGCAGAGTATTATCCAGGAGAACTTCCCCAATCTAGCAAGGCAGGCCAACGTTCAGATTCAGGAAATACAGAGAACGCCACAAAGATACTCCTCGAGAAGAGCAACTCCAAGACACATAATTGTCAGATTCACCAAAGTTGAAATGAAGGAAAAAATGTTAAGGGCAGCCAGACAGAAAGGTCGGGTTACCCTCAAAGGGAAGCCCATCAGACTAACAGCGGATCTCTCGGCAGAAACCCTACAAGCCAGAAGAGAGTGGGGGCCAATATTCAACATTCTTAAAGAAAAGAATTTTCAACCCAGAATTTCATATCCAGCCAAACTAAGCTTCATAAGTGAAGGAGAAATAAAATACTTTACAGACAAGCAAATGCTGACCGATTTTGTCACCACCAGGCCTGCCCTAAAAGAGCTCCTGAAGGAAGCGCTAAATATGGAAAGGAACAACCGGTACCAGCCGCTGCAAAATCATGCCAAAATGTAAAGACCATCAAGACTAGGAAGAAACTGCATCAACTAACGAGCAAAATCACCAGCTAACATCATAATGACAGGATCAAATTCACACATAACAATATTAACTTTAAATGTAAATGGACTAAATTCTCCAATTAAAAGACACAGACTGGCAAGTTGGATAAAGAGTCAAGACCCATCAGTGTGCTGTATTCAGGAAACCCATCTCACGTGCAGAGACACACATAGGCTCAAAATAAAAGGATGGAGGAAGATCTACCAAGCAAATGGAAAACAAAAAAAGGCAGGGGTTGCAATCCTAGTCTCTGATAAAACAGACTTTAAACCAACAAAGATCAAAAGAGACAAAGAAGGCCATTACATAATGGTAAAGGGATCAATTCAACAAGAGGAGCTAACTATCCTAAATATTTATGCACCCAATACAGGAGCACCCAGATTCATAAAGCAAGTCCTGAGTGACCTACAAAGAGACTTAGACTCCCACACATTAATAATGGGAGACTTTAACACCCCACTGTCAACATTAGACAGATCAACGAGACAGAAAGTCAACAAGGATACCCAGGAATTGAACTCAGCTCTGCACCAAGCGGACCTAATAGACATCTACAGAACTCTCCACCCCAAATCAACAGAATATACATTTTTTTCAGCACCACACCACACCTATTCCAAAATTGACCACATAGTTGGAAGTAAAGCTCTCCTCAGCAAATGTAAAAGAACAGAAATTATAACAAACTATCTCTCAGACCACAGTGCAATCAAACTAGAACTCAGGATTAAGAATCTCACTCAAAGCTGCTCAACTACATGGAAACTGAACAACCTGCTCCTGAATGACTGCTGGGTACATAATGAAATGAAGGCAGAAATAAAGATGTTCTTTGAAACCAACGAGAACAAAGACACAACATACCAGAATCTCTGGGACGCATTCAAAGCAGTGTGCAGAGGGAAATTTATAGCACTAAATGCCCACAAGAGAAAGCAGGAAAGATCCAAAATTGACACCCTAACATCACAATTAATAGAACTAGAAAAGCAAGAGCAAACACATTCAAAAGCTAGCAGAAGGCAAGAAATAACTAAAATCAGAGCAGAACTTAAGGAAATAGAGACACAAAAAACCGTTCAAAAAATTAATGAATCCAGGAGCTGGTTTTTTGAAAGGATCAACAAAATTGATAGACCGCTAGCAAGACTAATAAAGAAAAAAAGAGAGAAGAATCAAATAGACGCAATAAAAAATGATAAAGGGGATATCACCACCGATCCCACAGAAATACAAACTACCATCAGAGAATACTACAAACACCTCTATGCAAATAAACTAGAAAATCTAGAAGAAATGGATACATTCCTCGACACATACACTCTCCCAAGACTAAACCAGGAAGAAGTTGAATCTCTGAATAGACCAATAACAGGAGCTGAAATTGTGGCAATAATCAATAGTTTACCAACCAAAAAGAGTCCAGGACCACATGGATTCACAGCCGAATTCTACCAGAGGTACAAGGAGGAACTGGTACCATTCCTTCTGAAACTATTCCAATCAATAGAAAAAGAGGGAATCCTCCCTAACTCATTTTATGAGGCCAGCATCATTCTGATACCAAAGCCTGGCAGAGACACAACCAAAAAAGAGAATTTTAGACCAATATCCTTGATGAACATTGATGCAAAAATCCTCAATAAAATACTGGCAAACCGAATCCAGCAGCACATCAAAAAGCTTATCCACCATGATCAAGTGGGCTTCATCCCTGGGATGCAAGGCTGGTTCAACATACGCAAATCAATAAATGTAATCCAGCATATAAACAGAGCCAAAGACAAAAACCACATGATTATCTCAATAGATGCAGAAAAAGCCTTTGACAAAATTCAACAACCCTTCATGCTAAAAACTCTCAATAAATTAGGTATTGATGGGACATATTTCAAAATAATAAGAGCTATCTATGACAAACCCACAGCCAATATCATACTGAATGGGCAAAAACCGGAAGCATTCCCTTTGAAAACTGGCACAAGACAGGGATGCCCTCTCTCACCGCTCCTATTCAACATAGTGTTGGAAGTTCTGTCCAGGGCAATCAGGCAGGAGAAGGAAATAAAGGGTATTCAATTAGGAAAAGAGGAAGTCAAATTGTCCCTGTTTGCAGACGACATGATTGTTTATCTAGAAAACCCCATCGTCTCAGCCCAAAATCTCCTTAAGCTGATAAGCAACTTCAGCAAAGTCTCAGGATACAAAATCAATGTACAAAAATCACAAGCATTCTTATACACCAACAACAGACAAACAGAGAGCCAAATCATGAGTGAACTCCCATTCACAATTGCTTCAAAGAGAATAAAATACCTAGGAATCCAACTTACAAGGGATGTGAAGCACCTCTTCAAGGAGAACTACAAACCACTGCTCAAGGAAATAAAAGAGGATACAAACAAATGGAAGAATATTCCTTGCTCATGGGTAGGAAGAATCAATATCGTGAAAATGGCCATACTGCCCAAGGTAATTTACAGATTCAATGCCATCCCCATCAAGCTACCAATGACTTTCTTCACAGAATTGGAAAAAACTACTTTAAAGTTCATATGGAACCAAAAGAGAGCCCGCATCGCCAAGTCAATCCTAAGCCAAAAGAACAAAGCTGGAGGCATCACACTACCTGACTTCAAACTATACTACAAGGCTACAGTAACCAAAACAGCATGGTACTGGTACCAAAACAGAAATATAGATCAATGGAACAGAACAGAGCCCTCAGAAATAACGCCGCTTACCTACAACTATCTGATCTTTGACAAACCTGAGAAAAACAAGCAATGGGGAAAAGATTCCCTATTTAATAAATGGTGCTGGGAAAACTGGCTAGCCATATGTAGAAAGCTGAAACTGGATCCCTTCCTTACACCTTATACAAAAATCAATTCAAGATGGATTAAAGATTTAAACGTTAGACCTAAAACCATAAAAACCCTAGAAGAAAACCTAGGCATTACCATTCAGGACATAGGCGTGGGCAAGGACTTCATGTCCAAAACACCAAAAGCAATGGCAACAAAAGCCAAAATTGACAAATGGGATCTAATTAAACTAAAGAGCTTCTGCACAGCAAAAGAAACTACCATCAGAGTGAATAGGCAACCTACAACATGGGAGAAAATTTTCGCAACCTACTCATCTGACAAAGGGCTAATATCCAGAATCTACAGTGAACTCAAACAAATTTACAAGAAAAAAACAAACAACCCCATCAAAAAGTGGGCGAAGGACATGAACAGGCACTTCTCAAAAGAAGACATTTATGCAGCCAAAAAACACAGGAAAAAATGCTCATCATCACTGGCCATCAGAGAAATGCAAATCAAAACCACTATGAGATATCATCTCACACCAGTTAGAATGGCAATCATTCAAAAGTCAGGAAACAACAGGTGCTGGAGAGGATGTGGAGAAATAGGAACACTTTTACACTGTTGGTGGGACTGTAAACTAGTTCAACCATTGTGGAAGTCAGTGTGGCGATTCCTCAGGGATCTAGAACTAGAAATACCATTTGACCCAGCCATCCCATTACTGGGTATATACCCAAATGACTATAAATCATGCTGCTATAAAGACACATGCACACGTATGTTTATTGCGGCATTATTCACAATAGCAAAGACTTGGAACCAACCCAAATGTCCAACAATGATAGACTGGATTAAGAAAATGTGGCACATATACACCATGGAATACTATGCAGCCATAAAAAATGATGAGTTCATATCCTTTGTAGGGACATGGATGAAATTGGAAACCATCATTCTCAGTAAACTATCGCAAGAACAAAAAACCAAACACTGCATATTCTCACTCATAGGTGGGAATTGAACAATGAGATCACATGGACACAGGAAGGGGAATATCATACTCTGGGGACTGTGGTGGGGAGGGGGGAGGGGGGAGGGATAGCATTGGGAGATATACCTAATGCTAGATGACGAGTTAGTGGGTGCAGCGCACCAGCATGGCACATGTATACATATGTAACTAACCTGCACAATGTGCGCATGTACCCTAAAACTTAAAGTATAATAAAAAAAAAAAAATTTAAAAAAAAAAAAAAAAGAAAGATTAATAAAAAAAAAAAACAAGTATTTACTGAGTAACAATGATAAATAGTAATTGTAGCAATAATAATAGAACCTGCCATTTGTTGAGTTCTCACCATATGCCAGACTGTCATTTTTGTCATAAAAATGTATGATGCATATGAAAACAGCATAAACAGAGATAGTAGTTGCCACTTATCCACAGTTTTGTATTCCATGGTGTCAGTTATGTACAGTCAACTCTGGTCAGAAAATAGATGAGTACAATATAGTAAGACATTTTGTGAGAAAGCAATACTATGTTCACATAATTTTATTAGGGTATATTATTATAATTGTTCTATTTTATTAATAATTGTTCATCTCTTACTGTGCATAATTTATAAATTAAACTTTATCACAAGTATGTATGTATGCATAGCTGGAAAAAAAAACATAGTCTATTCAGGTACTGTCTACAGTTTTAGGCATCCATTGGGGGTTTTGAGCATATCCCCTGTGGCTAAGGACTACTGTACATACAATTTTTTTCATTATAAAATGAGTTTCTATGTACCAACCAACCAGCTTAAGAAATGTATTAATACAGCTGACTCTGAAGCATCTTGTGTACCATAACTAATCAAATCACACTCCTTCACCCCACAATATTTTTTGTTAATCATTCCTTTGCTTTTCTTGTACTAGTTACATATATATATATACCCCTAAATAATACTTTCTAATTTTGTCTGTTTCTGAACTTTATGTAAATAGAATCACATTATATATTCTCTTCTCTTTTGTCAATATAGTTATTAAAATTCATCCATGTTATGGTCTATATGGGTAATTTATTCATTTTTACCACTACATAGTATCCATTTTATTAATAAGTCACAAAGTACATACATTTATGTTGTTTCTAGTTTTTGCAATTATGAACAATAATGCTATAAGCAATATAGGTTAAGCATGCTCTGTTAATTCAACAGTTATTAAATGACCCTAGAGAAAGGGCATGGCCTTGTTTCTCTCCTATTCTCCCAAGTAATTTCCTAGAGATTAAAATAATATTTATACTCTTCTCTTCAACCATGAATCTATCCTGGTATCTGGCAACCATGACCATTTTTTCCAAGAACTCACTTATCATATATCTTTCTAGAGTGAACAGCCTTCTACTGAAGATACTCATCAAATATATTCCTAGAATTTCTAGGAGACTATAAAGATTAAATTCTTCTGTGACTTTCTTAAAAAGACTAAATAAAAATTAGATGCTGAGTTTTAAGGAAAATATCTGTATCTCAATTACATAGTGTTTCCTAAATTGAGGCTTTGGGAAGCAGGTGTCTTATGATTTTATAACTTCTTTAGAGTAAAGCATTTAAGGTAATTTAACACTTACTGGATCTGGCCGTGTAAAAAATATTGGGTAAAATGGTCCAGAGATAATATGGAACACATAGTTTCTACCCACATGAACTATTATTGTTGGAAAAATACATAAGCTCCTATAAAAAAGACTGAAGTCTATTTCAAATTAACTGTGCTTTTCTACCCTGAAGACAGCAAACTTGATGGTAGGTAAGTTTGAGATGGATCTTTACAATTCCCTAAATAACTCAGTGTGAAAAATAATTTTAAGTTGAAAATATGGCTTCACTTTGCAAAGATATAACAATACAAATGGTCACTTTATATAATCAAAATGTACTTTTTTCCTACTCAGTTTTTACATGACTTTGTTAAATAAGCTAAGTTTGTATTAGTTGAGCACAGAGCTAGGTGGGAGAGTAAAAAATTTCTAATCAGCTGTAATACTTCACTAATTTATTAAACAAAAATAGTCATTTTGCTTGAATAGTATCTTCATGTTTTTGCTTTATTGGTTTCTTTCCTTGTTCTAAAATATCAAATCTACCCAATCCCCAAAGACTTTTATAAACCATGCTTTTTTCGTTAGCTACCATCCTATCAATCTCCTTCCCTCTACCACTTTCTTGAAAGAGTACTCAAAGCCTCCTGCATTATAGTCATCATACAATTTCATCTCTTACTTCATGTGAGAGTAAACTAGCTTCTGTCTTTTCCCTTCTACTGCAAATGTTCTTTGACATTAGAAAACCAAATGCCAAATTTAGAATCATTTCTGTTACTATCCCACTTAATATTTCTGGAAAATGTGCCACAATTTCTTATCCTTTCCTAGAAGCTCTTTTTTTGGCTTCCATTCCCAAGTATACCAAGATCCTCTCTCCCCTCCACTGTTCTAAACTACATGGCATACCCTCTTCCTAGAATGCTTTTTCTTACCTTACCTGCCTTTTCTTCTAAAAAACTATCTAGCTATCTTCCATGGCCCAGCTTAAAACATCACTTCCTTCCTCTGTATGTTCCCCTCCCCAGCAAAGATTCAGATTGAATTTAGTCATTTGTGTAGTAAGCTCTGTATATCTCTATTACAGCTATTATTACACTTTATAACAATTATTCATTCATATGCCTACCTCTATGTACTAAACTGTAAAATTCCTTGAGAGGTGAGATTGAATTTTATTCATTTTTGTATTCCCAGTGCTTGTGCAGAAGCTACATGGTGGGAAATCACAAATTTTTGTGAATGAGTGAGTGATTTAAAATAGGCTTCAATTCCGGCCAACAGAATAGATCACTAAATAATCTTCTATAAAGAGAATTAAATAAATAAAACTGATATTTCACTGAACAGAGAAAACATCAAAACCTATGAAAAATGTATCAAAGAATGTGTGATGGTTCTTCAAATACAAAACCCCCTCTAGTGTCATGCTTCCCCACTCTGATGAAATTACAATAGATTTGAGGAAGGTTTGCTGAAGGCAAAGTTTGATCTGCTATGGTTGACCTAAAGAAAATCTAATTGTGTAGCAAATGTCAAATCTGAGTCACTGCCACAATTATTTCAACACTGTTGCCTCCTAGCTAGCCCACATGACTAAATTAAAAGACAAAGAACTAAAAATGTTGGTAATCTCACTTGCATCTAGCAATTACTGGGGCCCAAGGGACCTCACCGTGCAACAAATGTTGGTAACATCCAAAAACACGTAACGTTTTTCTTCCATAACTTCTCTTCTTCCCGCCACCTCTGCTATCTGCTTCTGCTTAAGGACAGTTTGGAAGCACCAATATTATTGGTTTATATAAACCATTATATTACATAAATGTCAATTTTAAATAAAGCTACCCCATAATCTATTCCAATTCCCCTAGAAATGGCAGTGAGCAAAAGAGAAGCAGGGAGCATCTTCACCACTCAGAGATACATTTACATAAAGAATTGTCTGTGTGTGCTACAAGGTAAAGCTATGCATTAGCTGTTTCCTTTAAGCATCACCTTGGGAAAATATATTCTGAACCAGATTTTTCCAATGCTTAAACTTCTCTCTGGGAAGACACAGGCCCTTCTGGAGGCTGCAATAACTGAGTAAGACCACTGGGGTACCATTTGGTAAACTGCAGCTTCAGTGCACTCAATAGTACCTTAGTGGCCTGAAAGAGTTAATGCAGCATCTAGTGGTACATGACTTAATTCCTTGGGAATTATTTCCAGGCTGAGAGAATTTGCCTTAGATCATTAAGAATATTTCCTCTGACCTTCAGTATCTTACATATGATGGCTGGTGATAAGAAATGCTCTCACCTAATTTGTAGGACAAATAGATTTGATTAATGATTTGAATATTTTGTCAGAGGCAATACTGAATACATTACTGAAACTTTTCTTTCTGGTAAGCAACACCTTTCTAAATTATTTTTCTTAAATCATTTTACTTATCAAGAACATAGATGTGAATTTTAAAATCAAGGATTGTAGGTAAAACCTAACTTAAATAAAACAGCTCTATTCTTAGCAAATTAATTAGGTAATATAGACATTAATTGAACCCACAAATATTCTGTACTATATTATGTGTTAAACTCTAACAGGCACTGGGAATACAATGGCAAATAAGCATCCTTGTCTTCAAGATACTTTTACTCTTTTGGGGGAATGAAAAGTAACTAGAGAATCACATTCTTCTATAAAAGAGATATATCCTTCAGCATACTTTAACAATGTGAAAATCTCTATTAGTCAACTATTTTAATATCATAAAGCTTAGTAGTTAAAATATAAAGAAATCAAATTTAGATATCACTGTATACATGCAGAGTATTACATTTGGTGGTTATTTTCATAATAAGAAACAACATTATGTTCATGCATAACTGGATCATTGAAGATAGAACTAAATGAAATTAGCTCTTCAATTCACTTTTCACACATTTAAAAATGATCTTCTGCAACAGAAATGAAAATATATTTCTTGGGAGTTTTATTCCTTTCTCTATTTACCAAGCTTCTGATCTACATAGGTTACGTAAGGTTTTAAATAATACATTATTTTAACCCTTGAGATCAAAATGTCAACCTCAGTATTAATTTTCAGTACACAATATGCAAGGCCATTGAGGATCATTATAAGAATTTATTATAATTCTCTAAAGTTCATGTTTTTCCTTCCAGTCTTTCTTTTATTCTTCTTTTCCTCTTTCAGATACTTAGTGAGTCCATATGTAAATTAGATAACAAAATAAAAGGTAGAATAAAATGTTTTTAATGTAAAAGAAAAAGCAATTAATAGGCATTTAAAAATCCATTTAAAAGTGAAGACATACCCTCTGACACCATGTTTTCAGCTTACTAGAAAAGATCCCCAACAATAGCCATAATATATATTTCCACATGATAAATGCTATGAGAAATTACAACAATCTTCAGTGGGAGCAACTAGAGTAGTAGTCATTGAGAATCTTCTTTTAGTAAGCCCAAGGCTTCAGGAGGGTCACAGGGTGAGAAGGAAGGGATGAGGAATTTAATGAAACTGAGAGCTAGGTCTCCGCAATATATCCTGACAATCAGTGGGATAAGAGATGCCATAGCCAAGTTACTCACGCACTTTACTAAAGAGATAAGTTGGTTTTGAGCCCTGATACCACACATTCAATATTCAATCAGGAATTTTCCACGTAGTTCCCTCTTCTTGAGACTTAGAAAAATGAATATCTTTCAAGATTAAACATTTGGTGAAAGTTAATTAATCTTAGACTCTGTTACTCCATTAACTAGAATAAATCTTTAAAATCAAACTTCTTTCAGAATAAGAGAGTTAACTATAATTTTATATTTAGATACTCCCTTATATTAATAACGTGTTTTAACAGCTTAAAATGTTGTTATAGGGTCATTTGATTTATACAGCAGACCAGTAATTTAGCTATTACTCACATTTTGCAGATGAAGTAACTGACATTCATGAAAATCTAGTTTGACATCAACAATTATCAAAAGTAGAAAACAAACTCTTAATATATTTGAATCCAAATTCTATAGCCATTTCTATTGTACCACACAGTTTACTAAACATTTTCTTAGTGTTGAATTAAGGGGGGGAAAAAAGGAAGGCTGAGTTTGCAACACTAAATTCAAAATATAGGAATTCTGGAAATATTTTGGGAGATAAACATATAGGTTATAATAAGAAATTATTTAATTTTCTTCCTATTGCCCTAATAAAAATATCTCCAGTACTACAAATTCAAAAAAAACTATGTACAAATTTTAAGCTAACCTTGTTAATGAAAATCTCTTGGGCTTTCTTGGAAGGCAATTTTGTAAAATTCTTGAATGGAAATCTGGACGCAGGCCTTGTTTCTCCAGCACTCCATGGGAGATGACTCAGTGGCAACATACTTGCTTACAGTTACTACAAATTCCCAGATGGCAAATCCATGGCTACAGTTGGAACCCGCAAAACTAAGAACTCTGGCTCTTGTTTAGTCTTACAAAGGCTTCTTTTACCTTAGCATTTGAAATGTTTTTATAAAGAATCTGCTTACAGATTTTCACAATGCCTCTGAGGTTAAAATGGCAATTATTCTTCTGCTTCAATGCATCATGTGGTAGCACTTATCTCTATCCCCTTATAGAAGCCGAAAATCTTAATAATAATACCTTATATCTAAAAAGTGCATTATCACTCAAAGTGCTTTCAGATATAGAATCTGATCTTCACAACATCTCTCCCCACAATGGTGGTATCCCCCAGGGTTCTGTCCGTAGCTATTCTCCTTTCACTTTTCACAGTTGCCCTGGGAAATGTTATCCACACCTGTGATTTCAACTGCCACTTACATAGTGATGATGGCCAGATCTCTATTTCCAGCTTGCTATTCACACCAGAGATGCAGACTGGCATGTATAGCTGTCCACTGAATGCCTCTCAGGGCTTACCCATAGTACTCAACACGTGCAAACTGTTATTTTCTTCTCCAGGTCTGTGCTGAAATTCTCTAGGATAGCTAATAACACCATAATCTTTTCCGCTATCCAAGCTGAATGTATGAGTCTCAGCTTCTCCCTCTCTGCCACTCCCGTAACTCATATAATAGCTCATATTTAATGTCTTACTTTTAGTCCCCTAAATCTTTCTTCATTAGGGTTCTTTCTTCCTTTTCCCAAGTTATTTTCATAGGTCAAGCCTTTACCTTTTCTTTTCTGAAGGATTACAAAAGCTTCTTAACTCTTTTCATCATTTCCTCTCTGATTCCATACCCAGGCCATCTTCCAACTCTCCTGTGAAAATGGTCTTCCTAAAAGCACAAATCTGGTCAGAACACTCCTCTATTTCAAGACATAAGAAAAATTAAACTGGTGATACTATAAAACATACAAGAGAATGAATTCTAAACCTTTAGCGAATATAAAGACCTTCACAAGATTACTCCAAATTATTTCTTCCCTTCTTTACTCTCTGAACACAGTAGACATATATGCTATTTCCTAAACAAGATCAGCATCTTTCACCACTTTCACGCCTTATGTTTTAACTAACAGATATCTCCTACCTCCTACTAATTCTTTAAGAGTTGAAAATTTCCCCAACACCCCTTTGCGTAGTTAGCTAAGGCCCCACCATTCCTATAGAGTATGCTTACATCATCATAATGGTATAAGCACATAGGTACCAGTATGCCCTTAAGAATATAAGCTACTCAGGGGCAGGAAGCTTTCTTACTCATCTTCATATCCCTGATAGTTGGCATTGTTCACAAACTTAGTTGAATCAAGTAATGTACACATATAGTGTTATCTCCATTTCATAGATGTTTCAAAAAGTCATATTATCATACAGGTAAAGCTAGAGTCAAGTTGCCGAATATAATTTCCCTCAACTACAAAATTAGGATAGTTGTGCAGTTCTTTCTCTACTTCAAAAAGTTTCAGTAAGAATAAAATTTTAGAGAGTATTAAAAGTAAAAGGAGCCACAATACACAGAAATGTTTTTTGGTTCATTGAGATTCATAGCCAATAATGATTAAAGGCAAGTTACATCCACCTCAGAAAAATTATTTCCAACAGGTGATAAAAATCATTATTATTCTTAATAGGTAAAAAAGTTTTACAGATAAATGAAAAAATTTCCAGTTTTTTCAATAACATGATGTGAAAGGCAATTTACAAATGGAGAAATACAAATGACTATAGGCTTATGCAATGTTCAACATTATTGAGAATGTAAGAAGTGAATCAACACTGAGATAAAACTTTTAACCGAACTGACAAAGATTACCATAACAAAAGTACTCAGTTTTAACAATAATTCTTTAAAATTGGCATCATATACCCTTGATAAGAGTATAGAAATCTTCTAGCAGAGCAACTAGACCCATACGCACCAAGTCTTAAAATGTCACACCATTTCCCCTGGAACATAATGGTGCAACAAATTCTATCTATATTCTACCTACTGTGTAATGATACACTTCCTTTTCTTCAAGATTACATTTTCTTAAATTTCATTTTAATTGCAATTATATCCCTTTGTTTGTCTAATTACATTGTCAGATGCATCATGAACAAAATAATATTCCAAAAACTTCATAATGTTGCTTTTCCACTCTGAAAGCTCACCTCGATATTCATGATATGGCCTCCGTTTACTTTTTCAGATCTTATTTTTTAACTAAATCAGACTATACTGTTTCCTAAATGTTTTCTATGCTTTCCTACTGTCACACATTGCCGTACGCTACTTCTTTTGCTAGAAATGGCTTTTCTGCTGCCCATAACTGAGGGTTTGAATCCCATTTGTCCTTTAAGTCCAGCTATTGAAACTATTTCCGTCATTTAGTTTTTCCTGACCTGTAAAATATAGATAATAAACCAATCTTAAATGGTCATTGTGAAGTTTTAATAAAACAGTGTCTAATACACACAAAAAAGGCAAAATAAACATTTATGGAACAAAGTTCCTCCCCATTTCCCTGCCAAGGCCCTGCCAAAGTCTGAATACACCACAATTTCTTACATTTTCATGGTGCAAATAATGGAGAAATTTACTTTAATGAGCACCCTGATGTTTATTAGGCTCATTGTAATGTATATCTCTATAAAGCCAACTGGCTTGACCTGAATTTTTTGTTTTGTTTTTTGAGACAGAGTCTCGCTCTGTCGCCCAGGCTAGAGTGCAGTGGTGCTATCTCAGCCTCCCAAGTAGCTTGGATTATAGGTGTGCACCAGCATGCCCAGTTAATTGTTGTATTTTATTTTATTTTTAGTAGACACAGGATTTCACCATGTTGGTCAGGCTGGTCTTGAACTCCTGGCTTCAGTGACTCTCCCATCTCAGCCTCCCAAAGTGCTGGGATTACAGGCATGGGCCACTGCGCCCTAAAACTTCAGGCGTGACCTGAATTTTTAATTGTTTAGAAAAACATCTGGAAGTTTTTCTATTGGTTTACATATCTGTGTACAAGTTCTTCTTTTTCTACTTCTTTAGTCTCTCCTCCAATGTTAAATACTTTTCAAAACTCAAAGAATTTTGTAAAATCTAATATCCGAATGAAGTATCCAATGCTTTCTCTCTCTGCCATTAAAAGACAGCCTCCAATAGACTCTATGACTTAACACAATACACTTCTGAGATATTTTAATTTGGAATACAAAAAGATTGGTAATAAAATAGATTTTCTCTTTTTTTCTGCATTTTAAAACCTTTTGTATTGTAAAATAAAACAGACACAGATAACCACAGGAAATGTATGATTTGATGAATTATTTAAGCACAAACTCCTGTAACCACCACTCACGTCAATAAATGGAACTTTGCCAGCCACCACAGAAGTCTCCATGTGCCTCAGGCCAATCAAACACCCTACTTTCCTTCAAAAGTAAGCATGGGCTGACTTCTATAATAATCCATTTCTTGTATTTTTTATAGTCTATTCCTGAACACTATAGCTTAGTTTTCTATGTCTCTTAAACTTTACAGGTTTTTACTCCATCTCTTTCTTTTTCTTATTATTAATCTGTTGAAAAGCCTGAGCCATTTGACCTTTAGACTTCCCCAAAGTCTGGTTTTTGTTGATTGCATACACATGGTACAGTTTAACATGTTCCTAAAATTGGTTTTTAGTACCACTTCCAGATTGTCTAAAGTATAAGCAAATCACACCAATGATTAAAAATGCCTTGTATAAACCTCATCTGGCAGTTAAAGCCTAGTTTAAACTAAGATTCCTAGTTTAGCAAATTCAGCACAAATAATTGCTCTAATGGAGTCACATGGCATAGCTAGAATATATGATCAGTCAAATATAATTTTAAATATTTACCTTTGGAATACACTCTATAATTTTTATTTTCTTGAACAACAGAGTTAAGTTCCCTTTTTTCCTTTTTTTAAATCTTTATCTTGAACTAATATAAAAACAAGTTTTTGTTTTTGTTTTTGTTTTTTACATCCCTAAAAAATTAACTTTTAACATACACCAAAATACAGCAGGTGAGGTATGGGCACATGTGTGTGACAGGAAAAAAAGTACTCGATGACTTGACCTGTGTTGTCCATTACCCACAGCAAGGCTAACACACACACACACACACACACACACACACACAGAGCCAAGGGGTGGCAATAATTAGTGTGCTTTAAGTCAGGGAAGACGGGATGATGGATACATTATCAAATAAAAACATACGAGACAGGAGACATGATAATTTGGAGACAATTAACTGACAGCTTATTAAAAAAAAAAAAAAGCTTGCCTCCTTCTACCATTTATGACGCCCATAACTCCTAAGGATATAATGTAGGTAAAACTCATATGGTTCCTACCACCATGGAATTTGAAGTCTATCAGGGAGGCATGTAGTAATCAAATAATCAAAGAAATACACATATTTTAGCAAAGTGTGGGCGGGGGAAAAAAATGGAAATAGTGAGGCCAAGGGACTAGGGCTAGGATTTATCCATATTCAAATTATCTCCTATCTTGACATAGCTGCATAGAAAGAGAGAAAAGAACTGAATCCCAGGCATGGAAAGCTAAAAAATTCATTCCCTTCTTCTTTAAACTGTTGTAGATGTTTAATGCTAAAATGAGGGTATCAGTATACACAGGTTTTATAATCAATTTTCTGGTGAAACGGAGTCATTTCTAAATCCCACCTTGAGAAAGCCAAAAGGCCAAAAGGAGTATATTCTTAACACAAATTTCAAAATAGAATTTTTAAAACCCAAAAGGAATGAAAGCTGAATTTGTTTTCATGAGAGACTAACTGCTAACTGGAGATGTGGCATTTAAGGCATACACCATGGAAATGAGACTGCATGAATCATGGCTTCTTCAGGCCTACTCAATCCGCCCCTGACTGACAAGTCCGACTTCATTTATTTAGAGAGGGTCCCTTTGATGAGGCAATTCAACATATGACTAACTGGGAGATTAAGAAAGAGTGAAGGAATGATATTTCCAAAACATGACAGCATTTTCCAAGTATGAGTGATTGAGAAAAAATATATATGTAAAGAAAGAGAAAGTTGAGGGTTTTGTTTACTATTTTAATGAAATTGAATAACAAGAATAGAATAAGAAGATTCAGGACATCAAAGGGAGTCTGTGAGAGTTTTCCCAACAACAGTTCAATTAAACTAATATTTACTGCAGGCCTACCATGTGCCTGATGCTAAGCCCACAAAACAAGCACCTGGAATTAAGGAGTTTATGTGTGAGTCAGTCAACACAAAACAGTTTCTTCGGAGCTGAAATAGAGCTATGTAAAGAAGGAAGAATAGAAATTAACTAATTTTGCCTGGGATAGGAGGGATCCACCGAGGAGATTATACTAGTACATAATTTTGAAAGTCAAATAAGGGTTCTCCACTGGGACCACTTAGAACATGGCAGAGGAGAAAAATTTCCATTCCAAGAAAACCTGTCTGCACCCAGTGACAGAGTTTGCATTCTCCCAAGACAATATAAATATTGAGAAGAGTGGTCATGCACTTGAGAGGCTGTACATTTTAATGGAAAAAGTGCTGGACATTAGCTTTCTGGGCAAGTCACTTAACCTCCTTGGACTATAGTTGAGTGTTGAAACTTGGAATCTCAAAGTTCCCTTTTAAATCTAGCATTCAATGGTTGTGTCAAGATCCAGGACTACAGAGCTAGAAAGATTCTTACCCATCCTATCTGTCTTTCTCAAGATAGGGAGGAAGAGCACAAACCACACTGATTATAAAAACCCTTTCAGAATATCAATGTCAAGGGCCTCTCCATCCATGGAAAGAACGAGTTACCCTTTAGCCTCCACAACAGCAATGTCTAAAAAATATATAATAAGAACCACAAATGAGAGCCATATATGTAATTTTAAATTTTCTAGTAGCCACATTGAAAAAAGTGGAAAAAAAGAAGTAAGATCAATTTTAATACTATATTTTATATAAACTAAAATATACAAAATATTATCAATTCAACATATAATCAAAGATAAAGATTAATGAGATACTTCATTTTTTCATACTAAATCTTCAAAATTCAATATGTTTTTTACACTTACAATGCATCTCAGTTCAGACTACCAATACCTCAAGTGCTCAACAGCCACATGTGTCCAGTGGTTACTCTATCAGACAGTACGACTAAAGTGTGTGTCTTCAGAAGCTGCTGGATAGCCCTAGGGACATCCATATTTCTCTTCCACATGAGGGTTTAGACTTGAAATTTATTGTTATGGCTGAATTTGATACAGATTTTTAAGGCTTTGATTCTCAGAAAGTTTCCCCTGTGAGTAGTAACATTGCCCTTATTTAGACCTCATCGGAAAGAAAGACTGGGAATTAGTTTTCACATTATGTTGTGGGGAAGGGTGGGACATCACTGAGAAAAGAAGGAATCTACCATTGAATCAGATTTTTTTTATGTATAAGACACCATGGAGGGCTTGTAAGATGGGATGCTAATGTCTATCATATAAACAAAGATTTTGTTGAAAAACATATGTTGAAAGCATATTTCAACATATAAGCACTTATATGCTTTCAACATATAAGTTTTTCAACAAAATCTTTGTTTATATGATCGACATTAGTATCCCATCTTACAGTTGAAGAAACAAAGGCTAAGACTGGCTAAATAACTAGCTCATGATCACACAGCTGGTAAGAGGTAGAAATAAATTCAAACCTAGGGCTATAAGACTTAAGTGGCAGGGTTACTAAAGCTAACTCTACTTGTTCACATGTAATTCCACAGCAATCATGGTCTGAATAGTCCAGAAACCTGAAATTTCTTTTCTCGTCTTTGAAACCCTGCATCGATGCACCTTTTAACCAGCCTGGGCTAAATCTTTCCTAAATAGTATTTGAGGTTTCTCTCTGTTCCTGCTCTTCCTTAGCTAAGCTACAAAACCGTTTTTGCTCATTTCTTTACAAGATTACTGAATCAAAACAAATTCCAGTATCTTTCCCTTGATCTTTAAACAGAGGGGTAATGTTTCCACTCTTTTTAATTATCATAGCTTTTATATAAACTCTCAGAAAGAAAAGTCTGCAGTTCTGGAAGACAGAATTGTGTGTATAGAAAGACTAGCTTTGCCATTTTCTTGCTATGTGACTTTGGGTATGCTAATTTGCGTTTCTAAGTTTCAGTTTTAGAGTCTGTTTAGTGGGGGCAGTAACCCTCACCTGACAGGTTTTAATCATGATTAAAATAAATAAAAATTAAGAAATTTCTAGCATGCAAAAAGCAATCATTGAGTACATTCTTTTCTTCTGCAATTTCTTCTGGTCATCTACGGCCCAATTATGTACTACTGCTCTTTTGACCCATTTTGATAGGTGGCCTCTTCCCCAGGAGTAGTGTCTATCTATCCGAATAGGCTCAGTAAGAATTATACATGGAAACAGGATCTCAGGGCTTTCACTACTCAGTGAAATTGCAGTGAACAAGATAGACATTTTATGTGCGTTTTTCCTCTGGAGGATATATTACCCCTTAAGTTAAGACTATATCAAAAATATTCTGCCCAGGATGTTCCCATGAGATTTGATGGCACTGACCATCCCCCGCTTACCCAGCCAAATCCCTACATCCTGCCTCTGGCCATTTTGGTTTTACAGGCTCTGCAGATTGTGCTGCACTTCAGGGAACATGGCTTTGTTTAGCCCTGAAGGAGGGGATAATGAGGGAAGAGGTGAGAATCACCTAGTGCTGTAAAAATCAATGTTATTGACTGCTGGACAAAAGGAAAAGGAAAACAGCCTTGCTGACTGCAGTGGACTGGAAGGAAGGGAGGAAATTGGAGGTGGGCAGCAGATCTTCCTAATGAGAATGGGCAGACATCCCTGACTGAGTGATTAAAGATCAACCGCCTTGTCTAACCAACCTCTACCCTCCTTCAGCCTCTACTGCTCCAAACATTTCTGCAAAACTATCTTCCAAATTGTTTATAAGAATGAAAACAATGTTTTAGGCCTAAGGGAAAAAGTAAGTGCTATACTGGTGAAGCTTCAATTTTTCTTTAATGTATTTTGAATTTTTCTTATCTGCTATTTTCATTACCTGAATTTTTTTCTTGAACTAGTCAAATGCTTTCCTAGAAATTTGTATTATAAAATTTTTTAGACGGAATGATTTTTTTTACTTCAAATCAAATTAACTTTAATAAATAAAAATTTAATAATTCATTATTACCCATTACATACAGACACAAATAACGTTTCTTATTAATGACTCTGGCCCTTGTACAGAATACAGTGTTTAGCCCATAAGAGAGACTCAATTAATGTTTACTTTTAACAAATGAACTGGAAAAGATAGAATTTGGCCAGGTGCAGTGGCTCACGCCTATAATCCCAGCTGTCAGGGAGGCAGAGGCAGGAGGATAGTTTGAGCCCAGGAGTTCGAGACCTGCCTGGGCAATATAGCGAGATTCCCTTCCACAAAAAGGAAGAAAAAACAACAACAACAACAACAACAAAAGATACAGAATTCACATTCTGGTAAAGAAAAGCAGATATAAACATCTCCAAAACAAGGGATATACTAGTGTTACACTAGTAATGCAAAGTGTATTAAGTGTTACACTAGAAGTACAAAGTAATAAATGTATAGAAAACAAAGAAGTTCCATGTTAGAGAAGAAACTAGATGGCAGGGTCTGGAAGGACAAGACAATTATTATGTAGAGGAAAGGAAAGGTAAATATTTTTCTGTACTGAAGTGACAGATTAAGCAAAAGCAATTAGAATGAAAAATAATTATTAATATTTTTATAATATTCTAGAATTTACAAAGTAATCCCACATGTTATATTGTTTATGCTTCATAACAACCCAATAAGGTGCAATGTTAATACTTTGTTGTTTTAAGGCATCTTTCTTGGACAGAAAAGATTATGTGGAGCTCTTTCCCTTGTGAAATTCATATTTAATTTGTAAAGTTATAAATTCAAAAGCCTACATGTTGCTTAACTTTTAAATTTTAATTCATAATTGTACTGTTTTACTTATAAATCTATCAAGTTTTTTACAATCATCATTAAGGGAGTTTTATGACTTAATTATATCCCATTAAATATTTTAACCTGTATTTATAAATTTAATATATTAAAATTTTAAAAGCATTTTATCTAAACAACAAAAAACTTCTCAATTATTTGATTCTTTTAAATCTAATAAATATTAATAAAACAAAGTGTGAACATTTTAAGCTTTTTTACATGTTCCAATACAACTTACAAATGATTAGGTTTTTAAAATATCCTTAATCTTAAAATTGCAAGTCAAAATCAATTCCTTGACATCCAAACACCAATCTGTTAAATGTTCTAATCTGGCAAATTATCTTTAAAAACACAAATATATATAAATCCGAATGTGTACAAATATCTTAACATAAAAATATTAATTAAAAAGTTTACTTTCCTCCATTATTCTGTAATTAATCTAAATCTTTTCAGGATTAGTGACCTCTATGCACCAAAGAAACAATTAATGCAAACTTTGCGATTGGTTTCCCAAGCAATTTGGGGAGTGGTTATATTTAGATGATTACTATTGTATATTATGTAGAGGTCTTGGCTGGGAGATATGTAACTGCCGATATTGCAGTTAATTTTTTTCATCTCCTCAACTGTAAGACTAAGCATCATTTTATCATCAATATCCCAAAATTTTACAAAGGAGTTAGGTCCTAGCCCATGTTCTTGGGATCCAAAGTATACCATAAGGAAATGTTCAGCTACATAAGCCAGTTTGAGATAACCACCAAATTTAAAGCTAACCTTCACTGCTTCAGTTTAACATTTCCTTGGCTTTCACAATTTATTTATTTATTTATTTATTTTAAGACGGAGTCTCACTCTGTCGCCCAGGCTGGAGCACAGTGGCGCGATCTCGATCTCGGCTCACTGCAAGCGCCACCTCCTGGGTTCACGCCATTCTCCTGCCTCAGCCTCCCGAGTAGGTGGGCCTACAGGCACCCGCCACCACGCCCGGCTACTTTTTTGTATTTTTTGGTAGAGACAGGGTTTCTCCGTGTTAGCCAGGATGGTCTCGATCTCCTGATCTCGTGATCTGCCCGCCTGGGCCTCCCAAAGTGCTGGGATTACCGGCGTGAGCCACTGCTCCCGGCCTTTACTGAAATATTTTAACATCTTCTGAATGAATCTTGCATATATCTGGGGCTTTTTTTGTCTAAAGCCTTGCTCATGATACAAGGTAGATTCTTATCATTACTAATCATTTCAATTACACCATCTTGAAATTAAGCATCAGAAAAACTGATTTGCTCACCTAGAAGCATTGCAGACTACTTTGTAAATGGAGATGACGGATTTTCAACCCAGGCTTTCTACCAAACACCCCAGTTTTTCCACATCTCCTATATGGCGTGAGCAGTGGATGGGAAGTATAGCTGGAATTGATTCTGGCTGTGTGGACTGAATGAAGTTACAGTAGGTCTCGCAGAAGGTGATGATGGAAAGTGACTGAGGCCATCATGAGGATGAAAATTTTGAAGGCAGTGAGAAACACATAAGCTCTTGAACAGAGAAATGGATGGCCAGTTCTTATCTGTATTTAACAAAAATAAGTCTGGTGCCAATACGGGGAGGACAAATTTGGAGAGTACAGAGGGAGATTAGGGAAGCCAGTCACAATGTTTCCCGGGGCAACACAGTGAGAAAAAATGAGAGCCTCCACTGAGGAAAGGAGAGGCAGAAAGAGACAAAGTAGAAGAAATTACAGGTAGATTCTACAGGATTTGTGGATTAATTAGCTCTCCATGGTCTCTGTAGAGTAAAAATGATTTCAATGTTTTCAATCTAAGTGCCTGGGAAAATAGTGATAGTAAGAAAATTGTCTGGTTGGCTTCTGTTTAAAAGAATCATTAAAACCCCAGCTCAAAGCCATTATTTGGCAGGACTGGGTGTTGAGACAATGTTAGGAGACTAGCTAGAGAAACTTGTGCATGAAGTATGTATTTTTTCCCCTGTTAGAACTACAATGGCAATTATCCTTTTGAAATTCAGACTCACCATATATATTTTTTTCCCAACTGTATCTCATCTCAAAGCTATTCCAAGGTTACACTTGAAAGCTTTCTATCCTCTGCTGAAAAGTAATGGTCCAAGAAAAATAATGCTTTCAGTCCCTGCTTACCTGTATTTATTTACTTTTCAAAAAGAGAATAAAAAAGCTTCCCTATTATGCAGCCACTTTAAAAAGAAGCCTATGAATAATTATTAATGACATGACAATGTTCTTATCACATAGTATGAGCAAGAACACATGACAAATAATACATCTTAATCCAATAGACATGCATTCATATACATATATAGGATAAAAGAATATACATTTCTATATATGAATAGCAAGGATATGAAGAAGTATACATTTTTGTCATTTTCTGTACTTCTATAATTTCTATAATAAACATGTATTACTTTTATAATGTTAAAAACATTGAAAAATATAATGTATTCTGACCCACTTAAAACTGATTCATTAGTTTACTTTTCCTAACGAGTCTGAAAAAGTGCAGTTCATAAATTAGTCAACTAAACATCCAACACAAATGCAAAGGGCTCTTTTATTTGCGCCAAGATTCAGAGGTCCATTTCAGAAATCTCCCTTACTCCCTCCCATCCAGGCTCACTGTAAACTCCTTTGGGCCAGTTTCCTCTTCCAATGTAAGTACTCCTTGAAAAATGAATTAGACACTTTTAAAATAAATAAATGTATGTGTACCTTTTTAAAGTTGTAAATCTAGTTATACCTATAGAAATAAATAACAAATAAATTTAAAAACTCAAAATAAGCCTCCCACTAGTCATCTAACTTTCATTTTAAAGAAAGGTATTCCCTTGGCTTCTTTCAAATTCTGCCTATTTTGAAAGTGCCAAAGTCTACACAGAAAGAAAAAACAAAACCTCCAGCTGAAATTTGAGAAATATTTAAGGCCAGACCCTCCCATGGTCAAATGACTTTTTATTTTATTGTCTACTTTTCTCTTGTCAATTCTCAAGAGCTAGGTTCCTCAAGACACAGTACAATATCACTTCATCTTGGGGAGTTTTATTACCATATTCACTGCATTAATACTAAGTGCAGATATTAGCAAATAGATTTCTTTCAACGGATGCTCAAACTTCAATTTGTTATGAAGTCTTCTAAGTATAAGCACCCCAACCCTGACCCCAGATCCATGGGAGAATATAGGTTATCAGGCCCATAAGAATTCTTCTGGGTCCTGGCTAATGAAAGAAACTGTGACACACTCAAGTCAGGGGAACCTAAGTCTAATAAGGGTGAGGAATGCCCAATGAAGTCATCAAAACCAAATGGATGCAAAGCAGTCCTTTCGAGGCACTGGCCTGTCCTAAGCATTGGTGCCGAGCCTAGCATTTATTGTGGTTTCACCAGTTACTTGCTGTGAGGCCCGGAACAAGGCTCTAAACCTCCATGGCCCAGTCCTTTCACATGTAAAAATAGGTTTAATAGAAAACTTTCTCTTGGGGTTATTGTGAAGATGAAATGAGTGACGTACACAGTGCCTGACTCATCATAAATACTAAACAAACATTAGTTATTATTATTAAGAATATTGAGGTATGTAAGTGGGTAGGCTAAATCCCAAAGGCCAGGGACAAGGAAGTAAGCACCGATCTATGAATTCCCAGATGAATATGCTAATCGGCAAATGAACCAGGCTATATGGAGAAGCCCTAGTGTTGGCTTCTTAGTGTTGTCTGACTGTTGTAATTCATCATCTTTTCATTTGCATATTCCTAATTGAGGTTGTATTTTTCTTAAGGCAGGGGACATGTTACAGTGTTTTTCAAATTATGAGTTATGACCCATTCTACACCCCTTCAAAGTCAATAAAGAAGGTTAATGAAAGAATCTTTTAAGCGGGTCAATATGAATTGTATTTCCCCAATTATTTTTCTGATTATAATACATTTAATCTTGACCAACATTATAAAAAAGAAAGAAATTGTTAAAAGTTGGAATGGAAAATATCACAATGCATAACTTTTGGTAAAAGTAAGTATTGCTTTTTAAAACATACTGAGTTGCAATTTTAAATTTATTTCTTGCTGCATGTTGCAATCCAGCATTTGGAAAATCTTTGGATCTATATGTTACTTAAGCAACTATTAACACATAGCAATTTCTGAACACACTTGAGAATTCCAAACATATGCTATATGACAGTGTTTTCCAAACTTGTCTTATGAATGGTTTACCTAGGGTCATTTTCAGATTCCCAGGCTGCTTTCCTAAGATTCTGATGCTGGAAACATACTATCATAATGAACATTAGAGAGGAAATTAATTAGAGATTAATTAATCTTAATTTTTCATTAGAGAGGAAACTCTCCTTGTTGTGCATCTATTCTTATTTGGTGGTAACACATCCAGTCCAAAGAGGTACTTTATAAAATATTTCCAGCTTTCTGAATGGCTAACATTCATTCATTCAGTCCATTATTTTCAAATATTTATTAATCATTTGTCATGTGCAAGGCAATGGGTACAAAAATACATATAAGAGACACAGTTCCTGCCCTCAAGTAGCTTATAGTTGACTCATTTAAGAACTAGGGCAGCATCCCCTGAGGATCAGAAGAACTGAGACCAAAAGAAAAGGAAATCATGAACGTATACATATGACTCAAATCTAGGGTAACCTACCTTCTAAAAATGTTCAGAGGATTAAGAAGCAGTAAAATGGCATGGTAATTACTTATCAAAGTATTTTTCTCTAATTAATACAGCAGAGCTGAAAACCCACACACCACACCTAAGGAGGACTCAATATCAGTGTCGAAAAAGACAAGAAGATAGATATCAAAAATTATAATTATATACAGAATTGAACAACTTGTCCCCAGTCCCACTGGCACCCATCTGATCTAAGTTTTCAACATATTTCCCCTGGATTACTGCAGGAACTTCTACCTGGTCTCTCTGCTCCTGCCCTTGCTCCCTTAAAGTCTCTTTTCAACATAGCAACCTGAGTGATCCTATTTAAATGTTAGCTAAATGATGTGACCCTTCCGTTCAAAACACAGCTGGCTTCCCATCTCACTGGGAAAGTCCTACACGATCTTTTCACTGTGACATGCTCTTGACCTTTCTCTCTTCAGCCACACTGGCTTCTTAGATGTTCCCTAACATGCCAGGCAGGCTTCTAGCTCAGGGCCTTTGCATGTGCACTTTCTGTTACCTTTTCCAATATGTATATTTTGTTTATGTGTTTTAGGTCTTTATTCCAAGCCATATTCTCAGTGAGACCTTCACTAACCATCTTATCTAAAACTCTAAACCAACCCATCCCCCAGTGCACACTTCCAATATCCTTCCATGATTTTTTTGACTTAGCACTTATCACTATGTACTATGTATTTTACTTAACTGTCTTATGTTCTACCTACCTCACTAGCAATAAGTTCTATGAGGGTAGAGATTATTGTCTGTTTTATTTTACCCTTTATTTATAACACCTAGGTCCGTGCCTGACCCATAATAGATACTATATCAAATATTTGGTGAAGGATGAATGCAGAATACAAAAGAAAGCCTCAGGCCTGACTCTGGCCAACATGTATTAGAAAGAAGCCAAGAAAAGGAATGGCAAGGTCATGCTATGTAAGACATATGCAATTTTATAGTTTACTTAATTCCTTACCTAATTTTAAAAAAAGATTTGAGATGTCTGTAACATATTCATTGTAGTTTTCATATCTATATTATCTATTTAGGTAGATTGCTAAAAAGGTTTCCAGTGGAACAGACTTGGTTTAGAAGGTGACTTCACTGGCACTTAATATTTGTAATATTAGGCAAGTTCTTTGTGTTCCCTAAACTTTAGTTTCCTCATATATAAAATAATAATGATCAAAATGCATAAATCTTAGGTCATTGGGAAGCATTTTGAGAAAATACATTCAAACTTGTTGATGTAGTCTAGGGTCCATACTAAGAGTTTGACAAATGGTAGCTATTATTGTTATTGTTCAATGTGTTGTATTATCCTTTACTTATTAACTCCTTGTTTAATTTTTTAAGTTTTGAGTTAATGGGCTTTGTTAGAAATTGTAAATCTAACACGTTAAGTAGGCTTAGATATTATAAACCCAATATACCAAATTGGTGTCCAAATGGCTCACAACCATTTGGAGACCATACTAAAGGAGTCCAGTAAGGAACTAATACGTTATAGGTATCCTAAAAGAGATAGTTATTCAACTGGAACCCTAAGAGGTACCATCTCTGACTTGTTATGAGCCATAGGTGTTACTCGAACTGTCCATACATTGTGATTCATAATTCCAAGTCCTGCCTACAACAAATTATGTGTTTATTAAAAGCATCAATATGTGGGACACATCATAGGATCTAGCAAAGAGTAGGTGTCAGCAGCATAAGGAGACAGAGTTTCTGGAAGTTTCCCTTTCAATTAGTCCACTGATCATTTTTTGAATTCCTAAATATAAATAAACTGTAAGGAAAAAATCAAGAAAATAGTTTATAGCTCCTGTCTTCAAAATTCTTAAAATTTAGTTGGGGTGAGGGCAATACCCAAACATAAGCAAAATTAACTACCAGTATAAAATAATAATGCAAGTTATGATATAAGGCAGTATAAGATGTATTGCCATAAATGATGGAGAAATTGTACTCACTAAGTCAAAGGAGAGATAAAGCACTGGAGTTAGTGTGACTGGGTTCCAGTTCTTGGAAGATAGATATAGACACCCTGTACTGTTTATTAAAGGAAGGACAGAATTTAGACAAATATGGTCAATGCAGAGAAAGGATTCCCATCACAGGAAAACAACTCTAGAAAATGATCGGGGCAGAGAGGGTGGGGTATTTGGAAAAGAGCAATTTCACTGAATAAACCTGGTGAAAATTAGCATGATAAATGTCTGAATTCTAGAGTGTTTAGGCTTCAATAAATTGTTTTAGTGTGAATTATTGACTCCCTCCAAACTAGCTGTACAACCTGGCTGAGCAGATCCAAAAGAGTATGTGACTTAGTGTAAGTGGTTTGCAATTGGCAAATCCAGTACTATTCAAACTGAAGCCTATATGACTTCAAAGGCTATGAGGTTTTTTCTTCCTTTTTTTCTTTCTCTCAAAATAATTTAACCAGCATTAAGATAAACAAATAATCTGAAAAGAAGCTGAGTGAATAAAAAAGAAATGTGAGATTCGCTTAATGCATTCATTTAAAGTATCTTTTGAGTACCTACTGTGTACTTAGCATTGTTCTTTGTGCTGATGATATAAAGGTGAACAAAACAACTAGAACTCCAGGTTCCATGGAGCTAACATGTGAATATGTATATATGTCATTGTGATGGTTATTATGGTGGGACAGGAAATATTATACCTAAATGTGTTTCTAATTAATTATAGCCATATTTTAATTGAGCCCAATTTCTAATGTGATTCTTATTGAAGGCAACTCTGAAGCCTTACTGCTACTTGGTGGTCTTCATTTTCTCAATGATGAGTTAATTTGATCGAGTTATTACTATAGTCTAAGAACTTTTTATAGTGTTCACATGCCTTATCTAACTTACTGCTTATAACAGCTAAGAGCTATTATTAAACCTTTTTTACAGATGAGAAAAAACTAAACTTTCTTAAGCTATGCAATAAATGGGGAAGACAAGTTCAAATGTAGTTCTTTTGAAATCCCAAAAATCCATGCTTTAAAACCATTCTGTTACACTCTTTTTCTTAAAAGTTATTGTATTTATGCTCAGTAAATTTTAAAAATAAAGGAGCAGAATTCTTGAATATATGCAGTAGGCAGCAGGATTTACTCTAAAGAGTAATAAGTCAACGCTCAAGAGACTCTGCTTCTGACACACTGTGGAACAGAGTAACTAGTCATTTCCTCTCTCTACCTTAGTTTTCTTACCTGTGCTATAGGTCTAATACTTGCAATTCATATTTCAGGGATTGTGGGTTTGTGAGTGTACATGTGGGTATGTTTGTAGTAGCAATGAAAAAAGGGAAATAGTGCGATGAGGAAGATAAAGTTATTTAGAAAATTATCGTCAGTATCATTACCTTCAAAAATTGATCCATTTCCAAAGACAAAATGATACAGACATGTGATGCAACAAGCTTCCTGCATATTTTCTCATTAAAGAGGCACTTTTCCTATAATATAGACAATTTCAGATGGAAACTGAACTGTGTACGTGATGATCACATTGCTTCTTTTTAGTGAGTAGACTAAAACTAAATTGTATTTTGTAAAACTAAATCATATTTTGTAAAAAGTTAAAATAAAAACCCAAGCCAATGTAATGTGAACCTTTATCAAACTCTATTTAAAACTAACAAGAAAACACAGGACATAAATAATGGACATTGATTAGAAGTTTTCATTCATTTCATTTCCTTCTGTTGAAAGCTCTCCTTCCAGAAAATAGGTAGCAAAGTAAAACAATTTACAAAGAGTTAGATTGTGATGACCACTCAGTCAATTCTCACAGCATTGGTTTATCTTTCTTTTATGATTTACCCATTATTTCACTCTTCAGCCTTGTAAGAACCCATGTTCTAACCATTTCAAACTATTTGCAGCTCTTTGAAGTGCTCTGCTTCTTAGCTTCATGCTTTTGCCACTCCCTTTACCCAGCATGCCTTCCTTACTCCAAGATGCTTGGCAGAAGTCCATTAGCTGTCAAGATTCAACTTAAAAGTGACCTCACAGCAAAACCTTTCTTGATTAGTCCAGGTAAAATTAGCCTGTGATTTTGTTTGTTTGTTTTGTTTGCTTGTTTCTTTCTCCTACAACAAACCCTGCATAGATGCCCATTATGGGTCAGAAATACTTCAAAGCATTTATTTGTTTATAGTCTGTGTCTTTTTCCGGCTGGAAGCTTCTTAAAAGCAAGCACTGTTTCTATCTATCCTAGTTTCCAAGACTCTAACATAGTGCATAAATCATAGATGTCATTCAAAAAATTGTAATAGATGAATGAATAAATGGTGACCCAGGAGTCACATTCTGATGTTTGTAAATATGTGTGTGTGTGTGTGTGTGTGTGTGTGTGTCTATACTAGTGGTCCAGATTCAATGACTTGTTACATAAAAATATATGAAATATCTTAAAACATACCACTCTCAATAAAATTCTTTGTTATATTTTATAAAGGTCCAATTAACAAAAAAGTTTATTCTAGAATAAAAGATCATGACATTAGTGGTCTATTGTGTGCAGAGAAAAAAAGACGAAAAATGTTTCTATCCTTTGAATTTTAACCATCTTAAAGTTTTGGATAACTGTAACAAGAATCATGTTAAATCATGTTAAAACATGAGAAACTATATACCATAAGAGAGAATTCAACAGAACCAAGTGATAAGTAGTTCTTGTAACAATAGAAATAAAAGCAAACACTTTAAAAATGTAATATAAATAAAATAAAACAAAAGTCAAAATAGATAAAAATATTAGATGAAACTTTATTGCATCAATGTGATAAAATAATAGACCGCAAATGAACTGCAAACTCTTTGGCAAAACTTGCTGTCTCAGAAAGACAAGATAACCCTAAAATATTATGAATTATCTAAGGAAGTGCAAGAGCTAATTACTGAAAAGGTAGAAGCATAATTCAAATTAAAACTAATCTACTCAAAGGAAGGTTATATATGCTGTTTGTGGCAATGCATATGGTCTCAATTTCTATCAATCAATACATAAGAAGTATATCTCAGTACAGATTAGCCAAAGTACTAGGAATTTATTATTCAAAAGTAATCTGAATTTAGTTAAGATATTGTTAGTGAAGCTTTTATTACTTTGCTTATGAATTTAAATGAGAAAAATGTAAAGCTAAATTCATAAAGATGACCGTTAGTAGGTAAGAGTAAAAAGAAATTTCCCAAAGCCCATTATGAAAGGAACTTTGGACTTAAGTTTTCCTGCACTTCCAAAATATAACAATGAAATAGCAAAACAATTGTTATCTCTTTATCTAAATTATTTATGGAGCTTCCTCTGAATAAAGTACTTTTCTCCTTTCAAAAAGATGAGGAGGGAAAACATTTACAATTTACTGAGTTTACAAAACGATGCATGTCATACCCATACTTTGGAACAGAAGATGATAATAGAGAAAATCCAAGATGATATTTGGGCACACTTTTCATATTTTTAATTATTTTTTTCATGTTGTTTACTGTCTACATCTTATACATGGAGGAAAATTGACTGCTAAAGTTCATTTTAAAAGTAGTAAAAAGCAAATTCTATAGAACTCTGCAAAATGATCCACAGAATGCTTCCAGGTTGTAGTTGTAAAAGAATTGGTCATCAAAACATAAATACCTACCTGTTTGAAATTCAAATAGAAAACAGAAAGGCTTACAAAAGAGTGAGCAGCAGGGAGTTCTTTAATAAAACTTGCAAACACAGAAAATGAAACTTTAGTACCCAGACACATTAAAACACTCCCCTAGTAAAATAAAAAGGGGAAACACTTTATATTGACTTTAAAAAAAAAAAAAAAGATTCCTATTTTAGGTTGTCTTAACTGCCTCTTAATTATTTTTTCTCAAAGGCAATCACTTTCCTTTTGGACTTCTTTCTCCAAGAAATATAAGCTTAAACTGTTAACCAAGGATGTAATTCACTTAAATTATGCAACTGGAATTCCACAGCTGGTCTGGCCGGCTCAGTGCTGAATGAACACAGGGTCAGAAAACCTTCTCAATAATAATGCCCTGTTCGTGACAAGGGGTAAATCTCCCAAACTTGGGCTCAACTTCAGAGGCTCATTAGCTACAGCAAGTGAATGTCAGTGGGGTGACAACAGCGGGACAGCAGCGCCCACGCAGCTGAAGCAACCAGCCCACCCAGAGCTGACGGTTTGTATAATCAGTATCACCAATTTCCAGTGAAAATCATTTGTTGATATGCACAGGATGGTCAGGTATCCCACAGATCACATCTAATGCCATTACAGTCACTAGATTTAACCCCCCGGCTCTTAAACAATTCAGCTGCAGGAACACAGGAAGCTCACAGCACTTTTTAAAAGAAAGACAAAATCATAATTCAAAGCATGCTTTATAGCTTTTTACCTTCTCTGATTTCTTGGTTCCGGCCTACCTAAATAATTTTCATCTTTTCTTCCCCCCTCTCCACCCCCCAACTATGAGCGTGAACCTGAATTACAAACAGTTAAACCTGAAGGTCACTTCACAGCAGCGTTCCAACATGCTCCCCCAGCGAGGCTGCACGGCAACAATAAAACAAAGCCTTTGCAACCACCTGTAATAATCTGCCTGCTCAGCCAGCAATCCGAAAAGTCCTGAAGCTACACAAGGTAGACATTTTCTGCAGCTGGTTTAACATGTATATTGTGCCCAGTTGCCGGCTCGCCTCCTCTTACCTTCACGTTAGTCCGGAGTGCACAGTAACATGCAAAGAACATTGCAGTAAATAAGGAGCATATGGACCGGTATTCAGCTTCTCAGCACAGCGCAAGCCCCACACACACGATCCTGGGCATGTGCTACTAAAGAGCATCCGTTCCCTCTGTCAGTTTGAAAATGCATTGATCTCTGTTTTCTCTGACTACAAAACGACATGTCTTGAAGGCACTGAGTGAGAGCTCAAAATCTCTTCATTGGCTATATATAGCATTATGCCCAGTAATTTCAATTAGATGAGAATTCAGCGTCTGAAAGTTAAGACCTCAGTTGCTTTTCCTTCTAGCATTTTAAATCACTGGATTAAAAAAAAAAAAGAAGAAGGAGGGGGGAATGAGCTCACTCAGGAAGGAGGGGGGGAAAGGTGAAGAATTGAAATTTAACCAATGAGTTACTTATATTTCTGGAGAGCCCCGGTGTTATCCTATTAAATACTTTACAATGGGATCGCATCGCAGACTGTAAATGAAGAGGAAACCCTTCTTCCTTTGGAGGTTTAATATGAGCTCTGCACTATATTCCAGGCTATTCTGGTGCAGCACCCTGTTTGGCAAATACTACAAATCACTGCAAGCATGTCTCATTCTGCTTCTCCATGTGGAATAGGACCAGGACCAAAGGATCATTGTCACATAAAGTCCCCTAAAATGTGAACTGGGTTCCTCTGGGGTGATCTGTGGTTAAAGGACTGAGAAGTACCACCTTCTCCTACTTCCCTGCCCTGTTACATCTTTTAGAGCTATCTAAAGTTGCCAGACTCCATAATAAAATGATGTGGCCAATTTTCCAAAACTATGTTTTATTGGTACATGACAATCAGTAATGAGATGGGGTTGAAATGGAGACAGAAGATTTCAGGGGATAACATAACCTCAGATTCAGTAGCAACTGCTGCTGAATGTAAAATGTTCAGCAGGCTCCAGAAGGGAGAGATCAAGAGAGAAAAATAAAAGCTTCTGCCCCTATAAGTCCATAAGGAAAAAAAAAAAATTAAAAACATCCGTCAGATCCTTCTGTCTGTTGTCATTCCTGTCAGGCACCGGATGCTGCAAATTAACTCAATTTTTACTTAATCAAAAGGACAAAGTACAATTTAGGGTGCTATACCCTTATTTCCAGCCTTGGGAAGCCGATTCTCAGCTAGAATTCTAAAGCTATCTGGCAAAATGCAAGCAGAAATGAACAGTTCTCACTGCAGCAAAAATAGTGGGAGGAAAAAAAGTGGTTATGTCTTTGCCACGATGCTCCCCATCAGCTTCCAGCAACAGGGAAGATCAGCATAACTCACTAGAAAAAGCTGCAATGACTTTTAGGATCTTTCTTTAATATGCTTTGCATAAGCCACCTCCCCTCTGGAGCCTGCAGAAGTGCTGAAGCACCATCAGAGTTACTGGGCATTTCTCCTGGGCAATGAGGTGAGGCAGCTTCAGGAGGAAGAAAGGTATTTCAGGGAGAGAAATTAAAAGAAGAAGAAAAGCAGGATTTTCTATTTCTCTCTTAATGACAAGCATTCAGAAAGTGTCGTCAGTTCTGACTAAATAGCTATTTTGGGCTGTCATTGTTTGTGCCTTTTTTTAGGAAGAAAAAGGCAGTCTTACCCTAAGCTGGAGATCCTTTGGCAACGTAAGAGAAGGCAGCCACTTATTTTGATTTCCAGTTCCGTCTGTCTTAGGAGCCTAGGTAATTACAAATTATAAGCACTTACAACACAACCAGTGACTTCCAGGACATTAAAAAAACCGACATGGATGCCCAGCTCTCATCATTCCACAACTTTTTTTATGGACTTTAAATGCAAAACTAAGTATTTCAGTTAATAACACTTTCCCCTCCCAAGGTTATAGCAGGTCACATTTCCTGCAGCTCTTCCTAATAAATGAACCCAAATATAACAACTCAATGCCATGCAAAACATAGAAGAACTTAAAAATGCCTTTCTCCACTGAGGATTCAGAGGAACTTTTAAAAACCTACTTTATTCAACCTGTGAATAAGTACCATTTTTTTTCCATTAGAAGTTGGGAAAAGGAAATTTACATATTTTATTAATATTATTTTAGTAGTTGCCGGGATATTTGGATGGCCCAGGAGAGAAAGACCAAAAAGAACTGGAAAATGTTACAAATCTCAGAACAGCTCGCAAGCAAGGATTAAATGAAACAAGTTACAGGTGAAGAAGTACATGTAGGTTTCCCTGTCAAGGCTATCAGGGAGGACTTCTAACAGGGCTTTAGATACCATTTTAATGTGTATACATTTTTTTAAAAAGGCCCTTAGCCTTAAAAACTTCTTTAAAACACCTGAGTATACCTGTCTAGCCTACAAAATCCCAGGGCTATACCTGTAGATTTACTGCCTAATTTTCTTAAGTGGACTAGGATAGCCAACTTACTATTCTCATTTTATAGATGCAGGAAATGGGGCATTAACTACAATGGCAATGTCCCACTAAAGAATATTCCATATTTTAAGGCAAGGAATTCAGCAGAACAGTATATCTGCAAGAAGAATAACATTTGCTATAGTAGAAGAAAGTTATAACTGCCTATGCATATTTTTGTAGGCAATAGAGTAAGTCTAGGCTTCCATACTGCAAGTGAGTAGTCCTGGAAAATCACTTCCATGCCAGATTCCCATTTGTAAAATGGGGATAACATGTATCTCATAGTGTCCAATGAGAATATTAATGATGAACCCTGCCATCAAAATAAACTCTGGAAGGATCAATGATTTAAGTATAAAAATTGAAACTGTAAACATATTAGAAGAAAACACAGATTTGGTTTTGCATAATATTGGAATACAGGAGCCTGAAGCCATGCAAGAAAAGATAGACAATTGTGACTATATGAAAATATAAAACTTCTCCTTGGGTAAATTATACACAATGACAAACAACAAACTGGGAAACTATTTACAACACATTCCATTGGGAATTGTTTTAATATACAAAGAACTTTCACAAATCACTAAGAGAAAATATAAAACTGAATGAAGCACTCAAAGAACATAAAGTAGCAATTCACAAAAAGACCACAAAACACATTTAAAATGCTCAACCTCATATTTAAGAAAAAACATAAAAGTTAGAAAAGGTTATTAAAATTGACACATCAAGTATTTATGGAGATGCATTAATTGGTAAAAACTTTTTGGAAGGTAGTTTGGAATTATCTATCAAATATTTAAAGAGGCAAATTATGATTGATGTAGCGATTCAACTTTCAGGAATTTATCCCAGATATATGTGTGTATGTGTATCTAAAATATCCATCAGTATGGAATTTATTTCTTTAAATTACAGTTTATTCATAACATAGGAATATAAGATATATATACATATTCTTATGTGGAAAGATGTCCAAGTTATATATAATATTATATGTAAAAATAAGTTTGCAAAAGAACTGATATTGTGTGAGGCTATTTGTATTTGTATATTTACATACACTTGTAGGGAGAGGTGTGGGGTGTGTGTGTGTGTCTGTGCATGTGTAAAATTTTAACAGTGTTGCTATTGGCTTAGGAAGGGATGCATGACAGTTTTCATTTTATACCTCTATACTATAGGAAATCATTCACAATGAACAACTTATCCAACTATCCCCTGTCAGTAAATGAGAGAAATACAGATATAGGGAAGAAGGAAATACTAGAAACTGTGAGGGGATTTACCCCATTGCACTCCATGAGCAAAAGTCAGGGAATGATTGTGAGAGGAGAAATAAGAATCTATCAATTTCTGAATTGATCTTAGATCTGAGTGTCTCTCTGAATGTGAACATCTCCCAGTAATGCATGTAATTCTAGTGTGTATGTTTGTTTTTCTTAAAGCATGGCCCTTAAATACAAGCCAACTACCTTGATTCCCAAATGGAAAAAGTGACTATCAAGAAAATTGGACTAGTTGATTTTCACCTTATGCACTGAATTTAAACCTATCTACATATATTTGGCTTGTATTTTTAACAGTGGGCATGTAATACTTTAAAAAATATAACCTGGATTATAAAAAAAGTTTTCAATATTAAAGCAATATGCAACTACAATTTGTTACAAATATAATAATAGCAACACCCTCTTTTAATATGGACAAATAATTCATATTGCTAGACATCTTTTTCCTAATCTATAAAATAAGGAGACTGGACTATCTAGTTCTTATAGGTAGATAGAGTAGTTTTGTTAGATACCTTGCTTTTTGTTTTGTTTTCTTTAGATAGGACAAATTAGGTAAGTTTATATGTTAAGGATTCTCTAGATTGTACTACAGGCCAATTAAGTCAGAATTTCTGAGGGTGGGAATCAGGAATCAGTATTCTATAGAGCTCCCCAAGTGATTCCAGTGTCCAGCTAGGATTGAGAATTACTGCCTTAGAGCAGGGGTCAGCAAACTGATTCTGTAAATGGCCGGATAATAAATATTTCAGGCTTGTAAGCCATACAATCTGTCACAACTACTCGATTTTAATGTTGTAGAGAGAAAGTAGCCTACATAAATATCTACTTAAACAGACATTACATAATGTGTTCCAATAAAACTTTATTATTGATAAACATTAAAATTGAATTTCATATAATGTTCACATGTCAGAAAATATTATTATGATGATTTTTTAACCATTTAAAAATGTACACAATTTCTTAGCTTGTAATTTGCCAACCTTTTTCTCTAAAGTCTAGAGCAGTGGTACTCAAAGTGCAGTCTTTGGGCTAGGTGCATCAGTATAAGTTAGGAATTTGTTAGAAATAGAAATTCTCCATACCTCAGACCTACTGAATCAAAAACACTAGGTATGTGGCTCAGGTATCTGTGTTAACAAGCCCTCCAGGTGATTTTCAAGTAAGCTAAGGTTTGAGAATCACTGCTCTGAAGAAAGAGAGGAAAATTGATGGCTTTGGCTCTCACAAAAAATAGGAAGATATCAACTCCAGAGCACAGGTATAAAAATTAACTTTATAGAAGAGGAAAGTATAGAAAACAAACAGAAGGTAATTTCTGTTGTAAATGAGATAATTTTAGAGTGGAGGCTAAAGATTTTGAGATGGATGCCACTTGAGAAAGGAACTATATAATACCTGATAATTTAGAATCCTTTCTCTCTTAGAAACTCTAACAGCTCTTGGGCCTTTGAGTCAAAAAATAAAATAAAATAAAAACAGACCTTGGTTTAAATTCCTTTTCTTGCACTTGCCAGCTGTGTGACCTTGGGTAAGTTACATAACTTCTCTCTGCCACAGAGTATTCCTCTGTAAAATAAAGGTAACAAATCTACTTCATAGGGATGTTGTAAGAAGTCAAATATATAACTTGTGCACATTGCTAGTCCCATTACCTAGAACATGGTAAATGTAATAAGTGGTAGTTTTTAGTGAAAAGAGAACTGAAATGATAGAGGTAAAGGTAAAGGTAAAAAGGTGCTATCATTCCTTTTGACTGGCTTCTTTTAAATACCTAGACGATTCTTTCAGGGGTTTGTAGATCATCTAGAACTTCCCTAGTATTTCCAGTCAGCCATTAAGAGGATTCTCAGAAAGATTGGCAATCTCATTATAACCCCTGAATCAATTTACTATTATGGGAATTTCTTGCATCCTCCTTGGGATTTTCCTGAGATAATAATAACCAATTTACAAATTAAAAATCATTTCAGAGCTTCTCAGAAATTTCCACAAAAGTATCCCTAAAGTCATAAGATAATGCATTTATATACCTGGAAGTGTATAAAATATATAAAATTGGATGTCATTTTGTTTCATTTCTTATCTTAAAAAATGATATAAATTTAACAAGCCAAGAAGGCTATGCAATACTTATAATACTCTCTGATATGTGTGTGTGTGTATATGTGTGTGTATATATATATATATATATATATATATATATATATATACACACACAGTAATATATACATTACTGTGAATGCCTAGGGGTAGGGGTATTCTTGCCTCAGCTCACAAGTAAAGATATATCCCATTTGATTTTTGATCCTCACACAAGCCCTAAAGATACTGTCACCATCCCCTGGTGTCCAGTGAGGAAAACTGACACAGTGATTAAGCAAATTATTCAGATTTATACAGAAGCTAGAGATGGAACTCCAATACTAAGTCTTTTAATTGTAGAGCCCAGAGGAAATTTCTCAAGACCCCAGTGCCTATACAGTGGTTGATTAACTCTCTCACACAAAACAGTTCTTTTATATATAAATATGTTTAATATTCTACTTACAACCATGATAACAGATAATATAACCTACTTTTACATGGAATTTAAAAACTCAACATAACATATGATATAAAGAATTAAACTTAAAGTTGAAATTAAAATAAAGTATACTTCAATGGCAATACTCAGGCAAAATTCCATCAATGGCATAATTAAATGGGCAGGTGCTTGCACCCACATGTATAGACAGACACAGGTATATTGAATTGGCTACACAAAGCTTAAAAGCAGCACTGCTATCAGTGACACAATATTCTGAACTGTTGAAAACTTTTGGTAAAGTTCTGAGTAAAACAAAGAACATTCTTCCCTTATATCAGAAGGGAATTTCTTATAGAGAAATTGCATTATTGAAAACTTCAGTGTATATCAACTTAATGCAAGAGATGCTTTGTGTTAAACACATAAAACGAAGTATGATTCCAGGCTCAGGAAATTTTATCAAGTATCTAATATAAATTAATGTCCAGTAAGATATTTAAAGAGGGTAGTACTGGCCTTAATGAGAACCACTTGAACGCACAGCCTGAGAGTAAATGTAGATTTAGGAATACATAGTTGCAAAGATTTTTTTAAATTCCTTACCACAATTACTCACCACCCTGTACCAAGGAAGTTCTACATGTACTTTCAGAGTGTAAAAAGCCTACTCTTCTGGATAAGAGAAAAATCTAAGAATGAGTGCCTCACAAGCAATCACACATTCTAAATTAAAAGACTGAAAGGACAATGGAATGGACATAACTTAACCAATACAGAAAAAAAGCCTTCAGGGAGTGACCATCTCAAAATCCTGTTACTCCTTAATGGCTGGATCAGAGGCTATCTTTTTATGAGATCAGCCCCCACAGAGTCTTTTTTCTGAATGCCTTCAACATGTATTATTTGTATTGCCCAATTTAGTACCTGATTATACAGTGTCTTGTATTGTTCTCTTATTGCCTTTTGTGCCTAAAATTCATCTCAACCCCACATTAAGCACTTCAAAAGTAAAGGACAACTATGAGCTGGAAAATAGTTCCCTTGAGCACATAGTATTGTTAATTATTCTTCATGAACTGACAGATCGATGAGCAGCTGGAAAAAAATTAATGAAAAACCTCAAAAAGGCTCCAACACAGCCTGATAATCCTACCCTGTTCTTTGAACAACCTCCTCCATCCTCTTTTGAAAGGCGATTTCAAACATTCTCCACTCTCCTCAAACCTCACACCTTCCTCCATCCTCATTCCACTTAGTAGATAGTTGCCTTCTACTAAGAAGAAAACAAAAACAAAACAGAGAAAACAAAAGCCAACACAAAAGTCCTCAGCTTTTACCACAAAATAAAAGAAAAATCAGTGACTGTCCTTCCTTCTTTTGATCCTCTCAGTGTATGTTCCCCTCTCATCAAGACTGGATCTTTCTCTCTTCGTGATCCTCCTTATGACAATTTAAATTCATGTGCAAGACTTTCCCATCTAAAAACAAATGCAAAACAATAACTACTTCCTCTAATCACAGTTCCACATCAAGCTACTACTATCCTTCCTCATTCCTTGACACACAACCTTTTTAGGAAAGCCAGCCCCTCACTCTCCATCCATTTCCTCATTTTCCACACTGACTCTGACTTCTTAACACATTGATTTATGTCCCGTCCCCAGCCCCTTAAAATTGGGCATCACAACCAACATGTCACTTATTTAACTTTCACTTCTCTATCTTCACCCTCACCCTCCACACTTCTGGGCAGATTCCAAACAGCTGTGCTTCCCCTCCTCTTGAAACACCCTTACCCTATGGCTTCTGACCTTAGGTTTCCCCACCACAACCTTTCAGTATTTTTTTTTTAATTTTAAGTTCAGGGGTGCATGTTGAGGTTTGTTAATAGGTAAACTTGTGTCATGGGGGTTTATTGTACAGTTTATTTCATCACCCAGGTATTAAGCCTAATATCTGTTAGTTACTTTTCCTGATCCTCTCCCTTCTCCCACCCTTTATTTTCTGATATATAAAATTGAATGTCTTTGTGTCATTCCCCTCTATGTGTCCATGTTTTCTCATCATCTAGCTCCCACTTGTAAGTGACAGCATGCAGCATTTGCTTTTCTATTCCTGTGTTAGTTTGCTAAGGATAATGGCCTCCAGCTCCATCCATGTTCCTGCAAAGGACATACAATTGTTCATTTTTATGGACGCACAGTATTTCATGTACTACATGAAGAAAACGTACCACATTTCTGCAATGAACATATGCAGCCATGTGTCTTTATAATAAAATGATTTATATTTCTTTGGGTATATAGCCAGTAATGGGATTGCTGGGTTAAATGGTATTTCTGTCTTGAGGTCTTTGAGGAAATGCCACACTGTCTTCCAATATGGTTGAACTAATTTACTACTTTACTCTCCTAGCAACAGTGTATGTGTTCCTTTTTATCCACAACCTTGCCGGCATATGTTATGTTTTTGACTTTTTGATAATAACTATTCTCACCAGTGTGAGATGGTATCTCTTTGTGGTTTTGACTTGCATTTCCCTAATAATCAGTCATGTTGAGCTTCTTTTCATGATTGCTGGCTGCACACATGTCTTCTTTTGAAAAGCGTCTGTTCATGTCCTTTGCCCACTTTTTAATGGGGCTGTTTGCTTTTTTTCTTGTAAATTTGTTTAAGTTCCTTACGGATGCTTATTATTAGACCTTTGTTGAATGAATACTTTGCAAAATTTTTCTCCCATTCTGTAGGTTGTCTGTTTACTCTGTTGATGGTTTCCTTTGCTGTGCAGTAGGTCTTTAGTTTAATTCATTCCCATTTGTCAATATTTGCTTTTGTTGCAATTGCTTTTGGCATCTTTATAATGAAATCTTTGCCCATGCCTATGTCCTGAATGGTACTGCCTAGGTTGTCTTCCAGGGTTTTTATAATTTTGGGTTTTACATTGAAGTATTTAATCCATCTTGAGTTAATTTTTGTATATGGTGTAAGGAACAAGGTCCAGCTTCAATTTTCTGCATGTAACTAGCCAGTTAGCACCATTATTTACTGAATAAGGAATCTTTTCCCCATTGCTTGATTTGATTATTTTATTTTATGTTCCGGATACATGTGCAGAACATGCAGGTTAGTTACATAGGTACACGTGTACCATGGTCGTTTTTTGTACCTATTGACCTGTCCTCTAAGTTCCCACCCCTCACCTCCACCACACAACAGGCCCTGGTGTGTGTTGTTCCCGTCCCTGTGCCCACCTGTTCTCACTGTTCAGCTCCCACTTATGAGTGAGAACATGCAGTGTTTGGTTTTCTGTTCCTGTGTTAGTTTGCTGGGGATGATGGCTTCCAGCTTCATCCATGTCCCTGTGAACCACATGATCTCATTCCTTTTTTATGGCTGCACAGTATTCCATGGTAAATATATACTACATTTTCTTTATCCAGCCTTTGATGGGCATTTGGGTTGGTTCTATGACTTTGCTATTATAAATAGTGCTGCGATAAACATATGTGTGCATGTGTCTTTATAGTAGAATGATTTATATTCCTTTGGGTACGTACCCAGTAATGGGATTGCTAGGTCAAAATGTTATTTCTGGTTCTAGATCCTTGAGGAATCACCATAATATCTTCCACAATGCTTGAACTAATTTACATTCCCACCAACAGTGTAAAAGCATTCCTATTTCTCCACAGCCTCACCAGCATCTATTGTTTCTTGACTTTTTAATAATTGCCATTCTGACTGGTATGAGATGGTATCTCATTGTGGGTTTGATTTGCATTTCTCTATCAGTGATGTTGGGCTTTTTTATATATGTTTGTTGGCCACATAAATGTTTTTGTCAGCTTTGTTGAAGATCAGTAGGTGTTCAGTCTTATTTCTAGGTTCTATTCTGTTCTATTGGTCTGTATGTCTGTTTTGTACCAGTACCATCCTCTTTCGGTTACTGTAGCCCTCTAGTATATTTTTAAGTCAAATAGTGAGTTGCCTCCAGCTCTGCTCTTTTTGCTTAGGATTTCCTTGGCTTTTGGGGCTCTTTTTTGGTTCCATATGAATTTTAAAATAGTTTTTTTCTAGTTCTGTGAAGAATCTAAACGGTAGTTAATAAGAATAGCATTGAATCCATAAATTGCTTTGGGCAGTATGGCCATTTTAATGCTATTAATTTTTCCTATCCATGAGCATAGAATATTTTTCATTTGTGTCATCTCTGATTTTTTTGAGTAGTGGTTTGCAGTTCTCCTTCTACAGATCTCTCACCTCTCTAGTTAGCTGTATTCCTAGGTATTTTATTCTTTTGGTGGCAGTTGTGAATGGGAGTTCATTCATGATTTGGCTCTCAGCTTGATTGTGGTTGTAGAACAGGAATGCCAGTGATTTTTGCACATTCACGTTATATCCTGAGACTTTGCTGAAGTTGTTTATCCACTCACAAAGCTTTTGGGCTGAGACTATGGGGTTTTCTAGATATAAGATCATGTCATCTGCAAATAGAAATAATTTGACTTCTTCTCTTCCTATCTGGATGCACTTTATTTCCTTCTCTTTCCTCATTGCCCTGGCAAGAACTTCTAGTACTATGTTGAACAAGAGTGATGAGAAAGGGCATCCTTTTATTGTGCCAGTTTTTACAGGGGAATGCTTTCAGCTTTTGCCCATTCAGTATGATGTTGGTTGTCGGTTTGTTCTACCTGGCTCTTATTATTTTGAGGTATGTTCCTTCAACATCTAGTTTATTGAGTTTTTAAAGAATTTTTAACATGAATGGATGTTGAATTTTATTGAAATCCTCTTCTGCACCTATTTAGATAATCATGTGGTTTTTGTCTTTATTTCTGTTTATGCGATAAATCACATTTATTGATTTGTGTATATTGAACCAACTTTGCATCCCAGATATAAAGCCTACTTTATCATGGTGGATAAGCTTTTTGATGTGCTACTGGATTCAGTTTGCTAGTATTTTGTTGAAAATATTTGCATCAATGTTCATCAAGAATATTGGCCTGAAGTTTTCTTTTTTTAATGTTCTTTTTGCTAGGTTTGGGTATCAGAATGATACGGGCCTCACAGAATGAGTTAGGGAGGAGTCCTGTCTCAATTTTTTGGAGTAGTTTCAGTAGGAGTGATACCAGCTCTTCTTTATACATCCTCTTTGTACATCTGTGAATCCGTATGGTCCTGGGTTTTTTTGTTTTTGTTTTTGTTTTTTTTGGTGGGTAGGCTATTTATTACTGTCTCAATTTCAGACCTCATTATTAGTCTGTTACAACCCTCAGGGAATATTATGAATACCTCTATGCACATAAACTAGAAAATCTAGAAGAAATGGATAAATTCCTGGACACATACGCCCTTCCAAGATTGAACCAGGAAGAAATTGAATCCCTTTTGGTATTTTTACTGTCTCTTCCTGCAGTACCAGACTTTTATATGTCCGAGTTCCTTAAGTCTCAGACTTTGTTTCTCTTGTTTTTCCATTTCATACCTTTTCCTAGGTTTTCTTGTTAATTCCATTACATCTTATTATCACTTCTGTGATGATAACTTCCAAGTCTTTTTCTAACCCACATCCATTCTCTGAGCTCCAGACCCATTTATCAAATTGTTTGCCTGTTACTGGAACTTCGAATTCATTATTGCCAAAACTAAACTGAATTTCTGCCTGAAACTTCCTCTTCCTCTTCTCTTTTTCCTATTTTAAGAAATGGCACTTCATTTATCCAGTTACATAAGTCAGAAATCTAGCAGTCACCTCTGACAATCTCTTTCCCTGTACTTCCAACAGTCAGTAAATTATCAAGTCCTACTAATTTTCTTAGATATTTGCAGAATGTGTAATGTTTTCACCAGATTCACAGTAATTATCCATATTCTTGAGTGGTTATTGCAGAAATCACCTAAATGTTTTCCTTACATATATTCTTGACCCCTCTAATCCACTTTTGACCCAGATCTATGAAAGAGATCTTTTCTAGACATAAATATGAATCATATCATTCTCTGTTGCTCACAAGTTTGCTAGCTTCTCAGTACTGTTTAAATACATTCCCAGATATTTAACAGGATCCTCAAGGTCCTGCATGGTATAAACCCAGCCTGATTTAGAATCAGGTGTCACTTCATATTCTATGATCCAGCCACATTGAACTTGTTTTGATTCCTCTAAAGTACTATGCCCTCTTCAACACAGGACCCTCTTACCTGCTTTTCCATAGGTCTGGAACAGTGGCTGTCAACCAGGAGTAATCTCACCCACCCTCTAGAAGACATTTGGCAATGTCTGGACACACTTTTGGTTATTATAACTGGGGAAGAGTGTTATTGGCATCTAATGGGTAGAGATCAGCAACAATGTTGATCCTCCTGCAATGCATAGGAGAGCATATCATGACAAAGAATTATCCAGCCCAAAACATCACTAATGCTGAGATTAGAAAACTCTAATCTAGAAAGCTTTCCCTTCTACCTGTACCCCACATGACCCTGCATCTAGCCAAAACATATTTAAATATCCTGTGTCAGCTTAAGTGGCCTATCTTCAGAGTAAAACCTCCCTGACTTTTGTCTATAGGTCAGGTCTACCTCCTATTTATGCTTATAATATTTTTCTTTACTTTTTTAGCCCTTACTAAAATTTAAAACTAGTTACTTATTCAGTTAATGTTTGGCTTCCATGCCAGATTTTAAGCTCTGTGAGGTTAGGAAATACATTTAATGCAATATCCTTATCATCTGGCTAGATACTCAACATACTTATTAAAAAGTAAATTAACGGATGAATGAATGAAGCTGCTGCCTAGAAAGAAGAATGTCAGACCTACAATACTGTATAAGTGATCCTAGCTTTGGCATTAACTAGATATATCTCTGAATAAGTCCTTTAACCCTTCATTTGGCCTCATTTTAAGTTATATAAACTTTTACTATAATGAGTTTTATGAGGATTAAATATTTTGATAATTCTAAAGTATTTTGTAGTCCTATTAGAAATTATAGGTTAGCATAAAAATTGGTACAACTACATGGAAGGGATTAATATGAAACAAAAGCCTTAAACACATATTTTTACTTAAATATTTCACTTATAAAAATTTATGAAAAAATTACTAAGCAAAAATATAGCTACGTGGATTTTATCATTAGTTAAATAAATAAATGAACTATAGTGAATATTTTAAATATAATGTATATTTGATAAGGAAGATATATATGTGCAATATAACACAATTGTATATACATATTTTATACACATGTATACACATGTACACTAAAAAAAATCTAAATATCAAAATACTGGCAGTAGTTATCTTAAAATTACAGGATTATGCAAGTTTTAATTGTCTTTTTCTGTTTCAGGACTTTCCTAATTTTTCTACAATGACCATGGCTTTTGAAATTTAAAAAAAGGTAAGAAATGAGTGCGGAAAAGCACTTCTTACGCTATGAAGGGACTGTAAGGAGTTGCTATGTTATAAAGAATAAGATATAACCCTTACCTTTTAGAGGTTTTCAAATGAATTATAAAAATAAAATACCGGCCGGGCATGGTGGCTCACCCCTGTAATCCCAGCACTTTAGGAGGCCGAGGCAGCTGGATCACTTGAGGTCCAGGGTTTGAGACCAGCCTGGCCAACATGGTAAAACCGTGTCTGTACTAAAACACAAAAATTAGCCAGGTGTGGTGGCAGGCGCCTGTAATCCCAGCTATTCAGGAGGCTAAGGCAGGAGAATTGCTTGAACCCAGGAGGCAGAGTTTGCAGTGAGCCGAGATCATGCCATTGCACTCCGGTCTGGGCAACAGAGCTAAACTCCCTCTCTAAATAAATCAATCCAATCAATACCTATCTAGATAACTGTTAGATAAGAAAAAAAGTTAAGAACAGTTTCCATCATAATCATTTAATGAGCACTTACTACATCCTAGGCTTTCCATGCATTAATTTATGAAATCTGTAAAACAACCACATTAGTTAGGTTTTATCATATTCATTTAATAGATGAAGAAACTGAGGCCACTGGGGTTAAACAATCTGCTAGGTCATACCAGACCAAAAAAAAAAAAAATCAAATTCAAACTAAAGTCTCAGTGACATCAAAACTTCTGTTCTTTTCAGCAGGTACTTATAAAAGATATATAAGTCAATTGGGAGTCCAGAGAAGGGGTGGTTACTTGACAGTGAGAAGGCAAAGGAAGCGTATATACAGGAGTTAACAGTGTAGCTAACTCTGGAGGACGAGTAGGATTTTAATAACTGAAGATGGAGGAGAGGACATGAGGAAAGGCATTTCTTACCAAGGGACACTTGAACAAAAGTGAGAGGTAAATGGATAGTTCATGAAATTTGGGGGGAAGTTTGTAGGCAGACTAGTTAGAAATGAATTAAATACAGGAATTTTGTTTAATCAGTAAAGGGAACTGAAATTTGATAGGCCTTCAAAGATCAACAGAAAGTGGGGTTAGAATACTAGAAAATCTATAATATTTTGACATACTAGAAATATAAGACTAGTCTTAAAAGTACAGCATATGATGGCACATTGCACTGTCTGTGTTTTCAAACACAGAGAAACTTAGAGGTAGGAGGGGACTTGGAGAGCATCTGAGAAAACTCTGGCCCAGAACAGAGAAATTGTTGTCAAAAGTCATAAAACTAGACTAGAATCCAAGTCAGCTCAGTCCTCATTCTGGGGTCAGTTCCTAGAAAAGGAACCCTGAAATATTGTGTGGCTTTTTAACAGTTCTGTGAGGTTTGTATTATAATAACTATTTCATACCAGCAGTCACTGGAGCTCAGAGAAATTAAGTAACTTCTACAAAGTTATGGAACCAAAGCTCATCTCACCCAGAACTAATGACCTTCTTATGAATGGAGATATTGCCTTATTCTGCTATTATGTCCCCATAGCATCTTCCACAGGGTTCTTAGATACCCAACAAAAATCAATGAAATATCAGCCATTATTCATTACTCTTGATAAGGATCATATATATTGATTTTATGGATAGAGAATACTAGGTGACTAAAGAAGGAAAAATAATTGAGAAAATCATAAATTATGAATTTAATTACATATAAATTTTAAACATAGCTTACTTTTGTTAAGAGTTTTGCCTTGATTATAGATCACTAGCTGCCACTAAAAAAGTAAACTGTTTAGATTTTGAAAGTCTTATATTTCACACTAAAGAAATTCAGCCAACAGATCCCTATGGGAAATGTTTCTTTCTTGTAAAGCATACAGATTTACTTAAATCCTTAAATAATTAGACTTCAGAACCAGAATGCAATTAGAATTAAAATTCATAAATGTGTTGTCTTTTTCCATTGGCAAAATGCATATGGAACAATCCACAGCTGGCCACATCTGCATATGCTACCTTCCCCAAAGCCAGCAACCATGCTTTCTAATTTTGGCCAGGGGTGTCTAACTGTGAGTACACGGGAAATGCTTCATCTTATATAAGAACATTTGATTATGGGAAATGTATCTAAAATATAGATAAATTATTAACATAGATAAATATAATCCTTTGTGTGCACATGTTTGCATTTCTTGAAGTACTCCCAAAATAAAATTAAGCATATTCAAAATTATAGTTGGATGGAAACTTTGTAGACAAACGGCTAAAATTTCCTTTAAGTGTTCAAAAGGAGATAAATTAGAAAGATAAATACATAAGATAAAACAATATGATTATCTCCAAATAATACAAATTTAATGATTACTTATTAAAAATACAAAATTACATGAGAAGTGACCTTATACAACTTTGACTAAGTGTCCTTATAACTCTCCAAAGATATTATAACAAGTATACAACTCAATTGGAGAGCCTGACTATACAAAAAAATGGCCAGATCATTTACAACAACAGATCTTAAAAATAAACATTTATTTTTAATTTTTATGGGTACTTAGTAGGTATATCAATTTATGGGATATAAGATACCTTATAGAGGCATACATTGCATAATAATTACATCAGAGTAAATAGGGTATCTATCACCTCAAGGATTTATCATTTCTTTGTGTTATAAACATTCCAATTTTACTTTTAGTTATTTTGAAATGTATAATAAATTTCTGTTGACTGCAATAATTCCATTGTGTTATCAAATACTAGATCTTGTTCATTTTATCTAACTATATTTTTGTACCCATTAACCATTCCCATTTCCACCATCACCCTTCCTACCACTATCCTTCCTAGCCTCTGGTAACCATCCTTGTACTATGTCCATGAGTTCAATTGTTTTCATTTTTAGCTCCCACAAATGAGTAAGAACATGTGAAGTTTGTCTTTCTGCGCTTGGCTTATTCCACTGAACATAATGTTCTCCAGTTCTATCCATGGTATTGCAAATGACAGTATCTCATTCTTTTTTAGTGGATGAATAGTATTCCATTGTGTATATGTAAAACATTTTATTTATCCATTTGTCTACTGATGGACATTTAAGTTGCTTCCAAACCTTGGCTATTGTGAATAGTGCTGCAGTAAACATGGGAATGCAGATATCTCATTGTTACACTGATTTCTCTTCTTTGGGGTATATACCTATCAGTGTGTTTGCTGGGTCATATAGTAGTTCTGTTTTTAGCTTTCTGAGGATCCTGCAGACTTTTCTCCATAGTGGCTGTACTAACATGTATATCTACCAACAGTATACAAGGGTTCCCTTTTCTTCACATCCTTGCCAGCATTCATTATTGCCTAGTTTTTGGATAAAAGCCATTTTTACTGGAGTGAGATGATATCACACATTTTAGTTGTGATTTGCATTTTTTTAAATGGACTCTTGCTCTGTCTCCCAGCCTGGAACGCAGTTGCACAATCTCAGCTCACTGCAACCCCCGCCTCCTGGGTTCAAACGATTCTCCTGCCTCAGCCTCCTGAGTAGCTGGGACTACAGGCATGTGCCACCACACCTGGCTAATCTTTTTGTATTTTTAGTAGAGACAGGGTTTCATCATTTTGGCCAGGCTAGTCTTGAACTCCTGACCTCAGATGATCCACCTGCCTAGGCCTCCCAAAGTGCTGGGATTACAGGCATGAGCCATGCCCAGCCATGATTTACACTTCTTTGACGAGCAATGATGTTGAGCACCTTTTCAAATACCTGTTTGCCATTTGTGTGTCTTCTTTTGAGAAATGTGTATTGAGATCTTTTGCCCATTTTTCAATTGAATTCTTACATTTCTTTCCTATTGAGTTATTTGAGCTATTGAGTATATATTCTGTCTCTTAATCCCTTGTCAAATGGGTAGTTTGCAAACATTTTATCCCATTCTGTGGGTTTTCTCTTCAGTTTGTTGATTGTTTCTTTGCTGTACAGAAAGAAGCTTTGTAACTTGATGTGATCCTATTTTACATTTTTACGTTGGTTGCCTGTGCTTTTGAGATATTACTCAAAAAATTATTGCCCAGACCAATGTCCTAGAGAGTTTCCTCAATGTTTTCTTTCAGTAGTTTCATATTTTCTGGAATTAGTTTGAAGTCTTTCATCCATTTTGATTTGCCTTTTGTATATAGTAAGAGATAGCATCTAGTTTCATTCTTCTTTAGATGGATATTCAGTTTTCCCAGAACTATTTATTAAAGAGACTGTCCTTTCTCCAATGTATGTTCTTGGTGCCTTTGTCGAGAATGAGTTCGCTGTAGGTGTATGAATTTATTTCTGGGTTTTCTGTTATGTTCCATTGGTCTGTGTGTCTGTTTTTATGCCAGTAATATGCTGTTTTAGTTACTATAGCTCTGTAGTATAATTTGAAGTCAGGCAATATGACTCCTCCAGTTTTGTTCTTTTTCTCAGAATTGTTTTAAATATTCTGTATCTTTTGTGGTTTCACATAAAACTTTTAAGATTGTTTTAGCTATTTCTGTGAGAATGTCATTGGTATTTTGATACGGATTTCGCTGAATGTGTAGATTGCTTTGGGAAGTATGGATTAATTAATAGATTAACAATATTGATTCTTCTAATCCATGAACATGGAATATCTTTCGATGTTTTTGTGTCCTCTTCAGTTTCTTTCTTCAGTGTTTTGTAGTTTTCATTGTAGAGATCATTCACTACCTTATTCCTATGTCTATAATTTTATATATAGCTATTATAACAAGATTATTTCTTTGATTTCTTTTTCCGATTATTCACTGTTGGCATACAGAAATGCTACTGATTTTTACATGTTGATTTTGTATTCTGGAACTTTACTGAATTTGTTTACACGTTCTAATAGTTTTTTGGTAAAGTCTTTCGGTTTTTCCAGTTGTAAGATCATATCATCTGCAAACAAGGATAATTTGACTTATTTCTTTACAGGGTGGATGGTCTTTATTTCTTTCTCTTGTCTGATTATTCTAACTAGGATTTCGGTACTATGCTGAATAACAGTGTTGAAAGTGGGCATCCTTGTCATGTTCCAGATCTTAGAGGAAAGGCTTTCAGTTTTTTCCCCACTCATCATGATACTAGCTGTGGGTCTGTCATATATGTCTTTTATTACATTGAGGTATGTTCCTTCTATACTCAGGTTTTTGAGGGTTTCTATCGTGAAGATAAGTTAAATTTTATCAAATCTTTTTTCAGCATCAATTAAAAGGATCATATGGTTTTTATCCTTCATTCAATTGATTTGATGTATCACACTGATTGATTTGCATATATTGAAGCATCCTTGTATCCCTGAGATAGATCCCCCTTGATCACAACGAGTGATCTTTTTAATGTGTTGTTGAATTCAGTTTTCTAGTATTTTGTTGAGAATTTTTACATCAATATTAATTAGAAATATTAGCCTGTAGTTTTCTTTCTTTCTTTCTTTCTTTTTTTTTGATGTGTCTTTTTCTGGTTTTGACATAAGGATAATACTGGCCTCACAGAATGCATTTGAAAAGATTCCCTCCTCTTCTCTTTTTCAGAATAGTTTCAATAAGACTGGTATCAATTCTTCTTCAAATGTCTGGTAAAAATTTAGCAGTGAAGACATCAGGTCCTGGGCTTTTCCTTGCTGGGAGATTTTTTATTATGGCTACCATCTCATTACTTGTTATTGGTCTGTTCAGGTTTTAGATTTCTCCATGGTTCAATCTGGATAGGGTGTATCTGTCTAGGAATTTTTGCATTTCCTCCAGATTTTCCAATGTACTTGCATATAGCTGCTCATAGTAGTCTCTAATTAGACTTTGAACTCGGTGGTATCAGTTGTAATGTCTCCTTTTTCATTTCTGATTTTATTTAATTGAATCTTTTTTTCTTAGTTGGTCTGGCTAGAGGTTTGTCACTTGTATCTTTTGAAAACTAACTTCTTATTTTGTTTATCTATTGTATTTTTGTTTCAATTTCATCTATTTCTGGTCTGATCTTTATTTTATTTTACTAATTTGGGGTTTGGTTTGCTCTTGCTTTTCTTGTTCTTTAAGATGAATCACTGGTTGTTTATTTGAAGTTTTTCTACTTGTTTAATGTAAGAGTTATTGCTATAAACATTCCTTTTAGTATTGCCTTCAGTGTGTTCCATAGATATTGGTATATTCTGTCTCCATTTTTATTTTTTAAGAGATTTTAACATTTCCTTCATTGACACACTAGACACATTCAGGAGCATATTGTTTAATTTCCATGTGTTTGCATATTTAATACTTCCCAAAGTTCCTCTTATTATTGATTTTTAGTTTTATCCCATTGTGGACAGGGAAGATATTTTAAATTATTACAATTTTTTAAATTTTTTAAGGCTTGTTTTGTGGCCCAACATATGGGCAATTCCTAAGAATGACCCATGTGCTAAGGTGATGTACTCTGCAGCCAATGGGAGAACTGTTCTGTAAACGTGTATTAAGTCCATTTGGTCTATGGTGCAGATGGAGTCTGATTTTTTCTTTATTTTCTGTCTGGATGATCTGTTTAATGCTGAAAGTGGGGTGTTGAGGTCTCCAGCTATTACTGTATTGAGATTTATCCCTCTCTTTGGCTTTAATAATATTTGCTTTATATATCTGGGTGCTCCACTGTTAGGTGCATATATATTCACAATTACTATATCCTCTTGCTGACTTGACCCCTTATCATTATATAATGACCTTCTTTGTCTCTTTATATAGTTTTTGTCTTCAAAACCATTTTGTCTGATACAAGTATAGTGACTCCTGCTCTTTTTTGGTTTCCATTTACATTAAATATCTTTCTCCATCTTTTTCTTTCAATCCATGTGTGTTTTATAGGGGAAACATGTTTCCTGTAGGCCACAGATTTTTGGGTCGTGTGTGTGTGTGTGTGTGTGTGTGTGTGTGTATCTATTCAGCTACTCTCTGTCTTTTAATTGAAGAGTTTTGTCCACTTACATTCAACATTCTTAGTGATAAGTGAAGGCTTATTCCTGTCAATTTGTTATTTGTTTTTTGGTTGTTTTGTAGTCATCCTTTCCTTCCTGCCTTCCTGCCTTGCCTACCTTCCTGCCTACCTTTCTGCCTTCCTAACTGCCTGCCTTCCTGCCTTCCTGCATTCCTGCATCCCTTCCTCCCTTCCTCTCTTCCTTCCTGTATTCCATTTAGTGAAGGTGATTTTCTCTGGTGGTATGTTTTAATTTCTTTCTTTTATATTTTGTGTATCTGTTGTAGGTTTTTTGATTTGAAGTTACTAATGAGGTTTGCAAATAATGCCTTGTAACATGTTATTTTCAACTGATGACAACACAGTCGCAAAAACAAGCAGATAAGCAAAAAGAAAACTAATGAAAACTCAACACTTTAACTTCATCCCCCCGATTTTTAACTTTTTATTGTTTCTATTTATATCATATTATACTTTCTATGTCTCCAAAAGTTGTTGTAGTTATCATTTTTGATAGCTTTGTCTTTTAGTATTTCTACTCATTATATGAATAGTTTGTATACCATAATTACAGTGTTATAATATTCTATACTTGTCTGTGTGCTTACTATTACCAGTGAGTTTTGTACCTTCAGATGATTTCTTATTGATCATTAATGTCCTTTTCTTTCAGGCTAAAGAAATCTCTTTAGCATTTCTTAGAGGACAAATCTATTGTATATGAAATCCCTCACCTTTTGTTTGTCTGGAAAAGTCTTCATTTCTCCTTCATGTTTGAAGGATATTTTCACTGTATATATTATTCTAGGATAAAAAGCCTTGTAAATATGTCATGCCATTCTTCCAGCCTGTAAAGATTCTACCGAGAAATCTGCTGCCAGATGTATTGAAACTCCTTTGTATGTTATTTGTTTCTTTTCTCTTGCTGCTTTTAGGATCCTTTCTTTATCCTTGACCTTTGGGAGTTTGATTATTAAATGTTGTGCAGTAGTCTTTGAGTTAAAATGGCTTGGTGTTCTACAACCTTCTTGGACTTTAGTATTGATACCTTTCTCTACATTTGGGAAGTTCTCTGTTATTATCCCTTCAAATAAACTTTCTACCCCAAACTCTCCATCTACTTCCTCTTTAAGACCAATAACTCTTAGATTTGGCCTTTTGAGGCTATTTTCTAGATCTTGTAAGCTTGCTTCATAATTTTTTGTTTTTCTTTTGTCTCCTCTGGCCATATATTTTCAAACTGCCTGTCTTCAAGCTCATTAATTTTTTCTTCTGCTTGATCAGTTCTGCTGCTGAGAGACTCTTATACATTGTTCAATGTATCAATTGAATTTTTCAGCTCCAGAATTTATGCTCAACTGTTTTTAATTATTTCAGTCTCTGTTAATTTTTTTTTTTTTTTTGAGACAGAGTCTCACTCTGTTGTCCAGGCTGGAGTGCAGTGGCATGATCTCGGCTCACTGCAACCTCTACCTCCTGGGTTCAAGTGATTCTCCTTCCTCAGCCTCCTGAGTAGCTGGGACTACAGGCATGTGCCACCATGCCCGGCTAATTTTTTGTATTTTTGGTAGAGATGGGGTTTCACCGTGTTAGCCAGGATGGTCTTGATTGCCTGACCTCATGATCTGCCCACCTCACCTCCCAAAGTGCTGGGATTACCGGCGTGAGCCACCGTGCCCGATCTTGTTAAGTTTATCTGGCAGGATTCTGAATTCCTTTTGTGTTCTTTTGAGTTTCACTGAGCTTCCTCAAAACAGCTATTTTGAATTCTTTGTCTGAAAGGTCACGTATCTCTGTCACTGTGGGATTACTCTCTGGTATCTGATTTAGTTTATTTGGTGAGGTCATGTTTTCGTAGATGGTCTTAATGCTAGTGGATGTTGGTCAATGTCTGGACATTGAAGAGTTAGGTATTTATTGTAGTCTTTACCGCCTTGGCTTATTTGTACACATCCTTCTTGGGAAGGTTTTCCAATCCAAGTATTCAAAGGTAACTGACTATTGTGATCTAAGTATTTGGTCACTACAGCCGTATCTGCATTAGGCGACACCCCAACCCCAAGCCCAAGAATGCTGTGAGTCTTGCAGACCTGTAGACGTAACACCGTGGTGTTCTTGAGTGAGATCCAGGAGAATTCCTGAGATTACCAAGTAGAAACTCCTGTTCTCTTCCCTTACTTTCCCCCAAACAAACAAACCCTCTCTCTCTGTGCTGAGCTGCCTGGAGCTATGGAGGGATGACATAAACAACCCTCTGGCTACCACCACTGGGACTGTGCTGGATCAGACCTGAAGCCAGCATGGCACTGGGTCTCGCCCAAGACCCATGTCAATCACTGACTGGTTACCACCGATGTTCCCTCAAGGCTCAAGTGCTTTACCTCCCACAGACAGAAATCCAGCTAGGCTTATGGCCTTTTCTTTAGGGCAGCAAGCTTCCCCCAGCCTGCCAGCCCAGGGCACGTCCAGAAACGCCATGTGTTAGCTATGCTGCCTGTGGTTGAGAAAGAGGAAACACAAGTGCTTCTTGGCCACCCTTGCTGGTGTATCACTAGGTAATGTGCATCCCACGTCCACTGGGATCCAGGATCTAGGTCATGTGCATCCGACATCTACTGGGATCCAGGATCTGGATTTGGGAACCTGAAGAAGCCACTTGGTGCTCTATTCAACTGCAGCTGAGCTGGTACCTAAGCCACAAGACAAAACCCTTCTCACTTTTCCCTCTTCTCTCCTCAAGCAGAAGGAGCTTCGCCCTGTGGCTGCGAGTGTCTCACTCAGGCCCATGGCAAGTACTGTCTGGCTACTTCCAATGTTCACTCAAGGCCGGAGGGCTCTTCGGTCAGCTTGTGGTGAATGCTGACAGCCCTGTGCCTCTCCGTTAAGGGCAGTATCCTCCCTTTGGCCCAGGATGGGACCAAACATTTCATCCAGGAACCAAAGTCTAGAATCAGAAACCCCAGGGGTCCACTTAGTGCTCTACGTCACTGTGCCCAAGCTGGTACGCAAGCTGCAAGGCAAAGTTCCCTTTATTCTTCCCTTTCCTTTCCTCAAACAGAAGGAATCCCTTCTCTATAGCCACCACAGCTGGGGATGCTCTGGGTTACACCTGAAGCCATCCCAGCAATGAGTCTCACCCAAGGCCCATGACACATCTGGCAACAACTGATGCTTATTCAAGGCTCAAGAGCTCATTAGTCAGCAGGTGTTGAATTCTGCCAGGACTGTGTTATTCCCTTCAAGGCAGCAGGTTCCCTTATGGCCCAGGATGTGTCCAGAAATCTCTTTCAGGAGCTAGATCCTGAAATAGGGGCTTCAGGACTCTGCCTAGTGCCCTATTATACAGTTCTGGAGCTGGTATCCAACTTACAAGACAAAGTCCTCTTTACTCTCCCTTCTCCTCTCCTCAAGCAGAAGGAAGGAGCAACTATAGAGCTGTTAGCTATGCTGTCTGTGGTTGAGAGAGAGGAAACACAAGTGCTTCCTTGGCCACCCTAGCTGGTGTATCACTAGGTCACGTGCATCCCACGTCCACTGGCTCCAAGCTCAGCCCAGCACCAGGACTTACCAAGGAATTTCAGTTATTGTGGCCTTGACTGCCTTTCAAATTTATTTAGAGCCCCAGAGCCCTTTAGCATGCAATGGTGGTGCTAGCCGGAACTCAGGTTCTGGCTGCTGGGATGAATGATTCCCCTCTGGCTAGGGCTGGTCTAAATTCTCCTTATATGTGTGCCAGCCAATTTTTGCTCTGTGTTGCTTTCCATTATTATAGGACAGCACTGATTACCAATGCCAAGTCCAGCCATCACTTTGCTCTCCCTTTCCCAAGCACACAGATTCTATGTGCCATGCGGCCAGTCGCTGCCATTGCCAGGGGATGGGCGAGGGATGATGTTGGCAATTCAAGATGTCTTTGCTTCCTTCTTTAGTGCCTCCTTCCTTGATAAGATTTAAAAACCAGGTACTGTAACTGCTTACCTGATTTTTGGTTCTTATGAGGGTGCATTCTTGTGTGGATAGTTGGTCAATGTGTTGTTCCTTCTGGCAGGGGTAGGGGGCGATCACTGGAGGGTTCTATTTGGCCATCTTGCACCACTGCCTCTTTCCAATAGATCTTTGACCCACAGTCTCTGCAGTAACTGGCTCAAAATGGTGATGACTTAATCAATGACTGCCAGCTTCCCTAATTTTTGCTCATAGTACCAACATAGAACCAGAGAAGAACAAATATTATCTGCAAACTAATCACATAGGATGTCCCACTTATAGTTAGGCTGCCTCCAAATTCCTCAATACCAACAACCTCCAATCTGAACAGACTAGAAGCCTTCCCCCATCACACCCCTTGCTATGATTCTTTCCTACACCCTTATCCACTTTTGAGTCTGCCAAATCCAAGTGATGGTGGCTGACTCCTTTGCTATATAGAAATTTCTGAATAAATAGCCTCTGCTTGTTCATATTTGAGTGGTCTTCATTTACTTCCACAAATATTTGCAGAAAGTGGAGATTAATTTTATTTAGGATAAGCATTATTCTCAATTTACCAGGGTTAGTTCTGGGTTTTGCCCATTCTCTCTGTGTAATTAATAGTATGCTCTTTTACTCTCAAAAGTGTCCTTGGTTGAACAATAAATTACATAGGTACTATGATTTTAGGCAATTTATTCATTAGACAATGGGAGTAACAGGCAAACTGTTATTAAATAACTTGTCCTAGAGCAGTGCTAGGTAACAAAGAGAAGTGTACTGGGCCGTTAGGTAGCTAACTTCCTCTCTGATCGTAAAATCAATTGTCAGGTTAGAAGGAGAGAAGTATTCTACCTTTTGTATCAGAGTTTTTCTGATGGAATTTCTAGCTTTAGTAAACAGGAGATGGGATTTTAAGAGGTGTCCTCTTTTCCCCTTGAGGCATTCCTGCCACCCCTGCAGGATGATGCAATAGTTGCCATGGCAAATACTTCTCCCACGCTGCTGGAAGGCCTTCCCATAGCAGACTAACTTCTGTTCTGTTCTGTTTCTATTTTCCTTTTTCTCTCTCTGTTACATTGTAAGTTACTCTTGAGTTTAGATTCAGACTATAACCTTCTCTCTAGCTTCTTTTTTTTTGAAAGCAATTTGCTGTCTGTCTGCTTTTCTGCAACCTACTGTGCATATCCGGAGATAAGCCCTGATGGCAGTCATGTGGAAAAGTGTGGCAGACAGAAGACATGACCAAAGAAAGCAAGGGCAGGACTGGAATGAGTCAACTGAAAGCAGGGATTCTTCAATTTGCTAATCTCAAGTGCTCTGTTTTCCAATGAAAATACGAAATTTTGTCATCTAAATGCCCAGTTTATGCAAATGCATGGATTTTCCCTGAAGAACAGCACATTTTATAATACAGTAATATAGACCCAAGGGCTTCAAAGTCAGAAACACCTTGTTTTAAATCAGTAAGGTTCAAGATACTAGAAACAATTTCTTTGTTGCCCACCAATATAAACCTAACCTGGATCTTGACAGGTACAAAATATATATTTGTTCCCTGCATGTCTGATTGATTTGGAATCCACCACATATAAGTACCATGACCTTGGTAAGTTACATCATTTCTCTGAGCCTCAGTGTTTCCATGTGTAAAATAAGAAAAATAAAGCCATCTTATAGGATTGCTGTACAATTTAAATGAGACAGAGTATGAGAAATTCCTAGCAGATCCCTGCCATGTAGTACATATTTGATAGTTACTGCGTTCATTATTTCTGTTGTTATTGAAAAGATCAGTTTAGGAGGGTCCTACTGAAAAACATTTCAGTAAATACTTTTCGGAGGACCTGCCCCGAAAATCACGTAGGTTCTTTTCTATTTTCCTAAGCGTCGGCTGGCTTGAGAAATAAAGGGACAGAGTACAAAAGAGAGAAATTTTAAAGCTGGGCGTCCGGGGGAGACATCATACGTTGGTAGGATCCGTGATGGCCCACAAGCTACAAAAACCAGCAAGTTTTTATTAGGGATTTTCAAAAGGGGAGGGAGTGTGCGAATAGGTGTGGGTGACAGACATCAAGTACTTAACAGGGTAATAGAATATCACAAGGCAAGTGGAGGCAGGGCGAGATCACAGGACCACAGGACCACAGGACCGAGGTGAAATTAAAATTGCTAATGAAGTTGAGACAGGGATTTGAGATCAACCAGTCTGACCAAAATTTATTAGGCGGGAATTTCCTCTTCCTAATAAGCCTGGGAGCGCTATGGGAGACTGGAGTTTATTTCATCCCTGCAGTCTCAACCATAAGAGACAGGTACACCCCGGCGGGCGGGGGGTGGGCAGTTCAGAGACCTACCCCTAGGTGCGCATTCTCTTTCTCAGGGATATCCCATGCTGAGAAAAAGAATTCAGCAATATTTCTCCCATTTACTTTTGAAAGAAGAGAAATATGGCTCTGTTCTGCCTGGCTCACCGGCGGTCAGAGTTTAAGGTTATCTCTCTTATTCTCTGAACAATTGCTGTTATCCTGTTCATTTTTCAGGGTGCCCACATTTCATATTGCTCAAACACACATGCTGTACAATTTGTGTAGTTAACGCAATTATTACAGGGTTCTGAGACAATATACATCCTCCTCAACTGACAGGATTAAGAGATTAAATTAAAGACAGGCATAGGAAATCACAACGGTATTGACTGGGGAAGTGATAAGTGTCCATGAAATCTTTACAATTTATGTTTAGAGATTGCAGTAAAGACAGGCATAAGAAATTACAAAAGTATTAATTTGGGGAACTAATAAATATCCATAAAATCTTCACAATCCACGTTCTTCTGCCATGGCTTCAGCCGGACCCTCCGTTTGGGGTCCCTGACTTCCCACAACAAATACGTCCAACTAATATATTCTGATTATTTACACTTAGTTGAATCTCAAATTAGAGTACAACCTGCTTAACTGTCACTCATACTTGTACATTTTTAAAGTTTGGAGCATCTGCACTGTGCTAAGAATATTCCTGATTTCTGGTAGATTTCATACTGCTTTTTCAATGTTCTAACAACTCCTAATTATGAGAAGATTAATAAAAAAAAATCTATGGCTGTCTGTGGGTGTTATCTAATTCCAAGCCCTAGTCAGAGCAAATATGGCTATTTTAGTCTCATTACTAGAAAAGTAAAATAAAGATCTTTTGAAAATAGATATAACACAGATCTATTCCTCCTAACTTATACAGTGACAAAAATTCTGAATGACAAATAGACTTCCTGAAAGTAGAAGGCTATTTTAATATATTTATGCATATATGCAGCTACACTTTAAATATATATAAATCTATATACATTCATTAACAAAGATTTATTGAGCTCCTAAAAATGCTGTTTGTTCCAGACACTATAGTAGGTATTGATTGTATAGGGTGAATAAAACAGATATCTTCCTTCTTGTGTGGAGTCAGTTTCTTTGCTCTTGCTCCTTTTCTCTTGTTCCCTTGCATATAGTCATAAGCACACACATGCACGTGCATACACACACACACACACACGCACCCCTCCCACAAGCCTACATGCCTATCTGCGGATATCTATGAGTATATATGTACACATATAACCCCAAAGCTTGGTCTACATAATATGAATTCCAAGGAAAATTTAGCTAGAAAAAAAAACTAAAATGCATATTACTAAAAGAAACAATGGAGTTAGTAACCATGAGACATTACTTCTTTACATATTTAATTATTTACTTTAAATCTATTTTTACTTTGGTTTGTTTCACAAAGTATTTAAAGTAGACTCTACCAGATAAAATGAACTCTTCATTTCCATTAGGACAGTAAAGCCTAAGGGACAGCTGAGCAATGAATATGGCTTTCTGGTCAGTTTAGTTTTGCCAGAAGCACATCTGCATTGAAACTTGCATATGCTGACAGGGAATGACTGACACTTTAAAAACTGTGCTTCTATTTACACTGCAAGTCCCCATACCATTTAGAATGTCTCATAATATGCTAGAAATCATGCCAAGAGATTTTTAAAGCATTATTCTAATCTTTACAAGCATCCTATATGGCAAGATCTTCATCTTAAAGATGAGACATGAAGTTTTTATAAACTCATGATACATTGTGTTAAAAATATGAACTTCACAATTGAGAGAGCATGCTTAAGTTTAGGATAATAGCAACTACTTTACAGTGCTTTGTAAGAAGTAAATTAAATAGCAAACACTTGGTATATGTTTGTAATTAGGGTAGGACCTAATTATTAAGACCAGAGCATAAACAGAAATAAAATGTTGGATTTGTCATTCTTCTCTTTTATAAATACCGACGAGCATTAAAATTTTAACTACAATAAGTCCTCATATGTACATGGCTTTAATACATACATATATATACACACATATATATACACATATATATGCATTATATATATATACACATATATATGCATTATATATATACACACACATATATATGCATTATATATATATATATACACACACACACGTATATATATAATATTTATAGTGTTTTGTGATTATTTTAGTTTGCATATCCAGGACCACATACAAGATATGCAAAAATATATGTGGTTCATTTTAAAGAATGCATAAACATATGCAGATCATTCTGAAATATATATAGGCATTAAATTAATATACACTAAAATTCACTCTTATTCTTACTGCATTTAAAATCTTAAGAGTTAATACTATTGCTCCATGTTTTGAAAATGCTTGACTTACTGGGAAACCAGTCATTGAATATGTGGATTTAGAAACTGCATAATTATAAATTTTCTCCGGAGTGGTCCTCACTCACAGGTGGTAACCTTAAAAAGCTTATAATGTGTCCTTTTCTAATAAACAATGTAACAATTAAATGCTTTTTCTTATCTCTCAGGGTACAAATCCAATTATGCTTACTTCTTCTTGATTGTACTTTGTATCAGCCATTAAATATACAAAAGAAATCTAAGACGTAAAGCAACTCACTGCCTCTAATGTGCCCCTCCATTAGCATGACCTTTTTCTCAGTCCTTAAGAATAAAACCAGAACTTCATTTAATTCTAAACTTCAACAAGAGTGAGGTGCTGCCGTTTAATATTTAAAAAAAAAAAAAGACTGGACACATGCAGGAATTGTGGCTAGGCCTCTATCTTTAATGTGCTCACATGTAAAGTAAATAGTGAGGGTTGAGAATAGAGATTTTAAAAAAAGAATGTAATATTTAAGGTCATTATGAAGCACATGATTTTATGTTTATGTGTTAACAGTCCCAGAACTACATTGCTGAAAGGGTACATTGAGGGTTGTAAAATCTGTTCCTACAACCTAATACCAATTCAGACCTAAAGATGATTTTTCCATTTGTCTTTACAACCAATTCCAAACTTGAAGTCACTAGTCTCCAAGGTTTTCCGTGAGCTGAAACTTCCTAGCCTTTTCAACTTTATTTTCTACCAGTTTCTCAAAGTGCTTTCAGCTTGTTCATTCCACTTTGTAAATTAGGTTTCATGAAATCTTTCCCACCTTTTCATTTCTCCTGCCACTACCCTAGCTTAGATCTTCATTTTTTAAAACCTGGTCCATTATAATAATATCACAATTATCATCCTGGCTGTAGTCTCACACCCATCTTTACATCTTTACATTGCCTCTACAATTACCTCTTTGAACAAACAAATCGGTTCATGTCATTTTCTGAGGTGGAATTGGGGGTGTTTCCCATAGTTCCTGGTCATCTGTTGGATAATATCCAAATGCTTACTGGGTCTTGGATTATTTCATTCCAACATTATTTCTCCAGCCATATCTTCTGCTAAAACACAATGACACAGTCAAGTCTGAAGTTCCCCGGATGTGCAATTGATTCTCATATTTCTATTTTTTCATAGTAATTGTCTCAGCCTATAATACTGTTCCCCCTGCCTTTACCTGGCCAGCTCCTTCCCATCCATTCCCCACTGTGCCATACTGCAGGAGAAATTAGGGGTAAGCCATAGCTATTCATCTTGAGAAACTTAATTTTAATTCAGCTCATCCATTTTTTAGCTTTGTAACTATGGACAGTTTACTTAATCTATCAAAATCTTATTCCCCTTATCAATAAAATAAAAATACTTATGTCTAATTTGCAGGGTAGTTGCAAATATTAAGTGGGATAATATAAGTTTAGCACCTGGCATATGGTATTCTTCCTTTAATCTTGTTCCATCCTACTTTATTTTCCATATTGCATACAATATGATGTCTCTAGAATGCAAAACTAATCATATCATTTCTTTGCTTCAAGCCCTTCAATGCATTCCTATTTCTACAGCCTACAAGTCTCCCCTTGTTATCCAATATAGCCTTATTTCTCACCACCGCCCTTCTTCAATGCTTTGTTCCAGGCAGTTGAAATGCTTCAAGTTCCTCAACTGTACCAAATTTTCTCTCACCTCTGGGCCTTAGTATGCTAAGGTGTGCCTTAGTATATACATTGTTCCCTCTTCCATGAACACCATTTTCTATCATGCCTCTCTTTACACGTATCCTGTATGAACCATTATCACATTTACCTTTCCGCTTGATTTTATTGCTCTTCCCCTCACTATTAGGATTGGGATTTATGTCAGTCTTGGTCACGGTGACTCTTTAGTGCCCTACATAGCTTTTATTTGCAAATCTCTATCTACCTTAAGCCTACCCTTCCTATAAGAAAAAGTTTAAGTCTCACCTGGACCTCTGCATTGGACTCTCCTCTTTCTACTGTCTAGGTGCTTTCACCAACTGAGTCACAACACAGTATCTCTCTGTGATAAAATAGCAATATGAGTTTCAAGAATGGGGAGATCAAGGAGCAACAGTCAAGGGAGTCATCTTAAAGGATAAAAAAAGAAAAAAAACAACCCTCACGTCGACATTAAAGAATGTATAGAATCAAGGAAAGTAGTGAGGAATTTCCAGCCACAGCAAATAATATAATGGATCACGTTCCTTTTATTCATTCAGTGAATCTTTAGTAAGCACTTACTTTGGGCAAGAAGACTATATTAGCAGCCTATTACACACTAAGGTTGGTAAATGGATAGGCTTTATTGAGCAGAGGTTATAAGCAGGAATTCATATTGAATAGATTTTGGTGGAACCTAATTACAAATGGCCGCAATCCCATCAGACATTGGTGTAGTCATACTCCAAACACTGGGGTGCCTCCTTGACCTTTGTGATGCTTTACTCATTTTCTCAGGTATTGTCTAGACAGTCTCCTATTAGGCTTCTAATTCCATAAGGATTGAGATTTTTCTTGTCTGTTTTATTCACTAATAAATCTTCACTTCGACTGTAATCAAGCACAGGACACACAATTAATAAGTATACGCTAGGCACCGTGCTAAGCCTATGTACCATACTGCATAAAAATGTATTAGTTTATATGTCTCTTCTGTACTATACGAGGGTTGGCAACCATTTTCTGTAAAGGCCAGTTAGTAAATATTTCTGGTTTTGTGAGCCAGATAACCTCTATCACAATTACCCTACTCAACCCTTGAAGCATGACAACAATCACAGATAATATGTAAATGATACAAATTACTGTGTTTCAATAAAACTTTGTTTACAAAAACAAATGGCAAGCTAGATTTGGCCTATGGACTGTAGCTTGCAGACCTCTGTTCTAGATTATACTCCTTGAGGGAAGAATATTACTTGTTTTACATTGCAGTATTTTACCCAAAGCCTGGTCCATAACAGTGCTCAATAGTAAAAGCTCTAAGTTTTTATTCTGTACCAGTCATTCTTTTAAATAATTGACACGTAATAGCATATTTAATCTTCATAACAAACCTATGCAGCTGACTTTATTGTCCTCATTTACAGATGAGAAGACTTTGGCCAAGATAGATTAAGTAACTGGCCCAAGATTACATGGCCAGCAAGTGGCAGAGCTGGAAACCTCAGAGTTGGACCTCAGAATTTGTGCTCTTAATCATATTTTATAGCCTCACAATAAATTAGAATAAATTAACCGTTCCAAGCAGAGGATTTTAGACTTCATGCAACATGACAGTACTTCTCAAAGTTGTTCAGGGAATAAAACACTCAGAGAACTCTTATTAATATGTTTAATTTCATCAACCAGATTCAGCAAAATCACCAACAGAAAACAAGACTATGATACATGTGGACAAAAAGAATCACAAATATCCTGTGCTTTCTCAATAAATGATTCTGCCTTACTGAACTTGATTGTCTCTGGAATTTGTAAATATTTTCTACTTCTGTATTTGTTTGGTCATCTTCCAGCACTCTACTAGCTCATAGAGATACCAGATGCCAAATATTCTTAAAATATTGATGAGGAAATAACTTACAAATGGGTACATTATATCCATTAATTTATCTTTGGTTTGACAATTGGTAAAAGACATATTATTTGACCTTTGTGGAAGTACACATTGGAACAACACCTGAAATTAAATTCTGAGGTTCCAAAACAGCACAGTATTAGAAGGCTTAGCAGATAATGGGAAGCACTGCATGTTTCCAGCAGAATAAGGGCCGGCAAGGAAAGCCCTGACTACCTAGCCAGGTATCATCAGCCTGTGGTTTATGATTTCAGGTATCTCTAAATCCCGCCTCTCTCCATTTATCAGCATAGTTCTTCCTGTTCTAACTGATAAATAATTTTACAATCCCAGACACTTAAGTTGAGGTCTCTTTGACTCTGGCAATAACTCAAGCAAAGCAAAAAGCCGAACAATATTTCTAAAAATCAACGTTGGGGGAATGTCTGTATGAAAGCTCAAAGAGAGAAGCAATACCAAATTAAAAAGAAAGAAAAGAAGAAGGAAGCCCATACTTGGAGACAATCTATCCTAAACATTACATTGGTATTGTCAGCCTGTTTACATTTAGTATGTGTAAATTATTCACAGTCCTGCCACAAGAGAAGTAAACAGTTCAGATTTGAACCAGGTCATATTTGAGCCTAAGTTGGTTACATATGAATACCCATTATCATTTCCCTACAACACAGTAGGTCTTGGCCAAGATCACATGCTAAGCCTATGTCATAATCTTGCATCTGTCTTCAACTTCCTAGGATATAATTTGGCTTTTCTGTCTGTGTTTTTAGTTCTTTATTTGTAAAATGAGAATAGTAGCCTTGGCCCTCTGCTCCGGAAGGCACTACATACATTTGAAAGGAAGAAATGTAACTCAGAGAATCACAAAACCTCAGCCTAAAAGTTAAATTATAGAACAATTTCTCCAACCAATAGATTAAAAAATGAGGGTTAGATAGGTTATGTGACTCACCCTAGGTCACAGAAAACATGCTACCATGTGAAGTATATGATTCTAAAATAATTAAACTTCAGAAGAGTTGGTTTATTTCCCTGCAAGTTTAAAAGACAGTAGTCTTCAGAGAGGTAAATCTATAAAATCAGTTGCATTTTCAAGTCAGTGGCTCAAGGAAATAAGAAATATTTTCATATATCTTTGTAGTGAAGTTCATATATTAATTGTGCTTTCAAATGCATTGTAATTCAACATTAGTTGAATGTCTGTTTTGTGCCAAAACTGTCCTAAGCACTATGAATTAATTAATTTTACCCTTACAACAACCTTAAGGGAGAGATACAACTATGATTTTCATTTGACAGATGATGAACGTAAAGATAAAATGGTTAAGTACCTGCCCAGGATCACATGGGACAGGACTCAAACCTAGACTTGCTGGTTCCAGAATCTGTCCTCTTATCCATTACACTATATTACCTCAATACTATACCACACTGTCTCAGTATATTTTGCTGTATCATTACATGATTGTTAATTATCACTTCATGGTTATAAATTGCTTTCATTTTCTTACCTCATTAATTTTATTAGCATCTATTTATAATTTAGTCCACATTATATGTGATATTTAAAGATAAAGTAGGGTTTTAGAAAACAAAAGAACACTTTAATGGTTCAGCCTTCAGTAATTTATATAGGGCCACCTCACATATCTTTACTCTGAGTGTATTCTCTCTGCCAAGAAGGCAGAGGCCAGTTCTTTTGAGGCCTAACTCAAATGCCACCTCCTCTTTGAAGTTTTCCTCACCCTCTCAGGCAAAATGGGTTACTCCCTCCTCTGTAATCTCGAAGTGTTTTATCCATTTATTACATTGAGTTGTTTACAAATACATCTGCCTGCATCAGAAGAGTCCCTTGCATCTAGCACCAGGACTGGCAGAAAATTGGCGTTCTCTACCTCAGTGAGTGAACGTGTATATTTTTCAAAAAAAGAGAGCAAAGATTAGCAATTAAGACTCACGTGTATCATCTCTCACCATTGTCATGGTATGATTGCTGTGTCTGTGCAATTCTGGAAAGCCACATGCTAACAAAAGATACTATATTCATTGGTTTGGTGCCTTAGTTTCCTAAGTGGAGGCATAAATTGGAACAATACACTTGTGCATAAGGAGACTGAGGGTATTAGGCTTTGAAATGAGACAGATCAGTGTTTGAGTCCCATTTGGCTACCTAGTAGATGTCTGATGGTGGGATACTAATACTATCCTTATTTCTGGGGTGTTATAAAAATAAATGAAAAAAAGGTAGAATTTGTTTAATATTATGTTTGAAGCATAGAATGCACCCAATATGTTAGTAGTTATTAATATTAGGACTGTTCTTTGGAAAGATTGTGCATTTGGTACATGCCATATCCTTCTTACTGGCCCTTTATTCATATATATTTCCTGCCCCACCCTGACAAATTCCAGTTCTCTATTCCCAAGCCCAAGTTTGTTAGCCAAAGGACCAAATTCTACGGAGAAAGAGTAGTTAGAAAGTCCTCAAATTACATTCTATTGGAAAGCATTTCTATTGCTTACATGGAAGACCAGCTCTGTGATTATGTAACAGCATTTGCTGACTGTAGCATCCCATATGAACCCACAGTATTTATTTAGCTCCTTGGTCAAAAACTCTTTCTTGGAACATAGGGCTTCCAAATTTGCCTCTGGGTTGTTTGTGCTTGGCTCCAGTAAAAGGCTAAGTAAACATTAAGCTAATAAGCTGTGATCTTTCAATCACCATTATTTCCAGTCCCCAAAGTTAGCTCAGTATACAGCCAGAAAGACACAGACGTGTCTTAGGGGAAGTAGGAATTCCACATCAATAAAACACCAGAGTCATATGACAGAGTAAACTCTGGTGGGAGTACTCTTTTGGGAGTTCTGCTCGCTGTCCAATCCAAGCATCATTAAATGGCCCTGCCTTGCCTACAGAATTTCAGTGGCCAATATTTAGGTCTCTATAAAATAAAATATTCTTAACTACAGAAACATACTACTTGCCAGCTACAAACCCTGACAATTCCTAAAAGACATCTATGTTCTCTATAACTGACCACAGACCCAAGCTTCAAGCACTGGTCTCCAAAAGAACTTTGCCTGACAATAAACATAGGTTGAATTTCAGTTTGACCATAACACACTTCTTAGACTTGATTTTAATATTTGGCATCTGGGTCCTTTGGACAGCGCTACAGGTAGGCACCTGCTTATACGTGGCTTTTGCTGCTGAGGCTGGCTCATTAGAGACGCTTCCCACCAGAGACAAAATTATATATAGCCTGACTTTGCTTTAATGCTCAGGAACTTCTGCTTCACAAATGCAAATGATGGATTCTAAATGAATCAAGGGTCCATTTCTATTTCTAGGATTTCCATGGGCTTGGAGGCTTCACACGGAATCTTAATGGTGATTGCTTTTGGGTAATATTTCCATTCAGCCATCTAAAAATGCTATATAACATTAAAATTCTCCAAAGAATGATTCAAGGCAATGAATGTATAATAATTACTTAATGCTCAACTCTATGATGAATGTTCTAGGGGCTGAGGAGGTTTACAGCGGGAAAATATAAAACAGAGCCCCTTCCTTGTTTTAATTGGGTGAAAGGGCATGCATCTACAGTACTTGGCAAACACCTTCTAGAGTATTTACACTTGTTTGTAATTATGCCTTTGTATCTGCTTCTTCAAGAGTGCTATGACTTATTGGATACAAGACCTCAGTCTTTTACTTCTGCAGATCCCTAAAGCTTAGCACAGTGCCTACTACCATGTTAGTTTTTTAAAAAAATAAAATAATTGTAATATCTGTAGTAAGGTGGTGTAAATAAGAGGTAAACATAATATATCATATTGATGTTCAGAGGAGGAAGATTATAATATTAATCACTTATTTAATTGTGACTATAATGTTAATTAGTCACAAAGGATCACAGAAAAGGTGAACTTGATTTACTTGTGAAAGAAAAGGTCAACCTTGTGTATACAGAAATATATGAGTTGGATGTTCTCTCGGGCATGGGAGCACTACAGGACAAAAGAAAAGGTAGAAATGTATATAGACAATGAGGAAAAAAAGACTGGTTAAGTAAAGGCTTAGAAATTAGTGACTTTAAAGATTGGTTCTGTGGGAGTGGTAATTCTGAAATATTTTCAAGGGGAAAGAATAAGAATTAGCATATAATAAATATCTACTATGTTCCAGGTCTTTGCAAGGTATTTTGCACATACCATCTCATTTTAAAGAAAAATATTATTGTACATACTTAACAGATGAAGACACTAAACTTAGAGAAAATAGCTTGTCTAAGGACATGGTGAGTGAGTGGCAAAGTGGGGATTTGAACCTACTTCTACTGAACTCATGTTCTTTTTATTCCTCATAGTGTCTTTTATTCGCCCATAAAGGTGAAAAGTCTTCCCCTTGGGTCTTACACTATTACGAATCATCCTGGTATACTCCAAATCCTCTATCTGCCGTAAATGAAATAAAGGAATATTTAATGTCAGTTTTTCTCCTCCACACAGAAATAAACAATTTTCTCTAAATTCCAACTCCTCTTATATTTGAATATAATTCTCTCACTTATTTCTATAACAAAATGTAAATTCTTTTAACTTTTTTTTTTTTTTTTTTTTTGAGATGGAGTCTGGCTCTGTCACCCAGGCTGGAGTGCAGTGGCGCGATCTCGGCTCACTGCAACCTCCGCCTCCTGGGTTCAAGCTGTTCTCCTGCCTCAGCCTCCCGAGTAGCTGGGACTACAGGCACACACCACCATGCCTGGCTAATTTCTTTTTTATTTTTAGGAGAGATGGGGTATCACCGTATTGCCCAGGTTGGTCTCGAACTCCTGAGCTCAGGCAATCCACCCGCCTTGGCTTCCCAATTAAAATTTCTTTAAAGGACATAAGCTTTATTTCTTCATCCATTATCTTTTCTTTTCACTCCGAGAAAAGAAGTTCTTATAGTAAATACTGATTTTTGATGATGATGATGATGGTGATGATGACAATGACAATAGTAAATAGGACAATGAAAACACTTTCAAGTTTTTCATTGTTCACCAAACTTTGCACAGCCCCTGATGCATAATACACTGGAGCTCTGGGCTGATAAATACAGTCCTCTAACAAGTTGAGGTTCTTCTCAGGTCAGATATAACTAGCACATTCAATATTTATAAAGCAATGTTTCCCCTGTTGAGAAACTGCTCTGTAGTTATATATTGAAATGTAAATATATTGAAATGGAACTTTGCACAACAGTGTGGGGAGTAGGCTCATGCTCCATGCTTCCTTAATTGACTGGAGATGAGTAAAGCCTTTATATAGCACTTCAGTGGTCTTCTGCTTGGTTGGTGCCCATCACGTGATCTGCACAAGCTCAGAATTTTCAGCATGGGTCTTTGAACCGAATGTATAATTGATAGTAGAAGTGGGTAAAAATTCCAACACAGGGTATCATACCAGTGTAGCTCATGCCTGACCTACCCCACTACTTCCCTATGTTATTATGAAAGCTATTTGTAGCAAAAATACACGGTGTAAATACAAAGCAGAGTGATCAACCCAGCTCAATGCCTGAGTCTCAGCATGCAACCATGATCCTACATACAGTCCCAACCTTTCTCCTGTATCCAATTCATTTTTAATCCTGGATTTTGCTTAGCTATTGTCCCTACCTCCAAGTTATATCCTAAGAATTGTATCTTTGTGTGTGTGTGTGTGTGTGTGTGTGTGTGTGTGTATGTGTATGCATGCACTAAGATGCTTTGTAAGCACTTGTTTGTTCATTAGTTCATTCATCCATTCACCATCATTTATGAAGCTCCTGTCATGTGCCAAAAATACTGTGAAATGATAAGGACATAAATGTTAATAAAACAAAACTGTAAAATCTCTAAATATGCTCCTCCACCCAAGCAACTTTCACTTAAAGGCAGTTTTTCAAGCACTACACAAATGAATGCATAAGTATAATGACAGACAAAACTAAAAGGTCTGTAGCTGAAACTGAAGAAAGGAGTCCTGCCCATGCCCACTTTATGCCCAGTCTACTTTCCAATCACATCCTCCTAAAACACTTTTGTCCAACTAATCCCTCCTTAGCCCCACCCCAGCCCCACTCCCACTGCCATCTCTGCTCTAACAGCCCCTGCCACTGACAGGGTGCTATAAGCTTTAGATGGAGGAAACAAATGAAGAGACAAATTGAGAACAACAAGAATTTACATTTCCCACTTAGATTATTAACCCTCACAATGGCAATGGCAACGGCCTAGGCCCCACAATGTGCTAAGCACATACACGGTGCTTTACAATCATCGTCTCACACAATCCTTAACTACCATTTACAGATAGCATATTATTGTCTTGATCTCATAGAAAAGAAAACTGAAACTCCACGAGGGAGAGTAACTTGCTCCAGATTAAACACGTAGTAGAGATAGAGCCAGACTTGAACCCAAGCTGCTGGACTCTTCTATTGCCATGAGCAAACTAGGGGTAAAGAACTCTGTGATATAGTGAAACACTATCGGACAGATTGTGATTCCGATTTCTATTCCACCTTTTATTAGGTGGGTAACCATATACCAATTACTTAGCTTTCCTCACCCTCAGTTTCCTAATATTAAAAAAATAAAGATACTAAAATATCAAATTTATATATTTACTATGAAGATCACCTGAAATCTTATGTGAGGCTTATTAACCGCAGGGGCCTTGTCTTTTCATTGATGTGTTCATGTCCCTAGCACAATGCCAGGCATGCATTTCAATAAATATTTGACAAGAAATACCATACTGCTTAGCCCACTGCAAGGCACACAGGATGTGCTCACTAAATATTCTCTCCTCTAATCCACAGAATTTCCTTTACAAAAATATCTTAGAGTCATCTGTTTCAACACTCCTTATCATATGGCAAAAGAAATAGCAGTAGTAGTGATAAGTTGAAAGAATGTGGGAAAGCTAGCTAAAGATACTTCTATTTCTTTCTTTAATGCTGCGTATTCAAAGCTAAGTATTCTGGCAGCTGATAACTTATTTCCCCCAAAATGCAAAAAGCAGAGGTAAAAATAATGTATTTCAACTAAAATTGCCTTATCAAGTTCTCATCTTTAACAAACCCATAGGACTATCTTGAAGTAGTTAGAGAGACTCATTATCTCTTATCCCTTACCTTCTAAATATTCTCTATAGTAAATTGCAATGGCTCCCATAATAACTTGCCACAAGACTCTAGAAGAGCATTGCAGGACCAATTCTCAGCAAAAAAGGTCAAATGTCTAATTACCTTTCACAACTAAATAATTTCAGGATCTCATAAAATACAACTTTTTGAGAGCCTTTAGGTAAAGTGCTGCTGACATAATGTACCGCTGACATACTTAAAGGATGTGTCTATGGTAACATATGCCTATTATTGGAAACTTCTAACTCCCACATTAATTCTTGAGCATTCAGTCACAGAATCAAATCGGAGGGAAAAATATCTGCACTATATTGTAATTTCAGAACAAAGACAAACATGAAGCATTTTGCCCAAGGCCTCATCAGAGAGAGAGCTGCAAGGGAACAAATTCCTGAGAATAACCCATTTGCCCACTCTATAGACTGCCTCCTGGCTGTTTCAATAAGGTATCTGCAGAGGAACTCTGATACCATTATTCATTAACTGTTCCAGAGACAGCCTACACTATTATAATCCTCTTTTCATTTAGATTAAAAACACATTTATAGTGAAAGGGGAAATGTGAATTTTTAGAAAGACAGGAGGATGGCTATAGTTAACAGCTTAATTTCAGGATCTCCTTGGAGATGTATATTCAGATGATTCATATGAAGGCATGCTGCACACATGTCTACACTTAACACAATTTATAGCACAAAATAAGTGCTCAATAAAAGGCATTCATTGTCATGCTCGTGATTATCATCATCATTACAATCTTTCCTACATCTGAGTTGCTTACTCTGCAGGTAACTTGGCATCAGAGAATATCTGAACTGAAAGAAAACTTAAAACTCACCTGGCACAAGTCCCTGACTTTACACAGGGGAAACGGGAGGATGTCTTGGTGAAGGTTACCCAGTAAGGTAATGGAAACTTTTAGAACTAGGACCTCTGTTCTCTTCATACCTCTAAGGTGCATTAATTAAAATATATCTATTTTGTAAAATATATTTCCACTTAATGAAGCTAACCGTATTACCAGTCAAAGCTTTCTGGAATCACTCTTAGGAAACATGGCTATAAAAATAAGAAAAAACATTAAGGCAGCCTAACTTCATTATTAATTTACGATTCAAAGAAAAGATCAGTGTATAATATATTTGTTCATTTTCCCTTCTCTGGCATATATCAGAAAAAAAACAGAAAAGTATTCGATTGGAAATCATCTTTGTGACCTCTTTGGTTTGCCCATTAAAATAAAATTCATATACAACGTTCAGGTCAATTTCCAGATAATATCTGATCCTTGGCATTTTTACTGAATTTCTGCTGCTAAGGAGCATTAGTAATTAGGTTAACTGATTTTTGAAATTTAATTCTGCCACTACTCATAAACAATATTACCACCATTAAATTTTAATTAATAAATACATTGACAATAATGAAAAAGCTATAATGTAGCCACTAAGTCCAATTTCATTTTCATCTATTCTATGCCCCAAAATATTCATTTCTAACTCTTAAATGAAATGAAGATCCTATAATATTGTTTGCTTTGCTATACATGGAGAAAATAAAGTACAAGACAACATCCCTCTGCCATTAATATGTCAGAGTTTGTTTTTTCATTCAATGAGCATTAAATGAACATTAAATGTGCAGGCACTGATGTAAAAATATTCATGCACTAAGTTTATTGCACTTAGTCTTTACATAGTTTATGTGGGGTAAGCAAAATTACACCTATTGCAGATGTGAAAACAGAGGCTTAGGTTAATAGCAGCTATAGGAGCCTACCCCAGGTCTTTCTAATTTTAAAATTAATGTAGAGATAGACATTTAAACCAAAAATGAAATATAATACAACCAACAGTATGATAGATATGTGAACAAAATACACAAGAATACACAGAAACACATATACGAAGTGTGATTAATTATCAAATGGTTAGAAAATTATTTTCATATCCATGTCCTCAGCTCGCCAAAATAATTCATAATTATCTTTGGAAGGAAACTTTGACGTGTATATTTTAATATTATTTATACAGTAAATTTTGAGCACTCTATACATTGTATAAATAGATCATAAGATATCTAAATGTTTCATAAATTGCAGTACTGCACCTACTACTGTAGGACAAACTGCAAGTTTTCCCAGTATGTTCTGTATCACAGCATCTTGGGAAAATATTAAGCCAAATTTTATCCAACACAGCAGTAAATGAGTTCAGTGAGACCTAAGGTCAGACTTCTTGATCTCCCAGTGGCTGGGTTTTGTGTGTGTGTGTGTGTGCGCGGTTTTAAACTTTAGAAAAAAATTATGATATCAAATGTTCTCTTTAGATTGCACCCTCCACTTGGGAAGAGGTGCCATCACAGAAGTAAGGACACAATATCCTTACTGAAGTGAAGAAATACAGCCTTAGTGAACACCAAACACAAGAGACTAATATCTGAAGATAGAAACTGTGCGGCACTTAAATGATCCAATTCAGAGGCATTCAAGTGCTATGGATGAGGGGTCATCAAGACTAAAAGAATTTATAAAATTAAATATTTTTAATTTCTCCATTTTGTTCATGTGTTAACTTCTATTTCTTCTCAGTAATCAGCAACAAAACCTTAAAAGGAAATGGGCCTACGGAAAGTGAGGAGTCAGAAAAACTGCATTCCATTCCACAGACAGCCTTGTGAGGAGATGCATTTCAATTACTAGAGGTAGTCTCTCCAGCTACTAAAGGTAAGGAAAATATGCTAAGAATCTGAGATCTGCAGTCAAATTAAATAGGAGAACACGGGGAGATCAGTGCCTAAAAAAGGGCCTCTTATCTAAAATCTGGAAAGAAACATAGGAAGCTTCCTATACTGTTATCCTCTGCCTCCATTAACCTGGCCCAGGAAAGATACGAGTCTTCTAAATAAGGCAGAACTCAGTTTAAATTCACTTTTTAAAGTTTCTGTACATACTTCCAAACTGGGACAATATATCTTCTTTGAAGGACTTGGAGAAAGATTAGTTTGCTCATTCAATATGTGTTTAATGAATAAAGCACATGTTTGGTATTTATTGGTGAGGCAGATAATAGGTGTATGTTGTATACTATCTAGTAGCAAGAGTAAAGGTTACTCTTCTTTCATCATAATTAGCTTAAAGCTGGAAATGGTAGTAGATCTATCTATCTATCTACCATGTATCTCGCTGTCTATCTATCTATCTATCTATCTATCTATCTATCTATCTATCTGTCTGTCTGTCTGTTTGTATATCTATATCACAGTGTGTGCATTACCAACAAACCCCAGTTAGTATTACAGTTCACATAAAAATGAAGCCATTCTGATTGCAGCAGGAACTGGGCCAGAACCCAGTAGCTTAACCATCTCTCTCACATAATATGTTTCCTGAGGCACCACAACAGAACCCTAGAACTCATAGGTCCATGACTCAAAACCATCACAGAAAACAATAGTTATTATTCCTGAGAGGGAAAAACATGACTTGAATAGTCCTATCAAATGAATAGTTGGAAAGTATTATAAAGGAAGGATTGGAAGACAAATCTACTGGTGGCAAGAAGACCATCTGGGAGGCTCTGGCATATTCTTGGCATGTGATGAGGAAAGACAGCATTGAGAATTGAAATTGAAAGATATTTTTAGAAAAGCAACTTTGGTGACAGACACTATGTATGGTTAATTATAATTTTATCTTAACCAAAAATTGGGATCATACATGGTCTTTCCGAAGATTTATGTGCCCATGTATAAATGAAGGATATAAAATCAGAAATTGGAAAGAACATCACATTTCTGGCATTTCTGAGACTTTCTACAGTACACGGGAAAACAGAAATAATTTTAAAGATTCTGAAAGTATGGGGCGTTGGATCATCAAACACATAGAGATAAAAGAGAAGCTAAAGTTTTTAGTCTAAGAGACTGGAAATCCAGTAATTAAACTGAGGGAAATAGAAAAATAGAAGCGAAAAATGGTTTGCCCTCCATTGGTCTGGGATGCAATAACTCTGAGGTGATGGCTGGACCTACTGAGCCAAAATGCCTATAGGCAACTAGAATTACACATTGGTAAAACAAAATAAAAACATCATTTTAAATAACTTCCAAAGAAATCAACAGATTATAAACCAACTACTTGTAATTCCAGCTCAATGTTTTTAAGAAGGCAAGCCATACTTTCTTACTGTAGTATAGAAATTACAAAATCTTGAACCATACTTGGTTTTTTGAAGAATGAGGCAACTATTGGGAACACATCTTTAAAACTTTAAAAAACAGGAATTGGAAAGGTCATTTCATAAATGAAATATGCTGGTTGCCAGTGAAAAATTACTCACTAAGAAATGGATAATCCACAAGCCCTAGAAAGGTCAAAAAGGCTGCCAAGGTAGCCCTGATAGAAGAGACTACAAAACAAACACAAAATGAATGCAAGTTGTTCTTTGGGGCAGGGGCTGACAAATATTCTCAAGCAGGACGCTCACCAAAAGTAATTTTCTCTTATACCAAGAGAAATGTGGCAGATAGAAAATGTGTTGATGTATTGTGATTTAATTTCAATTTTGTTTCATAGAAGAGATAGAGAAAAAGTTGGACCTTTATTTCAGTATTATTTTTTAAACTCATGATGTGGCAAATGACCCCTTTAGTGAATCTTACTTGAAGAACATGATATACCTGCAGATAATTAAGATAAAAAACTGAGGAGTCAGATCATTTTAACTTCCTTCTAATGTTACATTTCCATGATTGGAAAAATCCTCAAAGCAATTCTCAAAGACTGAAAATTGCATAACCTGGAAAAATCACACAATGAGTACATTTTTGCAATCATTAAACCTTTGTTGTTTCAGTAAACAACATATAAACTGATCAGCTATGTTCATTTTCAATATATTTTCTAAGAAAATAAGCTTTTAAAAGGTCCTGCTCTTCAGAATAAGCAATCTGTATTTCAGTGGAATAACCTAGAAAAGCCAATAAATGGAAACCATATTGTTAGAAATAATCAAAGAAGCAACTTTTAGACAATCATGTTAAAGAACTAAAAAGAAGTATATGCAAACATTTATATGAAAAGAAGTTTATAAAACTTTATTTATAATAACCAAATGTAAATATTCTAAATGTTCAAAAAAGGGAAGCAATTAAATAGCCATAAGACATCCATGTAGTTAAATACAAAGCAGTCATTAAAATCATTTTTAGAATAAAATTATATATGACAAAATTCATAACATCTAACATATACAATAGATTTAGCACAATGCATATTTTGTAATAAATATTTGTGTATATGTACATGTACGTGTGTGCACTGAAGAGAATGGAGGAGAATATAACAGAATAATAACAGAGGTAACTTCTGTGTGGGGAGTGGTTCTTAACTTTTGGGGAGTCAGATGCTCCCTTGAGTGCCTAATGAAAGCTGTGAACTCTTGCAAGGTCAATACACCTAAAACTTACCTAAAGAATAAAAGTCATTACGTATCCCTTAGAGTCTGTCCATGAACTCCAATCCAGAATGAGCCTTTTGAGGGTAATGGTATTATAAAAATTTTTATTTTAGTTTCTGTACTTCTGTATGTTAAGAACAATTATACTGAAATGTATGTTACTTTTTTATGGAAATTAACCAAAAATGATTTTTGAAGACTAAGGTAGAATTTTATACATGTTAAAATGTTTGAAAGTAATGTTCTCAGCTATTTCTCAGTGCAAGTCAGCAAATTATTATAACTTTTGTTTTATACGTGGGAAAATTAAGGGAGAGGGCAATTTTGTGATTTATTATGGCCACCCAACATGTTAGTGGCAGAACTGAGATTACAACACACTCCTTCTAGGCTCTGATTAGCCTATAGAGTTACAATAACTACAAAATGTCATAATTTTAAATGCAATTCAACATTTTTAAAAACATGTTTTACCCTTCATCTTTAGTTCTTTCGGAAAAATAGTTCTCTGCTGGAGCAAGACTCTAACGTGTGTAGAGCAGTGTATATACAATAATTGCTTCAGTTGAAAGCCTCTCTACTTAAAGCCTAGAAATCAAAAACTCAAAGGAAACTTTATTCTTCACTTGCAAAAAAAAAAAAAAAAAAAAAAAAAGTACAGAACTGTCTTCCCTCCTTTGTTCTAATCTGAAACAAGTTAGATTACCCATAATACCTTAATAACATTTTGGTTCATGAATCAAAGTTATTTAAGATTCCTTAGGGAGCACCGTCAAGAAAGAACTGGAATTCAGTGGCCTTTGCTGCTCAGCCTCTGATGCAGTATCTAAAGTGACCATAGTGATGTCACCTCCAGCCAGGGCAAGGAATGTCTGGAGCTAGTGGCTGGGAGTGCTGTGTCTGAGACTGCTGCTTATGTCTGCTTCCTACCACTGAATCCTGGCTTATCTCCTCACCAAAACCACAGTGGCTCTCATTCTCTTCTCTATATCTTCTAGAACTTTATATGAGGAATGCATTATAAGCAAAATTCCGGAGAAAAATCTTTTTTGGAAAATCTCCATCAATGATAAAAGCTTCCAATCTGGGACTCCATGTGGGGAGTTCCGTTTATTTTTCCTTGTTCCCCAAAGAACACAAAAGAAACTGTCATTTTGGAAAATATCATTTCTTTTTCTTTGAGAGACTAGAAAAATAAGTTGTCTCTAGAGGAATATATCTTATGTCATGCTGAAATCTATAGTTAATCAGATTCAGATGTACCAACAAGAAAAGACACATGCACATGTTTACTGCAGCAGTGTTCACAATATCAAAGACTTGGAACCAACCCAAATACCCATCAATGACAGACTGGATAAAGAAAATGTGGCACACATACACCATGGAATACTATGCAGCCATAAAAAAGATGAGTTCATGTCCTTTGCAGGGACATGGATGAAGGTGGAAACCATCATTCTCAGCAAACACAGGAACAGAAAACCAAACACCGCATGTTTTCACTCGTAAGTGGGAGTTGAACAATGAGAACACATGGACAGAGAGAAGGGAACATCACATAACGGGGCCTTTTGTGGGGTGGGGGGCTACGAGAGGGATAGTGTTAGGAGAAATACCTAATGTAGATGATAGCTTGATGGGTGCAGCAAACCACCATGGCACGTGTATACCCATGTAACAAACCTGCACGTTCTGCACATGTATCCCAGAACTTACAGTATAATTTAAAAAAAGGAAAAAAGAAATATATCTTCTTTCCATTCCCTCTGACCAATACTAAGCCAAATTTTAAAGTAGTTGAAGACAATCTCACCAATTTATCTTTCAGAACTTCCCCCATCCCATCTGAACACTGTCTCTACTCCTCTTTCTTTTCTCCCTACCCTAAAGACTGATACATCTACAGATGCTCAAGGATTCCCTCTGCCATTCATTCATTCAGTACATTTTTATTGGGTGTCCCTGTCTTAGTCCATTTGGGCTGCCATAACAAAATACCATAAACCGCGTTGCTTATAATCAAGAACCATTTATTTCCCACAGTTCTGGAGGCTGCCAAGTCTAAGATGAAGACTCCAGCAGATGTGATGACTGCTGAGGGCTCTCTTCCTTCTAAATGGCTGTCTTCCCACTGTAACCTCACATAGCAGAAGAGGTGAAACACCCCTCAAAGCCTCCATTTCCTAATAGCAACCCTTTAGGGGTTAGGACTTCGACATATGAATTTTGGAAGGACACAAGCTTTCAGGTCATAGCAGCTTCCTATGTGCCAGGTACTGACATTGAGAAACACCTAATGGCTTCCACCAAAACACTCCTCTTTATTTTCACATTTATTTTTTTAATTAATGCTTTAAGAAAAATATCCTATTTAGCAAAATATTAATTATCAATGGTGGTATATTAACCATAGCAGGGAAGCTTTATTAGAGGATAGAGAATAGAGACCTTCAGGCTTTCTGGAGGAGTCTACCAACTCTGCCATAATCTATTTTCAATACTTATTGAATATCTAAGATGCATGAGAATTGTAATTCACTAGATTTTAAATTACTTGGGGTGTAAGGAAGTTTTCCTTTTAGGGATTAACTGTCAGAGTATCTGATGCTATGGTGATCCAAGACCTGAAAGATGAACTGATGATGAATTGAAAGCATCCCACTGAATAACATGAGAGGTACAAAGACGGCAGTATTTTAAATAAATTTACCGTTCATTCCCAATGTTTGCCACTTTTACATACAATAAACATAGCAAAAAAATGTGTCCTTTGTTGACTTTAAAAGGAAAAAGAAAATGAAAAGCACAGAGGCAAGAAAATTTGAGCTATGCTTAGCAAACAGTATGCAATCAAGCTAGACAGGTAACGTTTCTCATAAAGGAGATATAGAGATAAGGATGAAAAAGTAGGATGATGTGTTAAAAATCTGCTCTAAAATTTATGTAACATTTATGAATACATTGTGAGTTATGCTGATAAAAGTTGAGATTAGATTTTACGCACTTAAGATAAAAAAACTATTCTGGAGAAACGAGAATTGTAGAAACAAAAGCTTATGGAAGATAGGAGAAAATGAGTCCTTTTCCTCTCAATTTCAATTGCAGACAAATAAGATTTTTTACATAAGAATAACTGTTGAGATTTTAAAATGTCAAATATAGATTTATTTGCAGATAGAGAGAAATAAAAATTAGAATGACTCCTGGATAACTTTGTTTTCAATGTGCTAATTAGTTTAAAAGGGTAATTCTTTGATGGTATCAAAAGCCCTACAGTCATGTTAAATGACCTAGAGAAAACTTCAAAATCAGCCCAATACTATATATTATAATTTCCACTGTTAAATTTTTTTCTGTTGTACTGAATAAATTAAGGAAGTCAAAAAAGCTTTTGGCTTTGTGATAAAATGTAGGCGAGACACTAAAGGAAGAATGTAGGAGGGAATGTCTACTAGAGAGAAAATAAAATCCCCAAAGAACCAAGGGAGAATTTATATTTCTAACGCACTTTGCTTCTTGCTGTATAGTAGCTCAGACAAACACTAAAAATAAACCTATGTTTAAGAGGAAAAAAAGGCTTTCTTGCTCAGTGGTACTTACTTATGACTCAGAGGGGGGGGAAACATAAAATTTTAGATGCCACACAACACACACACACTGTTTTAAATTCTTATCACCCTCTAATCAATCATTTTCTAAAAGACCTCTTTACTTGTGCTTCTTATACAATGAACCCTTATGTTATTAAGTGAACAGAATAGAGCCTCACTGAAGACCACAAGATTTATGAGGCCTCATGGTCACTGGGCTTGTGTTTCCAATAGGCTCTGAAGGAATTGTTTTACATTTGCATACACAGTCTTTCCTATAAAAAAAACTGAGTCTTTTAATCTACTTTTCCCAACACTCTGATTAAGTTAGAGATCAAGCAGTTGAGCTAAAACAGCAATACATGCTGATGTCAGTTTTGAAGGGAGCTGGTTTTGTCTATTACAAGTTGTTTCTAAGTTTCCTTTCTTGATGAATCCTTCTTTGCTTTGTGGTAATTTGTATTAATTCACCAAAGAGCTAAAAGGACTCCTTGGGTGATTCAAACAAGAAACTTTTAAAGCAAAATGGTGCAACTTCCCAAACCAAAATATGCAAATATGGCATCTACTCTCTTGGTTAAACGCTTAACACTAACAGAAGGTGCTACCTGCCTCAGAAGACAACCTATTGCTTTTAATGGGCCGCTCTGTCAAGTGTTCTCCCAAATATTAAATTAAAAGCTGACTTCCTAAAACTTCCTGCTCCAGATTTCTTAAATTTACCTCACTCACTTTCCCTCATGCCGTCCCTCAAACATTTAAAAACAGCTCCCCTGGACCCTCTTAAATGTTTCTCTCTTCCAGCTTGTTGAGACTGCAGAATTAGCAGGCAGACTGCCTGGGTTCAATTTTTAGTCCCACTGTCCATTGTATTCTAGCTGTGACCTTTGGCCAATCTAAGCCTCAGTTTTTTGGTTTTTTTTTTTTCTTTTTTTTTTTTTGAGACAGAGTTTTGCTCTTTTTGCCCAGGCTGGAGGGCAGTGGCGCGATCTCAGCTCACTGCAATCTCCTCCTCCCAGGTTTAAGCGATTCTCCTGCCTCAGCTTCCCTGGTAGCTGGGATTACAGGTGCATCCCACCACACCCACCTAATTTTTTGTATTTTTAGTAGAGACAGGGTTTCGCCATGTTGGCCAGGCTGGTCTCGAACTCCTAACCTCAGGTGATCTGCCTGCCTCAGCCTCCCAAAGTGCTGGGATTACAGGTGTGAGCCACCACGCCTGGCCTAAGCCTCAGTTTTAAATTTTTAATCATAGTGACATGAGAATATCTTTTTAATAATATTGTCGAGAACTGAGAATTAAATCAGATAGTGCAGGAGGCGTCTGTATTGTAGTAATCATGCAGCAAATGGCTTCTTATGTTCCTCGTGAAATGTACCTTCTGGAGCCCTGGTCAGCAGGTATTTCATTGTCCAGATGCACTCATGTCTGTCAATCTCTCTCTCTTAATTCATGGGGTCAAGAATTGAAGAAGGGAAAGGTCAGCAAAAGGTAATCAGAGTTACAATTTAAAATTAAAGTGCATTATTAATTTCATTATCACTGAGGATTCACATTGATACAAAATGATTTGAGGAAAATGTCTTATACTTCTTTGCATTTCTAGCTTAGATTATGAAAAAATAGTTATCAATAAATGGGATTAGAAAACTTTTCTAAAAACGGCTGGATAGTAAATATTCTAGGCTTTGCAAGCTATATGGTCTCCATTGCCAATACTCAACTCTGCTATTGTAGTACAAAGTGGCCATACATAATAGGTAAATGGATTCTTAGGGTTGTATTCCATGAATACTTAATTTATAGATACTGAAATTTGAATTATGTATAATTTTCATGTGTCATGAAATATCCTATTTTGTGTTTTTTCCCAACCATTTAAACCATAAAAGCCATTCTTAGCTTGCAGATTTATAGAAGTTCAGCAAGCTGTATTTGGCCCACTAGCCACCATTTATTTACTTATTTAAGATGAAAGTAGATAGTCCCATTTATCATCTGCATTAAACTAGAGAAATTATACAGATACTGTTCTCCCAAACAGACCAAAGGAAGTAGGAGAGGGAAAGCCAAGGGTGCAGGTTGGTCCAAGGCAGGACTTGACTAGACAGTTAGAAATGAAAAATTTCCTTGAAAGGGAGAAGAAAATGTGATTCACACAAGATTATCCTTGTATAGGTGTTCTTTTTCTGTTCTGCTTCATTTGTTTGCTTCAGTTGTTGATCTTTTCCAGAGGTGAAATTGCTTCTTTGCCATCAAACTTACTGGCATATGGTGGTATTAACAGTTAAGAATTTGGAAACTAGAATCCTTCAAGCCTTTTGAATCCCAGTTCAGCCACTTACTATTAATGTGATCTTAGGTAATTTAGTTAACTTTCTAAATGTCCTCACCTGTAGAATGGCCATAATTATAGAGCCTACCACTGGGTTGCAAAATAAATAATTAAGATAAAACATCTGGAACGGTTAGCACACTGTAAGTCCTACAGTGAGGCCTTCAGAAGTGTTAACTGTGTGAAGGGAATAAATGGAAGAGGAAACTTTGCATGAACAAGACACGTCTTCAGTTGACTTTATTGTTAAGGAATCCAGAATTATGTCTTCAAAGAGTGCTACTGCATCTCTACCCCACTGTGTCTAGTTCTTCAAGTGCGTTAAATAGCAATATGTGAGAACTTGTTAGAAATACACTCTCCAGTCCCATCCCAGATTTAGTGAATCAGAAACTACGGGATTAGGACCCAGGAATTTGTATTTTAGCAAGCCCCCCAGATAACTGTGATGCATGCTAGAGTTTGAGAAACAAAGGTCTATGTGAAATTTGGTTAAAATAAACAAGGGCATCCTTGAAGTTATAAATAGGTATAGACTTCTTGATAAATAAAATGATTTAATTTGATCTCCAAAAACCTAGTGTGAGAGGTGTGTCAGATATTATTCTCAGATTTTATACAAGGACATTGTAACTCAATAAGAGTCAGTGATTTTTGCAGGTGTCATAGTAAGTAGCCAAGTCTCACATTCTACTTCTGGGCACTTTCAACTTTACTTGATATTAACAGTGAGAATGGGTAAGGAGGAGGGGTGGGGATGAATAGGGATTACTGTTACAGGGGTATCAACCTAAATGCCTTAAGTGGCAGACTACTATTTATCTATCCATTATCCATTTTCCCTTCTTCTTTACTAAGAGAATCTAAATTTGGTTCACAAAGGCAATGGGCTCAGCTAATAATATACACTTTGAAGATTCCTTTGCATAGGTGGGGTGATGATGCTATAAGTTCTAAGCAGTGAGATAAAAATGGAAGTCATAGTATCAGCCTTCTTTGAAAGTTCCTTCAAAAAAGAATGGGGAAAACCTAGCCGATACATATCTTTTGCATTTTCCTTTTACTTTTTAACCTGGCACTGGAATGCAATGCCCAGTACTTTGAGACACATTTTGTGATCATGAGAAATACAACACAGTGATAAGCTTAGCAGAATTAGAAATATTCAAGGAGAATGAGTTACAATGACTTTTTTGAGTTGCCACATCTGCCCCAAACTGTCTTATGTGAGGGGAAAAAATCAATTTATTTAAGCCACTATTTATTCAGAATTTTTTTGTTATTCATCAACACAATCTTAACTGCTACTCCCTATTAAGAAGAGGGGATAATTGACTTCCCAGACATTTTCAAACCAAAATAAAGTTACTCTGAAAATATACAAAGTTTCTGGGCTTGGGACAAATTCAAATTGTCTTCCTCTCCTGGCCCTCCAGCTTCTGCATCTGGTTGATCTGCACCTCACTCCCCAGATTTCGTTGTTTTCTGCCAGTCTTCATGTTTAGCACTTCCATTCTCTCATCTTATTCTTCAGCTCTACC